>NC_136917.1:3933907-5133907 GCF_949752795.1 Hyperoodon ampullatus
GTATCAAATTTAGAAATCTGATTTTAACAGAGCGACACAAACGTCAAATGGGAAAAAGCAAGTTGTCCAAAAATCTCTTAAATAAATCTAGGAAAGGAAAGTGTCTAATATACATTGTTATGTACGTACAATAAAAATACATCTTTTATACACAGAAATTTAGTTACTTTTTCATAGTATTTTAATCTAAATATTGCAACCATTCCAAAAAAAAAAAGTCCTCAAAATTCCATTTCCTCTCAAATTCATCAACAAAGAAATTCATCATTCCGTCTTCAAGTTACATAAGATTTAAATGTCTAGAGCTATTCAGGGTGAAGAACTTACCGATTCATGGCAGGATCATTCATGAAAGCTCGATAACCCTGCAAGTAAAACTTGCAGAGTGTCAGAACACCCAAGGCAACAAAAGAAACCGTGAAGACCAAACCCAAAAGTGAGTAAGGAGTGCTGCAGCATTCAGCAATACTAGAAAAAAAAAGGGGGGGAAATATTGACCGATAAAAATTGTTTATTTGGGAATTGAAACATCTTAGGCCTTTAAATAACCACCAAGCTTGATCTGATCCTCAATGAAAACACCCAAAATTTGAGATGAAATCACCTAACCACTCTGTTAATAATGTAAATCCATTCTTATTATTATCCTAACCTCATTTTTCTAACTCTTTGGCAAATATTCAGCACATAGCACCAAATCTAAAACACAGTCTTTTTTATTTTTATTAACTATCATCTCCTTCAAAGGTAGTAAAACTCTGAAGGCTTAAATCTTGTTCAAACCTTAAGAAATATCTAATTAACATGCTGATAATATTCAAAAGAAATGTGTATAGTTGCCCTTTCTTCTGAAAGGTTCTGGCTGTTCAAATTGATCAGACTGTACTGCTAATGTGGTTCCTTGTCAAAACTCCTTCTCTGACCAAACTGCTATGGGGTAGGGCCTGTGCAGACTCTGTAGCCCCTGACTCCTCTCACTCCAACAGTGTCTTCCATGTTACTGGTGCTTTACATTTTAATTAATTTAGGCGTAGGTCAATGCAGGTTTTTTCTGGGTTATTTCAAAAGCATGTCCGAGAATACAGCCCAAGACCATTTAAAAATAATTTTAATATCAATTTTTAATAAGGAGAACTGGACTTGCACTAAACCTTGGAAATACTTTCATATTTTACAGAAATACATTCAATACTTTTATTGAACATATTTGAGAATAATTTAACAAGTATTTTGCAAATATATGTAATATTATGTACCAATAATTTGGATTTAGCATTTACAAAGCAACTAATAAAAAAACGTTCAAAGCATGGTATCTTAAGTTTTGAAATTTCAGTGAAGAATGTCTTGCATGGATGAGGAATTCATTCAGGCAAATCAGTATCTGCCCTTTACTATGTAGCTCCATGCCTCTGCTACACGGTTATCCTTCTTACACAACTGTTTTTAAGTTACTTTTTATGTGAAAACATCTAATTTTACGTAGACCACTGTGCATTATGATGAGGAAAAAAATGTTTGGTTTTCCATTAGGAGCCAAAATATCTACCAATCATAGTAGTTGACAGCTAAAGAATAAATAATTTTACGGCATTCTTACAAGTCTAATTTCTGAAATGTTTGATATTTTTCTCAGAAAAGTCATTATATACCATGTTTCAACAAATTGTCCAGTAATTTAAAAATATGAGAATCATGGCTAAAAATAACACTAAAAATTTTACTTCATTCCCATTGGAAAAGTCTGAAAGTCTTACTGAATGTCCAAACAATTTCTCTATTCTTGTGTCTATATTTAAAGAAATCTTTTTTACCCAAACAGTATGATTTAATTACATTTTCAAGAGGAGCACATTCTTTGTCTCTTACTTTAAAAAAGAGTGTGGTGCTATTTTTCAAGAGCATACTAAAGAAAACAAAAGGTTTCAACCTAGCTCTGGGGAAGTGAAAGAGGCTGGGAAATTTATAAAACTTTTCTTCCCATCTCTCCTCAATGAGACATTTTATTGATTTTAGTTTCTATTTCCTGGCTGCAAAAAACCCCTTCTTTTTGTTTTTCAGTTTGTTTGCCATGCTTTGTTGGTTTGTTTTAGTCAGGGTATCCTGGTAAACTTGTGATCCTCCTTTTTGAAAGTAAGTTGTTCTTTGGCAAAGCAACATACACACATAACCTAACGCACAAGAGCATCAAGAAGGACAAAGAACAATGCTTACAGAGATACAAATTAATGAAAGAACCACACAGGAACTTCTCTATGAAACACCAAATTAAAATATTCTTATATAGAGAAGGGGCAATCTATCCTATGTATGGAAAAGGAATAAAGAAGAAAATTATTTTGGCAAGATATCTAAGCCTCACCTAAAATCTCAGCATTATTTTCTTACTTTGTTAAGTCCAAATTCATTCATAGCTTACTGATTTGTTAAGCCTCTTACATTATACTATGCTTCATTTGATTGTGCTTCACAATGGATAATAATCTGGTTTAAAACATGACCAACCCCAGTCCCACACTTAGGTTATCCTAACCACAGAACTGTATATCTCTCTTTCTCTTTAAATTCAGTTACTTTTTGGACCATTTTAAAACTCTGCATAAAATCTCCATGATACTGACATAAAAACAAATAGCAGCGAAACAATGAATTGGCCATTAAAATGTGTTTGATATCAGTTTATTGCATGTTTATAAAAGCTACTTTTTAATTAAAAGTCTCAGAAAGTACAAAATCTGACTCAGTACCAATAAGTTTATTTTACTTACTTGTCAAAATAGGTATCGCCCCATGACATTTTTATTGCTGTTTAACTTTGTAACATTTTCAATCTTAACAAGTAACATGCTCCTTAAAGAGAGTAAATCTGTCTTAAACTTCTCCTCCCCTACACCACTTGGTGCACAACACTCCATCATTCTGGATGGCTGCGAAACAACAGCTCTACTAACTAAAACTCTAAAGTTGTATTCGCCTATACTTACTTCCCAGGAGGAGAGTTTCTTTCTTGCCTTTTAAACGGACAATGAGCCAGGGAATGAAGATGTAGACCCATCTGCTAGATTCTGAGGGCTTGAGACGGAAACTTGGAATTTAACAGTGACAAATGTCTAGATAAGCTCACAACAAAGATAATGAGGTAGAAAATGGACTCTAATGACTTAAGATTTTTTTTTTAATAATTTACTTTAGGAACCAAGTCTTAGAATTCCTTTAGGTTAAATAGTAAAATACTATGATATACTCATTTTACCATTATTTGACTCTATCTTAATACGGAAGCAAAACATTGAAAATAACAAGGCATAGTGAAAGTATATAGGTAAGTCATAGGATTTGGACTCAGGTGGGGTTTGAGTGTCAGCACCCCTTCTTTTGGCACTGGCACCTGGGCAAGTTACTCTTGGTACAGTTTCCTTAGCTCTGAAATGCTAATGATAATAAAGGCACCTTCCTTGCAGGGCTGCTATAAAAGTAAGTATGAAGAAGGGTTTATTAGTGTGGCTGGCACATATTAAATACTCAATTAAAGTGATAGTTATTTTTAGTAACATATTTCTTTTCCAGTAGTTTAACTTGATATTGAAAAAACATTTTTACAATTTGCTACATACCTTTCCACAAATCATTTGCTGTACTACGGTCTACAGTGCAGCCAAATATACCACCATTATTATATTAGCACCTCCCTACATTGCCAGACCTAGGCATCCACTGAGTGAAAATCCTATTTTAATTGAATATGAAGCACTATAAAAAGACGGACAAAAGTTAATTTGAAAAACTTACTATTCCTAGATCAAAGTTTTCTCTTAAGGTTATATATAGTATCGTATACTCTTATTAATTACCTTGTGAGGAAAAGGAAAAGAAGCCTCTCTCGTGATGCAGGCTGATCTCGAGTACTGAAATAGGAGTAAATCTGAAGAGCAAATAAGACGAGCCAGAAAACCATGAACAGTACAGGGACTACCAGCTGATTCCACAGGGACATCCCCAAGGCTAGAAGGCCATATACCTCCACTACCTGAGTAAGAAAATAGGACTTTAGGAAAACACCTTGTATCACTTCAATAAACACATTTAAACACAAAAGAGTTTAACCTAAAGTACTTAAAGAGAAAAACTGAGTAGCTTTTCTTTTCTTGCAAGATTATTTCAACTAAATTCCTTCAAAGTTAGCTCTATACATACAAGTAGGAATTAGCATGTCTTTGTTACTTTTCTGATTTTGCATTATTATTAACAGTTGACACACATTCATCAAATGGCCACAGTAAACTGCCCTAACAGTTCAGGGGTAATGTCAAAATAAAGTCACAGTCAGAGTAAAACTACGTCAAGGGAGTTTGAGGAGCCCTGGTAAACTTACTCATGTCTAATCAAAATGATCAGGACTAGCATGAACGATGCAAGGAGGAAGGGAAAGATAAAAGAATTTTCCAGAGTTTATTCAGGAAGGTCATAGATGAGAAGTAGTTTGATGAAAGACAGAATAATCATTGGAGAAGTTTATTATGGAGCAAAGACAGGAAGTCTTTTCCCCCAGACAAATCAATTCCCCTTGCTCCTACTGTGTATTATTCAAGCAACATTTCTCAAATGATTTGTTTTGCCAAGTGCATTAACACCAGGGAAAAAGGTACACCTAAAAAAAGTTTATTGGGGCTTCCCTGGTGGCGCAGTGGTTGAGAGTCTGCCTGCTGATGCAGGGGACACGGGTTCGTGCCCTGGTCCGGGAGGATCCCACATGCCGCGGAGCGGATGGGCCCATGAGCCATGGCCGCTGAGCCTGCGTGTCCGGAGCCTGTGCTCTGCAACGGGAGAGGCCACAACAGTGAGAGGCCCGCATACTGCAAAAAAAAAAAAAAAAAAAAAAAAAAGAGGTTTGTTCTTTGGGCTTCCCTGGTGGCGCAGTGGTTGAGAGTCCGCCTGCCGATGCAGGGGACACGGGTTCGTGCCCCGGTCTGGGAGGATCCCACATGCCGCGGAGCGGCTTGGCCCATGAGCCATGGCCATTGAGCCTGCGTGTCCGGAGCCTGTGCTCCGCAACGGGAGAGGCCACAACAGTGAGAGGCCCACATACCGCAAAAAAAAAAAAAAAAAAAAAAAAAAAAAAAAGTTTATTAAACTACTATAAGTCAATAAATTAGCTGTCTAGTTTATAAAACAATTTCTTATGAGACTGATTAGGAGGAATTAATTCTCATAATCTGATTCAGCCTAAGAGTACAGCTGTAACCAAGTTTCTGGAGTTACTAAGCCAGGGACCGGACCCTGGTAACACAACAAGGTTCTGCCAAGGAGGTTACAAACTCTAACCTAAGCAGCCAATTGATCTTGCCGGAATGCTCGGTGTGACACCAGAATGTTTCAAAAACTATAAAGACCTTAAATGAAAATACACTGACTTGCAGGTTATTCTAAATTTACATTTTTTCATCTGTAAATCAAATATTTTTTCTAAAACTGAGTCATGATTAACCCCTATTTTTTCCCAACTAGAAAACATTGGAAGAAAAAGTAAATTGTCCAGCTAGCTGCAAAATTATTATTAGCAGCAAACTAATCACTGAGAGGTAGCGTACTTTTCCTCCTTTCCATTCAAGGAAAAGACCACTAAAATACCTGACAGTTTCCATTTCTTGTCTATCCAATTCTTTCCAGGTCACGAATTTCGTAACCTATACTTTATTTTCAACTGCAACACCTTGTGCTACAAGAACCTTATGGCAACCAAGAAGGTAAACATGACACTGAAAAACGGAGGCTTTGTCCTTACGGTGACTCAATAACAGTATCCAAGCAGTATTTACTGAATATCTACCGCTTCTTACAAACCAGGGTAGTTCCACAAGATTGAATTCAAATAAAAAATACATAAATTCATCATTCTGACTCTGAATACAACAGCCCTTCCCCATGAAGAAACTGTTCAATGAGAGTATGAAAATAACTTCATCTTCTTCGGAAGATCTACTTTCAAGAAAGTTGCTCAAGTTAATCATTATGTAAGATGAAGAAATCAGTAGAATCAGGGTAAGGCCAAGAGCTTAGGGAATTTTTCTGGGAAATCTGCCCCTGGGGCCACAACAATAACAACAAGGAAAGGATTCATTTAGTCGTGTATCAGTTTGACCAATCTGAAAAAGCTTCCTGTACCTTACAGTCATGCACACAGTAAAGAGCTAGGAGAGAATGCCCATTTTAATACTCTCTTTATACCAATGTCAGTTTTAAGACCTATTTTATATACTGAAATTCACTGATTAAGTCAAATAAAACTATTTATCTCCTGAATACCTACGGTTTGTGTCTGGAAATAATCTGTTTGAGAGCAAAGGCTGATAAAAGTAGGAGAGACAGAAGCACGTTATGTTGGCAAAATCAGTCTAAGCACCACATCTAAATGAAATCTGTCATACCATAGCCCAGAACTATTTAACTTCTCAGTCTATTAAACAAACGTAAGGAAAAAACTGTACTCACAGTAGGGCTATAATCAGGAAAAAAACAGGATTTGACCTCTAGACATTCAATTCTACATCACTCTTGTCTTTGTTATCGTAGTTAACACTGAATATCATCTACCTGGCACTGAACTCATTCAAATCTCACGGCTACCCTATGCGTTAAGTACAACAGTTATTATTAGCTCCATTTTACAGATAAGTAAACTTAAGTGACTAACCCCAGGTTACACAGCTGGTAAACAGCAGCGTCGGAGTGAGAACCCAGACCATCTGCTTCCGGAGAAGCACTTACTTCACTTTACTGCCTCTCAATAGAACTTAATAAAGAATCTCAGATGCTCCTAATTAGGTTGAAAATAGTGACTATTTTGAAACTGTCAAACATAATGTTACCATGACCATGACTGTGAAATAAAAGTGAACTAAATCTTTAATATACTTAATATTTATGTAGAATTTTATCTACGCAGTCTTACCTGAACCAACTCTCTGTATGCAGACTTGGCAAGGTTATAAGGTACTAGAAGGTTAGACCCGAGAAAATAAAGAACTTCCAATCCAGTAAAAACCATAGCAAATTTGTTGATGATAACAATTGTCTCCAGAGGAACAAGGCAGAGGCGTGCTAGGAGAGGAAGCATGTGAGCTGAAAAGAGCCAGATCTGCTTCGTTTTCATGACACAGGAGCATAACGTACACACCACCAACTGACCTAAAATGGGGGGGAGAACGTATTGAATTTCGAGATTTGGTATCCACAAAATAAAAACAAAACACTGTTGATAAGGATGATGACACAGCTTTTGAAGTTTAGTTAGGATCTCTTAGATAATATTTTAAATCAGATTTTAATTTTATCTGACCAAAATTACATATTCACATGTTCTGTGAATTCTGAGCACCCATTCCCTAGGATTGACTTTAAAAAAGCAGCACAAATATCCACTGGTCTTTATCACATTCCAGATGGCATATATAATACGGCAATTTTTTTTAAATGTCTCATTCAAACAATAATTCAGTTACAACTAAATATATTTAGCTCCTTTTACAAAGGCCCTCAATATTTAACTGTTCTCGTCTAGAGGTGAAAGTATAAAATCCAAAAGATATAGTTACTTGTCCAAGATCATGCTGTGACAAGACTTATTCTGAGGTTTTCAATCTTTAATTGCTTCTACAGGACCATGCAAGCCTTCCCAAATGACTCAATAATGAGAAGTTAAAACTGAGAAGTTTAAACAACAAATTCTTCTCACAGAGGATTATGCATGATTATAGAAAAGTTAGGGGCTTCCCTGGTGGCGCAGTGGTTGAGAGTCCGCCTGCCAATGCAGGGAACACGGGTTCGTGCCCCGGTCTGGGAAGATCCCACATGCTGCGGAGCAGCTGGGCCCGTGAGCCATGGCCGCTGGGCCTGCGTGTCCGGAGCCTGTGCTCCGCAGCGGGAGAGGCCACAACAGTGAGAGGCCCGCGTATAGCAAAAAAAAAAAAAAAAAAAAAAAAAAAGAAAAGTTAGGAAATACAGAGAAGTAAAAAGGAAAAAGAAGCCTCAATCTCCTACAATCTGTCACCCAAAGGTAGCACTGTTAATGTCGTCTTCATTAAATAAGGTATTGCATGTAAAGCCTTTGCATTTTATCTGAAACCTAGGCAGTGCTCAAAGTTATTCATATTGTTACCTTTTCAGATTTATTCTATGCATGCGAATATACACAAATGTTTTATATAAAGGAGATTATAGCATACACACAATCAGCTTTTCATTTAATACGTATTATGCATATATCTCTCAAACAAATAAATAAAGGCTTTTGTGTTTTTTTTAGTTAAAAAACTGAACGCATGACAATATTAGCATTTGGCTATTTTCAAATATTTCATAATTATAAAATGCTTTGTTATGAATAAGCTTGTACATTTATGACATCATTGTATAAACTACTTGGAGCACATTTCCTAATATTTTCTTAGCCTAAATTCCTATAAGCGGGATTACTGAGTCAGAAGAAACGTTTTTTAAGGCTTTTGACACATACTGTCAATTGCCCTACAGACACAAAACACACAGTGTACAGGGTGCCCATCTTCCCACCTGTCAACAGTGAAAATAATTTAAGAAAGGGAAGGGCAAGGAATATTTTCTAAGTTTTTGTTAAATTTGTATTCTGTCATTTACCAGTAGCACTGAACATCACTAGTAAGTAATGGGTTGGCCAAAAAGTTCGTCTGAGTTTTTCTGTAAGGTATTACGGAAAAACCTGAGCGAACTTTTTGGCCAATCAATATGTAAAAGCATTTGCAATTATTTGGCAAAACGTTTGCTCACATTCTTTGTCTATTCTTTTACTAGGATATGTAGCCTTCTGTTGTTGGATCAAGATATTAGCCTCCTTTATCATAGGATTCTATTATCCCAATCTGTCATTTGAGTTATTTTAATAACTTTTTTCTCTCACAGTATAGAAGTTTTTATTATAAAGGGTCAAACCTATCAATCTTTTCCTTAATGGTTTCTACTTCTGGTGCCATGGTTAATTATACGGCTCCCCCTACTCAAGATTATACATGTCATCACCTATATTTTCTTTAATTTAAAAATGAATATATATGGAAATTATTTTAGAATAAGGTGAAAAGTAAAGATCTATGTTTGTTTTTCCAGATGTGTAGTCAGTTGTCTCAAAACTAGCTATTGGAATCATCCAATTCTTTTCTCATTAATTTGAAAAGCCACTTTGGTATACTGCAGGATCTTCTGTGTGTTTTGTGTCTGTGTCGGAACTTGCTATGTCTTTTTCACTGCTCTGCTCTGGGGACAGTGCCCACTATTCCTTTTCACTGACTGGACAAGTCTCCTCTTATTGCTCCTCTCAGAATTTCTTAGAAATTCTTGAACAGGTCGTCTTTCAAATTAATTTAAGAATCAGTCAAATTCTCTTCCTTCTTGCCAATGAAAAGCAAAACAATATTTTTAGATTCTAATTTGTGTTCTATCCATATTATTGTCAGAAGAATTCAAAAACGGCAACTATTTTTATACAAAGCTGGGAATTTATTAATCTACTACACTGTAGGTAACATATGTGGTATTTTTTCCCACAAAGTACTAATTTTAGCCTTTAAAGAACTGATATTCAAATCACATGAAAAACATTCATAAAGGCATTAAGAAAGAGAAAAACACCTAATAATAAAGAAAATTGAGGCAGATCCCCCCCACCCCTTGCTCTCACCCTCTGTTCCCTTGCAGTGTACTCAACAGATCTCGCTTTCTACCCTCACTTCTGGCTCGGTAAATTCTTTTACCACCCACGTTGCCAGCCCCATCACCGCACTCCACAGCATTTTGGTGGCCCACACAGGGAATGCCTCTCTCTCCTCTCTCTGCCTTTCCTAATCAGTCTTCCGATAGTAGTGATCGGCCTAATGACTTGGAGCAATTGAAGGTCCCCGGCCAGGGTTATTGCTCAGCGGGACCCAAGGCCTCCAGACGGGCTCCGACTCACTGTCACCCCAAGGGCTACGTTCTGGAAAGTCTTTTCTCCTCTTCAACACTGCCGATGGTCTAAGGTCCCTGAAGACCAGGGATTGCACATCCTGACTCTTTGGTGGACCTAAAGCCCAGTCCCGTATCGACTGACTGTCCCTGCCCGATGGGGCTGCAGTGTCCTTTGGGCCTAGCTTTGGGACTCCTCACTTCTAACACCTGGTGCATTCAGCAGCGGCAGCTCGTCTGGGGCAAATCCAGGCACGCTGTGAGATCCTATTTTCTCTTTCCATCCTGATCCACCAACGTCACCAAGTGCTTCAAACAAGTTGCTACAAAACCGACTGCATTCCATCAAGCTACAAATGGTGACAAGACAAGGATTCCAACCTCTAGAATCAATACAGTTGACTACTCTCAAACAGGCCTCCCAAAATTTCTATTCACACAGAATCCCACAGCCCCACAGCCGACAGGCAAACCCAACTGGGACCCAATGTTGCCCCTTCTCAGCAGGAAGTAGCCCAAGATGATGTTGTTGCCCAGACGTCAATGATTTGACTCTGCTGATCTGACAGGGGGGAAATGTAGAGCTTAACAAAAGAACAGCCATCTTAGGCTGGGGTGGTCCTTTTAAGATAAGACAAATGCACTCTCCCCCCAACGGAATTTATCAGCAGTCACAAGCAGTTGTCATTCCAGGCAGATAGAGCTATGACACACCCAGCCCTAACCACTAAACGGGTGGAACATTAACCCAAGGGTGACCAGAGGGGACCATAAAGGCAGCCCAGTTTCTCTCCCCCAGCGCAGACCCCCTCTTGGTGTCCCCTGCTGCTGCCCTGCAGTGTACTCAATAAATCTCACTTTCTACCCTCAGAAAAAAAAAAGAAAGAAAGAAATAGAAAAAGAAAACTGAGAAGAGAGGCCACCTAGTAAGATAAGTCAACAAAATCTTAGGGGCTAGCAAACAACTATCAGGCCACTACTCTTTCCCCGCCCTGAGAAGAAGACTGAATTTTGCTCTCTGGAAAGGCTGAAATAGGCTCCTGGGCACCGTGCACAGCTCAGGGCGGAGGTGAGGTGCAGTGCCCAAATGAAAAACGGAGGTTAAAATAAAAGTCTGCACCCAGAAAGAGGAGATCGCTCTAGATCTCCAAACACTGCTGCCATGTTTATTGCCACCCAGCTCTTGTCACTGACACTAGCCTCCCCTACAGGAGATAGAAAGATTCTTCTTTGGGGAAACTGACCCAAGTCCAAGTGAAAAGACCTACAAATACGCACACTTCGGGGTCCCCCCAAAAACAGCCAGTCCCACTTGACACCAAATGTGAAACATACCCGTTGGTAAGCCTTAAAGAAATTCCAATCGACAAATTAATAACTCACTTTAATACAAATGATCACACAAGGATATTTAAGTAAAACTTACAGTTTATCAGCCTCATATGGGGTCTAGGCATCATTATTTATAATTTTTTATGTAATATAACCAGGTGATTCTAATCCAGGCTTAAGAAATACTGCTGTCCCAGGTAAGGCAAAGACCAAAACAAATGGAGAGAACGCAAGGAACAAAAGAAAGCTTCAAAGTAAATAATATATCTAAGAAATTTAAAAGACTGTCACAAAAAAGAAAACAAACTCCAGGATATTAAAATATATAACAACAAAAGGGTTGTAAGATAAAGTTGGGAAATCTCAGAAACTAAAACAAAAGACAAAGAGAGAGAAAATGGAACAGGAAGAAAATTAGGGGCTTAATGTGGGAGGAACCTTATCCAATTAAGAGAATTTCCAGAAAGGGACTAAAGAGAAAACAGCAGGGAAAAGTTATGGTGAGTTGAAAGGAGAGAGGCCTCTGGGGAATGATACCTGAGAGTAGAGAGGAGTGGTACAGGAGAAAGCCGATTTTCATCATAAAATTGTGGTATTTCTTGACTTTTAAAAGTAAGTATAGGGCCTCCCTGGTGGCGCAGTGGTTGAGAGTCCGCCTGCTGATGCAGGGGATACGGGTTCGTGCCCCGGTCTGGGAGGATCCCATATGCCGCGGAGCGGCTGGGCCCGTGAGCCATGGCCGCTGAGCCTGCGCGTCCAGAGCCTGTGCTCCGCAACGGGAGAGGCCACAACAGTGAGAGGCCCGCGTACCGCAAAAAAAAAAAAAAAAAAAAAAAAAAAAAAAAAAAAAAAAAAAAAAAAAGTAAGTATATTTCTTTGATTAAAAAATTAGCTAAAACTCTGAAAGAAAATACTCAGAGGAAATGCTTTAATATTAGGAATGATGAGGAATTTTCATTCTAGTATGTCTTACTTTCACTGTACTCATAGCTATGATATTTAAATTTCCTTGTTCAAGTTCTCAGAGCTTTCTGAGAATCTGCTGCCTGTGTTATAGTCGTCAGTTTGGCTCAAATAAAATTCTCTTTTTTCTTCTTAAAAAAAAAAATTTCCTTGTTCAGCATGATGTAAACTTCCTTTAAGCTCTGAAAATTCCCATAAGTCTAGGACAGCACATTCGGTGTTCAGCTTTGGGGTTACAGGCTTCATTTATCTTCTTTCACAGAAGAGTATGACTCATATGCTGTGATCCTCTTTAAGAGAAGACTACTCCTCTTATTTAGGTGAAAGAAGAAAGGAGTCATACTGTTAGTGGAAATCTTTCCTATAGCTCCAGAAGAAAAGGAAGTTGTTTAACTTGACATGCCTATTCCAACTGACAATTCTGAATAAACCAAAATCACAATGTACTCTTTGGATTTCAGGATGCCACTGTAAGAACTATCTCCAAGAAGTCTGTAATCCTAAGAAATGATGGCATATTCAAATTACTTAATTTTTCATTAAAAGTTCATTAGTGAAATGGAAGAAAAGGAGTAGAAACTTACTTTAAAATCAAAGTCTAAAGAAAATTGCTACTGAATAGTTGATGGATTTTGTTTTATTTCCAATTAATTGAATCTTAGTTGAGTAAACACACTATCATAACCACTGATAGGAAAAATTTAAGGAAATATACAGACTTATACTAAATTGCATCCATTATAGAATAAAAGAGAACACTTTATGAGTTTTCTAACCTAGCAAATATTTTCATACTTGGATGTTACGACTACTGAATATACCAATTCATGGGATATAGCCATAAAGCAACATTATTTTTGTGTCCTACTGTCTTAAAAGCCACTCTGTGAACTGAGTGTTCTCCTGATCCTAAGGCAAGTCCCATACCTTTTCTAATCTAGCAAAGGTTACACAATCTAATCTAATCTAATCTAATCTCAATCTAATAACAAATAAAACTTTGAAGCTGATTTGAAGTTGAGGGTTTTCCTTTATTCCAGCTGAGGCCTCCTATGGCATCACAGAAAACCTACAATTGTGAGAGGGAGTAGAGAGGTTAAGGCAAGCTTCTTCCTCTTTCTCTGCCGGTGCAGTCTCACTCTTTTCCTGACTTACTCACGACTGAAGCAGGCAGGGAAGGAGAGGGAGGGAAGTAGACAATTCTTACTGAACTATGTTCTTACAATGGTATGGTATTGGTGCTCCCTGCAGTTGGCGTATTTACAATTGATCTCCTTTCTCCTGGGCACGTCTAAGGATTCTTCTGATCGTTCCCATCACTGTGGATCTCTCATCTGCAGTACCCTTGATGCTTGTTATGTACCCTCCTCTGGCTGTTTTTGGTTCCTTCCTCAGCTCCTTGGAATCTAGACGTTCAATCCCTGTTGGAGTCTTCTCATCCTTTATAAGGGCCCTCTTGGGAGGACCTAAGAAAATTCCATTGACTCTTGGGGCCCTCATCTAGTCCATAGTAAACTAACATCCTTTGCCTACACAGGTTAGATGATACAGGAGAACCCCGCAAGACATTTTCACTCCACAGTCAGAAACTCAACAGCCAGCCAGCCAGCCCAGTGCTGGCCTTTATATCAGACTAGAATTATAATACAAGCCATATATATAATGTATAATAATCTGGTAGCATCATTTTATAAAGGTAAAAAAAAGTAAAATTAATTAATAATATATTTTATTTAACCTAATATCTCCCAAATATTATCACATAGACATTCAATCTATATTAAAAAATTAACAAGACAGTCTACATCATTTTTGTACTACGTTTGAGAAACGTTTGGGTGTGTTTTATACTACAGTATATTTTAATTTGGACTAGTCACATTTCAAGGGCTCATGAGCCACATGTGGCTTGTTTTGGATGGTGTAGCTTTAGATATTGCAGGCCTATGTTGGACACCAGTCTGTAGTATCCCCCCTAAGCCACAAAAAAATATGTGTCTCCAAATGGTCTACCACTAAATTCTCTAAATGAGAAGGGCCCAGAAGGTATTTTTAGAGAAAACAGCTCCCTAAAAAATCCTCCTCCAAATCCCAACATTCAACCTCTTAACACCCTCTATATGGGTGAATTTAAGAATTACATACTGGTTTTCTCTCACTTTCTTTTTTGAAACTTTGGCATGGTAGGGTCTAGTATTTCACTTTGGACTGTATCTATATTGTTTTGGGGTCCTAGCCAACACTTCTATTTTAAGCATTCTGCTATCTGAATATTTCAATCATGTCTCAAGTTCTTGATGTTTCTGGCACTTTATTTTTGACTATAGGATAATGGCTTTCAACAACAGTAAACAATATTAAGACATTACATATTTCATTTTAATCTTACAAAGTAATTATTAGCTTTATTTTAAAATTAATCTTCCCAAATACTTACATTACCCTTAAAAAAACACAAGCAACTACAGGCTATATGTGATCATAAACATGTAAAATAAGAAACACCTATGTATGAGAGAAAAAGACTAACATTTAACAATGGCTATGTTTTGAAAGTCATCATGAATAACTTTGAGTTTTCCAATTTTTTGCATTAAGTATGAACCAATTTTAGAAGGTAGTAATTAAGATTCGTTGGTTCCTACGTACACTTTTAATTCTTTTATAATACTTACCTATTAAGGCTGTGGTAAACCGATTCATGGAGAGAGGTTCTAAATACATTGGTCCTTCATAGGCGGACTCCAGTTCACTCCTAACATAGTCCCTAAATAAGTAAAATGATAAGAATGTATTAGATACATTCCAAGCACATATGGGAGACAGAAGCTGCTACAGCACAGCATTCTTATAAAAAGCATATTATGTTAATAACACCTCTCTCCACATCTATACTAAGGAAAACTTTAGGTACAAAAAATTATAGAGGGATGGCCTTCATCTCCTTTGTCCATGCACTGGAAACAGAATTTACTGAAACTGAATTTTACTATGCAGAGAAGCAGCCAAAGCTCCACTTTGTGGGATTTTCTTTCTTCCCACGACCTTATTAAATAATTTATGCCCAGGAAAAAGCCAGTTGAGATGCTATCTCTCAACCCTACTACTTAACTGATAACACCTAATACTATTACACTGAATTTCCCCTCTTTTGACTAGCTTCCATCGTCATCCCTCCCATCTTCTTTTCCCCAAAGTTTTGTCCCAAGTTATACTTAATTAGTTACAGGTAAAATCACAAACTAGCTAGCAAACTAGCTTGTAGCAGGACAATCCTTAAAAACTGTCACTTTCAAGTCTACAGGGAATCTATAATTAGAATTATAATATTTAGTAGGCTACAAACTTATTTTGAGATAAATTTTAAATCAAATCAAACATTCCTTTTAAACCTTAATTCATTTAACATTGATCACTGAGAAATAACAAGATTTAAGTAGTGGCCAAAGAGCCTTTACACTCTGAGAAAACAGAACTTTTAGGGCAGAGGCGGGAAGCACAAAAAGGGAGAATTTAATTTATTATCAATAAGTTCAGTGGTAATAGTAGAACATGGCTGTCTTAAGTTCTTCTGACATCAAAGTAGGAAAGTTTGTGTTAAAAAAATTCTCCTTTTCTTCACTGTACTTTATTCACTGTACTTCAATAGTTTTAATGTTTCAAGTATTTCTGAAAAACTCAGATGGCTGTATTTACTTTTTCCATGAAATTACTTCCTATTAGGCAATCAAGCTGAATTCCTTTAGCATAACATAGCCAAACAAGAAATGACCCTTACATAATCAGCAAGGAGAGTATTGCCAAAAATCAACATTAAAAACTAAAATATAAATTTAAAGCAGTTTTGGGAACAATTATAAAAACCAATGAATGACTAAGCTTCTTGGGTGATTTTGCAATTCTCCTCTATAACTCTAGGAGGATTATTTTTAACAAATAACATATTAATAGTCTCTTTCTAGTAAAGAGAAAGCCAAATTCTCAAGGGGAATGATTCTAATGCAGTGGCTGTCAACCAGGGGTGATTTTGCCCCTGACGGGATAGTTTGCAATGTCTGGAGACATTTTTAGTTGTCACAGCTTGGAAGGGTGGAGGGGTGCTACTGGCACCTAAGCCAAGATGTTGCTAAAACATTCTACAGTGCACAGAACAGCCCCCACAACAAAGAATTACCCACTCCAGAAGGTCAGTGGTTGAAATCCTGTTTTAATGTAGAGAGACACAAACGCTACACGTGCAAATTATATATAAACATCTGATTACTAGAGTAGCATAGGTAACCGTCAATGTAATTATTATACTTTATATAGCTTTAAGATAGAAAGCTAAAGAATTAAGAGAATTATGAAGTTTAAAATAAAATAGACACATAACTACCATTTACGTTTACGAAGTCTTTGAAAATGCTATTAAAGAAATAAATTTATATTCAAAAGAGATGTAGCTCTGAGTCCCAGTACTACCTAGGCCTTTAAAGCCAAATAATTTCTTTTTGGCCATAGCACATTCCTCTCAAAGAGATCCAGTTTAAAAAGAGGCCACGTGGGACTTCCCTGGCGGTCCAGTGGTTAAGACTTCGCCTTCCAATGCAGGGGGTGCGGGTCTGATCCTGGGTCAGAGAGCTAAGCTCCCACATTCCTAGCGGCTGAAGGACCAAAACATAAAACAGAAGCAATATTGTAACAAATCCAATAAAGACTTTTAAAAATTAAATAAAAAGAGGCCAGGGAAAACCCATAAAGACAAAAGGCAGGTTGGTGTTAGCCAGGGGATGGGGGGAGGGGGAATGGAAACAACTATTTAAGGGAAGCAGGTTTCATTCTGGGGTGATGAAAATGGAATTACATAATGGTGACGGTTACACAACATTATGAACGTACTATATGAACTTCGCTTTAAAAGGTTAATTTTGTTACATGAATTTCACCTCAGTAAAAAAGGGGGGCCTACAAGAGCACTATCTCCAAGGGGAAAAGCCAAAAGATGGACCAAAAGGACCTCAGTCCCAGGAGCTCTCTCACAGAGAGGTACGAGGGGAGGAGATGACAGAGTTGGGTTCCCTGTCTTATTTTCTCTCACATGTTTGCTTTTGTCATCGTATTACTGATGTTTCATAATAAACTCAGGAAACTCAACACTATCAAGAATTTCTGGGCTTCCCTGGTGGCGCAGTGGTTGAGGGTCCGCCTGCCGATGCAGGGGACACGGGTTCGTGCCCCGGGCCAGGAGGATCCCACATGCCGCGGAGCGGTTGGGCCCGTGGGCCTGCGCATCCGGAGCCTGTGCTCCGCAACGGGAGAGGCCACAACAGTGAGAGGCCCGCGTACCGCAAAAAAAAAAAAAAAAAAAAAAAAAAAAAGAATTTCTTATTGCTGAGACATTTGCTAATTGTTTTGTATTATTTCCTAGCCTACTTTAGTTTACCCTCTTTTTAAAAGCCTCTTTATTTTTCTTTAGTCCCTTACCTTAAATTCTAATTTCACATAACAAAACTTCTAAGGAAAATTAATATTTTCTATACTTTTTTATTCTAACTCAGAAAGAATTTGCTGTATACCTATGTTGCTAGCACACTGCTAGGCCCTGAAAATACTGCAGTAGACAAGAAAGACATAGTTGGTGTTAGGATGAAGCTTACAAACCAGGACAGGAGACATACATTAAACAAATACTTATGCTAACAATTATTAAATTACAATTGTGACAAATGCTGTAAGAAAAAAATATAGAATGTTGTAATGGTTTTTTAAATTTTTACTTTTATGTTCACAACCCTATTTATTTAAAAATTATCTTCTATTATCTTTACTTCTAGATTCATATTTTTCCATTTAGCTAGTTTTTTCTGCCTTTTTATTTTAAATATCACTTATTTTACCTCTCATTCTATTTCATAGGGTTATTTTAAAGGGTTTAATGCAACCATTTCCTTTTCTTTTATCCTACCCTATGTTTCTTTGGTTGTTTTGTTGCTGTTGTTTTTAAAGTTTCCTCTTAACTTTCTAATTCTTTTTATGATTTTCTTTTTAGTTCTTTTTCTCTTTCCATGTTTCATTACTCTGTGATTTGTTGAGATTATAGGACACTAAGGGACGACTACATTCCAGAATAATCACCAACCTTTAGGCCACAATGACAACACCCTGAGTTTAAGCAGCTTCTTCCCACTTTGCCCTCTTCTAAGACCCTACGAATAGCTCTCTCTCAATGCTGCAAACTCTCCCAGGACTGCCCAACCTGTCACTGCATCAATCACCCTACCAAAGAAATTAACATCTTTCCTAGGCACCTCAGACCCTCTCCCCTTTGCTCAACTCCTATCTCTCAAGACAGTCTTCAGAATTTCTCTGTTTGGCTGACTCACCAATAGGCCCCACCTCAGTAAAGACAGCCAGACCCAGAAAGCCTGCAGTCCCTTTGGGTCGGCCGAGCTTGGCTTGCCAGAGCCAGGGCAGTGGCTTTGGTGGAGGCTAAACTACTAGTCTTGCCAAGCAGCCACTACTTACCTATCTCTTCTGAGAGAAGAATCTGAGCACTGCCTCCCAAACTATACAGAAAAACTGGTGGAAAAAAAAAAAAAAACTGGCAACATTAACAAAGATCTCTATATCTAAGTTATGTACAACTTCAGGGAATCTCATGCTGGCAATGAAAACTCTTGGTTACTCAGTCTCAACAGAGTGGGTCACTTACAACAGTAAAAAACAAGACAGTAAGCCTAAATAAGAAGGATCCAGAGAAAGAATTATCCAAAATTCCATGAGTCATTTTAGGCCAAAATTTACTCTGAGGCAAGAGCCATGAAATTCTATTTTTAACAGAATTTTATACCTATTTTAAGACTGAATCAGATGAGATGTTCAAAAGCAGTATTAGAATTTTTAAATTTAGATTTAAAGAGTAGAATGCATTAAGTTAGTCAGAAGCAAGAATTCCTGCATTCTGCTTGTAACTGAATAAAATCTTCCCCTTCTTAAACCTCTTTTTTCACTTGTGCAATCTGTGCAATGCTAACAATTAATGCTGAGCACCAGTAAACTGAACACTTTGAAAATCCACTTCTCTACACCCCTTGTGGTAGACTACTTTCCTGTGGTTGCAACTATTTGGGGGCATAAGGAAAGTGTAAGATGTATAAAAAGAGCCCCAAGGATAGCTTACAAAAGGAAAAACTCTTGCTATAAAGAGAAGTATACAAGTTATAAAAAAATAAATAACAACAAAAGCTAGGAGCTTATCAATTCATCAGCTGATTAAAGACCTTTATTTCTAAGTCTCTCAAGCAACCTGGCTGCGTCACTGAACAACCTAGGAACAATCTGTACATTCTGGCCACTTAAAACTTTCAAACAGGGCTTCCCTGGTGGCGCAGTGGTTGAGAGTCCGCCTGCCGATGCAGGGGACACGGGTTCGTGCCCCGGTCCGGGAAGATCCCACATGCCGCGGAGCGGCTGGGCCCGTGAGCCATGGCTGCTGAGCCTGCGCGTCCAGAGCCTGTGCTCCACGACGGGAGAGGCCACAACAGTGAGAGGCCCGCGTACCACAAAAAAAAAACAAAACTTTCAAACAATATTAATTCCAAAGAAACCTAATCTATTTGTACACAGAACAAAGTGGTGAGCCCTCCAAGTTATCTTTCGCAATATGTGCGAACAAAAGGCACTGCTCAATTTAAGAGATCCCAGATAATGAGATGTTCTTTTTTTTTTTTTTGGCCACACAGCGCGGCATGCAGGATCTTAGTTCCCCAACCAGGAAGTGCAGAGTCCTAACCACTGGGCCACTAAGGAATTCCGTGTTCAAACACCGGGATTTGAGTACCTACCACACCCTAAGCGCTGTACTAGCAATTGAGCAGTTCATTTACCCAGTTTCATCATTTAAATCTTCTCTGCCACACGGCCACCCTATTTTCTCTCTTCAGCTTCTTTCTGACCACCTACTAAATATTTAGTGCCTTGATCTGATAATGTTCAAAAGAAGAAAACATATCTGACACTGAAGTGGACCAATTTTATTCCTGTCAAAATTAGGAGTTGAGTATATAATGATAAAATTCATTTTACAACTCCTTTATCTAACAGCAGTTCTCAACTGAAAAAAACCTTGTTCCCCGGGTGACAACGTTTGGCAATTAGTGGTACTTTCTGGTTTCACAGCTGTGGGGAAGGGGTATTCTGCAATCTGTTAGCGGAGACAGGGTGTTGTTAACATCCTGTAATGCACACAACTGCTCCATAGCAAAGAATGACACAGCCCAAAATGCTAACAGTTCCAAAAGAGACAACCCCTCATCTATAGCTTTGAATTACAAAAGCTTTCATAAAGTGGAGACCTAGTTATCTGTATTGACACATAAGTAACTCTTGGGAAAGTTTTACATTTGAAATCACAGTTACACACCCAAGACAAGGATGAAAAAGAGTACACTTTTATCATTTGAAACCCATGGGCTCTTAAGTCATAAATGTACAAAATTGATACATTGGTTCATAAACCTAACAGTAATACAAAGCATTTAAGAATAATGAAGTTTAAAGTTTTAGAGAAAAACACTTAACTGTGGATGTAAACCATGAAAACACTCTCACAGTAATGGTCACGTCACTTTGTACAATTTCTTTTTTCCCTGTAGTTCTGGATAGTCTCAATTTTAAAGTAGGATTGACGCTGGAAAATACATTCCTTAGATCACTCAAAATGAAAAGCATAGTTTAGAATTTTAAGTATTAAAGAACCTGACATTTATCAAATTCTAATGAGTTCAATTAGAATATTAATATTAAATGTTCATACTAACTGAGCTGTGCCCATGGATTTTCTAAAGTTTATTTCTTGTGAACTGCAAGTTATACCCATTTTATAAACATATTCTAAACAAGTTTTTATTCACTTAAGGAGAATCAGCTTCATTCTATGAGTAAAGGCATACCTTGGAGATACTGGGGGTTTAGTTCCAGACCACCACAATAAAGTGAATACCACAACAGAGCAAATCACATGAATTTTTTGGTTTCCCAGAGCATATAAGAGTTACGTTTACACTATACTGTAGTCTACTAAGTGTCCAATAGCACGACGTCTAAAAAAAAGTACATACCTTAATTTAAAAATACTTTGTTTATAAATAAAAGCTAACCATCAGCTGAGCCTTCAGCGAGTCATAATCTTTTTGCTGGTGGAGGGTCTTGCCTCAAGGTTGATGGCTGCTAACTGATCAGGGTGGTGGTTGCTGAAAGCTGGGGTGGCTGTGGCGATTTCTTAAAATAAGACAACAATGGGTGGAGGACCTTCAAGATGGCGTAGGAGTAAGACATGGAGATCACCTTCCGCCCCACAAATACATCAAAACTACATCTACATGTGGAACAACTCCTACAGAACACCTACTGAACGCTGGCAGAAGACCTCAGACTTCCCAAAAGGCAAGAAACTCCCCAAGTACCTGGGTGGGGCAAAAGAAAAAAGAATAAACAGAGACAAAAGGATAGGGATGGGACCCGCACCTGTGGGAGGGAGCCATGAAGGAGGAAAGGTTTCCACACACTAGGAAGCCCCTTCGTGAGCGAAAACCGGGGTAAGGGTGGCGGGGAAGCTTTGTTTTGTTTTTGTTTTTTGCGGTACGCGGGCTTCTCACTGCTGTGGCCTCTCCCGTTGCGGAGCACAGGCTCCGGACGCGCAGGCTCAGCGGCCATGGCTCACGGGCCCAGCCGCTCCGCGGCATGTGGGATCTTCCCAGACCGGGGCACGAACCCGCGTCCCCTGCATCAGCAGGCGGACTCGCAACCACTGCGCCACCAGGGAAGCCCGGCGGGGAAGCTTTGGAGCCACGGAGGAGGACACAGCAAGAGGGGTGCAGACGGCAAAGCGGAGAGATTCCCACACAGAGGATCAGTGCTGAGCAGCACTCACCAGCCCCAGAGGCTTGTCTGCTCACCTGCCAGGGCGGGTGGGGGCTGGGAGCTGAGGCTCGGGCTTCGGAGGTCGGATCCCAGGGAGAGGACTGAACACACCCTGAAGGGGCTAGTGCACCACAGCTAGCTGGGAGGGAGTCCGGGAAAAAGTCTGGAACTGCCTAAGAGGCAAGAGACCATTGTTTCGGGGTGCGCGAGCAGAGGGGATTCACAGCACCGCCTAAACGAGCTCCAGAGACGGGCGTGAGCCGCGACTATCAGCGCGGACACCAGAGACAGGCATGAGACGTTAAGGTTGCTGCTGCAGCCACCAAAAAGCCTGTGTGCAAGCACAGGTCACTCTCCACACCTCCCCTCCTGGGAGCCTGTGCAGCCCGCCACTGCCAGGGTCCTGTGATCCAGGGACAACTTCCCCGGGAGAACGCATGGCGTGCCTCAGGCTGGTGCAACGTCACCCCGGCTTGCCCCACATTCCAATTATAACTACCGGACCCCTCCCTCCCGCCCAGCCTGAGTGAGCCAGAGCCCCCTAATCAGCGGCTCCTTTAACCCCGTCCTGTCTGAGCAAAGAACAGACGCCCTCCAGCGACCTACACACACAGGCGGGGCCAAATTCAAAGCTGAACCCCAGGAGCTGTGCGAACAAAGAAGAGAAAGGGAAATCTCTCCCAGCAGCCTCAGGATCAGTGGATTAAATCTCCACAATCAACCTGAGGTACGCTGCATCTGTGGAATACCTGAATAGACAATGAATCTTCCCGAAATTGAGGCCATGCACTTTGGGAGCAACTGTAGACTTGGGGTTTGCTGTATGCGACAGACTAGTTTCTGATTTTTATGTTTATCTTAGCATAGTTTTTAGTGCTTGTTGTCACTGGTGGATTTCTTTATTGGTTTGGTTGCTCTTTTTAAAATTACTTTTTAAATTTTAATAATATTTACTTATTTTTTATTTTAATAACTTTATTTTATTTTTTTCTCCCTTTTCTTCTGAGCCGTGTGGCTGACAGGGTCTTGGTGCTCCAGCCGTAACTCAAGCCTGAGCCTCTGAGGTGGGAGAGCCGAGTTCAGGACACTGGTCCACCAGGGACCTCCTGACCCCACGTAATATCAATTGGTGAGAGCTCTCCCAGAGATCTCTGTCTCAATGCTAAGACCCAGCTCCACTCAATGACCAGCGAAGTCCAGTGCTGGACACCACAAGCCAAACAACTAGCAAGACAGGAACACAACACAAACCATTAGCAAAGAGGCTGCCTAAAATCATAATAAGTTCACAGACACCCCAAAACACACCAGTGGATGTGGTCCTGCCCACCAGAAAGACAACATCCAGCCTCATCCACCAGAACACAGGCACTAGTCCCCTCCACCAGGAAGCCTACACAACCCACTGAACCAACCTTAGCCACTGGGGGCAGACACCAAAAACAACGGAAACTACGAACCTGCAGCCTGTGAAAAGGAGACCCCAAACACAGTAACTTAAGCAAAATGAGAAGACAGAGAAATATGCACCAGATGAAGGAGCAAGGTAAAAACCCACCAGACCAAACAAAGGAAGAGGAAATAGGCAGTCTACCTGAAAAAGAATTCAGGTAATGATAGTAAAGATGATCCAAAATCTTGGAAATAGAATAGACAAAATGCAAGAAACAGTTAACAAGGACCTAGAAGAACTAAAGAGCAAACAAACAATGATGAACCACAAAATAAATGAAATTAAAAATCCTCTAGAAGGAATCAATAGCAGAATAACTGAGGCAGAAGAATGGATAAGTAACCAGGAAGATAAAATAGTGGAAATACCTACTGCAGAGCAGAGTAAAAAAAAGAATGAAAAGAATTGAGGACAGTCTCAGAGACCTCTAGGAAAACATTAAATGCATCAACATTCAAATTATAGGGGTCCCAGAAGAAGAAAAGAAAAAGAAAGGGACTGAGAAAATATTTGAAGAGATTATAGTTGAAAACTTCCTTAATACAGGAAAGGAAACAGTCAAACTTAAGTCCAGGAAGCGCAGAGAGTCCCATACAGGATAAATCCAAGGAGAAACATGCCAAGACACATATTAATCAAACTATCAAAAATTAAATACAAAGAAAAAATATTAAAAGCAGCAACGGAAAAGCAACAAATACCATACAAGGGAATCCCCATAAGGTTAAGAGCTGATCTTTCAGCACAAACTCTGCAAGCCAGAAAGGAGTGGCAGGACATATTTCAAGTGATGAAAGGGAAAAACCTACAACCAAGATTGCTCTCCCCAGCAAGGATCTGATTCAGATTCAACAGAGAAATTAGGGGGCTTCCCTGGTGGTGCAGTGGTTGAGAGTCCGCCTGCCGATGCAGGGGACACGGGTTCATGCCCCGGTCCGGGAGGATCCCACATGCTGCGGAGCGGCTGGGCCCGTGAGCCATGGCCGCTGAGCTTGCGCATCCGGAGCCTGTGCTCCGCAGCGGGAGAGGCCACAACAGTGAGAGGCCCGCGAACCGCAAAAAAAAAAAAACCCAAACAAACAAAAAAAAACAACAGAGAAATTAAAACCTTTATAGACAAGCAAAAGCTAAGAGACTTTAGCACCACCAAACCAGTTTTATGTTAAATGCTAATGGAACTTCTCTAGGCAGGAAACAGAAAAGAAAAAGACCTACAATAACAAACCCAAAACAATTAAGAAAGTGGTAATAGGAACATACATATCGATCATTACCTTAAATATAAAGGGATTAAATTCTCCAACCAAAAGACACAGACTGGCTGAATGGATACAAAAACAAGATCCATACATATGCCCTCTCTCTACAAGAGACCCATTTCAGACGTAGGGACACATATAGACTGAAAAAATGGAAATCAAAAGAAAGCTTGAGTAGTAATTCTCATATCAGACAAAATAGCCTTTAAAATAAAGATGATTACAAGAGAAAAAGAAGGACACTACATAATGATCAAGGGATCAATCCAAGAAGAAGATATAACAATTGTAAATATTTATGCACCCAACACAGGAGCACCTGCATACGTATGGCAAATGCTAACAGCCATAAAAGGGGAAATTGACAGTAACACAATCATGGTAGGGGACTTTAGCACCCCACTTTCACCAATGGACAGATCATCCAAAATCAAAATAAATAAGGAAACACAAGTGTTAAATGACACATTAAACAAGATGGACTAAATTGATATTTATAGGACATTCCATCCAAAAACAACAGAATACACTTCTTCTCAAGTGGTCATGGAACATTCTCCAGGATAGATCACATCTTGGGTCACAAATCAAGCCTTGGTACATGTAAGAAAACTGAAATCATATCAGGTATCTTTTCCGACCACAGAGCTGTGAAACTAGATATCAGTTACAGGAAAAAATCTGTAAAAAATACAAACACATGGAGGCTAAACAATACACTACTAAATAACCAAGAGATCACTGAGGAAATCAAAAAATACCTAGAAACAAATGAAACTGAAAACACGATGACCCAACACCTATGGGATGCAGCAAAAGCAGCGCTAAGAGGGAAGTTTATAGCAATACAATCTTACCTCAAGAAACAAGAAAAATCTCAAATAAACAACCTAACATTACAGCTAAAGCAATTAGAGAAAGAAGAACAAAAAAACCCCAAAGTTAGCAGAAGGAAAGAAATCATAAAGACCAGAGCAGAAATAAATGAAAAAGAGATGAAGGAAACAATAGCAAAGATCAATAAAACTAAAGGCTGGTTCTTTGAGAAGATAAACAAAATTGATAAACCAGACTCATCAAGAAAAAAATGCAAAGACTCAAATCAACAGAATTAGAAATGAAAAAGAAGTAACAACTGACACTGCAGAAATACAAAGGATCATAAGAGATTACTACAAGCAACTATATGCCAATAAAATGGACAATCTGGAAGAAATGGACAAATTCTTAGAAAAGCACAACCTTCCGAGACTGAACCAGGAAGAAATAGGAAATATAAACAGAACAATCACAAGCACTGAAACTGAGACTGTGATTAAAAATCTTCCAACAAACAAAAGCCCAAGACCAGATGGCTTCACAGTCAAATTCTATCAAACATTTAGAGAAGAGCTAACACCTATCCTTCTCAAACTCTTCCAAAATATAGCAGAGGGAGGAACACTCCCAAACTCATTCTACAAGGCCACCATCACCCTAATACCAAAACCAGATAAACACGTCACAAAAAAAGAAAACTACAGGCCAATATCACTGATGAACATGGATGCCAAAATCCTCAACAAAATACTAGCAAACAGAACCCAACAGCACATTAAAAGGATCATACACCATGATCAAGTGGGGTTTACCCCAGGAATGCAAGGATTCTTCAATATACACAAATCAATCAATGTGATACACCATATTAACAAATTGAAGGAGAAAAACTATATGATCATCCCAATAGATGCAAAGAAAGCTTTCGAAAAAATTCAACACCCATTTACGACAAAAACTCTCCAGAAAGTAGGCATAGAGGGAACTTACCTCAACGTAATAAAGCCCATATATGACAAGCCCACAGCCAACATCCTTCTCAAGGGTGAAAAACTGAAACCGTTTCCACTAAGATCAGGAACAAGACAAGGTTGCCCACTCTCACCACTATTATTCAACATAATTTTCGAAGTTTTAGCCACAGCAATCAGAGAAGAAAAAATAAATAAAAGGAATCCAAATCAGAAAAGAAGAAGTAAAACTGTCACTCTTTGCAGATGATATGATACTATGCATAAAGAATCCTAAAGATGCAACCAGAAAACTGTTAGAGCTAATCAATAAATTTGGTAAAGTAGCAGGATACAAAATTAATGCACAGAAATCTCTTGTATTCCTATACACTAATGATGGAAAATCTGAAAGAGAAATTAAGGAAACACTCCCATTTACCACTGCAACAAAAAGAATAAAATACCTACGAATAAACCTACCTAAGGAGACAAAAGACCTGTATGCAGAAAACTATAAGACGCTGATGAAAGAAATTAAAGATGATACAAACAGGTGGAGAGATATACCATGTTCTTGGATTGGAAGAATCAACATTGTGAAAATGACTCTACTACCCAAAGCAATCTACAGATTCAGTGCAATCCCTATCAAACTACCAATGGCATTTTTCACAGAACTAGAACAAAAAAATCTTAAAATTTGTATGGAAACACAAAAGACCCTGAACAGCCAAAGCAATCTTGAGAAAGAAAAACAGAGCTGGAGGAATCTGGCTCCCTGACTTCAGACTATACTACAAAGCTACAGCAATCAAGACAGTACGGTACTGGCACAAAAACAGAAATATAGATCAACAGGATAGAAAGCCCAGAGATAAACCCACACACATATGGTCACCTTATCTTTGATAAAGAAGGCAAGAATATACAATGGAGAAAAGACAGTCTCTTCAATAAGTGGTACTGAGAAAACTGGACACCTATATGTAAAAGAATGAAATTAGAAGACTCCCTAACACCATACACAAAAATAAATTCAAAATGGATGAAAGACCTAAATGTAACACCAGACACTATAAAACTCTTAGAGGAAAACATAGGCAGAACATTCTATGACATCAATCACAGCAAGATCCTTTTGACCCACCTCCTAGAGAAATGGAAATAAAAACAAAAATAAACAAATGGGACCTAATGAAACTTTAAAGCTTTTGCACAGCAAAGGAAATCATAAACAAGATGAAAAGACAACCCTCAGAATCAGAGAAAATATTTGCAAACAAAGCAACTGACAAAGGGTTAATCTCCAAAATATACAAGCCGCTCATGCAGCTCAATATCGACAAAACAAACAACCCCATCCAAAAATGGGCAGAAGATCTAAACAGACATTTCTCCAAAGATATACAGATTGCCATCAAACACATGAAAGGATGCTCAACATCACTAATTATTAGAGAAATGCAAATCAAAACTACAATGAGGTATCACCTCATACCGGTAAGAATGGGCATCATCAAAAAATCTACAAACAATAAATGCTGGAGAGGCTGTGGAGAAAAGGGAACCCTCTTGCACTGTTGGTGGGAATGTAAATTGATACAGCCACTATGGAGAACAGTATGGAGGTTCCTTAAAAAACTAAAAATAGAACTACCATATGACACAGCAATCCCACTACTGGGCATATATCCTGAGAAAACCATAATTCAAAAAGAATCATGTACCACAATGTTCACTGCAGCTCTATTTACAATAGCCAGGACATGGAAGCAACCTATGTGTCCATCGACAGATGAATGGATAAAGATGTGGCACATATATACAATGGAATATTACTCAGCCATAAAAAGAAACGAAATTGAGTTATTTGTAGTGAGGTGGATGGACCTAGAATCTGTCATACAGAATGAAGTAAGTCAGAAAGAGAAAAACAAATACCGTATGCTAACACATATATATGGAATTTCAGAAAGTGCTACTGATCAATCTAATGGCAGGGCAGGAATAAAGACGCAGATGTAGAGAACAGCCTTGAGGGCACTGGGTGGGGGAAGGGGAAGCTGGGATGAAGTGAGAGAGTAGCACTGACATATATACACTACCAAATGTAAAATGGATGGCTAGTGGGAAGCTGCTGCATAGCACAGGGAGATCAGCTCGGTGCTTTGTGACCACCTAGAGGGGTGGGATAGGGAGGGTGGGAGGGAGACGCAAGAGGGAGGGGATATGGGGACATATGTATACGTATGGCTGATTCACTTTGTTATAAAGCAGAAACTAACACACCGTTGTAAAGCAATTATACTCCAATAAAGATGTTAAAAAACAAAAAGACAAGAATGAAGTGTTCCACACTGAGTCTTCCTTTCATGAAGGATTTCTCTGTAGCATGCAATGCTGTTTGATAGCATTTTACCAGCAGTAGAACTTCTTTCAAAATTAAAATCAATTCTCTCAAATCCTGTTGCTGCTTTATCAATTAAGTTTATGTAATATATAATATTCTAAATCCTTTGTTGTCATTTCAATACTCTTCACAGCATCTTCACCAGGAGTAGATTCTGTCTCAAGAAACCACTTTCTTTGCTCATTCATAGGAAGCAACTTATGTGCTACAGTTTTTGTTGTTAGATTCCAGCACTTCAGTCACATCTTTAGGCTCAACTTCTAATTCTAGTTCTCTTGCTTTTTCTACCACAGCTGTAGTGACTTCCTCCACTGACGACTTAAACCCCTCAATGTCATCCATGAGGCTGGAATCATCCTCTCCCTTGAAGCTTTGAAGCCACTGACCTCTCTAGTTATAAAAGTTCTAGACTGCATCTTCTTTCTTATAAATATAACATTGCTTTGTCTACACTGAAAATCTGTTCTTAAGTGTAGCCACCTTAATAAATGATCTTAGCTAGATCTTCTGGATAACTTTTTGCAGCTTCTACATCAGTACTTGCTGCTTAACCTTGTACTTTTATGTGATGAAGATGGTTTCTTTCCTTAAACCTCATGAACCAACCTCTGCTAGCCTCAAACTTTCTTTGGGCAGCTTCCTCACCTCTCTCAGCCTTCATGGAATTGAAGAGAATTAGGGCCTTGCTCTGGGTTAGGCTTTGGTTTAAGGGAATGTTGTGGCTGGTTTGATCTTCTCTCCAGACCACTGAAACTTTCTCCATATCAGCAATAAAGCTGTTTAGCTTTCTTATCATTCATGTGTTCACTGAAGTAGCACTTTAATTTCCCTCAAGAACCCTTCCTTTATATTCACAACTGGGCTAAGCGTTTGGCACAAGAGGC
The DNA here is from genome assembly GCF_949752795.1 of Hyperoodon ampullatus. NCBI lineage: Eukaryota > Metazoa > Chordata > Mammalia > Artiodactyla > Ziphiidae > Hyperoodon > Hyperoodon ampullatus. The sequence goes on from NC_136917.1 coordinate 3,963,856, forward strand.
CTAGCTTTCAGCCTATCTCAGCTTTCGACATGCCTTCCTCATTAAGTTTAATAATTTCTAGCTTTTGATTTAAAGTGAGACACGACGCTTCCTTTTACTTGAACACTTAAGAGACCACTGTAGGGTTATTAATTGGCCTAATTTCAATGTTATTGTGTCTCAGGGAATAGGGAGGACCAAGAAGAGGGAGAGAGATGGGAAATGGACAGTCAGTGGAGCAGTCGGAACACAGAGCATTTTATTAAGTTTGCCATCTTATATGGGTGCAGTTTGTGGTGACCTAAAATAATCACAATAGTAACATCAAAGGTCACTGATCATAGATCACCGTAACAAATATAATAATGAAAAAGTTGGAAACACTGCAAGAATTACCAAAATGTGACAGAATCATGAAGTGAGCAAATGCTGTTAGAAAAATGGCACTGATGGACTTGCTTGATGCAGGGTTGCCACAAACCTTCAATTTGTAAAAACAAACTGCAGTATCTGCAAATCAAAGCGAACCCCAATAAAACAAGGTATGCCTGTACATGAATTAAAGCAAAGAGAGACCCAGCTTTTCAGGAGTTTATGAAATTTTCAATATAAGGAATTAATACTTGCAAATGTCTTTTTTTACAGCCAATTTGTGAAGTATCAAATTAATTATTTAAATTATCCAAGTATTGCTTTTCCTTCTCAGGACCATACTACACTCTACCTTGATGTAACTAGACTGGAGTGAATGCTGGAAAATATTTGCAAATCATTTAACTGAGAAGGCACTTGTATCTAGAATATATAAAGAATTCCTACAACTCAATTTTTAAAAAAAGACAAATAACCCAATTAAATAATGGGCAAAGGATCTGAATAAACATTTCTCCAAGGAAAACTTACAAATGGTTAATGAACACATGAAAACATGCTCAACATCATTAGCCATCAGAGAAATGCAAATCAAAAGCTCAATGAAATATCACTCCACACTTACTATGATGGCTATACTGAAAAAGACAGATATCAACAAGTATTAGCAAGGATGTGGTGAAACTGCAACACTCATACACTACTGGTGGAAATGTAATAGTGCAGCCACTTTAGAAAATAGTCTGGTAGCTCCCCAAAAGTTTAAACATAGATCCTATATGATCCAGCAATTCCACTCCAAGGTATATGCACCCCCACACACACAAAATGGACACCTACACAAAACCCACAGATGTTCATAGTGTTATTCGTATCAGCCAAATAGCAGAAACAACTCAAATGTCCATCAATGGATGAATGGATAAACAAAATGTGTTATATTCATACAACAAAATATGATCTGGACAGAAAAATGAAGTACTGATACATGCTACAGCATGGATGAACCTTGAAAACATGCTAAGTGAAAGAAGCTAGGCACAAAGGATCACATACTACACAATTCAATGTATATGAAATGTCCAGAATAAGCCAATCCATAAAGACAGAAAAAAGACTGACATGCATAGGGCTAGGGGAAAGGGATTGGTAGGAAACTGGAAGTGACTGCCGATGGATACAGGGTTCCTTTCTGGAGTGATAAAAATGTTCTAAAATTGATTGGGGTGATGATTTACACAGTTCTGTGAACACATTCAAAACCATTGAGCTGTACACTTTAAACAGGTATGTGAATTATATCTTAATAAAGCTGTTATTTTTTTAAAAAGATACTTGTTTAGGAAGCTGCCACATGAAATATGAACCTTTATGCTTTTTAAACTAAAAAATTCAGCCTTAATAGTCTATAAATGAGACACCTTCAAGACAAAATTTATTAAACGTGAATTTTATTAATAATTCAAGGATTAACATATCTTTGCTAATCTTTTTGAGATAGTACCATGTAGTATAAATTATACTAAAAAGAGAAATACTAAAATATGCCATAACTTGAAATTTGTTAGTTTAACATCAAAACTAACTCCATAAGATAGGCATCGTCTTACTTCACAGTTTCGAAGAATCAACTTGCCCGGGTAACATATTTACTAAGTACGGAAACTACTTCATATCCTACTGATTCTAAAACTAATTTTCTTTCCACTAACCATGCTATTTCCCTAACAGGACTGAACTAGGAATCCGAAAACCTGGATTCAAGTTAAAGTCTGGGATCATGCCTTCCTAAATGTTGGCCAATTTCAGTTTTTTCATCTGTAAATCTCAAAGGATTATAAGAAGGATCAAAATGAAATAAAAAACAAGAAATGTTTTTGCACACTGTAAAATTTTATTACAATTCTTTTTACTGTTTAAAATAAATATAAATTTTCTGATAATGAAAACAAACTTTAAATATTGGAAAAAACATTCCTATAAACTAAAAGTAAAACGCTGAAATTGGCAAAGAAAAATGGTTAGAAAAAGGCTTTCTTTATCTCTGACACTGTTACGGTCCCCTTTATCCCTACATAACAGAATTTTGATCTCTCTAGAAAAGCCTGGATGATAATACTGCAGATAAAAATAGAGCTACAAGGTTTTAGCCATCACTACATCACTAAACTTCATGGAAACAAAAAAAACCGTAAGGGGAAAGTGCTGGTTCACTGTTCTTTCACCATGAATTATAATAACATAAAAATAACAATTTTAATAGCTCTACCTTCAACTTTCAGATTTCTTTGATTAATCATCAAAATCCTATCAACTCTAAAAAGCTAGCATTATATAGCTATACCACGGAATACCCTGCCATGAAAAAAAATCATTTTTTAAAGACTAACAACACAGGAAAATGCTCACAAAACATCGCTGCATAATAAAAGCAAGACATAAGAAAGTTAAAATTCACTGAGCACTTACGATGTGTCAGGAATTGTGCTAAGAGTTTTACATGCTTAATCTTAATGAATCTTTATAATAGCCCCTTAAAATATTATCAGCATTTTACAGGTGAAGAAACTGAGATGTACCTTTCTGATAAGTGACACTAAGGTTACAGAGCAGTAAATGAGAAACATGGATTTGAACCTATCCAATCCCCAGCCATTCTTCCAAAAGTATGTCATTCTTAGGTGCCCAAACACTCATTTTACACACTAAAATGAATAAATTAAGATAGGTTAGTGTCTCCAGCTTGAGCTGAGATTCAGAAGTGTCTGGGTAAGGCCACAGGAACAGACTGCGTCAGGGTTTGGGGCTGGTGGTCCTGGAATGGGAAGGATATCCTGTTGTCTGAGTCAGTGCTGGCCCTTGGACTCCTAGTCTAGGCTCTATGGAGAAAGATGCTGTAGGAAAAGGCTCAAGTTGTTCCTGTGAAGGAGGCTAAGACACAGGGACATACGTGTGTGACACGAAATTAGAAAAGCCTAGAGTAAAGCAGCTTGATTTCAAACACTGTGACAGTTACAAACATGCAGCACTGCTCTTGCAGCTCCACATTTTGCAATTCTGACATCCAAGAGCATACCCTGGGCAAGGATAGCAGCAGAAGTTAAAGAGTAAGACGCCACCGTCCAGGTACCATTTTGAGCAGAGGAAATCAACCAGATAGGAACAGAGGAGAGGAATGTGAGAAGACTGAGTTTCTGGGAAATACTTGGGGGACTTCAGGAAATAACTAGATGAAATAAGGAAGATGGAGGTCCTGCTTCAGCAAGAGGGACCAAGAGTCAGCGACTGTTAGTAATTGTCCCTCTTTTGTACCCAATGAAGTGGTGAAAAGTGAAAGGTATTAAAAAACTGGAAGGAAATAACAGAACCTCAACAGGTCTATCTCAGGGTGGTATAATTTCAGGTGATTGCTACTGCCTTTAAATTTTTAATTTTCTATATTTCCCAAAAACGGCCTACAGCGAACAGTATAATTTTATAATCAGGGGGAAAAAGGTTTTTTAAAAGTCAACCATTCAGTTCTAGTAATACAAAAATGCTATTTCTAAGATTAAATTTCAAACCTACACCAAAATCTGTGTTTCAAACCTCTAGAAAATTATATCTTGTTATATATGCTAAGTAACTGCCACGCTTCTTAGAATTGGGAGTACATTTTGTAACAGTTATACATTTCAATCAAAACAAAAGAAATATTGTACCCACAAAATTTATTCTACCCCATTACATTTACTGTTAACAATATTAACAATTTTACTAATGTTTCAAAGTAAGAAGCTCATATTCATTGGCAGACCAGAGTCTTAAAATTTAGGACCAGCAGACCAAGACAAACAGACAATACTTCTATTTTTTTATTTTATTTTTTTTTTTGCGGTATGCGGGCCTCTCACTGTTGTGGCCTCTCCCATTGCGGAGCACAGGCTCCGGACGCGCAGGCCCAGCGGCCATGGCTCACGGGCCCAGCCGCTCCGCGGCATGTGGGATCTTCCCGGACCGGGGCACAAACCCGTGTCCCCTGCATCGGCAGGCGGACTCTCAACCACTGCGCCACCAGGGAAGCCCGACAAACAGACAATACTTCTAAAGAGGCAGAAGTTCTGAGCTATACAATTAACCTCATGAAATAATTTATATCAATCATCCACTATATACATGGTTGCACCTTACGCTGATAACTCATGCATCATACACCGACTTCCTAAAACGATGAAAGTAATGAAGTCCGTAATTGTTAAATAGTTCCTATAGCCTGTCTTTGGATATTCTTTTCTCAGGTAATAAAGAAAAGCTCATGGGTATCTTTGTAAACATACCCTTAAGGTCCATTTCATAGTAAGATTGTTTGTAAAAGCAGAAAAAAATTTTGAGACATAACCCCGGCTATTAATCCTGTAGGATAATATTCATTTAGAAAACAAGTATCCAAAAAAAATCTGTTTTGGATACCTACCCAAGCCTCCGTTTCTTAACAGTGTTCATGAAAAGTATTTTACCGGTAAAGGAAAACTTTAAACTCAGTCATACATTTCAAAAACGGCTCACGTTCTTACCTGGAGATTTGATGTCCAGCATAGAGGAGCAAGGCAGTCAAAACATATAGGTAAAGCTGAACCAGATGCTGCCTGGGCAAGGTTAGTAGCACAACACTTAAGATATAACCTGTAGTAGAAGGTAAGAGAGATACCAATAAAATTCGATTCTAAGTTAGTCTTCCAGTTAACTACAATAATAAAAAGAGCCTGAAGTAAATTACGTCCCAATTAGGTTTCAACAACTTTGAGGTGTTTTACTTCACTACCAGAGCAAGTTTAGGACAGCAAAATCAGTATGGATTTTTCTATTAAAAATATAAAGCAGTTTTCACTTCCTTTGTAGATGTTTCTACTTTATAATCACATATATCACCCGAAGGTACCAGAGGATTCCTCCATCGTCTCCCTTTCCTTGTCTCCTTATTTCTTCTATGCCATTTCTCTCATTCTCTAGTCCGAGAAGAACTGAGTGGCTTACTGTTCCTCTCTATGACTGCGCCTTCTGTGTGACTCAGGTTTTATTTTTCCAACTCCGAAGGACCCTCTACCTCCTATATCTTCAGTCATTCCCCTGACACCATCCTCACCTCTCTTTTCAAAGGATGTGCAGGGCTCTTCTCCCCAGTCTTAAAGAAAAACTTCTCTCCACACTGATTTCTCCTTTTCCTATTACCTATTTTTCTCATTCCGCTGACAAATGTTATAAATGATCTGTACCAAAGCCTCTATTTTCTAGCCTCTAGTATTCCCTCTTTACCCTTTACAACCTTAGATCCTCTACAAATCCCCTTTTCTTTTCTCTAAAGAAACTTGAAAGTCAACAATTACCTACTTGACAAATCTAAGACTCAAGTTTAATCCTTGTCCCAGCGTCTGAAGCAATTACCCTCAAAACTTATTCTCTGGCTCTGTGATGTGGATTTCCTTTTACCCTCTAAATCCTCCTCTCTACTTTCTTTTCACCCTCTCAAGTGAACATAGAAAATTTAGTTCCTGAACAACTTCTATTCTCTAAATAAAGTATCTAGCTCAAAGAATCTGTTTTCTTGTTTCAAATATACCATTCCAGATGACACAACAATCGTTCTGAGAACCCACTACATAAGCAAAAAACCTTAATCATTTCCTATTCTAAGTAGACACCTCGTAGCTCATGATGCTTGAGATCTACTCCATTTAAATGTTCTCATATACAATGAGTACAAACTGAGCTCCCATCCTCCTCCCTCAACAAGCTAGCTCACCTCACCCTCTTTCACTCTCCTAAATCCCATTCACTGATTCAAACCTGAGTCCCCTGTTATCACCCAGTCCCACTGAGTCTTCCTCAACAGATCTCTTACGTTACCACTCCTTTCCAGTCCCTATGCCCCATCTTAATCCGCTCTGTGATGTAATAATTTATTGATACTAATTGCTATTTTTCTTTGTCTCTTCCCAGCCTTATCCACCCTATGCTTTGTTACCAGGGTAATATTCCCAAAACTGTCACTTTCATTTAGACAACTCTCTTGCTCTAAAACCTTCAAAAGTTTTGAACCTCTCAGTGTAACATTCTATGTCTTGCAAAAATCTGATCCTAGTTTATTTTCCTCTTATGAATGAGTCTTTATTAGGGCACAGATGTCCCTTCTTAGCACCTAATGACTCGCTCATGCTGAATCGATCATGCTTAAAGCTAAAGAAACAGGAGTGGTGCTGGAGACTACAGACTTCCCACACATCCTAACTTCAAGAACAACCCAGCAGAAGCCAGAGATACATATTTCTATTTGCTTTTCACTTCTTAAAATAATTTCCCCCAAATAATTGTGTTAATCCCTATCTCACAGGACCTTATAAGTATTTAAAAGGATGTTTATTATATTTAGCAAGCATTTTTACCGTTTGTGGCTGAAGGATTTTCTAATATGTCTATTGCATGAAACGTTTCCTTAAATCCTTGACTTTTAATGAACTATCATTTTCCTTTCCATATATTATCTTTCCCTTCTCCTACACATCTCATAAAATGAGCTGCCAAATCCTCTAGATTGAACATACACATTTCATTCATTCTTTCAATTATTCAGTCATTCAACCAACATTATTATATGTAAAGTATGATCCATATGCATTCCTAGACATGGAAAATCCAAAGGAAAAAAAAAAAGATTCACAGTCTAGTGAAAAAACAACCAAGAACATAAGTATGATACATTACTGGTGCTCTATTAAACAAAAATTAGAAGGGCTATGGTTAAGTGATTAAGTTTGACCTGGACCTCAACGAATGAATGGATCTTTACTAGGCTAAGAAAAGGGGGAAACATTCTAAGAAAAAAGAACACAGCAGGTCCAAAAGCCATGAAAGCATGAAGGATATTTTCAGGAGACAGTAAATTCTATAGGCTAGACTAGATGCTGGTGTAAATAGAAAGAGTATTGGGAGGGTACTGGGAGATGATGCTGATAGAACTGGTGGCTAAAGCCTCAGTATAAAGACTAAAAAATGATAATAAGGAGCTTAGCCTGGGCTACCGTTCTCAGATCCTTTTAGATATCATTTAGGTGAGGTAAGAAAACAGAACAAAAAACAACAAAAATGCTATGGCTCACCTATACCCCCATTTTCACATTCCAGTAAAAAAATAATTCTGTGATAATAAAATATATCACACAAGAAGATTTTTGAGAGATTATGAATACTTATGCTGATATAAGAGTAGGAATAAATCATCCGAACTACAATAAACAGTTGATCCTTGAACAATGCCGGGGTTAGGAGCACCAACCCCTCCCCCTCCTCTTCAGTAGAAAACCTGAGTGTAACTTTACAGTTGGCCCACCGTATCCACAGTTCCACATCCACGGATTCAACCAACTGTGGATCATGCAGTACTGTAGTACGTATCTACTGAAAAAATCCACATATAAGTGGACCTGCACAGTTCAAGGGTCAACTGTATACATAATCTAATTATTTGAAAAATACAAAACTACTGCTGATGCAAATATGCATCACTATTCCTGCTATAGGATTATCCAAACAGAACACAACAAACTAAATTGATAATGATGAAGCTAACCCAACAGTAATGCATAATTAAAAAGCAGTATTTAAAAATGATGACCTGCTTAAAATAACATTGATGAATCTTCCTAACAAAATATAGAAATTTCTGCTATTTAAAGGATTATTTTATCAGTGGGGGAAAAATGAGGACATGGAATAAAACAGTAGCTTTGGATATAGAGTTGGCAGGGTCAGCTATGAGATACATATTCAAATAGGTCTTAGTGGTGATCTACTGGTAAGTGGTTGAGAACAAGGAAGTGAAGATGGTTCTGATGTTTTTAGCTTAGATCATTGAGAGGATGGCTTTGCTATTAAGACAGGAAATACACAAGAAGGAAGAGGTTTGAGTTGAAGTAAAGATGATGAGTTCAGTAATAAGTTGAGGTGTCTGTAGAATATTTAGGTGGAGATATCTAACAGTAGTTAGAAACTCATTTATTCAGCATCAGGCACTAGCTAAGTACTGGGAATACTGAGATAATAGACAACCCCAATCCTACCTTAAAGGAGTTAACAATCTAGCTAGGAAGATAGATGAGCATATGGACCCTTAGAATTCAGCACAATAAGTGCTATGGTGGAGGTATGAACTGGATACCATGGGATCAAAGAGGAGGAACACTACCATAGACTAAGGTGGTCAAAAAAGCTGTGAAAAACGTAGATAGACATTTGTAGTCAAAACTATGTGAAATCACCCAAACAACAGAAGATGAAAATTAAACACAAATTCTGGAATATCAAGACTAAAGAAGTCCAAAGAAAAAAATACAGCAAAACAGTCAGAAGGAATGGTCAATAAGTTAGAAGAATCCAGAAACATTTTCAAGAAAGAGAAAGTGGTCAACACCTTCACAAACATGGAAAGGTCTGCAGAATAGGGATATAAATGAAGTCTGAGTTTTACATGTTAGGTCACTAATGATCTTAGTGACTGCAGTTGCAACAAAACTATTCTCATACCCACTCTTGCCTTTGCTACTGCTACCGTGCTAGCTCTGGCTCTCATTACCTCGTGCCTAGAATCCTAATTGGTCTTCTGACCTCCAGCTTCTCCCCTCCTCAACCCATCACCCTATACAACGTTGCCTAATCAACTTTAAGATGCAGCTCACCTGCGCTAAATCCCTTACTGACCCATCACTAGCTACCAAATTAAGTACAATGCCTAACATCTGTATTCAGGGCTTTTCACAAATGGCCCCATTCTTCCTTTTCAATATTATTTCTAGTCCCCTTTTTATATCTTATATGCTGCAAAACAGTTCTATAGTTAACATTCCACCAATTACATTTGGACAGTCACTTTTCTTTGCTGTTCTCAGACAGAACCAACACTGGAAAGCTTCTAAGTTCAAAGGTGCAATTATACTCCATAAACACAAATGTTAACACTGCCCACCTTGATTTTTAAGCTCTTAATAACAAACAATTAGAGGCTATAAAGGGGAAAAAAAACTCATAATAGTAATAAAAAAGATAAAATACCTAGGAACAAACTTAACAATAAGCCTAAGACCTATATAAAGAAAACTTTAAAACACTCCAGAAGGACTCAGAAGAAATCTGAACATAGCAAGTCTCTCTGTGTTAAGGAAGAGTTAGCATCCTTAAGTTCTCTCTTCATCCTAACTTAAAATTTTAATAGTTTGCAATCTCAGCAAAGAGGTCAACAGGGTTGTTTTTGGAACAAGATTAGATAATTCTGAAAACTATTAGATAATCCTTAGGAAACTAATAATAACAAAAAACTCAGAGAGGAAAATAAAGAAAAATGAAGAGACTAATTCTATCAGACAGTAAAATATAATCTAAATCCTCAATAATAAGAAACTAAAAAAACAGAAAAAAAGTTTAGAAATGGAATAAAACACACTGTACAAGCAGATAAATTCTAAATGGAGCAAAAGACTTAAATGTAAAAAATGAAAAAACAAAAATAATGCAATAAAACATGACAATTCTTTATAAACTCAAAAACAGAAAAGGCTTTTTTTATTGATTCAAAATCCAAAAGCTATAGAAAAAAATGATAAATTCAATCACATAAAACAAAGTCTGCATGTCAAAAAAATCTTAAGCAAAATCAAGAGAACTGAAATTGGAAAATATAATTCCAACTCATCACACAGGGTTTATTTCCCTAATATATACCAAACTCCATAAATTGGTAAGAAAAGGCTAACAAACCCATAGAAAAGTGAGCAAGGGACATGTACTGACAACTCTCGGAGGAGGAAATACACGTTTTTTTAAAACACGTGAATAAATTCAATCTCACTCATAAGAGAAAGACAAATTAATACTACATTAAAAAAACAACCATTTTTCACTTACTGAGCAGCCAAATACTAAAGTTTGATAACTCTGTTTTGATAATGATGTAGGATTTCAGGAACTCTCATCCACCATTTGTGGAGGTACAAAATAGTAAAATCCTATGGAGAGCAGTATCAATCAATAGTACAAATGTATATATACTCTTTAACCCGGCAGTTTCACTTCTAATAACTTATCCCAAGGCTATATTTGCACTTGTTGAAATGATGGCTATACAAAATTATTTAGTACAACACTGAACGAAACAGCAGAAGACAGAAGCTATCTAAAGCTTTATTTTTAATCTTTTATTTTAATTACTCCAATGAAGTAATTCGTTCAATAAATTACGGTACAGCCATACAAGGGTACTATGCCACTATGAAACAGAAGTGGAGGGCTGGGGGGAGAGTGAGGCCTCAACAGTTCATCAGAATCTTAAGATTTGGCAGAACAGAAAGTGTCAACATAAAAAAAATAGTAAACATCTAAAAACAGCAGTTATGGCTCTATGATACATCATTAAGTTAAAAGTTTCAGAAGAGTAGTAGTATGCTATCATCTGTACTAAAAAGGGAAATATATACATTTGTACTTCTATATTATATTTACATTTATATATCAATATATCTTTATATTTACTTATACATGCATAAAAATATCTGTAGAATTATACACAAGGAAATAAAAATAGCTACTTGTTGGGACTCAAAGTGAGAACTTAGTGGATGAAGAACAGAGATAGGAGGAAGGCACTTTTCACTGTGTACCTTTTATGCTTTTTGGTTTTTGAACCATAAACTACCAATTTAAAAAATTTATTTAAGGGTGAAATTCTGTAAACTGGAACATTACATAAACACTACATAATACTGACACAGAGGTTACTCTAACCAAAAAACTGTTCAAGCTGAGAATATCTACTCATGTAATCACTGAGCTTACTCCACCATAGCATGTAATAAGTGTATTTAAGGAGGCTCAATTGGGGCTTCCCTGGTGGCGCAGTGGTTAAGAATCTGCCTGCCAGGGCTTCCCTGGTGGCACAGTGGTTGAGAGTCCACCTGCCGATGCAGGAGACACGGGTTCGTGCCCCGGTCCGGGAAGATCCCACATGCCACGGAGCGGCTGGGCCCGTGAGCCATGGCCGCTGAGCCTGCGCGTCCGGAGCCTGTGCTCCGCAACGGGAGATGCCACAACAGTGAGAGGCCCGCGTACGGAAAGAAAAAAAAAAAAAAGAATCTGCCTGCCAATGCAGGGGACACGGGTTCAAGCCCTGGTCCAGGAAGACCCCACATGCCGTGGAGCAACTAAGCCCGTGTGCCACAACTACTGAGCCTGTGCACCTAGAGCCCGTGCTCCACAACACGAGAAGCCACCGCAATGAGAAGCCCGCGTATCGCAAGGAAGAGTAGCCCCTGCTCTCCGCAATTAGGGAAAGCCCGCGTGCAGCAACGAAAAATAAATAAATAAATAAGAATAAAAGACGATTGAAAGCCTCCAAATTCTATCTGAATGAGGGTAAGCTTGTACAAGTATTGATGTCTTTCCTTAAGGAGGGCAGAAATGCCAATGATCTGTCCTTTGTTTTTATTTGCATAAAACTGTATTTTAAAATAAATAAATAAATTCCTTAAGAAAAAAAAAAAAAAGAAGGCTCAGTTGAGTTCCCAAAGTTATAAGCTGGTGAGTATGAACTGCAACTGTACTAGGACCCATACAATTTCTGCAATTAATGTTTCTGGTTATTAGGCAGCTGTTTTATAATAAATATTTCAATCTATTCAGAAATAATACATATGATAACCACATTTTTTTTTTTTTTCGGTACGCGAGCCTCTCACCGCTGCGGCCTCTCCCATTGCGGAGCACAGGCTCTGGACACGCAGGCCCAGCGGCCACGGCTCACAGGCCCAGCCGCTCCATAGCACGCAGGATCCTCCTGTACCGGGGCACGAACCCGTGTCCCCTGCATCGGCAGGCGGACTCTCAACCACTGCGTCACCAGGGAAGCCCCGATAACCACATTTTTAAAACCACAGTACGAATTACTTTAGCTGATCAAGCTAAAACTCTAAGCCAAGTACCCAACTGTTCTTCTACAGACTGGAATTATTTTCCATAAATTGGCTAACATACAAGCCTTGAATAAAGGGCTGAGAATTAGTGTTTTGCAGCATAAAAGAACCTTCTCATTTCAGAGACTTCCCCAAGGTAGTGCCAACTAAGAGAGATGAGTTTACTGTACCCAGATGTCCTGCCTCTCGTGCACTGTCTTTTCTACTACACCATACTCCTTCCCACAACGGCTTACTTGGTAATCTCTCAGAGCTGTAAGGGGTTCTCAGGGCTAAGCTCTGAAACGCAGAAAGTTCTTTTATAGATAAAAATAAGTCTCATAGAGACAGGACAACCCTTAACAATTTTATAAAGATAACCTTCAAAAATTTTGAAAAGATATACTTGTTGACAGACAATTCTAATAATAAAAATATTAATAAAACCACTACAGGACATCATTCAAACCACATCTTGAATTATAAAACAGCAACGTTAAATGAAAATATATTGTTGCTATTATTACATATAAAACAAAAACTAACCTAAAAATTAAGAATCATGACTTTTATTCTAGATGGATTTTATCTGCTTCCTGCCTGTATCTCTTGACTTTAATTACTTTAACCTTTAACTCTAATTTCTTTCCACATTATTTCTACCACTAACTCCAAATCATATCAATCATATTTCAAGGATTACTTTTTTAATATTATAATATCATTTTCCATATTTCATTTAACTGAAATGAATACTTTATCTTCAAATGATACTAATGTTTTAGAACAATAAAAATGCTGCATTTTAAAAAGCTTACTTTCTGAATTACTACCAAACCCCAAAATAATGACAAATTAGAAAAGGCCAAATGCCTGGAAAGGTATTTCCTGTTATTTATTTTATTCATATTAAATCTAAAATGTTTTCTTCTATGTACAACAATTATATCTTATAAACCTAGAAGAAAAAAGTTAATTAAAAAATAAAATGTTTTCTTCTGCCTTCTAGTTTCATACAGTAAAATAAATCCAACACTGTCTGTTTTCCTCTACCCCTAATAATTCATGTGCAGTTGTAAGACAAATAAGACTATAAACAAGATTCATATTCATCGACTATATTACTGTCATCTCAATGTAAAAGGACTTCATTTTACCCAAATTTAAAAATATTCAAAGACATAAAATAAATCAGAATGCTCACTAGAAGCTTAAGAAAGATGCTGTAGACACTTACCTACATAATGCATATTGAGAGCCAAATACTTATACTGGAAAAGAGGATTGTTATTCAGGCTACTCCTCTGGATCTGCTGGAAGAAGGAGCTGACATCCCATCTGTATAGGACATCCAACAGCATGATGCTTGGCACCCGCAGGGCCACATTTAACACTGCCTCCAGTTTCTCCTTTGCAGCCATGTTTTTTTCTTGGAACAGACCTAAAATTCAGGAGATACAATATATAAAAATAAGTCACCTCAAATAGCTTTCAGATATCCTCTTATCAATCTAATGGATTCTCAAATATTACACAAAAACTATGTTACAATGTAAAAAAAGCTCCTTAGACACATCTACTACTTCTAGATATTTAGGAAATAAGCTTTGTATTGTGTTTTCACATGGACTCTCTCAGCTCTACGCAACTTTAAGACTCTGCTGAAATGTTCAGACCTCAAAATGTGTTTATAAAAAGCTCCTGGGCTTTCCTGGTGGCACAGTCGTTAAGAATCTGCCTGCCAATGCAGGGGACATTGGTTTGAGCCCTGGTCCAGGAAGATCCCACATGCCACAGATCAACTAAGCCCGTGTGCCACAACTCCTGATCCTGCGCACCACAACTACTGAAGCCCGTGCTCCTGGAGCCCGTGCTCCATAACAAGAGAAGCCACCACAGTGAGAAGCCCGCGCGACACAACAAAGAGCAGCCCCCGCTCGCCGCAACTAGAGAAAGACCGTGCACAGCAACGAAGACCCAATGCAGCCAAAAATAAATAAATAAATCCCATAAACTGCATGGCATGGTCAAAAAAAAAAAAAAGCTCCAAATTCCAAATTTAGGCATTTAACAAAACACCCTATAAGAATACTGTAACCTTTGTCCAATTACCTAGAAAAGAAAAATTCACTCCTATAAAAATCTGAGATTTATGCAGCTTTTAAAAAAGAGGGCAAATTTTAAATAGTTGTTACATGAAAAAGCCTAAATTACTCAATAAGAATTTCATGATTGCACATTTAGCACACAGCTTCTCGTAGTCTATCCCTTTCCTTATTACTTAAAATCAAAACTGAAGTACTGAATTTATGTGTTATAGATACAGTTCAGAGAACTCATGATATGGGTAAAGATAACATTATTTGCAATATTGTTTCCCTGAATCATTAAAATTAAACTCTTAGTCTGAAATTCCCACAATCTGCCTTCAAAGTAGGAAAAAGCTCATTAAATTCTTCCCCTGACACACAAACATGCTGGCACAAACATGCAGTCAGGCATTGTGAGTCTGCAGCCTGTGTCTTTGCTTAGCTGTTGATTAGTAGTGGTGGAATGGGGAGAAGGAAGAAAAAGGAAGGAAATGAAGGATCTCCCAGACAATCTACTATTTAAAAGGACAATTTGGCGTAATACTACTTTATATGATACAGCTGCAAATTAATCCAAGGAATTATAGACGAGAACAGAACAAACTAAAGTGGTAAAGGACAATTTTAGGAGTAATGATAATTCTAGATTGTTGGCTCTGACAATATTCTTTTAAGAACTTTGCTGAGAAAGCAAAACACACTTCTAGCTTTGGCAGTAATTTCAGACATTACAGGACAAATGAAAACATTGATTTCTGAAGAAAATTATAGTGACAGATTGCTATGCTATGGTTAAATATTTGTCAGTATTTCCATTTCACCCTCTAATTTTCAGAGCCTCCTAGCTCAGATAGCTAGGGGGAAAAAAAGGCAGCTCAACTTAGCAAACGATTGATATAAGTTTTTCAATCACTTAAAAACTGATTTATTATATATCACTCCCACTACCCACATGTTATGCATATCCTACCAATAATGCAGAATTAACATTTTTATAAATAAGAACTGTAATTCTGATTACTTTAAAAGAACGAGACTGCTTTAATAATTTTCCTACATAAGAAAAAGATAATATTGTGAGAGAATCACAACCAAATAGCTGTGTCCTAAGGAGAAAAAAGCACTGAGAAAGAAAATCTCTAATCAACATTTATTACAAATTATGCCATTTAGGAACCTAAATTTCTCAAAGCTCATGATATTATTAAGAAAAAATAAATATTCTGGGAAGAAATACACCAAAATATTCACATTAACATCCTTTCAACAGTGGCCCTGGGGTGATTTTTATTCCCCTCTATCTTCTTCTGTTTGCCAAATGTTTCAGTATACCCGTGTATTATTTGGTGGGGGGCAGCCAACTTGAAAAAATAAATTCTTGATAAAAAGTGTAATGTAATGTGCCTAAGCTATCTAGATGACTTAAGGAAATACACAGAAGGTAACTACTTACTCTGGTGGTCAAACTGATAACTCAATGCACTCTTGGAGTTCATTTCAAAGTACACAAATGATAGATTTTTCTCACAAACCACCAGTCACCAGTGTGACTGGACCTAGGTAAAAATATCACTGACAGGCTTTATTCTATAATGGAAAAGTATTTTTCCATATTCTACAATCCAATATAAATCACTACTGCTTTTGTAAGTAACAACAACAACAAAAAGAGACAATTACTGAGTTAATATTTGTGGTCCAGGACTTTGCTGGTGGCGCAGTGGTTAAGAATCCACCTGCCAATGCAGGGGACACAGGTTCGAGCCCTGGTCTGGGAAGATCCCACATGCCACGGAGCAACTAAGCCTGCGTGCCACAGCTACTGAGCCTGCGCTCTAGAGCCCGCAAGCCACAACTGCTGAAGTCCGCAGCCCTAGAGCCCATGCTCCGCAACAAGAGAAGCCACCGCAATGAGAAGCCTGTGCACCGCAACAAAGAGTAGACCCCACTCGCCGCAACTAGAGAAAGCCCGCGCGCAGCAACGAAGAGCCAACGCAGCCATAAATACATACATACATACATAAATTAAAAATATTCGTGGTCCATATTTATTTCATCTGACTTAGAGCCTTTGTATGTTTTTAATGTTTTCGTTATTTTTAACTGTGCCCACTTTCACTATTTATTGTAGCTCTTACAGGGGTAAAGAAAAAAATTTAAACCAATTTTGCATTAGAAATCAAAATTTGAAATGCTAAGGAAAAAAATCTCCCAGTTCTTACAGAGGACCATATTTCTATTACAAAAGGCCATTATCAGAATGGTATACATTCCCTCTTAATTACCACTACTCCTGCCTCACAAACAGAAGAATAAAAAGAAAATCTTGGGTTCCTAAAGCTATTGGTACAGAACATCCAAGACAGATCCCTAAACTCTACTGCCTGCAGAGAACGAAATACCCCCTTTAATAACAAATATATTGCTTACTAAATGTTTCATTTATTTCTGTATATGAGTGATATTTCAGTACATCATTGGCAAACTGGCCATGTATAGGGAGGGACATGGAGGAAACAAATTTAACACATAGAAAACCAAATCTAAAATGTTACCCACAAGAGCTGTGGAAACAAATGAGGGGGAAAACCCCACATTTTGAACCTTTCTACAGCAGAAGTGCCACATGATAGGGTGGTGACCATCACAGATAAATACCATACACCACATTCCAGCACCACACACTAAACCAACGCCTAAACAAAATGTTGAAATATATCTTACTTGCAGATACCTGAAATCACTCACATGTGCCAAATGACTAACTTAAAAACATGAAATAAAAATGGAGCCTTCTCTACTGGGGTAAAGAGATTATTATACCACTAACATGTTTGGTTCAAGCCTAATTTATCTTTTTCTTAGATTTGTCAGTGCTAATGAGCATATTCTAAGTCAGAGGGAGCTCAAAATTCTCTTAAAACCAAAACAATATCAAATAAGCCTCGAAAATAAGCACAAGAGCTGAAGGCAAAGAAAATTCAAAGGCCTGACACTCTCTAAAGCCAAATATATAAGATACTTCCTGCCTTGTTCAGTTACGTACATTTTGCTTTCTGTGCATGACTTTTTTTTAACATCTTTATTGGAATATAAGTGCTCCACAATGGTGCACCAGTTTCTGCTTTATATCAAAGTGAATCAGCTATACGTATACACATATCCCCATATCTCCTCCCTCTTTCGTCTCTGTCCCACCCTCCCTATCCCACCCCTCTAGGAGGTCACAAATGTGCATGATTTTTAAATTTCCTCCTTGAAATGTGAAAAGAACTGGGAAAGTAACACTCCACCACACCATCTCAGAAAGTAATGAAAACTAAATGCGACTCATAGATGCTTTACACAGTAAAACAGCTTAAAAAAAAAAAATCATCCTTTCTTTCCAATAACGGCAAAAAAAAAAAGGCTCAACAAAAGCTAACCAAAAAGAGGACCTAACGATTTCATTAAATGACATTCCCAGGCTTGGAAGCAGCAAATTGCTACTTACAAACACAAGAATGTCCTGTACAAGTATAACATTGCACAGTTCATCCTTCACATTTGTGGTGAGGACACACAGGGGGCCTCATTCTACACTTTCCTGAAAACACTACATTTTGGGTTTGAATATGAAGAAATCAAACAAATCATCAACAATATGAAAAACCTAAGTTTTTAAAGTCATAGCTCTTCTCATCTGCTGAAGAATTATGTTAAATGAGAAAAAGAAATGAAAATGTTATCTTACCCAAAAAATGAACAGAATTCACATCTCCTGGACAAAACAAAGAATGCCATATAATCCAATTTAAAATTATTCAGTACAGTATTAGATAATTTAATGCCGAAAGTTTTTACACCTTTTCCCCTCAGCACAGAAGAAAAACTATCATTCATCATCAATCCCCTTTCTTTGTCCAATCCAATTTGAAAAACAAAACAAAATTCTACCATCAGCTAAAGCCAATCTTCAGAAAGACAGATTTTCTGGCTGTCCATATCCCTGAAAATGTCAGAGGGCAGAGCAAAAACCTAAAATCATAAGTAAACTCAGCCAAAAACTTAGATGCCAGGGAGAACGCACTTCTTACATAAGCATTTGCACACGTTTTAAATATAGCTGGTCCTCCCCACTCCCACTCATTGCTAGCTAACTTTGTATGTACCTGATTTCCACATAAACTACTAGCAGTTATGTGGTTTCTGGTCATCTCCAAATCGACAAAGATAGGGAGTCCACTCTGAATACAAGAGCCATCCTTCAACTTAAGCAGCCAGACAGAGGAAATAAAAACTGCTATCTCTGTCATCGGGCGCTCAGCCTGGGTCATGACTGCAGCACCGACAGCTCATCCTTTGGGCAGGATTCAAGATTCACCAGAACTGCACAGTCCGTATTTTAAAAAATAAAAAGACACACAGTCCCTCTCCTTTCCTTTCAAACTAGTTTCCTGTTTACTGCAGACTGCGATGCAAAGCCATCCATTAATCTTTGATGCCTTCTCACTGCAAAGCCCCCTTCCTCTCTCCCCGCACCTCCTCCCCCGCCCCCCACGCCTGCTGATCTCAGTTGCGTTTGAACTATAGTAACCCCAACCCAGCTCGCTGCAAAGCAGGCGCTGCCGCGGGGCTAAGGGATTACGTCCACAAAAACTCTGCCAGGAGAGAGGCCCGTGCCAGGGAGCTCCCCTCCTGTCTGGCCAAGGGTGCTGGCTCCGCCGCGCCACGCACCAAAAAGATTCTGAAGAAAGACACGGGCGAAGTTCTTCATCCCTGAACAGAAAGGGGACCCACTGATGAAGGAGGGCAAGGGTCTCGGGGTCCTTGGTTGGTCAAAGCATAAGTGGAGGGGGATGCAGAAAGGATGGCAAACGAGAGCGGAAGCGATGGGGACTAAAAGGGATGAGGACCCCTTTTACTGTAAAAAAAGGACTGACACAGATGAGATGCAGAGCAAATGGGTCCCCACTTGAAGAATGACTTGGCAGGCCTTTCCGCACCCCCAAACAACCTCAAACCGAATAAAAGGGGAGAAGCTGAGTTTGGGGCTGCGTAAACCGAAGAAGACTAGGATGAAATAAAAGAGGGAGTGAAGCTTGTGAGCAAAGTGGGCAAAAACGAAAAAGAAGGGAAGTTGGAAGTGGGAACTGGAAGAAAGGAGCTAGAAAGGAGCAGCTAGGAAAGGGGCAGCCCAGGAAGGGGCTTAGAAAAGACCCCGAAATGGAGTACTGGGGAGGCGATGGGGGAGCG
Source organism: Hyperoodon ampullatus (assembly GCF_949752795.1). Taxonomy (NCBI): domain Eukaryota; kingdom Metazoa; phylum Chordata; class Mammalia; order Artiodactyla; family Ziphiidae; genus Hyperoodon; species Hyperoodon ampullatus. The sequence continues at coordinate 3,983,501 of NC_136917.1, forward strand.
CTCAGAGTGAGGGCATCTTAGGAATGCCGGGGGAGATGAGAGATAGCTTCAGGAGGGTGGAGGGTGGAAACGCGGCGGACAAGGCCCGGGAGCCGGGAAAGGGGGCTCTAAGCTGGGCCCCGGGAGGGGAGGGCAGAGTCGGAGACAGCCGAAGGGGGGGCCAGGAGGACCGCGGGAGGGACTGGCGGTTGGGAGGAAGAGAGGGGCGCTGCGGGTGAAAAGGGGATGTGGACGCTGCCGAAGCTTGGGAGAAGAGGAGGGAGGCGAACGGGGGAAGGGGCGAAGGGGGAGAAGAGGACTGAGCGGGCGACTGGATGGGGGAAGGGAGGAGGGAAGGGGGAGAGGGGTAAGAGAGGATGTGGCATGCGGACCGGGCACCGGGATAGGAATGGGCCGGCCGGGGCGGACGGCTCGGTCACCTCAGGCTGCGGCCTCCTTCCCCGCGGGGCAGCGCCGCCGGCGGACAGACGGACTCCGCAACTCCCCGGCTCTCTCGCCTGCCCTCCCCTTCTCCTCGGGCGGCGGCGGCGGCGGGGGCCGGGACGGCGCGGCTCACAGCGGCGGCTCCTCCGCGCCGGGCCTTGGATGCAGCGTCTTGGGAGGCGGCGGCAGCGGCGGCGGCAGCGGCCCGACCCGTGCGGTCACCATCGTACGCGGCGGCAGGCGCTCGCGGGCCGAACTCTTCAACAGCCGGCGGCGGCCATGGCCTCTTTCGTGCACTGCTCCAGCCCCCGGCGCTCTGCGGCGGCGGTGGCCGGGCTCTCGCGCTCTGCGCCTGCGCACGGCGCTGCCAGCGCGGCGCGCCCCTCCCCCGCACGGGGGCGCGCGCACACGCGGTCACTCGCAGTCTCTCTGGCCGGGTGGTTCCCGCGCCGCCTCCGGTAAGTGGGCGGGAGACACTAGCCTCCCGCAGCCCACACTGCCGCCGCAATGGAGACGCGTAACACGCCGACATCCGCCCGCGCACTGTGACACGCGCCATTCTGACACGTGCTCTTTCACACTCCCCAAACACCAGGAGCCACACGCGCTCACACCCATACTTACCTGCCAGGACCACGTGGGAGAGTTAGTTAGAAGGGCTGATCCTCACCCGATGCAGCCGCAGTAGCAATGATGCCAGAATTTTTTTTAACTCCCTTACTGACTGGTCTAGACTGTCAACTCCTTAGCGTCAGAGACCACATTTGTGATGGCTCAGCAGTGCCTAGCACAGAATAGGCGCTCAATAAACTTTTGTTGAATAAGTGAGTGGATGTATGAATAAATGAATTAGAACTATTCACTGACTATCTGTAATTTTAAAATTCCCACCCCTTGGTTTAAAGAATTTGTTCAAAGAAGTTTACTGTAGTATGAAATCAAGTAGTATGTGTTTGTCTTTTAGTCCACAGTTAAAAACAGATTAGTGTACACACCCCCTTCCCAAGGTTAGGAAATCCATTCGTTCTGTCCAAGTCCCTAGCACTGACCAGCATTCCTACCTTAATTTAAATGTGAACACACCTTGTGTGGCAGGAAGTGTTCCACACTCACCCACGATACAAAGCCTGAAACACATTGTGCACAGAATGAATCAAGGATGTTGCTGGTCTTCTGGGCTTTGGCAGGACGCCTTATTCTCCAGTTTTTCTACTTCCCTGCCTCACCACGACCCTCCACAAATGCCCTCGCCTTCGGCCCTTTCCCCAAAATACCCCTACACTGTTCCTTACTTTCTCTTTGGTTAGTTCCTAGAGAGCCAGTTGCTACTAGAAACCAGTCTGGCCTTTGAGGTTGGCAATGCCTACATACACAGAAGATACACACCCAATAGTGGATAAAATGTTGCCACTAGATTGGAGCATCTTGAAACTGTAAAGCCTCAACTTCTGCGCGTTAGAAAAGAACTTAACGTCCTTCAACCTAGATTCGTGTTGCGGACTCTGCTTGGAAATTCAAGCCTCTGGCCTCTGTACTCTAAACGGTAAATCCCCAAACCTGAGCAACCTTTGTATCTGGCTAAAATTGTAAATGCAAACTCTACATTTAGAAGATGTAATTCCTGTAGGCATCAATCAATCAAATTCAGAGTAACTTCCCTTTCACCAGTTTGATATCTCTATAGAAATCAAGTTTTTAAAATTTCTGGGAATTGCGTTAACTCTTTATAGCCCCCTTTCATCCTGGTGCCTTAGACTACTTAATAGTAATCATTTAGCCTGCTACATTGCCAGGAGGCAGTTTTATGAGTCTCTTTATATAGCCTGGTAAATCAGAAATTACAGAGGCCACATGACTAATGACTGGAGTAGGAAACTGCCCAAAGTAGCAAGGCCTTTCCTTTGATTTCCTCCCTGTTTTAACAATTTTACTACTGACTCAGTCAAGAAAACATAAGGCCAGAAACAAGATTACAATGAAGTCAAAACCTATATAAACAGATTTGAACTGGATTTATTTATTCTTCAAGGGTGAATTACAGAATCTTGAAAGTATTACTTTAGCACTGTTAACTGGATTTGTGTGTTTTGTTTAAATGGAGAAGCCTACCTCAGCTCTCACCTTTCCTTTTTTAAAGGGAAAAACACATTGGTGCGAAGCCCTATAACCCTCACTATAAGTTCTCTGGACTGGTAAAAGCAGGAAAAAGTCACGTGTCTTTTTCACATTTGATTTTTACAGCAGCTTCCTGTAAAACGCTGGAGCTCAAAACAAGCAAAGAAAATTACTCTGGTAATTAAAAGGTTACTGCTGTTATTGCTGCTAATCCAGTTTCGGGAAAGCTCCACATAGCCAGAAACAGGTAACCAAATCAAACTAAAGAGAAAAGCAGAGGGAGAAAGAACAGGGGGGTGGGGTATTAGAGAGGACTGCTCAAATAAAAGAAAGCAATCACAGTGCAGAGTAAGTACTTTCTAGAGGCACCCAAACCCACACAATCAGGAAGGGTCAGGAGAAAAACATGGTAAGTACCTGGAACCAAGCTTAAGGAAATACCCAAATGCCACAGCTTAGTCATAGGAGGAATTAGCTTCATGTGCTAGAAGGAAAGAAGTGGAGTGTTTATGAAGTCATAAACTGTTCAGGATTCTAAAGGTTATCTTACTGTTCGCTAACTGTATTCAGCATGGAGGAGGAAGTCAGTGCAAAGTTTGGAAGAGCACATATTTGTTACAGTTCAACCATTCCAAAAGGCAAGTCTCCAAATTCCTTATAGAACCAACTCTTGCTAATAATCACATAGAAATAGTCCTTTGGTTCCAACCTGCAGATAAGCGGTGGCCAGTTATGCCCTGCCTTTTCGATCCAGAGATAAAAGCTCATATACCAGACTTCACATAATGGGGCCAAAATCCAAAGAACTTGGATAGCCAACATTGGAAATACGGGGAAAGGAAAATTTTCATGAATTCACTTATTCACTCACTTTATTCATTCCTAATGGCTTCTGGGAACTTCAAGGGTTTTCTCTGTCCAATTCAAAGAGTTAACTCTCTAGAATAGAAGAGTCTTGATATATAAAATCTCATTCAACCTGGAACCTCCACAGTTTGATTTTGAAAGCCAGTGCTAAGAGAAAAACTATAGTTTTCTCAGGTAACATGGGTCAGTAAAGGAGAGAGTCCCTCTTTTTGAGATATAATTGAGATATAATTCACATACCATACATTACACCTATTTTAAATTGTAAAATTCAGTGGGTTTTAGTATATTTACAGAGTCGTGCAGCCATCACTGCCATCAATCTTGGAACATTTTCATCACTATCTCCCTTCTGAAAAAATCCCTGCATCCATTAGGAGGTCACTCTCCCTTCCCCCCAGTCTTAGGCAACCACTAATCCTTCTATCTCTACAGATTTGCCTGTTCTAGACATTTCATATAAATGAAGTAATATAAGATGTGGCCTTTCACATCTGGCTTATTTCACTTAGCATGATGTTTTCAAGGTCCATCCATGTTGTAGCATGTATAGGTGCTTCATTTCTTTGTATTGCCAAATAAAATTCTATTGTATGAGTATACCACATTCCGTCTATCCATTCATCAGTTGATGGACATTTGGGTTGTTTCCACTTTTTGACTCAGAAATAGAGCTGCTATAGACATTCATGTACTACAAGCTTTTGTGTGAACACCTCTTCATTTGTCTTGGGTATATACTTAGGAGTAGAATTAAATTGCTGGGTTATATGGTAATTCAATGTTTAACTTTCTGAGGAACTGCCAGACTGTTTTTCAAAGTGGCTGCTCCATTTTTACATTCCCACCAGCAGTGACAAGGAAAGATTTACTCTTAGATTCAGATGCCCCCTGCTTGTTAGATGTGGGACCCTGTGCCAAGTAAACAAACGCCTCCATTTGTCATCTGTAAACAGGAATAATGATAGTATCTACTTCACAGGGTTATAATGAAAAATAAATGAAACAATGTATGCTAATATTCCTGGTACAAAGTAAGCCCTCAGTAAATGTTATTAGTTTGCTTCCTTCTGCCTTTGGTATTTGGTTGGCAACATTTATTCTGTAATAAAGTCAGATAGAGATAAAATTATAACTCCCTATTAACAATGCAATGCATACACATAGTTGGTGCTGAATAAATATTTTTTCATGGATAATTGGAAAAGCAATAGCACTTGTATATTGTTTTAATACCAAAATAAATTTATTTTTTTCTACCTCTTGTGGAACTAAGACCTAGACTACAGGAGGAAAAAGCATAGAAACACGTCAGTTTTTTGTTTGGTCAAGATTTTTTAGATTTTCCCTCAAACATTTTTTTATTTCCCCAACTTTTTATTTTGAAGAGTTTCAAATATACAGAAGAATTAAAAGAATATTACAATCATCACTCATACACTCACCATCTAGAATCAACAATTGTTAAAGTTTTGAGCATTTGCTTTATCTATATGTGTGTGTCTTTTGTTAAGCTATTTGAGAGTAAGTTGCATACATCAACACATTGCACCCCTAAATGCTCTAGCCTGCCTATTCTAAAAATAAGAGCTTTTTCCAATATTACCAGATGCCATTACCACACTTAAGAAGATGAAGTATAAGTCCCTAAATCTTTTACTGTCCAGGCAATACTCAGTTTTTCCAAGTTCTCCTTGAAATATCTTTTACAGATAACTAGAACAAAGATCCAATCAAGATCTTTTCTAACCTAGATCCAATCAAGTTTCACTCATTGCCTTATTGTTATGGCTTACAAGCCAGCTTTGCTTTTAATCAGTCTGAGCGCTTGTGACTGTTTTGAATCTCTAACATCAGCAGAGAAAAAAAATGTTTTTTTGTTGTTTTCAGATTTAAGCTCAGCTGGTGTACCTCTATCCTACCCAGCCACCTTCTTTGTCTTGATTCTAAGTAAGCCTGAGATGGTTAATAGTATAAAACTGTGTGTTGGGCTTCCCTGGTGGTGCAGTGGTTGAGAGTCCGCCTGCCGATGCAGGGGACACGGGTTCGTGCCCTGGTCCGGGAGGATCCCACATGGCGGCTGGGCCCGTGAGCCATGGCTGCTGGGCCTGCGCGTCTGGAGCCTGTGCTCCACAATGGGAGAGGCCACAGCAGTGAAAGGCCCGCATACTGCAAAAAAAAAAAAAAAAAAAACAACTGTGTGTTGCTTTTCAAGCATGATGATATCCAATTAAACAGAATGGATATTGATTGTCATAGACATTACTTATTTTGCCTCCTCAATATCTATTCCTCTCTCTCTCTCTTTTTTTTTTATACTACCTTGAATGTTCTAGCCATGTAGTCTGTTGGTTATTGGCCATGGATGGATCAATCAGTTTATCCTATCTCCCATAGTGATTAGTCCAGGGAAGGACCCCTGACCCAAGTCAAGCCAATCAGGGAAGACACAATAGGGCTTATGACTGAACTATTGAGAGAGTAAAGTTTCTCTTTCCTGCTAGACCTAAAGAAGGAATCCTATAATTTCATGGACTACAGTCAGCCATCCTGGATCCAAAAGGAAAGAACCAGTCTGAAAATTTGCCAAAGGAAGTAAAAGAACCCGAGGCGTAAAAAGAAACCAGGACCTGGTCACAGTGTATAAGCACTGATCTAAGCCTCATCTGCAGCCAGTATGTCCACCCCCTATTCTTTAATTATATTAGTCAATAAATTATCTTTTTTGCTTAAACCAGTTTGGGTTGTGTTTTCTGTTATCTGCAGTGAAAAGAGTCCCAAGGCCTTCAATCCTTTTAATTTGCTAGTCAGTATAATATGCTGTTATGAAGATAAGGAAGTAACTACAAAAAATGATGACGATAAGTACAAAGAAACACAATTGTACAACTGAACAAGTTGTTGAGAAGCACAGCCATTTAACTACTATCCAGAAATAGAAGCTTGCTAATACTCAGAAGTCTCCCACATATTCTTTCCTATTCAAAACTGTCTCACTAACCACAAAGGTAACCATTTTTCTGATATAATATAGTGACTTCCTTTTCTTTGTTTGACCACCTGAGTATGAATCCCTAAATACTATAGTTTCCTTTGCCTGTTGTTGAATTTTTTATACATGAAATAATATGGTAACTGTTGTTTTGTGTCATGCTTTTTCTGCTTTACATTGTGTTTGAGATTCAGTTATATTCTTGTGTGAAACTGCCGTTCATTCATTTTCACTTCAGCATAGAATTCTATCACTATTATTTATTCATTCTTCTATTTATGAACATTTGGATTCAGGAACACCCAAATTCCAGTTTGATGCTTCTATGAATGATGCTGATATCAACACTTCTGCAGTTGTCTCCTGGTGCACAAGTGCACACATTTCTCTTGAAGAGAACTGCTGGCCCAAGGGTCCGCAGGTGTTCAACTTTCTTAGATAACTCCAAACTCTCTTCCAAGATGTTTGCACCAATTTACACTCTCAACAGCAATCTGTCAGGGTTCCTATTACTCTATATTCTAGACTGCAATTAAGATTGTCAGTCCTGTTAATTTTAGCCATTCCAGGGGAGTTTTTAGCTTGCATTTCCCTAATTGCTGATGAGGTCAAGTATGTTTTCATATATTTGGTGGCCTTTTATATTTCCTCTTTTGTGAATTGTTCAAGTCTGTTACCCAATTTTCTCCTGGGTTATTTATCCTTTGCTTTTTGTTTTGTAATCCTTTGTATATTCTGAATGCAAAGCCCTTGTTAATTATTTATGCTGCAAAAATCTTCTTTTGTTCTGTAGCTTCCCTTTTCATTCTCTAAGTGGCATTTTTTTTGATGAACATAATTTCTTCATTTAAATTTAATATTTTTATGTTTAATACTTGTTTTAAGTGTGTTTTCCTCCTGCTCCATAGAGCCTTCCCTGTCATAAATCAAGTGTACATATCTGAGGAGCTCTGTTTCTGAACTTTCTATTCCAAACAACTGATTTGTTTGTCTATGTTTGTGCCAATACCAACAGTTTCAATTACTCTGGCTAAAGAAGAAGTCTTGACACGTGGTAGAACAAGTCTTCGCACCAGGTTTCCTTTCTTCTGTTTTGTTTTCTTCAAGAGGATCTTGGCTCTTTGCATTTTCTTATCAATTTTGGAGTCAAATTTGGAATTTTGGCTTGTTGAGTTTTCCAAGACACCATTGAGATTTTAAGTTTTCAACATAGAGGTCTTGCATATCTTTTATTACATAAATTCCTAAGATATTTGAGGATTTTTATGCTATCACTAATGATAATTTAAATTGTATTGTTAGACTTTGAGGCTATAACAGTACATCTCAAGAGTCCCTGCCTTCCAGAATTTCCAGTCTCATGAGGTTAGGGACAAACACAGAAATGGCTTTAATACGAAGTGGACTGCATTGGTTATGACAGGTAGGCAAAGGTTACCATGGAAATACAAATAAAAGAGATTAGCCCATTCTATGGGGTCATGGGGTGGGAGGAAGGGAGACACATTCTAAGTGTTGAAAATAGACAAGGGTCAGCTAGGTGAGTAAAAGGTAAGGCAAATAGAGGGGGAGGAGAGAACATACTTCACACACACATTTCAGAATGGTAAGATGGAACACTTCCTACCTCAGTGACAAATGAGGTGCCAAAACCACAGATTCAGAGACTAGCATAAGTATAAAGCAAATTCCCCCATGGCCATAATTTATAAAAGCAATGTGAATAAACTAGTTCCAAGACTCCCCAATGCTCAACATCACTAATCATTAAAGAAATGTAAATCAAAACTACAATGAGGTATCACCTCATACCAGTCAGAATGGCCATCATTAAAAAATCTACAGGGAGGGCTTCCCAGGTGGCGCAGTGGTTGAGAGTCCGCCTGCCGATGCAGGGGACGCGGGTTCGTGCCCCGGTCCGGGAAGATCCCACATGCCGCTGAGTGGCTGGGCCCGTGAGCCGTGGCCGCTGAGCCTGCGCGTCCAGAGCCTGTGCTCCGCAAGGGGAGAGGCCACAGCAGTGAGAGGCCCGCGTACCACAAAAAAAAAAAAAAAAAAAAAAACAAACAAACTACAGGGCTTCCCTCGTGGCGCAGTGGTTGAGAGTCCGCCTGCCGATGCAGGGAACACGGGTTCGTGCCCCAGTTCGGGAAGATCCCACATGCCGCGGAGGGGCTGGGCCCGTGAGCCATGGCTACTGGGCCTGTGCGTCTGGAGCCTGTGCTCCGCAACGAGAGAGGCCACAACAGTGAGAGGCCCGCGTACCGCAAAAAAAAAAAAAAAAAAAAAATCTACAAACAATAAATGCTGGAGAGGCTGTGGAGAAAAGGGAACCCTCTTGCACTGTTGGTAGGAATGTAAATTGATACAGCCACTATGGAGAACAGTATGGAGGTTCCTTAAAAAACTAAAAATAGAACTACCATATGACACAGCAATCCCACTACTGGGCATATACCCTGAGAAAACCATAATTCAAAATGAGTCATGTACCACAATGTTTATTGCAGCTCTATTTACAATAGCCAGGACATGGAAGCAACCTAAGTGTCCAGCAACAGATAAATGGATAAAGATGTGGCACATATATACAATGGAATATTACTCAGCCATAAAAAGAAACGAAATTGAGTTATTTGTAGTGAGGTGGATGGACCTAGAGTCTGTCATACAGAGTGAAGTAAGTGAGAAAGAGAAAAACAAATACTGTATGCTAACACATATATATGGAATCTATATACATATCTGAATCACTTTGCTATACACCTGAAACTAACATGACATTGTAAATCAACTATATGTCAATTAAAAAACAAAACAAAACAAAAAAAGCCAGCTAGCTTCCTCTACTTGAAGTAGCAGTAGCAGTAGGGTGCTGATTGTTCAGATCCTACAAAATAACTAGTAACAAGTGTGGAAGCAGCCTGTGCACTCTGCAACCAGGGCCCTATTCTAGTCACTGTATGCAGTAGTTTCCCAGAACGATTAGAGAATCAGTGATACTGTGAGTCCTCTTCTATCAAGTATATCACTTTCTGTTATATGTCCATATATCCTTTTCAATAAAAAGTTTCAGGTGGCTTCCACCCAGGTGGGGTCTGATGTAGCTGCTGGTTGACCACAGGCCTTCACACATGGAGAGAACTCTCACTTTTTGAACAGAGATGGAGGTATTTAACTAATCTCTTAACTAGACACATTCTAATTACAAATCAAGACTGTTATTTGTGACTTAAAATGAGTAGCACTGTCCATTAATTAAGATGTCTTGGGATTTGCCCAAGTTTGCATTGGAGGGCAGGGCAAAATTAGCTCTTCTGAATAAAAATGCTAAGGGCTAGTGGGTGACAAAATTGGGTTGTGCTTTAACTACATCACGAATATTGCTAGGTATGCCCAGAAAGTGAAGTACGTGCAAGAAATGACAAGCATACAATTATGACAGGATCTCAGATTTACAGAGGGAAAGTGGGGAGAGGTAAGGTAAACTGGGGTCTGTTTGGGAGTTAAGGAAAGACTTTCCAAGCCATACTAAGGAGTTTGGACTTTAACAGGAAATGGAGCACCGCTGAGGAGTTTGTGCAGGAGACTAGTTTGTATTGGGCATTCACTCTGCTCTAGGTTCTGTACTACGTGGTTTACATGAATTATCACACTTAATCTCACAAAAACCCCAGGAAGTAGATAGGATAATTATCTCCATCCTTAAAGTGAGGCAACTGAGGTAGAGAGAGGTCAAGTAACTTGCCTGATGTCACACAACTAACTAGTCAAGAGCAGAGCTCACTGGTGCTTTGTGACCACCTAGATGGATGGGATAGGGAGGGTGGGAGGGAGGGAGACGCAAGAAGGAAGAGATATGGGTACATATGTATACGTATAACTGACTCACTTTGTTATAAAGCAGAAACTAACACACCATTGTAAAGCAATTATACTCCAATAAAGATGTTAAAAAAAAAAAAAAGAACAGAGCTCAGATTCAGCGCAGATGCATCTGGGTTGGTTATGTTGTGTCCCTGACCACACTGTACCCTGCCCTCTGTCAGACTGACTGTACCAGAGAGCTAATGAGTTTGTTCATGAGGCACATCTCAGAGTCTAGAACACAAACTCCACTGGTTTCCCTTTGGTAATGAATACATTGGTATTAGTTTTCCCTAAACTACCTATATAAACTGGAAGGAGAGTAACACTTCAGGAGTATTCCCTGTGAGCACTCTTTGATGTCTGTACAAGATTGCGCAAATTGAGAAAGTTTGCCTTGGGCCATAGACTTCAGAGTACAGTGTGGAAAATTGCCTTTTCTTAAATAGGAAATAGAGATGGTGGTTAAGAGAGTGGAGTCGGGAGTTATTCCACCTGGATTCACAGCCTGGTTCTGCCACTTCCTAGTTGTGTGAGTTTGAGCAAGTTATTCAACCTTCCTGTGCCTAATTTCCCATGTAATAACACCTACCTTGTAGATTAAATTTTATACACACACACACGCACTATACATATATTGCTTAGAACAATGCCTAGCACAAGAAAAGCAGCATTAACTATTGTTATTGTTACTATTGTTGCTTCTATTTTGGCTCATCATGCTAATAACTTCACTATTCAAAGATAGTAAAGATACTAAATGTCAGTCAATACTTATTAAGCACATTCATAGCCATTTGTTAGATGGTAGATAGGATATAAATGAATCAGAACACATAATTCCTGCAGATGTTAAGTATGATATAAATGAAACAGATAATTCCTGCCTTCAAGCCTCTTATTGATGTTAGATGGATGGACTACTTATGATGCCTTGTTTTAAAGCTGCTTTGTGTGTATTTTCTCCTTTGTTGATTATAAACTCTTTCAAGGTATGAACCAATGTTTATATTTCTTTTGAATCTCTCACCTTCTCTCCCTTCCGTGTAGGATATTGTATACAGCTAAGTCTTTTAAAACCTGGTTGAGTGAACATGAAGCAAATGAGGAACAAATTTATAGGATTACACACCGTTGGGACAGTATAAATGGAATGACTTCATGCTTAGTCTCTCTCCCCCATTCACTGATAACCTTATACCTGGCTCACTGAGTCCCTCTCTGTCTCTGCTTATGTCCTCATTCTTGGTGACTTCAACAACCACACGGATAATCCATGTGTTTTTTATTCTTTTTTTTTTTGTTATTATTGAGGTGAAATTTACATATGATGAAATCAACCAATTTAAAGTGAAAAATTGAGTGACATTTAGTACATTCACGATGTTGTACAACTACCACCTCTATCTAGTTCCAAAACATTTTCATCACCCCAAAAGGAAACCCCATACTTATTAAGCAATTGTTTCCCATTTTCCCCTTACCAATCTCCTAGTTTAACCCTCCCACTTAAATGATCTTTTTCTCCAACCCACCTACACCCATAGTTACCTCTCAAACTCTCTTTAACATCAACTTCCTAAACCTCTATTTCAAGCATCTTTCTCCCTGGTCACTCCTACAAACATTCTGATTCTGTTTTTTATAGTGCTTACACTCGTGTTCTTCTCAGCATCAAGCTTCCAATACACTGAGTCGATCCTCTTAGGTCTTTACATCTCTCTTTACCCACCATAAATTCTATAGTCTACCATTTAAATTCTTGCCTGTAAATGTTCTTAACTTTCTCTCCCCTCTGTCAGCTCTGCACCTGAGAGGCGGATATTGCTGGATAAACCACACAACCGATCACTAATCTCAAAGCTTAGCCCTCAGCACTGCTCCACAAACCCACTGCATTGTTCTGATAAGTTAAGTTATTCTTCATTCCCCAGAGTGGCTCACTCTACTTTCTACTCAAATCTCCAATACCACCCGCCCTCTGTCTCCTCCACTTACTTTCAGCTGAGTGAGTAGCTGAGAAAATAGAAACAGTCTATCAAACTCCTCATCCTTCCACCAGGAATCTACCAGCTTTAGAATGATATTCTGGGCCTTCCTTCTTGTACAGTGGGAGAAAGTTCCCTGCTCCTATCAAAGACCAGATCTCTACCAGTGATCTGAATCTCAGCCTCTCTGGCTTTCTAAGGACTTAAAAATCTGCAGTAATTCCCTTCCTCCTCTGTACCGTCAACTTTTCTCCCTGCTGGATGATTGCTACTAGCATATAAACATACTTAGGTTGGCAATCTTTAGAAAAACGTTTTCTTGACTTCATGCCCCACTACCATCATCCCCACAGTGAACATGTTCTGAAAAGCTGTCTATAGCTACTGTCTCAACTTCCTTACCCCCCATTCTCCCCTCAATCAGCTCCAGTCAGAATTCCATCCCAAATATTCAGCTGAAACTGTTCCAAGCAAGGGCATCAAAGACTTCCTCACTGTCATATCCAATGGTCCCTTGTCAGTCCTCATCTTATTCTATTTCTCAGCAGCATCTCATAGGTCCATCAATCCTTCTTTGGAAAACACTTCCATTTCTTGATTTCTGCATTGAATTTCCAGGGCTGCTGTAACATATTACCACCAATGGGTGCCTTAAAACAACAGAAATTTATTTCCTAACAGTTTTGGAAGCTGAGACTCCAAAATCAAGGTATTGACAGCGCCATGCTCCCTCTGAAGGCTCTAGGGAAGACTCACGCCTTGCCTCTTCCTAGCTTCTGGCAGCCCCTAGAAATCCTTGGTGTCCCTTGGCTTATAGATGATGTATCCATCATCACATGGCCTTCATACAGGATATCAGTCTTTAGATCAAGGGCACACCATAATCTAGTAAAAAGCTCATCTGAACTTAACTAATTATATGTGCAAAAACTTTATTTCCAAATATGGTCACATTCTGAGATTCCAGATAGACATGAATTCTGCAGGGGGTGGGGGGACGGGGACACTCACACACACACACACACACACACACACACACACACACACACTATTCAACCCAGTACATGTTCTGTGACTGTGCAGTCTGCTGGCTTTCCTCCTACTTCCTGGCTGGCTCCTTCTTGCTCTTCTTTGGTAGCAACTTTGTTTCCCCTGCCTCAGCTCAAAATGTTGCAACCACCCAAGGCTTGGCCCAGGGTCCCCTTGCCTTCACTAAATGCACGCTCTCCTCAGAGAATATCATCTAGTACCATGATTTTGAAATCCCACTGATGACTCCCAAATTTATGCTCCAGCCCTCACCTAAACCCAAATCCCAGCCACATATTGATAATAGTAGTTAACATTTATTGAATACTTACCATGTGCCAGGTCCTACAGTAAGTGCTTTATATGTATTAATTCATTTAATCCTTAAAACAAACTTATGGGTTGAGTACTCTTTTTTTTTTTTTTTTTTTTTTTTTTTTTTGCGGTACGCAGGCCTCTCACTGTTGTGGCCCCTCCAGTTGTGGAGCACAGGCTCCAGACGCGCAGGCCCAGTGGTCATGGCTCACGGGCCCAGCCGCTCCGTGGCATGTGGGATCCTCCTGGACCGGGGCACGAACCCGTGTCCCCTTCATCGGCAGGCGGACTCTCAACCACTGCGCCACGAGGGAAGCCTTTTTATCCCTAATTCATAGATGAAGAAACTGAAGCACAAAGGGGTTAAGTAAATTGTTCAAGCCCACATAGCAAGGAGAAGCCAGGATTTGAAACTAGGTAAATTGGGTCCAAAGTCTTCTCTCTTGACCACTATATACTCTGGCTTTCTACTGGGCTCCAGGCTCACATATTCAACTACACACTTGACATCTGCACCTAGATGTCTAATAGACATCTTAGACATGAACTAAATAGAATGCCCCTTAATCTTTCCTCCCCTGTTTCCACATCTCAGTATATGGCACCACCAACACCCAGTTGCTCAAATTAAAATGTGTAGAAATCAAATTTGATCCTGCTCTTTCCACATCCACCCTTTCCTCCATTACCACCCCCAACAAATCCATCAGTGAGCCAATCAATCAATCAATCAATCAATCCCTGATCTGTCCATTTCTCTACATTTTCACTACCATTCCAGTTCACACTGAGTTATCATCATCTCTCTAGTTACTGCACTTACCTTCTACTTGGTCTTTCTGCTTTCACTTTTGTAGTCTATCTGTAATCCAGCAGCTAAATTAGTTCTTTGAAACATAAATCAGAATGACACACCCAAGTTTCAAAGCTTCCAAAGTACCTGCTTACATTTAGAATAAAATGCACACTCTTGTTCTTAGCCTACAAGTCCCTGCTTGATCTGACCCTGCTCACCACTCTGCCCTCAATCCTACCACTCTCTTTTTTGCTCAAGTAACTCCAGGCACGCCCTAACCCCTGCTTTTCCAGAACACCCTAACCTTGTGCCTGTACCAGGTCCTTTGTACCTGTTCATCTTCAAGCTGGAAATGCTGTCATAAATGCTCTACCCTAATATCGTCTTCCCACTATGCAGGTCTCAGCTCAGAGTCCTTTTCTGAACCCTTGTTTAATTTTGTTCCCCAATCACTCTCTATCACACCGCCTTATGTTTGTGTTTCAATAGCATTTATCACTATTTGAAAATACCTTATTTATATATTTGTTTATTTGAATAACGACGTTATCTGTCTTAATTACAGTTATATTCTCAATGCCTAGAATGGTGTCCAACGCATAGCAACTGTTCTGTATATATTTTTAAATGGATGAATGAATGAAAATGAGTGAATATATGAGTGAGGTCAATCACGGAAGGCTGTTTGGAGGTCAGTTTTAAATCATAGTCTGAAAGTAGGGAAGATGATGAATTATTAGAGTGGAGAAAGGACATTTTTAGCAAAGAAGATATTCAGAGAAGTGATCCAGTCTTGAATAAGTGGCAAACAGAGGCTAGTAACCATACTAATTCAGGTGATGTGGAAAGTTGGTCAATACCCAAGTAAAATTAATTTATCAGAGCAGGGAGTCATCATCATTTGGTTAATCATACTGAATGTCAACTTAAGGAGTTTAAATTCATTTATGCCTTCAACAGATATTTATTGAGTTTCTGCTGGGTGCTAGGTACCATCTAGGTGCTTTTTATACAATAATGAGCAAGAGAGATATAATCTCTGTCCTCATGGAGTTTACAATCTAGTGGAAGATTGACATCAAATAATAATATTTCATAAACATTTGCAATTGCCAAACAAACCACCAAAGTGTATGCTGGGTTAATATTTTGATAGCATTAATCAATGTGGTTTCTGTTCCCAGTATTTTCTGTTCCCCTTTGGTCCTTACTCATTCACTCAGCTTAGTATTCTGTATGTAATGACTCAGAAAAGGTATGACACAGCAGAACCCAATATATAACTAACAGTAATCTTGTCCCAGCTTTTGTCTTTAAAATCCCAGTCTTCAGGAGGCACAGACTATAGCTCTGGCATGAAGAGTGATTTTGGAAAATACTTGATGAGTCAAAGCGAATCTTCCTGGCCCAAAGACTAGCACATTTCCAGGTTGGAGAAGAGGAGAATCAGATGGGAAGTGATTAGAGCTTAGATGTTGTTGGATCTCTGGGAAAAGGAGCCTCTATCCTATCTCATTGCCAGCCCATGATCTGGTGAATGACAGAAATCCAAGGTAGGTTTGTGGTGCATGAAACCAGAAGAGAATGGTGGTCCCCTTCTCACACGGAGCCCAGCAAGACGACCAACCTCAGAGTAGAAACGGCTTTGTGATAGGTCTAGGCACTTGACTTTTGAAGCCTCACATAGTCGCCAGTGCTTCTCTTTGGTGCAGAAAAGCAAAGTGATCCAAGGGCACAGAGGAATAAAACTCAAAAAAAGCTTTGTATTGTTTTGCTGACAGCAAGCCTGTCATTTTCCAACAACAACCAATTCTCTAATTCTCTGATACCAACAGGGTGTCCAACAATTCAATTCAATTCTGATCCTAACTACATGGAATTAGTGCCTACACATAAGTTAAGGGAGTTTGTGGCTCAGTCCAACAAAAATGCCCCCACTTTGCATGCCAGCCACAAATGGGATCCCCAAGCTACTCACATCTGCCCAGCTGATTACACATTTGGGAATTCCCACTATTCCCCGTTCCCCAGGTTCAGTGACTCACTAGAACAACTCATAGAACTAAGGAAAGCTCTATACCTACCATTACAGTTTTATTATAAAGATACAATTCAGAAACAGCCAAATGGAAGAGATGCATGAGGCAAGGGGTGGTGGTGGGGTAAGGCGTACATAGAGAGCTTCTATGTCCTCCTGGGGTGCACCATCCTCCCAGCACATGGATGTGCTTGTTCACCAACCTGGAAGATCCCCAAACCTTGTCGTTCCAAAGATTTTATTAAAGCTTCATTACATAGGCATGATTGATAAAATCACTGACCACTGGTGACTGAACTCAATCTATAGCCCCTCTTCCCTCCCCAAGGTTGGAGGTGTGGCTGAAAGTTCCAACCTTCTCATCAAGTGATTTGTTCCTCTAGTGACCAGCCCCCATCCTGAAGCTATCTAGAAGCCAAGAATCACCTCATGAGCATAATTTCAGGTATGCAGGAAAGGGGCTTGTTATGAATAACAAAAGACATTCCTATCGGAAATTCCCATGGTTTTAGGCGTTCTCTGCCAGGAACCAGGAACAAAAACCAAATATATATATATTTTTTATTATAATACACACACACAGAGAATTTTCCATAATTTAGCATGGTGCAGGAGCAGCAGAATGGATTGCCCCACACCTAAGGGATAAATGGAAGAAGCCAGGCAGAGCTGTACCTGGAGGGTCCTATAGGTGGGAGCCAGAAGGTGACAGAAGAGGCCAGTGTAGGCTGTTACTGAGAAACTGAGGTGACAAGGGACTTCACAGCAGTCATCAGCTTGAATGAATGACAATCAAGGACCATATTCCCCCTCCCCTAATGTCGTGGTGCTAAGTAAGTCCCTGGGACCCCAGGAAGAAAAGGAGGGTGAGTAATGATTCTAATATTGTTTTTAATTTCTGGTTGAATGGAGGCTCAAATTATTAATGAAGATCAGTTATATATATATATATATATATATATATATATATATATATATATATTTTGTGTGTGTGTGGTACGCGGGCCTCTCACTGTTGTGGCCTCTCCCGTTGTGGAGCACAGGTTCCGGCCGTGCAGGCTCAGCGGCCATGGCTCACGGGCCCAGCCGCTCCACGGCATGTGGGATCTTCCCGGACCGGGGCACGAACCCGTGTCCCCTGCATCGGCAGGCAGATTCCCAACCACTGTGCCACCAGGGAAGCCCAAGATCAGTTATATTTTTAAAAAGTGAGAGTTTTTGCAGAACTGAGTTTGTAGATTGAGATCCATCTCTGTCATTAAACAGGGCTGTAGAAACTATACAAGATACATGAAAATCCAATTGAATGCTATTTAAATATCAATAAGAGATGAGCTGGACCAGGTAGGAAGAATAAGCTCATTTAGAAATAATTTAACTTAGAAGATAATTTAAGAGATTAAATAAATTCAATTATAAAGTGAAACAACCTAGGTGAGGGATTATAGATTCAAATTTGGTTAGAATTAGGGAAGTGGATATGGGACCCTTTCTGGCTATGGAATCCCTGTTATAATGAACAAACAGGCCTCAGTGTGCTGGGAGAACACAAAATCCTAAGTCCCAGACAAACCATGGGTCAATTTGTATCCTAATTGCCATCCTGCCTGAAAGATAACCCCAAATTGCTTGGTTTAGTGTAACTGTCTGCTTCATCTGTCCATTTTACTTTTTTTTTTTTTTTTTAATTAGTTTCTGCTTTATAACAAAGTGAATCAGTCATACATATACATCTGTTCCCACATCCCCTCCCTCATGCATCTCCCTCCCTCCCACCCTCCCCATCCCACCCCTCCAGGCGGTCACAAAGCACCGAGCTGATCTCCCTGTGCTCTGCGGCTGCTTCCCACTATCTATCTACCTTACGTTTGGTAGTGTATATATGTCCATGCCTCTCTTTCCCTTTGTCACAGCTTCCCCTTCCCCTTCCCCATATCCTCAAGTCCGTTCTCAAGTAGGTCTGTGTCTTTATTCCCGTTTTACCCCTAGGTTCTTCATGACATTTTTTTTTTTTAATTCCATATATATGTGTTAGCATACGGTATTTGTCTTTCTCTTTCTGACTTACTTCACTCTGTATGACAGACTTTAGGTCTATCCACCTCATTACAAATAGCTCAGTTTCGTTTCTTTTTATGGCTGAGTAATATTCCATTGTATATATGTGCCACATCTTCTTTATCCATTCATCCGATGATGGACACTTAGGTTGTTTCCAGCTCCGGGCTATTGTGAATAGAGCTGCAATGAACATTTTGGTACATGTCTCTTTTTGAATTATGGTTTTCTCAGGGTATATGCCTAGTAGTGGGATTGCTGGGTCATATGGTAGTTCTATTTGTAGTTTTTTAAGGAACCTCCATACTGTTCTCCATAGTGGCTGTACCAATTCACATTCCCACCAGCAGTGCAAGAGTGTTCCCTTTTCTCCACACCCTCTCCAGCATTTATTGTTTCTAGATTTCTTGATGATGGCCATTCTGACTGGTGTGAGATGATATCTCATTGTAGTTTTGATTTGCATTTCTCTAATGATTAATGATGTTGAGCATTCTTTCATGTGTTTGTTGGCAGTCTGTATATCTTCTTTGGAGAAATGCCTATTTAAGTCTTCTGCCCATTTTTGGATTGGGTTGTTTGTTTTTTTGCTATTGAGCTGCATGAGCTGTTTATAAATTTTGGAGATTAATCCTTTGTCAGTTGCTTCATTTGCAAATATTTTCTCCCATTCTGAGGGTTGTCTTTTGGTCTTGTTTATGGTTTCCTTTGCTGTGCAAAAGCTTTGAAGTTTCATTAGGTCCCATTTGTTTATCTTTGTTTTTAGTTCCATTTCTCTAGGAGGTGGGTCCAAAAGGATCTTGCTGTGATTTATGTCATAGAGTGTTCTACCTATGTTTTCCTCTAAGAGTTTGATAGTTTCTGGCCTTACATTTAGGTCTTTAATCCATTTTGAGCTTATTTTTGTGTATGGTGTTAGGGAATGATCTAATCTCATACTTTTACATGTCCCTGTCCAGTTTTCCCAGCACCACTTATTGAAGAGGCTGTCCTTTCTCCACTGTACATTCCTGCCTCCTTTATCAAAGATAAGTTGGCCATATGTGCGTGGGTTTATCTCTGGGCTTTCTATCCTGATCCACTGATCTATCTTTCTGTTTTTATGCCAGTACCACACTGTCTTAATTACTGTAGCTTTGTAGTATAGTCTGAAGTCAGGCAGCCTGATTCCTCCAGCTCCGTTTTTCGTTCTCAAGATTGCTTTGGCTATTCGGGGTCTTTTGTTTTTCCAAACAAATTTTGAAATTTTTTGTTCTACTTCTGTGAAAAATGCCAGTGGTAGTTTGATAGGGATTGCATTGAATCTGTAGATTGCTTTGGGTAGTAGAGTCATTTTCACAATATTGATTCTTCCAATCCAGGAGCATGGTATATCTCTCCATCTATTTATATCATCTTTAATTTCTTTCATCAGTGTCTTATAATTTTCTGCATACAGGTCTTTTGTCTCCTTAGGTAGGTTTATTCCTAGATATTTTATTCTTTTTGTTGCAATGGTAAATGGGAGTGTTTTCTTGATTTCATTTTCAGATTTTTCATCAGTAGTGTACAGGAATGCCAGAGATTTCTGTGCATTAATTTTGTATCCTGCTACTTTACCAAATTCATTGATTAGCTCTAGTAGTTTTTCGGTAGCATCTTTAGGATTCTCTATGTATAGTATCATGTCATCTGCAAACAGTGACAGCTTTACTTCTTCTTTTCCAATTTGGATTCCTTTTATTTCCTTTTCTTCTCTGATTGCTGTGGCTAAAACTTCCAAAACTATGTTGAATAAGAGTGGTGAGAGTGGGCAGCCTTGTCTTGTTCCTGATCTTAGTGGAAATGGTTTCAGTTTTTCACCGTTGAGGACAATGTTGGCTGTGGGTTTGTCATATATGGCCTTTATTATGTTGAGGAAAGTTCCCTCTATGCCTACTTTCTGCAGGGTTTTTATCATAAATGGGTGTTGAATTTTGTCGAAAGCTTTCTCTGCATCTATTGAGATGATCATATGGTTTTTCTCCTTCAACTTGTTAATATGGTGTATCACATTGATTGATTTGCGTATATTGAAGAATCCTTGCATTCCTGGAATAAACCCCACTTGATCATGGTGTATGATCCTTTTAATGTGCTGTTGGATTCTGTTTGCTAGTATTTTGTTGAGGATTTTTGCATCTATGTTCATCAGTGATATTGGCCTGTAGTTTTCTTTCTTTGTGACATCCTTGCCTGGTTTTGGTATCAAGGTGATGGTGGCCTCGTAGAATGAGTTTGGGAGTGTTCCTTCCTCTGATATTGTTTGGAAGAGTTTGAGAAGGATGGGTGTTAGCTCTTCTCTAAATGTTTGATAGAATTCGCCTGTGAAGCCATCTGGTCCTGGGCTTTTGTTTGATGGAAGATTTTTAATCACAGTTTCAATTTCAGTGCTTGTGATTGGTCTATTCATATTTTCTATTTCTTCCTGAGTCAGTCTTGGTAGGTTGTGCATTTCTAAGAATTTGTCCATTTCTTCCAGGTTGTCCATTTTATTGGCATAGAGTTGCTTATAGTAATCTCTCATGATCTTTTATATTTCTGCAGTGTCAGTTGTTACTTCTCCTTTTTCATTTCTAATTCTACTGATTTGAGTCTTCTCCCTTCTTTTCTTGATGAGTCTGGCTAATGGTTTGTCAATTTTGTTTATCTTCTCAAAGAACCAGCTTTTAGTTTGGTTGATCTTTGCTATCGTTTCCTTCATTTCTTTTTCATTTATTTCTGATCTGATCTTTATGATTTCTTTCCTTCTGCTAACTTTGGGGGTTTTTTGTTCTTCTTTCTCTAATTGCTTTAGGTGCAGGGTCAGGTTGTTTACTCGAAATGTTTCCTGTTTCTTAAGGTGGGATTGTATTGCTATAAACTTCCCCCTTAGAACTGCTTTTGCTGCGTCCCATAGGTTTTGGGTCGTCGTGTCTCCATTGTCATTTGTTTCTAAGTATTTCTTAATTTCCTCTTTGATTTCTTCAGTGATCACTTCATTATTGAGTAGTGTATTGTTTAGCCTCCATGTGTTTGTATTTTTTACAGATCTTTTCCTGTAATTGATGTCTAGTCTCATAGCATTGTGGTCAGAAAAGATACTTGATACAATTTCAATTTTCTTAAATTTACCAAGGCTTGATTTGTGACCCAAGATATGATCTATCCTGGAGAATGTTCCATGAGCACTTGAGAAAAATGTGTATTCTGTTGTTTTTGGGTGGAATGTCCTATAAATATCAATTAAGTCCATCTTGTTTAATGTATCATTTAAAGCTTGTGCTTCCTTATTTATTTTCATTTTGGATGATCTGTCCATTGGTGAAAGTGGGGTGTTAAAGTCCCCTACTATGATTGTGTTACTGTCGATTTCCCCTTTTATGGCTGTTAGTATTTGCCTTATATTGAGGTGCTCCTATGTTGGGTGCATAAATATTTACAATTGTTATATCTTCTTCTTGGATCGATCCCTTTATCGTTATGTAGTGTCCTTCTTTGTCTCTTCTAATAGTCTTTATTTTAAAGTCTATTTTGTCTGATATAAGAATTGCTACTCCAGCTTTCTTTTGATTTCCATTTGCATGGAATATCTTTTTCCATCCCCTTACTTTCAATCTGTATGTGTCTCTAGGTCTGAAGTGGGTCTCTTGTAGACAGCATATATATGGGTCTTGTTTTTGTATCCATTCAGCCACTCTGTGTCTTTTGGTGGGAGCATTTAGTCCATTTACATTTAAGGTAATTATTGATATGTATGTTCCTATTCCCATTTCCTTAATGGCTTTGGGTTCGTTATTGTAGGTATAGTCCTTCTGTTGTGTTTCTTGCCTAGAGAAGTTCCTTTAGCATTTGTTGTAAAGCTGGTTTGGTGGTGCTGAACTCTCTCAGCTTTTGCTTGTCTGTAAACGTTTTAATTTCTCCATCAAATCTGAATGAGATCCTTGCTGGGTAGAGTAATCTTGGTTGCAGGTTTCTCTCCTTCATCACTTTAATTATGTCCTGCCACTCCCTTCTGGCTTGTAGAGTTTCTGCTGAGAGATCAGCTGTTAACCTGATGGGGATTCCCTTGTGTGTTATTTGTTGTTTTTCCCTTGCTGCTTTTAATATGATTTCTTTGTGTTTAATTTTTGACAGTTTGATTAATATGTGTCTTGGCGTATTTCTTCTTGGATTTATTCTGTATGGGACTCTCTGTGCCTCCTGGACTTGATTAACTATTTCCTTTCCCATATTAGGGAAGTTTTCAACTATAATCTCTTCAAATATTTTCTCAGTCCCTTTCTTTTTCTCTTCTTCTTCTGGAACCCCTATAATTCGAATGTTGGTGCGTTTAATGTTGTCCCAGAGGTCTCTGAGACTGTCCTCTGTTCTTTTCATTCTTTTTTCTTTATTTTTCTCTGCATCAGTTATTTCCACTATTTTATCTTCCACCTCACTTATCCGTTCTTCTGCCTCAGTTATTCTGCTATTGATCCCATCTAGAGTATTTTTCATTTCATTTACTGTGTTTTTAATCGATGCTTGATTCATCTTTAGTTCTTCTAGGTCCTTGTTAACTGTTTCTTGCATATTGTCTATTCTATTTCCAAGATTTTGGATCTGGGAAATAGAATCTTGGATCAGCTTTACTATCATTATTCTGAATTCTTTTTCAGGTAGACTGCCTATTACCTCTTCATTTGTTAGGTCTGGTAGGTTTTTATCTTGCTCCTTCACCTGCTGTGTGTTTTTCTGCTTTCTCATTTTGCTTATGTTACTGTGTTTGGGGTCTCCTTTTTGCAGGCTGCAGATTCGTAGTTCCCGTTGTTTTTGGTGTCTGTCCCCCGTGGCTAAGGTTGTTTCAGTAGGTTGTGTAGGCTTCCTGGTGGGGGGGACTAATGCCTGTGTTCTGGTGGTTGAAGCTCGATCTTGTCTTTCTGGTGGACAGGTCCACGTCTGGTGGTGTGTTTTGGGGTGCCTGTGGCCTTATTATGTTTTTAGGTATCCTCTCTGCTAATGGGTGGGGTTGTGTTCCTGCCTTGCTAGTTGCTTGGCATAGGGTGACCAGCACTGTAGCTTGCTGGTCGTTGACTGAAGCTGGGTGCTGGTGTTGAGATGGAGATCCCTGGGAGATTTTTGCTGCTTGATATTATGTGGAGCTGGGAGGTCTCTTGTGGACCCGTGTCCTGAAGTTGGCTCTCCCACTTCAGAGGCACAGCACTAACTCCTGGCTGCAGCACCAAGAGCCTTTCATCCACCCGGCTCAGAATAACAGTGAGAAAAAGTAGAAAGAAATAATTAGTAGAAGAAAGAAAGAGAGATTGAAAGAAAGGAAGAAGGGAAGTAAGGAAGGAAGGAAGGAAGAAAGAAAGAAAGGAGGGAGGGAGGAAGGATGGAAAGAAAGGAAAGAAAGGAGGGAGGGAGGGAGGAATGAAAGCAAAAGGAAGAGTGAATGGAAGAAGAGAGGGAGGGAGGGAGGAAGGAAAGAAAGAAAGAAAGACAGAAGGGAGGGAGGGAGGGAGGAAGGAAAGAAAAAGAAAGTGGAAAGAAGAAGGGTGGGAGGGAGGGAGGGATGGAGGAAAGAAAAAGAAAGAAGGAAAGGAGGAGCGGAGGGAGGGAGGGAGGAAGGGAAGGGAGGAAAAAAAGAAAGAGCAGGTAAAGTAAAATAGAATAAAGTATGAAATATAGTAGCGTTATTAAAATTAAAAAGTAATTATTGAAAAACAACACGGACCGAAAGAACCCTGGGACATATGGTGGAAGCAAAGCTATACAGAGAGAATCTTACACAGAAGATTACACATACACATTCACAAAAAGAGAGCAGGGGGAAAAATCAAAAATCTTGCTCTCCAAGTCCACCTCCTCGATTTGGGATAATTCGTTGTAAAAAGAGGAAAAGGGCGAAAAGTCTGAAATCTTGCTAAGTCCACCTCCTTAATTTGAGATAATTCGTTGTAAAAAGAGGGGAAAAAAGGGGGGGGGGAAGTCTTAAATCTTGTCCTCAAGGTCCACTTCCTCAATTTGGGATAATTCGCTGTCCATTCATGCACTCCACAGACGCAGGGCACATCAAATGGACCGTGGAGCTTTAATCCGCTGCCTCGGAGGCTGCACAGAGAGATTTCCCTGTCTCTGCTCTCACAGCTCCCGGGTCTCAGCCTTGGACCTGGCCCCGCCTCTGCGCGTAGGTCGCCGGAGGGCGTCCGTTCTTCGCTCAGACAGGATGGGTTTAAAGGAGCCGCTGATTCGGGGGCTCTGGCTCACTCAGGCAGAGGGGAGGGAGGGGAATGCCCTCTCCTCGCGCACCAGGCAACAAAAGGGAAAAAAGTCTCTTGCCTCTCCGGTAGCTCCAGACCCTTTCCCCGGACTCCTTCCGGGCTAGCACTAACCCCTTCAGGGTCTCTTCCTGCCGCCAGCCCCAGACCTCTCCCTGCGCTCCGACTGAAAGCCGATACCCGAGCCTCAGCTCCCAGCCCCGCCCGCCCTGGCGGCCGAGCAGACAAGTCTCTCGGGCTGGTGTGTGCCTGAGGGCACCGATCCTCTGTGCCAAAATCTCTCTGCTTTGCCCTCCACACCCCTGTTGCTGTGCTCTCCTCCGCTACTCCGAAGCTTTCCCCCTCCGCCACCTGCAGTCTCCGCCCTCGAAGGGGCTTGTAGTGTGTAGAAACCTTCCCTCCTTCACGGCTCCCTCCCACTGGTGCAGGTCCCGTCCATATCCTATTGTCTCTGTTTATTCTTTTTTTCTTTTGACCTACCCAGGTATGTGGGGAGTTTCTTGCCTTTTGGGGGGTCTGAGGTCTTCTGTCAGCGTTCAGTAGGTATTCTGTTGGAGTTGTTCCACGTGTAGATGAATTTCTGATGTATCTGTGGGGAGGAAGGTGATCTCCGCGTCTTACTCTTCCGCCATCTTCCTCCGGCTTCCATTTTACTTTTTTAAAATTATTTATTTTCTTTTTGCGGTACGCGGGCCTCTCACTGTTGTGGCCTCTCCTGTTGTGGAGCACAGGCTCCGGACGCGCAGGCTCAGCAGCCATGGCTCACGGGCCCAGCCGCTCCGCGGCATGTGAGATCTTCCCGGACCGGGGCACGAATCCGTGTCCCCTGCATTGGCAGGCGGACTCCCAACCGCTGCGTCACCAGGGAAACCCAACATGAGATTTTTAATTGCAGGGTAACTATATATAAGGATCTCTTGGATCCCTAACCAGACTATGAAAACACTATGACTGTCTTATATTTATAAAAATATGGGTGCATTCTGAACTGTCATATTTTTTTTTAAACTTTTTACTTTATATTGGAGTATAGTTGGTTAACATTGTTGTCTTAGTTTCAAGTGTACAACAAAGTGATTCAGTTATACATATACATGTATCTATTCTTTTTCAAATTCTTTTCTCAAAAGAATTTGTAGGTTGTTACAGAATATTGAGCAGAGTTCCCTGTGCTATACAGTACGTCCTTGTTGGTTAACCATTTTAAACATATCAGTGTGTACTTGTCAATCCCAAATTCCCTAACTATCCTTCCCTGCCACACTTTGCCCCTGGTAACCATAAGTTCGTTCTCTAAGTAATTCCAGGAAGGTTTAGAATTGCAATTAGAGATAATGGAGTAAATGATGATAAATGATTAATTCAAACTTATTATATTGATATATTGTGGTAAGTAGAGGAATAATAGGGGTATGCTTGCTGTTTAGAATACTTGTAATGTCTTGGAGAATTTTGTATATTAGCAAATCAAATAGAATTGCCTGTGATTTCAAATTGTAGTATAAATTGAACAATCATTTGATTTGTGATTTTAAGTTCAGTTAATAAGAACATTTTACTAAATTGAAAGACAGTACTGAAATACTTAAGAGAATCTAATATTCACCATATTTATGTGTTTAATATATTACTTAAATTATTTTTGTTAGACTGTTGAATGACAAAATAACAATTACACTAAATTTATAAATGTAATTTAAAATGTTTGAGAAACTAAATTAAGTTTGTAAATGGCCTCACACATTAATGAAGGCCTCCTTAAAAGTAAATGCAAAAAAGTTTTGTCTAGTGGCTTCCCTGGTGGCACAGTGGTTAAGAATCTGCCTGCCAACGCAGGGGATATGGGTTCCAGCACTGGTCCGGGAAGATCCCACATGCCGCGGAGCAGCTAAGCCCGTGTGCCACAACTACTGAGCCTGCGCTCTAGAGCCCAAGAGCCACAACTACTGAGCCCACGTGCCACGACTACTGAAGCCTGTACACCTAGAATCCGTGCTCCGTAACAAGAGAAGCCACCACAATGAGAAGCTGGCACCGCAACAAAGAGTAGCCCATGCTCATCACAATGAGAGAAAGCCCGCATGCAGCAACGAACACCCAATGCAGCCAAAAATAAATAAATTTATTTATGGGAAAAAAAAGTCTTGTCTACTTATAAATAGAGCCATGTATTTTTATTTTGAATTCAGAGGCTTGTGGACAAAAAATATTGCCTGCCATTTCAGTAAACAAAGAATGTTGCCTGCCATTCCAGTAAACTACAAATGTTGCCCACAATCAAGCCATCAGCCACTGCAGGTGTCTCCAGCGGTACACCCTGAAGGGAATTCATGATGGAGAAAACAGGATGCCGGTCCTAGATAGTTAAGATGCATATCTAAGGAATGATTTCAGTGAGCTCAGATTTTTGCATCTTCCCATACTTAGAGAAGCACTAAAATCATTAACTTGAAATGTCTTTTTTTTTAAGATTAGTAACAATCTTTTCATGTTTGACAACTTTTTTTTTTTTTCAGCCAGAACTCCTATGTATCCTGGTTCCTCCCTTACGTCTTATGAGCAGTTCCTCAGAGCTATTTGAGAGGCTGTCTCCTGGGCTATAGTCCTTAGTAAGATCCCCGAATAAAACATAACCCGCAAATTTTAGGTTGTTCATTTTTCTTCAGTCAACAGGCTTAAAGATGAATAGATTTTTGATATTATAACCTTAAGTGGAGTATTAAATTTTAAAATCAAACTAATCATTGCTAATCTTTTCTGACACAAAAACTGCCACCAAAAAGCTCATACTGACAGAACCCACTATAGTGCCTTGAAGGCAAAGAGTATGATGCCATGAAAGAGAGAAATTGAAGGAGTTTAATTTAGATTCGGGGTTCAAGGCAGGCTTTTCTAAGAAAATGTGTTGTGAGCAGAAACCTCAGAAAAAGGGATGACCAGGGGAAGAACAAGGAGGGGGAGTTCCAGGTGGGATCCTGGAAAGAGTTTGGTTGGTGGAGGAACTGAAAAAGTCCAGTGTACCTGGAACAAAATGAATCAGCCCCACAGATGGGGCTGGATGGAGAGGGAGTTTAGGCCTGGTCATACAGACCTTCAGAGGTCATGTTCAGTCATCTATTAAACAAATACAAATACTATACAAATTCCTAAGTGTAACGGAAAACCACTGAGCATTTTAAAGAGAGGCCATAGGTGCTGAGTATGGGCACTGTACCACTCCATGGGACACTGCTGACAAAGTCCCTAGTGTGGCACATTGCCTCCCTGATGGTGACACAGTAAAATTTGGGTTTTTAAAAGAACACTCTGGGTACTGTGTGGAAAAGAATTATAGGGCCAGAGTGGAAGCAGGGAGCTCATTTAAATGGCTAATGCAGTCTTCAATCAAGTGGTCTAGCATAATATTTGTAATAGGGAAAATTGGACAGATCACATTTGCTGTTTCCATGGTAGGCAGTAGAAGCTCAGGTAGATTCCTAAATTTGAGAGCAACCTGATTTAAATGTGCTTTAGAAAAATTAATCTTCCAGCCAGTGGCAGGCCAGAGCTGATCTGTAGCAGCACACACTGGCTCATAAAAGCTAATTGTGTGCACTTCTC
This sequence comes from Hyperoodon ampullatus, assembly GCF_949752795.1. Classification (NCBI taxonomy): domain Eukaryota; kingdom Metazoa; phylum Chordata; class Mammalia; order Artiodactyla; family Ziphiidae; genus Hyperoodon; species Hyperoodon ampullatus. Next base: position 4,011,846 of record NC_136917.1, read on the forward strand.
CTTAATTCCTCATTCAGTGACACCAAGTTAATAGTCTGAAATCTGTCTTGGTAGGGGTATTTAAACCATGGAAATTGGCAAGTGCTACAAACGGAGCTTCTTTCTCCAAAGAACTGGTTGTGATACATTTACCAGCACACCACACCTTCCAGCTCTTTTTGATATTTCAACACTAGAATACTATTTATAGAATCAGTGCATAAGTTATGGTATGAAGTTATGGAACATTCACAAGGCTGCTATAGTTAAAATGAAAGAGATAATTATGAGAGACACTGGGAAGAAAAAATTCTGTAAGATTTGATGGTTTATAAATGGCAGCAATGGGAAGAGAGGAACAGATTGTATTTTATCACCTGGAACAAGGAATCATTTCCAGAGCCCATCTCTCTGGTGAAGATAACAGAGAGAACATTACACAGTTTGGTTCCCTGTCATATGTATTTTAAATGTTCCTGCTTCAGCTGTCAAGGATTTTAAGCACCTTTTAAAAATTCCACATTATTGTAGCTCAGAGTTCTGAACTCTAACACCATTTACTGGTGGAATTAAATGAATGGAATAATGATTGAATCCCAAACTTTGAGTCACTGAGTGTAACTGTCTTGCCAAAACAAAAGCTCTGCAGAGATCTGGAGAAGAACATTCTTTAAAACTCAAAAACATCTTCCACTTTGTGATGTCACAGAATCAAGGCAGCATGGGTGGAGACAAACTCTGGCTTTAAATAGATGTGTGGAAAGTTCACATAAGGGCTTCTAAAGGGCATCAGCCAAGGAAGTAGAAGGAGATACTAAGGGATCGCTCCAAACATTTTTTTACATGAAAATAAGTATTCTGTAGAATTGAAAACTTATGTCCCAAGAATAATACTAAACACCCTTTATCATAAACTCGTACATACAGCATTTCAGAGGTACTAAATGTGTTAACTCCTAATTAGTATTAAAAATATAATTACATAAAAACATATAAATATATAAAATACATTAAAAAACAAATTCAAAATGGATCAAAGCTTTAAATGTAAAACCTGAAGCCATAAAACTAAAAGAAAACATAGGCAGGACATTCTTCAGTATCAGTCTTATCAATACTTTTTTGGGGTATGTCTTCTCAGAAAAGGGCAACAAAAGCAAAAATAAACATATGGGACTGCATCAAACTAAAAAGCTTTTACACAGTGAAGGAAGCTATCCACAAAATGAAAAAGCAGCCTACTGAATGGGAGAAGATATTTGCAAATGATATAACTCATAAGGGGGGTTAATATCTAAAATGTATAAAGAACTCATACAACACACCAAAAAAACAAACAACCCAATTAAAAAATGAGCAAAGGACCTGAAGAGACATTTTTCCAAAGAAGACATACAGATGACCAACAGATGCTCAACATCATTCATCATCAAGGAAATGCAAATCAAAACCACAATGAATATCACCTTATACCTGTCAGAATGGCTATTATCAAAAAGACAACAAATGGGCTTCCCTGGTGGCGCAGTGGTTGAGAGTCCACCTGCCGATGCAGGGGACACGGGTTCGTGCCCCGGTCCGGGAAGATCCCACATGCCACGGAGCGGCTGGACCCGTGAGCCATGGCCACTGAGCCTGAGCGTCCGGAGCCTGTGCTCCACAATGGTAGAGGCCACAACAGTGAAAAAAAAAAAGACAATAAATAAGTTTTGGTGAGGATGTGGAGAAAAGGAAATCCTCTTACACTGTTGGTAAGAATGTAAATTGGTGCAGCCAGTATGGAAAACATTTGTAGGTTCCTCAAAAAATTAAAAATAGAACCACTATACAATCTAGCAATTCCAGTCCTGGGTATTTATCCAAAGAAAATAAAAACACTAATTCTAAAAGATATATGCACCCCTGTGTTCATTGCACCATTATTCACAATAGCCAAGATATGGAAGCAAGCTAACTGCCCATCAACAGATGAATGGTTAAATAAGATGTGAGATTTTATACATATATAATATATATATATACACATATAATATACACACAATGGAATATTACTCAGCTATAAAAAAGAATGAAATCTTGTCATTTGGAACAATATGGATGGATCTAGAGGGTATTATGCTAAGTAAAATAAGTCACACAGAGAAAGACAAATATCATATAATTTCACTTATATGTGGAGTCTACAAAACAAATGAAGAAACATAACAAAACAGAAACAGTCATTGATACAGAGAACAAACAGGTAGTAGCCAGAGGAGGGGGGAATGAGGGGAACTAGGGAAATAGGTGAGGGAAATTAAGAGATACAAACTTCCAGTTACAAAAATGAGTCACAGGGATGAAATGTACAGCATGGGAAATATAGTCAATAATAATGTACTATCTTTGTATGGTGACAGATGGTAACAAGACTTATCACGGTGATCATTTTGTAATGTATAGAAATATCAAATCACTATGTTGTACATCAGGAACTAACATAGTGCTGTGGATCAAGTATACTTCAAAAACAAAGAAACAAACTCAGAAAAAGAGATCAAGTTTGTGATTACCAGAGGTGGGGGTGAGGGGAAATTGGATGAAGGTGGTCAAAAGGTACAAACTTCCAGTTATAAGAGAAATAAGTACTAGGGATATAATGTACAAGGTGATTAATATAATTAACACTGCTGTATGTTATATATGAAAGTTGATAAGAGAGTAAATCCTGAGTTCCCATCCCAAGGAAAAATGTTTTTTTCTTTTATTTTGTATCTATTTTAGTTGATGCATGTTCACTAAAATTATTGTGGTCATGTTTTCATGATGTATGTAGGTCAAATCATCATGCTGTATACCTTAAACTTATACAGTACTGTATGTCAATTATATCTCAATAGAACTGGAAAAAAACCAAAATAACTAAATAAAATAAAGTAATAATGATTTTATTATTTCTTAATTCTTTCAGCAAACCTTTGTTGAAGGCTTCCATGTGACAAGTAGTTCCCTAGATCCTGGAGATAGGAAAATGAATAATTTGGGCACACTAACTGGGGAAGGTAGAGTCATAAACAGACTAGAGTACAATGCAGACAATGCAGGAATTCAGTATTTAGAAGATACTATGGAAACCCAAGCAGTGCACACAACTCAGTGTTGAAGGAACAGAGGCGGCTTCTTGGGGGAGATGATGTTAATCTGAATCTTAAACTTCATCTTAACCAGATGAAGTGTGTGTATGGAGTGAGGAAATTCCAGGCAGAGAGGAGAGCATGCCAAAAGACACATGACAGAGTGATGCAGCTTTAGATCCTTACCTGAAAGGCAGATGAAATAAGTGAGGATGTTGGAGACTTTCAAATTTTCAATGGTATACCAAGGAGAGGGCAACTGGAGTGGTTTGCCCCAGGTGCAGGCAAAAAGGGGGTGCACTATCTGTGGGGTATTTGAAAGCAATAATGATTAAATTGCCAACAATTCTAAACAATAATAAAATACTCCTCTCTTTCAAGGTGGTCACCCCACTGAATGCACCACTGCATGTTTTTCCTGAAGATCTGGGGCAAGGAAGTGACATAATCAGCTACCTGACCCGTGCAGATACAGAGATCCTGGTGGCAGTAACATGTCAGTGAGAGAACCTTTTGTTTTATCCCTACTCGCCATCCCAGACAGATGAAGAGCACCTCCAGTGAACATCCTCAGAGCACTAAACACTTTTCCTTAGTAACTTCAGCAGTTTATAATCGTATCTACCAAATGAAGGAGAGAGAAAGAAAATGCAGGAGAAAGGTTTCCAGAAGATACATAGAGTTTGGGATTAGTTAAGTTGTTATTGGCTTGTGGGAGATCAAGAGGAGATATATAGCAACTGGACATAGATTTTGCGCTGGAACTATAGATTCAGGAATCATTAGCCTAGAGGTGGTGGTTAAATCTTTGGGAATGGAAGAGGTAACCTGAGAAAACTGAGAGAGACAGTGGGCCGAAGAAGGAACACTGGGAAGCTGAATATTTCATGGGCAAAAGATGGAACAAAAGTCCAAGAAAGAGACAGTGAATGGATGCTCAGAGACCTAAGAAGAATCTGGATAGCACAAAACTGTGGCAAGACCTCTCAGGACCAAGGGGAGAGAGAGAATCTGAGATAATTCCAAAGAGTTAAATATCAGTGAGTGTCCTTGAGGAAAGAGGTCAAACTCGCGGTATCTGTATTGGGAGGTGGCTAGAAGGTTGGGAATACAATGGCAAAAACCCTAGAAGCATTTGAGAATTACAGGCTCTCATTGTATTGCTTAAGTGGATCTATGGTTTCCCTTCCCAAGTCCCATATTGAGCCCGGGAGGTGACAAGATCCCAGAGTTTACCCACAGCCCAGGGTGTAAGGGAATAAAGTGGACATGGCCCAGTATGGTTCAGGAGCCCAGTGAGTGTCTCCCTTGCCTTAAAAACAGCATGTGCCCACGAAAGAGACTCACCAGACCAGAAAAGTCAGGATCCTAGGTGGACGGATGACCAAAGACGAGGTGGGATGGGGCACATCTCAGAAGATGCCATTTTTCTAAGAGCTGAGGCCCAGATGTGCCCCACATGTGACTCAACATTACTTAAGCCTGTGCCCCCCACCCTGCCTCCACTTAAATATTATCTCAGAAAAACTCACATTATCTAAGGATAAGTTTTTGTCCCTGGGTGGAATAATAACAAAAAATAAAATTAAGGTCCAGATATAGAAAAATAAAGTAACATTTCTTACATACTTCAGTTTGTGCACTGGAATCCATATGTTTATTATTATAGAAAAAAACAGCGTAAACTTTGTAAATCTGAGACTCATTGGATCTTTTCACTATATGACATTGCATTCAAAGAAGTACAATCCAAACAGCTAAGAACAATGCAAATGAAATTCTGAGCTTTAGCTTGCACTGCTCAAAAATCTTCTAACCGCCCAGGAACATTCTTCCTCTGTGCTTTTCTCTCTTCCACATTCTCCTCATACCCCTCTACCTCCCCAAAACGTTTTCTCCTACAGTTTGCACTGATATTTTGCTTTCTAAATTCCCTAATCTTTCTTTCTTAGTTTTTTAGTAGATCGATTGAACTTCCCTTTCCTTCTTCCTCTCCTCCTCCTCTTTCTCTTTTTCTTCCTTCCTCCCTCCCAAGGTAGAGAAGAATTGTGAATCTACTCAGGCAAAGAGAGCAGCATCTTTACAAGAGGATAGTGGGGAACGAGAAAACCAGAAAAACTTAAAGGTTTATTTCTTAACCACATATCTTAAGAAAATATGGATAAGCAAAAGAGGAAACTAAATTACCTGAAATTCCACTACTGTAAACACGTTGATATACTTTCAGACTTTTTCCTATTTATAACACAAAAAATATAAATGACAAAAAATGGCCTCATAATATATATACTTTTGTAGCCCCATTCAAGCAACTTAACTATATTATGAATTTCTTTCTGTCTTACTCTTTATATGCACATCATTAATTTTAAGAGCTACATGACATTCCATTGTTTGAATATGCCATAATTTATGAACTTTGTCTCCACTGTAAGACACTTAGGTTGTTTCCCCTGTTATACAATTATACACACTGTTGTTGTCCTTTATTCAGTTGTGCAATTATTTTCATATGATTAATTACTAGGTGTGAATACTCTGGTCAAAGAGCACACATACTACATTAATTTTCTAGGGCTGATGAAACAGAGTATCACACCTGGGTGGTTTAAACAAGAGAAATTTATTGTCTCATAGTTCTGGAGGCCTGAAGTCCAAGATGAACCTGTTGGCAGGGTTGATTTCTTCTGGGGACCGTAAGGAGAATCTGCTCCATGCCTCTCTCCTAGTTTCTGGTGGTTTGCTGGCAATCTTTGGTGTTCCTTGCCTTCTGCTGCATCACCCCGATCTCAGTCTTACTCTCCGCATGGCACTCTCCCTGTGTGCCTGTTCAGGTCCAAATTTCCCCTTTCTATAAGGTCACAAGTCATATTGGATTAGGGGGCCACCCTACGCCAGTATGACCTAATCTATAATGACCCTATTTCCAAAGAAGGTGAAATCGAGGTACTAGATGTGAGGACTCCCACATACGAATTGAGGGGACACAATTCAACTCATCATATCTTTAATACTTTTCATATACATTTAATAAAATTTTAGAGTGCATCTTTTTTTTTTTTTTTTTCGGTACACGGGCCTCTCACTGTTGTGGCCTCCCCCGTTGCGGAGCACAGGCTCTGGACGCGCAGGCTCAGCAGCCATGGCTTATGGGCCTAGCTGCTCCGCGGCATGTGGGATCTTCCCGGACCGGAGCATGAACCCGTGTCCCCTGCATCGGCAGGCAGACTCTCAACCACTGCGCCACCAGGGAAGCCCTCTAGTGCATATTTGAGAGATGTAAATGAGGTAGCACTGACAGGATTTGGGTGACTTATTATAATTGGGAAAGGGATCAGAGGAAAGTAATGTATTGGGTGATTTCTAAATACTGTCCATGAGCAACTGAGTAAAATTCAGGAAAAATATACTGGGAGAGTGAATCTGGTTGGTGATGAGTTACGTTTTAGATAAACTGAATCTGAGACATTACAGAACCAACAAGTGGAAAGGTCTAATGAATAGCTATATGTGTGGGTCTGGAGTTTAGGAAAGACACAAATTTGTGAATCATCACTACTTAAGAGGAAGTTGAAAGTCATGAAATCACCCACTAAAGACACCCAGTAACATGAGATAGAAAGAGGACCAAGGACAGAATCCTAGAAAGAAAGAATGAGTGAACTTAATAAACAGAAAATGTTGGAGAAGATGGGAGAATGGGTTGCTGTTATTGGAGAAAGGAACATGGATGGGATCTTGGAATTTGATATAATGAATGTTTCAGACAGTGGAGATTTCATAGAATATTAACAAAATTTTTTATTGAGGTGAAATTCAAATAACATAAAATTCATCATATTAACCATTTGAAAGTTTACAGTTCAATGTCTTTTACTACATTCACAGCATGGCCCAGCACATCCTTCACTTCAACAATAAACATCTCTAGACACGTGCTGGATTTTGGTTTTTGTCCACACAACTTGAAAACAGAAGTGATGCAGCTTCTAATGAGCCTATTTCTGAAGATCAGAATCATAGGAAAAATGCATCTTTGCTTTCTCCTATAGTAATTAGGATATTTTCTCTCTTGGATTCATTCCTATTAAGCGATCATTGCAAGCCTCAAATGGAAGATAAAATTATAATTCTTAAGATACTGTCTTACAACTGTAGACTATTTAAATGTGAATCTTAAAAGTAAATTGTTTCCATTTTATTATATTTGTAGGTAGAGTAATTACAGTATTTTTGTTGTTGACACATCCACTAAAATAATCCAGAAACACAGTAAGAATTTTGTCTTCTAAAATAATTTTGATTATTTTCTCTTTTAGTTTCATTGCTATTAGTTAACTGATATAACAGTGCTCAAATGGAAGCATGATAGAAATATTCCCAGGATGTTTTACACATATACATTATATGAATGGGAGTTTTATTAGTAAATTGCTTCCATTTTATTCAATATCTACATATACTATTTTTTGATGTTGCTATTTAACAAGTCTCTTCCATTGATCGAGGAAAACACAGTAATTTTTTCTCTTAAAGTATTTTTCAGTGCTCTCTTCTTTAGTTTTTCTGCTGTAGTTATGTCATTACACAATTGCTCAAATGGAAGCTCAATGGAACTGTAATTTTAAAATAATGTTTATAAATTTATGTAAAAGTGAAGGCCATCTTCTATCTGTAGACAGTATGAAGAGAGTATTTCAATTCTTGGTGTTTACTTTAAGTCCTCAATAACATGAACTGTAGTTGTAGTAAGAGTTTTACATGAGCAATTATAACACATAGAGACATTTGAAATTCAAAGTCTAGTTCTTTATACCAGAGGCTGAATTTACTCTGATTAAAGGCTAATGTCTTTACCAAAAAAAATTTTAGCTAAAAAAAAAAAGCTGTGTTAAAATAATTTCCTCTTCTGTATGACTTATAAGAGGCAATCTAGGAAAACGCTACATTCTTCTTTTTTTTTTTTTTTTTTGCGGTATGCAGTACGCGGGCCTCTCACTGCTGTGGCCCTTCCCGCCGTGGAGCATAGGCTCCGGACGCGCAGGCCCAGTGGCCACGGCTCACGGACCCAGCCGCTCCGGGGCACGTGGGATCTTCCCAGACCGGGCATGAACCCGTGTCCCCTACATCGGCAGGTGGACTCTCAACCACTGCACCACGAGGGAAGCCCTACATTCTTAATTTTCTTATGTCAATCATGCTATATGGATTCTTGGGGATCTGGGTTTTCTTTTACCATTACAACCTTACACCAATTAAAGACAAAATATATCTTTAAAATAAAGGGGAAAAGTCTGCCTATAATGTACTTTAGAGACTTACAGAGACAGCAGAAGCAAGAAGAACTTCAATCCTGCATCCTGTGGAACAGAAACCACATTCACAGAAAGATAGACAAGATAAAAAGGCAGAGGGCTATATACCAGATGAAGGAACAAGATAAAACCCCAGAAAAACAACTAAATGAAGTGGAGATAGGCAACCTTCCAGAAAAATAATTTAGAATAATGATAGTGAAGATGACCCAGAATCTTGGAAAAAGAATGGAGGCAAAGATCGAGAAGATGCAAGAAATGTTTAACAAAGACCTAGAAGGATTAAAAACAAACAAACAGAGATGAACAATACAATAACTAAAATGAAAAATACACTAGAAGGAACCAATAGCAGAATAACTGAGGCAGAAGAAAGGATAAGTGACCTGGAAGACAGAATGGTGGAATTCACTGCCGTGGAAAAGAATAAAGAAAAAAGAATGAAAATTAATGAAGACAGCCTAAGATACCACTGGGACAACATTAAACACAACAACATTCACATTATAGGGGTCCCAGAAGGAGAAGAGAGAGAGAAAGAACCCCAGAAAATATTTGAAGAGATTATAGTCAAAAACTTCCCTAATATGGGAAAGGAAATAGCCACCCAAGTCCAAGAAGCTCAGCGAGTCCCATACAAGATAAACCCAAGGAGAAACACGCTGAGACACATAGTAATCAAATTGGCAAAAATTAAACACAAAGAAAAATTATTGAAAGCAGCAAGGGAAAAATGACAATTAACATACAAGGGAACTCCCATAACGTTAACGACTGATTTCTCAGCAGAAACTCTACAAGCCAGTAGGGAGTGGCATGATATGCTTAAAGTGATGAAAGGGAAGAAACTACAACCAAGATTACTCTACCCAGCAAGGATCTCATTCAGATTTGACAGAGAAATCAAAAGCTTTACAGACAAGCAAAAGCTAAGAGAATTCAGCACCACCAAACCAGTTCTACAACAAATGCTAAAGGAACTTCTCTAAGTGGGAATCACAAGAGAAGAAAAGGATCTATAAAAACAAACCCAAAACAATTAAGAAAATGGTCATAGGAACATACATATCGATAATTACCTTAAACGTGGATGGATTAAATGCTCCAACCAAAAGACACAGGCTTGCTGAATGGATACAAAAACAAGACCCATATATATGTTGTCTACAAGAGACCCACTTCAGAAATAGGGACACATACAGACTGAAAGTGTGGGGATGGAAAAAGGTATTCCATGGAAATGGAAACCAAAAGAAAGCTGGAGTAGCAATACTCATATCAGGTAAAATAGAATTTAGGGCTTCCCTGGTGGCGCAGTGGTTGAGAGTCCGCCTGCCGATGCAGGGGACACGGGTTTGTGCCCCGGTCCGGGAGGATCCCGCATGCCGCGGAGCGGCTGGGCCCGTGAGCCATGGCCGCTGAGCCTGTGCGTCCGGAGCCTGTGCTCCACAATGGGAGAGGCCACAACAATGAGAGGCCCGCGTACCACAAAAAAAAGAAAAAAAAAAAATAGAATTTAAAATAAAGAATGTTACAAGAGACAAGGAAGGACACTGCATAATGATCAAGGGATCAATCCAAGAAGAAGATATTACAGTTATAAATATATATGCACCCAACATAAGAGCAGCTCAATACATAAGGCAACTGCTAACAGCTATAAAAGAGGAAATCGACAGTAACACAGTAATAGTGGGGGACTTTAACACCTCACTTACACCAAAGTACAGATCATCCAAAATGAAAATAAATAAGGAAACAGAAGCTTCAAATGACATAATAGACCAGATAGATTTAATTGATATTTATAGGACATGCCATCCAAAAACAGCAGATTACACTTTCTTCTCAAGTACGCATGGAACATTCTCCAGGATAGATCACATCCTGGGTCACAAATCAAGCCTCAGTAAATTGAAGAAAATTGAAATCATATCAAGCATCATTTCTGACCACAATGTTATGAGATTAGAAATGAATTACAGGGAAAAAAACGTAAAAAACACAAACACATGGAGGCTAAACAATACGTTACTAAATAACCAAGAGATCACTGAAGAAATCAGAGGAAATCAAAAAGTACTTAGAGACAAATTACAATGAAAACACAACGATCCATAAACCTATGGGATGCAGCAAAAGCAGTTCTAAGAGGGAGGTTTATAGCTATACAAGCCTAACTCAAGAAACAAGAAAAATCTCAAATAAACAATCTAGCCTTACACTTAAAGGAACTAGAGAAAGAAGAACAAACAAAACCCAAAGTTAACAGAAGGAAAGAAATCATAAAGATCTGAGCAGAAATAAATGAAATAGAAACAAAGAAAACAATAGCAAAGATCAATAAAACTAAAAGCTGGTTCTTTGAAAAGAGAAACAAAATTGATAAACCATTAGCCAGACTCATCAAGAAAAAGAGGGAGAGGACTCAAATCAATAAAATTAGAAATGAAAAAGGAGAAGTTACAACAGACACTGCAGAAATACAAAGCATCCTAAGAGACCACTACAAGCAACTCTATGCCAATAAATGGACCACCTGGAAGAAATGGACAAATTCTTAGAAAGGTAGAACCTTCCAAGACTGAACCAGGAAGAAATAGAAAATATGAACAGACCAATCACAAGTAATGAAATGGAAACTGTGATTAAAAATCTTCCAACACACAAAAGTCCAGGACCAGATGGCTTCACAGATGAATTCTATCAAACATTTAGAGAAGAGCTAACACCCATCCTTCTCAAACTCTTCCAAAAAATTGCAGAGGAAGGAACACTCCAAAACTCATTCTATGAGGCCACCATCGCCCTGATACCAAAACCAGACAAAGACACTACAAAAAAAGAAAATTATAGACCAATATCACTGATGAATATAGATGCAAAAATCTTCAACAAAATACTAGCAAACAGAATCCAACAACACATTAAAAGGATCATACACCATGATCAAGTGGGATTTATCCCAGGGATGCAAGGATTCTTCAGTATATGCAAATCAATCAATGTGATACACCATATTAACATATTGAAGAATAAAAACCATATGATCATCTCAATAGATGCAGAAAAAGCTTTTGACAAAATTCAACACCCATTTATGACAAAGACTCTCCAGAAAGTGGGTATAGAGGGAACCTACCTCAACATAATAAAGGCCATATACGACAAACCCACAGCAAACATCATTCTCAATGGTGAAAAACTGAAAGCATTTCCTCTAAGACAGGAATAAGATAAGGATGTCCACTCTCACCACTATTATTCAACATAGTTTTGCAAGTCCTAGCCACGGCAATCAGAGAAGAAAAAGGAATAAAAGGAATACAAACTGGAAAAGAAGAAGTAAAACTGTCACTGTTTACAGATGACATGATACTATACATAGAGAATCCTAAAGATGCCACCAGAAAACTACTAGAGCTAATCGATGAATTTGGTAAAGTTGCAGGATACAAAATTAATGCACAGAAATCTCTTGCATTCCTACACACTAATGATGAAATATCTGAAAGAGAAATGAAAGAAACACTCCCATTTACCATGGCAACAAAAAGTATAAAATACCTAGGAATAAACCTACCTAGGGAGACAAAAGACCTGTATGCAGAAAACTATAAGACACTGATGTAAGTAATTAAAGATGATACCAACAGATGGATAGATATACCATGTTCTTGGATTGGAAGAATCAATATTGTGAAAATGACTATACAACCCAAAGCAATCTACAGATTCAATGCAATCCTATCAAATTACCAATGGCATTTTTTACAGAACTAGAACAAAAAATCTTATTATTTGTATGGAGACACAAAAGACCCCGAATAGCCAAAGCAGTCTTGAGGGAAAAAAAACAAGCTGGAGGAATCAGCTTCCCTGACATCAGACTATACTACAAAGCTGCAGTAATCAAGACAATATGGTACTGGCACAAAAACAGAAACATAGATCAATGGAACAAGATAGAAAGCCCAGAGATAAACCCATGCACCTATGGTCAAGTAATCTATGACAAAAGAGTCAAGGATATAAAATGGAGAAAAGACAGTCTCTTCAATAAGTGGTGCTGGGAAAACTGGACAGCTACATGTAAAAGAATGAAATCAGAAGACTCTCTAACATCATACACAAAAATAAATTCAAAATTGATTAGAGACCTAAATGTAAGACTGGACACTATAAAACTCTTAGAGGAAAACATAGGAAGAATACTCTTTGACATAAGTCACAGCAAGATCTTTTTTGATCCACCTCTTAGAGTAATGGAAATAAAAACAAAAATAAACAAATGGGACCTAATGAAACTTCAAAGCTTTGCACAGCAAAGGAAACCATAAACAAGACGAAAAGACAACCCTCAGAATGGGAGAAAATATTTACAAATGAAGCAACTGACAAAGGATTAATCTCCAAAATATACAAGCAGCTCATGCAGCTCAATATCAAAAAAACAAAGAACCCAATCCAAAAATGGGCAGAAGACCTAAATAGACATTTCTCCAAAGGAGATATATGGACTGCCAAGAAACACATGAAAGGATGTTCAACATCACTAAACATTAGAGAAATGCAAATCAAAACTACAGTGAGTTATCACCTCACACTGGTCAGAATGGCCGTCATCAAAATTCTACAAACAATAAATGCTGGAAAGGGTGTGCAGAAAAGGGAACCCTCTTGCACTGTTGGTGGGAATGTAAATTGATACAGCCACTATGGAGAACAGTATGGAGGTCCCTTATAAAACTAAAAATAGAATTACCATATGATCCAGCAATCCCACTACTGGGCATATACCCTGAGAAAACCATAATTCAAAAAGACTGGTGCACCCCAATGTTCATTGCAGCAATATTTACAATAGCCAGGTCATGGAAGCAACCCAAATGCCCATCAACAGACAAATTTATAAAGAAGATGTGGTACATATATACAAAGGTATATTACTCAGCCATAAAAAGGAATGAAATTGGGTCATTTGTTGAGACACGGGTGGATCTAGAGCCTGTCATAAAGAGTGAAATAAGTCAGAAAGAGAAAAACAAATATTGCACATTAACCCATATATGTGGAACCTAGAAAAATAGTACAGATGAACCGGTTCGCAGGGCAGAAATTGAGACACGGGTGTAGAGAACAAACATATGGACACCAAGGGGGGAAAGCCACGGGGGGTTGGGGGTGGTGGTGTGATGAATTGGACAATTGGGATTGACATGTATACACTGATGTGTGTAAAATTGATGACTAATAAGAACCTGCTGTATGAAAAAATAAATAAAATAAAATTAGAAAATTAAAAAAAAGAAAGTATTTACAAAATGCCAAGATTGTCTTGGTACTATAAGTAAATTCAGTATATAACACTATTGTTATATGAGAAATTAGATATAAAACATAAAAAGAAAAAAAAAAGACTTACAGTGCACACTGACAGTTAAGATTGGAATTTCCCTAGGGAGGAGACGGGAAAAGCAGGTAACAGATGTCTTTACACTCAGATCTCATCTCTCCCATATACTTGCCCTCCTTCAGGGCATCTTTTCTTCCTTCTGCCAGCTGGTAGTTTGTGTTACTGCAGGTGCACAACAAATGTTGAGTGAGTTAAATTCCAGTTTGAACCCACAGATACTAAGTATAGTTATTTTTTTATGAAGTTTTAAAGACTAAAGAATACCAACAACTTCATTTTCCCCCACAAATGAATTATGAATGCAATAATAGCATTCTAAGTATTTGGAAGGGGTGTTTAAATTTTTCCTTTTGGGTGGTGTGATTGTAAAAATTTCCATGCCCAAGTTATGGATTATTTCAATTCCAATACGATAAAATTTGGGGAAAGGCAAAGAAACTTTTACAAAATCATAACGAAGATATAATAGTATAGAGAAGTACTGGGGGAGGAAGAATAAACGGTTAAAAAGGCATACTCTAAAGCTACGTTACCCAGTACAGTAGCCACCAGCCACGTGTGGTTACTGAGCACTTGAAATATGGCTAGTATGAACTGAGATGTGCTCTGAGTATAAAAGACACAATGGAATTCTTTTTTTTTTCACATCTTTACTGGAGTATAAATGCTTTACAATGTTGTGTTAGTTTCTGCTATATAACAAAGTGAATCAACTATATGTATACATATATCCCCATAACCCCTCCCTCTTGAGCATCCCTCCCACCCTCCCTATCCCATCCCTCTAGGTGGTCACAAAGCACTGAGCTGACCTCCCTGTGCTATGCAGCAGCTTCCCACTAGCCATCCATTTTACATTTAGTAGTATATATATGTCAATGCTACTCTCTCACTTCATCCCAGCTTCCCCTTCCCCCACCCCATGTCCTCAAGTCTGTTCTCTATGTCTGTGTCTTTATTCCTGCCCTGCCACTAGGTTCATCAGTACCATTTTTTAAAATTCCATATATATGCGTTAGTATATGGTGTTTGTTTTTCTCTTTCTGACTTACTTCATTCTGTATGACAAATTCTAGGTCCATCCACCTCACTACAAATAACTCAATTTCATTCCTTTATATGGCAGAGTAATATTCCATTGTATATATGTGCCGCATCTTCTTTATCCAATCATCTGTTGATGGATGTTTAGTTTGCTTCCATGTCCTGGCTATTGTAAATAATGTTGCAATGAACATTGCGGTACATGTATCTTTTTGAATTATGGTTTTCTCAGGGTATATGCCCAGTAGTGGGATTGCTGGGTCATATGGTAGTTCTATTTTTAGTTTTTTAAGGAACCTCCATACTGTTCTCCACAGTGGCTGTATCAACTTACATTCCCACCAACAGTGCAGGAGGGCTCCTTTTTTTCCACACCCTCTCCAGCATTTATCGTTTGTAGACTTTTTGATGATGGCCATTCTAACCTGTGTGAGGTGTTACCTCATTGTGGTTTTGATGTGCATTTCTCTAATGATTAGTGATGTTGAGCATCTTTTTATGCATTTGTTGGCCATCTGTATGTGTTCTTTGGAGAAATGAAAAGACACAAAGGATTTCTAAGACTTAGTATGAAGAAAAGCAGATGAAATATCTCATTAGTTTTTATATTAATTACATGTTGAAATTATAATATTTTGGGTATATTGGGTTGAATAAAAATAGTATTAAAATGGATATTTCCTGTCTTTACTTGTTTTATGTGACTACTGGAAAATTTAAAATTATACATATGTGATTCAAATTATGTTTCTATTGGTTAATTTTGCTCTGCAGTCAAACTACCTGGGTGCAAATCTTCCACTAACTCCTTGGTGTGACTTAAGCACTCCACTATGTCTCGGTTTCCTTATCTGCACAATGGGTGTAATGATAATACTTAACCTGTTAAAGGCATTTCTTAGACATGTTGATATGGGCAGGTGTCAGCGGTTAGTAACTTAATAATAAGGGAACCAGCAGAATGATCAGAGTGAGCAGTTCAGAAAACAGAATCGGAAGTGGGATATAACTCAGAAATGGAAGGATCACTGGAGCAGCTTATTGAAATAAACAAACAAAAACAGAAAGCAAACAGGCACCTAAATAAGTAATGTTTGAAGTTCCATTTCTCATGATCATAAAAGCACCCTGTCCAAATCAGTTGATACAAAAGACATCTGGAGGGAATAGTACCAGATATCAGATGTGCTGACCATTGATTAGAAATAATAATCAATACAACTAAAAAGCAGTGCTAATGATATGTCTGTGACTGTTTATTGGAGTCCTAAGGTTGCATTCTCCAGCCTTGTTGAGGGATCAGAAACTGAATTAAACCAAGGTTAAAAATAGAACATCAAGTAACAAATTGTGCTTTTAAACAGACAGCTGCTCGTGATTTTCTCAGACAATGAGTAAAATCAGAATATACAGTTTGCTCTTTAGTTTGTTATGAGAATTAAATGAAGTAATACAACTAAGGTGCTTACATGAATAAACAATAGCTGTTATCACTGTCATTGTTAATTAAGAATATTATTATGGGAAAGTAATGAAGAAAGAAGTTATACTTAGATTCACTATACCAAAAAGGGAATAGTAACTGTGACTCATGTCAAAATCAGAGTTATTAAAAAAAAAAATCAAAGTTATTCAAATGTAATCAAATTCTGAGGGGGCAATTCTAAGAAGAAAATAATGGAGAGATTTGTGTTAATTTTTTTTAAGAACCATGAACTAATTTGTAAGTATTTAATATTTCTTCATATGTTAGTAGCAATGATAGCTAAAATACATTTGCAGGTGGTAGAATTTAAAATTTGTGTAAATCCAGTTTGGCAGGTCCTCAAAAAGTTAAACAATAGAGATACCATATGACCCAGAAATTCCACTTCTGGGCATCTACCCAAATGAATTGAAAATGTATGTCCACACAACTTGTACACAAATGTCTATAGCAGCATTATCTATAATGTCCAAAAAGTGGAAACAACACAAATGTCCATCAACTGATGAATGAATAAACAAAATGTGGCATAGCCACACAATAGAACCATAAAAAGGAATAAAATACTAATACAGATGAGAATATGGATGAACCTTTAAAACACTATGATGGACTTCCCTGGTGGCTAACATGTCGTGGAGCAACTAAGCCCGTCGCCACAACTACTGAGCCTGCGCTCTAGAGCCCGTGAGCCACAACTACTGAAGCCCGCACACCTAGATCCCGTGCTCTGCAACAAGGGAAGCCACCGCAATAAGAAGCCCGCACACCTCAATGAAGAGTAGCCCCTGCTTGCCGCAACTAGAAAAAGCCCATGCGCAGCAACGAAGACCCAATGCAGCCAAAAATAAATAAATAAATAAAATTTTAAAAAAACCCACAACACTATGTTAAGTGAAAGAAGCCAGACGCAAATCCACACACTGTATGATTCCATTTATGTTAAATGTCCATTGTAGGCAAACCGGTTGAGACAGAAAGCAAATTAGTGGTTGCCAAGGGCTAGAGGAAGGGGGAAATGGAACACCGAACAAATATTGGATCACTTCGCAGGGTGATGGAAATTTTCAAGGTTAGATAGTGATGACGGTTGTGACTATACTAAAATCCACTGAACTGTACAGTTTAAAATGGTGAATTTTATGGTGTTAAGAAAACGTAAAATAAATATTCGTTCAAACAAAATAAAATAAAATTAGTGTAAATCCAAAGAGCTGAGATATGGATGGAGAGGATGAAAATGAATGACTTGCTTACAGATAAAATGTGACTATTACTAAAGAATAGTAATGAATAAATATTGAATTAACTAGAATGTTAAGAAGAGAAAAAGAATAATATTGAGACCTGTCAGGAAGAGAATTAACACCCTTAACTATCAGTATAGAAGATACTTCAGGAGTGGCTGTTTGACCTACAGGGAGGCCTTCTTCCCTGAGATCCCTCCCCAGTAGCCAAGGCAGGCTTAGGCAGAACCTGATGCCCTTGAAGGAGTTGACTGGTCCAGAGACAGACATGTCACCTAAGTTACGCCACCGCAAGATCTGATCCCAGGATTTGGGGATTTGAAGTTGAGTGATACAGAGACTGGGCGTCAGAGTCATATTAATAGCAGTACTCTAAGGATAAGGTCTGTGGATTTATTGTGAAAGATCTTAAACTTGTCTTGGTACCTGGTTCAGCAACATTTAATTAATACCCTCTGTCAGGTACTGTGCCCTTGTAATACTTCCCTTCTTCCCCACCCCAGTCCCCACTTTTTTAACACAAGCTAGCCTGATTAAGTTTCTGTTAGTTAACACCATAAATAATATTTCAAAACAAAAACCTTGAGGTAATACTTCAAGAAAAAAATGTACCACTTTGATGTTATCAATGAAATTTTAAATACTAAATGTAAATTCTCTATGAAGTTTATTTCACTATGAATAATGAAGCTCTGGAAATTCCAGGAAGGATAAACACAGACATGAGAGAAGTAATAAAAGCTATAAAAGCTATCAATGAAAAAGAACATGATTTTTCCATTTGGCTTTATGAAAACGTACTACATGATCTTTATATTTCTAATTTTGAAAGTGAAAGATTGATGGAAACCATGACACAAATAGGTTCATAGGCTGTTGTTTGAGAACTATTGAATGAAAAGCTAGAGATTAAAAAAAAAATTTTTTTTTGATGTGGACCAGTTTTTTTAAAAGTCTTTATTGAATTTGTTACAATATTGCTTCTGTTTTTTGTTTTCTTGGCCTCAAGGGATGTGGGATCTTAGCTCTCCGACCGGGGATCAAACCCGCACCCCCTACATTAGAAGGCAAAGTCTTAACCACCGGACCACCAGGGAAGTCCCCTAGAGATTTATTATTTTTTTTAATAAATAAATATATTTATTTATATTTGGCTGCAGTGGGTCTTCGCAGCTGCAGGTGGGCTTCCTCTAGTTGCAGTGAGTGGGGGCTACTCTTCGTTGTGGTGCACAGGCTTCTCATTGCGGTGGCTTCTCTTGTTGCAGAGCACGGGCTCTAGGCACGCGGGCTTCAGTAGTTGTGGCACGTGGGCTCAGTAGTTGTGGCTCGCGGGCTCTAGAGTGCAGGCTCAGTAGTTGTGGCACACAGGCTTAGTTGCTCCGTGGCATGGGGGATCTTCCTGGACCAGGGCTTGAACCCGTGTCCCCTGCACTGGCAGGCAGATTCTTAATCACTGTGCCACCAGGGAAGCCCTAGAGATTTAAAATATAGAATTTAAAAGCATCTTTTGGTTATTCAATTAGCTCATTTTTATAAACAGGTATTGAGGTCAGGGGAAATTGATTACCTCAAAGTCAGGAGGATAATTTTAGGCAAGGCTGCCTCTAGAACACCATCTAATGCTTTTTGGACATTAACACATTGCTAAAGAAATGTTTCCTGACAATTAGAAGTATAATAAATAAAACAATGGTAAACTATTCATTACAGATAGCTTACTGGTGATCAAAACTTGCTTTGTCACATTGTAAATGTTTACATTCTAACAGTCTAGACATTTCATTAATATTTATTGAAGTTGGGAGACATTAATTTATCCACTTATGAGTCACTGTGGATATAAAAAACAAATAAATGAAATTGCTCTCATAATGTGCAATACTGCAACATAATAACAATTTGATGTTCTTGTTTAAGATTTCAAATTGAATGTTGATTAGGTTGCAGTATATCATACTAAATTTTTCATCTCAGAAATAGTTCATTAGTCTAGAATGTGTGGGTAGGGAGACATTTGTAATTATTTCTCACATGATTAAGAAGATATTGTCTCCTATACACATGACTTTGGATATAAACCAGAAGCACAGGTTTTACAGTTAACACTCTGCATGTGTAACTGCCTGCAGGGATACTGTACTGTATATCTAGAATTTTTTTAAGAGGATAGATCCCACGTTATGTTCTAAATCCAATTAAAAAAATTAAGCCGGACTTCCCTGGTGGCACGGTGGTTGAGAGTCTGCCTGCCGATGCAGGGGACACGGGTTCGTGGCCCGGTCCGGGAAGATCCCACATGCCGCGGAGCGGCTGGGCCCGTGAGCCATGGCCGCTGAGCCTGCGCATCCAGAGCCTGTGCTCCGCAACGGGAGAGGCCACAACAGTGAGAGGCCCGCGTACCGCAAATAAATAAATTAATTAAGCCTATTTTTAATATATATATGTATGTGTATATATGTATGTTTTGTTTATATATGTATGTGTGTGTGTATATATATATATATATATATATACTCTGTTTTCAAAATGAAAATTTTAAAAGTCACTTTTTTCTTAATTTTAAAAGTAATACAGAGACTTCCTGTTCTGGGATGAGACAGAGTAGTTGCATTTCTCCCCATTCCTTCTGCCAAGTACAGCTAAAAACCCTGGATGCTATAAAACAAATATAAGAAGACTGAAAGGTGGAGAGAAGGCAGATTGGCTACTTACCTGGAAAGACAAGGGAGTGAGTTCTCTGTTTTCTTTTTACTTCATAGTTGGGGTGCTAGAGATACTGGCAACCTGGAAATGTCAGTGGGCTCAGACAAAAAGCCTGTTCTCTCTACACAAAGAACCAGGAAATCCACAGCCTAGCAAGAGAGAAAACATTTAGTTAATAACCACTTGTGCAGAAAGGAGTCAACGTGGGAGGCCTGAGCCTATTGTCACCAGAAAGTCCTGTTTGCGAGGTTGGCCCTTGGCTGGCATCTGGGAACTTCCCTGATAGTTTCCTGCACTGATATTAAACCTTCCCTAAATGAGAAGAGTGTCTCACTGTGCCTAGATTGTTCATGGAAACCATGTGGTTTATGCTGCTCACCTGCTTTCCTTTTGGGAGTCTGAAATTGATATTAGGAAGTGAGTACCTACATGACCAGACCTCCAGAAACCTTGGGTGCCGAATCTCTAAAGAGCTTCCCAGGAGAAAACCCTTCTTATGTGTCATCACAATTCACTGATTGAAAAACTGAGCACGCCATGGGCCATTCCACTGAGAGAGAACTCTTAGAATCTTGTGCTTTGTTTCCTCTAGACTTCATTCCTTGAAGCTTTTCCCTTTGCTGATTTTGCTTTGTAACCTTCTGCTGTAAATCCCAACTGTGAATACAACAATAAATTGAGTCCTCTGAGTCTTCCTGGTGAATCATTGAACAAAGGAGTGTTCTTGGAGACCACTGACACGTTGCCATACTCCAACCAAATATCACAAGAAAAAGTGGTGGTTCCACCACCTCTGTCAGCAGTAGCCCAGTGGGAAGTCTAGCCTTTCACCCTTGCCAGGCTAAAATGAGGTACTCCAACTCCCTTCCAGGATAGTGTCAGAGAAGACTGAGTGGGAAGCCAGAACTTTTACTATCTTCCAGTGGAGGCCATGTGGGGTGTAGTGATGAAGCACCCCTCTACCTCCCAACTTGGGTGGTATCACTGGAGGCTGGTGGAGAACCTGAACCCTCACCCCTGTACAAGAGTAATGGGGTGCCCTTTCCTGCCCATATGGGGTGTCAAAGGAGGCCTAATGAGGAGCTTGGACTTCTACCACAACCACGAAAAGTATGTGAAGAACTAATGTCTAAAAATTCCCAAACTGGCAAAAGACATAAACATATAGAATAAAAAGGCTGAGTGAATCTCAAATAGAATAAACCTAAATAAATCTCCACCAAGACACAGCATAGTCAAACTTCTGAAAACTAAAGACAAAGAAAAAAAAATTTTCTTTTGAAAAAAATTCTTGAAAGCAGCAAGAAAGAAACAATAGCTTATAAACAGTGGGAAAAGCAATTTTTTTTTTTTTTTCGGTACACGGGCCTCTCACTGTTGTGGCCTCTCCCGTTGCAGAGCACAGGCTCCAGACGCACAGGTTCAGCGGCCATGGCTCACGGGCCTAGCCGCTCCGCGGCATGTGGGATCTTCCCGGACTGGGGCACGAACCCGTGTCCCCTGCATCGGCAGGCGGACTCTCAACCACTGCGCCACAAGGGAAGCCCAGGAAAAACAATTTTATTGACAGATTTCTCTTCTAAAACTATGGAGGCCAGAAGGAAGTCGCAATTTTTCAAGTGCCAAAAGAAAAGAACTGTCAATCCAGATTCTATAAGCAGTGAGAATACGCTTTAGTAATAAAGGAGAAGTCAGGACATTCTCAAATGAAGCAAGCCTGAAAGAATTTGTTGCTAGCAAACCTATCCTAAGAGAATGACTAAAAGAAGTTCTCTAAACAAAAAGGAATCTTGGGACATTAGGAAGAAAGAACAATGGAAAGAATAAAAACATGGGTAAATACAACACTGTCCTTCTCCTTGAAATTTCTAGGTTGTATCTGATGATTGAAGCAAAAATCATAACGTTGTTCGATATGGTTCTCAATGCACGTAGAGGAAATATTTAAGACAATTATTAACTAGAGACAGTAAAGGAACTTAATTAGCAGTCAAGGTTTTTATATGTCACTGGAACTAGTAAAATATTACCACCAGTAGACTGCTAAGTTATGTATATATAATAGAGCAATCACTAAAAATTTATACAAAGAGATACACTTTAAAACAATACAGACGGGCTTCCCTGGTGGCGCAGTGGTTGAGAGTCCGCCTGCATATGCAGGGGACACGGGTTCGTGCCCCGGTCCGGGAGGATCCCACATGCCGCGGAGCGGCTAGGCCCGTGAGCCATGGCCGCTGAGCCTGTGCGTCCGGAGCCTGCGCTCCGCAAGGGGAGAGGCCACAACAGTGAGAGGCCCGCGTAACGCAAAAAAAAAAAAAAAAAACAATACAGACAAATCAAAATGGAATTCTTAACTCATGTTTGAATAACCAACAGAAAGACAGGAAAAAGAAAATAGAAAAACCAAAACCAGAAAACGATAAAGTGGCAGACTGAAGCCTTAAAATATCAATAATTTCATTACATACAAATGGTCTATTTTATTTGTAAAAGCCAAAAAGTGGAAACCATCACAATGTCCAATAGGTGGTTAGACAAACTGTGATAAATCCATACCAGGGAATCCTTCTCAGCCATAAGAGGAAATGGACTACTGATACACACAATAGCTTGAATAAATCTCACAGGCCTTATTCTGAGTGAAAAAGGCCAATCTCAAAAGGCATATACCATATATTTCCGTTTACATAACATCTGGAAATGATGAAATCATAGAGATGGAAACCAGATTAGTGACAAAGGGTTAGGAATGGTGAGAGAAATGGGGGTGGACGTGACTATAAAGAGGGAGCACAAGGCATATCTTTGTGGTGATGGAAGAGTTCTGTACCTTGATTGCAATGGTGGCTATATGAATCTACATGTGATAAAATGGCATACAATTATATGCACACACATTGTACCAATGTCAATATCCTGGTTTTGATATTGTACTATAATTACATGAGATCATTAGAAAAAACTGAGTGAAGTGGTACACATAATCTCTTTTTGCAACCTCCTGTGTATACATAATTATTTTAAAATATGTATAAACTGTATATACATGTATATATCTAAAGCACAGAAAAGATTTTCAAGGATAGGCCTAAAAATTAATAGTGGTAAGGATATGTTTGTACTATTTTTGTTGTTGTTGTTTTTGGCCATGCCACACAGCATGTGGGATTTTAGTTCCCCGATCAGGGATCGAACCTGTGCCCCCTGCAGTGGAAGCGAGGAGTCTTAACTACTGGATCACCAGGGAAGTCTTGTACTATTTTGTTTTTAATTATTATTATTTTTTTGGCTGCGTTGGGTCTTTGTTGCTGTGCACGGGCTTTCTCTAGTTGCGGCGAGCAAGGGCTACTCTTTGTTGTGCTGTGCGGGCTTCTCATTGTGGTGGCTTCTCTTGTTGCGGAGCACGGGCTCTCGGCGCACGGGCTTCAGTAGTTGTGGCACGTGGGCTCAGTAGTTGTGGCTCACGGGCTCTAGAGTGCAGGCTCAGTAGTTGTGGCACACAGGCTTAGTTGCTCCGCAGCATGTGGGATCTTCCCGGACCAGGACTCGAACCCGTGTCCCCTGCATTGGCAGGCGGATTCTTAACCACCACACCACCAGGGAAGCCCCCTTGTAGTATTTTTTAAAAAAGAGAAAAAGAATGCAAAATTATTGTAAAAAATTCAAATACAGAAAAATATAAACAAGGTGAAACTCACCTGTTCTATGATGCCATCGAGAGATAATTTCTTTCATCATTTAACAAATACTTACTGAGTGCATCCTATAGTGCCATGAACTGTTAACATTTGGTGTGTATTTCAGAAATTTCCCGTGCATCCAGAGTCAATTACAAATTATAATCATTATAAATCACCGATATATGTTATTATATGTATAATATGTATTATTATATAATCTCTCATTACTTGACATCCTATTCATCCATTATTCATCCATTTGCAAATATGTATTGAGTACCTGCTTTAGCCAACATCGTGCTATGCTCTGAGGATACAGTGGTGAATAGAGCAGACATGGTCTGTTTCCTCACAAAGCTTACAGTATAGTAAAAGATTGTCACTAAACAAATTGTCTGACAATTACGGATTATGTCAAGTTTAGACAAATGCAAACAATGCTTTGCAATGCCCAACTGTGAAAAGAAAGGATAGTAGTTATGACGGCAAGATACTGTAGCATGTTTATCATTGATGGAAATGAGCCTGTAGAAAGAGGTTAAAAATACAAGAGCAAGAGAGAGGGACACTGGATTCATACAAAGTTTCCTGAGAGGGAAGGAGCCAGAGCACAAATATAAGGGTTGACTTCAGGTAGAAGGAAATTGCCGCATTGAAACAAGCAAAAGAAGTGAGGACAAGTGCAGATATAACTTAGTTTGTAGATTTGGAGGTCTGAAGTTCAGGCAATTCCTCTTTGAGACTTTCTATTTTCTTAACAAAATATGAGACAATGTCATCTGCCAAAAGCAAGGATGTAAACTGGAAGATCTCAGGTTGGAAGAGAGTTGACGTTTTAAGTAGTCGTTTGGGAAAGCAAGACGAATAGAGAAAGGCAGTAGTTCACTTGCCAGGGTGAGTTAAGGGCCCGCAGAGTCTGTTCTATGGGGCAGATTCTAACCATTTTCAGCTAATTGCAGTCAGGGAAAAAACAAGGGTATAAACATTAAAAGAGAGAAACAAAGTGCTGTAGTGCACTAAATTAAAAAAAAAAAAGAAATTAGAAAGAGGATTGTTTTTCAACTGGAAGGAGAGGAAGAAAACGGCCTGAGAAAGGGAATGAAGTGAAGAAGTCAGGGGAAGATGCAGATACATGCAGAGGGGTGGCAGCTTTCTGTCTGGGGAGCAGGAATGTCCTTTTGTCTTCCAATCCAAACATGGGCACAGTGGTATCAGCAGTTTACCACCTGGTTTTTTGAAATTGCTCCACATTTCTTTTAATCACTTAGACGTGACAACCTATCAAAACCCTATGCAGGGGCTTCCCTGGTGGCGCAGTGGTTGAGAGTCCGCCTGCCGATGCAGGGGACACAGGTTCGTGCCCTGGTCCAGGAAGATCCCACATGCCGCGGAGCGGCTGGGCCCGTGAGCCATGGCCGCTGAGCCTGCGCGTCCCGAGCCTGTGCTCCGCAACGGGAGAGGCCACAACACTGAGAGGCCCGCGTAGCACAAAACAAACAAACAAACAAACAAACAAAACCCTATGAAGGAATTCCCAGGCACCTTTAGTTGCTGCAGAGAAGTATGAGTGAAGCACAAGTATATCATCCTCCATACATTAGAAGAAGGCTTTGGTGAGCAACAGGAGGCAGACGTTTAATCTTTCTCTTCTTATTGGAAGTTGTGAGCGGCTGTGAGCCCCTTTTTAGGTCCACTTTATATACATTCCTAGTGACCACGAGTCCAGTTCTTTTATTCAATGTTATCTTTCAATCCACTCCAGGTGTTTTAACATTATTTTTGATTTAATGAATGTTTAGCTAAATATAAACGGACTTGGAGGAACTGAGATACAGGCATAAGATAACTTAAAATCATCTGGTAAATGGACCAAGTCTATAAATGGACTTGGAGGAACTGAGATTTGGGCATAAGATAACTTAAAATCATCTGGTAAATCTCTGCTACCATTATTCTCTGAGAAATACTACTGTTTAACACTTGGCTAGATAATTTGTAATTATTAAATTATTTACACTCTAGTAATACCAGACTTATCAGACTCTTTGTACAATGGCTATTCCATGATTAAAGGGAACCTCCTTATGTATCCTTTTGTTTAGAATTCGTGAAGCTTAAAAATGTTTTAGTTCACCGTTATGTTAACAAAAACAAGTTTCTCTAACCACAACAGCAAAAATATAAAGTCACCAGGAAGCTGTTTGGCACGTGAACAAAGCAGAGATTGGGTTGAAAGAAAATTCATTCTGGAGTCCAGTCCCTTGTCTTTTGGCCATCTCTTTGGCTAGACTGCTAATGTGTGACTTTTGTACAAATTCTTTTAACTTTGGTGGGTTTTCCGTTTCCCATTTTTTGAAGGATAGCGGGAATACTTATTACTGAAAATACGTTTCATTTTTAAAAATGAGCAGATACTCATACATTACTAGCGCAATAAAAATTACCAAAAGAGGGAAGGAAAACGTAAAAGTTTGTGTGTCTTAACTAAAAAACTGTTAAGACACAAAACTTGGCTCTTTGCTTCCGTTCCATGACAGCCAAAAGGGAAACATGGATCAGTGACACTGCTGTCAAGCAGAAGGAAGAATACAAGTAATTCAAGGACCTAGTGCATACTTGGGGCCAATATTATTTTCTCCCTTTCCCTTCCTTCTCAAAACCTAAGTTTTGTTTGCCGCCGCATACAACAATCTAGTGGGCAATTATTAACTTCTTTTTCTTGCCTATCATAAAGTGATGCACGTTGGGAGTTCGCTGTACCAGACAGCGGCTGCTCCGAATTTCCATTAAACCCTGGAATTCTTTTGTTAGGGTTTGTAATTGGGTTTCTTAGCATTCTGCAGGAAGATGGAATGGACCTGGGAATGGACAGGTGGAGCCTAATTCGATACAAGACTACAGTAATCTCGATGCAGCTCTCATGAGATTTGCTTCCTTGGTTCTCTGAGACTTGGGCTTGCCCCTTCCCTGACGATCCTCAGTTTCCTCTTCCATTGGGTAAAACGGGTAGAATTCTAAACTCCTGAAATTACTAGTGTTGGTGGCTCCTGGTGCCAGGTAGAGTTCTCAAGCCTTCAGACCTCAAATATCACCTTTCAGGCCTCATTCGGAAGATGACAAAGCCACACAAGTTTTAGGCCCAAGTCCCAGGAAGATCTCAGCACACCTAGGGAAGCCAGCGCACCCGACTCCAGCTCCGACTTTGGCAAAACAATACCAGAAACGTCATTCCCCCGCAAGGCCTGCCCAACTCAAAGCCCGCCAGCGGACGCATGCGCAGAACGGGCGACGGACTGAAGCCATCCAGGACTCGCAGGCATCCGTACAGCGGTCACATTCTCGGAAAGGCCTGGTTCCCTCGTCGCGGTGAGGAAGTCCCTGACAACGTCTACGTAACATCACTGCCCGAAAAGAAACAAGGGAAGCGACCTTCCGCTCTCCGGCGCGCTTCCGTTTCAAACCCTAACTTCCGGTTGGTTAGCCGGTTCCGGTCCCCGCCTCTCACTTCCGGTCGCCTTGGATTCCGTTGCGGTCGGTTCCTGCGTCCACTGCTGCCGGATCCGCCGCGCTCCAGGTGAGGGGATGCGGGGCACCCCGGCGCGCCGTGGGGCTGGGGGACCGCAGCTTTGCTGTCCTCGAGACCCGGCCTCCACTGTGGCGGGGCGGGCGGGCTGGGGGCTGCTCGTGGGGGCCCCGCCCGCGGCTGCCCAGGTTCGCGGCCCAGGCCTCCGGGCCCGGCCGGCTCTTCACAAGGGCCGACGCCCTCCCATCCAGCCTCGTCGCCTAGGTGGAGGGCTTCCGGCGCCTCAGTGGATTTTGCGTCCTCAAACCTTTATTCCTCCCTCTTCTGGGGTTTGTCCGTCTCACCCTCCTCCCTGTTGAACGTATCCCGGCCCTCTCGGGTTTTGGGGTGTCTGCCTGCCTTCTGTGCTGTCTCATACCAGTCACTTCCCACAGCTCGTTTTTCTCTGCACTCCCTGCTGCCCTGCTCTCCCGAGGAGGAGTTGACAGTACTTCGGCAGTTACCCTTTACTGGGCGTGTTTAAATTTAACTCCCTCCCCTCAATTCCCAAGGTGTTAACTTTTGCTGCTGTTACTTTCAAATTAACCGCCTTTGCTACTTTTTAGTTGTGTGGTCTCGGGCAATTTGTTTTTCCTCTTTTTCAATTTTCTAGTCTGTATAATGAAGACAGTAGTTATCAGTTGAGGATTGTGAAGATTCAATGAGATTATTCAATTAAGTTGTTGAGCATGTTATCATTTTCCTATCTTCACCACCATTCGTATTGCTTTTTATAGTATACAAAGTGATGTCACGGCTCTTATCGCAGGGATGAACACTATTCTTGTCAAGTAAACATTCCTGCCCTGACTAGGCAAGTCACCACTGTATGTTAGGTAGAAGAATTTACCCAAACAGCCGTTCTTGACTGTAGTTTCACCATAAAGGTGTGCTCCTTGCTTGCTTGTTCGGGTTTGATTGCCACATTTACCCCTAAAATTATTTTTCAGTTTATAAATCTGATAGGGTCCGCAGTGATACAAAACATTAAAATTGTGTAAGAAAGAAGGCTAAATGTGAAAACGTAAAATGACTCATGCATTTGCATTGCATTGCTCCATTGTTGTTAATGATCTGAATATTGAAGGAATGAGGTTCAGTAACTTTGAAAAACAGTTTTAAGGACTTTATGCGGTAAAATTTTTTATGGTGTTTGTTTTGTTGTGCTTGGTCCTTTAGAGCAATTGTCAACTTGGAGATCCCACTTGTGGCATGGGTGATGACGTTTGTATACTGCTTTACTAGGCACATAGAGCCCACGCCATCTAGCACATTTTTCTTTGAAGGCTGAGATAATTGAAGAGCCTAGAGCGCTGGCTCTCAAACTTTAGCATGCCTCAGAGATGGGGCGGGGGAGAGACAGAGATTGTTAAAACCCAAATTGCTAGGTCTCTTCTCTCCAGACCCAGTTACGTTCCCAACAAGTTACCAAGTGGGGTCAGTGCTGTTGGATGGTCTGGGGACCACACTTTGAGAACACTGGTCTAGAGGTGCAGTGACTTGTCCACGCTTACCTAGAGTTCAGGTGATCTCACTTCACATGTTCTGCTCTGCCCAACACAATATGCTGTATTAGTGCTATTTGCATTCCTAGCTCTTGTAAATTTTCAGTTTTATTTCCACTTCTCACAGAAAAATAATATTTAAATGATATTTCAGTTTGACTCAGAAGGGCCATTTGGCTTTTTATTGAGGATTGTAACGTTTGTTAGAGCAAGTTCTCTCCAAATAGAATACATTGCCCTAAAGTAACACACCTTCTTTGAAGTTTTAGTAGAGCAGGTTGTAAACATAGAATAAATGTAAGTGAATATACGGTGCTCTTTTCTAATGGGCATGTTGAAGACACCTTAAATTTCCAAATTATGTTTGCATGTTAAGATTTATAATTTGCCTTCTTTCTTGCAGTTGGTTGTAATACTTGAAGAGTGAAGTCAAATGTTGTATTAAATATATGACAGCATTGGAAATACCACTACTTTGAGATTAGAAAATCTAGTTCTCTGACCTGTTGGGGGAACAAATATATGAAAACTGGTAGAAAGCTTTATGGGGGGAGGAGACCTACATGCTATTGTTGATGAGTGGCAGCTGCTATATAACCTTTGTGTACTTATATCTGTGCCTGTAGGTTCTGTATTTACTGATCTTTGGTGCCTTAACTCCTGTAGATGCAATTCAAGAGAGACAGTTCTGTAAGGGAAGAAACATGAGATTTAGTCAGAAGACTTGTTCTGTTATCAGCTATGTGCCCATGAGCAGATTACATAACCTCTCTGAACTCCTATTTCCTTATTGTAAAAGAGGGACATTTCTTATCAAACAACCTTATTAAAGGAGATTGAGTAAAAACTGTCCAGTGTATTAAATATGAAACAAATAATGGCCATTTACTATTTAGCGCAGTGCCTGGAACACTTCAGTTCTAGTTTTTAAAACAGTTTATGTAACCAGTACTTACTTGTTTAGAGCTTACTATGTGCCAGGTAGTATGTGACTTACAAAAATTAATTTATTCCTCTTAAGAACCCCGAGAAGTAAGAGTATTAGCATCCCTGTTTTACAGATGAGGAAACCGAGGCACTAAGCGTCAGTTAGCTTTCCAAGGTTAAATAGCTAATAAGTGGGAGAGCTGACCTCTGAACCCATGTAATCTGTCTCTAGAGTTTATGCTCTTAACAACTCACTGTCCTACCTTGCAAATGGTAAATGAACATGGACGGTCCATCATGGAGGAACTTGCCAGTAGCATAAACCTGATCAGAGAGGGAGGAATAGTTAGTTCATTTATTGCAGCTTTCCACTTGAACGGGGAGAATCTGATAGAATATTAGGAAGTTGTAACTTTAAGCCAAAAATTGAGAGGGTGGGAGAATTTTAACTTTGATTCCTGATAACTTTTGGCATTCTGATAACACTTCTGTAAGTAGAAAATCCTGTTTCTCTACCATCAAGTTGTAAAACAGGACTCAAATGACACAGTTTATAAAACTTAAAGTAACAAGTTTACATACATCTTTGATATATCTATTTTAACTTGTATATGCCTTTCTTTCTAGGTATCTTTTTCTGAACAAAAGCTGCGTCATCGTATGTTTCAAGGATGGCTCTTCCTATCATTGTAAAATGGGGTGGACAGGAATATTCAGTGACCACACTTTCAGAAGATGATACTGTGCTGGATCTCAAACAGTTTCTCAAGACCCTTACGGGAGTGCTACCAGAACGCCAGAAGTTACTTGGACTCAAAGTTAAAGGTAATTTTCTCCCTTCTTCAAATTTATTACATTGTTATATTTATGAATCTTTATATTAGCTATTATCTGTTCACTTTAATAAGTCTTTCCCCTTGGAGATTTCTTTGATAGGGACATCCCTAAAATTTTTTTTATGGTACAAGTAAGAATATTTAAGGATACCTGAAAATACCACCACTATTAAGATTACTTTTGATTTCCTCTGACAGTTGATGTTTGCTTGTTAAACCTGTGACACGGAAGTCCCAGGTAAACAGTGTAATTTCTTTCTTTTTTTCTTAAGATTTATGTATCTATTTATTTATTTAATTTTTTTTTTTGGCTGTGCCGGGGTCGGGTCTTAGTTGCGGCACTCGGGATCTTTGTTGAGGCATGCGGGATCTTTCTTTGTGGTGTGTGGGCTTCTTTCTAGTTTTGGTGTGCGGGTTTTCTTTAGTTGTGGTGCGCAGGCTCCAGAGTGCATGGGCTCTGTAGTTTGTAGCATGCGGGCTCTAGTTGAGACGCACGAGCTCAGTCGTTGTGGCGCGCGGGCTTAGTTGCCCCGCGGCATGTGGGATCTTAGTTCCCTGACCAGGAATCGAACCCGCATCCCCTGCATGGTAAGGCGGATTCTTTACCACTGGACCACCAGGGAAGTCCCCAGTGTAATTTCTTGTATCTGTCTTCTAGCACAGCCTTTTCATTACAGTTTGGGCCTTTTACTCTCCCCAAATTATCTTTTCTGTTTCAAAAGTAATAATGATTTGTAAATTATAGGCAGTGTTCACATTCAGTTAAAAGGCATTTTCAAGGTGTTTGTCTTATCATTGAACGGTGAGTTCTGAGTAGCAGTGAATGTACAGTTATCTCAGGCACTCAATTTTCAGGACTTTCTGGAAAACAGTCATCTTCATCTTGAACAACAGAATAAAACATGAATTTATTTTGTTTAGTTAGTTGAATTAAAGGTGTTCCTCTAAGAGTTGGGGAAAAATTCCAACCTTGTGTTAATTACTACTTCTTAGTGTGTTAGAAATTGCTAATTCAGCAGTAACAGTTTGTTAATTTAAGGAAAAAAACTTGCTGTGGAATCTGTACCAAACCTTTTAATGTTAGGGTTTTGTGTAATGGGATAGTGAAACCAGCACCTGAACTATAGTGAGAAAACAGTCATTTGCTTGTATTGTAGGCAAACCTGCAGAAAATGATGTTAAGCTTGGAGCTCTCAAACTGAAACCAAATACTAAAATCATGATGATGGGAACTCGTGAGGAGAGCTTGGTAAATGTTTACTTTTGTTACCATTTGTCCCTTTGAAGATATTGTGGTTTATATCACACTGTTGTATCATAGTTTTAATTGTGGTAAAATTGTCAGTTTAGCAGTCAAGGAAAAGTAAAAGCTGCACAATGAATGTGTTATTAACTCAGCAGAAAGCAAATACTGGGAAATTTGTTAGTGTATAGCTAGCTGTAAGTGTAGTAGTAGTGCAAATTTAACATGGTAAACCTGCCCAGTGAACATATATAACAAAATATAAAATGTGGAAGTTTTCCTGTAGTGTGTGCTTGCAAGACTCTTGGACTCAAGTCGTACCTCTTATTTGTTTTTTATGCTATGAATGTATTTGTTATGTTAATGATAATATGGTCAAACAGAACTATTTTTCATCTTAATAGGAAGATGTCTTAGGTCCACCTCCTGACAATGATGATGTTATAAACGACTTTGATATTGAAGATGAAGTAGTTGAAGTAGAAAATAGGTGAGTACTTTTCATCATCAAAGGAAATTGGTTGTAATTTGAGAAAAGGTGAATATTTCATCTGATTTTATTTTTTGTTAGGGAGGAAAACCTACTGAAAATTTCCCGCAGAGTAAAAGAGTACAAAGTGGAAATTTTGAATCCTCCCAGGGAAGGGAAAAAACTTTTGGTACTAGATGTTGATTATACGTTATTTGGTAAGTCAGCTAAAACTGTGCTCCATCTTCTGTTACCCACAATGGCATTTTCCCCTTTCATTGGTTTGTTTTTCCCTTGCAATATGAAATATTTGAAAGCTTTTCTTGTTATTTTAAAAGTAAATCATTTTATTGTAAGGGAAAAAAGAAGTCATCTGTAATTCCAAGATCCAAAGATGACCACTCATATTTTTATGTGCATCTTCCAGGGTGTTTGTATGTATGTCCTTTTTATGTTTACTTAATGATATATTGAACATCACAGTCATTTAACATTCATTGTGAGTTGAATATATGTATTTTTTGGTCAGGCGCTTTTCTAGTTTATGAATGTGTGATAATTTAATCAAGTCATTCCCTATTGATTAACACTTAACATTTTATGATTATTTAAAAATAATTTTTGATATTTCATTCCTGGTTTTCTATTTAATTATGTTCAAGGCAGATTCTTTTTTTTTTTTTTTTTTTGCGGTACGCGAGCCTCTCACTGTTCTGGCCTCTCCCGTTGTGGAGCACAGGCTCTGGACGCACAGGCTCAGTGTCCGTGGCTCATGGGCCTAGCCACTCCGCGGCATGTGGGATCCTCCCGGACCGGGGCACGAACCCGTGTCCGCTGCATTGGCAGGCGGACTCTCAACCACTGCACCACCAGGGAAGCCCCAAGGCAGATTCTTGAATTTAAAATTTCATGTCAACAAAAAAAGAAATTTGTTCTTTCATCCTCTAATATTGCCAGAAATGATTAGTTAACTCCTGATGTTAGAATGAATTTATTTACCTCTAATCCTTAACTTTAAGTACATGTCATAAGTTAGCGTAAATTTTTTTAATTTGATTATTAAGTTAAACCTGTTATTTTGGTGAAATATGATTATATTTGGTAGGTAAACGGCTAAAAAGTGAGTATATGTGGCCCTAGTTTGTTTTTCATATCCTAAAATAACATCTACATTTTAGAGATTAGATGAGAAAAAAATTTACTGTTTCTTATATAAGCCTGAATTCTGGATATTGGTCTTTGCAAATTGAACAGAATAGATCAATTAAAATTGGATTGCAAGAATATTGAATTGTGTGCTTTGAAGACATCCCTCTTTGTCAGCTGATGTAAGTTAGTCTGAAGTAGTTTGTATTTGAGTGTTTATATTACATTTCAGAAGTTTAATTGATATTAGGTACTTGTCCATGATAATAAACTAATCATCATCTCTAACTGATTTTCTTTTAGACCATAGGTCTTGTGCAGAGACTGGGGTAGAATTAATGCGGCCATATCTTCATGAATTCCTAACATCTGCATATGAGGATTATGACATTGTTATTTGGTGTAAGCTATATTTCTTGTTTAGATTTCCATGAAAATAAGGTTGTTCTTTATATTACTCTGCTTTATAAAATGTGACTTAAATTTTATATTTTGCAAATTTCTGATGAAGCATGTTTGACTTTCTTGCATCACAATATAAACTTATGTGTATTTGCCAAATACCACTGAAATAATTAAATATAGGAAGAGAGTAGATGATGGTGTGAAAAAAAAATGGCCTTATTTTCACAAGACCCCACCTTGATTAGGATCTTTTCTTTCTGATCTTTGCTATAGAATCTTTGATGCTTTAGTATATTGTTGCTTTCTCCTTTCTTCATCACTCTAGTCTCAAAACACTTGGAGAAAGATATGTATTTAAAAAAATTTTACAGTGATGTAGTTCAGAAATAAAGGCAATATGAATTTACTCAAGGAAAATTAATAAATGGGCTAAAGCAGTGTTACTCAACTTGTGGTCTGCCATTCCAGGAACTTACAGGTCTGTGGTAACAGGGAGTTTGCTCCAAAAAGTAAATTTACTACATTACTGAGCACACTGTTTAGTTCAGGTGACAATCTTTTTGTGGTACGACCTTCTGAAAAGGGAAGGGGAGTGTATTGATTTACATCTCACCTTCCCACAGACATTTAAAGTTACGTCTTGGCAATGTCATAAGCAGAAAAGAGCTATCCTAATTGTGAATTAAATAAAATCCCTAAAGATGGTAATCGTACTAGGTTTTTGATGAGAGGCCACATAGTTGTTCCGCAGTTTGTAAATTTCCTTTGTATTTCCTTTTATAATCAGAGTATCTCAATAGTTTAGTGTTACTATGAGTACATAGCCATTACAATTCAATACGTAGTTAAATACATAATTTTCTGGTTTTTAAGATACAGAGAAGAAAGCTTTCTGGGAAGCAGTTTTTTGTTTAGCAACTCTGACATCTGAGATGACATTTGAGAAAAAAGTTTATCCTCTAAATGTTATTAGAGTAGACTTAGGGACTTAGAGAACTTTTTACAATCATATGTTTAAAATAAATTTAAAAAAAAATAAATTTCATGGTAGTACGTTGAAAAGGGCACCTCATTTTGGAGCTAAATAGACTAGGGTTTTAATCCTGGCTCTGACCTTACTTTGTGACACTAGGCAGGTCAGTTAATTGCTCTGAGCCTTAGCTTCCTCATCTGAGAAATGAAGATAAATAAATCTATATTACAGGGTAGTTGTAAGAATAAAATATTGGTATAGCAACTAGTAACATGTCTGACATGTAATAGTTTCTTAATAATTAGAAACTCTTTTTATTAGCTGTAAATCTTTCTGTTTTTCATCTGGGGATTATAGTCCCAAAATATATACTGAATGAAAAAAATAGTTTTTCCCTATCGCCTGATTGTTGTCATTGTAGATACATCACTCTCTAAAATTTTAGTTCAACTGACCAGTTTTGCATGTAAGGTGATTTTGGTTCTTGTATGTGTGCTAAAGATTTTTATTTTGAGGACTCAGCTACCTCTTTGCCCTTAAAATAATATACACACACTCATATACACACTTTAAATAATTGAACTCCTTTTTCCATTTTTAAACATTTTACTTTGTAATACCTATATAGTTTAGTCCAATAACTTGAGCTGAGTAGGGCACATAAAACTGAAGTTTGAATTTTTATCAGTGATCTCAGAAATGGTTGGTGCCTGACAATGAGCAGGCACGTGACATAGATAGGGTTTGTGAATTTAGTTGCCTCAGACTTCTTGTTAAAAGCTGCTGGACTCAATGAGCACTAAGTTTGCTGAGCCTGGCAAAATGCTAATTTTCATTAGCATTTTTCGACAGTCTTCAGCCTAGCAGTCTTCAACATAACTTTTGCCACATAACGTTAATCTGCTTATATTGACATATATACCTGTGTGTTGCCTGGCAGTAGGAACGCAGAAGAAAATGGAGATCCAGGCACCCTAAATTCAAGTTTAGAACTGATAGAGAACAGTATTAGGGCTGTTTGTAAAAGGGTGGTTAGGTCTTGATTTATGAATTTCCTAGGTTCAGAGTTCTTTTGAGCATTGGTTACCTTATCTTTTAGATAAAAGTTGTTTAAATGTTATTGTCTTGAAGACACACTAAAATAAATTTATTTTTATAAATAGTTAAAAGGAAATTACCATAAATATGCTAGGGATTATTTGTGATGTATTTGAACTTTTAGTCTTGCTTAGAAAACTTAACTAATTTATACAGAAGAAAGATTTTTTAAATGAAATTCAAGCTTTTCATACATATTGTGTTATCATTCCTCATGTTTTAGCTGCAACAAATATGAAGTGGATTGAAGCTAAAATGAAAGTAAGTGTTAGAAAACAATCCATTTAAGAACGTTTTGAAACTGCATTTGTCTTTTTAGAAAGTTCCGAATTGAATTAATTTCATTGTCATTGGAGGGCATTTAGTAGCAAAACAAATGCCAGTATCAGGAGTTAGAGGTGTGTTTAAAGTCTGCTTAATGGTGGTTTGCATTGATTACTTATGTCTTTTTCAAGAAAAAGTACAGCAAAGCTTCCTCTCCTCTTTCTCCCATTTTACGCTAATACTTTCTTTTCCTTCTTTTCTCTGGTGTGTGATACTTAAAGGAGTGATGCTCTTCTAAAACATTAAATTGGGAAGTAACCTGTTTCTGGTAGTACATTGAAAAGGGCCCCTCATTTTAGAGCTAAATAGACTAGGGTTCTTTGGACTACCATTTATCGATTTCGCTTCGTGAAACTAAAATGCTTGCTAGTTGTTGAGGAAGGTGTGGTAGCCAGGGGAGTAGAAAGTTGGCATTATGGGAAATTATAGCTGGACTTTTCATAAAGCCTGGGATTTTCCACATTATTATATTTTAACCACATGAATATTTGTATTTATAGGAGCTGGGAGTGAGTACAAATGCAAATTACAAGATTACCTTCATGTTGGACAGTGCTGCTATGATAACAGTGCATACTCCAAGGAGAGGATTAATAGATGTAAGAAGTCATTTTACTTTTTATTTAAAGACTTGCTTGTTTTCTGGTGTACTTTTATATTTATATTGATGGAATAAACTACACAGAGTTTAGAAATACATCTGAGTGGATAATAAAGTATCAGTTGAGTTTTGACATAAGAAGATGTATTTCAGGTTAACAGATTTGAATTTTAGTGACAAAGTTAAGGATCTTGAGGAAGGACTGTCAAGAAAGGTCATGGTTAATTGTCTCGTGATGATAACAGCACAGTGTTGCTAAAGACAGCGTAGGTGTGAAAAAATAATGTTGTCAAGGAAGATACTAGAAACAGACCAGGACACACTTGCCCTGCCCTCTATGAAACTGATAAATAAAAGCAGATATATCATGATGCATGTACTTTGGGGTGATGTACGTGAAGCCCTAGAGAAAGCAATAAGAACCATCAGGAAAGAGTTGGGCTAAAAAGATTAAGGTTCTTCACTTTGTTTACTTGTCAAGTAACTAGTCATATTATGAACTTCTGCGATCTGCAAGGCCCTGTAATGGGCACTGTTGGGAATAAAGAGATGAGGAGACATGGTCCATACCTTTTGGAAACCCAGACTAATAGGAATTGGGGAGAACTTAGCAAACTAGGAAAGCTTAGGGGAGGCAGTATTAAAATTGTCAAAGTCATAAAAGTCATAAATAGAATTGTTTATGTGTGTGTGGAGTTTTCAATAAAGGAAATACTGCGTACATCAAGGGAAAATATAATTTATTACCTACTAAAGTGGTACATGTACAAAGTCTAAACAGTAAAAAGAAGTTTAGGAAGTGTTAAACAGGAGTGTTTATAATAATGAAAAATTAAAGGAACAAAAAGAAATCCTCAATAACAAATCCCTACAACAGTAAGGAGTTGGTTGTACACATTTTTGTTCGTCCATTTAATGGAATGCAGCTAATTATTATTATTTTTTTATTTTTAAATTTATTTATTTATTTATTTATTTATAGCTGTGTTGGGTCTTCGTTTCTGTGCTAGGGCTTCCTCTAGTTGCAGCGAGCGGCGGCCACTCTTCATTGCGGTGCGCGGGCCTCTCACTATCGCGTCCTCTCTTGTTGCGGAGCAACAGACGTGCAGGCTCAGTAGTTGTGGCTCATGGGCCCAGTTGCTCCGCGGCATGTGGGATCTTCCCAGACCAGGGCTTGAACCCGTGTCCCCTGCATTGGCAGGCAGATTCTCAACCACTGCGCCACCAGGGAAGCCCCGCAGCTAATTATTTGATGCAGTATTTAGTGCTTCAGAAATTTTTCATGATACATTATTAAAGTGAAAGAAATATTTTAGCAGTGTTTGCAAACTGTTAGAAAATAGTTTTTAACCGTTGTTTGGTTCAGCGGTTCCCTTAGCTTTACGAAAGATCTGTGAACTCTTTGAGGTTGCTTCTGTTTATCAGAAAGACTGGAGAAATATATCAGAATATCTAGTTGCATTCTTTGGTACTAACTGGATTACAGGTAATTAAATATTTTCCTTTGTGCTTTTTTGTGTTTTCAGATTTTTTTCTACAGTCAGCAATATTACTTCTCTAATTGAAAACAAGGTAGCTCATGTTTTGGAGAACATATGGTGCTTGACCTAATTGCAAAATGACAGCATTATTTAAGAAGATGTAGGATTTCTAACCCTGGGTGTCATAAAGCTCTTATATTTTTTGAGACTTTATGTTGGCTAAGAAAACCAAGAATCTGGTTTATTGTGTCAGTTTCTGTATATTTGGCTTCAAGTATTTGGGGGGTTTGTTTCAGTAGTAAACAAATAGTGCAAACAAATACAGCAAATAAAATTTTAGTGAAATTAAAATATTTGAATAACATTTTTTGCAATAATGAGTTCACTAAGAAAAAAAAAGCCTGTCTCCATATTAAAAGAAATTATAGAGGAGAAAAAACATTTTAAAATTAATGACAATGCTTGTCACCATTTATTTACTACCATTTAATCTCATATTATTATCATCATATAATCTCACATCAATGAGACTACTGCCTTCAGCAAAAAGTACTTTTTCTTCTAAAAGTTAATGTATTTAAAATATTTTTGTGAGTGTGTAAAATATATTCACATGATTCACAAATAAAGTGTATAGTGAAAAGTATTCCTCCTGGACCCTCCAGCCACTTAACTTTCCTTTCTTCAAGCAATCACTATTATTTCTTGTGTGATCTTACAGAGAATTTATGCAAGTATCAATAGATATGAATAACTGAGGAATTACCTTTTTGAAGGCTCATTTTAAGAATTCAGAAATAAAAGCAAGAATTTACAAATTACGGTGTTTCGAAGTTAAATAATCAGATGCCCTAGAAATTGTGCACCTATACCACTGAACTAAGGAGAAAGTCCATTTTTCCTTTACAAAATATCTAAATATTATAATAAAAGAACCAGGTACATTGTCATTAAGGTTTTCTAGTTTTGAAAACAGACCCCATGTGAAACCTTAAGCCCTGAGGGGACATGTGAATGCTCAGCAGACATCTAAACAAATACTAGATTTTTAAAAAATTAAATACTTTTTTTGATCCCGAATCTTCGTATTAAAATTATAGGAAGTCTTATAATGGGCTTAGTTCCATCAGACATGAACAGACCTTTCAGAAGTTGACACTGAGAGATATATTGTGCCTTACAGTGTGTTGCATCTTGGTTCTGTTCTGTTCACACAGCCAGCCATCACTGCCTTATGGTAAAGGAACGCTCTGGCATAGTTCTGCAGGGCATTTTGCAGTATTTCTGCTTTTAAGAAAGGATGAACTATTCATGAAATTTGAGTTAAATCTAAACTTTTATTCTAAGGTAAAGCCTCTTGGTGTTATATGGGGAAAGTTTTCGGAGTTTTACAGCAAAAAAAACACCATCATGTTTGATGACATAGGAAGAAATTTTCTAATGAACCCACAGAATGGACTAAAGGTAAGACAATTTTACTTGCTATTCTCACATATGCTGGATTATGTAGTAGAACGTTAGCACTATTGAATTTCATAAATTTTTGGAAGTAGTGTATTATCCTGTCAAGAAAAGCTTAAGTGTTTAGAAAAATTCATATAAAATTGAGCATTCTCTCTTTTTGCTTGGTATCTCCTTAGTTAACCAACTCATCCAGATGGTTTGTTTTGTTTTGTTTTTCTAATTTTTTTTTTTACATAAATTTATTTTTTTAATTTATTTTTGGCTGCGTTGGGTGTTTGTTGCTGCGTGTGGGCTTTCTCTAGTTGTGGCAAGCGGGGGCTTCTCTTGTTGTGGAGCACCGGCTCTAGGTGCACAGGCTTCAGTAGTTGTGGCGTGTGGGCTCCATAGTTGTGGCTCGTGGGCTCTAGAGCTTAGGCTTAGTAGTTGTGGCGCACGGGCTTTGTTGCTCCGTGGCATGCGGGATCTTCCCGGACCAGGGCTCGAACCCGTGTACCCTGCATTGGCAGGCAGATTCTTAACCACTGCACTACCAGGGAAGCCCCCATCCAGATGTTTTATTTTCAGTTAGCTCTGTGGAGCAACATGAACTTACTGACATTGACTTTTAGCATCAAAAGTGAAAGCATCAGACATTCTATTAGGGATACGAATCTTGAATTTCTGATGTTCTGGTTAGCTGGAAAGCTGGCAATAAGGGTATTTTTCCTTTTTAAACTGAAACTAATAAAAGGTGTTTGAAAATTCATATAGTGTAAGTGGAGAGCTTAGAATTATGAAATGCTGGAGCTAGAAGGAACCTCAGTCATCTTTTATAGAAACAGTCTGAGGATCAGAAAGTTCATGACTTGCCCAAGGTCATGTATGTAACTGGTTAATGATAGAATTTGAGTTAGAACCCAAGTAACTTGGTTTCTAGGCCAGTGATGATCTTAGCATTAAGTCACATGCAATCTTATATAGGCATCATAGTGATATTTAACCCTGGTAGCAGCGTGAAATTGGTAAGAGAGAAATTTGAAACTTAAAATTTCTGGTACCTGTGGCTGCCTATGTGTAAATACAATATGAAAATGGAAAAGATAGCTCTATATTGTGGTACAATGCAAATGGAGTCTCCATTTGAAGCGTAAATCCTGATACTAAGACACTTTTAATCTCAGTCCTGAACTTTTCCACCAGCTGAATTCTTTTTTTTAATGGTTTTTTTTTAAATTAATTAATTAATTTATTTTGGCTGCGTTGGGTCTTCGTTGCTGAGCGCGGGCTTTCTCTAGTTGCAGTGAGCAGGGGCTACTCTTTGTTGCGGTGCGCGGGCTTCTCATCGCGCTGGCTTCTCGTTGCAGAGCACGGGCTCTAGGTGCGTGGGCGTCAGTAGTTGTGGCACGTGGGCTCAGTAGCTGTGGCGCACGGGCCTAGTTGCTCCGCAGCATGTGGGATCTTTCCGGACCAGGGCTCGAACCCGTGTCCCCTGCATTGGCAGGCAGATTCTTAACCACTCTGCCACCGGGGAAGTCCCCACCAGCTGAATTCTTGATGACTTTAAAAGACAAGAGAGAAAAACTTGAAGGTAGATTTTTGAAGCTCTCTGTACAGACTGTTGATGTCGTCTTTAGTGCACAATGAGGATAGTTTAGGGACTGAATATTAATCTAGGTAGTGAATTGCCACAAATATAAAAGCTGTTGACTTGGAAGAAAAGTACTTGGGGTAGACTGGTGGTTATGCTGTCCTTTAAAAATGATTTCTGTTTGAGGCTTTAGGAGAAGTGCTCTTCCTGTGTGTAGTTTACGAGGTATAAGGTACAAAAGTATGTTCTTCAGTCTTGAGGAAAGATTCAATTGATCTAAGCCAAATTTTGTATGAAACTAATGGTGTCTGTACTGGAAAGGAGGTAAAGTCATGGTATTTAAGGAATGATTAAATTTTTTTAACTGAGGTATAATATTAGTTTCAGGTATACAACATAATTTATGATTTGATATTTGTTTATATTGTGAAGTGATCACCACAGTAAGTCTAGTTAACTAACATCTGTCACCATACATACTTACAGAATTTTTTCTTCTGATGAGAATGTTTAAGATCTGCTCTCTTAGCCACTTTCAAATATGCAATATGGTATTGTTGACTATAGTTGCTGTGCTATACCTTACATCCCCATGATTTATTTATTTTATAACTGGAGGTAGGTACCTTTTGACTCCCTTTACCCATTTCTCCCACCCACCCATCTCTGGCAACCACCAGTATGTTCTTTCTGTTCTCTGTATGTATGAGCTTGGCTTTAGGTATGTGTTTTGTTCTTGTTTCTGTTTTCTTTTTTTAGATTCTACATATAAGTGAGACAGGGAATGATTTTTGAGAAGAGCTTTAACTTAAAAAAAAATGATTAGTTTCATGTGTATTTTTAGAAGAAACATTATTTTCCCAGCCAACATTTGGGCCCTCCTCATCTCTGGATGCAGAGAGATGATGATATAAACTTCTAGTTCTTCATGTTACTTTAGAGCAAGTTGTTTGTTTGTTTGTTTTTTAGCAGAGTACTCAGTAGAATCATTGAAGGAATTCCTAAAAATGTGTAAGTTTCTGCCTCCAAAAATTCTAATTCAGGAGAAGTATTTTTAAGCATTCTAATCTCTCGCATGTCTCCTTTTGAAAGCCTCTTTTAAGAAGGTAGTAATTAATGATCTGCCCACATTGACATAGAAATGGTTTTGAAATTGTGAAATATTCTATATTCTGTTTTGTTATCACAGTTCCACAATGCTTCTGGTAGAAATCTCAGAGATTTCACAGAGATCTTAAAGACTGCTTATTTTTAAAGTAGTTAACTTCTAATATAAGCTTGCTAATCATAAGGTTTGAAATATATAACATAGGAGGCTTTGTCAATTATGAATATAGTACCGAACTAAAGGAACTTGAATTTTGGTCATGGATGAATCAGTAGTTAGTCTGAACTTCACTTTTATTATCTATATAAGGAAATGGTGATTTAAGAGACTGCAGATAATCTAAACATTCTTAATTTCCTAAAAATGTTTTTTGATATGAGACAGCGGTGGTAATATATGTTGCCTGCCCTTCTAGTGATCACTTAGATCATTCTTGAAGAATGGAACAGTGATTATACTGAAACAATTGAAGGCAGTTAGGTGAATTTTTTCCACTTAACTAGTTTAACTTTTAGATCCAGAATCTTTGGGGTATTTTAGTTTTGTTATTATTAGTGCTTAAGACCAAATGTTTAGAAAGTAAAAGTAACTTAGCAGGGCCTTGGATTGAAAATCTTATTTACCAGCCTTACTGACTCTGTACTTTCTCTTTCAGTCTAATCCCTTCCTGCTTCTATACTTGGAATCACTTTGGTATATTGTGTATTAATAGTTTAGAAGTCAGTGTGTTGCCTTTACAATCTTTTTAAATGAGGGAGTACTTTAGAACATTACAATATTGCCCAGGATTATGCTGAAACTCATTTCACTACATTCTGATATCATGCCTATTTACACCTAGCTGTAGGGCTTAAGCAGGTCCCTGCAGAGAATTTTCTTGATCTGCAGTCACTGCTGCTGCTGTGAAGCAG
Organism: Hyperoodon ampullatus; assembly: GCF_949752795.1. Taxonomy (NCBI): domain Eukaryota; kingdom Metazoa; phylum Chordata; class Mammalia; order Artiodactyla; family Ziphiidae; genus Hyperoodon; species Hyperoodon ampullatus. Next base: position 4,055,452 of record NC_136917.1, read on the forward strand.
CACTGCCCGCACTGCCTGTTTGGAATCAGGATCTCCTACAAGAGTTTGCTTCTGTGCAGACTCTTGACAGCTCTTATTGGTGCCCTTCAGCCAGAGCCCAGCTGACTAACAGCTGTGGAGGTCCTTGGCCCTAAACTGTTCTGATGTGAATAGAACCTGGAACGTGTGGGAAAATTTTCTTCTGTCCGTTTCCAGCTGGTGGTGTGTTTTTCCAATGACAGAGAAGTAAATAAAAAAATATTTAAAACCTCTACTCTTGATAGATATGGTAATGATTCCTATGGGCTCATTGTTCTCAACAGGTGACAATGATTAAATGTCAACTGTTTTTAAATGTCACTATGTAAAATTGACCGGTTTGCATTTTCTCCCAATCACAGTAAGGATATATTAATGCTTTACTAAAATGATTTATTCAGTCCTTGCAGGCGTATGTGTGATTTTTAAAAGATATTTTTTTTATACTGGAAAAGTTCAAACATAAAAAGAACTACATTGAATTGTATAAACTAACCCCCATGTATGCATTATCCTGTTTAAACAACTTGTTAATTCATGGATGTTTGCTCTATACCTTACCTACTTCCCTCTCTTTGATATTTTGAAGCAAATCCCAGATACATTATTTCATCTACAATTAGTTTAAAGGTTTTGAAATGCTGTCTTGAGTGCTATATAGATGATCTGGTGTCTTTAAAAAAGTAGAACTCTTTATTGGAAGTGTAACATAAAGAAAAGTGCATAAAATGTGCAGTTTAACAAATTGTTTTACAGAGAACATATGTAACTACCATTCAAGTCAAGATGTAAAATCCCTTACTAATTATAGTCTTCAACCCTGTCCACCATCTTGACTTTTATGCTCTTTTTTTTTTTTAATTTTATTTTTATTTATTTATTTTTGCTGTGTTGGGTCTTCGTTTCTGTGCGAGGGCTTTCTCTAGTTGTGGCAAGCGGGGACCACTCTTCATCGCGGTGCGCGGGCCTCTCACTATCGCGGCCTCTCTTGTTGCGGAGCACAGGCTCCAGACGCGCAGGTTCAGTAGTTGTGGCTCACAGGCCTAGTTGCTCCGCGGCATGTGGGATCTTCCCAGACCAGGGCTCGAACCCGTGTCCCCTGCATTGGCAGGCAGATTCTCAACCACTGCGCCACCAGGGAAACACCCTTTTATGCTTTTGAAATGAATACTTTTTATCATAACATATATTGAACTTAAAAATTTAGAAAATATGGCTGATTTTTATGGGAAAACTCATATAATTAAAAATATTTTAATGGAGACTTTACTGATAAAAATGCTTATGATAAAATGTGAGTGAAAATAGGTTATACAAATGTGTAATATTTTAGCTATATAAAATTTTCATAGAAAATGCTGATGTGAAAATCATCTGTTAAAATTTATCTCACTCCCCTGTAGATCAAGCATGTATTGGGTACCTTTTTATGAATGAAGTGACGTGAATGAGATTATTTAATTAGTAAGAAGCAACTGGATTGATAGAAGGGGGAAAAGTCTAAGCAGTTTTGCAAAGTAGAGGAGCCACATAAGGTTCAAGTGCTATAAGACAGCTGGTGGTGTGAGGTTCAGACTGGAAAGATAACAGAAGGTAAATTAAGTAGAAGAACTTCTACTATAAACATACCATGACTGTCAGTGAGATAGTGTAAAAGTAATTCTTAGTATTGACAGCCTTGGTGATATTTTAATCTCATTAACTGTAATTTAAGTGATAGAATAGTGTAGATTTGTACTAGTTTTCTTACTACAATGTGAAGTGTTGGATAACGTTTGTTTTCTAATAGATAAGACCTTTTATGAAAGCACACCTAAATCGAGATAAAGACAAAGAACTTTTAAAATTAACCCAGTACCTCAAGGAAATAGCAAAGTTAGATGACTTTTTGGACCTAAATCACAAATATTGGGAAAGGTAAGTGCTAATTGCTTATTCATTTCTTCTTTACATTAATGAATGAAAAAATTTTCTGGCAGCTCTGGTATACACGTAACTCTTATTTTTTGTTTAAAATGGGTGAATTCTAAAGCTCTTTTCTAATCCAGTGACATCTCCCCTGGAAGTATTTTTCCCTTTCTCATTAACCTCTAACTTGTTCATAAACCCACATCTCTTAAGATCTTTAATACTTCTCTAGTAGAGAGGATTTGAGAGACTAGTACATGTTTGTGATGCTACCTGTTAATTATTTTGTGACATTAAATGGGTCACTCTTTTATGAATCTGTTCTCATACTGTAAAATAGTGTCAGGATAAAATAAAATATACTAAAAAGTTTTCTGTTTAAAATTACAAGTAACCTCTGTGTAGCAGAAAAATTAGAAAATTTATTCCTTTAGGGAAACAGTTACTTGTGATTATGAAAGATAACTACTGTTACCAGCTTGGTGTCTAGTCTTCTAGTCTTTTTTTCTGAGCACAAACATAAGTACAAATCTACGTATGGACCGCATATAAACGTCAAGATTTTGAGGCAGGAAAAACCTCTGGAGAAGTGAACAGGATTATTATGTACTGCAAGTACTTTTTTGGAAGTAGATCTTTGAAGAGCTGATTTCACCAATACAGCAACAAAAGAAACTTCATGTAATATAACACTTCGGCTTTTCAAATTACACTTTTGGCTTTTCAGATCACTCATATACTTATGTACTTATATACCTACATAATACTTATTTATGTACTTCTTATTAGAGTCTCATAATCCTATTAGGAGGGTAAGGCTGGCATTTTTATCCACATTTCCTGTAGATGGTGTAACTAAGTCATAGAGATAGTAAATGCCACAGTTTGAGCAAGTTTTACCATCAAAACTTGTCCAGGTCTCCTGATTTTAAGAACTCTTTCCCTACCCCCATAGCTCTGAGTATAGTAATTCATAAATGTGAGAAATAGAGATGTAAAAATTTTAATTTGTTGGTAGACTCCTATAAAATAATATGAAGAAAAATTTGCTTGGTGAATTAACATCTTTGCATCTTTACAATCTTGATCAGAGTTCTTTAGCAGCTTTGCCTCACTACCTTTATGCAAGAAGATCTTCAAATGGACTTTGAGTTTTGGGGGGAAATTATAATACTAATTAATATATTGCTTTCACATTTGGAAGTAAGGCAGTGTGGAGTGATGGTGTGTAGCCTCCAGAGCCTTGTTTTCAATCTGAACTCTGCCACTTTCTTGCTGTATGAACTTGGGCAAATTGCTTAACCTCTTTGTGACTGTAAAATAGAAATAAGTTCTCACTGAACACTCATAGAACTGTTGTGAGGACTAAATGAATTAATGCATGTACTTAGAACAGTGCTTGGCACATAAACAACACGTGTTAGCGTTATTAACAGTTATTACTTATCTTGAAAAGTTTTGTTATTAAAATAAACAACTTTCTTTGGGGAGGAGAGTTAGATTGTTAACTTAAATTTAGTGTGATACAGCTTAGACATCTTATTTTATTTCTTGCAGGTATCTCTCAAAGAAGCAAGGACAGTAGTTACAAGCTATACTGGCAGTTATTGAAGATACTTGAGATCCATGAACTTCTTTTTGCTTTTATGCTAAAGATCATTATGATAGTGCTGGACACTGCAGCAAATATAAGACTGCTTATACTTGGTCTTCCAGTTTTTTGTAAATTTAATTTTATATTTTTTGAAGATCATAGCAATACGCCAAAAAAAAAAACAAAAAAAAAAACACCTTTTTTCCCCCTGTATGAATTTACTGTAACTCTTGAAAACTATTTTCTCCAACATAGAGTACTGAGTTTTATTCCCCACACACACACAAAAAGTGGACAAAAATGTATGCTTAACAGTGTCCTTTTGTGACTTTGGAAATAAGTATGTCTTGTGTGTTTGTCTCACTGTGTTGTTGTCTAAGCCCAAACCCACCTTGAAACTACTGTTTTTAAAACCAAAAAAAGAAAAGTTTTTAGTAAGGAACCTAGTTTAGTATGCTTAAAACCACCGAGAGTTTTTCTTATTCCTTTGTCATAAACACAATTTCTCTTTTATTACTCCACTACTTACATCTCTAAATTTTGAGCTGTCTCAGTTTGGTGTGTATGTGTGTCAGTGTTCTTTGAGTAAAACTGGAAAATGTCTGCTCTGATACAGATATGTCATAGTGTGACAAATAGAAAACATGAGACTGAGGAATGAAACTAAGGAACAAGAGTGTGTTTCTTTGTGGTGGCCAAGTAGAAGCACTCCTGCCTAAAACCGTTGTCCTAAAAGCAGTTAAAGGCAGTACATTTTAAAATGGGACGTGTCACTGGTTCAGTCCTAAAAAGCATGAACAAAAAGTTTTTGTTCTGTTCCAGCTCTGTCTTCTCTAAGTGCAAACACTGTGTTGCAGTGAAAATATCTAGCCATAAGATTAAAGAAATTTATTTGCAATGCTTATGCCTGCAGATGTGTAATGTGACCACTGTTTTGTGTTGACAGTATTGCTTTATACAGTTCTTCTATTTGAAAGGAATCTGGTTCTTTCAAATAAACATGGTATGTATTGTTCTTATGGGGGACTATTTCAGTGGTGTAAATAATAAATTCCTTTTCTTAAAACATCAGTTATCTGCTCTGTATTATCCCAAATATTTTGCCTCTTTGTTGAATCATGAAACAAACACTAGGTTCAGGCAGGCATCTCTTGAAAAAAATTAAATGTGTATGGTTTTAAAAGTTTGGGAACCCCTAATTAAGATGATTCAATGAAAAAGTCTTAATTATGAGGCTCAATTTAAATATTTAAGGATCGAATAGAATTTTTTAAAGCATTTCATTGGCACATTTTCCCAGTGTGAAAAGTAGTTTATTATTCCAAGGTAAGGCTTTATCCTTTTTAAAAAACTGAACACTTAAAACTATTTATATAGGTTGATAAAGAGTAAAATTTTCTAGATCAGTATAAACTGAACTACAAAAATTAGCAAGCCTCAGGAAGCAAAGCAAAGTAGGTTCTAAAAAAAAGATATTTTCTGCCATTAGGTGGTGCCCAAACCAAAGTTTATTAGCAGGTATGCTAAATTAAGCAGTCCTAGGAGAACATTATCAGCTTATTGAAATCACATGTCCTTGTGTGGTTAATACATTCATAGAGTGTGAGAGTTTTAGTGTGTCTTGTGTGTCTCATAATTTATTGAACAGATCTATCTCTGTATTTCTATGTATGTGGTGTACACAGCAGAACCAGGAGATGACTTAATTCAGATGCATGTTCTAGTGAAATAGCAAATTAGTTTTATGATATGTATGTTCCAGACTTTCAATTAGTGCCTAATAAAGTATATTTAATCTAAAAACTGCAGAACATCATTAAAACTTTGATTTAGAAGGCAGTTTGAGATCTGGTAGCCCCTCAGGTCCTTTATGAAAATCAAGTTACTGGATTAATGATACCTGTAGGATACTTACTGAGTTTTAAAGGTAAAGAATAGATAAGCAGGTCATTACAGTAAGGAATTGCAACATGATCTTCATTCATAGAAAAGAAAACGGTTGTCTTTTGGGGGGAGGAGGTGGAGCTGTGTGGGAATAGGGGTTGGTAAAGAAGGATATGCAAAACAACAACACATGGGAAAATGCAAATTATATAGGGTATTTCTTGGTTTTTAAATGACAGTTAGTTGCCAAGAATAGTAATAAAATATGTGAATAGTGAATAAACTGGTTGAGGATTTTTCTTATCCAAGGAATCAACAGAACTCTCAAGGAACAGATTGTTAGTTTTCCCTAAAGTATTGATACATCACAATTTATTAATCTGGGTTTCCCTGGTGGCACAGTGGTTAAGAATCTGCCTGCCAATTCTGGGGACACGGGTTTGAGCCCTGGTCCAGGAAGATCCCACATGCCACGGAGCAAATAAGCCCATGCGCCACAGCTACTGAGCCCGTGTTCCACAACTACTGAAGCCCATGCACCTAGAGCCCGTGCTCTGCAACAAGAGAAGCCACCGCAGTTAGAAGCCCGCGCACAGCAACTAGAGAAAGCCCGCGTGCAGCAACAAAGACCCAATGCAGCCCCAAATAAAACTAAAAAAAAAAATTATTAATCTTACTAGCTGGAATAGCAGCCCAAGTGGTGTCTCTAGAGATTAAGTGCTTAGATATTTATGTAAGGATATGCTGGTTTTAATTTTATTTTTGGCTGCGTTGGGTCTTCGTTGCTACGCTCAGGCTTTCTCTAGTTGCAGAGAGCAGGGGCTACTCTTGTGGTGCGCGGGCTTCTCATTGCGGTGGCTTCTCTTGCTGAGGAACATGGGCTCTAGGCGCATGGGCTTCAGTAGTTGTGGCACACGGGCTCAGTAGTTGTGGTGCATGGGCTTAGTTGCTCTGTGGCATGTGGGATCTTGCCGGACCAGGGCTCAAACTCGTGTCCCCTGCATTGACAGGTGGATTCTTAACCACTGCGCCACCAGGGAAGCCCGATATACTGGTTTTTAGAATTGCCTTGGAAAAGCTGTGTGGGTCTGTGTGGGAATGCTAAGTATATAGAGCTTAAGGAGAAATCCTTGAAGATTAGTTGGATAGATTTATCAAAGACTTCTGAGAAACTAATCCATCTTAACAATTGAAACAGAAATCAGTATCAGGCATCCTGTATGTTTAGAAAAGGGTGTCAATCATTTAATGTCAGCGAGGTTCCATGTAGAACGTAAAATCTTAAAAACCTCCCACGCCAATGATTTTTTAAAACTCTGGATGTAAGCAAGCACTTCTTAAATGCTAGTATAGGGATATTTCCTGATACACAGTGTTACTTATTAAAACACTGATTTCCTTCTGAAAAGCTTTAAAAATTGAACCTGTAGTTTGTATTGATAAAAACTATGGGAAACCAGTCTTTAAAAATACCAAAAACAAAGATATTTCCATAAGTCAATATTGCCACAACAAGCACAGATTAGATTGTGTATAATTTATGATGCTAAAGGCCAAATTGATGACTTTTAAGGAATATATAGATTATCAAAATGAAGTAATTTTTTTTTTTTTTTTTTTTTTTTGCTTTTACGCGGGCCCCTCACTGTTGTGGCCTCTCCCGTTGCGGAGCACGGGCTCCGGACGCGCAGGCTCAGCGGCCATGGCTCACGGACCCAGACGCTCCGCAGCATGTGGGATCCTCCCGGATCGGGGCACGAACCCGCGTCCCCTGCATCGGCAGGCGGACTCTCAACCACTGCGCCACCAGGGAAGCCCGAAGTAATTTTTGATTGAATGCCAATCACTTAATTCTATTTACAGTTCTTTTTTTTCTTTCACTCATTATAATGCCTTTGAGATTTTTTTTTTTGAAGTAGAGTTGCTGAATAATATTTTATGAGTTACAGGTATACAATATAGTGATTCACAATTTTTAAAGGTTATACCCCATTTATAGTTATGAAATATTGGCTATATTCCCTGTGTTGTATCATATATCCTTGTAGCTTATTTTATACCTAATTGTTTGTAACTCTTGCCCCCCTACCCTTATATTGCCCTCCCCGCTTCCCTCTCCCTACTGGTAACCACTAGTTTGTTCTCTGTATCTCTGAGTCTGCTTTTTTTGTTGTTATATTTACTAGTTTGTTGTATTTCTTAGATTACACATATAAGTGATATAAACTATTTGTCTTTTTCTGTCTGACTTGTTTCACTTAGAATAATGCCCTCCAAGCCCATCCATGTCGATGCAAATGGCAAAATTTCCTTCTTTTTAATGACTGAGTAGTATTGCATTGTATATCCATTCATCATTCATCGTATATTCCATCTTTATCCATTCATCTGTCGATGGACACTTAGGTTGCTTCGAAAAGATATGCGCACCCCAGTGTTCATAGTTGCATTATTTACTATTCCCAGTTCTTAATTCCCTGGAGTACTTTAGATTGCTATCACTTCTTGTTGTATAATTTGTAAGGAGAACAGTGATGATTTCCCAGATGAGGCCTTAAGAAGAAAGGGCAAGTGATTTGTCAGAAAAACACTTGGGGAGAATCCCTCCTTATGAGTGGTGGTACCTTGGGCAAGTGTCTCTAACTCTTTGAACTTTTCCTTCTTCACAAAAGTGCTAATGATATAACCCATAGGCTGTTGCAAAGGTCAAATGAGACAATGTTTAAGCACTTTGAAGCAGCAAAGGCTTGTGTGAGTTAGATGTTATTAAAAGTAGTTCAGAGCATGTGGCTATGATTGAACTATATCATTGAAATTCTAATTAACAGGAGTGTAATATTAAAAGGAAAACTTTTCTTAAGTATATTTTTTACAAATATTACCTTGGCTTTCTAAGAGTTCTAAACAATCAAGGAAAGTAGAATGAGGAAACTCTTCTTATGATCTAGATGTTTTTGTAAATATCCAAATGCTTTTAAGTCTGCAAATGCCACTTAATAATGGTCTGGATGGAAGATCTGCTGCCACACACCCCCCCATAGGGGTGTATATGTTTGAAAATTTCACAGTGTTATAATATGTCTTGTATAGTGGAATATTAACATTATTTTAATCTGTTCACTGAAATTAGAAGCTTGCTAATTTTGCCATGCCATGTAAAAAATAACAAATCATTCCAAAGCAATGAATTTTTTAAAACATCTTTTTTTCTTAGAAAGATACACTAAGGTAGATACTAGTTTTTTCCCCAACAGCCTTGGCAGAATAAACTGTCTATGCAGGAACCAGGCAATCAACATTTAACTTGTATTTGTTAGTACGTACTGTGTGTTTCAGGCATGTTCTTCAGAGGTAAGCAACAAGATTCTCTACTCTCAAAGAGTGTATATTCCAGTAAGGAAAACAATTAAAAATTTTTTTTTCAAAGAGTGCGAAGTGCTATAAATAGTAATATGATAGAAAGTGTGTGGGGTGGTGGAATTGTAGAGTGGTGGTTGACAGTAGCATGGGCTAACGTGGGACAACCTGAACGGTAAGAGGCATCACTCAGAATATGATGAAGAAGAGTATTGGACAAAGCTAAGAGCAAGTGCGAGACCTTAAGGCAGGAACAAGATGGGCAGATTCAGGGACTAGTGGGAGGCAAGCGGTGATGAGAGCTGAGAATGGAGAGGGAGGCAGAGCCCATGGGATAGGTAGGATTCTGTAGGTCATTGTAAGTAACCTGGTGAATTCTGAGTGACTGAAATGGGAACAAGTGAAAGGTTTTAAGGGAATGACAATTTTTAAACAATCTAACAGATATAATTTACATACTCTTAAGATTCACCCGTTTGAATTCAATGTGCAATTCAGTGGTTTCTAACATTTACGGAGTTGTGCAACAATCACCACGGTCTAATTTTAGAACCTGATTTGTTGTTTAAAAGATCATCCTGGCTCTTGGGTGGAGAATGGATTATAGAGGAGTGAAAGTATAAAGGCCAAGATCAGGAGGCTACTGATGTTACCCAGGTGAGAGATTTTCAAAGTGACCGAAGGAAAGTTGGCATTTTTTCACTCCTTCATTGCCTCACTTCCCAACTACCTATTGAGCCCCTGTTTTGTGCTGAGCCCTATGCAAGGAACCACGTCTCCAGTGATGAAGATGATGTTAGCCGTGATCCCTCCAGCCCTGTGGAGCACGCAGCAGTGCATGGACTGTGTGTCTCCTCGCAGGTTTGATGAGGCTGCTTATCTTACCACACTTGCAGGGAGAGTCTCTGAGTGCAGCCTGCTAAAACAGACTTGTCTTATGTGACATGAGGTAATCACGGCAGTGACACGCCACCACGTTTGCCATGTTCTTGTTAGAGTCAAGTAACAGGTCCCTCCCACACTCGGGAGGAGATTACGCAAATGTGTGAACACCAGGAGGAAGAATCATTGAGTTATTTTATGGCCTCTCTGCCACAGTCCCTGAGCCTAATCTGTAAAGTTGGTATAAAAATAACCTTATTTCACAGGGTGATTATGTGGATTCAAAATGAGGTGTATAGCAAACTCAGCCCTTTGGGCTTCACCACTTGCTAAGAGATTTCATTTGAAGAATAGAGAACTCACATATCAAAGTCAACATATAAAGAGCCTTTCTCACTTCACCCGCCACCCACAGTGAAAAAGCCCTCTGTGCTGTCCAGAAGTGGACCCAGGATGGAGTGTCCAGCGTGAGTGTGAGTGGCCTGTGACAGTGTCGGGAGAGTGCTCAGGAAGATAGATCAGAGGCCCCGCCCCTTCTGTTTGGGGAGTCGCAGTGAGAACATCCCCTTCTAGCCATTTCATACACAGGCAGCCAAGAAAATCACAGAGTATTTTGCTTTCATGCTCAATATACCGCCACTTCTTCCCAGTATCTAATGGGGTTACAGTGTGTGCCCTAAATCTGTGGCTGACTTCTGCCAGATATTTCCTTAACTCCCAATCCCTTGAACCCCTTCCCCCAGCCTTTTGGGGGCTCATCTCCTGCAAACTGATTCAAAGGTGCTGCGTTACAGTCAAATCTTTCAGAACATGCACTTCTATAAAGTTTTTGAAGTTTTAGTCAAAGCAAAAACAAAAAATAAGCCTGAACTTATTCCCCTCTACTGAGGGGATTAATGAAGGAACACTTAAGCACTATTGTATATATCACTCAACTTTAAAAGACATTTTTTTTGGTCTGCTTTTTTGTTTTGTTTTTTTGTTTTTTTCCCCCTTGGCAGTGAGACTGCTAAGTCCTAACCACTGGACCTCCAGGGAATTCCCAAGACTTTTTTTTTTTTAAAAAGAATATGAGGCTGTTAATATTCTTTCTTTCCCCCTAAATGGTTCTTTGCTCAGAGAGGAATGGATATGCATCATTGTTTTGAAGGATTTGTTTAGTTAACGTTAGACCTAGTGGTTAATTTTTTTTTTTTTTTTTTTTTTTGGCCTCGAGGCTTGTCGGATCTTAGTTCCCGGACCAGGGATTGAACCACGGCAGTGAAAGTGCTGAGTCCTAACCACTGGACCACCAGGGAATTCCCTAGACCTAGTGGTTTAAAAGATCTTTAATAGCTATGCATGATTATTTTTATTTTTAAGGGCTATTTTATTTAGGAAATAAATGTAATTTTTAAAGATTACATAAAATCTCACCACCTAAAGATAGCCACAATTAACATTGTGATGTACTTCCAAGCTTTTCTCTATGTTCATGTGTACTGGTGAAATACATGTGAACGAATGGCAAGATGTGCCTCGGTGGCTCTCTGTGCTTGAATTAGCCCATGTGGTTATTTTCAGATCCATATAGTTAGAAAGCCTCTGGAAGCAGAGACCATATTTCTTTTTCTTTTGAATTCTTTCCAGGTACCATAGTAGGCCTCTGAACTTGGTGGATATATGACAAATGTGAGTTAAACTAATGAATGTGTAAACAAACAAGCCATAAACTATGCACTTACATAATGTCATTATTTTAAACATTTGCTTCTTTAAATGCTTCCAACTGTAACAAGACTCATGACAATACAAGATATGTATTATTTCCCTTTTCTTTTTGCATCCCTGCATATTGATTTTTTCCATCTACCTTTATAGGAGGATATATTGAAATAAGGAAAATATTTTCATGAAAACTTATTGTAAAGAAATTTGTAAGTTCTAGTTACTGATGTGATGCTGGATGGTTGAACTGCTATAGTTTTATGGCTCATGATACACGAGAGAGAGTTTCATTTGTTTCTTAGGTACATTGTTTAGTGTAGTAGTAAACTGATTCATGTAGCTTACACATGCTTTCACCAGACAATAATAGGAGTGCACAGTACCACATCTAAATGCCATAAGCTTTTCTCATAAATTGATATTCTTAGGGAATTCTGGGAGCTCAAGACTAGGTGATTGTTCTGATTAACAGGACACTGATAGGTATCATACTAATGCCACTGAGCAGCAAATCATCAAAAGCAAAGTGCTGCAATATGCCTGCTGCCGTCCAGTTCACAGAGTAACTAACTAAGCATCCCCACAACCAGCCCCACTGTGGGGCCAAGGGAATATGCGTGGGAGCCCATGTCTCTAGGAAGTCCTTCCAGGGCCACTAATCACTGACACTTATCAAACAGGGCCCAAGATGGGCCCATATTATCATTGCTCCATCACGCAGCTGTAGCCTGCATGAGAAGGTAGTGAGGTCTGCTAGGTGATCCAAGACGGGGAAGGTCCTTTGGTCTGAGTGATTAGAGGAACTCAGCTGAGTCATGTTTTGGAGTGCAGGCTTGGATCTGAAACAATCTTTTTTTCCCCCTTGTTGGTTATCTATTTTATTTATTTTTTTTTTTAAAATATTACATTTTTTTTTCTCATGGAAGACAAAGGTGACCTTTATTCAAATGGTGAAGAAGAATGACTTCTAGATGATGTCCAAAGGTGATACAACTTTTTTTTTAACATCTTTATTGGAGTATAATTGCTTTACAATGTTGTGTTAGTTTCTGCTGTATAACAAAGTGAATCAGCTATACGTATACATATATCTCCATATCCCCTCCCTCTGGCATCTCCCTCCCACCCTCCCTATCCCACCCCTCTAGGTGGTCAGAAAGCACTGAGCTGATCTCCCTGTGCTATGTGGCTGCTTCCCACTAGCTATCTATTTTACATTTGGTAGTGTATATATGTCCATGCCACTCTCTCACTTCATCCCAGCTTACCCTTCCCCCTCCCCGTGTCTTCAAGTCCATTCTCTTCGTCTGCATCTTTATTCCTGTCCTGCCCCTAGGTTCTTCAGAACCTTTTTTTTTTAATTCCATATATATGTGTTAGCATACGGTATTTATTTTTCTCTTTCTGACTTACTTCACTCTGTATGACAGACTCTAGGTCCATCCACCTTACTACAAATAACTCAATTTCGTTTCTTTTTATGGCTGAGTAATATTCCATTGTATATATGTGCCACATCTTCTTTATCCATTCATCTGTCTTTGGACACTTAGGTTGCTTCCATGTCCGGGCTATTGTAAATAGAGCTGCAATGAACATTATGGTACATGACTCTTTTTGATTATGGTTTTCTCAGGGTATATGCCCAGTTGTGGGGTTTCTGGGTCATATGTATGGTAGTTCTATTTGTAGTTTTTTAAGGAACCTCCATACTGTTCTCCATAGTGGCTGTATCAATTTACATTCCCACCAACAGTGCAAGAGGGTTCCCTTTTCTCCACACCCTCTCTAGCATTTGTTGTTTGTAGATTTTCTGATGATCCCCATTCTTGGATCTGAAACAATCTTGAAAGCACCACGTAGATGCAGTGGGGCAGGGCTTGGCCCTGACGAACATGGGAGTCGACAGACCCAGGTAGGATATCCAGTCCCACAACTTATGTGGGGTCTAAGGTAAGAAACTTAACCTCTCTGTATTTATTTCCTATTGCTGCATAACAAATGACCGCAAACTTAGTGGCTTAAAACCACACACGTTTAGTCCCTCATGATGTTAGGAGTCTGAGCATGGCTTATTTGGATCCTCTCTGTTCAGGGTCTCACGAAGCTGCCACAAGGTATCTGCCAGGCTGGATTTTATTTGGAAGCTGTACTGGGGAAGAATCTGCTTCCAAATTCATTCGGGTTGTTGTCAGAATTCATTTCCTTGAGGCTATATGACTGAATATATGACCGAAGTTCCCCACTTCTTGGTGCTTGTCAGCTGCCCTCAGGTTCTAGAGGCTTTCCGAAATTCTTTGCCACATGAGCTTCTCCCATATGGCTGCTTACCTCATCAACCCTGCAGGGAGAGTCTCTGAGTCCAGCCTGCTAAAACAGACTTGTCTTATGTGACATGAGGTAATCACGGCAGTGACACCCCACCACATTTGCCATGTTCTGTTAGAGCCAAGTGACAGGTCCCTCCCACACTCAGGGGAGGAGATTACACAAATGTGTGAACACCAAGAGGTAGAATCATTGAGTTATTTTATGGTCTCTCTGTCACAGTCCCTGAGCCTAATCTGTAAAGTTGGTATAAAATAAGGGTGGTTATGTGGATTCAAAATGAAATAACATATAGCAAGTGTTTGCATGGGTGCCTGACACATAGTAAGCATTCAGTAAATGTCAGTGATGATGATGGTGACAATCATTGGTGATAACCAATGGCTGTCCTGATAAATGCTTATAATCTTCCTAAATCATGGGGACCCTTGTAAGAACTCATGAGAGTATACAGAATTTCAACTTTTGAACTTGTGTTTTTCAAAGGAGAGCATCAAGTCAGTTGTCTATGTGATATGGGGAGGAAGGTGACGGCACTGATTATCTAAGGCAGTACAAAATTCAGGAATAATATCTAACTTGACTTTGAAATAAATTTTAAGGTTTTTTTTTCTTTCTGATTATTTTTGCTTAGGCAGATTATTCCATACTACAGAGGAACTCTAATTACTCTAATTTACTTAACTCCTTCCCTATTGATGGACATTTAGTTTGAATCTATATTATTACCAACAGTGCTGCAATCAACAGCCTTCTATGTATATTCTGTACATTTGTGTGTTCCTTAGGAAAAAGTTATTCAACCATTAATTGACAGCTTATTATGTATCATATCAGACATTGTGCTAAGTGCTGAGTAAATAAGACAGATATGCTACCTTCCCTCATGGTCCTTAGAGTCAATTAAAGATTAAAGACATTAAACAAATAATGTTCCCCTCCTGGGCTCATTTTTCCTCATACACTCCCTCTTCCTCAATTCCAAAGAACCTAACCTTCTTGGGAGGAAGCTTTGATCTAATTCATCACCTATGTTCCCAAATTTGTTGCATGGCTTTTGAGATTCAAAAGCCCAAAGCCAATTACTTCGTTCTCTGCTCTTCTCTGAGGTATCCATTCCCCAAGGCAATGAATGCCTGAATGAGGGAGAAGAGCAAGAAGTGCAAAGAAATACAGGGGAAAAGGGCTTCCCTGGTGGCGCAGTGGTTGAAAGTCCGCCTGGCGATGCAGGGGACGCGGGTTCGTGCCCCGGTCCGGGAAGATCCCACGTGCCGTGGAGCGGCTGGGCCCGTGAGCCATGGTCGCTGGGCCTGCGCGTCCGGAGCCTGTGCTCCGCAATGGGAGAGGCCACAACAGTGAGAGGCCCGCGTACCGCAAAAAAAAAAAAAAAAAGAAATACAGGGGAAAAAATGTTTAATATTTCAAATTTATCAATCCATCATAAACGGTATGTTGCATCTGGCAGCCATGCGATAAATATCTGGGTGTTTGAATCTGTTAAAGGATCAAACAGTTTTCGGAGGGACTTTCTTGATGCCTTTAAATCAGGCTGTTAGGGAATGTTTTCCTTGGGAAAAGATGATTTATGAGTGGCAATCACGGATAAAGCAAATATTGTTTTATACTCACTTTCCTTGGATGCATCCAAGCCCTAAAGCAAGAATTACTTAAGTTTAAAATTAGGGACATGAATATTCATAGCAGCATTACTCATAAATAGCCAAAAAGTGGAAACAACCCAAATGTCCATCAGCTGATGAATAGATAAATATAGTGTGGCATATCAATGCAATGCAATAAAAAGAATCCATACTGATACATGCTATAACATGTTTGAACCTTGAAAACATTATGCTAAGGAAAAGAAGGAAGTCGCAAATACTGCTTATCATAGAATTCCATTTATATGGAATGGAATAAGCAAACCCACAGAGGTAGAAAGTAGGTTAGTAGTAGCCTAGGGCTGCTAGGGGAGGAGAGAAATGTTGGGATTGGGGCTGATGGCTAAGCGGTGCTGGGTTTCTTTTTGGAGTATTGGAAATATTCTAAAATTGATTATGGTGATGGATGCATAACTCTGAATATACTAAAAGCCATTGAATTTGTATGCTTTAAGTGGTCAGTTACATAGTGTGTAAATTATACTCATTATAGCTGTTAAAAAAAAACCTTGATATTTAAATTGTAGTAGCTTCAGTTTATAGAGTTAGAAAAGTGAAGCCTAATATGAGAGTTTGTTTCTATGTATTTGAATAACTTTTTCATTATTTAAAAGTGAAATGTTTTCCTTTTTGTAGATCTAGGGCTGAATGTAAACTCACAAATTCCTTATTGGTATATATTAGCCTTTTGGGGGTCAGTACTCAGTATTTCTCTTACCCAGTGAAGTTTTATTACCGAACACTAGTTTGTGTGCCTGACACGCAGTGAGGCCAAACAAACTGAAATGCCACAGTTTGGGGCAGAGAAAGTGTTACTGAGTCCAAGTTCACTCTGGTCACCACACGACAGACCAATAAATTGGGAGACGAGGTGTTAAGCCAAGGAATAGCGACTTTATTCAGAAAGCCGGCAGACCGAGGAGATGGTGGACTAGTGTACCCAAAAAACCATCTTACTGGGGTCTGGATGCCCGTTTCTTTTATAGAACAGAGAGAGGGAGGAGGTGAGGAAGTAAAGTAAAAAGGCCATTTATCTTGCAAAATATCTCTTCACTTGGCCCTCATTGGGGAGGGGATGTATTAATTTCTTCCTTTCTGCAGCCATTCACAGGTGGGCAGGGTCAGAATGTCTCTGTGAGCTGAACAAAGACCTTTTAGTTTAACAGTCAGGCAGAGGGGCAGGGTTACCTGTGGCAGGCCATTATGTATGCTTATGGCTATAGACAGTGGTTATAATAACAAAAGCAATGAAAAGCAAAGGTTAAAGTAAAAGAAACAGAACCAACACGGAGTCAGAATTTGCTCTTCCCTGTTACAAAAGGTTTATTGCAGGGCCAAGCAAGGAGAACCAGTGGCTCACACTCAAAAAACCCGAACTCCCCAGTGGTTATCAGGGAGATTTTTTTTGCGGTACGCGGGCCTCTCACTGCTGTGGCCTCTCCCATTGAGGAGCACAGGCTCCGGACGCACAGGCCCAGCGGCCATGGCTCACGGGCCCAGCCGCTCCACGGCATGTGGGATCTTCCCAGACCAGGGCACGAACCCGTGTTCCCTGCATCAGCAGGCGGACTCTCAACCACTGCGCCACCTGGGAAGCCCTATCAGGGAGATTTTATAGGCAAAATTTGGGGTGAGGGCTGGAGGGTGTGTAACTGTTTTCTGATTGGTTGGTGGTGAGGCAACAGTGGGTGTTCCAGGATTGTCAATCATCAGCTTTCTGGTTTCAACCAGTCTGGAGTCTCAGCATGTATAGTTACCATCTTGCACCTGGGTGGAGGCCTTAGTTCCTGCAGAAGAATTCAAAGATACTGTTATGTATATCCCTTGAGGAGGAACCAGGACCCTGCTTTAATAGCTGCACTACTGTTTCTTGATCGCTCCTCCTTTGTTTCTGCATTCCCTCACTTTCCCGATTAGCAACTGTTTGAATCTGCTCTTTGGAACTAAGGGAAAGTCTCGGAGGCTGAATGAAGCCTATTTCCTACAAAGGAGAAATGGAGGACACCCAAAGGATTTGTACCTGGGAGGGTTCCACAGGGTCCTGCTCGGTTTCAGTTTCAAAATTTACAAAATTGGGGCTTCCCTGGTAGCGCTGTGGTGAAGAATCCACCTGCCAATGCAGGGAACACAGGTTCGAGCCCTGGTCCGGGAAGATCCCACATGCTGCGGAGCAACTAAGCCCGTGTGCCACAACTACTGAGGCTGCACTTTAGAGCTCGTGAACCACAACTACTGAAGCCCGCGCGCCTAGAGGCCATGCTCCACAACAAGAGAAGCCACCGCCACGAAAAGCCCACGCACCGCAACGAAGAGTAGCCCCCGCTCACAGCAACTAGAGAAAGCCCGCGTGCAGCAACGAAGACCCAACACAGCCAAAAATAATAAACAAATAAAACAAATAAATTTATTTTTAAAAAATTTACAAAATTGAAATTACTCAGATTTAATGTTCAGAATTTATTTATGTACAGAAAATATATAAACCAAAAGCATTTGAAGGCAATAGTGAATTTTTCTGACAAGTGATACAACATTTGTAGTTTTCATGTCATGATCCAGTTAAATCCATTTTGTTTTATTACTAAACCAAATTTAGGTCTGCTTGCCTGCTCAGTAAAGCCAATCTACTGACACCAGGTTGTGTGAAGGAAATGCTGTGTTTATTGCAGGGTGCCAAGCAAGGAGTCCAAGGCAGCTAGTGATCTAAACTCCTCGATGGGTTTCAGCAAAGCATTTTTAAAGGTAGGGTGAAGGAGGGGTGTCCTAGGGTATGTGATCAGCTTGTACACAGTTATCTGACTAGTTGATGGTGAGGTAACAGGGTGGTGTCACAGGGGTTAACATTATCAATCCTTAGGCTCCAGTAGGTCTGGGGACTACATGGTCATCAAGTAGTTAATTTCTTTCATTTGGTGGGGTTTTAACATCTATAAAACAACTCAGTGAATATGATAGGGACAGAGTAAAGGGACAAAGTAGGTGATTAAATAGTTAATCCCACTAAGGGATTGTAATTAAAGAAAAAAGTATGGGAGACCCCTGTAAATTAATGATTACTGAAGAAAGCTTAACCACAAAACCAAGCAGTCTTGCTTAGCAACAAAACCATGCAACAGAAGCATAAGACATGCCCCAAAAGAATAAAACAATGGTGGCATGAGACCCACATCCTGCCCAGTGAGCTAGTAAGTTAATGATTCCTAGGACATGCTCCTGTGCGCACACCAAAAAAAATATAAGGAAAAGGTGACAGTATACTAAAACCTGAGATGACTTGCCATTTTTAACGTATGTTGTTGCCTTTTTGCTTATTTCAATTGTGCCATGACAGTCCCAGCTTGACCATGTAAGGACAAGAAAACTCCCCTGCCTGACGTGGAGGAGGAGCTGATGATGGAAGTGTGACATGTACTCAAGAATGAGGAAGAAGGTGGCCTTCTCCCTACTTTTCCTTTGATTATAAAACTGTAGCCCACTAAGTTCTCAGGGCATGGCACCCTCCCACCCTCCCACTTGTAAAAGGCGTCCTATTCTATTTATTTATTTTTTTGGCTGAGTTGGGTTTTCGTTGCTGCGCGCGGGCTTTCTCTAGTTGTGGCAAGCAGAGGCTACTCTTTGTTGCGGTGCGTGGGCTTCTCATTGCAGTGGCTTCTCTTGTTGCAGACCATGGGCTCTAAGTGTGCGGGCTTCAGTAGTTGTGGCACACGGGCTTAGTTCTGCGGCATGTGGGATCTCTCCGGACCAAGGCTCGAACCTGTGTCCCCTGCATTGGCAGGCGGATTCTTAACCACTGCATCACCAGGGGAGCCCCAAAGCGTCCTATTCTAATAAATCACTTCTTATCTATCACTTTGCCTCTCACTGAATTCTTTCTGCACTGAGACATAAAGGACCGGAGCTTCTTTGAGCCCCCTAAATGCCACCTAGCGATTTCAAATGTGCATTAGATACTGTTATCTAAGTACTTCAGAGAGGAGCTAAAGCAGAGGTTATGGGGGAAGGCCCCATAGGGTCCTGCTTGGTTACACTTTTTTCCCCTGCTCCATTTTCTCTTATTATCCATTCTTCTGGTAGAAAGAGCAGGCTGTCTAAGTACAAGTGGCTGGGGTGAGAGTTGGTAGTAATATAATTCAGTTGCTGGGCCAGGCAAGCATGTTTTGAAGTCTGACCTCTTCAATATAATAACATTTTTGCATGATTAAGTCTGCACTGTTTGTTCCAAAACATTACCTTGCAAAGCAGGATGGTCTGTGCCTAGACAGCATCCCAAGCTTGGTCCTCGTGGTTTGTGAACAAGGATCTGAATACTGAAGGCTTGTATGGAGTTGACCATGGACTGGATCAAGCACAAATGGCCACACCAGGGATGCGCACAGGGAAGTGGGACAGCCATGCCTCACATTTCCTATGATAGCAGTGCATTAGTGCTAGAAAGTTCTGCCTCTAAGGACCCAGGGCTTATAGGCCAGGGCACATCAATGCATTTGCAGACTCTAGAATCACCATTAGAAAGTCATGTCCTCCAAGGCTTACGGAGAGGCTGCCTGTCCCTCACAGAGATTGTGTTGCCAGAGGATGGACTTCAGTTTTAGATTATGGCTGATTGGAAAATATTTTTACTTTCTGGGCTTTTTGAGCAGGGCATTCACTCCTCCTCCAAGCCCCTAAGCGGCCCCCTCTAACTCCACTGATAACAACTGCATGAAAGTGTCTTTTAATTTTTAAATACATGTTCGAAAAATACAGAGAAGTCGAAAGAAGGATATTTAAAAAAAAAACAAAGATATACCCACTGTTATCACTTTAGTATATATTAGTGCTGTCCAACAAAAAGAGAAGATGAACTACAAATATGAGCTGTGCTTGTAATTTTAAAATTTCTAGTACCACATTAAAAAAGGTTAAAAGAAACAGGTGAAATGAATTTAAATAGTACTTTAACTTAATATATACAAAATATCATATCAACAGATGATCAACATTAAAATTATTAATGGGATATTTTACATTCTTTTATACCATATTTGAAGCCTAGTGCGTATTTTGCATGTATAGTACATCTCATCACATTCCAAGTGCTCAGTAGCCACGTGTGGTCAGTGCCTGTAATATTGAACAGTTCAAGACTCTGTGTGTGTGTGTGTGTGTGTGCGTGCGTGCACTCACACGTGCGCACTGTGAACCTTGACTCAAATTTGGTTCCAATGTTGTACCAAAGGAGGGAGCACTCAGGCTCTCTTACCAGCTTGCCCAGGTGTGCGTGTGGGGCAGAGGTAAGAGGGAGAGGCGAGGCTTAAAAGCTGTCAGTTGTCAATCAACAAAAAAAGGATCTCTGTGTGTGTGTGTGTGTGTGTGTGTGTATATATATATATATATATATATATATATATAAATATCTATCTGCCTATCTATCTATCTAGTTATATAAAGTATTCTTCCAGATGAGGAAAGATATTCAAAACTACATGTTAAAAAAATTAAGTGGGGGGTAAATTGGAAGGCACAAAAAGCTTAAGACTTAGCAGAAGAAGACTGTTTTGTATATAACAAAAATGGACCAGTTTGGGGATGGACACACAACAACCACTCCCACTAGCGAATGCGACCCAATCATGGCTCCTAAGACAGAACTGAGACCTGGGGCACTTGCTGCTCCTTTTCCTGGAATGTTCTCCATCCCCCCAGCCCCTCACCCCGGGCTCCTCCCACACTTCTTTCAGTCTCTGTCAAGTCTTACCTCCTCTACCTCATCTGAGAGGTCATCCTGTTCGTTGACACCATCTGAATAGAGGTTCCCTTGCCCCTGTTATTCTCTCTTCCCTCTTGGCTTCATGTTTCTTTGAAGCAGCTACCACTTACAGGATTTGTTATTTTGTTTGTAGTTCATCTCCCCCATGAAACTGGAAGCTCTGTAGGGCAGGGGTTCAGGTCTTTTTATTCACCACTTTGGTCCCAGCACTTAGAGAAGAGGCTGGCACACAGTAGGTTCTCAGTGTATGGTTGTTGAATGAATGCCTGATTGCTTAGGAGAAGGAAAGGAGGTGGGTACTTGGAAAGAGGAGCCAGCAGGCCCCACCATTGGTGCTAATAAATGTTTTCATAAAAGACAAAGTCATGATTTTTCTTTTTTTAAGAAAAGCAATTTTAGTTTCAAGTACCTAGAATGATATTAGGCTAACTAAGGATTTCCGTAATGCCTTGGGATTTCTTTTAATGAATAGATGAAAATTATATCTAAATAGCATTAATTTTTATGTGTAAATGGGTACATCCAAATTGTATGAAAGCAGTTCTCTTGAATAATTTAAACATCCTCTTCACCCTACAAAGCATTTAGCACACTCTTCCCTCAAAGATTTTATTAATGGGAGCTGAAATCATGAGGTTGAAATGCAAAATAAAAGAGATTTTTTTCTTTATGCAGGCACGCAAGTGAATACCTCAGAAATGGGTAGACCCAAGAATCAGATTCTAAGGATCCTGGGAAGTTAACTCAATGGCCTCTGATAACCTCAGACTTATTTAAAAAAAAATACAGGAAGGAGGGAAAGCCTTCTTTGTGGTAGAATTCAAATGAATGTATAAGGAATGGTGGAAATAGAAAATCACCATTAGGCAAAACTGTTGCTGCAGGCAGATGTCATCACTGTATGCTCAAATTAGTGGGCGAAAGTATGATGAGAAAGAGGATATTAACACAGCCTCAGAGTGTCTCTCCACAAGATAGCTATATTAATTCTCAAGGGAAAAACAGAACCTTCACAGTGGAGAAGCATGGGAGACACCACCTACACTAGGTGATCGAAGTTAACATCACCAGCCCTGAGGATCCGTACATCAACTCTGAGGACCGCCTGATGTGACTCACTGAGAAGGCCCAATATCACTGTGTGGGGTCCTTGGCAAAAATGCAGAATCCACATTTTTTTTTTTTTTGGCCATGCCCCACAACATGTGGGAGCTTAGTTCCCCAAGCAGGAATTGTACCCATGACTTCTGCATTGGAAGCGTGGAGTCTTAACCACTGGACCGCCAGGGAAGTCCAAGAATCCACATTTAATCATGAGGAAATATCAGGCAAACCCAAACTGAGAGACATTTTACAAAATAACTGATAGCTGCTCTTCAAAAATGTACTGATAACGAATGATTAAGGAAGACCAAGGAATTCGGATTTGAGGTGATGATGGGGACATGAAATTACATGCCATGTTGGATCCTGGTTTAGATCCTGGGCCAAAAAAAGGACATCGGTGGGACAATTAGCAAAATTTGCATAACATCTATGGATTAGTTAATAGTCTTGTATCAACGTTAATCTCCTGGTTTAAATACTTGTACTAAGATTATGGATGATGCTAACATTAGGAGAAGCTGGGTCATAGTTATAAGGCAATTCATACTATTTTTGCAATTTTTTTCTATGTCTGAAATGAATTCAAAATAAAAACTCAAAAAAAGATAGGTGTATTTTACTTGGTAATCTGAACTGAGCATAGTAATAATGTTAACAGTAGTAATACTAGCTGTTATGGGTTGCATTTTGTCCCTCACTCCAATTCACAGGTTGAAGTTCTAATACTCTCAGGAATGTCACCTTATTTAGAAATAGGGTCACTGCAGATGTAATTAAGTTAAGGTGAGGTCATACTGGAGTCTGGTGTCCCTCTAATCCAATATGTCCTTACAAAAAAGGGGAAATTTGGACACAGGCAGGAACACAGGGAGAACACCATGTGGAGATTAAGGCAGAGATTGGGGTGATGTAGCAGAAGTCAAGGAACGCCAAACATTGCCAGCAAACCACCAAAAGCTAGGAGAGAGGCATGGAGCAGATTCTCCCTTGCAGCCCCTAGAAGAAATCCATCTTACCGACAGCTTCATCTTGGACTTCGAGCCTCTAGAACTGTGAGGCAGTAAATTTCTGTTGTTTAAGCCACCTGGTTTGTGGTACTTTGTTACATCAGCCCTAACAAACTAATACACTAGTTAGCATTTATTGAGAACTTAGAATGTTGAGCTCTTCACATGCATTATCTCATTTTATCTTCACCCCATCCCTTTGCAGAAGGCGTTATTATTGCTTCCAATTTATAGCTGAGAGGATTGATGCATAGAGTGGGTAAGTAACTTGCCCTGGGTCACACAGCTAGCAAATGGCGGGGTGGGTTAAAACCTCTATAGTCTGACACCAGCATATTCCTATCCACTGCACACACTTCTGGATTCCAATGACAAACATTTCTTATGGGATGTGAAATGGTTACCTTTGATTAATTTCTCTATATACATCATATATAAATTCCAGAGATGAAAAATAGTCAAGTGCACACGTGGGTACACTATCCTGTTTCCTTACCACCCATTCCTCCACAACCACCCCAGCCTGGTGGAATCAAATGTCTGCCTCCTTGGAAACACTGATATTCCTGTCTTAGTTCTCCCAAGAAAGGAGTGTTAGTCATTAAGGAGAGATTTCATTTTGAAAGTGAGCAACTAATTTAAGCGAATATTTGGGATTAAACTCAGTCATTCAGATACATGGGAGGCTGCACTCTGGGGCAGTGAAGCTACTTTAAAAAAAGGGGAGAGCAAACATTTCCTCTATTTTAAAGCAAAGAATCTGAGGGAGAATTGCCCACTGGGTTTCATTTGTTTGCCTTTTTGAGTCATTCATTCAATTAACCTTTATTGAGCACCCCTGGGCTTCTTGGCGCCAGGCTCAGCCGGCATAAACTGATGAAGAAGACAGTCCTAGCTTTCAGTTAGTCTCTCATTCAGGGTTGGTCCCAAGGCAAAAAACCTGGAGGTGAAAGCTTTTGAAAGCAAATCCCCGTTTCTCAATTCGTAACCCATCTCCTCATAGGTATTGTTTTCTGAACGACTGAAGCTAATTTTCTTCTATTATATGCTGGTGATCCCCAGCGCCCTATCTCCAGTCCAAATTTCACTTACAGGCTCCAGATCCATATATCCAAAGTTTATTGGATGCTCCAATTTGCTGTCCCATATATATGTCCACAGATGGAACGTGGAACTCATTTTTATTCCCTCATCTTTGTTCCTTCCCCACTCAATCCTCCTCCTCTCCTCTCAGTGAATGGTACCACCAGTGACCAAATTGATCAAGTCAGAAACCTCTCAGTTCCATGTAAGTAAGGACTGTTTGTTTATGCTGAGGCAACATTCTGTGTCTAGCTCAGTCTTGGACCATGTACTGTGGAAGGTACTAATAATGACCTGATGAGCGAATGAATGAGTGGACTTCATTCTTGCATCCTTGATTCTTCTCTCTCTTAGCACTCATGTCCAGCCCATAGGCCCTGTCAGTTCTCTCCATCATTTCTTTCAAAGTAGTCCTCTCATCTCCATCCCTTACCAGCATTTTCCCAGTCCAAACTGTCACAATCTCTCACCCGGACCACTACTGTGACCTTTACCTAGTCCTCTTGGCTTCTCTCTTGCCACCTCCCAATCTGTTCTCCATGTAGCAACTTGAGTGAACTGGTAGAAACAGAAATCTGACCCCATCACTTCTCTGCCTAAAACCCTTCAATGACTTTCTGTTGTCATCGTGATGAAGCCCAAGCTTGATTTTTGAGGACCCACTTAATTTAGTTCCTACTTATCTCCCTATCCTTATTTTTCATCTTTCTCCTTTCCTTCTCCTCCTCCCCTACTTTGCTTCAGCTAAAATGAGTTTCCTCCTGGTTTCCAAACATGTCTTTCCCTCTTCCAGACTTGTGCTCATGTTAGTTGCTTCACCTGGCAATTCCTCTTAATTCTTTTTTTTTTTTTTTTTTGTGGTACGCGGGCCTCTCACTGTTGTGGCCTCTCCCATTGTGGAGCACAGGCTCCGGATGCGCAGGCTCAGTGGCCATGGCTCACGGGCCCAGCCGCTCTGCGGCATGTGGGATCCTCCCGGACCGGGGCACGAACCCATGTCCCCCTGCATCGGCAGGCGGACTCTCAACCACTGCGCCACCAGGGAAGCCCCCCTCTAATTTTTAAAGCCACAGCCTGGGTACTTTGGGATCTTGTTTTAGTTTCTATTGCTGCTGCAACAAATGGCCTATATTTAGCTGCTTGCAGTAATACCCATTTATTATCTTGCAGATCTGAAGGTCACAGGTCTAGGTAGCTTTGGTTGGGTTCTCTGCTTAGTGTCTCACAAGGCAGGGCTGCATTCCTTTGTGGAAACTCTGGGGAGCAATCTGCTTCCAAACTCATTCAGGTTTTTGGCAGAATTTAGTTCCTTGTGGTTGTAGGAGTGAGGTTCCCATTTCCTGGAAATGTGGCCCCTCCATATTTAAGCTAGCAATGGCAGGTCAAACCCTTCTCATTCTTCAAAAGTCTGTGACTTCTCCCTCTAGTGCCATCTTTTTGACTTTTAAGGGCTCATGTGATTACACTTGTTCCACCTGGATAATTTGGGATAATCTCATCATAGCCACAGGTGCTAAGGACTAGGGCATGGACATCTTTGGGGGGGCATTATATCGCCTATCACAGATGCCCACCTTCAAATCTAGGTTCTGTGTCCCTCCCTTTTGCTCCAGTGGCAGGCACTGCTGGTTGCCTCACGAATAACTATTTCCCACTCTCAGCTACTTTCCTGCTATCAGAGCCTGCCTCTCACTTTAGAGGGTGAAAATGCCAGGTTTTTGCTTTCCCAGCCTCTCTTTAAGGTAGGGCATGGGCACATCTGCCAGAGAACTCTGGGAAAGATACCTTCTCTGATTAAAAAAGAAACTTAGAGGAAAACGGCCTTTCTCATCTTCATGCATGGTGCTATGAGGACATGATGTTGGCGGCTGCAGAAGCCATTTCGAGGGGCACACGTGAGGACAAAAGCCAGCACACTGGAGCTAGTGGAGAAGAGAGTTGAGAGGAGTCTGAGTTCTTGATGACATCATTGAATTACTGAGTTACATCCCACCACAACTTACCTCCAGGCTTTTTCTTAGGTTGCCCTAATTGCTTGTTATTGCTCAAGCCACTTTTTAGTCGACCTGCCCACCTTGCTCATGTACTCTCTCCTGCACCTGTGTACCTGGCACAGTAAACACCTAGCAATTACTGGCTGAATGAATGAATGAGTGAAAGCTCTTCCTCTCCTTCAATTTCCTCTACTCCAAGTACTCTCACTATGACAAGGGCTGCCATGTATGGTTGGGCAGGCTGTGTCCTGCACAAGGGTCCCTGGTCTAGGGAGCAAATAAGGGCTGAAATCTAGCCTGTTCTCCACTTGGTAAGCCAGCATCCTGGCATGGGGCCGTGCCTGCCCAGGGGAAAGGACACGTTTTTTTCTTATTAGCAGTAAGGTACTCTAGGCTAGTAGCAGTACTGTGGCAGCCTAAATTCTGACTTTTCTTTTCTGATAGGGTGCATGCCCTTGCCGTTTGTTTTCCAGTCTCCCAAGCAGAGGATCCTCTTTGGGTCCTGGACACCATGTTTCAAGGAACACAGTGACTATTTTGAGAAACTGATTAGTACTAAAGTGCTTGTGGAGCTCATAGGTTTTAATGTGCAGCCCTTCTCTGGCAATAGGCTGGTCATTTTAATACCAGTCTTCTGGAAATTATAACTTAATATAACAGGAACTGCCAAAATGGGAGTCAGGAGACCCAAATTCAAGCGTGAGCTCTGGCATTAATCAGGCTCTGAGTGCTTGGGTAAGGCAGCAACATTCTCTGGCCTTCAGTTTCCTTACCTATAAAACTAGAGGTTCTCAAACTGTGTCCTGCAGAGTTTAGGGATGTTGAGGTGGCACCCCAGGGCTCTCAGTGGTGAATAGGGAGGTGGGACTGAGTGGGTGGGAAGCTTCAGTCAGAGCAGTTCTGCTTTTGTTTGCTTTACATGTAGGACTTTATAAAAAATTAATTTTTAATTATGCAGGAAATCTACTAATATATCCTTCTGGTAAGGAATTAGAACATTGTAGACACAATTAAAGCCCCTTTGGTACCCATCCTCCCCAGCCCCCTTGTATGTTGGAAATTCATTTAAGATTTCCATTTGAACAAAGGGATCCTGGCTCAAACAAGTTAGAGAACCCCTGGTCTGGTTAGCCTCTAAGGACCCCAAAAGTGCAAAAAAGAGGGATTTCAGAGAAAAGGGCAAGCCACTGCTGGAGAATGTTCCACAAGGTTGAGTGGAAACCCATGCAATGGTTTGCTGAAATGCAGTGTTGCTCTGGGTGCTGTAATTTGGGGGCAATGTCACTGCTGTGTACTGGCAGTGTACCCAGAAGAGGGCTGGTGGGTGGGAGGACATGGATTTATGAGTTAGAATGGAAAGGCTTGTGTACATGTCCCAAACCCGCCCTCATTTCCATGGGGAGGGAAGATGAGGTGGCATTAGGACTGCTTCTTTTTGGCCTGACTTTAGAAAAACAGCAAAAGCAACTAACGTTTGTTGTATACTTGCTGGGTGCTGGTCTCGGGTAGCCCTCCCAGCATCCCTGGGAGGTGATGGCACTGCCAGCATACTTGTTTTAGAGGTGAGGAAACTGAGGCAGAAAGAGACTAAGGAATTGCCTAGGGGCACATCACTGGTTAGTAGGGTGTGGGGATTTGAGCCCAGGGCCAGATGCACCCCCCGCCCCTCTGCGCTACGTCCAGGCACTGCCTGCTGCCATCTTAACTCCATCCCACCTGTTTGAGTGCTGGGTGTGGGAAGCACAGAGCTGACTGGACACTGTGGTTTGTCTGAGATTTGTCCCCCTGAGCTTCCCTCTCCCTCAAACTCCAGGGCCATGGGCAGAATGCTCAGTTCCCTGGAGCCCCCCTTTTGCTCAGGTTAGCAAGCAGCCAGGGAAGACGCCAGGTGGGCTGGAGTAAAGGGCAGGGAAAAGCCGGTTTGTGCTCCTTATGAAAGGAGATGGGAGATGAGCGAGCAGCTGCAGAGCCCTGCGGCCCATCCTGCACGGGCCCCCACCAGGTGAGAGGATGAGCACGACCGCAGGCCCCGGGACCCAGCCCTGCGTGGAGGAAAGTGCAAATCAATTCTGCTTCCTGCAGAAGGAGGCTTTTCAGTATGCGCACCTGGTCTCCTCCCCCTCTGGCCCAAATGCTGATTTCATTTTTGCATTTTATGAGCTTGAGAGAGGTAATTCATTTTCTTGGTATAATATGAACCTCTGGAGTAATCTTGTCCAAATACATTTTGCTCACAGATTCTGTCCTGGAAGAGGGGCCGTACTGAAATGAAATGGAAAGAGATGATTAAGACCTGATTTATAGGTAAGGTGAATTGGTAGGTTTACGCCAAATTATTGCATCCAGGAAGGTGAAAGGGAATGACAGCCTCTTCCTAGGAGCTGGGAACCTTTATAAAAAGAAGTATTTAGGGTGCACATGCTCTTATGCCAGCGAGGCTATATTTTAATATATTCCACCATGTTTGTCCCCTTTTTCTCTCTAGACTGTACAATCCCCGAAGGCAAGACCTGGGTTCATTGCATCTTGGGCAATTATATTTATAAGAAAGGGATTCTACACTGCAGAGGCTTTTTAATCTCAAGGGACTGAGCCGTCTCTTTCTTCCCCCTTGGCTGATTAATACTGCCTCGGTCCCAACCTAGTTCTTAGAGACATCGGGGCCTCCTAACAATGATTCCTCCATCTCCCCACCCCCCAAAAGCACAGGGTCTAGAGTTATGCTTCTTTCAGGTGATAAGTAGTATGGTAAGAATATTAACACCAAGCTTTTATTGAGTACTTCTATGGATGAAGTTTTTTTGTTTTTTGTTTTTTTTTTGCGGTACGCGGGCCTCTCACTGCTGCAGCCTCTCCCGTTGCGGAGCACAGGCTCCGGATGCGCAGGCTCAGCGGCCATGGCTCACGGGCCCAGCCGCTCCACGGCATATGGGATCCTCCCGGACCGGGCACAAACCCGCGTCCCCTGCATCGGCAGGTGGACTCTCAACCACTGCGTCACCAGGGAAGACCTGGATCAGGTATTTTTAAAAAACTAATTAATTTATTTGTTTTTATTTTTGGCTCTGTAGGGTCTTTGTTGCTGTGCTCAGGCTCTCTCTAGTTGCGGCGAGCAGGGGCTACGCTTCCTTGCGGTGTGCAAGCTTCTCATTGCAGTGGCTTCTCTTGTTGTGGAGCACGGGCTCTAGGCGCGCGGGCTTCAGTAGCTGTGGCACACGGGCTTAGTTGCTCCACGGCATGTGGGATCTTCCAGGGCCAGGGATGGAACCTGTGTCCCCTGCATTGGTAGGTGGATTCTTAACCACTGTGCCACCAGGGAAGCCCTGGATCAGGTATTTTTCTAAGCATTTTCTAAGTGTTATTTCATTTAATCGTCACAACTACCCTGTGAGATAGGGACTGTTATTATCCCATTTTACACATGGGGAAACTGGGGCTTGGGTTGCTCAAAATCACAGAGCTAGTCAGTGGAAATAGCTACCATTTTCTGGGTACTTACTGTGGACCAGGAATTGTGCCAATCACATTAAACCGGTGATCTCATTTCATAGTGCTCCTAACCCTCAGGAAGTGACCTCCAGTGCTTAGAATTTAAAGCTTAAGCCTTTGGAAACCATGTGAGGGCAACGTCTTTTTCACCCCTGTATCCAGAAAGTAGAGGATGGTGCCAGGGGCAGAGTGATAAACAAAGTTTGTGGAGTGAATGAAGGAACAGCAAAGGTGTCTGTCCTATGAGAGCTACTTGCCCAGACCACCCCCCAACACACACATACCAACACATGTGAATCCTCCTGACACTCACGCTGCCCTTGCAGCAGGCTTCCTGACCATGGCTACCTCTCTGCAGGCAGGTAGGGTATCACCAGGATCCAACCTGGCATCGTTGAAATCAAGTACTCCAGGCCTTCCCCAGGGTCGCGCCAGCTGTAAGGGGCAGAACCAGATTTTCTGATGTCAGTTCCTTCCTGTGCTGGCCTGGCTCCTTTTTCTGACTTGGCCAACAGCCTCTCATAGATGAGGATCTGAATGTTTAGGAGAATGTCTTTATTCAATTTTCAGTTTATTCATTTTGTATTTTAAAAACAGAGAGTTGGGCTTCCCTGGTGGTGCAGTGGTTGAGAGTCCGCCTGCCAATGCAGGGGACACGGGTTCGTGCCCCGGTCCGGGAGGATCCCACATGCCGCGGAGCGGCTAGGCCCGTGAGCCATGGCTGCTGAGCCTGCGCGTCCAGAGCCTGTGCTCTACAATGGGAGAGACCACAACAGTGAGAGGCCCACGTACCGCAAAAAAAAAAAAAAAAAAAAAAAAGAGAATTGTTGTTTAATGGGTACAGAGTCTGGGAAGAAGAGTAAGTTCTGGAGATGGATGGTGGTGATGGTTGTACAACAATGTACTTAATATCACTGAGCTCTACACCTAAAAATGGTTAAAATGGTAAATTTTATGTTGTGTGTATTTTACCACAATTAAAAAAACACAAATATGGGTCTGCTTTTCTAACACAACAAGACGTCTGGGGTAGGTACTTACAGGGGTTGGTTCAGTTCCTTGATGATATCACTAGGGTCCCAGAGTCTTTTTGTCTTTCCTGTCTTAGCATGATGGCTTCTATCCTGGGTGCAAGGCATCCTCTGAGACTTCTTAAATTGTATCTGCTGAAGAGAGGAAGAAGGAGGGGAAGTGAGATGTAAGCCATAGCTCTGTCTCTTAACAGAGAAACCCCCAGGAGAATTTTCTTACATCTCATGAGCCAGAACTGGGTCTCATGACCTTGCTGGGCAGCAAGAGCAACTGGAAAAGTGATTACTTAGCTTCCCAACCTTTGAGCTGAGGAGGGATATCAGGGGAGAAGGCAGTTGGGAGTGAGAACTGATGGTGTCCAGTGCCCTGCCGAAGGTTAGATGGTCACATAGCAGGGCTGGGTAGGCCCAGGGCCTAGGCTCCTGGTGCCCCATCCTGAGCTCTTTTTTTTTTTTTTATTTTTTTTGCGGTACGCGGGCCTCTCACTGTTGTGGCCTCTCCCATTGCGGAGCACAGGCTCCAGACGCGCAGGCTCAGCGGCCATGGCTCACGGGCCCGGCCGCTCCGCGGCATGTGGGATCTTCCCAGACCGGGGCACGAACTCGTGTCCCCTGCATCGGCAGGCGGACTGTCAACCATTGCGCCACCAGGGAAGCCCCCTGAGCTCTTTTGCTAAGACATTTGATGCATTTGTAGTGGCTAGTTTCCCAATAGAAAGGACTTTCCTGGAGAATATTTTTCAAAAACAAAAACTCTCCATTGCTTACATGTAACTGAAATTAATCAACTGCTAAGAGGCTCTGTTAGGAAAGCACTGGGCATTGGTGGAGCCAGGGCACCTGAGCGGTGCCCCAGGCTTGCTGGAAGTTTTGGGAAATGTCCCCAGGTCTCTGTGCTTATGAAATGTGATTATGTTTTTCTTGGTTAGTGTTGTTCATTAAGTGCCCAGTAAGCGTTTTGGTATCTCTAGATGAAAGGCCCTTAGAAGAATGCATAGTTGTTATTAACCAGCCATGTGCTATCAGGTGTGGGTTTATTAACACAAGATGGTATGTTTCAAATGTTGGATTAGGATGATAGAAATTTTACACTATCCCTCCAGGCCAGGAGTAGAGTGCAATAAGGGGTCCAGGTGACACTTAAAATAAGGAATGTAAACAAACATCCCTATTATAATTACCTTGCCGTTGCAAGGAAGCCAGATGTGTGCACTTGGCTTTTGACGATAGCAGAGAATGGACACCATCCTCTCTGATCCCACCACTTGTTCTTTCCATGGCCAGGGCCTGCCAGTTCCGAGGAACTGGCAGGCCCTGGCCATCCCCTGAGCCCAGAGTGGGCACCTCCCCTTCTCTATCAAGTCTTCCTGTGTGACTCCAGGTTATACTGATCCTTCTTCATTCTTACCCCAGGACACCATATACACCATGTACACTGAATATTTTCACATTTAGTGGTACTGCAGTTAACTTTTCATCCCAGTCTTATAGGCTTTGCCAGGAGTGGGCACTGTTTTGGGGTGGCAAACCCAAGGTGTTTTGGAACTCCTCAACCCCAGGGCCTAGCAGTTGGCCAGACAGATGGCAAACCCTCCATAAACACTGGAGCTGGACCTATGGGATGGGCTGCCCATGGCTCTACCAGGTGGGAAATTTGTTTCATGATGCTTTGGAAACCAGTAGAGTTGTTTCCAGGTTAGAAGGTGACAGAAGCAAGAGTATCCAACCCCTGAAGGGGCATAATGCAGTTTAGTGCCCTTGCAGAGTCCCCCGTGGTCAGATCACAGGGACATTTCCTGAGCTTGGCAAGACACTGACTTTCCTATAAAGGGAAAGGGCCCATTGTGCAAAACCAGAAATGAAATTGCTTCACGGTGGGGCAGTCCTTCGATGGTAAGGGAAAAATAACACAGCCCTGGTAAGTGTGGGAACAGGATACCCAGTCAACTGAGAAAGCCCAAAATATTATTGCAAAGAAGAGTTATATTTTTATTAGTTCACCATCAGAATATAAAAATAAATAAGTAAACAGAAAATAAATGGAATCATTTTACAAAAAGCACATTCATTACTTAAAAGTAGCATTTTAATGGCTCGGCACTTTCTAGTCATATCCACTTGTCATGTTCCCTCATGCTGACAATTAAGAGATTCATGGCTGTTTTCTCCGCATCTGTCTGCTTCTTTGTGTGCCTATTAAGGAACAACTGGCAATTCTGACAATTTTGTCCTTAGCCATAACTACACTTGTCTTCTCTCTTGAATCATAAGATCTTTTTACTTTCCAGACACTTAAGATATCTCCGTGTCATTCTCCTTCGTCTTACAGATAGAAGGGGGCAGGGGCTGCCAGGAAGGGTGAAGATGAATTTCAATTCCAATCATCATTTTTAGCTCTTTCTAATTTCAGGCATCCAAAGACTAAACTTGCTTAGAGGTGCAAGCAGCTCTGAATTATCACCACTAATTCAAGGAAGTCTTCATGGACATGGGAACTAATATCTGCTCTCCAGGGCCTCCTCAAAGAGTTTGTGTCTCCATGTCTATTTAACTATCTCTTGTGTTCTTATCCATCACAAATATATTATGGCACTGGCATCAGAACACTGTGTTCTTACTGGTTGCTATAAAACTGATGCACTGGCAGCCTCGACTGAAAAGTTGTCAGTATAAATAACACATAAATTCACATTTTGCATAATAGGGCCCATTCCTTATAAATCAGGTCATGAGTATATGAAACATATATCTTGGCACACAAATGTTAAATAACAGTAATAAATTAATAAATACATAAATTACTTAAATAGGTAAATAACATAAAAGTCAGCTGTGACCTGCTAGCTGGAAACTGTATAAATAAATTTGCTGATTGTTTCGGTGGGCATTTAGCATTTAAATATAAAAATACAGCAAAGACATCTTTATAATCCTAAAAAAAAAAAAAAGCAAATTGGTAGAAAATATCTTTAGGGGGAGGGTCCTGTTCCATTGCATCTTTTAAAAATTTAGCATAATGTCTTCCACTTTTCTTCCAAAGTTCCATCCTGAGATTAGAACCTGAAAAAGAATGGCGAGTGTCTATGTGGATTTGAAATTCAGTAGCAAACCCTTCTTATTTCACACAACACATTATCTGGGGCAGTTGATTTTGGGGGTTCCTTGTCAGAAGGGTCCAGCCCTTTCTTATGTGGCCTAGGATTTTGCTGATACCATGCTTACCAGAGGCTATCTTGAGAGTTTTCTTTTCTTTCTTTTTTTTTTGGCCGTGCCTTGAGACATGTGGGATCTTAGTTCCCCAACCAGGGATTGAACCCGTACCCCCTGCATTGGGAGCATGGAGTCTTAACCGTTGGACCACCAGGGAAGTCTCGAGAGTTTTCTTAAAAGAATATCTGATCATGTCATTTCCTTGCTTAAAGCCCTTCAGTGGCCCCCAGTGGTCTCCAGATAAGATTTTAATTCCTGGAAACAGCTTGCAGGACACCTGTGCTCTGACTCTTGGCTACTTCTCTTTCCCACTGCCTACCCTTCTGGAAGGGCAGGACCTGCGCCTGCTTTCTTTACTGCAGTGTCCCTGTGCCCAGCATACTGCTTGGAATACTATGGGCATCAATAAGTATCTGTTAATGAACAAATGTATGTTTCTGCCTCTGGTGACTGCGTGTTGGGCATCCCACCCCCTCTTTCCTGTCCCACATAGCCCCCACCATTGTCCTGCACCTGGGTACAACTGAGTGTGCAGGTCTGGGCTTGGCTTCGCAGGCTTGCTCACCTAACTGCAGGATACAGATGCCCATTCGCTCCAGGATGAGCTGTAGTAGTGGTCCCGGGCTTGCACGCGGACGTTGGCATTTTTGTGGCACATAACCTTGGCTGAGGTTTTGTCCGTGAAGAGTTTATCTTTCTGCAAAGGAGAGGGAAATTTTTGGCAACGCAATCACAAGGTGGGCTGGGCATATTTTGGCAAAGTACAATCTCCCAAAACAGCCACACCTTGGTCTCAGGGCACCACACTCGCAATTCATAGGGTTGTGTGTAGAACTTGTGCCACCTACTGACAGAAGCTCTCAACACAGACGCAGCTTTTCTCCTTTATAAGTCCAAAGCCCTGAGGGAGAAATTGTTTGGTCCAGTTTTCATCTTTCTAGCACAGTTGCCTTGCATGAAGGCCCCATGTGCACTCACCACAGTACTAGGTCAGTGGTGGGACTGAGACAGATTTGCTCTAGCTGTCCCCTGGATATTCTGAAATTCCATATCCTGGTCCTTTTATCAGAATAAAATCTGTGTTCAAGCCCAGGCATTGCTATTTATTAGCTATGTGGACACAGGAGAATATCTTAGACTCTCTGTTTCTCAATTCCTCATTTGTAAGAGAGGGATAATAATACTTACTCCCTCATAGAGTTGTAAAGGTTAAAGTAGCAAGGTATTTAACCACATAGAAAGTGCTCTATAAATACTACCTATTAATAATATAGATTTTATATTGGGAAGTACATATCAAGATTTTAAATAATTTTTACGTAAAATCTACTCCAGAATAGCCCTTCCCTTCCACAAAAAAATTCTCAGGGAGTACCTGAATCACTGAATTTCTACCACGTGCTAAACACTATGCCGAATAAGGCCTTTGTTTAGTGATTTCTAAAACTGGCATCCAAGGAGTCTCAGGCTCTATAAGAGGGCCTCTAGAACCTTGGGATTATGATGCTCAGGCAAGAAAGTTTGAAACCCATTGTCTTAGCCAACATTCTGTTCAATAAGATAATTTCACAATATATGGAACAGCCGGGAATTATCTATTTTGGATGAGACACAGCATGAATGTTCTATCACCCATTATATTTGTCAATTTGAAACATTTTTAGGGGGCTATGTGGGACAGGAAAGAGGGGGTGGGATGCCCAACACGCAGTCACCAGAGGCATTTAAGATTTCCTATATCAGGACCAATTCTGAGAGCAAGATAATGTTCAACCATACTGGTGGCAGTAGGGTGTTAGGTGCATGGCCTTTGTGTCCTGGTTCTGACACTTTCTAGCTGGGTGACCTTGGGCAAGTCACTTAACTTCTCTGAGCTTCAAAATCTTTACTAGTGAAGTGGTACGAGTAACACTGCCTGCCTTTCTAGGGTTACTGTGAGAATTAAGTGAGATACGCAGGGAAAACCCTTAGCATAGTTTCAGGCCCATAGAAAGTGCCAAATGAACATTTGCTGTTATTATCATCATTAATCTCCTTGATGTGGGCCTACATAAACCTGACTACAGAACAGACGGCACCTGAATCACATCTTACCCTTTCTCTCTTGTTCTTGCCCTGGACCTGAACACAAAATGTCAGGGAGAAGTAGGAATGTGGGGTGCTCCAGGTGTCAGGGTACTCCCAGCTGACCTCCACATGCCGGGAATTCTTTAATGGCTTCAGCTGCAGGTTCTTGGGTGGGTCTGGTTTGACTGTGGAAGAGAGAGAAACACCCTTTATTTTGCTAATGGGGCTTTGGGGTAAGGTAGTTCTGGCTTCTGGTCCCACTTTCGCCTTTGACCAGCTCTGAGTCCATACCATAGTTACTTAACTTCTCTGAGCGCCTGGTTGGCAGACGTGAGGCACCCCTGCAGCTGGCGCTCACGCTGGTGCCTGTACGAGGCAGCCCTCACCCACGGCGCCGCCTCCTCTACGGCTGAACCCGAGAGAGCCTCAGAATCCTTCTCATCCCTGCGCAGTCACAGGGGCCCTGGTGGTAGAACCACCTCTGCGTGGTGCTCAGAGGAAAGTTCTTAGAGACAACAAGACGCTCACGTCTGGGCTTGCAGTGAAGGACCACCCTCTCTGTAATCAATCCCCCTCTGCACCAAACTCGGAACTGGGCTGAGCCTCTTGCTGGGGACCAGATGAGAGATTTTCCACTTAGTGCTCTTTCTTTAGCCCTTTCGTGGAATCTGACACTGACTTGTCCTGTGGCAGTTACAGCCAAATTGTCTCTATGCTCAGTCACTCATTCATTCAATAAAAAGCCCCCATTATGTGCCAGCCACTGGACTGTGCATCGGAAGCACAACAGTGAGTGTCAGAAAGACTCTGTCCTCAAGTAGTGTGCCTTTTTCTAGGAGGGGAGGGGGAGGGGAGAGAGTCCATGGAATGGGCTTGGGCTCTCTGGATCTAGCACCTCTCCACACAAAGACCAAGGCTCCTAGCAGATGCTCCACAAATATTCTTTCCTCTTCTCAACACAATGGCATTTTCTTTCCTTTAGGACTCAGCTAAATGCCACCTCCTCATAGAGACCTTCCCTGGTACCCTATGTGAACAAGACCCCACCCTCTCCTTTCCACCAAAGGCAATCTCCCCACAAACGCTAGAGCAGGTTCTGTGATTCTATCACTTTTTATTTCATGATGCATGTTCACTGGATAAATGGTAAAGGAAATGACAAATGGCAAAAATCCCCATCTTCCAACTGAAAAAAACAGACATCCATTTTGGAGGGGTTTATATTCCAATGAAGAAGTCTCTTTTTCAAATGCTAGAGAAAGATTGGTTGGGAATAATTGCAGTTAGTAGGGGAAGCTCTGGTTCTGCATATGAATGTTATGCTTGAGGGGCTGCTCTTGAATTCATCATGGAAGGTGCCTGAGCAGCAGAATAGAAGTGTAGCCAAGAGCCTGCTTTTTCTAGTGGGGCAGATCCAGGTCTGAATTGCTAAGTGTGAGATCTGGGGCAAGTTGTTTAACCTAGCTAGGACTCAATTTTCCTCTTCCTTAAAATGCAGACAATTGTATCTACATTATAATTATTTTTCAGGGCGGGGTGCAGAATAAAAGAGATAATGCATATAAACCCCTAACCCCAGTGCATGGGGCATTGTAACATGTGATGAATGGCATCTATCCTTATTAAGCACATATAATCAAGCAAACTCACTGATGTCCCTGATGAAGAAGCTGCTGGTGTAGTTTTCATACTTGAGCTTATGAACAGCTTCCACCACGACCTCAATGGGCAGGCTCTCCTCGGCAGCTGGGCAGGCGCTGCCCTCCTGACACCCTACTGTGTACTTCTTATACTCCCTGTGGTCCACTCTGACCCTCTCTGCTGAGAGTGTCGCTGCTCCACACGTCACCCCTCGGGGGTCAGAGGAGCTGAAATCAAAGACAGATATTATCCTGTGTCGCATGATTGCAGGCACGTCCCTAGCTGTTGTAACCAGACAGCTGTCTGAGGACACAATTTCTCCAACTGGTTTGATTTCTCACAAGGGGGTAAGAAGCTGCCCTCCCCATGAGGACAAGCTTTGCTTTGAGAGGTAATAATTGGCTTGGCCAAAAAGTTCGTTCAGGTTTTTCCATAAGATCTTACGGAAAAACCCTAATGAACTTTTTGGCCAACCCAATACAAATGTTTGCCTCTGGCCCAAATGAATCTGAAAACTTTTAGATCCAAAGCTCCTGGTTAAATCTCCTTATTAAAATTTTTAACTCATTTTCTGGATTTTAATGACAAAATCAATACATACCAATTTTTAAAAATTAAAAAGATAAAGATGCTGTATAAATGAAATGTGTATGTCTCTTTTAACCCTAATCCCCTTTTTAACCCTAATGTCACTCCCTAGATATAAATACTATTCCTGGCTTGTTGTATCCCTCCAGACATTATTCTGTGAATATTCAAAGCAATCATATAGCCACATGTATCAATATATATGCATACACACATATTTATCTATATATACACACATAGATTTTATTTTTATGAAATAATATCAAATTATATATATATATAAAATTTGGTATACATAATTCTGCAACCATCTTTCCCCCTTCTGAACATATTATGGGGAGTGCTCCATGACAGACCACATGGAGTGGGTTATTCATTTTGAGGACTGCACATTAAGCTGGGGTATAACGTAGCACACTTTACTTAACATTTGCCCTGCTGATCACCAAGAACACCACAATGAACTCTTGCATCTATGTCTCTGTGCACTTGTATAAGCATTTCTTTAGTAAGCATTTTCATGTTAAAGATGGAATAGTAAGACCCGAAAGGTTAATTTAAATAGTGGCCAGGTCAGGATGATCACCTAGGCTTTACTCTGTTATCCTACACTGTTTGGGAACTTTGATGAGAGGGAAGGAAGTCACACAGAGGGTTAATGTAGGTTCTGTACCAAGGGAATTGGTTTCTCTGGGTAAGCCCAGCTGCATAGGACAAACAGTGAACTTCAGATTGGTGGTGTCAGCAGAAGAAAAAGGAATTGAAGTGGCCCTGGGAAAATTTCTAGAGGCCTCACAGAGTTTTGGAGTCAGCCTCAGGGCTTGCAAGATCTATGCCCTAGAGCTCTTGTTTCTATTTTCGACTGGAGGTGCAATTTCGGCAAGTCCTTCACAGCTTCAATTTCCCCTTTTATCACCACCCCACCCCCACTGCGGTGGTGCTATGAGCCTTAATGAGGCATTGCCAGGCAATTTGGATGAGTGGGTTCAAACATAGCAGAGGCTCTTCTCAGGCCCCAGTAATATCCTGTTCTAATGCATACATTTGTTCAAGCAATTAGCTTAAATCTCCTTGTTCTTTCCCTGATTTAGGCAAGGGTGTGTGTGTGTGGATGGGGGGTTAAAAATATAGGATTGGGGCTTCCCTGGTGGCGCAGTGGTTGAGAGTCCGCCTGCCGATGCAGGGGACACAGGTTCGTGCCCCGGTCTGGGAAGATCCCACATACCACGGAGCGGCTGGGCCCGTGAGCCATGGCCGTTGAGCCTGCGCGTCCGGAGCCTGTGCTCCGCAACGGGAGAGGCCACAACAGTGAGAAGCCCATGTAACGCAAAAAAAAATATAGGATTGGCTTTATTTTCTCCCTTAGCATTAACTGATAGGCCATTGCTAGGTTGCCCTTCTTTTTTTTTTTTTTTTTCCGGTATGCGGGCCTCTCACTGTCGTGGCCTCTCCCGTTGCGGAGCACAGGCTCCGGACGCGCAGGCTCAGCGGCCATGGCTCACGGGCCCAGCCGCTCCGCGGCACGTGGGATCTTCCCGGACCGGGGCAGGAACCCATGTCCCCTGCATCGGCAGGCGGACTCTCAACCACTGCGCCAGCAGGGAAGCCCTGCCCTTATCTTCTTAATGAGAAAGTTCTAGCAAAATGCTGAGAAACCCGAGTGGTTTCACTTACCCTGTGCTGCTTTGGACACTGAATTTCAAATCAGTACTGATTGCTGTCAGCCACGAGCAGGTGAAATGTCCGGAATAATTCTTTGCCTCACATTTTAGAAAGCTCTTATTTTTGGGCTCTGGATTTGAAAAGAACAAGAATTCAATATTTAGGGGTCTTCTTTCTTTTAAAATTGCAAAGATTTTTATTGCGATGAATCACAGGCCACCAAATGGTACAAGAGTGAAGATCTTCCATTTATTTCCTTGGAAAATCTGGTTTTCCCCAGGCAGACAGTCAGCGAGGACTGGGAATGTCCCAAAAGGATGCTGATTCTGTATGTCACACACCCAACATATCGGAGGGAGGTATTAATATTTTTCAAGGCTATCAGCCCAGTGCTGAGTTACGCACTATGCACATTAACTAACCCCCATTAGCCATCCAATAATATCACTGTTATTTAAAAAGAACCTCAGGACTAGACTTCCCATGAAACTCTCTCAACAGGAGATTTTGATGGTTGATAACCCAAAGTGTACGGCAAAGGAAAAACAAAGGAAAATGTAGGTTTCGGGTGGTTTCAGTAAGGGACTTGGTATTACTTCATTAACTATACTAACCATGTCTTGCCTTTTAAATTTTTAATTTTTTTAATCTCTTATGGAGCAAAAGAGAAAATTGATGCTACCCAAGGGAATGGAATTACCTTTCTGGTCCTTTAAGATATCAGTGGACCAGATTCCATCTTCCTTTTTGTGAAGCAGCAGGAGTGAATGGCTCAGAACCTCGTCCCCTTTGTGACAGGTGTACTGCCCAGCATCTCCAAACTCTTTGACTTGGATGGTCAAGGTTTTGCCAGAACCCAAGACCTCATTGCTCTGGTCTGAGGTCCAGGTGATGCCGTCTTCTTCAGGGGTATCGCAGGTGAGGACCACCATTTCTCCAGGGGCGTCAGGATACCAATCCAATTCTACAACATAAACTGGAGAGCACAGGGGTTGGAGAACCAGACTGTGTTTTTTGTATCACCCGGTATCTGGATGGCTAAAGCAGCACAACCTTGCTCATAACAGCAAATGCTTGCTAAGATGATCTCAGGTTTTTGGGCACCACTTGAGTTCAAGGTTGTGGAAGAGAGAAGCAAAGAGTTTAATAGCTGCCATAGACTCATTAACTGCCAGGCTGCCGTGAACAATGAATCTCTGATTAGCTGGCAGATGAGGAAAACCTTGATATACTGAAAAATGCAAACAGCACAGTATTCTTTCCCAAAGGCCTGGTGGATGTAAGAAACTTCCAGCACAGTCTACATTCATAGAGAATAAGTGTTGAGAAAGACTGACCAGGACTGAGATCCTGTCCCCAATAGCTGGCTGGGGAATTTGGAGAAAGATACTTAATTACGATGAGCCTCAGTTTCCTTGTCTGTAAAATGATAATAATAATAGTATCTGCCTTGTAGGTTTGGCTGTGAGGATTAAATGAAAAAAGCGTGTAAAACACTTAGCACAGAACCTATCACTCAGCATTGGTTGTTATTGTTATGCACACACAACTGCATGAGAAACTGCCTTCCAATTTTCCAATTTCCCACGGGGATTGAAGGATTTATTTCCGACTGCGTGAAACTCACCAATGGAGATGTTCATTTCTCTCTGTGTTTTTAAAAGCTATTTTACCTTCTTAGGAGGCAGTTCAGTAGATCTTAATCTTTCCATTTCATAGAGAAGGGTACTGAGACCAAGAGGTTATGCAAGGTTACATCAAGTGAGAAGCACAAGAGTTATATCTCAGAACTTCTGTCTCTGCAGCTTTGCATTGGATCTTTTTTTTTGGCTGCACCGCGCAGCATGCAGGATCTTAGTTCCCTCACCAGCGATCGAACCCGGGCCCTTGCTAGTGAAAGTGCAGAGTCCTAACCACTGGACCACCAGGGAATTCCCTGCATTGAACCTTTAATACTAGTATCTAAACTGGCACTTGAGGAATGGCCTAATATAGTATTTCAAAGAGTATTTCACATCAAATCTTCATTCATTCATGCATGCATCAATTATTAATTAAATAGAATTGTTTAATGCAGCACTTCTCAAAGCATGATCGTCCAACTACTACCAGCAGCACGTGAGACTCTGCTAGCATTGCAAATTCTCAGTCGCTGAATCAAGAACTTTGAGATGGGCCCAGTCACCTCTTTTTAACCTCTCCAGATGATTCTGAAACCCACTCTAGTTTGAGAGCCACAGCGGTGAAAAGCCTGGATGTTGGAATCACACAGGTCTGAGTTAGGATTCAGCTCTATCTCTTACAGTGGCCTGTGGCCTTGGACAAGGCATTCAATTACTCTAAGCTTCAGGGTCATCGTCTTTAAAATAAGCAACATATTAGTACTTGATCCAGAAGGTGGAGATGTGGATCACATAAGCTAATTCATATAAGAGCTTGACACTGCCTTTAAATGAGCTGTAACTGCTGGCTCTTGTGATTGGCATCCAAATGTAAAGCTGTTGTGGAATATAAAGTTCCCACTTGACATCAAAGGGATTTAAAACTACTGAATGGGTAACAGAGACAAGAGGTAAAAAGCATCTGGGCCCCAACTCTTGGAAAATGGTTATCTGTGCTGACATAAAACCATGTGGCACCTTTGGCTTTCTCTGGTTTCTCTCTGTCCCACTGGTGACTGACTAGCAAGGCTATTTTCCTGTCACAACTAAGATTCAGAAGCCGAAGACCCTTGCTCAAGGGCAGGGGAAACAGCTGCAGGTGGCAGCCTGATGAGGCACATTTAGAACCTAATGCTTAGCTGCATCTCATCTTGTCTCCAAAGCTGCATGCCCTCTCAGTGTTTCTCACATTGACTTTCTGGAATTTCTGTGGTTTACTAAATCAGAAGTAACTAAGGGTGTACTATGAAAGGGCCAAAGCTCCTGAGCTCACTAAAAATCCCAGGGTTGGAAGGAATCTGGCATAATCATCTGGCTCAGGGCTTTGTCTTTATTCAAAGGAGGGTCTAAAACACTCAGAACCTCCTGGGGTAGAGCAGGGATGGCTGGACTGTCATCTTCCAGAAATTCTTAAGAATGGAGGAAGAGCCCCAGATTTCTTTCAGGGACCCATTTTAGTGTTGTATTCTCCTCACTATTGAAAGATCATTTCTCATCATCAGCTGCAATGTCTTCATTTTAAATGTATGCCTATTTCCTCTTGCTCAGCTGTCCAAGGACAGAGGAGACAATTGCTCATGTCATTCTGGTAAAACCTTCTTCAAATACTTAAGTTCATAAGCGTTGAAGTGAGACAGAATTGGGATCAAGTTCCTGTTCCACCCTTACCAGGTATGTGAAATTGGGTAAGTTAGTTAATCTCTGTAGCCTCTATTTTTAATATCTGTAAAATGGGGTACACACAGTCCCTATCTCTTATGGTTGTGGTGAGAATTAAATGAGATGCTGGCCTCAATAAATATCAACTATTATTATTTTATTATTAAAGACAGTAATTGCCAACGTTATTATGTTGGCTTCAATGAGAAATATCTGAGCGTCTTTCAGGAACAACTAACAATCTGTTAATACATACTTACCGTGTGTGAGATACTAGAAGGATAGAGGGAACCCCTTATTATAATAATACCTATCTATTATTGTACTAATAATTTTTATTGATCACTGGGAAAATAAACAGGTTCTCTTGAATCACCAGGGACATTATTTTAAATAACCAAAACAATAATACTAGCTAACATTTACCGTCACTTCATCATCTGTTGAGTTGTCTTCTGCATTCACTAGTACATTTAATAATCTATGTAGTAGATATCACTTTGTAATCCTCAGTTTACAGTCGAGGGAACTCAGGCTCAGAGGTGACCCAGCTCAAGGTCACATAACCAATAAGTGGCAGAATCAGCCTTGAACCCAAGTCAGTGTGGGTCTAAATTCCATGCTTTCCCCCAAGTGCTTGGTCAGAGGTAAGTCATCTCGGTGCCAACTGAGGGGGTAATATTGCATGGTGGAGTGGAAGATGTTAGAACATAGTTCTTATACTTTTCTAATCTTTCACTTTGGAATCTTAATCATATGATACAGCTGGTTTTTAGTAATACTGGCAAAATCCATATCTCTTTTCCCACCATAGTCCATAAAAAGCTTCTTCTCTAGCATCTAACGTGAAAGCCAAACAGTATAGATACCCTCAAGCCATACAATAATAGATACCCTCAAAGGTGGAACAAGGACACAGGGCCCGTGTTATCCCAGAGTGATGGCTTTCACTAGGAAGACCTAAGGCCTGCCCATTTCAGTCTGATTTCCCAGCAGGGGCTGCCTGACAGGCCTGTCTTAGATCCTGGGGCCTTCATAGAGAATCAGGAAAGGCTGGTTACCATTTTTCTCCAGTTCCCATATAGCCATGATGGGAGATGCCAGCAAAACCAGGGAAAACCAGGAGACAACCAACTGCTGAGGGTGCATCTGCAGGAGGGGGAGAAACAGAGGAGGAGACGGAGGAAAAGAGAAAGAAGAGGAGGGATAAGAGAAGAGAGAATGTCAGTAGTTATGCGATCACCTTTGGAAACCATATTCACATTCTATGTACATTGTCTTTAATCTTTATCTTTCTCTTTCTTCTCTACTGTCAGGTTAATACTCAGTGAATTCCAGGAGCCCTCTGCCAGTCTCTGGGTAAGAACATCTCCAAATAGAGAACCGCAGACGATCTGCAGCTGAAAGATCCTCATGGCCAGCTATCTGATATGATCCTCTTATTTTTTTTTTTTTTTTTTTTTTGCGGTACGTGGGCCTCTCACTGTTGTGGCCTCTCCCGTTGCAGAGCACAGGCTCCGGAAGCACAGGCTCAGTGGCCATGGCTCAC
The DNA here is from genome assembly GCF_949752795.1 of Hyperoodon ampullatus. Classification (NCBI taxonomy): domain Eukaryota; kingdom Metazoa; phylum Chordata; class Mammalia; order Artiodactyla; family Ziphiidae; genus Hyperoodon; species Hyperoodon ampullatus. The sequence goes on from NC_136917.1 coordinate 4,100,288, forward strand.
GGGCCCAGCCACTCTGCGGCATGTGGGATCTTCCCAGACCGGGGCATGAACCAGTGTCCCCCGCATCGGCAGGCGGACTCCCAACCACTGCGCCACCGGGGAAGCCCGATCCTCTTATTTTTAAGATGAGAAACCTAAGGCTCAGAGAAGGAATGTGACTTGTCTAGATCAACATTCAGTCATTATTTACTTGGTACTTCCTGTGTAAAGGGCACTGAGCTAGAGCAGCTGAGAGTGAAAAATGATTTTTACCTGGACCCCGACTTCTAGGAGCAAATACTTTCATTCAACAAATATTTCTTAAGTCAGTGTGTTAAATGCCTACCCTCCAGTTGGGGAGATAAGCTACATACCCGTATTACAGCAGCACAAGGCAGTATGTGCGGTGACACCCAGGACTAAAGGTCTTGGGTTGGGGGGCAGAGGGAGCAATACTGAAGTGATCTTTCAAGTTCTGGCAATGAGTCCAGCCCTTGTTGGTGAGGCTTCCTTTCTCTCCCTGCTTAAGACTGTAACTGTTCCAAACACAAAGATTACTTCCTCCCACATAAGGTAACCAGTAGTTCTCAAACTTGAGCATATGTCAGAATAACCTGGAAGCCTTGCTAAAGCACAGATTGCTGGCCCCCATTCCCACCCTGACCCTAGAATGTCTGATTCAGCAGGTCTGGCGGGGCCTGAGAGTCTGCATTCCTGTACGTTTCCAGGGGAAGCTGATATTGCTGGTCTGAGGACTACTCTTTGAGATCCATTGGTTAATCCATGTTCAGGGTTCAGAGCCCCTGCAAATCAAGATGTCCTTTGGGAGAAGACCATAGAATATCGATATATTCAACATGAAAATGAAATGCATACTTTTGTGCTAAATCAGTTTCACTTATAATGAAACTCAGTCTAGATTAGTATCCAGGGTTTATGAAAATCTTCAGACTGACAATTACACCCCACCTGTGAATTAGGTGGAGATAATTATTATTTATTTTCAGTCTGATACACCTCCATCCATCTTGGAGAGCACCAATGTTCTGTAGGAACGTGGTTTCAGAAACCACTGGGCTATATGAAGAACAAGAATCAAAGTTTTCTGTGAAATACCTTAAAAATAAGCACTCCTTGGTTGGGGTAACAGAATATTGACAAATCACGGCTTTGTCAGAACTGCTGCTAACCCTAGGGGAACTTTGCCGTGTATTTTATTCCCTCATATCATAAAGGTTGTGAGTGGCAGAGTCAGGAGCAGAAGTCAGGCCTTCCCGTACACTGTCAGCACTCTTGTCACTGCAGCAGGCAACTTTCAAGGGCACATCTATCAATTTAGTCCAAGTTATGACTGTAGCAAAGTTCTAGTTGCCATGGAGCACCAGTTAGTACATTTATAGGCTTGGAGTCCAGCAGCATGGACTTGAATTCTGGTTGCACCACTCATTAGTTGTGTGAGATCGGCCAAATTACTCTCTGAGCCTCAGTCTCCTCATCTACAAAATGGGTATAATACCCATCTCAAAGGGTTGTTGGGAGAATGCAATGAGATGACATATTATAGAAGCCAACCAAATGTGTTAGCTTGTACCCAGAAGAAGAGATAAAGGAACAATTTGATTTCTCTCTGGGTTGTCTGTGATGGATAAACAAAAAAGTCATGCCTGGCTGTAGGGAAATGCCCACAGAGGTACTGCAATTACACAGGCCTATAAAACTCAGATGTCAGCACTCTGGGAATGGAAATGGTAGAGATTCCTGGCACCTCCTGGTGAATCCTTTATGCTCTCTTAACACTGGGATTTTCCCTTTGGCTAAGTGCCCAGCACTTCCCTTCTGGGTCTCAGATGCATCTGAGAATTTCAGGTGAACAACACTTCAGGGTCAAGGGAGCCCTGGTGATGGTTCTAAGAAACAGCTCCCATTTTTGTATCACCTACATTTTAAACCACAGGACACTGGCAGAAGGTAGAGATGGTGGTGGGTCACTTTCTTAATCAAACCCAGGGGAAACCAAAAAGGGGCAGCATGCAGTTACCATGTTGTTATCTAGATCAACTGATACCAAGGGCTTGGATTGCGGTTTGACCACTCACTAATCATATGATAATGGCCAAATTACTTTCTAAGCCTCAGTCTCCTCAGCTGTAAAATGGACATAATACCCATCTCAAAGGGTTGTTTAGTTGTTCGGTTGTATCCCACAGATCACATTTTCTTGGCCTGCTAAATTTGAGAGTTTTAAGGATTAAACATTTTAAAATGTAATTTCATAGGTTTTCTAAACTCTTGAAACCCTTGTATGAGGGATGCAGGGACCCCAGGTCCTGTGGTACGTTAAGGCTCCCTAACTCTGGTGCCAACATGGGCATGCCAGTGACACTTGACTAGGCATCTCTTTTTCAAGTTTTATTTTGTTCATTTCTTTTTAATTAGAAAAGAGAATTATTATTTAAAAATAAAAAGGCATAGTCACAGAAGGCTTGTGTAACACATGCAAAGGGTCCCAGTTCTAGAGACAGGCAGCGCTGTGTTGGCATCCCAGCCCTGCCACTTGTTAGGTGTGTGACTCTGGACGAGTCACTTGATGTCTCTGAGACTCATACTCTTAATCTGTAAAATGGGAACCCTGCTGTGATGAAGAGGTAATGAAATAATTCACATAAAGTATCCAGCATGGTGCCCTGATGAGGTCAGGACTCCTGGCTGTTTCCTCTCAAAGCCCCATTCCTCCTTTGACAGCGCTTATATAACACAATTGCAATCATATAGTTACTTCTTTCACGTTTGTCTTCCCCACCACACTGAGCTCTCTGATGGCAGTGATCATGCCTGTCTTATTCCACACTATGTCCCTGGAGTCTAGCAGGGAGAGTCTAGCTCAGAGGGATTTCATTAATTATTAGAAGAATGAATGAATGGACAGAAATAGTAAAATTTCAGACCCCAGTAAAATGAACTCTAAGAGGCTGCCCAAATTCTTTCTAATACCTTGAAATTCCTTATTTGAAAAAAGTGGGCCATCAGCTCAGGTTTAGTAATCTCTTTGTTAAAATGATATTTTAAACTGATCATTCTTTTTTTAACCTGAAAATTATTGCACACGATTTACCTAGGCAACTATAAGACACAGTAAAGATTATCTTTTTTTTTCCTTCTCACAGATTTTAAACTTCAGAAAGTAGTTTTAAACATTGGTGTTGCTTTCCATTTTTTAAGTGATTAGTTAATCCAAAAGATCTGGATAAGTTAACTGTCAATCTAGTTGACTGTCACAAGTCCACGACAAATATGGGACCAACTATGCTTATAACATTCAATTATGAGGTATAAGAATGAATTCAATTACTTATTAGATTCATTATTACTTACTGAATAAAAGGCTTTTAAAAAGTTTACAATAATAAGGGAAGCACCACTCACTTTATACAATCCTTTAACTAATGAGCATTAATATTGAGGAACACACTTTTATATACATACCACTTTAAAACAAGACAAACCTTTCTATAAAATGTGCATTTGTTCACAGACTTTAATATACAATTATTATTAGTTGAGTTTTAAAATGAATACTTTGTATATTAATCCCCAAAGCACTGACTTTTCACTAGTGTCCCAGTAGGTAAGTCACCAGGAATGCTTCCAGGAATTCACCCACTCCACAATGCCTGGTACAGGGGTAGCACATGAATGGTGTCTACCCTTGGACAGCCTGTTGGCCTGTGGAAGGGGTGGCAGGGCCTAGGCAAGTACTTACCTTGCTTCTGGTCAGGCTGCAGTGTTCCTTGGGTCTGAAACCGTTTGTTTCTTCTGCTACTGCTGCTACTATTGGAGCTTATATACCCTACTCCTACCAAGCTTTCTGATGGAAACTTAAACTAGAAACTGACTTGTTCCAAGTTGCAACACTGAAAACAACTCTCACAACCTTCTGGGGAATTTCAAGAAGTTCCTTTTTTTTTTTTTTTTTTTTTCTCTGTGTGTATCAATAAGGCAGAGGGAACACAGGCATCAAAATCCCAGGTAATGAACTAAGAGGAAATGACTTTTGGGTGGAGAAAAAGGAAGGAGATGGGATGGTCACTTCTTTGGGTTGACATCATGGCCAAGGTGCTTAGAGAGAGTAACAGGCAGCCTCCCTGGGCTCCACAGACTAGAGGAGAAGGAAGGCCAAGGAGAGGTCACGCAGGAGGATGAGTTCAGGTCAGGATCCAGCAGTTGTATGCTAGAGGGTCCAAAATCAAAATCTGTGGTTCTCCTGAGATTAAAGAGGATGAGAAGAAGTGCAAACGATTTAGTATGTCCGGAGCATCCTCCCCCAGCATTACTCCTTTAACATCTGGATTTCAGAAACACACTTTTACCACCCCTTGTGCTTCATGCACCACACACACACGCACGCGCACACTCACACAGACACAGCCCTCAGAAGATGATAAATGTGTGTATTACTAATAACATTCAAATCTGTAGGAATACTGCCTATGCTCATAGGTACTCACTCATAGATGGATGGAAGCAGAAAGTGAAATATCCACAGGCATATATACAACTGATGCCACACTCAAGGCACACCACTTTGGGCACCCAGACTATATCTTCACACTCATTTTCACACAAATCTATGTCCCTAGGAGCTCTACACAGATGCACAGAGTTAGCAGAACTATCTAGAAATTTCCAGCGGAATTTGACATTGCTAAGAGGAGTGCAAAGGCGTACACCGGCGTTAGACACCCCGACACCAATCTGCACACGAACAGGAACACTAACACGAACACCTACACCAAGTACTACAGGCAGAAAGATGCGGGCCGTACTCAAATACGTACGCTGCCGACAGAGGGCGCTGCAGCGACGCGGTCCCCGCGCGGCGACGCGGGCCCGGGAGCGCACCCTCTGGTGACTTCTCCATCCCGGCCTCTGGTCCCAGCGGCGGGGGAAGTTCCTGGGACCGGCCGGGTTTAAGGTGGGTGCAGATTTCCGCACTAACTTTCCTCGCAGTCTCAGTCGGGGAAAACGGGGAACCCGGGCGAGAGCGGCGGAGCTTTCCAGCTGCACACTTCCTCCCTCCCGCCATTTGTCCGGGCCGTGGGAGGGCGGGGGCCCGCTTAGCTGGCAGTCCCACTGGTTATCCGGCCTTGAGCTCTGGCTTGGGCGGAGACGTTACCTCCAGCTCAAAGGGCCTTCTCCTGTCTCCTCTGCCCTCTAGGCTTGAAGGGGGAACGGAAGTTCTTCTCAAGTTAAACAACAAAGCAAATGTCATATATCTAAGGTATATGGTTATGTGAACAAAGTAGGTTGCATTGTATCTTGGTGGTATGATCCTGTGTGTGTGTGTGTGTGTGTGTGTGTGTGTGTGTGTGTGTGAGAGAGAGAGAGAGAGAGAGAGAGAGAGAGAGAGAGAGAGAGAGAGCGCATGCGCTTTTTACAGTGGGCGTCCTTGAGGACTATAGCTAGGAGGTGATGGGACCTTTTCACAGTTTGACTTTTTGTTGTTGCTGTTGTTGTTATATGATACACAGACGTATTAAATATGTATTAAAATATGTACCAAGTTGGGGGGGGGTTCTTCCTGTAAAAATGCTTTCATTTCCCCCTGCAAATCATCAACGGTTACTGAACAGAAAATTTAAAATGAATTTGACATGAAATAGTTCCACTAATTCATTTACAATGGCAGCACCACTACAGATGAGGCCTTTTGTGACCCTCCGTAAATATATACATATGTAAAATAAGACAAAACATTAAAAAAATGTGCTCATAAAAGCATCTTCAAAATTTAAAAAAATTGATCTGAAACATAAAATCTAAGTAAAAATAGCGTCCTAGTTATGCAAACAAAACTTCAAGGTTAGCCTTGGCCCCCCTTTTCCGCTGAGATTGCAGCCCCAGGGTGAGTCTTGTATGAAAAGTGTGGGACCACCATTGTTCACCAATGCCAAGGGCAAGTAGTAGGTGTTTAAGAACATAGGCTTTGGAATTAGAGATCTGGATTCCAGCACCTGCTCTAAAAATTACCTAACTTCTCTAAGCCTCAGTTCCCACACCTGTAAAGTGTGATTAATAATAGTACCTGGTCTTAGGTTTGTTGTGAAGATTAAATGGGGTACGATGCAATGCACTTAGCACAGCATTCGGCTGAGCGCTTAATAAACCACTGCTCTTACTCATTTATTCATTTATTCACTGGCGGGAGGACAGTGATCTGATTCCACTGGTTTCTGAGAATGATGTGTCCAGATCTGAGGGTTGGGTGGGGAGAGACTGGGGCAGGAGGCTCAGGAGAGAGAGTGCCCAGCAATCCAGTGTGAATGGATGAGGACGGCCTCATGCTTCCTCCCCCTGCCAGGAGGGGGGCCACGTGACGTATCTGCTCTGTGATGGTGGCAAGAGGAATGAAAGAAGTCAGGGAATTAATATGAGGAACCAGGATTAGGGCTCCTAATCGTCCTCATGCCGTGAAACCACATGACTACAGTTGGGCCATTACTTTGGCTCTGAGCATCCAGGTAGCCAGGAAGAGAAAGAAGAACCTGTACTTGGGCCACCTCTGCCCCAGAGGACTGACTACCTATTCTGATGTGGCCACTTCACCCACTGAGGAAAGTAGTTCTCATACTTTCTCTACAGATAAGAAAAAAATTCAGGTTTGGGGGACCCACCCTCAGAGATGGTGACTCAGTAGATCTGGAGTGGGGTGCAGGAATTTGCATTTTAACAAGTTTGCAGGTGATTCTGACATGGGGACTGTGGTCCACACTTTGAGACATGTTACACAACCCTTGTGCTGTGGTGCCTGGAGATACATCCCATGCCTTACTCATCTCTGGATACCCTACAAGGCCAGCCAGCACTCTGGTGATGTTAGCCAAATGCCCATGTCCTGATTTCACAGAAGAGGTTTATCACCCTGTCCCACTTCACCATTCAGACACTGACCCCAGGCAAACTGAACCAAAAGCTCATGATCTCCCTGTGGCTTTTCCTGTGGGAAAGGAAGCTCTGCTAACAAAGAGCAGGAGTGCTGAGCTGTAAGATAGAGAGGATCCCCCTAGAAACTGAAAATAACTTGAAGAATTTTTTGACCACAAACCTTTTTTTTTCCTAGAAGAATGCTCCGAACTTCTAAAGTTTTAAGTAAAGGGGAAGCCACATATGCTCTTTAAAATTGAAATATTTTTAGAAAATTACACAAGCAATACATGTATGCATGCTATTGTAAAACCTTCAAACCATGCAAATAAAGATAGAATAAAAAGTTGAGGCCCTGATTCACATGGCTCCCAGAGGTCACCAGTGCCAACACTTTGATGTATATTACTCCAGAGTCTACTCTTGGCTCTTTTCTATGCCTTTCTTTCCTCTTCCTCCCTCCCTCCCTCCCTCCCTCCCTTCCTTCCTTCCTTATCTAAATGGGATCATACTGTACATATTCTTCTGCAAATTGCTCTTTCCTTATGATAGTCTGTTTTGTGTCCGGCAGCCTCCTATGTCTTCCTACAGGTCATCTAGAATATTCTATCACTTCAGGCTTTGTTCCCCAGCCAGCTTCTCTCAGGCTCCTAAAATGGCTCTTCAATTCCAGGCATTAATCCACACAGGACATCATCTGGGATAATAAAAGACTGTCTTTTCTGGTGTGTCTCTCTTAGGAGCAAAGAATTTGTCCCAGAAGCTCCCATGGCCTTCTCCTTGTCTGCTTGGTCCCCTTGAGTCAATCATTGAGAAAGAGGATGGGCATACAATGAAAGTGTTAGACAAGTCAGGTTTGCCCCTGAGCTGTTAGAGGATCAAGATCCCACAGGAGTGGATACTCCAATGAGGTGGAAATGTCAGTGCAGCAAAGAGTCAAATGTGTCTCATAGGTGAGCCCCACTGGTTAGTGCTGCCAATGAAGTGAAGAAATATGGCCATTTTGTGGCTCATGAGGACCAAGTCTTCTTCCCCCAAATGGTCAGCTGCTTTTGAAGGGACACTTGGAGTTTAAAGGCATTGGCAGTAATTCCCACCTGCCATCTCAGAAATGTGTGCTCTCGCAGAAAAACGACTGGAAGATTTTATAGACAAAAATTTAACTGTATATTGATATATCTGAGTGGTAACCACTGTACGTGATTTTTGTCTTCTTTGTGATTTCCTAAATATGCCAATATGTCCACAATGAACTTGTATTACTTTTCTAATTGGAAAAATGTCATTGAAAAAAGAGATGAATGAAATATACAAAAAAGGCAGAATGTTTAGTGGTTAGGAATTTGCCTTCCACAGCCAGACAGACCTGGGTTAGAACATGATCCGTATGTCAAATATAATTGAATGTGCTCCTGGATTATAACCTTCTCCTGGGATGAAAGTTGCCAAGTCACTGTGAAGTGCTATGCTTTATGGGTAGTGATGGAGAGGCGTCTGTCCTAGGTATGATGTTTCCTAGAGGCAGAAGACTGCCTGAAGTAATCTCATTCAATTATTTCAAGTGTCCTTCAAATGCCTGTTTTTTGTTTTAGTGCTTTGTAAAAGATCGCTAAAGTCAGCTTCATTTTTACAGAGACTAAGATGTCTTCACCAGCCACCTCCCCTTCAGCAATGACTCTGATCACGTTTCTATAGTGTCATCCTTCTCTCCCTGGCCTGTGCTTTGAAGGCAGCAGGTGTCAGATGTAGTCACTTCTGAAGTTCATCATCCAAGTGGGCATCTTTGACCTGCTCTACTGGACTGACTGCAAAGTAAGTCAAATATTCCACTCTGAAATTGATTTTTCAATTTGAATATGGAAATCTTTTTCTCTTCCTCTCTAAGTGCAATTTTATGTCAATCCCAGTGAAAGGAATGGGTGTGTGGACAACTGGAAGGAAGTGGGTGTGTCCTGGGCTGTAGAATTGCTGAGGTGTTTAAATGCTTATGCTAGAAAGGTGTGGGAACAGTTGGTCTGGTCTTGCAGTTATCAGAGACAGGTAGAACAAGGCAAAGTGGGACAGAGGTGGAGAGGGCAGGCATCTGGGGCAAAGCCCTACCATCTACTGTCTGATGGTCCCTTTCTACATCAACTCAAACCAAAAGACAATTATTGCATATCAGCTGGCCACCCCTGCATTTGTAGGATGAATTGTTAAACCACCATTTAATAAAGCACATTCCTGTTGCTACTCATCCTGGTGCACATAGAATCCTCTAACCAAGAAGTAACATGACCAAAAATCAGGGCCTGTGATTTGGTGTATCTTCCATTGTGACTGTTGATTTGGAACTCCCATTTGAGGCTACATTCATTTCTCTATTCATAGGAATTTATATTCTTCTAGGCTGTTATTATATCTTGCTCTGGAAGTCTGCTCAGGAAGATAACTATTGACCCTAGTCTCTTGCCCTGTCATTTTCTCGCCAATGTTTGGGTTTAAAAATCCTGTCTATTATCTATCTTTATTTTTGATGGTGCTTTAAAAAAATAACTCATGCTTCTGGTTTAAAAAAATCAAATAGTACGAAGGTTATTAAATGTGTTTACTTTCTTGAGGTGCCTCCTGGACTCCCCAGTGTGAAATTGTTTATACCACAGCCAAGTGAGGCTGTGCTAAACTTACCCTTCACATTTGGGGATAATCTCTTAGTCATTGTACCTGAATATGTAACAAACAAATAGACAGAAACTTTATTTATGTTTTTTTACCAGGTGAAACATGTTCTTTTAGGCCTTGGGAGATAGAATTGTAAGACTTGGGCACTGCCACCAACAGGTTATGCTCATGTTGGGTAGACTTGATAAAGCATGAAGGTTATATGATGCCAAGACACAAATGTGGCAAGGCACTGAGTGGGTGACTGGTAACCAAATGAATTTATGCAGAAGGCATTATCATGTTTGTGGTGTAAAAGCACCAGTGGTGATGAAACACCACTCTGTGGGCGTTGAGAGGCCAGAGAAATTTAGCAAAAAGGAAAAACAGCATCCTCAAGTATAGCAAGAAGCAGCACAGCGAACAGACCCTGGAGTTGAACAGTCTTGGGTTTTGGCCTCAGCTCTGTTCTACTAGCTGGATGATCTTGGGCAAATTCCTTTGACTCTCTGAGCCTCCGTGTCCTCATCTGAGGAAGATGGCACTGCTCATAGTACCTACCTCAGAGGAGCTATCAGGATCGAATTATGTTTTGCATACAAGATGGATCAATAGATGGTAACTCTTATTAAAATTAAATAATATAGGGAATTCGCTGGTGGTCCAGTGGTTAGGATTCTGTGGTTCCACTGCAGGGTGCATGGGTTCGATCCCTGGTCGGGGAACTAAGATCCCGCATGCCACAGGGCGAGGCCAAAAAACAAAACAAAGCAAAGCAAAACAAAACAAAACAAAATTAAAGAATATAAAAAAGGAATGTGGTTGGTTGTCAGACAAGCCTCTGGTCTTACAATGGAGTGATCATTAGGTCAGATGACACAGCAAAGTTTTAACAATTATTTTCTCTTTATTTGGTTGTTTATTTAATTCATTACTTTTTATTTGGCCACACTTTTACTGGGTACCTACTTTGTGCCAGGTGCTATGTCAGTGCAGGAGGAACACTATCCCCACTAGTGATGTGTCATAGGACCTTAGCGGGCAGCCAAAAAGCCAAGAGGCAAGGACACTGCAGTGTAACACATCTTACTATGGTGATCGGGGCAGGGTGATTTAGAAGCACACGCGTTTTTGGGATGGTGGTTGGGGAAGGCTTCCCAGGAGACGTGATATCTAAGCTGAGGACTGAAGAATGAGGAGTTTGTAAGAGAAACAATAACAGCTAACTTTTTGAGTGCACTCCTGTCTACTAAGTATGGGGCTGGGTGTCTCACTTGTGTTTTCTTATCTAGTACTCAGAACAAAACTATGAGGTAGGTACTATCCTGCCCACTTTACAGATGAGGAAGCAGAAGCTCATAGATGTAATAGTTCACTTGCCATAGAAAATGTAGGTAGTGGGACTTCCCTGGTGGCGCACTGGTTAAGAATCCGCCTGCCAATGCAGGGGACACAGGTTTGATCCCTGGTCCGGGAAGATCCCACATGCCGTGGAGCAACTAAGCCCGTGCGCCACAACTACTGAGCCTGTGTTCTAGAGCCCGCGAGCCACAGCTACTGAAGTCCGCACGCCTAGAGCCCGTGCTCTGCAACAAGAGAAGCCACTGCAGTGAGAAGCCTGCGCACCGCAAGGAAGAGTAGCCCCCACTCGCCACAACTAGAGAAAGCCCGCGTGCAGCAACAATGACCCACCACAGCCAAAAATAAATAAATAAATAAATAAATTTATATTAAAAAAAATGTAGCTAGTAAGTGGAGAAACTGGGATCAAAACACATCACGTGTTTGAGTTCATTGGTCTCACCTGTCACGAAAGGCTACCCTATGTTATGTTTGTACAGTGAGGGCAATTCAGGTTAGCAGGAAAGGCATCATCCTCACCTAAACCATGCATATATGGTAGGCCAAAGGGGTAAGTGGTCTTCTGAGAGGTGGATACATGTGAAATAGGAGGTGCAGAGAGCCTTGAGGAGGACAGTGATCTGATTCCACTGGTTTCTGAGAATGATGCGTCCAGATCTGAGGGTTGGGTGGGGAGAGACTGGGGCAGGAGGCTCAGGAAAGAGAGTGCCCAGCAATCCAGTGTGAATGGATGAGGATGGCCTCATGCTTCCTCCCCCTGCCAGGAGGGGAGCCACGTGACATATCTGCTCTGTGATGGTGGGCTCCACAGGTACCGCTGGGCAGACACTGCGGTACACTGGGCTTACTTTTAAGCCTAGAACATGAAGAGGGCTGGTTAAGAGGGAGGAAACAAAGGGTTGGGAGGATCAAGCAAACACACTCAGTGCTTGGGGCCACAGCTCAGGCCACGTCTAGACAAATGAGCAATAACCCAGCTGCTACTTTCCATTTCTGTCATCTAAGTGGATAATCAAAGTTTCATACGAATTCTTTTTGGTTCCAATCATGAGCAGAGCCAGGAGCACAGATGGGTCTAGGAATTAACTGCTTGCTTGCTTATGTATCACTTTTTGCACTGATCTATATATTCTAAAACGAGCAAGAGTCACTTGGACCCATCAGTTTCTGAGGCAGAAACGTACCCTCAGAATGATACGTGGGGCTCCATGGGGAGTCCTTGAATGCTGTCCTCATAATGGCAGCAAACTTTTATTGAGAGCACTTGCTTCTTGCCAGACATCAATTCAGAGCTTTGCAGTTAGTCCTCATAACAGCCCTTTTACAAGGAAAGTCACTGCGGGTAGCGAGAGAGAATGAGTAACTTGCCCAGTGGCTGCCAGCAAGGGGGCAGTGGAGCTGGGATTCATGATCTCAAACACTGCCCTGGACCGCCTCTGCCTAGGGATGGTGATACCGTTGGCCCTCATTTTTATTTGAAGGACTGTTTGCCAGAAAAGCCTCCTGAACGCTTTGGGCTTGACAGGGCCATAGTCAAAATCCTGGCATTTGTTTACTTCACAGCGATTTCTTGAATGACAGTTACGTGCTAAGTCACTGTGCTAAGTTCAGTGGACACAGCCGTGAGCAGACAGACTCTGTCCCCACAGAGGTAAACATGTATGTGCAGAGGATAAAATCATATGAGGGAAATGAATGGTGGGTGAGACAGGATAACAGGGAGACCTCACTGTAATAGGTCAGGGGAGGCTTGTGGTCCAGTGTTTAAGACTCCGCGCTTCACATCTTGGGGGCACGGGTTCAATCCCGTATTAGGGACCTAGGATCCCACTTGCCACACAGTGTGGCCAAAAAAAAAAAAAAAAAAAAAAGGTCAGGGGAGGCCTTTCTAATGAAGTGGAATTTAAGATGGGACCTGAGAGTAAACCAGGATAAGAGACAGCAAGATGTGCCAGCAAGACATCTCCATCATGGGAAAGGGCTTGCTGTGTGTGAGGAACTGAAAGGAGGTCAGTGTGAGCAGAGCATGGAGAACAGAGAGGAGGGACGCCTAGCAAGGCTGAGACAGGCCTGGGCTAGATGCTGTAGCACAAAGACCTTGTGTACTGGCACCTTGAGCACCAAAAGGTAGAAAAGCCACTGAGCTGAAGCAGCCCCAACATCCAAACCAAGATCAGGTACAAATGAGGTCCCTGAGAGCTGCAAAGCATTATTGACTGGACCAGAGGTTTCCAAACCGTCTCAGTTTATGGAGCCCTTAGTACCCCAGTGATTTTTTTCATGGTGCCCTTAGGCCAAAAGAAATACATAATGGTTCCATTTATTAAGTAGATAGGTCCAAACAATGTAATGTCTTTATGTCCTAACAACTTTTTAGCAGTCATTTGAAAGAATGATACTCATAAATTGAAAGAAAATAATCCTATTTTTATTGCATTGTTAAATCACCTGGTTACTAATGGGATGCACATGCCTGTTGGGCACTGGACAACAACTCAAACTTTGGAATCAGATTGGACGCTGCCACCTTCATTTCCTGTTCCACAGATTTCCTTATGGGACTTTTTAAAAAAAATCACAGTTACTGCAGAAAACATGATTTTGCAAAGATATGCCATCATTGAAAGGAATGCAGCATGATCTAATGTTGACATCGAACAACCCTAAATTGGTGCAGTGTTCAACAGATGCTGAGTATTTCACGTTTCCCTTAGGGATTTCAAGTATCTCCCAGCACTTCCGTGAATCTATATGGTGCCTTGGGGTGACTTGGTATACAGTTGGGGGACCACAGAAATAGACATATTACTTTCAGACTATGGAACGAAGATATTCCTTTGCCGCTAAATCCTGTCTCAAATCCATATGTGAGCACATAGTAACATTGTGTGTGAGAATTCCAGGAAGGAAAATCGCCGCCTTTCTGGAAATTGTGTCCTATTTGCGCATAAATCAATAGGGGTCGCCCCAGAGTGCTAAGCCAGCCTGGCTGCTTTGGATAGAGGAGAGGAGGGAAAAGGTGAGAAATGAGTACAGATCTTCAGCAACAGCATGAAAGCATGTGCTGTTGAACAGAGGAAATGAGTATGCAATGTGCAATAGAGATGAAGCAATGAATGCCAGGATTCTGAAGGGTTGGTTGTTGTCAGAACCCGCAGTTAGGCTGGCTAAGCCTCAGGGCGTTGCCCCTCGTAATCAGGAACATCCGGCCAGAAGACAATTATAGAACATGCAGAAAAGGAATTCAACACCCAGCTCTACCAACACATTCCTTTGGTTGCTCTCATCTGTTTCTTTAGCTGGATGCCATTCTTGGTGACTGAGAGAAAGTGTGAGGATTAGTGAGCAGATAAGCAGACCTGTCTTTGGAATGCCCCAGAACCTTGATGCAGTATAAGCGCCGTGTTGTTTCAATGAATGAACAGTAGCCAGTAGAACCAGTTGACTTTAAGGCAGTTTAACTTTCTCTTTCTGCATGACATCATATATGCAAATTTTCCAGGCTGGTTGAGACACTGATGAAACCAGTTTGCATGGAGATAACCTTATGTCATCCTTGTGATGGCTGGACCCAGGAAGTCAGCTGGAGAATCCACAGTGTCACTCAGAGGTGAAATGTGTCCTCACTGGTCAACACTTTAGGCATGAGAAAATCCACTCTGAATGAGGAAGCGCTCTTAGGTTGGCTTAGGCCATCTCCTTCTATCTGATAGATGATCTCAGAGAGAGAGAGAGAGAGAGAGAGAGAGAGAGAGAGAGAGAGAGAGAGAGAGAGAGAGACTTCCCTGGGGGAAATCCCTAGCCTTGGAAATTCTGCACTTGTTGGCATATTGAAGGGTCCAAGTTCTCTTTGCAAGGTGTAGTCATCTGAGTTCTCTCCTGGATCCACTGACTTGTCATGGTTTGCCACATGGAGAGTGGTTCCAGTGGTCAATTAACAAAATTAAAAAAGCATGTGTTTATTGGGGACTGGGAGTGGGGATGGAAAATAGCGATGTATCCCTTCGAACATGGATGACCTGGACTGGAGCCACCTTTCATCACTACATATTACATTTGAAGTAAGCTCGTGCTACCTTTTGAGGTGGAATATAGGGCATAGTTAAACGTAATGGTCTCTAAGAGCCCGGATGCTTAAACACCGACTACCATTTATTGTTTATATGGCGTTGGGAAGGGTACTCGATCTTCCTGTGCTGTACTTTCCTCGTGTTACAATGGGGATGGTTTTTCTAGTACCTACCACAGAGGGCTGCTGTGAAGATTGAAGGAGATACTGCACAAAGAGTATTCATGTGCTCTATGAACAGGACCTGGCTTACAACAGACATTCAGCACTTGTTTTTTTCTTTGTTTGTTTTTGAGACTCCTGTCATCCAGGACTAGATAAATAGATTATAAGGTTCTTTGAGCCAAGGTGCCTATTTTCTCTTTCTCTTGTAAGTCTTTCCATCTTTAGAACAATGTTGAGCACAAAATTGGTGCTGTTGATTAATAACTTATAAAAATATTTCCCAGTGAATACTCAGGCACTCCTGAAAGTTGCAAGAGCTCTCAGGGTACTTGGTCATAAAACTAACAAACACACCAAGATAGTCCTTGATTACAGTTCCAGATGCTCATATCTCATTTTCTTCAATATCCACTTGAATATTGTATTTATTTATTTTAAAATATTTATTTATTTTTTGGCTGAGTCAGGTCTTAGTTGCCCCACGTGAGATCTTTCGTTGCGGTGCGTGGGCTCTTCATTGTGGTGTGTGGGCTTCTCTCTAGTTGTGGCACACGGGCTCCAGAGTGCGCGGGCTCAGTAGTTGTAGTGTGCAGGCTTAGTTGCTCTGCGGCATGTGGGATCTTATTTCCCAGACCAGGGATCGAACCGGCATCCCCTGCATTGTAAGACCGATTCTTAACCATTGGACCACCAGGGAAGTCCTGAATATTGTATTCTGTCTTTGTTGAGATGATCTCATTGTTCTATTGGAACTTTTTGGAGCTAAGGCTTGAAGTAAAGACCCCTTATTAGCCTAAACTTGCAGGATGACAAAATCTAGGGCTTTTAGGAGCCAGGTAGAAAAGGTAAACAGGGCTTCCCTGGTGGCGCACTGGTTGAGAGTCTGCCTGCCCATGCAGGGGACGCAGGTTCGTGCCCCAGTCTGGGAAGATCCCACATGCCGCGGAGCGGCTAGGCCCGTGAGCCATGGCCACTGAGCCTGCGCGTCCGGATCCTGTGCTCCGCAATGGGAGAGGCCACAACAGTGAGAGGCCCACGTACCGCAAAAAAAAAAAAAAAAAAAAAAGGTAAACAAGTGAAGGGTGCCGTGATGGTTCTGGATAGTCCTGGAGACATCAGAATACTAAGACAGTCATGTCCCATCTAAATGCATTCAAATTCAATTTTTCAAAATTTAGACTTTATTTTTAATATCAGTTTAAGGTTTACAGCAAAATTGAGGGGAAAGTACAGAGGTTTCTCATAAACCCCTGGCCCCCACACATGCACAGCCTCCCGCATTATCAACATCCCCATCAGAGTGGTACCTTTGTTAAAACTGATGAACCTACGTTGATATGTCATTATCATTCAGAGCCTATAATTTACATTAGAGTTCACTCTTGGCATTGTACATTCTGTGGGTTTAGACAAATCTGTAAAGACATGTATCCATCATTGTGGTATCATGTGGAGTATGTTCACTGTCCTAAAAATCCTCTGCACTCTAACTATTCATCCCTCCCCTGCTCAGCTCCTGGCAGCCACTGATCTTTTTACTGTCTTCATAATTTTGCTTTTACCAGAATGTTATGTAGCTGAAATCATGCAGTACGTAGCCTTTTCAGGCTGGCTTCTTTCACTCTTTAAATATGCATTTAAGGTTCCTTTGTGTCTTTTCATGATTTGATAGTTCATTGCTTTTTAGTGCTGAATAGTATTCCATTGTCTGGATATACCATAGTTTATCTATTAATCTACTGAAAGACATCTTTGGCAACTATGAATAAAGCTGCTATAAACTTTATAAAAACCATGTGCAGGTTTTTGTGTGGACATAAGTTTTCAACTCCTTTGGGTAGATACCAAGGAGCACGATTGCTGGCTTGTATAGTAAGAGTATGTTTAGTTTTATGAGAAACTGTCAAACTGTCTTCCAAAGTGGTTATACCTCAATTCAGTTTTAAAAACAATATTGTGATCACTACAACAAACATGTCTATGGGTGGAATTTGACTGTACTGACTGATTGTAACCTCTGGAAAGGGTGCATAAAACTTGCTGAGGTATAGTACAGCTCAGAATTCTACACTAGGAATCATAGTGAATATAACTTCTCTTGGTATCTCCTTGGTCCACATGAAAAATACGATGAATGAACAGTTATCTCCTCTTCAAAATGCTCAGGACAAAAGTGTTTTCTATGCAATGCAGGTACCAAACACATCCAGGAAGCTAGGGATCCTCTCAAAGGAAACATGAAAACAAGTGCATTTATTTATGTATTTATTTATTCAGCCATTCCTTCATCTATCACACTTTTATTGAATTCCTAGTGTATTGTTTGGTTGAGAGTGAATCCCTTTTCTTTTTCTTTAAAAAAATTTTATTTATTTATTTATTTGGTTGTGCTGGGTCTTAGTTACGGCAGGTGGGCTCCTTAGTTGCGGCTAACTGGCTCCTTAGTTGTGGCATGTGAACTCTTAGTTGTGGCATGCATGTGAGATCTAGTTCCCTGATCAGGGATCGAACCCTGGCCGGCCCCCTGCATTGGGATCATGGAGTCTTAACCACTGCACCACCAGGGAAGTCCCTAATCCTTTTTCATAAGGAGCTTACAGTTTAGCGGTGGAAATAAGCCAAGGGCTCAGATGTCTATTAAACAGGACAGGATGAGAGAAGGCTCAAAGTCCAAATGAACCACTAGGGGAACAGAAGGAGTGGAGAGACCACTCCCACTTGGGAGGTTGAAGGCAAGATTACATGAAGGAGGAGGAGTCACAGTAGATTTGAAGGAGAGGCTGTACTGTTACGAGGAGAAGAAAGAGGGTCAGTCGGGGAGGGCTAGGAAAATGCAGGGGCCCAGTGTCCAGGAGACACCCATTTGTTCTACCCTGGAGTTTAGTGTCCACAGGAGGAAAAGTGAAACAATGAAGCTGGAAAGATGACAGCAGACAGGTATGCAAATAATTGACAAGAACAGTTGAGCACTATGAGCAAAGCCCAATTTAGGACGAGAGAGAGAAGTAAAATTCTTGCTCTTCCCTGAACGTGGGCTGTTTACCCTAAACTGTCTGTGCCTTGCTTTCCTCACCTGTAAAATGAGGATAATACTAACGCATTATTATTTACTTCTTGTAATGTTCTTACAAGAACTAATGCTACTTAATGAGTAAAAACCATGTGTCATGCTTTATGTGCATTAATTTATTTTATTGTTACAACAACCTTATGAGGAAGATACATTATAATCCCACTGATGTCTGAGGAAAATGAGGCATAGAGAGACAAAGTAACTTGACAGATGTCATAGAGATAGAAAATGGCAGGACAGGGATAATGAGATACTGTCTAGTGTATGATTTGGTCAAGATCAAACATGTGAGCTCTTAGCTTAGTGCCTGCCAATAGCAAGCACTTGATAAATGCTAGCTATTAATATTAATTTTATTATTATTAATTCTATTATTATTATTATTTGGCTGGAGAAGTCATCTCAGGCTTCATGGAGGAGGTGACATTTGCAATCAGCCTTGAGGGTGGGTGGGCTTTGGACAGGTGAGGATGGAGCAGAAGGACATTTTAGACTTACAGACATAGCAGGAGCTTTACAGCTTTCAGGTAGAGAATCAGGGAGGAGACCTGGAGGCTGGGTCATAGGCTCTAAGGGAAATAGGAGAGAACGGTTCAGCTGGTGGTAGTGTGTCAGCATTTGAGTTTTAAATATAGGGAGTGAGGAGATCAGAGCTTTGTTCAATTTTCTGTTTGTGAACCAAGCTGCCTGCTCTTGAGGCCATGCTGTCCTCTGGGGGCAGCTCTGCAAACTTGAGTCTGTGCAGCCAGGTACCCAGTTCTAGGGGTGCTGCCCAGGCCAGAAGAGGAAGTGTCTTGGAGATCAGGAGTCTCCACTCAGAAGTCCAGCTTTCATTCTAGACTCATCCCTTGATCAGGACAGGCTGTCACTGAGTGCTTGTGTGTGCTCAGAGATGAAGGGAGAAAAAGAAACTGAATAGCAGAAGCCCCTCTGCGAGTCTTGTGGCTTTCTGCACCATCTCTCCTGCTGAAACTTCCGTTTAAGATCCAAAAGGGCACAGCTGACTTAAATCATCTCCAGGGCCAGACATTCCTGGGTGAAAATGAGGGGCTTCTTGGGAGGAAATGAAAGAAGACAGAGATGTGGTTTTGCCTTAAGATTTTCTAATGTGAACCGCTAGACGGATTCATTTTGAAATAGAAAGATGGGCCTGAAAGTGTGATGTAAGTGCAGTCATTTGGAGTCCCTCCTGGAGAACACACAGAGGTGAGTAGGGGTTCTCCAGAATTACCTTGATGGAGTCTTTGGCTGGCAAGTGGGAGTGGAATGTGCACAGAAATAGAAACCAGACCACCTGGGGTCTTCTGGTCCCGTGTTTTCCAAAGGGCAAGTGCTATGTGAGGTGATTTTAGACTGTAAGGGAACAACCCATTAAACAGTTACAAATCACAAATGAGAACTTTTTTCCATTTCAAAGTTTTTCTGAAGGCATCGAGGAGGAGGTTTCAGTTTGGGGCTAGATGTGTCTTTAATGCCTCTCCACCACTTGTGGATCTCTTTAACAGAGAGTGGGCCTCAGGTGCAGAGGTTTTAGAAGGCAGAAGTATCAATTCTAGAGGGTCTCATCCTTGGCTCACACTGCTATTTCTTGAAAAGAGCTTTAAAAGTTACGTTTGCCTGGTCTTCTCCTCCCTCCACTGGAATTCTGTTTTAGTATGTCCCGGGGTACGGCCTGGGCATTGGGACTTTTAAAAGTTCTCCAGGCAACAGTTTCTAATTAGAATTTTACATTGTATTTATTAATCTATTTTTGGCAAGTGATGCTGGTTTTCTATTTCAGGTAATGAAGTAAAATTTCTTCTCAGTATCAATTGACTTAAGAAAATTAGTAAGTGCCCATTTTTTAAAAAAACCCCACAAAATGGAATAGTGCAGGTGGCATTTGGATATGGTAAAAACAAAATATGCATGGAGTGAACTTTGGGAAATCTTTGGGTCCTTGCTTCGTGCTACAATATCTGACCTCTTGTTGGTCCAGTCTCCTCAAAAATAAAATGGAAATAATTATTCCAGGTCACCTTTTTCTCAGTGGGTTTACTCTGGGAATCAAATGATTGAGCTTTGTTAAGTTTGATTTGCTAAACAAATGTGAGGAAGGAAATAATGCTGCAGGGAGGGCTAGTTGGCAGATTTACTGAGGGCTGGATTTGGGGCATCTTAGACCAGGCTATTTGGAAGTACTGATTTCCAGGTACCATCTTCTCTCTCTCCCCACCAGGATGACCCACTGGTCTCCAGTAAAGTTATCATAACCTACAATGATTGATTTGCTCCAGTGGTAAACTAAAGAGCAACTCACAGTCCCACCAAGGCCTCCAAGGGTTGCATGTTCTAACAACAGCTGGACATCTTGTGTTCCTGCCCCCTCAGTCAGGATCTTCCACACATTGGTGTGTATGGAGGAGGTGCTGGCCTGGCTCTCTGCAGACTGAATTATAGTCCTGGTTCTGCCCCTACCAGCTGAGTGTCCTCCTCCATGGGCTGCCGTTTCTTCAGCAGATAAGTGAGGGGCTTGGACCAGTTGAAGACGAAGTCCAAACTCAAATGCCTTCAGCACCAAAGAGGTGACCCAAATGTAAGGCTCTGCCAAGGGAATTGGGAGTGGTTGGGCCTGTGGCCAAGTGGAGAGCACAGTCTCACAATAAAGATATTCAGATCCAATTTCTAAAAACCATGGTGTCGTCTAAACAATAAATCTGCAAGATGACAATGGGCGATCCTTGGATGCGGTAGTTTCTAAGATCCATTTTAGTTCTAAAAATAAGTTTATGATAGTAAAATAAATTCAAAGTTTCTGCTAGAGGTTTTTGATATGATGGCTGTATTCGGTAATACCCAGGGGCTTCCTTGATAAAAAGACTCAGCATTTATAATAAGAGCTAAGGTTCACATGCTAAATTCTCTAAAACCATTATCTCATTTAATCCCTGCCACAGCCCTCTGAGGTCAGTACTATTATAACTGCTTCATAAAGAATGAGGAAATTGAGGCTCAGAGAGTTTGTCTTTTAAGTAAGATCTCTAAAACAGCACCATCCAATAGAAATATAATGTGGGTCACATATGTCATTTTGAATTTTCATGTAGTCATGTTTAAAAAAAGTGAAAAGAAACAAATGAAATTAATTTTAATAATATATTTTATCAACTTGGAACATTATCATCTCAAAATATAATCAATGTTAAAATTAATTAATGAGGGACTTCCCTGGTGGCACAGTGGTTAAGAATCCACCTGGGGCTTCCCTGGTGGCGCAGAGGTTGAGAGTCCGCCTGCCGATGCAGGGGACGTGGGTTCGTGCCCCGGTCTGGGAGGATCCCACGTGCCGCGGAGCGGCTGGGCCCGTGAGCTATGGCCGCTGAGCCTGCGCGTCCGGAGCCTGTGCTCCGCAACGGGAAAGGCCACAACAGTGAGAGGCCCACATACCACAAAAAAAAAAAAAAAAAAAAAAAGAATCCACCTGCCAATGCAGGAGACACGGGGTTGAGCCCTGGTCTGGGAAGGTCCCACATGCCGCAGAGTAACTAAGCCCATGTGCCACAACTACTGAGCCTGCACTCTAGAGCCCGTGAACCACAACTACTGAGCCTGTGTGTCACAACTACTGAAACCCACATGCCTAGAGCCTGTGCTCTACAACAAGAGAAACCCACAATGAGAAGCCTGCGCACTGCAACGAAGAGTAGCCCCCTCTTGCCACAACTAGAGAAAGCCCGTGCACAGCAACGAAGACCTTTAATTAATTAATGAGATACCTTACATTCCTTTTTGTACTCAGTCCTTGAAATCTAATGTTTTTTCCTTTTTTCCTTTTTTTCCTTTTTTAAGACATAGCTCTATTGAACTGTAATTCGCATACCATACAATTCTCCCATTTAAAGTGTACAATTAAATGATTTTTAGTACATTCACGTATGGGCAATCATCTCCATAGTCAACTTTAGAACCTTTTCATCAACTTGAGATGAACCCCATATTCTTTAGCTGTTATGCTCCTAATAACCTGGTTGCTTCCCTATGCAACCACTCATCTACTTTCTGTTTCTGTAGGTTTCAATTCTGGACATTTCATACAAATGGAAACATATAATATGTGGTCTTTTGTGACTAGCTTCTTTTCTTCTTTTGTTTACAAGCTTCATCCATATATAGCATATGTCAGTGCTTCATTCCTTCTTATGCACAAATAATATTCCATTGTATGATTGTATCACATTTGGTTTATCCTTTTGTCTGTTGATGGATATTTGGGTTGTTTCCACCTTTTTGCTGCTATGAATAATTCTGCTATGACATTTGTATGCAAGTTTCTGTGTGGACATATGTTTTAATATCTCTTGGGGTTGTTACCTAGGGTTGGAATTGCTGGGTCATATGGTAACTCGATGCTTGATCATTTGAGGAACTGCCAGACTGTTTTCCAAAGTGGCTATACCATTTTACATCCCCATCAGCCGTGTATGAGGGTTCCAATTTCTCTACAGTCTTACCGACACTTGTTGTTTACCCGACTTTTTGATTCTGGCCATCTTTAGTGGGTGTGATGTGGTATCTCATTGTGGTTTTGATTTGCATTTCCCCAATGACTAATGATATGGAGTGTCTTTTCATGTGTTTAGTGGCCATTTAATACCTTTCTTGTAGAAATGTCTATTCAGATCCTTTGCCCATTTGTTAATTGGATTATTTGTCTTTCTATTATGTAGATATATGTGTTCTTTACGTATTCTAGATACTAATTCCTTATCAGGTATGTGATCTATGAATATTTTTCTCATTCTGTGGGTTGTCTTTTTACTTTCTTATTTATTTATATTTTATTTTTGGCTGCTTTGGGTCTTTGTTGCTGCACACGGGCTTTCTCTAGTTGTGGCGAGCGGGGGCTTCTCTTGTTGCAGAGCACAGGCTCTAGGCGCACGGACTTCAGTAGTTGTGGCTCGCGGGCTCTAGAGCACAGGCTCAGTAGTTGTGGCATACGGGCTTAGTTGCTCCGCGGCATGTGGGATCTTCCCGGACCAGGGCTCGAACCCGTGTCCCCTGCATTGGCAGGCGGATTCTTAACCACTGCGCCACCAGGGAATGCCTTTTTACTTTCTTGATGGTGTCCTTCAAGGCACAAAAGTTTTAAATTTTGATAAAGTTCAATTTATCTATTTTTTCTTTTGTTGCTTTTGCTAAAGCTCTAAGATGGAGGTATATAGTGATAGACACCTACATTAAGTAAAAAGAAAGATCTCAAAGAAATAATCTTACTTTACACCTTAAGAAACTAGAAAAAGAAGAGCAAACTAAGCCCAAAGTTTGCAGAAGGAATGAAATAACAAAGATCTGAGTGGAAATAAGTGAGAGACTAAAAAGACAATAGAAAAGATAAATGAAACTAAGAGCTGTTTTTTTGAAAAGATAAAATAGATAAAACCAGTAGCTAGATTTACGAAGAAAAACAATGAGGACTCAAATAAATAAAATTAGAAATGAAATAGGCGACATTACCCATATGAAAAATATGATGAATGAACATTTTTCTCCTCTTCGAAGTACTCAACATTTTTCCCTTCTTTCTTGAGATAATCATGATTTTTCTGCTTACTCTTTTTTTTTTTTTTTTTTTTTTTGTGGTACACAGGCCTCTCACTGTTGTGGCCTCTCCCATTGCGGAGCACAGGCTCCGGACGTGCAGGCTCAGCAGCCATGACTCACGGGCCTAGCTGCTCCGTGGCATGTGGGATCTTCCCAGACCGGGGCATGAACCTATACCCCTTGCATCGGCAGGAGGATTCTCAACCACTGCGCCACCAGGGAAGCCCTGCTTACTCTTTTAATATGGTAAATTACATGTATAGGTTTATAAATGTCAACTCAACTTTACATTCCTGGAATAAACTCTACTTGATTGTGATACATTGTTCTTTACATATTGCTGGCTTTGATGTATCAGTGTTCATGGGTAAGATTAGTCTGTAATTTTCCTTCCTCAGAATACCCTCCTCAGTTTTTGGTGTCAAGGCTATGGTGGCCTCCAAACCAGTTGATGAGGGTTCCATTTTATTTATTGTAAAGTCTGACATGATTTCTTCTTTATATGTTTGGTAAAACTCATCAGTTACGCTATCTGGGCTTACAGTTTTCTTTTGGGAAGATTTTAAATTATGTAATTAATTTATTTTATGGTTATAGTATTATTTTAATTTTCTCTTTCTTCTTGTGTCAGTTCTGATAATTTATATTTTTTTAGGAATTTGATTATTTCTTCAAAAATTTGGAATTTAGAAATATGTTTCAATATATTGTCCCTTATGATCTTTTTAATGTCTAAAATATCTAGAGTGATGCCCTTTTCATTTCTGATATTCGTTATTTGTGTCTTCTCTTTGATCTCAATTTGTCTCACTAGGGATAAGTTTTTTATTCAATTACTTTCTACTCTTACCATTTTTTTTCCCTCCCACTTTCTTTGGGTTTAATTTGTTATTTCATGTCTAACTTCTTGAAATGGAAGCATAGATCATTGACTTTTTTCAGTCTTTCTTCTTTCTTAATATAAGGGTCTTAAGATTATAAGTTTCCCAATAAGCTTGATCTTAATTGGTGCCCCCAAATTAATTAATTATTATTGGTTATCTGTTGTTACATCACCAGTTCCTATCAGAGTGCCCAGTCTCCCTTTTGTTCAAAGTATTCCAAAGGCTTCTTATTTCATTCAGGAGAAAGCCAGAATCCTTGCATTGGCCCACTTGTCCCTCCATGATCTGCCTTCTACTTCCTCACTGGTTTCATCTCCTATCGTTTACTCACTCCTGTATCCATCCCAGATTGGCCCTCCTACTGTTCCTTGGAAACATCAGATACACTCTTGTCTCAGGGCCTTTGCACTTGCTGCCCTCCATATCTGGAAAGCCTATACTTCAAATAGATGCCTGGCTTGCTGCTTTCCTTCATTTGGGTCTCTGTTGAAATGTACCTTTTCATAAAGACCTTCTGTGACTACCTGTATAAGATAGCACCCTCTAGCATACTCTGTCCTCTTACCATTGTTTATTTTTCTTCATTATGCCTTTTGCCAACTGACACCAAATAAATTTATGTGTTTTTTTTGTTTTGTTTTGTTTGGCTCTCCTCATCTCCCCTCTCTAGAATGTAAGCTCTGTGAGATCGGAGATTTTTTTTTCTGTTTTATTTACTGCTGTATCTCCAAAGTCTAGAACAGTGTCTGGGATATAGTAGATAATATACAGTTATTCATTGAATGAATGGAATCTGTGCTTGGAGTAGATCTGGATTAAAAGATCTGGATTAAATATTTCTGAATCTATCATTTATCAGCCATGTGAACTTGAGCAATCAAATGAAACTTTCTTAGCCCCCGTTCCTTTATTTGTATAATGGGGATAATAATGTTGCCCTGAGATTCTGAATATACAAGTTCCTTATGAAGTATAAAATTATAATGAGACATTTTTAATATAATAGTCAGAAATGTCTTAACATGTTTAAATTTCTTTCTCTTTAGACTTCCATGCTATTAAAAATTCACTCCTTTGGGATAAGACATTTTGTTGCATTTGGCTCTAGCTAAATTATAAGTATGTTTCTTGGAAAGGATAACATTTTTATGCTTCTGTAGCTTTAACAAGTCAGCAGGAATTCACATAGAATTCATTGTCCCTGAAGGCATGGGATATAGGAGAGGTGTGTTTCAATGGAGAAAGCAGCAAGTAAAGATCTGAAGCATGGGGAGAGGAAGTTCTGGAAGGGCAGTTTTAAGTGCACACTGGGGAAAAAATTAAGAAGTCTTTTATTAGTCAGGTAAAGATAGGTTATGCTACAATAAAAAAACCACCTCAAAATTTCAGTAGCGTGACCAAGAAAAGGTTAGTTTCTTGTCCATATAAAGTATGCTGTGAGTCCATGCTACCCTCCAGGGGATGGGGGCAGGAATAGTTGTGTTATATATGTCTGTGTGTGGGACTTAGTAGGAAGTCTGAATTAAACAACTTTAATAAATTTAATAAAGTTTTATAAGATAATTGCAGTCCTATGTCCTGGCAGAAGATTTTAGAGTTTATGTAGGAATATACTTGAATATACTATTGTGATTCTGTAGCCCCTTCCACATAGAGTTTAGATGAAATTATTGCATTCTCCAACTAAGAGTTGTGTCATATATCTTTTGTGTGTGTGTGTATGTGTGTGTGTATGGTGTATCTTGACGAATATATATGTTTATGCGGGAATGGGACACATCATTTGAATTAGAACTTTAATGAAATACTACCATTTATTGAGCACTTTCTATGTACCAGGTACACTCCCAGGTACCAGGGGCTTTAGACATCTTATCTCATTTATTAATTCTGAAAACAACTCCTTGAGGTAGGTACTATTGTTGTACGCACTTTATAGTGAGGAACCGATGTTCACTAGTGTGATGTAATTTGACTTTAGTCACACAACTAAGTGGCAGAACTTAGACCAAATTCAGGTCTGCTTGGCTCCAGAGGCCATGATCTTAACCATAATGCAGTGCTGCCCGCCCCTCCCCATCTCCAGATAGTACGTCCTGGATGTATAACTGCCGTTAAGTTTATCAACAAACCAAAATTGATGATGACAGCATGATGATGATAAATGTAGTAATATGGTGGTGGTTATATATGATTTGACAGCATTTGGGCTCTAGGTTAGACTGCCAGAGATGTCCTGTTGTACGTGTAACATTCCCAACATTATAACTACTCCTTTGGGTTCAGACTTCGCATGTGGCAGACCCCAGTTAAAATGCAAATATCTTTCCTGGGAGCAATAATAAGTTAACACCAATCATTATGACTGCATCAGCAAGAAACAGCCAATTTCTATCATCAGGGAATAATCAAGCAGAGAAGACAAAATTTAAAATAGTCAATGTGCTAGAAGGCAATTTAATGTAGTATATACTCAAATGAGAAATTAAATATAATTAGTGGAAGTTGTATTTCACATAAACATAATGGGTAGGCCAGTGAGGGAAGGGTTTCATAATTGGCAGTAATTATCAGGAGAGGTTTCTTAGAGCAGGTGGCACTTGATATGAGTCTTGAAGTCCTGGGTGACTTGAAAACCATATGTTTGTCTCATAATCCTGATTTCCTAAACACTCTTTAGTAATTCTCTCTTATTTTTTTTTCTGCCCATAACAGTCTATCTTTCTCCATATCTCTTCTCTTCTTTCTCTACGCTAATTTAAAAAATGTGACTTGAGTGGGAGCTTCATCTTTTTAAAGATCTTTGTCCTAGATAGTGTTTAATGGCTCACAGATAGGCACTTGATCTGATATGAGCCAGTCCTAATACCCAAACTTACAGCCATAGTTGATGAGTTCAGTGGTGGGTAGCTGACCCAAGATTAGCCAGTTAGATCTGTTTGTAGGGTTTTTGAGTTTGGGACTAGAGAAAGTAAGTCTCAGTTCCTCTGTGGGTTTGTGCATTGTGAGATTTGAGATATGGAAGCTATGAGTACAGTTCAAGAAAGAATAAAGTTGACCTACAGAATGAAACACATGAGACATACAGAGAGGGTCTTGGTGGCATTTAAGTTTCTGATTCCAGAGGTCTCTGAGATCCACTATTAAGCACTGATTTGGTTATTCAATCTTCATATGAATATGAATTTCTAAATAATCTCCTCCCCCACTCCACCCCCCGACCCCCCATCTATCTTTTGCCCTTAGCTAGTCTGAATTGAATTTTTGTCACATGCAACTAAGAGAGTCCTGGAGAATATTGTAGTGTATTTTGTTTTATTGTAACTTCATGTTGAAATAGGTAGAATAGAGATTATCTTTATTTCATAGATAAGAAAATGAGGCTCAGAAAATATAATGTAGTGAAGACACTGAAAAATATGAAAAGTTGATCCAAAATTTCTCACACTGGAGAAAACACTGGTAGGTACAGGGAGATGCAGGCAGGAAAAGTCTGCTACTTTAGGAAACTCAGTGTATAAACTATGAATAAAGTAACTTTCCATTGCTGTGGGTATTCTGAGTGCTCTGATGCCAAATTTGGTATCATTTTAGCTTGTGTTTTTCGTTTTTTGTTTTTTTGTCAGCAAAAGCTTGGCTTTTGAGGGAAAAGGAGGAAACCCAATTCCACCACAGCACCTATTTCCCATTTTACTTAAGGTCCGTGGGGTTACCCAGGTGTGAAGTCAGTCATAACTGTACCTCAGGGATGTAACACTGACAAGGATGACTTTTGACAAGGGCTGATTTCAAAATGAAACTGAGTGCTGATTGTCTCACTCTTATCAAAGCACGCTTGAATCTATATTAACCTAGGGACACCAAGAGATTCAGAAAGAACAATCCCTGGAGTTTAAGGACAAACTTTGCTTATGCCGTCTTTAAGAAAAGAAAAAGAACTTAGGACATTTAACAATTTATCTCCTCTTTTATTTCAAATAAGATTTAAGGTGGTTTAAAGGATATGAAAATATAGGAAGACAATAAGTTAAACGTAGAAGAGAACTGAAAAAATAAATGACAATAAGAGTTAGGAGTGAGGCTCATAAACAGTGAATATGATACAGTCCTATACGTTATATGATAACTGGTCCCCAGTTTAGGCTTTAAGCTTTCTTGTCAGTGCAAACACGGAAACCTAATTGATTACACAGTTTGCAGTGTTCATGAGATAAACCAAAGCAAATCCTTGGGAGAAGTACAACTGCATCTGACCCAATGTGTCCCTGGGTTCTTACAAAGAGAGTTCTGTGTTATATAATGTAAAAGCCCTCGAGTGCTCCTTCCAGGAGACCCAAGGATGAGATTCAGAGCCCTGGCAGTATTATTTCTCAACCTTTAATCATCTTTATAATTTCTGCTATATCTACTTACTACATTTAAAAAATTATTAACCTAATATATTTCTAACATAGGTTTCACTTGGATTCCATTTTATTTTATTTTATTTTTAAAATAAATTTATTTATTTATTTTTGCCTGCGTTGGGTCTTCGTTGCTGTGTGTGGGCTTTCTCTAGTTGCGGTGAGCAGGGGCTACTCTTGGTTGCGGTGTGTGGGCTTCTCATTGCGGTGGCTTCTCTTGTTGTGGAGCATGGGCTCTAGGTGCACGGGCTCAGTAGTTGCAGCACGTGGGCTCAGTAGTTATGGCTTGCGGGCTCTAGAGCGCAGGATCAGTGGTTGTGGCACACGGGCTTAGTTGCTCCACGGCATGTGGGATCTTCCCGGGCCAGGGCCGGAACCTGTGTCCCCTGCAGTGGCAGGCGGATTCTTAACCACTGTGCCACCAGGGAAGTCCCTTGGATTCCATTTTAAACTTAATTTCATCTTAGCAAGGTAGATGGGCTAGTTCTAGTTTTATAATACCCTTTAAATTAAGTTTATTAAATTAAAAAGTCTATTATAACCCCAAATTTTCTGATGTACCCCTTTGGTGCAACACCTTGGGAAACACTGGCTTAGGGAAAAAGAGAAATCCAACATTTGAATAACCATGACCTCATTACATCTTAATATCTCTCTTATGAAGTATTATGACCATCAGTGTTGAGAATTCTGAGGTTAAAGAATTTGCACAAGGTCCCACAATAACCAAGCCAGGATGAACCTCAAGTCCTCTGATGAAAGTCAAGTTCCAGCTTCTAGAGGAATGCATGGAGGGCCTTGTCCCCAAACCAAAGTTCAGACCCTCCTTGACCGTTTGCCCCTTTGCTTCCTCCCAGAATGCCTCATCCCCTGCTTGGTCCATAGTGATGCCAGCCTGTGGTTATTGGAACCTGGTCTGCCAGACCAAATGGAGGAAGTCTGCCAGGCAGATGTGGAACCCAAAAGAGGAACTTCACCAACTGCTGTGGACAGCTCTAGCACTTCATGCCCCCGTGGACTTTTGGGGAAGTATTTTTGTGGCTCACCAGTGTCTCATTAGGCAAAGGTCACTTGTCCTGTCTTGGCCTTCTCTACTGGTGGAAAGTACAGCTGGGAGATTTGGAATGGTTGCTGTTTGACTTTGATTCTTGGCACGACTGTCACCATGAGCTTTTTTGGTAAGATCACAAGCTGAAGTTTGTTGTTGAGGATTGCAGGATTCCTTCTAATCTTTGGGAACATTTTGAATCATAACTGGCAGTGGCTTTCTGATGGCAACTTGAGCAAGCTCAGGGGGGGACGCCATCGCCCTCTCTCGCACGAATATGACTTTGGGTAAATTACCTTGAACTCTTTACCTAGGGGTGTAATCTACATTCTTTCTGAGCCCTGATTTATAGTGTAAACCGTTTTCTTTTTATTTTAATGCATAGAAGTAACGTTTTCTGCTGCCTCCTTCTCTTAAAGAGATTTTAAAGTCTCTTATAATTAAAAAACTTTTATTATTTAAAATTTTTTATTTTGTTATAGTTGTAGATTCACATGCACCTGTACAAAATGCTACAGAACAATCCTGTGTACTTTTTACCCAGTCTCCCCTAATGGTAACATTCTTAAAGAGATTTAAAATTTGCTGAGGTATAATTTAGATAGGATAAAAATCACTCTTTTAAAGTGTACAGTTTGATGAGCTTTGACAAATATATACAGCTGAGTAACTGCTATCGCAATCAAAAGACAGAACAGTTCTATCATCCCAAGAAGGTTCTTCCTGCCTCTTGGCAGTTAACCCTCCTCCCCATTCCCAGCCCCTAGAAACCACTCATCTGTTTTCTGTCCCTATGCTTTGCCTTCTCTAGACTGTCTTTTAAATGGAATCATACAGTACGTAGTCTTTTGTGTCTTTTTGTTCACTTAGAATATTGCTTTTGAGATTCATCCATGTTTCTGAATGAATCACTGGTTTGTTCCTTTTTATTGTTGAGTAGTATTCCACTATATGCCACAATTTCTTTATCCACTCACCAACTGATGGACGTTTGTGTTTCTTCCAGTTTGGGGCTCTTAGGAATAAAGATACAATAAACATTCCTGTATAAATCTTTGGGAGGACGTACGTTTTCATTTCCCTTGGGTAAATTCCTCAGAATAGAATTGCTGGGTTGTGTGGTTAATGTCAGGGTAATGCCAACCTGGTAAAGCAAGTTGGAAAGTGTTTTTTCCTCTTTTGTTTTTTGAAAGAGTTCATGTAGAATTGATACTGTATCTTCTTTAAATGTTAGGTAGAATTCCCTAGTAAAACTGGAGTTTTTCTTTGTGGGAAGGACTTTAACTATGAATACAATCTCTTTAATAGATATAAGGCCACTCAAGTTTTCACTTTCTTCTTGAATGAGTCTTAGTAAGGAATTTGTTTATTTCATCTATGTTATCAAATTTATTGTCAGGCAGTTGTTCATATTATCCTTCCTAACATCTGATAGATCTGCTGTGACGGTCCTTCCTTCATTCATAACATTGGTAATTGGGGTCTCTGTCCTTTTTTCTCGATCTGTATATATAGAGGTTTACCAATTTTATTGATCTTTCCAAAGCACCAACTTTTTGGTTTCATTGTTTTGCTTACTAATTTCTGTTTTCTATTTCAATGTTTTCTGCTCTTATCTTCATTATCTCCTTCCTTTTATTTGGGTTTAATTTGCTCTTAATTTTTTAGTTTACTTTGGGTTTAATTTGCTCTTAATTTTTTAGTTTCATAAGGTGGAAACTTAGATAATTGATTTTAGACCTTTCTTCTTTTCTAATATGAGCATTTAATACCATCAATTCCTCTTTAAACACTGCTTTAGCTGGATCCTACAAATTTTTAAGATTTCTTATCATTTCAATTTAAACATATGTTTAATTTCCCTTGTTATTTCTTCTTTGACCTGTAGATTATTTAGAAGTGTTCTGTTTATTACCCACATACTTAAGAATTTTCTTGGTGCCATTCTGTTGCTGATTTATAGTTGACCACCATTGTCATCAGAAAATATACCTTTCTGTATTTTTAATCCTTTTAAATTTATTGAGATTAGTTTTATGCCCCAGAATATGGTCTACTTTTGAATATTTCATGAACATTTGAAAAGAAAGTAAATTCTCTGAGATGAAGTATTCTATACATTAGGTCAAGTTGCTTGATAGTATTGTTCAAGTTATCTATATATATTATATTTAATAATTTTTGTCTAATTTTTCTATCAATTATTGGCAAGAAAAAAGTTGAAATCTCCAACTATAATTGTTGATTTGTCTGTTTCTCTTATTGGCCATGATCTGTTCACATACTTCATCTGCCCCATTCTCTCTCTTCTTCTGGCACTCAGTTTCATTTATGTCAGGCAATTTGATATGGTCTCACAGCTCCTGGGTGTTTTTCCACTGACTGTTCTTCTCTTTTCATATTTGTAAAAATAACCTCTATCTTCAAATTCACTTATCCTTTCTTCTGCTGTGTCCCATTTGTTGACAAGCCTGCCTGGGCAGTTCTTCGTCTCTGATGTTGTGTTTTCATGTGTAGCATTTCCATCTGACCCTTTTTTAATAGCTTCCATCTCTTTGCTGAAATTCCCCATGATCCATACATTTCGTCCACCATTTTATTTTTTATATTTTTATATTTTTATTTTTTTGCGGTACGCGGGCCTCTCACTGTTGTGGCTTCTCCCTTTGCGGAGCACAGGCTCCGGACGCGCAGGCTCAGCGGCCATGGCTCACGGGCCCAGCCGCTCCGCGGCATGTGGGATCTTCCCAGACCGGGGCACGAACCCGTGTCCCCTGCATCGGCAGGTGGACTCTCAACCACTGCGCCACCAGGGAAGCCCTCGTCCACCTTTTTAATACTAAGTCCTTTAATGTATTCATTAGAGTAGTTATAATGTCCCCGTCTGATGCTTCTAACATCTAGGTTATTTCTGGGTCTGGTTCTGTTGCATATTTTATCTCTTGACAGGAGGGTATTTTGTTTTTCTTGCTTCTTTGTGTCTCTTATTATTTTCAATAAAGTGCTGAACATTCTGGGTAAAAGAACAATAGAGACAGAGATAAATAAGATATGATGCGGGCTTCCCTGGTGGCGCAGTAGTTGAGAGTCCGCCTGCAGATGCAGGGGACATGGGTTCATGCCCCGGTCTGGGAAGATCCCACATGCCACGGAGCGGCTGGGCCCGTGAGCCATGGCCGCTGAGGCTGTGCGTCCGGAGCCTGCGCTCCGCAACGGGAGAGGCCACAAGAGTGAGAGGCCCGTGTACCGCAAAAAAAAAAAAAATAATAATAATAATAATATATGATGCCCAGAATGGCATATGTGCCATGGAATTTGTTAGTATTTAAAACGCTTTTTGGCCATCCAAGGTGGGTGTTATTATTCTCCCATTTTAAAGGTGAGGAAAGTGTGGGGAGGGGAGGACAAGAACACAGTGCCAGGGATGAACTTGGTTTTGAATTATGGCTATGTGGCTGATCCCTTCCCCAACTGTTATGTGGGATCTGGTGGCACTGGGAAGCATGTCTGTGGAGAGGTAAAGACTGGAGGCTGGGAGGCCAGTCAGAGCTGTCCCAGCAGTGCAGGGTGTGGTGTTAAATGCCCACCAGGGATCATTAACTCAAACACTTAGAGTATACACGGCTCATGTAAGTGAATACATGTAGGCAGAAATATACGACTCAGTATTAAAGACAAACTAGGGAGTGATGGGGACTGTGGTGAACTGGATGCACATGCTCCTTTCCAGAAGGACAGCTGTGACTCAGTTCTGGCTGACCGTGCCAGGTGCAAAACCAAGATTAGTGTTACCAGTTCTTGTGATGTTTTGATGGAAGCCAGAAATCTGAACTTAAATGTGAAGTATCCTGATTTTAAAGGTTGGCCACATGTATAATTTTTAAAAATGTTTATTTAGGCCATACCATGAGGATTAAGCAAAACATGTCTGTAGGCTGTCAGCCTATAGGCCACACAAGCCTGGGTGGTGGCAGAGAGACTGCCCAGGTACTGCTACAGCTGTGGACATGCAGTTTTACCAGGCATGTTTTTGGTCAAAGGGCTAAATGCAGACTCCAGAGCATTTTCTATCAACATGAGACCATTCATTAGGTTTACTCATGGCTTTAGACTTTGCCAGCCCGGAGGTACATCTGTGTTTACTTTGATATCAATACCTGCCTTACTCCATATTTCATTTTTCTTTCTTTTTCATTGGCAAATCCTTTTTTTTAAATTGAAGTATAGTTGATTTAGAGTGTTGTGTTAGTTTCAGGTGTACAGCAAGTGATTCAGTTATATATATATATATATATACACACACACACACACACACACACACATATATATATGTGTACATTCTTTTTCAGATTCTCTTCCATTATAGATTATTACAAGATATTCAATATAGTTCCCTGTGCTATATGGTAGGACCTTATTGTTTATCTATTTTTAATATAATGGTGTGTATCTGTTAATCCCAAGCTCCTAATTTATTCCTCCCCTGCCTTTCCCCTTTGGTAACCATAAGTTTGTTCTCCATGTCTGTGAGTCTGTTTCTGTTTTATAAATAAGTTCATTTGTATCATTTTTTTTAGATTCCACATATAAGTGATAGCATATGATATTTGTCTTTCTCTGTCTGACTTACTTCCCTTAGAATGATAATCTCTAGGTGCATCCATGTTGCTGCAAATGGCATTATTTCATTCTTTTTTATGGCTAAGTAGTATTCCATTGTGTATATATACCACATCTTCTTTATCCATTCATCTGTTGATGGACACATAGGTTGTTTCCATATCTTGGCTATTTGTAAATAATGCTGCTATGAACATTAGGGTGCATGTATCTTTTAGAATTATAGGTTTCATCTTTTCTGGATATATGCCCAGGAAAGGGATTGCTGGATCATATGGTGACTCTATTTTTAGTTTTTTGAGGAATCTCCATACTGTTTTCCATAGTGGCTGCACCAATTTACATTCCCAACAGTGTAGGAGGGTTCCCTTTTCTCCACACCCTCTACAACATAATCAAATTTGTAGACATATTGATGATGGCCATTCTGACCAGTGTGAAGTGATACCTCGTTGTGGTTTTGATTTGCATTTCTCTAATGATTAGTGATGTTATGACTTGCTCCATATTTCTACTTGTCTCCTACAGTCTCTCCCCAAGGGTGGCTGTTAGCCCATGTATGCTCTGAGTAAGACAGTTTGAGAAAAGCATTGTAGCGTAGTGGTTCATAGTTTGGTTTGCTTCTTTGATCTTCCATTTTCCACCTTTGTCAGAGGATATGTTGTTTACTCTCTTTGTACCAGTTACTTATCTATAAAATAGGAATACTCTGACCTACCTCCAAGGATGGTTGTGAAAATTATAAAAGATAAATATTGAGGGCTTGGAAAACTATCTGACATATAGTAAGTGCTCTATAAATGTTAGCTATTATCATTTATATTTCTTCCTTCTTGGCTCTTCTATTTGAGGCATCTATCTTCTGTTTCTGATGCATTGGCCCCCTGGGAGAATTCACTTGGTGTTGCCCAGAACCCTCAGGATGCCAAGGCTGCATTTATTAATTCATTCAAAATATCCATCAGGACCTGCAGGTGCAATTCTGTTCCAGGCATTGGAGAGTTATCAGTGGTGCACACAATGGAAGGAGCTTGCATTTTAGAGCACAAGACTGACAATAATTGTGAAAACAAAGAAATGAGTGAAACTATTTCCAAGTGCTTATTGCTATGAAGAAAAAGAAAATGGTGATGTGATAGAGAATGAACAGGTGGCTACTTTGTTTTTTAATTTAAAAATTTTTAAAATATTTATTTATTTATTTTTGGCTGTGTTGGGTCTTTGTTGCTGCACGCAGGCTTTCTCTAGTTGTGGTGAGCGGGGGTTACTCTTAGTTGCAGAGCATGGGCTCTAGGCGAGCGGGCTTCAGTAGCTGTGGCACACGGGCTCAGTAGTTGTGGCTTGTGGGCTCCAGAGTGCAGGCTCAGTAGTTGTGGCACATGGACTTAGTTGCTCTGCGGCACATAGGATCTTCCTGGACCAGGGATCAAACCCATGTCCCCTGAATTGGCAGGCAGATTCTTAACCACTGCGCCACCAGGGAAGTCCCAACAGGTGGCTACTTTAGATTGAGTGCTCAAGAAAGGCCACTCTGAGGAGTATCATTTGACATGAGGTTTGAATGACAAGAAAATATCTTTTCATTTAAAAATCTAGAGGAAGAGTGTTTCAGGCTAGTGAAATAGCAAGTACAAAGGGCCTGAGGCAGGATTGAGCTTGGTTTGTCCAGGCAACAGGCAATAGGTCAGAGTGGCTCAGAGATTAAGGGGATAGGAGGAAAGGAGATGAGGTCACTGAGCTAGCCAGGAACCATACCACACAGGCTTGGTAGACCAAGGCAAAGATTTTGGTTAAAATATATTTTAAGTCCTAGGTGGAGGGTTTGAAGCACAGGAGTGACAAGACTTTATTTATATTTCAGATGACTCACTCTTGCTGCAACATGGAAGGATGGATTGGAGGGGAAGCAGAAAGGCCATCAGCCCCACTGTGAACTACTGTGGAATAGGCAGGGGAGGTAAGGGAGAATGGCTCTTTCCTAAGCTGTTTTTTCTTATTCATTCATTCATTCATTCATCATTCAGTGGCTCTTTCTTGAGTGTCTGTTATGTGTCAGCAATGTGTTAGGCCCTGGGACTACACTGATATATGATATTGTCATGAACTTTGCTACCATTGAACTTTCAATCAAATGTGCCTCTTGGTTTCCTGGGTCCTCACACAGTGCTGTCTGTACACATGATGTTTAGTGAACATTAATCCTAGAGTGGTTCATATCAACCACATGCATCTTCATGTGGGCTCACCACTGGGGCGAGTAACCACGTAGGATTCTTTCCTCTGTAGGCACCCGCAACATCCTACCTCTCTTGGCAAAACACAAGGGATGCAAATGGGGGCATGCAAAACGGATAAGGCGGGAGAAGGAGGCCTCTGAGCTTATGTGCCAGAAGCCTAGAACCTCCTGGAAGCCTGAATGCATTTGTGAGCATCAGGTTACTCGGGCCTCTACCTCCAGGGAACATGGAGGGAATTACAGATCATAAAGGTGACTTTTCTTTCTGGTCTGTTTTCAGTAAGGTCATTTTTTTTTTTTTTTTAGAGTTTTTTTTTTAAGGTAGTGAAACAACATTGCCTAGTATGGAGAGCGCTTTTTCAGATTTAATTCACAACCACAGGCTCTCGTGTGAAATTCAGGGTGTAACCACATTTCTCAAATGGTAAAGAAAATGGGCAATCAGCTTTTTTCAAATGAAACCAAGCACCTAAT
Source organism: Hyperoodon ampullatus (assembly GCF_949752795.1). Lineage (NCBI taxonomy): Eukaryota > Metazoa > Chordata > Mammalia > Artiodactyla > Ziphiidae > Hyperoodon > Hyperoodon ampullatus. Next base: position 4,137,742 of record NC_136917.1, read on the forward strand.
AACTGTCTTTCACTATCTGATAGGCCTGTGAAACAAACTCCCAAGAAAGTCTGCTGGGTGGGCTAAACTCCTCGATATCTTCTTTACAGAATAGAAATGTCAGTTACAATTTTTCATGGACAGAGGGAGGTTCAAGTTCAAGGAAGCAACAGGGAGTGGAACAATGATTTAGTAGGTTCTAAGTGTCTTTGGAATGAACACAAAGAGGAAAATACTAGGAAAAGGACAGGTGAAAAATCAGTTTAAGCCAGTCCTAGAATTTTTTTCACGGCAATGGAATCCTTTTTTCAGAATATTCTTCAGAGACCCAACATGAAAAAGAGAAAAAATAGGATCTGTTTTGAAAGTGGGAGAGTAAGTAGGGCTCAACCTGTTGCCATCCACCACACACCTCTCCATCCCTGGCAAGTCTTAGAGCCTCAGACCTTCAAGGAACCCAGCTGGAACCTTATTGATTTAAACCACGATATAGAACAAAGACTGTGTTAACTTAAATTTTATTTAGAGTATACCGTATGCTAGGCAAGTTGCTTACAAAACAGTTTACATAACACAGTGTTACCCTTGACCCCATGAAATGAGTATTGTTACACCTGTTGTCAAGATGAGGAAACTGAGGTTCAGGGTGGCTAGATCATAGGGCCAAACTTACACAGTTGCCAAGTGGCAAATCTTGGCTTCAAACTCACAGCTGATACCAAAGAATCTGCTTTTTTTTTTGGCCACGCAGCGTGGCATGTGGGATCCCAGTTCCCTGAACAGGGATCTAACCCATGTCCTCTGTGGTGGGACCGTGGAGTCTTAACCACTGGACTGCCAGGGAAGTTCCCAGAGCTTCTGCTTTTAACTAGTAAATTCTCCTAGCTCTCTCTCTTCGACAGATTTCTTCAGTTCTCATCAGGAGCACAAGCATTTCCAGGAATGTTTACAGAAAGGAGACAGGGAGGAGGAGGAGGAGGAAGAAACAGTAATGTGGAGGGAGGCAGAGGCGGAGGGAGAGCAGGACTTAGGCAAAGAGGAAATTCGTGTAAAATGATAAAACCCAGGGAGCCAGCTGCTAAGCATTGAAACTCCATGGAAAATCCAAAGAAAGATAATACCGCGAGGAGAGAGAGAAAGAGGAGGTGGGGTTCAGCTGTAAGGTCACTGCTTACTAGTGACCAAAATGCCAAGATTTCAGCCAGGGCTGGACCCCCCTGGTTTCTATTGTGATCTGATTGACTTAGTCATTGAAAGTCAAGTTAAGGGTGTCATTGAAAGTTGGGTTAAGGGTCATGAACAAACAGATCGGGAGACTGGCCCAGGGCACAGGAGTCCCACCAGTGGACCAGCTAATTGGAGCTGGGCAGTCCTTTTGGGCACCCAGCTCATGAGGCCAGACAGTACCCAGCCCCTTGGTGGTGGCTTTCCACGATGTCAAAGGATCATTTTGCCCCTGTTGACTGAAGTTTTAGCTAGGTTGCTGAGATGACTGGCTGGGGCTCCGTGGGCTGACAGTGAGCTGACCCAGGGGACAACCCAAAAGACAAGAATCTGACTGGGGGAGGCATTGTTCTTCAAAAGAATAAAGCAGGGAAAAGAAACTAGTGAGAAACCTCTTAGCTTGTTTGTTGTTACTGGTCTCTGCCATTGGCTGGTTCACTTGTGTGGACTCAGTGGCCAAAAGCAGTAGTATTGACACCATGCAGCACCCAGGTCATGGGTAGCATTGGCGGCAGAGCTCCTGCTGCTGTTAGGAGTTGGCTGGGTCACTGGGTGACAGTTGTAGTGGAAGTGCCTGCCTTGAGTGATGGGGGTAGATCACTTCCTGATTCTCTGCCTCCGTTCACCTTTCTGAAGCACCATGATCACATGTGCTCCTTACCTGCTTCTTTAGGTAAGGGAGGTAGAGTCACAAGGCAAGAGTGTTGGAAAGCATCTTGAGTCTTCTGGGGAGAAAAGGAAAGAAATATTCAGTGAGGACATACTGTATCCCAGGCAATTCACATGCCTTCTCTGATCACATGTGTTTAAGGATGGGCAGTATGAACTGCATTTTATAAGAGATATTCAGAGGTTTCTAAGATGGGGAGAGATTGTATTGTCTGTCCAATTCTTCCACTCCTTTTTCCATCCCCTTCTCCTTTAGGTGCCTGTATACTTATAGATGCTTAGCCCTACCCAAAGGGCACCAGGATAGGTACCAAAAGGCTGGACACTAGCCCTGGCAGGGCCACTCCATGGGCCAAGCAGATAACATGGCTGTGGGTGGCAGTCAGGAAAAGGATAACAGGGAGAGGAGAGTGATAAATGAAAAGTGCATATAAAGGCATTCAGGTGTGAGGAAAACACACCATTACACCGGTGAACAGGATAAATAAAGCCAGAGTTTTCCAGTTTACAGCATCCTGATTAGATCATCTCTTCGGTCCTTTTGAGTTCCAATGTTTATTTTTTTTTGCCCCCCATCAAAACTAGCATATTCTTTTTCTATTCTCTTCAGGCTCTGCTTTCTGTTGGTAGAAGTGGGTGGTGGTAATGAGCTAATCAGATAAGCTAATGACTATTGTGGGCAAATTAGCTAATGGGCAACTCTTCCCATGACTTAATGCCATAATTGGATTAAAGCACCTCCCTTCTGATCTTGACCTGGGGGACTGACAAATGGTGGGAATTCACACTTCTATACCCAGAATCCCTGCAACTACACCCTGGGAACAGCACCCAGCACAGGGCTGGACAGGAACGGACATGTGACCCAGCTTTGTTTCCCTGCAATTATGGCAACAATAAAATGGCCAGAGCCTAATGATTGGACAAAAAACTCTGGTTTCCATATTATGTGGTGGCCCCATAGGGGGTGGGAGGTGGCAGGGGTGGGGGAACCATGACAATTTTAAAGTCATTTTTCCCCAGTTTTATTGAGAAATAATTGGCATACATCACTGTGTAAGTTTAAGGTGCACAGCATGATAGTTCGATTTACATAGATTGTGAAATGATTACCACAATAGGTTCAGCTAACATCTATCTTCTCATACAGATACAATAAAAAGAAAAGAGTAAAGGAAAAAAATTTCTCCTTGTGATGAGAACTCTTAGGATTTACTCACTCAACAACTTTCTTATGCTGTATACACTTGAGTGTAGAAAACATTGTAATAAATATAGAATGAGGGGGCTTCCCTGGTGGCGCAGTGGTTGAGAATCCGCCTGCCAATGCAGGGGACATGGGTTCGATCCCTGGTCTGGGAAGATCCCACATACCGCAGAGCAACTGGGCCCGTGAGCTACAATTACTGAGCCTGTGCGTCTGGACCCCGTGCTCCGCAACAAGTGAGGCCGCAATAGTGAGAGGCCCGCGCGCCGCAATAAAGAGTGGCCCCTGCTTGCCACAACTAGAGAAAGCCCTTGCACAGAAACGAAAACCCAACACAGCCATAAACAAACAAACAAACAAACAAACAAATAAATAATTATAAAAAATATATATAGAGAGAGAATGAAGGATCTGAAAGGAATTTTCCATAATTGTGGAAGCTGAGGCCCCAGAAAAATGAATACATGCACTATCTTGGGTTTGTATAATGTTTTACTGTTTACAGAAGGGCTTTCCTGTTCATCATGATATTTGATCCTCTTACCAACTCCCCATATGGAAACAGAGGTAGGCAGTATTATTTCCACTGTACAGATGAGGAAACTGAGATTCCCAGAGGTTGACTTTCCCAACAGCCAGTGCACTCATTGTCTTAGGGGCATTGGCATGGCAAGCCTTATACCTCATTGGCACCAACAGTGTTGTGGTTGGATTTCAGGTGTGGTGAGGAGAGGGTGGAGATGTACGATAATTCCTCAAATTGCAGTACTTGGAGAGGCTGGCTATTTTGCACAAGCTGACAGCCAGCTCTGGTTCAGGTACTCTGCTGACTTCACTTACCAGGTTTAAACTGGCTCCTGGCCCTGTGTTTCCCAGGCGTGGAAATGGCACCATCACTGCTTGCAGCAGAGGAGCCAGTGGAGCGTCTGGCACGCAGACGGCATTGCCCTCCCACACCTGAGCAGGCTGGAGGCTGGGTTGGTTCTCCCCAGTGTCTGCGCTTCACGTGCTGGAGCCAACTTCTCTTCACGCTTTCCTTCGCCCTTGCCTTAATTCTGTGCCATGGAATCAGCAATGTCTGTTTCCTAACTTCATCTCTTTTGCCTCCAAGGAGGCTGAGTAAAATGGCAAGAAAGTCAGAGTTGGTCGAGGTCGATACGGTGACCCAGGTGCTGTGCTCCTGACATCGGTACAGAGGCAAGCGGTACTTTGAGTTCACTGTTGAGGACCACACAGCTCAGTGGGATGGTTGGTCAGCCACATAGCAAAGTAAGTGAGTTAGGAATTGCATTTGGCTTCAAGTCACAGAGAATCAAAGCAACGGGGTTTAAACAAGTCTTTTTTTTCTTCTACATTCCATGAAGTTTGGAGCTGGATGGCCCAAGGCTGGTCTGGTTGCTCTGTCCACATGGTGTCACCATGATCCCAGGTTCCTTCTTTTCTTCTGATCCTTTTTTTTTTTTTTTCCATAGGATTGCTTCATGGTCAAAGGACGGCTGTTGGAGATCCCGTCTTCGTGTCTCAAACAGGAAGACGGAGAAAGGGCCGAATGCAAATGGTACCTAATAGCAGAGTATACCCTCTCTGAATGATTTCCTGGAAGCCCCGCACCAAGGTGTTGACTTACGTTTCCTCAGCTACCCTATCTGCAGAGGTGTCTGGGAGGGGTTTTGTTTATCTTAGTTTTTTTCTTAAATTGGACACATTGTTATCTCTGACAATACAGTCTTTGATATTACAAAAGAGGAGGAGAAGGGGTGTTGGGTAGATCACTAGCAGCCTCAGCTAATCTGGGCAATTTCAGTGCGTGGTGGCGTATTCCATGCATTCTGCTCAATGTGTGGTTTAGCTAAATAATGAAAACACTCTAGGCCTCAGTCTTCTCACCTTTAAAATGGACATAATAACACCTACCTTGTAGTGACTAAATTTTATAGGACTTATGATCAGTTCAATGAGAAGGTGTACATCAATGTCTTAGAGCTATGGAGGTATACTGTAAGTGCCCAATAAGTGTTCGTTGTGATGGTGAACACAGGAGATGGTGATGATGCAGATCCTGAACGCAGTCTGCCTGGGTTGTATCCCACCTGCAGCACTTTGCTCAGCCGTGGGTGCGTTCCTATGATTCAGTTTCTTCAGTGGTAAAATAGTAGGATGAGAGAATCTGCCTCTTTAAAATGCTCTCTTATTGCGATGATCCATGTAACGAGCTTAACAGTGTGTGGTGTATTACAGGTACTCAAAGAATGCTGCTCATTAAGATTGGAAGCACGGAGAAGGGGAGTGTAAGGCTCAGTGAGGTGCAGTCGGAGGAGGCTTCCCGGGCGAGCGGTATGTGGGTTGTATTCAGGCCAAGGGGGGAGCCGGTCAAGAAGGTGGGGAGGGTGTCACAAGCAGAGCGCGCAGCACGCAGGTGTGAGAGCTCGTGGTGTGTGCTCGAGGTCACGGTGAGAAACGTCTGGGGAGGCTGGGCCCCAAGGTCAAGGCAGGAAGCAGGACAGGCTGAGGTGGAGAGGAAGGCAGTGTTTGGGACTTGGACGGCTTGTGTGCCATGCTGAGGAGCCCACGGCCCTGCTGCCCTACCTCCTGGGGATGGTTTCTGAGGGTGCATACGACCACATGCACAGACAGGGAATGAGCTGATCTGAACAGTGCATGGATTATTGGCATCTGTCAGCCGCTACCTGTTAACCAAAGGCCCAAGGCTCAAACTCTGCCAGGCTTCTCTGGGAACAGGCCATGAATCATATAATGACGGCCACTCTGGCAGAAAGGGAATGCTAATAGCTGGAGGCTGACCTTATGACTGGAAGAAAGGAAGGCTGTCGTAGGTTTTCATAGGGATAGAAAAACAAGTTCACTCTCGGTTTCTACAGGGCTTTATTCCCCATTAGCAGATAAGAACAGATGTGTTTATCAGATTCCCCTAGACATTAAGGTGTTAAGGCAGCCCAAGAGGTAAATTCTGAGGTGAGAGGAAGAGGAGGTGCTGGGGAGACAGGCGTACATTATAGTTCAGGGACAATAGGGGCAGCAAAGGGCCAGCTGGGGCCTCAGCGGGGAGGTTGAGTAGAAAGGGCACTTGACACAAGTTCAAAGTCTTGGAGCTACCTCTGACTCCAGGTTCCCAGAAACGACGTACAGGGTTCTGTAAAACATGGATGATAGCACTTGCTCGACTGGCCTGACCAGGCTGTTTGATCAAATGAGAAAATATATGTCTGCAAAGACACTTTGTGAGGGGCATCTAGAATAAAATCCAACCTCCGCCTCAATCTCCCAGGCCTTCTGACGGATTACAGAACACACCAGCCTCTTTCCCACCTTTGTCCACATGTTCCTTTTTCCGCCTAGAACATTCTTCTGCCAGTTCTTTCTACAGTTCATCTCAGCTTATATGCCACTTCCTCAGAAAGGCCCTCCCTGCCCTATTGAAAGCACGCACTCCCCTCTGACCCTCTCCTGCCCAAGATAGCTTGTGGTTAAGGACTCAGGCTCTGAAGCAAGTCTCTGGGGTTCAAGTTCAGCTCTGACACATACCAGCTGTGTGACCTTGGCAGTCACCCAAACTCCTTGTGCTTCTATTTCCACATGTATAAGATGAAGATCATAATAATATTTATCTCACAAAGTGGTAGAGACAAAGATGACTTCAATAGGTGTCAGCTATTCTTACTGTTCATCACAGCGCTCTATTTCCTTTCTAGAACTAACCATGTCTATAATTAATTTTTCTGTATATGTTTATTATCCAACACTCACCCTTTTCCATAATGGGCTCCCCATGAGGGCAGCGATCATGTCTTGCTGATCCATTCTTATATACCATGTGTATAGCACAGTATAGCCTGGAACCTAGAAGATGCTCAAGAAATAGTTGTTGGATGAGGAATGTACTGAATGAGCATTTCCCAGAACCAAGCCCTGGGGTGATCCAGGCAGTCCCGGGACCAGCCAAGGAAGTGGTCAGATGACCCTGCTTTGCATTTCATTCTCCCCTTGGTAGGGCTTTCACTTATGTAATGGAACAGCAGTGAAATCCCACGATACCTAAGTGCTTCCCCTCCAGCCAGCCCAGTATACGACCACAAAAAGGGGGAAGAAAAAGTAAGAGAAAGAGAAGAGCTCCAAACCGCATGCTTCTTGGGATCGAAAGAGGAGCTCTGTTTTCTCCCAGAGTCATGTGAGGGCACAGTAGCAGGCGGGGGGCATGTTTTGCTGAGCTTCAGAGCAACCAAGCAGTGAAGCATCAAGGGCCCCAGCCTGAGTGTCAGCAGTTGAGGCTTTTTCCACCTCTGCACCTAACTTGCTGTGCAACCTTCATCAAGTCAGTTTCCCTCTCTGGGTCTCCTAAGTGTCCTCATCTGCAAATTGAGGGGATTGGAATAAATGATTAAGGTAGATCCGTCATGCAGTCCTGGTTTTGCCTATAGATATGGTATAATTATTAACAATAACCTCTTTCATTCTCTAAGTGACCTGTACTAGGTGATAAATTATAAAATCAGTTTGATTCAAATCACGGTTTCCATTTTTTGGATATGATAAACAATACTGCAATGAAGTTCCTTACACATTCCTTTATTCAACAAATATTTGATAAGCATCTGTTATATACCAGGTATGGTTCTATGCTCTGGGGATACTGGAGGAATAAGATAGATAAGATCTCTGTGTGGAAAATACATTCTTGTGAGGGAGATAGATAATAAACAAGAAAACAACAACAACAAAATACATTTTAGATAGTTATGAAGAAAATAAAGGAGAACAGTGTGCTAGATAGTGATAGGAGGTGCTACTTTATAAAGTGTGGTGGGGGCAGGTCTCTTTGAAGAGGTCACGTTTGAGCTGAGACCTGAATGATAAGAAGGAGCCAGTTATGCAAAGTACCAGGGAGAATGTACAGCAAATGCAAAGACCCTGAGGTAGGAACAGCTCTTTGTGTTTGAAGAGTAGAAACAGACAGTACGAGTAAAGTATAGCAAGTGGTTGGAAATGAGGTTGGACATACAGGCAGGGGCCAGATCATACAGGGTCCAGGAGTTTGAGTTTTGTTCTTAGTGCAGAATATCTGGTTGTATTTTTTTTTTTTTTTGCGGTACACGGGCCTCTCACTGCTGTGGCCTCTCCCGTTGTGGAGCACAGGCTCCAGACGCGCAGGCTCAGCGGCCATGGCTCATGGGCCCAGCCACTCCGTGGCATGTGAGATCTTCCCAGACCGGGGCACGAACCCATGTCCCCTGCATCGGCAGGCGGACTCTCAACCACTGTGCCAACAGGGAAGCCCCAATCTGCTTGTATTTTAATCACTGGAAAATCATAGAATAAAACTAGCTCTATGTAGAATAGACTGTGAGCAAAAAATTTCACGTATCTGGTTAGCTACAGCACAGAAAGCCATAACTTCACCCTAGGGTGTGTTGCACCCTGGGAGAGAATGAACAGCAGAGTCAGAGAGACCTATGTTCAAATTCCAGCTCCATTGGTATATATCCAAAAGAAGTGAAAGTGGGGTCTCAAAGAGATATTTGTATGTCCATGTTCATAGCAGCATTATTCACAATAACTATGAAATGGAAGCAACCCAAGTGTCCATTCATGGACGAGTGGATAAACAAAATGTAGCATATAAATACAATGGAATATTATTCAGACTTGAAAAAGGAAGGAAATTCTGATGCATGTTAAGGAAGGAAATTCTGACACATGTTACAATATGGATGACCCTTGTGGGTATTATGCTAAGTGCAATAAGCCAGATACAAAAAAACAAATACTTTAAAGTTCCACTTACATGAGGTACCTAAAATAGTCGGATTCAGAGAGACGGAAAGTAGAACGGTGGTTGCCAAGGGCTAGGAAGAAGTGGGAATGGGGAGTTGTTTAATGGGCATGGAGTTTCAGTGTTGCAAGATGAAAAGAATTCTGGAGATTGGCTGCACAGTAATGTGCATGTACTTAATGCTACTGAACTGTATACTTAAAAATGGTAAAAGATAGTAAATTTTATGTTATTTGTGTTTAACTATAATTAAAAAATTTTTTTAATTCCAGCTCCATCACGTACGGGCAGTGTGATTTGGCCGTTAATCTCTCTGAGCCTCAGTTTTTGCATATGTAAAAGGATGACAGTAATACCTCCTAGCTCTTGTATAGAGAGGCTCATATGCTGTCTATTCCAATATTCCACTGCACAATTTGGAATCTCAGGCTTCCCAGCCTTCCCAGGCAGCTAAAAGACCCTTTCAGTGAATCTTTTTTTTTTTTTTTAACATCTTTATTGGAGTATAATTGCTTTACAATGGTGTGTTAGTTTCTGCTTTATAACAAAGTGAATCAGTTATACATATACATATGTTCCCTTATCTCTTCCCTCTTGCATCTCCCTCCCTCCCACCCTCCCTATCCCACCCCTCTAGGTGGTCACAAAGCACCGAGCTGATCTCCCTGTGCTATGCGGCTGCTTCCCACTAGCTATCTACCTTACGTTTGGTAGTGTATATATGTCCATGCCTCTCTCTCACTTTGTCACAGCTTACCCCTCCCCCTCCCCATATCCTCAAGTCCATTCTCTAGTAGGTCTGTGTCTTTATTCCCGTCTTGCCCCTAAGTTCTTCATGACCTTTTTTTTTTCCCCCTTAGATTCCATATATATGTGTTAGCATACGGTATTTGTTTTTCTCTTTCTGACTTATTTCACTCTGTATGACAGACTCTAGGTCCATCCACCATCTTGATTGAGTTGCCCTTGTACCTAATACACAGTAGATGCTCAATGAACATTTGTTGATTGACTTGCTGACTGGATCCGCTTATGTAGTAGACATGATCTAGAAGGAGCCATATGTGTGGGGAAATATGTACCTGGTACCTAGTTGGCATTCCATAAATATTTATGGAACAGGTGAATGAACAAAGTGGATGACACATCTGGCCACGAATTGTAAAATAATCTGCCTGTTCCAAAATATATGAGAGATTTTATTTTCTTATCTGGTACCATAATAGTTGCTTCAGAAAGCAAACTAACTGAAAGCTCTGCTGACTGAGTCTCATATTAACATCTGTATTAGTTTTCTATTGCTAGAAAATAACTTCCACAAATATAGTGGTTTAAACAACACCAATTTATTACCTTGCAGTTCTGTAGGTCAGACTTTTGACATGGGTCTCAGCAGGGTAAAATCAAGGTGTCAGTAGAGTTGTGTTCATTACTGGAGGTTCTAGGGGAAGGATCTGTTTCCTTGCACATTTGGATTGTTTGCAAAATTCAGTTCCTTGTGGTTGTAGGACTGAGATGCTGTTTTCCTTGCTGGCTGTCATTGAGGACTATTCCCAGCTTCTAGAGCCACTCACATTCCTTGACTTGTGTCCACTTCCTCCATCTTGAAAGTCAGCAACTCTTCTTCTTCCCTCTCATCTTTCTGACCCAGCACAGAAAGGTTCTCCATCTTTAAGAAGCCAAGTAATTAATTAGGTTCACCTGGATAATCCAGGATACTCCTCCCATCTCAAGGTCCCACTTAATCCCACTCATGAAATCCCCTGGAAAAATTGAAAGATTCTGGGGTTAAGTCATGAATATCTTTGGAGGGTTATTACTCTGTCTACCACTGCATCCAGTATCACTTTGGAAGGACTGGCTTCTCAGAGCAGGTAATTTTCTCTCAGCAAAAGCTATGGGAAATGAGGCCAGTGAAAGGGAATTTTGGATAAAGGGAAGAGAGATGAGGCATTGGCCATAAATGTGTTAGCAGGCCTGCGAGGGATGCGACAGAAAGAGGTTCTTGGCTTCGTGGAATCCAGGTTGCTCAAAGAAGAAAGAAATACTTAACAAATGCCAGAAAGTTAAACTTTGTGTGTCTTAGTTTCCTTTCTGATTCTGATCTGTTCTGCCAAGGAGGAAGTAATCTTCACCTGCCATGAATAACCGTTAATACCTTGCCCCATGATTTTAATTTATTGATTGATGGGTTGTTATTGGTTCATTGCTACCAATAATTGAAGGATGTTTTCTTTGCTGGCTTGGTGAAGCTTCCAGGTGTTATCAGATCAGGCATGACTTTGGCTCACCCAGCTCATGGCATTGGCTCTGAATGCCGTCATTGGCTCCTACAGTGGGTTCAGCCACTAATCAAGGACCTGGTGGTGTGTGACACAGACCTTTACGTCATTTCTGGATCTTCCTCTCCACAGAGTGCAGTAAGTTATTTTGCTAAGATGCTGTTTCAAGTCATTTTCTTTTTCTTTCTTTCTCTCTCTTTGCCATCCTCCTTTCTCCCTCCTTCCTCTACTCTTTTCTTTCTAGTTTTCTGTTGTTTTAGGATCAAAATAATGGAAAAGAACAGAAACCAATTCAACTCAGGAAATAATCCAAAGGTGTAAGAAGGACTGTGCTGGGGCTTCCCTGGTGGCACAGTGGTTAAGAATCCGCCTGCCAATGCAAAGGACACGGGTTCGAGCCCTGGTCCGGGAAGATCCCACATGCCACGGAGTAACTAAGCCCGTGTGCCACAACTACTGAAGCCTGCGTGCCTAGAGCCCTGCTCCGTAGCAACAGAAGCCACGACAGTGAGAAGCCTGCACACCGCAACGAAGAGTAGCCCCCGCTCACCGCAACTAGAGAAAGCCCGTGCACAGCAACGAAGGCCCAACACAGCCAAAAATAAATAAATAAACAAATTTATAAAAAAAAAAGAAGTGTGCAAAGTTGTTGTGCAGTGGTTTGATATGATATCAAATCCACTTGCTTATGACAAAAATGAAATTGTTTTTAAGAGGGAAGTTGTTTTGATATAAGAATGAAGTTGTCTTTATAAATAAAGTTGTTTTTTTTTTTTTTTTTTTTTTTTTTTTTTGCGGTATGTGGGCCTCTCACTGTTGTGGCCTCTCCCGTTGCGGAGCACAGGCTCCGGACGCGCAGGCTCAACGGCCATGGCTCACGGGCGCAGCCGCTCCGCAGCATGTGGGATCTTCCCAGACCGGGGCACGAGCCCGTGTTCCCTGCATCGGCAGGCGGACTCTCAACCACTGCGCCACCAGGGAAGCCCAGTAAAGTTGTTTTGATATGAAGAAGCTGCATCAGGATGACATCTCTTGACATCTGTGGCTGCCGATAAGCCCTCAGTAGCTCAGCTGCCCAGGGGCGCCGCTGGGGGCTTAGCAATAATATGAAGAAGCATCTACGGCCAGGGGACCTTTAGACTATAATTACCCAGAGTTTGTGAGGACAATCTGAGAGTTTAGGTCTGGGCAGGGTGACCCTTTGCTGACCTAAGCAGCTCTCTGAAGACCTTGGGGCATTAGTTACTGTGTGGGTAACGGGGTAAGGGCAGTGGGGAAAACGGTGCAGCGCCTCTCTCAGGAGATCATCTTGCTTGTCAACACCGGCGCCTTGGTTCCCTAGCAACGTGCTCCAGCAACAAGGATCTTGTGTTTTGCTGGTAGCTGGATGTCAGGCTCTCAGCTGGTTAAGCTGACTCTCCCAGGAACCAACTCATGTAGAAAGGCACACCTCAATTAAATTGGGACTTCATTCCTTTCATCTCCTCTTGTCTGGAACAATAGTGTAATCAATCTATTATTGGTTTGAAGTATGTTATTTCTTTTTTTTTTTTTTTTTTTTTTTTTTTTGCGATACGCGGGCCTCTCACTGTTGTGGCCTCTCCCGTTGCGGAGCACAGGCTCTGGACGCGCAGGCTCAGCGGCCATGGCTCACGGGCCCAGCCCCTCTGCGGCATGTGGGATCTTCCCTGGACCAGGACACGAACCAGTGTCCCCTGCATCGGCAGGCGGACTCTCAACCACTGTGCCACCAGGGAAGCCCTATGTTATCTCATTATTGGCTTATTAAGAGATATTATCCTGTATGCTATTAGCTTGTGAAATTATTATAATTCCTGCAGTGAACCTGTGTTAAATATTGAGAAGACAGTCTCAGACTCTGAGTATAATTTCCCCCCCAAAAAACAAAGTTTACTGCTGTAATCTTCCCTGTTCTGATAAAAGGAGTTTACAGCAAAGGAATCTATTTCCTGGTTCTCTCTGGGGATGAGGCAATAAGAGACTGAAGTACCACTGCCTTGGGGAGTGGGTGGCAGTTTGCTGCCTGTTGATGTAATGCAAACTAAGGCCAGAGGGAGGAAATGGCCACTTCTGAGGCCACAGGTGGTTATAGATTTTCAAGTAAAGGGTGGTTGTAATTCTCCCACATGTCCTCCTGGAGAGGGATGGTGGGGAGATTCTTGCTCACAGTTTGTTCCCAGAGAAGTTATGGGTTGGGCTTGGACCTTCTAGATGCTGCACAGTGGGAAGCCAGAGTCTTATCGAGTGCTAACAGAGGTCACAGCTCTTGGGAACAGAGGTTGTGACACAGAGGAAACTCCCCCCTCCTTCCCTGACCACACCCTGGCTTCTCTCACCCAGTCACACAAATCATTCCAACAGAGGCAGCTCTGGGCAGGACATTTGGAAAAGGCATTAGAGGGGTTGAAACCATTCCTGTGGTGTCTTCAAGAATACTCCTTGGGAAACCCAAAGGAAAAAGAGATAGTGGAGCCAAGAAAAGCTACTAGAACTTTCTTCGGCTTGAGGTATTTTATATATTTGAGTCATAATAACCAAATTAATATTAAGAATTATAATATGACTGTTAAGGCACAGTTATGTGCTAATCATGGTTTTACATGGATTATCTTTAGTCATTACACTAACTCTGCAAGGTAGGCATTATCTGTATCCTACAGCTATCGAAGTTGGGAAAGAGAGAGATTAGGAGAAATGTCAAAGACCACAGAGCATGTGTGGTGGGGCTGAGATTCAAGTTCAGGTTCATTGATTTTAAAGTTTATTTTCCCCTTCCTTCCTTCCTTCCTTCCTCCCTCCCTCCCTCCCTCCCTCCCTCCCTCTTCCCTCCCTCCTTCTCTCCCTCCCTTCCTTCCTTTCCTTTTTCCTCTTCTATTTTCTTTTTGCCATGCTTACTTAATATCTTCTTTTAAAAGAAAAAAATGTCATGCACTTAGTGGAGTTCCCTTTGTGTCCCTCCCTTGTCTCATCCCCCTGCCTTCCTGTCTAGAGGCAAGCTGTCAACTGACCTTAGTGAGTGTCACTTCAGTCCTTCATTATGTATGTCCATGGCCATAAATGTTATATAGTATGGTGTGTTTTAAAATTTTATGTATATGAAAAAGGGCTAAAAGTATTTATTTACACAGAAAGAAATACAAATGGCTATCAACTATAAGAAGAGATTCACTGTCTCATCAAAAGAGCAATACAAAAAAAAAAAGAGCAATGCAAATTAAATCACATTGAGATATTTTTTAAACCTGTCAAGTTGGTCAGTACAGGCACTCAAGATTTGGTAAAACAGTGCATAGAAGAGGTTGTGGGGAAAGGGGCACTCAGACTGATCGTGCGTGAGTGAATGGGTATAATCTCTATAAATGGTAATTTGACGATCTCTATCATAAAAGCAAATGCAGAAAATTACAAAGGAAATTCCATTTCTGGGAATTTGCCTTTAGATACATTTGTGCTTGTTCGAAAGCACATGTTTTTAAGGTTATTCATTGAAGTATTGCTTGTAATAAAAAAGACTAGAAAAAAATCCACATATCTATCAATAGGGGACTGGTTGAATAAATTAGAGGGCATCCCCTTAATGGAATCCTCTGCAGTTCTGAAAAAGAATGAAGACACTCTCTATGCTAATATGGAAATTTCTCCAATACATATTAAGTGAAGACAAAAAAAGTGCAGAAGAATGTGTATAGTATGCTACCTTTTGTGCAGCAAAGGGGAAAATGAGCCTGCTTATCCACTGGTTTTTGTATGTGCATAAAGAAAGTCTGAAAGTTTACCTACAAAAAACTAGAAACAATTTTGCATGTGGGAGGAAAGAGGGGTGAGAGGAGGGAAGGAACATATTTAAATGAATTCCTTAAAGATTTTTTTGAACAGTGTGGATGTACTATGTTACCTATTCCAAAAATTAAATTAAAAAGTTAGAGTGGTATCATACAGTACGTGTCATTCTGCCACTAACCTTTTCCAGTTTGCTTTATGTTTTCGAGGCCTATCCATGTGGTCATGACCTTAATCTTTCCATTAATTATGCTGCCTTGAACTGTAGGATCTTACAACTGAAAACGCTCCTTGGGATTACCCAGCTCTCAACTTTCACATTACAAGAAAGAAAACTGAAGGTGCAAAAATGGCACGTAGTTGGCCCAACAGGTCAATGGCAGAAATGGGGTTGACCTCAGATCTTTCCACCCTGATTGGGAGTCTGGCTGCCTTTCTACCCCCTCGCCTAGTGCCAAAAACACCTCCCGATTCTAAAAGGTTAGTAACTTTATGTGTTATCCTTTCCTAGGGACATCTGCCTTTAAAAAACAAAACAAAGATAAGCAACAACATTCAACCACAAACTGAGTGGTCACCATTTTATGCAATAGGGATTATTCTGCCCTTAGAAGTCAGAGAGAGATGCTTTGGGGTGACGGGAATGGTTGGCGGGAACGCTCACAGCGGTGGTGTTGGCAGCCAGGGCTGGAGTAAACTTTCTAGTGTCTCCTCTCCCTTCTCCTCCAAAATAAAGAAATAGGAAAAGAAAAGGCAAATGTAAACAAAAAGCAACTAGGTCATCATAAGATAGGTTCTGCCTTCAGCTCAGGAAGGAACTAATTAGTGGTTTGGATTGGTGACCGTATTGTTGCAAATATTGTTAAGGTAACAGAATGTTATTAGATTTTTTGTTGCCATAGAGACGGTCAAAGCACGAATAAGCCCCTTGCCCTGCCCCCATAGCGAAGGAGACCTCCACTGGTCAAGTCCTCTGGTCCATTCCTCTGCCATTAGGCAGGACCCCATGAACCATCCTGACAGGTGAGGACCTTTTAGGATTTATCTAGATAAATGACTTCAGACCTTCTGGAGTTGTTATAGTCAAGCACTGTGTCAGAAGTGGTGAGGATACAAAACCATATAAGATACGTACTTTCACCTCAAATTAAATGGCATGGATGGGTACCTCCCAAAATTTTATACCAAAATATTTGTAACAGTGGAGGAGCAGCAGCAATGTGAAGCAGCCCTTCCCAAGCTTGGAATTTTGGTCACATTTGGGATTTTCACATACTATTTCATGCAAATGCTGGAATTCACTTCTTAATATACATATGTTTGCTTTAATGTCCACATTTACATTCTATTAACCATTTTTTCTCCACAGTCTTCTAGTAAAATCGATGCTCCAAGAAGATACCCTGTGTTGACCAGTGACTTTGGATGTCTTATATGTGGATCCCAGCCTGGATCTTTGTGTACTCAAGTTTGAGAAGCATGGATTAGCCAGGAGTTGGCAAACATTTTTTTTTTTTTTTTTGTAAAGAGCCAGAGAGTAAACGTTTAGGCTTTGTGAGCCATACTGTTTCTGTTACAAATACTCAACCCTGTCTTGTAGTGTATCAAGAGCAGCCATAGACAATATACAAATGAATTAGATGGCTGTGTTCCAGTAAAACTTTATTTACAAAACAAACATATTTGGCCCATGGCCTGGATTTGGCCTGCAGGCTGTAGTTATCAACTCCTGGGTTCGACAATAAATGCCCAAGAGAAATAAGAAAGAAGAGTGGGAGTAGAAATTCCATTGATCATTGAAGGCTACACAGTATTTCAAAGAGCAGAGAGGACATGGCAGCATTATTAATAGAGGGCCAGTATAGACAAAAGCACATATTTTTAGGTTTACATATAGGTAGGGGACAGGCAGGACAGTAAGTAAATCAGTTTGGCTTGAGGAAGGAACTCATGTCCAAGAGAAGCATTCTAAAATATCAAGGCTGGAAGGGACTTTGCTGATTATTTGCTTCTCATTGTGTTTCCCATTGATGGGGAAATCGAGGTCAAAAGAGACCCCAGATCTGGAAAGAAGCTGAAGAGTGGTGTGCCTTGAATACTAAGGTAAGGGATCTCTGTTGTGCCATGTACCAGCTAGTGACGTTTCAGCATTTCTTCATTTGAATGTTTATTCATTAATCAACTTCCTACATATCTTGTGACCAGATGTCCGAAGAGAATTTCCTTTGGGATGGAGTTAATTCTCACCCATTGTATACCATTGTGAACTACCCTCTAGAGATAGTGACAAGACACACCTGGAGCAATCAACTGGACAATTGCCAAGGATCCGGAAACTTTAGCTTCTCCTCCTGCTGTCAACTTGCTCTGTAACCTGGACCAAATCCTGAGCCCTCCTCTGGTTCTCCCCTTCGTTAAACAAGAAGCACTCATCCTTGTCCTTCCATCAGAACCGGTGACCCGTCATTCTGTCACTTCTCTGCCCCCTTTCTCCCACCACCAACGTCAAAGTCACAAATGACCGGAGGACCCTGGAGTGGGCGGTGCCACAACTTTGCATGACCCCGATATTCATTCACTGATTTGTTTTCCCACTAATTATTGACCACTTCCCATGCACTGGATGCTGAGGATAAACAATGAACGAGGTAAGCAGGCTTCTGCCCTCACAGAGCTCACATTCTAGTGGTATGCGATGGTGGGGAATATAATGTACCAGTCAACAAATAAAGGAATTTCAGCTGGAGATAAGTCCTGTGAAGGAAATTGAACAAGGTATTGTGATAATGACTAGAGGGGCTCTTTTGGCTGGTCTAGCAAGGGAAGACCTCTTTGAGGAGAGACCTGAAGGATGCGAAGAGCCATCGATGGAGCCTTCTGGGCCAAAGGAAGAGCAAGGGGCAAAGGCCATGAGTGTGCACTGTTCGAGGTACAGAGGGAGGGCGTGTGTGTCTGCAGGG
This sequence comes from Hyperoodon ampullatus, assembly GCF_949752795.1. Taxonomy (NCBI): domain Eukaryota; kingdom Metazoa; phylum Chordata; class Mammalia; order Artiodactyla; family Ziphiidae; genus Hyperoodon; species Hyperoodon ampullatus. Next base: position 4,155,652 of record NC_136917.1, read on the forward strand.
TGGTGGGTGAGGGGTAGATGGATGGTAGACAAAGATGAAGAAGTTGACAACATGAAATGGATGAGTTTTCATCTGGGCAATCCAATGACTCAATCTGGTTTATATTTTTAAAAGAGCATCCAGGCTGTTACCTGGAGAATGACTTGGAGAGATTAAGAGTAGAAGTAAGATACTCAACAAGGCTTGTCCAGGTGGGAAATAATGGTGGTCTAGATCAGACAGTAGCCATGGAGACTGAGAGAAGGCACTGGATTCAGGATATATTTTGGAAGCAGAAGAAACAGGACCTGTTGAGCGATTAGACGTAGGCATTTGGGGTGGCGCTGGTGGTGGTACTAGGTGAAGGGAAAGCGGAAATCGAGGATGAACACTCAGGTTAGGGCTTGAACAACCGGTAAGTTGTGATATCTTTTACGTTGTTTGTTGAGATTGGAATGCTAGTTTTCGGTGGGGAGTGTGGGCAGTCAGTTGGTCAGTTGGGTGTGCTGAGGCGAAGATGCCTGTGACACCTCCAGGTGGGGATGTGCACTTGGCAGCTGGAGATATATTCTTTGTTTGTCTCCAGTCTTAAAGGGTTAGCGTTCTCTCTAACACCCAAACAACAATCTTGTGAGACTTGATTTGCTTGACCACACATTTTATATCTCTTCCCTGGAATGTCTGGGACTCTAAAGAAGATCTGTGAATTCCATGGATCCATCCTAGATTCTACATTTCGCCTCCGCCAGACATCCTGCTCCCATCTCTGCTCAACCCTTTGCTACCACATGACTTCTCTCCTCATCCTGCTTGGTCCCAGCGTGGACACATTTAAGGGACCTGATACATAGTGGCAAAAAGCTCTTCCCATCAACAGCAAAGGCCTATTTCCCCACATTCTCACCAACATCGGGCAGTATTATTTGCCAATTTGATAGGTGATAGATGGTGACACGTTTCAATTTGTATTGCAAAGATGTGCTTTTAAACCATAAAGCACTCTCTGTGTGTAAATTGCAATACACAGAATCATTCAAGTGCTCACAATCACGATTAACTACTCAGAAATTTCAGGGTGCAGATAATAACAGAGGCTACCATTTGTTGAAACCCCTCAGGGTACCAGGCACTGCAGTCGTGATACCTCTTTTAATCCCCATAGCATCCCAAATGTGGTACATGTTATTATCATCTCTCTTACAATGGATGAGGAAACTGAGGCCAAGGAAAATTAAGTAACTTGTCCAAATGGCATAGCTGGGCATCACACCCCAGGTCAGGGAGAGTGTTCCTAACCATTGCCTGCCTGCCTTCTGCTGTCCTGAGAAGGAGGCCAGCCCAGGACTGTTCCTCACCCAGGATGACAACATTAATTGAACTCCTTCTGGAAATTCTTGTCACTTCTTAGCCTCCCCTTCTAACCTTTCTGTTTTCTCTTCCCAGATTTCTAGATCCTTTGGGGGGTTTACTTCTCATTGACGTCTGATCATTATAACTCTCTGTGATCCTCCCTCAGCAAAAACACCCAGTTCTACAGAGTTCTATAGAAATAAAATGGGACTGAATAACCTATAATACAATTGGACCAAGATGATTTTAAGCATTGTTAAACAGGGTTTGAGAGCACACAATTGGTGATGTTTGTGTTTGAAACCCTGGCAATCTGAGGCTCCTTAATAAATTGGGTATAATTGGAGTTATTGGGTATCAGCCTTTTAAAGACTCAATTCTGATGGCCAAATGCCCTTCCAGGTAGACTGGACTCCCACCAGCTGCTTGAATATGCCCACTTCACATGATGATGTTCTTTCAGGCCTGAAGAGGTGCAATCTTGATCCATTGGCCATCAAAGGCAGTGCTACAAGGGAAAGAAGTGGGGCTGTCAACAGAAGAAATTGCAGCCTCAGTAATTTGTGTGGAAGTGAGTGACAGAGCATGACTACCCCACTTACCTCTTGGGGGTGATGAAAAGTTATGAAGCGAGTGTGTATGAATGTCAGACCTTTCAAACCCATGTTTATTGCCAAATCCTTCCCTTCTGACTCTGAGTCACTGTTCCAGCCACCTGCTTCTCACAGCAACCTGAAGTCCTACAATCATGGGGTCTAGGATGTCACCCTCATTCCTCTCAAGGCATAGCTGTCCCTTTAGAGGAGAATGAAAGTAATATCATGGCTGACAAATCAGGAACAGAGAATTAGAAAGATGGGCTATTTGAAAACCAAAACTGCCTATTATAGGCTCTGTCTTGGAAACAGGAAGAGGAAGATAGACTGAGAGGGGAGGTTAGTTTTTAGTAACTGTTTTTTAAAACTAACAACAGAGGAAAAAAGACCAGAACCACAGACAAAGTTAACATTTCGTACTTCAGAATCATTTGATCGTTAAAAAACTCCCTAGTCTTAGGAGGGGTTGTCCCTAGATAAGTGGTTCTGTTCTGAACTGGGTGAACATGGATGAAATATAGGGTCTCTTCCCCAAATCACTCCTCCTCAGTATCCCATGATGATGGAAATCCCCGGGGTTAACTTTTCTTTCCTTTTGGCTAGAGTTAGGAATCTCATTTAATGCATTCCACTACTGTGTCTCAGTTTACAGATGAGCTAATTGAGGCAGGGAGGAATAAAACAATTAGAGCAAGTTCATACAGCTGGTAATCCACACAGCCCAGGATTAGAACCTGGATTTGTTTGATTCCAAACTCTATCACACCAGTGGGCCCAGTATATATTCACTCTTTTAGGATTGGGTACCTTCTCTGTCAACTCCGTTACATGGTTCACTAAGCAAGTAGCCAAGAGCTCAGACTGTGATGGACTTTGGGGTCAGGAGGGAGTGGGTTTGAGTCTTGACTCCATCACTGATTGATCAGTTGTGTGACTTTGGAAACCTAACCTCAGTCTACTCAAAAGGAGTCTAGGCTGTGAGGATGAAGTCCAACAAAGCATGTGGTAAATATTTCACAAGACTATTTTAATTTTTTAAAGCTATATATTCTCTAGTCGTGAACAAGCAATGACAGAACCAAAGAATAGACAACAGTGATCAGAACAGTAACTAACACTGAGCACCCAGGATGGATTAGACACTGTGTTAAGTCCTCTCCATGTACTATCTTCATTTGTTCTCCTAACAATTTAATGACGTCTATACAGTTAACAACCTCAGTGCGCAAAGAAAAAGCACATCCAGCTACAAGTAGAGGAGCCAGGAATTGAACCTCGGTGGATGGACCTGGGAGCTTGTGCTCACCACCAGGAGGTAAGCTTGCATGGGCCTTCTTGGGAAATTGGAAGGAGGTGGTGATACTTAGGGAGGGTACATAGGGGGCTTTGGTCCTGGGGGCAGCACGTGGGCTTTGGGCATTGCAGGGCGGGGAAGAAGGTGACAAGAACAAGGGAAAGACAAGAAACCCATGGAGTGGGGAGTTGGGTGTTTGAAGCAGCTGTCACCTGTAAGATGATGTTGAGGTAAAGTGACTGAAGCTGAATTCCCAAAGTGAATCTATTGGATCTACTCTTTCCTTAGAGATGGTCTAGTCTGGTGGTCCCTTAGAGTCCCCCAAGGGGTGGGTGGATGGAGGTTGTGGGGTGAAGGCTTAACAAATGGATCTTCAAAACCCTCTTGTTTACTTCAGCCACGGGAATTCCACTGTTTTCTTTTTTTCTTTTGAGGTACAACTTACGTGACATAAAGCACAGGAATCTCAAAGATAAAGCTTGATGAGTTTTTATACATGTATACATCTGTGTAGCCACTACCCAGATCAAGATAAAGAACACTTTCTGCACCCCTGGGCAGGCTCTGTGCTGTCCCCTCCCAGTCAGTATCCTCCCCAGAGGTAACCACCTACTTGATCTTGCCTGTTTTGCGACGTCATGTCAATGGAATTACAAAGTTTATCCTCTTTTGTGTCTGGCTGCTTTTGCTCAAATTTATATCTGAGAGATTCATCCACGTTTTTGTGGGTAACAGTAGCCTGTCCTTTTTTGTTGCTGTGTGGAATTGTATTGTATGGCTGCACCGCGATTTACTGATCTTTTCCACTGTTGATGAACATTGGCGTTGTTTCCAGGTTTTGGTATTATGAACACAGCTGCCATGAACATCCACACACAAGTCTTGTGGTGGACAAATGAATGCATTTCTGTCGAGTGTATACTCATGGATGTATCGTGGGGTGGCTGCATGTTTAGCTCTGGTGGGTAGAGCAGCTTTGCTTTTGAATAGATGTTGTATAGAATGGGGAATCCGCATAAGGTTTCACTTGGGGAAAGGGTGTGGTTGCTTAATTTTTTTTTTTTTTAAAGAAAAAGTTTAAACTCCTCCAGTGTAATCCTCTGCATTTACAGATGCAGAGACTGAGTCTCAGAGAGGAAAGTGATTTGCTCAGACTCAAACTGCAGCAAAGCCACGTCTAGAACCTGATTACTAGACTGAAAATGTCTTATGGGTTTTTGAGCTCTCTAAAATGGGGGCTACATATCACTCAAACTGGATGCTGGTCAGATGTGGAAAGGACACCACAATTTAAGTCAGAAGCCCTAATATTGTCACTACACAGTGTGTGACCCAGGGCAAGGCACCTACTGCTGGCAACCTCAGTCTCCTTCGCTTGGAAGTGGATGCCCCTGCTTGACAGCATTGCTGGATTAAAGAAGATCATGATATGGAGACACTGTACAGGCTGAGAAGCATCATAAGTATCATTATTGTCAAACTATATTCTAAGGGGATGCTCTGGTAAGCATGCTGTTTTCTTGCAATATTAATGCCTATAATAGTTCACTGCTTTACATTTTATTTTTCATCCTGATTTATTAATTTTTAATGAAAGCTTTTCCTCTTCCATTAAAAAGCTAGTGTGGCAGACAAAGTTTTCCAAAGCTAGCCACAGTAATGTATATCCCATCCTACATGCTGCTTTTTTTTTTTTTTTTTTTTTTGCGGTACGCGGGCCTTTCACTGCTGTGGCCTCTCCCGTTGCGGAGCACAGGCTCTGGATGCGCAGGCTCAGTGGCCATGGCTCACGGGCCCAGCTGCTCCGTGGCATGTGGGGTCTTCCCAGACCGGGGCACGAACCCGTGTCCCCTGCATCAGCAGGCGGACCCTCAACCACTGCGCCACCAGGGAAGCCGCATGCTGCCTTTTGACGGGACATTTTTATAATGGGACACATCTCCATTGAAGCTGGGGCAGGGGAGTGTCAGCTTTCTCTGCCCTCACACCTGGGCAGACCTTTGTAACTATCTCGACTAACCAAACTTGGCAGCAATGATGATGTGTGAGCATGAATCCAGAGTTAGAGAGGAAAAGTCTACATTTTGGGATATTTCCTAGAGAGAACAGAAACATCCCTGGGAGGAGACATGCAGTGTTGGGTTTTTCTTGTTTTTTTTTTTTTTTTCTGATTTCACTTTGTAGTCCTTTTCATTTCTCAAGGTTCTTCATTTAAAGTTTCCACCAAAAGGAAAAAACATATCTAGCTAATGCCCCCTCGGGTTAAACCTGACACTAGCCCTGTGTGCTTCATACATTCCAACTCAGGTGGAGTTTTAGTCCTTAGTGAAGAGCCCAGTGACTCCCGGAGAAAGGCCTGGAGGCCAGATCCTCCTCTGGGAGCTCAGAGGGGATGGGAGTGTGGGTGAGGATGCGCCTGGGATGATGGTAGCTCCCCTGAGCCTAAGAGGCCAGCGGACTCCTGGTACCCTGAGCCCTAAAGGCAGGAGGACACCGACAGGTGTGTGGCTGAGAGTCACACAGAGAACTGAATTTTTCCCTCTTGACTTTCCCCTGAGAGCTCTAAGTTTCTGTGAAAGAAGGTCCTTCTGTCAAGAAGGTCTTTATTACAAATTTAAAAATAGTAAGTTCCTCACATACGTAAATTGCTTCACATATTGGGAAGCAGGTTCCCATATGTTACTTATTTGATTTTCCCAATAGCCCTGTAGAAAACCAGAGGCTGAATCATCATCTTCATTACCGTGAGCATCTTAATTTTCTGTTTAAAGGAATTGACAGGGTAAGGGCTTTGTCTAAGATCCCACAGCTAGCAGGCAGAAACGCCAGTGAAAGAACCATGTCTTCTGACTTCTGGGCTAGTTTCCTTTACTGCCTCACAGACTCTGTCCATGGGGGAGTAGGAGTTTGGGGCACCATGGCAGATTGGCAGAGCTAACTTGAGGGAGTTAAATTACCCCCTCACCCTTTCACCCCTCACACTACCCCAAAGCTCTTTGCTTTATGCATGGTGTTGTCTCTGTGTGGAGTAAAATGCCTTAGGCTGGTCATCTCTGTTGCCTCTATCAGAAAAGAAACACCCTATCAGTCATTTACATTTTAGTGAGAATTTAAGGACTTAAGTTTTCTCTCTCAGAGATACTTGCATTTTACATCTTAGCTCTCATTGTGATTTTTGACAACTGGAAAAGTCATTTTTAGCATCAGTGAGCAGATAGAAGAGGCATTTTCTCAGGGGCAGGGTGGAAGTGCATGGAGAAATCTTATAGACACCCCCATCCCCAATGACATCATGTCAGTAGATGCTAACTACTTGAATCAGAAAAATTCAGTTATCAAATATCTGGATGCTGAGTGCTGGGGACACAGTGATGAGTAGACTGTGGTCCATGGAGGGAGTCACAGTTTGGGTGGGGAGACAGGCAAGGAAGCAAGTAATGGTAATACGATCTGGTCAGTGCTATATAGATGTGAGTGTTCAGAGCACTATGGGTGCGTGGGGGAACTGGGGTAGGAGTGGGGGGCACATCAGAGCTTCCTTAGAGGAGGTGACATCATTTGGGTTGAATCTATAAAAGGCAGTGGAACTGCCATCTGTTGAGTATCTTAGTCCAGGTTCTCTGCAAGAGCAAGTCTGAGGGATTATGTGCTGATACTATGGAGGAGTGCAGCCCCAGGGAAGCAGGCATGAGGAAGAGGTGAGTGTGTGGAGAGAAACAGAAACGAGCTGGCTGATTGCTCCATCGGGCTGGGCATCCTCCGAGAGGCCTTATGGAGCTCTGTCCCTGCAGTATCCTGTGTGGGGGATGGAGAGGAACTATTTCTTCTGGTTCTTTCCCATTTCTGGTCCCCCAGTGGCTAAAGTTCACCCTGGGGGGAGTTCACTCTCATGCATTTTTAGTTCAAGTCACAGACCCCGCAGCTGGCAACTTCTCTGAGTCTGAGTCTCACTGGTGAACACTGGTAGCCATGGTGCTGGCAGAGGAGGTCCACGTAACCTAGAGGGGGTGCATCGGTGAGGTGCCAGGGTGTTTACATGCACTGGAGTGTCTCATCCTCACAGTAACCCTGGGTTGTGGGTTGCATTGTCTCCCCCACCCAAAGATAGGTTGAAGTCCTAACCCCTGGTATCTGTGAATGTGACCCTATTTGGAAATAGGGTCTGTGCAGATGTCATCAAGATGTAAATGAAGACAAAGTCGTACTGGTGTAGGGCTGCCCTTAATCCAAGATGACTCTTGTCCTTATGAGAAGAGAAGAGACACAGAGACAGTGATACATGGAGAGAAGAAAGCCAGGTGCTGATGGGGCAGAGATTAGAGGGATGCGTCTGCAAGCCAAGGAGTGCCGAGGAGTGCTGACAACACCAGAAGCTGAGAAAAAGGCATGGGGCAGATTCACCCCTAGAGCCTCGAGAGAGAGCATGGCCCTGAAGATAATCTTGGACTTCCAGCCTCCAGAAGAGTAAAGTGAGAGAACAAATTTCTGTTGTTTTAAGCCACCCGCTTTGTGGCACTTGGTTATGGCAGCCCTAGGGGGAGGGATGAGCCTGAGCAGAGGCACAAGATGCAAATAAAACCTGTAAAATGAGACCGAGGTGAGATGGTGATGTTGATGATGGTGAGAGCTAACAGTGACTGAGGACATCTACTCGGTGACGCTGTTCTGAGTGCTGTATGTTTTCCTCCCCAAACCTTGTAATGGGCAACTTTTATAATTCCGATTTTCCAAATAAGTTCAAGAGGCAGAGAGGTTAACTTGCTTAATGTCACAGGCAGTGGGGTTGAAACCTTGTCCGCTGAGCCTGTGGTCTTTGTGTCTACCCTGCATTCATTCACCTAAGGTGGATAAAATGTCCCCTCTGTGCTAGATGCTAGATACGAGGGTGCAGAGATGGACGCAATTTGGTTCCCTCTCCCCAAAGCCCTCACAGTCTTTCTGATCCAATCTAGTTGACTCCACGCACACACTTGAGAGCTGTGCTGTCCAATATGGTAGCCACTAGCCACGTGGCTACCGATCACCTGAAATGTCGCCAGTCTGAACTCACATGGCTGTAGGTGTAAGATGCACACCAGGTTTAGAAGACCTAGTACAATAAGGATGTAAAATATCTCATCAATAATTTTTAATACTGACTTTACTGAAATGATTATGTTTTGCATATAATGGGCTAAATAAAATATATCATTAAAATTCATTACACCTTTAAAAAAAGTGGCTATAAGAAAATTAAAGTCACATATGTGCTCACATGACATTTCTATTGGACAGCACTGCTCTAGAATGTGAGTTCCTTGAAGGCAGGGGCTATCTCTGTCCTGTTCAGTTCGGGTCCCAGGAGCCAGAACAGGACCTGACACACAATGGTCCCTCAATACATAGTTGTTAGATAATTGAATGAATGAATAAATACACAAATAACCAAATCCAGTCCTCCTCTGCACCTGCTTATCTGTTCCCTGTAAACATAGGTTGAACCTCACTTTTACCTTGCTTTGTCTCTCTGGGCAGTCCCTCAATTTCTCTGAGGCTTATAGAGAGATTGGATGCTACTTTGTGCCAGGGAATTGAGAGGCTGGATGTGTGGTAGAATTTGGAAAATAAAAACGGTCAGAGTATTTCCAACCACAATGGCAGTAACCACTTACTGGAAGCAAACTACTGAATACAAAAAAACATGCCTGGTGTTGTTCTCAGCAGGTATCTGGAGTGAGTCATTTAATTCTAACAACCCTATGACATCAGTCCCACCATCAACTCCATTTGACAGATGGGGGAAATTAAACCTCAGACAGAATAAGTCTTGCCCCCAGGACTACTTAGCTAGTTTCGTACCCAGGTCTGTCAGATAAGACACCGATATGACATAGAGGATGGGGAGAAGGACCCCAACAAGAGTGATCCTGCCCCAGGTCCCTTCTGTCCTGAGGCCCCAGAGCAGCCCCAGACAGCCGATGTCCCAGTTCTCAGGGTTCTGGGGAGCCTGTCGTCTGTGTGGAGTACCACAAAGCATCTGGCCACGTATTGTCTCTGCATCCAGCCATGTCCTCTGTGCATCTAATTCACCAGATGACTGGGCCACCCATAGGCTGGCTCACCTTCTGTGCCTGTGATGTGGCAATGAGCAAGCAAGCGAGTGACCATCCGGGGCAGGGAACAGCCTTCACCGTGCCCTCAGATGAGACATCCCTTCCTGCCCTGCTGGACCTCGGTTTCTACGTAGTCCTAGACAGCAGGACCTCACAGAGAGGCCCCAAACCACGTATCCTGGCACCACTGCAGAAGACATGTCAATCTTCTACGTGTCTGTGTTACTCCATTGTCTCTTTAGAGATTGTGCCTGCCTCTGTGTCTTCCCTGACAGATCCACGGGAAGGCTTGTCCCAGGCAGGTCCCAGCTGCCTCTTTTTCAGGAGTCAGTTCACAACCAGTTGCAAAGCATTCTGGGAAACAAGGAAGCTTACAATGAATCCTCCTTGTAGTGGAGAGAGTGACGGGTTTACACCTGATCTTGGGACCTTGCTTCCACCCAAGCTCCTCACACAGTCAGTCCTCTGAGGGCTATAGGAATTGGGTGGAAATAACAGCAAGGGTGGGCACTTCTTTTTTTTTTTTTTTGCGGTACGTGGCCTCTGTTGTGGCCTCTCCCGTTGCGGAGCACAGGCTCCGGGCGCGCAGGCTCAGCGGCCATGGCTCACGAGCCCAGCCGCTCCGCAGCATGTGGGATCCTCCCGGACCGGGGCATGAGCCCGTGAGGGTGGGTACTTTCTAAGTGTCAGCCTCTGTTCAAGGCTCTTTACCTGTGTTAACACCTTTAGTTCCCACCGTGTGTCATTGAGGGAAGAACAGTTGTTATTCCCATTTTACAGGTGAGACAATCAGAGAGATTAAGTAACTTGTTCAAGGGTCAGCCAGTGAGTGGAAGAGGGGAATTCAAACTCCAGAGCCCATCCTCTTAACTGCTGTCCTCTGCTGCTTCTCCATTTTCAGATATGATGTTTATTATTTTTGCAATGATCATGGCTCCTATTATTATTTCCCATTTCATAGATGAAGAAACCAAGGTTCAAAGAGCATTCACAGCTGCCCCAGGTCACACAGCCAGCGAGAGGCAGAGCTGGGACTTGAACTCACGTCCGTCAGACTCTGCAGCCTGAACCCTGCCTCCCAGAAAGGGGAAGAAGTGAGAAAAGGTAAGTATAGGGGCCCGGCTTGGAATCCCTCACCACAGGGCAGGTGTTCCCCAGCCTGTGATGTTTGGGTCTAGTGTCTTCAAAAGGATGAGTTTTGTTTTCATGGTTTGGAAATCCCACAGTAGGACACAAACATCATGAGCAATGGCTCTGCCCCAGCTACACCCACCTCTGCTCTTGGCCAAGACTGCTTTCAGGATGTGACAGCAAAATCTTGCCTCAGAGTTGAAGCCTGCAAAAGTCAGGGCTCCCCTCTGGGTCTGGGGAATAGGTGTTTCAGGAAGTGGTTTCATTCTGAGTGGAGAAAACTGCTGTCCAAACCCCATCGCATGTCACGTTTCAAAATTCTGCTTCAAGGCGATGGTATCGGTGTGCATCCCTGATGAGTAACAGACACCAAGTGATGGAGCTGGAATCGTTGTTCGGTGGCCACCAAAGGCTGGGGAAGAGCTGAGAGGCTGGCATATAATGAATTAGGCATTGCCTGGTTTCCTGACCGGCATCACCATCAACTGATGCTCAACATGCAGAGCTGGCCTTGGGGGAATCCAGGATCAGTGTGACAATAACTCACATTTATGGAGCACTTGTTATGAACCAGGAGTCAGGCTGAGTGTGATACACACACCATCCACCGAATGTTCAGACAATACTGTGACATCGGTTTTATCACTCCTGCTTGAGAGATGGGGAAGCTGAGAGTTTAAGTGGCTTGCCCCAGGGTTGAGCCTGGATCTGAACCCAGGTCAGACTCTACGTGCACAAACTGAACACTTGCACCTTGACTGCTGTGTGGAGCATAGACTGTATGGAGGCAAGGGTGGAGCTGAAAGACCAGTTAGGAGGTGACTACAGTAGTCCAGGTGAGACAGATGGATGCTCAGACTAACATAGTGTTGGAGAAGTATAGTTGATTTACAGTATTATATTAGTTTCAGGTGTATAACTTAGTGATTGAATATTTTTATAGATTATACTCCATTTAAAATTATTGTAAAATATTGGTTATATTCCCTGTGCTGTACAATACATTTTTGTATCTTATTTATTTTATACCTAGTAGGTTGTACCTCTGAATCCCCTTCCACTATCTTGCCTCTCCCCACAACCCTTTCCCACTGGTAACCACTAGTTTGTTCTCTGTAGCTATGTCTGCTTGTTTTATTATAGTCATTTGTTTTATTTTTTAGATTCCACATATAAGTGATAACATACAGTATTTGTCTTTCTCTGTTAGACTTACTTCACTAAGCATTTAACCCTCCAAGTCCATCCATGTTGTTGCTATTGGCAAAATTTCATTCTTTTTTATGGCTGAGTAATATTCCATTGTATATATGTACCACATCTTCTTTATCCATTCATCTGTTGATGGACATTTAGGTTGCCTCCATATCTTGGCTATTGTAAATAGTGCTGCTATGAACATTGGGGTGCACATATCTTTTTGAATTAGTGTTTTCATTTTCTTCAAATATATACCCAGGAGTAGAATTGCTAGATCATATGGTGGTTCTATCTGATCATACACTCTTGGTGTGAATCTTGGTTTAACACCTGACTTCACCACTGGACTCTAAGTGCATGAGGACAGGGCTGGGTCTGTTTTGCTCACCAGTGCATGCTTCATGTCAAGCCCGGGGCGTGGCACACAGTAGGAGTGCGACACAAAATTGTTGACTGAGTGAATGAGCAGGTGTTTAATGCAGTGAATTAATGAGCAGATGGCTTTCCTTTTGCAGAGCAATGCAGGCGCCTCTGAAAGGTTGTTTGAAAGGCAAATATAATACCAAATCTTATTCCATTTACTTTAATTACAGTACTAAGGAGGGGGAATAAATCTTGCCCTTGAAATATAATAAAGTCATATTTTAAAATCTGGACTGTCTCTTCCACTCACTTATGTTTTAAAATGATAATTTCCTGATAAGACATAAATAAGTTCCTGACTTGGCTCCACCACTAACCAGCTGCTGATTGTAGACAAGTCAGTTAAACTCTGCCTGTCAGTATGTACCTTGTATGGGTCATGGGAGACTGTGGGTTGGTGGTGTGAAAGCACTTTGAAAACAAGGTCTTATTTATTATCCATTCTTCTCAGCCTTGTTAATAACAAGAAGGAACAGGCTGTGTGCCAGAGAGAGTTGAGTCGATTTGCAGGGCTGGAGGATTGAGGCCACAGAAAGAAATGAAAAGGAATGAGATTGGTTGAGAAATACTTAAGGTGGGGGGATAAAGAGGAGAGGGGCCAGAGGTCATGAAGGCTGGGGTTGTGTCTACCAGGCTAAGCAGAAAGGGGGAGGGGACTGATGGCTTCTGAGCTGGGGAAGGTGACCTGGAGAAATCACCCTGGTGGCCAGATTCCCACATGAGGGAAGGAAAAAGAATAATCCCCCTTGGCTGGCTCTGTGGTTACATAGGAGCGATGCTGGGCCTCCCCCAGGTGACCTTGGCTGCTCAGGGCTGCAGCTCTGCAGGCAGGTCTAGGAGGCTGTGCCCTGCCTGGCAGCCATGGGAGGGCGGAGCACCGGGTGAAGTCCACTGCCCAGCACAGTCTGGGTTCAGTCACTGGGAGCGGGCAAGGAAGCCCCCAGGCCCAGATCAGGAGCAAAGCCAGAAGGGCAGACGCAGGAGAGGCCCGCGATACAGGGCCCTGGAGCCAGGCAGGGAATGTGAGGAGTAGGCAGCTCAGAGGGGGCATCCTGGAGAGCCCTGCCTGGGTAAAGGGGCAGTGGCTCCACAGCAGCAGGCTTCTGGTCCCCTGCAGGAATGGGGCTCTGTCGTTGCCAGCAGGCTTTTCCAGGGAGGCTGGGTTTTTAATGTGGAACCATGCTTTTGGAGGAAAAACAAAAACCAACCAAACAAAAAAACCCCGCAGGTCCAACAGGACTTCTGATGGCTGTACTTGGGATTCCCATATGTGATCCCATTTGATCCCTTCCCTTCCTCCTCCTCCTCCTAGGGAAAAAGCCCTGCAAACTCAACGAACGAATCCTCTCTCTTTATGAGGGAAAGATAATCTCCTGTCCTGCTTACACAGAACTGCTGTTGTCAGTTAGGTCTCCCCCAGCCCCGTTCTCCTCGCTGGAGCATTTAGTAGCAGCAACGTTGGTATTAACTGGAGTCAACTGAAAAAGAGTCATTCATTCATTCAACAAACCTCCCTCTAGGTGTCATACCCCTTGGTGCCGCGGACACCGGGGTGATGAACACAGAATTTACATTCCAGGGGGTGAGGCCGACTACTGGAAGTAAACAAACATAAAGTGTCAGCTTGTGATAGGCACTATGAATATACACAGGGAGGGGCTTCCCTGGTGGTGCAGTGCTTGAGAGTCCGCCTGCCAATGCAGGGGACACGGGTTCGTGCCCCGGTCCGGGAGGATCCCACATGCCGCAGAGCGGCTGGGCCCGTGAGCCATGGCCGCTGAGCCTGCGTGTCCAAAAAGAGACGCAGGGAGAGGAGAGTGAGTGACTGAGTCAGTTATTTTATTTGGAAGACCTGGAGAGGCCTCTCCACCCTCCCTCCCTGGCTCGCTTTCAGTGATTTAACAAGATTTCACGGGGCTTCCCTGGCCTCACTCATGGATGCTAACGAGCAGCTGGGGGTTAGCTGAGTAGCTGCAGGGATTAAAAAAGGGTTTCCCCTCCACCCTCTGGCCTCTGAAATAGGCTCAGCCCCGCCAAGGGGAGCAGGTGCAAAGCTCAAATCCTGATTACGAGTAAGTATTTCCATTTGCCTGTACAGCTGGAAACATCTGACCGGTTGTGTCTGCTGGGAGGAAGGAGGCTGCGGGCTGCAGGACAGCGAACAGCAGAGGCAGGGGAAGCTCCAGGCTATGGTCGTCCATCTCCTGCTCAGACTGCCTTACTCGAAGGGAAACAGACAGACACACAGGACAGGGTAAGTCAGAGTAGGCCTCACTGCACCAATGTGTCTCCCCCCGACCAGGTTCCCGCCCGACGGAAATTTTGCTATTGGATGGTCTCATTTTTTGAAGGTGAAATGGCATCTCGAAATCTCTTCTTTACCAAGGCAGATAATTGTGGGAGGTGTGACTACTTCCCATCTCAAAGAGAAAAAGTTCTTACCGTGACCCACAAGGCTCTGTGTGAAATGCAGTCCCCACTCCCTGGGTGGGCTACATAATCTTGGGGGCCCAGTACAAGATGACACACTGGCCCCTGCATTATTGTGACCCCCCTGAGGGCAGAGTTTTGTCTGTTTCGGTTGGATGACTGCTCTATTGCCAGTGCCTGGCCCCTGACAGGCTCACTATGTGTTGTTGTTGAATAAAGGCACAGTGTTTGAGGCATGACGTGGATGTGTTGGTAGGGTTTCTTTTAACATGTGTTAAGGACTTTCTCTGTGTCAGGCACGGGACTAAGGCAGTGGTTTTCAACGTTGGCTACAAATGAGAATCACTCCAGGAATTCTTAAAAATCCCAGTGCCAGGCTCCACCCCGCACCCATTCTATCAGAATCTAGAGAGGGAAGTATTTTTAAAGATTCCAATGTGAGGCCAAGCAGGGACGACCTGGGGGCCAGCTGTATTCCATTTGTTGTCAAAGGCTGCTGTACATCGGAATCACCTGGGCAGCTTGGCTCAGATGCCTGGGGCCATCTTCAGAGATTCTGGACCAGTAAGTTTGAGAAGGGGCTGTCCTGTTAGCAAAATCCCCAGGGGCTTTTGCTTACACTAAAATGTGAGAACGTGAATTATCTTGTTGAACCCTATGTTTATGCCCATTTTACAGACAAGAAAAAAAAAGAGACTAAGAGCGGTTAAGTAGTTTGTCCAAAGTAACAAGGCAGGTAACTGGCAGAACTGGGATTTGAACCCAGGGCTTCTGAAGCCATGGTCTGGGCTTACCCATTGGCTCTCCTGCCTTTCCTCTGTGATGAAAACCTAAGTGTGCTCCAGGAATAGAGGGGCAGGTTGGTTGTGAAAATTAAATAAAGATTAAGGGGGAGCATGTAATACTATTTTGAAGATGGGTAAGTTAGTATTACTACCCCCCATGGGGAGGAAACAAGTCCAGCAGGGAACTGACCTTCGTCCCTGGGGTCACTCAGGCTTTCAGGGGCAGGGCTGGGATTCCAACCCTGGTTTCTGGACTCCAGATCTGGCCTATTTCCCCCAGACCCTCAAGTTCCACATTAGCAAATGAATCACTAAGTACCTAGGGCATCCAGAATCTTTGCTGCTTGCATTTGGCGCATAGTAGGTTCTCAAGCAATGATGCCTAAATGAGTAGCCATAGGGCTGGCTGGCTGGCTGGCTGGGTGAGGGAGTAAGGGAGTGAAGGGGGTCTGGGTGGCACACTTGTCTCTCTGGTGGCGTTACTTTCTTTATTTTTCAATTAGGTTGGGACCACTAGAGGGCGGAATCGGACCAGAGGAAACAGTGGCTTCACCACTGTTTCTAGGACTGGAGAAAATAATACGTTTGTGGTGTGGATTTAAACCAAAAGGGGAGGCTCTAATTCACAGAGCAATTAAAGTCAGCATTGCTTTCCCCTGGGCTTGCAGGCCTCTGAGAACCTTTTTCAAAACCACAGGAACACGTGTGGCCACCCCTGACCTTTCTAGATTTAAAATCAACAGATCAAGGGAAGGGGGGCCGACATCTTGGTTGGCCTGAAAAGTGGATGTTTATAGATAATAGGGAGTTTTTTTTTTTTTTAAAAAAGATGTTTTGTAGCTTCCCAGGCTTTTACAACATTGATGGGAGCTAATGTTTCGAGAAATGGTTTTATGATGAAGTTGTATGCTGAATTCATTTTCTGTAACTAAAACCATATATTTTCACAGATTGCTTTTTCTGCCCTATCGTGGGGGGCGTGTGCTCTCGGTGGATGAACATTCTTTCCCCTTACTCCACCCACCCCCTCTCCTGTCCAATAAGCCCTGGAGTCAGATAGACCTGGCTTTGAATCTGGGCTATGTTGCCACTGGTTGTGTGCCCCTTACGTTCTTGGAGGTCAGGGTCATCAACTGGTAAAGAGGGAGAGGAATGATATTGCAGGTTTGTCATGGGGATTCAAAGAGAACACGTGGAAAGGTCCCAGCTTGGTGCCTCAGGCAGAGCCCTTAGCACATGGGAGCCATCTTTCATGTTACACCCCTTTTGCTTGGGACCAAGGTCAAGACCAAGAAGTAGGCACAAGTCTCCTTGGGAACTCCTTCTAGCTTCTGCTCCTTCCCCTTCTCTCTTCTCCTTTTGCATGAGGCACAAAAAGTTCTGTTGTCAAAAGAACAGCTGAGTCTTCAGTGAGACTTAACTAGTCGCTCCTCCCTGGTGCTACCACTAACTCACCCCAGGATTTGTGTTTTAGGAGATACCTGAATTGGGAGAGGGATCCAGAGGAAAGAATTTCAAATGGTGACCTTTACAACTTAGTGCTAATAATCATTATAATGATAATAACGTTTCCTGGCACATATGATACTGTCTGAACTGTGCTAAATGTCCTATATGCATTATCTTCTTTAATTCTCATTACAAACCCTGTGAGGTAGGTGTTTTATTCTGTTCCTTTTACAGACGGGGAAATGAAGGATCAGAGAAGTTAAGAAACTTGGGCTGAGATCACACAGCTATTAGGTGGCAAAGCTGGAGTCAAACTCAGGTCTGACTCCAAAGCTTGCCGTTGAGAAGGGGACTGGGAATAAAATACGTGCACCATTCATGCCACTCCACGTCGAGGTCACAGAGAGGTGCAGCGTGTCAGGGAAGTTGAAGGGAAGGAGAGGGCGCATGTGACAGAGACCCAGAAAAACTTGATGGAGGTGGTGCCATTTGAGCAGTGCCCTGCGGATTAGGTAGGGTTCCAGCAGGCAGAGATGAGGAGGGAAGAGGGCTTTACAGGTGAAGGAATCACCAAGACCAAAGGCAGAGAGGCTGGCAAGCATGGGGTTTGTTTGGGGGACATGGATGTGTTCAGTAATGCATCACCGTACGAGGCTGGTGCTACCTATCATGATTTGCATTTTATGGAGGAGGAAAGTGAGGCACAGAGAGGGTAGTTAACTTGGCTAAGGTCACACAGCTCAGTAGTAGACCTGGCATTTGACTGACTCTAGAACCCCTTTCAGGTGGAGATCACATATGATCTCAACTCAGTCACTAGGAGACTGCAGCTTCTGGGAGGATTCCAGGCCCAGAAGCACAGCCACACCCAAGGCAGCCCACCAGTGTGTGCCCCACCTAGAAGTGGTTGAGGGCCAGGAGAGGGGAGAATACTGGAGAATGCTGGGGAGCAGGACAACTATAGTAAGACTGTACCTTTGCACCACACCTGCCTTTCTTTTCCTCTGCCTTGGCATCCGGTTACTCTCTTGCATCCTTGTACACTGAATAATAATAATAGCTCATTAACCACATGCTGAACCTGATATAATAATGAGGTAAGAGGTGGAAGTTGGTTTAGAAACCTGTGGGTCACGTAGAAGATTCAAGTGCAGCCACCACTCTCCTGCTTCCCTCCCTGGTGGTTCTCTTCCTGGTCTCACAACAGCTCCAGAAAGGTCCTTGAGGCTCAGGGAGTCTGGCTTGCCGGGCTTGAGACTGCTGAGCAGCCTGGGAGGCCGGATCCTGACCCCTGGCCCAGTGCTCTCTCTGTTGCCCCTGCCCTTCAGCCCTCAGAGCCGTTAGGCACTACCGCTCCCTCCTGTCTGTCCTCAGGCGGCAGTTGCCCATGGACCCTGAATGTCCCCAACACCACCACAGATCCTGGCCTCAGGCTCTTGTCACCTGAGAACTCTGCCTAAGGGGGCAGGAACCCCAGGCCACTGGCAGATCTGTTTATGTGGGTTTTAGGATCCATGGAACCCTGACTCATTTCACATCTGTGACCAGAAACCGCCTTGGCCCTGGAGGGACACTTGTAGGGCAGGGGCATAGCCACAGAGGGACCAGGTGCAAATGGAAATCTCTTTTATTTATTTATTTATTTATTTATTTTTAAATTTTTAATTAATTAATTAATTAATTTTTGCTGTGTTGGGTCTTCGTTTCTGTACGAGGGCTTTCTCTAGTTGTGGCAAGCGGGGGCCACTCTTCATCGCGGTGCGCGGGCCTCTCACTATCGCGGCCTCTCTTGTTGGGGAGCACAGGCTCCAGACGCGCAGGCTCAGTAGTTGTGGCTCACGGGCCTAGTTGCTCCGCGGCATGTGGGATCCTCCCAGACCAGGGCTCGAACCCGTGTCCCCTGCATTAGCAGGCAGATTCTCAACCACTGCGCCACCAGGGAAGCCCCTGGAAATCTCTTTTAGAGGGAGGTGAGGGGTGAGCGGTGCCGGATGGGATTCCCAAGGTAGTGGGGAGGGTGGAGACCCACCTCCGTGTCAGTTATTCATCCATTCGCTCAACATACACACATCGAACACCTATTCTGTGTCAGGCAGTGTGGAAGGTGCTACAGAAACAGCAGGGAATAAAACAGGTAAAATCCTTGCCCTCATGGTCCCTCCTCCCCCATTCTGCTGGAAATGAGGGGGGCAGGGGTGAGCAAATAAAGCAAATACGTAGTAAATTAGATGACGGTGACGAGTGACATGGATGAAAACAAACCGGGGAAGGCGGGCAGGAGGGGCTGGTGGGTTGGATTCTTCTGCATATTCACCCTCATTCTAGTTCCAGATGGAGCTAGAATCAGGTTCTCTTTCTTCTGATCAAGCAGGTCATTATTCAGAGAACCCAGATTCACTCCATTTAGGTAAAATGCAGACAAGTCCAATATTTGGCAGGAGACACTCAGAGCCGAAGAGGGACTTAAGGGTGAAGCTGTTCTCTGCTCCATATGGGGCCAGTGCACAGAGCTGAGCTGACAGGGTGTAGGGGGTGCGCCCAGGAACCCGGCCCCCGCTCAAATGGTGCGGGTGGGAACAGTACTTCTGTTAGTGGATCTCAGTGCTAAAGCGCAGGATGGACACGTGTCCTGGTGCCCCAGAGAAACAGAGGGCTTCTTGCTGGATGTTGTGGAGGTGGCCAGGCAGCTAACCCGGCGGGGAATTCTGGGGCTATAAACCCAGAATGTGGCTATAAGCCCATCAGGTTGTTACATGTTAAATGGGGCTCTGGTGCCTGAGCCAAATCAGCATCAGTCACCTTCTATTTAGGGCTCACAAGCATCTCCTACTTCCACAGTCCATATGGAGGCCCAAGAAACACAGATTTATGAGACAATGGCTTTCTTTTGGCAATATAGTCCCATTCTGAGTTACTGGGGGCTGGGCTTCAACATATAAATTTGGCAGGGGACACAATTCAGCCTACAGCAGATGGGCAGTGGCTAGATCACAAAAGGCCCGGGAGCTGTGTGAAGGAGTGTGGACTTCATCTGAAGGCCAGAGGGAGTCTCGCATAAAGTGATGACGCTCGTGTTTGCATTTTACAGAGTTCTTATAGAAGCAGCGAGGGGAAAGACTTGGAGAAAGACAGGGATGGGTTCAGAAGTGCTGGGGATGCTCTCTAAGAGAACCTGGCAGAGGGGAGGTGCAGGGGGTAGAAACAACAACTTGTGGTGGGTCACCTGGGGGAGAGGCTGGCAAGGTGAGTTAGACTTCTGGTTTGGACTCCTGGTTGCACTGTGGAAATTGTCACTGAGAGTCCTGGAGGAGAGCTTGGTCCAGGTGAAGGGGTCGGAGATGGGTCCAAGGTGGTGGTGGGGACATGCTGACTTTGAGCAGCCGGTGGGACATCTGACTGAGTGGAGGCTGGTCTCCATCTCTGGAAAGAAATCTGGATTGAGACATGGATTTGGGACTCATTAGCTCTGGGGGGTAATTGAAGCCATGGGAATGGAGGAAGGAGGGGTACTGGCCATAAGTTTGAATATTCGGAAGTGAGCTGAAAACTCTTCTTGTTAAAGCTGGAGATGTGTGTGCCCAGAATAACTAATGCTCTGCTGATATGGAAACCCTGCTGATTTTCATGCCCATGTTCTCCTGTCTGAGGGGTCACTGGGGGCCTGGGGTGAGGAGAGATCCTTGGGTCTCCTGGGTGTTAGCTCCCTTCCTGAGGCCCGAGAGGAATCAGCTCTTGAGACTTAATGAGTCACAGGACGCCCTCCTGGCTGAGTCAGCCCAGGTCCCCCTGCTGGGAAGGGCTCCAAGTGGCTCTTGGAGAACCACCTGCCTTGTTTATCAGAGGGGCGGGAGGGCAGGGGTGTGACTCCCAGGCCAGTGAGATGCAGTGTCTGGTCTACACGGGGTCAATAATGATGCCAGTGAACAAAAAGCATTTGCTGGGCTTTCAGGGTACATGACATAATTTTGATAGTCATAGCACATTCGTCTTTTTAAGATGTCTTTCTTGGGCTGCTTTTAAAATAATAACAGCTGACATGTATAGAGTCCTCATTGGATGCCAGCCAATGTGCAAAGCATTTTACCTGCGCCGTGTCAATTCATCCTCACAGCTGGACACTGTAATTGTGCCCATTTTGCTAATGAACACATGGAAGCTCGGAGAGGGAAGGAGCTTGTGCGAGGTTGTGTGGTTTGAAGTAGAGGGGTCTGGAGGATCAGCCCAGCAGGCTGATATCAAGCCTCCCACCTTGTCACATGGCTGTTGCCCAGTGTGTTCATTCGTGGAAGGCAGATCTTTGCCTCCCCTGTTTCCCTGGCCTCACAAACACACCCGGGGCTCATTCCTAGCTCCCTCCCACGGGCTGGCATATGACTTGGGCAAGTTGCTTACCTCTCTGTATCTCAGTCTTCCTTCTTTTGTAACATGAGAAAATAGCTCCCACTGGAACAGGACTTTGGAGTGAGTTTAAAGATAATGAGGCATAATTAGCTCCATGCTTGGAACATCGTTAAGTGTCCGTGGCAGATGGTACTGCCCAGAGATGACCATGACAATATCTGTTCCATCCCACAGGCTCCTTTTCTCATGTGATGGTGACACTTTTGCATTGACCATTGGGTTTAGATTCCCTCTGCTTGAACCAGGATGTACCTTGGTAATCACCTTGGCCAACAGGATGTGATGGAAGTGATGCTAGGTGACTTCTGAGGCTAGGTCATAAAAGTGTCTGCCTAGCGCTCTCACTCTGTCTTGAGACACATGCCCAGGGAGCCATGAGCCAACATGTAAGTTGTGTGGTTACCCTGTGGCCGCCATGCTGGAGAGAGCATGTGGGGAGACCCCTCAGAGGTAGAGCCCCAGCTCTTCCAGGCCCCAGACCTCTGAGTGTGTCCAAAAAGTGTATCAACTCCTATTGGCTGTTTGGGAGTTAATGAGTGGCAATAAAGGCTAATTGGATCATCTGAAACCAGAAGGTTTGGACTGTGCCAGTGAGGGACAACCAGGATGAAAGCCCTGTACGTGGCAGCCTAAGCAGGGGCGTTCATCCCTCATCTCTTCCCTGCGAGCCCTCTGTAGGCTAAGGTAATGAGACGTCCTTTGTTACGTCATTTTAAACTTTCCCCAACACTTCCACGTCAGTAATCTCATTTCAGCCGCATCATGTGCCTCCAGGATGCAGTAGGACAGGGATTATTTACTCCATACTCCAGCTGGGCAAACTGAGGCACAAGAAGGGGAGGTGACAGGATTCAAGAACATACAGTGGGTTAGGGGCAGAGCAAAGAAAGTATATTCTCCTTGCCTTCAAAGCCTAGTTCTTCAACTTGCTAGCTGTGTGACCTTAGGCAAGCTACTTAACGTCTCTGTGCCTCAGTTTTTTCATCTGTAAAACAGGGATAAAGATGGCACTCCTTTAGAGGGTTGCGGTGAGGATTAATTGAGATATTTCATGTGAAGTGTTTAGGACGTTACTAGCAGGTAGGGGAAAGCTAGGAAGTGACTGAACTGGGGTTTCAATCAGGTAGTCTAACTCCAGACTCCACACTGGTGAGCCCAAGTCCTGGAAATTCCCACCAATCCCCCAAAAGGAGGCCAGATAGAAATATCCCAGGTACTCCCACCGTTTCCCAGAGAGCCTAATTTTTGAGTCCATCTTGGCCACCCTTCTCTGTTCACTGTGCCTTGAATACACGATTCCTGAACTGAAGACAGCACCATCACCTCCTCTTTTGTTAGTGCAGCCCAAGATTTCATTGGTTTTTTTGGCAGTCACATCACACCGTTGACTCATCCTGAGTCAAATCCTAAGTGTTCTTACCACAGGTGCTAGCATCAAGCTGCTTTCCTACCCATCTAGGATTGGTGCAGTTGAAGATTTAACAAATCTGATGACAGCATTGTGTAATTTGTTAGGTTTTGCTTGTTGGCGTCTCCTGCTTGAGAAAGAACCCAGATGAGCTCCTCCTTCCTGGGTACCTGGAGATACCCTCTATGCTTCTAATATACCCTCCCTTTTCTCTTAAGTTAGTTTGAGTGGCTTGCTGTTACTTGCAGCCAAAAAAGTAAGCCATGGACTGACTTCTGGGCAGTCCACAGGTAGGAAGGAAGGAGGTGTGGCATGGATGTCATGTGTGGTAGAGTGTGGAGAAGGCAAACACTGGGAGCTTGTGCCACGTCCCACGTCCAAGCCTGTGGCTGGCATTGCAGTTGATCATGAGTCTTTTTCCTGCTGAGTCTGGATATGGCCTCAACTTTGATCAACTGTCTCTTGAATAGGACAGAGACGGTGTTCTAAGAGGACACTGGCATAATTAATCAGGCGTCTAGAATTTTGGTTGTTTAGATGACTCCCTAGCTCTCTAAATGTACTGCCAGCTAACCCACATTTTGCCAGCTTGCCCACAAGGATGAAATGATATTTTTGTCATGTCTAATTTCTTGCTGAACTACAAATTCTCTAAGTGGCCACATTGCTTGATCCTACTAGTCTAGCAACACTGTGTATGGTGCTTGCTTAGATGGTCACTGGGTGGTTGTCTCTGGACCCCACAGTGGGTGGGTGGGTCAGAGTGGATGGAACCCAGTCCCAGAGCCCAGTGGGCACCACTTTTGCAGTTGGTGGTGAGATGCCAAGTCCTGTGAGGGGATATCCACCAGGTGCCTTTGCTCAGGTGACATATGGCACATGGCAGATGGACTCTGGTATGTTTACAGCTCTCTGCGTAACTCCTGCTCAGTGTCAAAAGACAGTGCTGGGCTTCCCTGGTGACGCAGTGGTTGAGAGTCCGCCTGCCGATGCAGGGGACACGGGTTCGTACCCCGGTCCGGGAAGATGCCACATGCCGCGGAGCGGCTGGGCCCGTGAGCCATGGCCGCTGAGCCTGCGCGTCCGGAGCCTGTGCTCCGCAACGGGAGAGGCCACAACAGTGAGAGGCCTGCGTACCACAAAAAAGAAAAAAAAAGACAGTGCTGACTCAAGTGGAGGCTGAGCCACCCCCAGATGCTTTTCCACCTTGTCCGTGGATCCTGCAAGTTATGTCCTAATTGGTCCCCATTCTTCCCCCACCTCAGTCCCTAGTCTAGGGACACCTTTCTGTTCTGGGAAGAGGTAGCTTCACCCTTACTTATATTGTCTCAAATATATTGTCTCTGCGCAAGCCCTTCTTATTCGCCTGTGCCTAGGCTTTTGAAGCTCGAAGTTAGTCATTAACTTTCCTCTTTTCCTCTGCTTTCTTTTATGCCATCGCTTCCTTGAGGGAAGGAATGCAGACTGCCGGGCTGAACAAAAAAGGAGAGAGGCACAGGGGCATGAGGAAATGCCAGAATGAAAAAGCACATCGGTGCATGTTTTAGAAATGTAATCCCACTACACAAGTTATAGAAACTTGGTCAAGCCAGTCTTAGCAAATTAGGGGAGTTTATGGTAAGAGTGAAGTTTAGGGAGGACAGGGGATGAAATTTGTCACAAAGGACGGGGCTCAGGAGCCGGGCAGCATCGGAAGCTTGGAGGAAGGCACTCTCACCGTTGTCACTGTTTTGGGTGCCGTGGTCTCTCATCTCTGCCCCTCTCGGAATGTCTACTTTTTTTTTTTTTTAACATCTTTATTGAAGTGTAATTGCTTTACAATGGTGTGTTAGTTTCTGCTTTATAACAAAGTGAATCAGCTATACATATACATATATCCCCATATCTCCTCCCTCTTACGTCTCCCTCCCACCCTCCCTATCCCACCCCTCTAGGTGGTCACAAAGCACCGAGCTGATCTCCCTGTCCTATGCAACTGCTTCCCACTAGCTATCTATTTTACATTTGGTAGTGTATATATGTCCATGCCACACTCTCACTGTGTCACGGCTTACCCTTACCCCTCCCTGTGTCCTCAAGTCCATTGTCTACGTCTGTGTCTTTATTCCTGTCCTGCCCCTAGGTTCTTCTGAACCTTTTTTTTTTTTTTTTTTTTAGATTCTATATATATGTGTTAGCATATGGTATTTATTTTTCTCTTTCTGACTTACTTCACTCTGTGTGACAGTCTCTAGGTCCATCCACCTCACTACAAATAACTCAATTTCATTTCTTTTTATGGCTGAGTAATATTCCATTGTATATATGTGCCACATCTTCCTTATTCATTCATCTGTCAATGGACACTTAGGTTGCTTCCATGTCCTAGTTATTGTAAATAGAGCTGCAGTGAACGTTGTGGTACATGACTCTTTGAATTATAGTTTTCTCAGGGTATATGCCCAATAGTGAGATTGCTGGGTCGTATGGTAGTTCTATTTTTAGTTTTTAAGGAACATCCATACTGTTCTCCATAGTGGCTGTATCATTTTACATTCCCAACAACAGTGCAAGAGGGTTCCCTTTTCTCCACACCCTCTCCAGCATTTATTGTTTGTAGATTTTTTGATGATGGCCATTCTGACAGGTGTGAGGTGATACCTCATTGTAGTTTTGATTTGCATTTCTCTAATGATTAGTGATTTTGAGCATCCTTTCATGTGTTTGTTGGCAATCTGTGTTTCTTCTTTGGAGAAATGTCTCTTTAGGTCTTCTGCCCATTTTTGGATTGGGTTGTTTGTTTTTTTGATATTGACCTGCATGAGCTGCTTGTAAATTTTGGAGATTAATCCTTTGTCAGTTGCTTCATTTGCAAATATTTTCTCCCGTTCTGAGGGTTGTCTTTTGGTCTTGTTTATGGTTTCCTTTGCTGTGCAAATCTTTTAAGTTTCATTAGGTCCCATTTGTTTATTTTTGTTTTTATTTCCATTTCTCTAGGAGGTGGGTCAAAAAGGATCTTGCTGTGATTGATGTCATAGAGTGTTCTGCCTATATTTTCCTCTAAGAGTTTTATAGTGTCTGACCTTACATTTAGGTCTTTAATCCATTTTGAGTTTATTTTTGTGTATGGTGTTAGGGAGTGTTCTAATTTCATTCTTTTCCATGTAGCTGTCCCCTTTTCCCAGCACCACTTAGGAATGCAAGGGATTTCTGTACATTAATTTTGTATCCTGCTACTTTACCAAATTCATTGATTAGCTCTAGTAGTTTTCTGGTAGCATCTTTAGGATTCTTTATGTATAGTATCATGTCATCTGCAAACAGTGACAGCTTTACTTCTTCTTTTCTGATTTGGATCCCTTTTATTTCTTTTTCTTCTCTGATTGTTGTGGCTAAAACTTCCAAAACTATGTTGAGTAATAGTGGTGAGAGTGGAGGAATGTCTACTTGACTCTTGTCTCTCAGGACTGGCTTTCATGGCTGTGGTGGGCGTATGACATGTGGATCCCCAGCGCTGCCTCTAGCTTAAATGGTGCTTTTGTACCAATTAGAAAAGCCGCCGTTTCACAGAAACCATCTACTGAGGACTGTCTTAAAAACACACAAATAAGGGAGGACCACAAATGTAGATGTCCCCTCTAGAGTTGTTTAGTGAACCACTTGTGGAGTTGTGTGCTGTGACTGCAAGGATGCCTCCAATTATCCTCAGAAGCAGTCACAGAGAAAAATCAACATTCTTGAGTCCTAGCCCCTAGAGAGAAAGAAACTTATCGGCCCAGTCTGGGCCAGGTGTCTGCCTGTCTGTGCTTCAGTCAGCTGTTGCAGGAGGCAGGCTCACATGTACATGCATGTCTTCAGACAATTGGCTATGAAGGTTGGGCAGATCACCCCAAAATGCACATTATAGAGGTTCATCACATTCATGTTAGGGTATTTCTTTGGCAAATCCCCCAAATTTAACACATCGCTTAAAATACTGAATTAATAAATCTCAGGATAAAAGTTCTTTAGCAGGATCAACGTGGTAGTTCCTTTTGGGGCCGGTCACTCTACAGGTCACCTAAAGCATCATTGTCTGGTGTTGTTGCTTAAAATGGGATATATCAGCTTAAATGTCACTTCTTCAGTAAACCTTACTTGATCCCCTATAGGAAACGATGTTCCCTTCACTCAAACAAGGTAAATGAAGGGTGCTTTTCCAAAGGTGAGGGCAGAGTTAAGGGACTCCACCAAGGGAAGATGATGCCTCCTTGGAGCTAGCAAGAGCTGGCAGCCTTACCTCTGCTGGACTTGAATAGGCAGGGGTGGGAGCAGGTTTTGGGGCCAGGAGAAAGTGGTGGGAGTTGTAGGGATTGTGTAGAGGTTGCCTGGCAGGACCTATGACCTCAGGTAGAGGGAGGCAGCTAGCCCACCAGGGAAGGAGCTGGGAAAGTCAATATCTCGCCCTCATTCTCTCCTCCTCTCCAATTTCCTGCCAGTGCCTTGATCGGCTGAATCTAACTGGTAGCCAGAGAACCAGAGATCCTGTTGAAACAATCCATACATGTTAGCCTCCCGAGGGCACAAAAGATGGAGAGAGATGGAAAATGGATCTGGGAGTGGCCAATGGAAAATATCCAGCACGTCCCAAACTAGGTACCTCCGCTGTTTGCCACTCCAGATGACTGCATTTCCCCATCATAATGCTCATTCTAATTTATTGTATCTATTGGGAGATTAAGCATGTGGTAAGGATTGTGTCCAACTTGTTTGTTGCCCTCTTCCCAGTGCCTACCACTGTGCCTGCTTTGCAATGGTGTGCAATAGAGCTTGGGAACTGAGTGGGTGGATATGTCTGATGTCCTCTCATGGGCCATAAATGTCTTTGGGAATAGTGAATCTCCCAGCACAATGATTGCACATAAATGGAACTATCTGGTGAATGAATATCTGTGCAACTGTGTGAACGGATGAATTCTAAGGATGGGGCGCCTAGAAAATCCCATGGTGCCAAGTTTATGTTAGGATTCAACCCCAAATTCATTAAATTTAGCAAGACCCGTTCCTTCCTGAGAGGCACGAGAGCTTATACCTGAGCCATCTTCTCCCACTCTGTATCCATACCACCTTGATCTGGTAGCATCCCCTCCAGTTCCTTGGAAGCAGACTAGGGATGCTTGCCTCAACCCTAGTTGAGGAATGAGCTGTGACCCAGGCTGAGATGATCAGACTCTCTCTGGGAATCAGCCTCTCAAATCCATCAATGATGGGAAATGTACCCCTCTCCTTGCCTTCTACCTTTTTTTTTCTTAAGTTGATCAGAGGTAGTGTTTGTTGCATGCATTCAAAAACTGATACACTTGAACACCAGGAGGAGGATTCCAGACTTATCAGGCCATATGGTGATGTGGTTAAGGTCTTGAGCTTTGTAGCTGTACTGCTTGATTTGAATCCCAGCTCTGCCACTTCTTAGCTGTGTGACTTTAGGCAAGTTACTTGTCTTCTCTGTGCCTCAGTTTCTTAATCTTTAAAATGGGAGGATTCAATGAGTTAAAGCATGCAAAAGCATGTGCCTGGCACGTGGTGAACACTCAGTAAATATCATCAGGGTCTTGACCATCCAAGCAACTTAAGAAAAAATAATTGATGGAGTTATACTTCTTTAAACAATGGAGAAAAGAAAATCACAATCATGGAATAAATTGGAATGAATTAGACATTTCTCAAGGGTTACTTGTATCTTCCCACCCACTCTGCTGTAGGGTAGGTATAGAGAAAAAAGGATCTAGAGCTATTTCTAAAGGAGGCATTAAAAAATGAGCTGGTGCCTTTTTAATTTTTCAAGAAAATCTAGAGGCCAATGGCTGTATCTGGTATTTACTCTTCTTTTTCTGCGAAGTTCATGGGTTCTTGGCTCTAAATAAGCTTAGTTCTCTATAGCTTTCCACAAGGAAATTAAATTTTCAGGTCATGCACAAAAGTTTAGTTATCACTAATATAATCATCGGTGCTGTCACTGCAGGGCTGTAGGATTCAGGACGGGGGAGGATGGGTTTCGACAGCAATAAAAATATTCCTCCTCTGGCCCTCCCTCTCAGACACGCAGACACGTGTCCCTCAAGTACACACCAGCACAACCATACACGTCTGTGCACAAAGGTATGGGCTTTCTCAGGAGCAGTTATTATCCTGAGTGATTGTTTTAAAGTCAACCCAACCAGCCTTTTGGGCTAGTTGGCTAGTTTAGCTAGTTAGCCTGAGCCAAGCACTGAGGGCACGGGAGAGAGGGGGTGCTCTCAGCATGATTACGTCCTGGTCCTGCCTTCCAGGAGATTCCACAGTGATGCGCTAGGGGAGAGAGAGACACGTACCAGGATCTAATAAAAGGTAGACGGTGATAAGGGCTACTTGAGAGGTTAAAAAGTTGCTAAAGTTTGCTTTCTTTTTTTAACTTATTTTTTATGTGATTCTGGAGTATTTTCATACACTCTCAGTGTAGTTTTTGGAGTCAGCCAGCCTTGTTCTGTATCCGTCTGGATTTGACTGTGGGATTTACTACTTAAGAGTAGTGACACTCTCTGAGGCTGGTTTCCTCGTCTGTAACAGGATATTAATATCACCTCTCTGTATGCGCTAAGATTACATTCTGCTGCAAATAACAAAGGTCAGATGGCAGTGGCTTAACCAAATAAAAACTTACATTTCTCAAGCTTCCCTGGTGGCGCGGTGGTTGGAAGTCTGCCTGCCGATGCAGGGGACGCGGGTTCGTGCCTGGGTCCGGGAGGATCCCACGTGCCACAGAGCGGCTGGGCACGTGAGCCATGGCTGCTGAGCCTGCGTGTCTGGAGCCTGTGCTCCGCAAGGGGAGAGGCCACAACAGT
Source organism: Hyperoodon ampullatus (assembly GCF_949752795.1). Lineage (NCBI taxonomy): Eukaryota > Metazoa > Chordata > Mammalia > Artiodactyla > Ziphiidae > Hyperoodon > Hyperoodon ampullatus. Next base: position 4,185,029 of record NC_136917.1, read on the forward strand.
GAGAGGCCCGCGTACCGCAAAAAACAAAACAAAAACAAAAACAAAACCTTACATTTCTCATGGAACAAGTGGTTCAGAGGTGGGCAATCTGGAGTTGGTACCAGTGCTCAAGGGACTCCTCAAGGACCCAGGGTCTTGCTGCCCCAGCATCCAGGGCCACAAGGTAGCTATTCCAGTTCCAGGCCAAGTGGCAAGAGGCCAGCTGTGTCTGTCCCACTTTGGAGACTTTCTGGAGAGCCCTACTTAGTGACTCCATCTTTCCCTTCATTGGCCACAGCTATGCTGGGATGACTAACGCTACCTGCAAAGGAATCTGGGGTATCAGGTATTTTAACTGGACATGTTGTTGCCTCAAACAAAACTGAGGTCCTGTGAGGAAGCAAGAGGGGGAGACCCCAGCATATCTGCCACACTCTCTTGGGGATTGTTGAGAGGATTCCCTGAGAAAGGTCAAACTCTTGGCCCATTGCCTGACGTGTAACTATCATTACCAACTGAGACTCTTTCCAATGTCTTCCCCGAGGAGGATCCCCCAGCAAAGTGGCCAGTGGAGACTTAGGCTCCCCACTGTCCTGGGACTCCCCCCGCCCCCGCTTGTGTGAATCTGACTCATGCCTCATAATGAGGCAATCTCAGCTCCTAGACAAAGTCTTCCCTCATCTCTCTGGTCCTCAAAGGCATCACCTGCTCTTTTGAAAATCTGTAGCACGAAACTGACTATATTACGCAAATGTAATTTAACATATGTTTCCTGGTATGACTAAATTTATATCTCTGTGTTTATTTTTTCTCTCAATAAGATTATAAACTTCTTGGGGGCAGAAATTATGTTTTATTCCTGCATCCCTGCCTCAAAGCTTTCATTACTGGTTCTTACACATAGTAGATGCTCATGTTGAATAGACTGTAGGGTATTGTGAGGCAGCCAACTTTTGTTTAAGTTGCCAGTACAGCTGGGGATATGGTACTCCAGAGATTTATCCACATATGTGCAATAATGAATCACATTCTTTGGGTCATTTGCTATTTTGTCCACATTGGTTTTCAGAGTGGAGATGGCCAAGATGTGGCCTAGTAAACATGGATTGTGGTCACTCTCTGAAAAAGAGCGGGATAAAAAGCAAGGTTTAGAATGCCTATATGGAATCAAGTATTCACTCATTCATTTATTCATTCATTCAACTGAGTCCCTGCTGTGTGCTAGACACCATGCTGAGTTGGAACCACTTGATCCTGTGTCCCTTCCCACACCTTCTTCCCATCCTGAGTCAAGATGAGCTCCTTTGCTCAGCAGTACTCACTTTCTTTAGGTTTTCACTCAAGGGGACTTCCCTGAGCCCATCCATTTCAAAACCGTTTCCTAATCTCGACTCAGCCCCTTGCTTTCAAGGGGGGCCCTGACAAATAATTAAGAGAGAAGAACATGAAGTAGGACTACAGTGGGTGGGAAAGCCCCATACATACTTGCCCCTTTTTTCACCAGCTCATGTCCTGGTCCTTTTAGGGTCCCCAAATGAGCTATCAGTACCCCCTTTTCTCCCAGCCCAGTGGAAAGGAAAGGATTTGTCTTCAAGCAGATTAGATTTCATCCCTTAAGATGAATGAATTCAGCAAATGGTTTCTGAGCCCTTATTATGTATAAAGTACTATGCTGGTATGGGTGACAAGAACACAGAGATATTAAATCAGTTAAGTAACTGACTCAATGTTTGATTAGACTGTGCTAGCTGATGGGGATATCTTCATCTTTGTAAGACTGATAGAGCACTTTCTCTGTGCCAAGCCCTGTGCTTAATGCTATACATAATTTTTTCTCCTCTGAGGATTTACATCAATACTCTGAGACAGGTGGAAGGTAGAATAATTAACCTTTATCTCCTTCACCCCACCCCCTACCTCCTGCTTCCTGTTGAATCCACGAGGGAAGGGAGAGAGGGTTGGAAATCTAAAGTCAGGGTCTGAAATTCTGGGAAGAGACCACTTGTTGGTGGGGTGCCCTTTGCCAACATGGGGTGACTTTAGTAGAGCAGAAATGACAGCATTTTTGGGTGGCAGAGGCCTGAGATATCTCTCCCACACCTTGCCTCTGAGTCTCTTTCAAGCCCAGAGGGGGTAGATGAGATCTAAAAATGTCCCCATGTCCCTTGATAGGGGAGAGGAAGTTAAAAAGTCAGAGCCAGATGCCGGCCATGGGGTCACTCTGATGTGGTTTGAGGTGATGTCATGGCAGAGTCTTTGTATGGATGAGCCATAGTTGGGGCCTCAGGATCAACAGAGCCAAGGAGATGCTGAGTCACACGGAGAACAACCTGCATTTACTGTGCCACTATTACATCAGCTGTGAACACTTTAGAAGTGGGTATGACAAGGGAGAAGCCAACACCCAAGCCCAGAGTGATGAAGTATCTCAGTGGAGGCCATACCCGGACCTGCCAGGATGACAGGCTTTATCTGGAACAGATGACCTTCCCATGAGGCCAGGAGGGTGGGAAAAATCCTCCTGGGAATTTAGCTTCCCCCTCAAGGGAGACAAGAAGGAGAGAGAGAGGGGAGAACTTTCAATTCAATGGAATAAATTACCCCAAAGAGACGGGCTTTGGCCAGAGAAGTGTTGGCGTTATCTTAATGTGGAAAGATTAAGAGTTTTATTCACCATTTGCAGGAAGAGTGGTTCCAAAACTGTGATTGAGACATTTATATCCACAAGAGGTATTTAGGTAAAAACATCCTCAAATATTTCCTTTTCTAGTCTTCTACTCTTGGCTTTCCTCTCAGAGAGCCTCCTCGTAATCTGAAGTGCCTTCCAGGACCAAGTAGATATTAAACCCATGAATAATGGCTGAGGCTTCATTTGTTGACTCCATGGTTTCCCCGAGGGAACATGTATTTCATATTCATCTTTTAATCCATGGAGAAATTAGAGGATGACTCACCCTTCAAAGCTGAGGGGGAAGACATGATGCCTTTGACTAGAGTCCCTCTGGCTTCTGGTTCCTTCCAGGTAGGGTCAAGGTGGCCCAGTGAGGAGGGCACAAGGAAAGGGGCAGGAGGTGCTGGTGAGAGAGTGGTGGCTATTTTGAACAAGCGGCTCTTCCTGTCAGGGGCTCCATCTTTACTCAGACCCAGGCCCCAACTCAGAAGTTCAGCTCCCTTCTCCAACACCCACTCTTAGATTCACACACTCACATACAAAACCACTCCTCACCACAACAGCTAGCAATGACCCTGCCCTAAGGCCCTTGCCTCTTCCAAAGGCAGGAAGAGGAAGGAATTATGGAAAAAACAACAAAACCAGAAAAACCTACTCCCTTCCTGGGAGTATAAGCAATTCCAGTTAATTTCTTTTGCACCCAATGAGGGTGCTGAGGACATTGAAATGGGGTGACCTCCGCGGTGTGTGTTCAACTTACAGAAACTCAATATACCAATTTACAAACCAGATCAATTAAGAGCTGATTATGTACTTTATAGGCAACTGCTTTGCTTCAGCCTGTGATTCATTTGAGCAGTTGCTCCCTAGGCATTTAGGAATTTGCTTATAGATCATGAATATTGATGGAAGGCAGAGGGAAGCAGAAAAATAGTTAGGAGGCATTGTCTGCTATAGATCCAGGAGGAATGAAGAAAAAAGATGAAGTACCTCTGAAATTATGTAAATCAATGGGAAAGCAGGATGGACTTCCCAAATTTAATGTATATGCAACTTTGCATAGCATTATAAAATAATAGCTTTTGCAAAAACCTAACATTTACTTTATATAACGAACTTGATAGTTTACTTGCATGCATCCTCACAAGATCTGTAAGAGGTAGCTATTATTGTCCTCATTCTGTAGATGAGTAAAACAAGGCCCAGGATGTGAAGAAACTTGTCAAAGTCCCAGATGTTTCAAGTTCACATTACTCCATCAATCAATAGTCATAAATCCAACAGTTGGTATATGTCTCTCTCCCTTTCTTTTTTGGTACGAAGTGCAAAGGGTTAATCAGTATTCACGTCTCTATTTGAAAAATGTTCTTTAAAAAGGAAACTATTTTTGGATAGAGTGAATTAAAGAGTAAACACAAGTCTCACTGCTGGTTTATTTTCACTGAGTGCACACACTCCTCCAATGATAATTCATCCAGGATGTGAGCTGGAACTCATTAGAAGTCACTGGGCCTGAGGGAGAAGATAAAACCCTGATTAAAGACATCTGCGCCCTTAAAGACAATTTATTATCTTGGATTTCATTTTTTTTAAATTTTATTTATTTTTGGCTGTGTTGGGTCTCCGTTGCTGCTCGTGGGCTTTAGTTGCAGAGAGCGCGGGCTACTCTTCATTATGGTGCATGGGCTTCTCATTGTGGTGGCTTCTCTTGTTGTGGAGCACGGGCTCTAGGCACACGGGCTTCAGTAGTTGTGGCTCGCGGGCTCTAGAGCGCAGGCTCAGCAGTTGTGGTGCCTGGGCTTAGTTGCTCTGCGGCATGTGGGATCTTCCTGGACTGGAGCTCGAACCCATGTCCCCCGCATTGGCAGGCGGATTCTTAACCACTGTGCCACCAGGGAAGTCCCTTGGATTTCATTTTTAATAGGAGATGCTAATTCATACAAGAAGTCCCCGGGGCAAATGAGTGGTTCACTGTAATTATTGTAGGTCTCTGCAGTGTCCAAGTATGTGCTGGCTCCTGGGCTGGGCGAGGTACCAGGTTTGCATGGAGGTGCCAGGCCTGGGAACTCCCTGGAAACTTGACCAGCCTGGCGTGGTGGAAGGACGATCTCTCTCAGTGCCATGAAACAGAACATGACTCCAAGTGGTCCCTTAAGAGTTGGCTAATTTTTTCTCAAAAATTTCTCGGGTTATCACAGTGGGAGGCTAAAAACTTGGCCCTTGAGATCAGGTTCAAAGCATTAAGATAGGTAGCAGGTGGCAGAGAGGAGTGACTATACTGAGAGTCAGATTCTCCCAGTTAGCAAAGTGGATGATAATGATCCACAATGGACCTCAAGTCCCTTGTCTGCAAATTGAGGAGGTGATGACACAGCCTCGAGGTCCCTTTCAAATCTGTGCTAGAGTTAGAAAGGTGAGGGATGGGGGTAGGCATCCTGGAGTTCAATTTCTTGCTCAGTCCCTCCCTTTACTGGGATGTTGGAAATATGTATAACAACAGCAGCAAAAGAATGTTGGTTATTTACTGATGGTGAGACATAATGCTAAATTCTGTAAATATTGAGGCAATCCTATGAAGAAGGCATTGCCCTTATCTCCATTTCATAGTGAGGGAACTGGAGCACAGAGGGACTAGGTGACTTATCCAAGGTCACACGGGTCCAGGTAGTATAACTTCAGCACCTGCATTCCCAGTCACTACGGTCTTCATCTGTAAAATGGGAGTAATGACATATCTACCTCAGAGGGTTACAGTGAGGATGAAATGATATCATGAACTAAAGTGTTGAGCGTAGTCCCCGGCACATGATAATAGCTTGTTAAGTAAACTGGGTTTGTTTAGCTTGGAGAAGCTAATGAGAACAGGAGACTTAAATTATTGCCTTCAAATATATGAAGGATTTTTAATGATTCACTTATATCTGATGAATATTGAGCCCCGACAGAGCCAGACTAAATGCGTTGTACTATTCTTAAGTCTGTGTCATTCAGGAAGAGAATTTAATTTTAAACAGGAGAAATTTAATTAGCCATAAAAATAACTTGACCTTTTTACTGGGTATAAAATTCCAGAGTAAATGATTGCAATCAGCTGTGAAGGTTGTATTCATGGTGTTTAAATGAATAGCTTCCAGGTACAATTGTGCAGGTTGTATACTGCACAAAACCAGGGGCTGCCATTTACACCATAGTGAATGTGTGAAAAAGCATTCTTTGGAGCTGCATAATACACAACCTGCATGGCCCTTTGTGGCAGTCCGGCCTATTAGTCCTGAGGTGTTTAGGCTGAAGCTCGTCCTATTTCAGCTGAAGGAATCATGGCTTTGAATAAAAGTTGAGAGTTGAGATAATTATCTAGGAAAGGTAAATATGTGGCTTATACAATACAACTCACCATACAGGGTTCCATGGCAGTCGTAGATAATAGATCATGGCCTCAGAATCCCTCTCAACACAACGCTCCAGGGAGTTGCTATCAATAAATCAGATCTGTCACTTTGGCTGAAACAAAAGCTGTTCAGCACTGTGATGAGTAGTCATTCTGGAGTCAGAATGACTGGGTTGGAACTTGAGCTCTGCCACCTAAGATACTGGTGACCTTAGTGAATCAGAAGGGCTGCTTTTGGCTGCAAGTAACAAACCAAACTAAAAGATTACAGAGAGACACCCTCTTGAGAAACACTGTATCACCAAAGCTCTTGATGGAACAGGATAATCATATATGAAAAACTTGAACATTGATGACTCAATGCAGAAGTGATTCAGGAGAGATTAGACGTTAAGTGTAAAGCAGATTTAGGAATACCTTGACTGATTTACTTCATATATATATTTAATCAATGTATAAGAGTGATAAGTGGTAGAAGAAATCTAGGAATAAGTAAGTCTAAATGCACTCTTTCACCAAGTATAATATAAAAATTCTAAATGATCAGAGTATAGTGAGTGTCATAGTTTACTTGGCAGCATTTTTTTCTTTCTAGTTGGACACAATGCAGTGGTGCATCTTACAACTGATGGCCTCTTAGATTAGAAGCAATGCAGCTTATCCTATCACAAGAAGGCCAGAGGGAGGGCCGTGCCAGGGTTGGCTAATTCAGCAACTCAGCAACATTGTTAGGGGCACAGGTTCTTTTCATCTTTCCACACTGTCATCCTTGGTCTGTCAGCCTGTTCTTTTAGGTGGCTCCCCTCATGGCCCCCAGATGGCAGCCCCAATTCTAGGTACCGTATGCGGGTGACAATGTCCAGGGGCAGATAAGGGAGTGCCTCTCCTGTATCTTGGTTTGGTCTGCAAGGATTCCCATCAGACTTCTATTTAACTCAGCAGTTAAACAGAAACGAGGGAGTCAGCAGAGAACCGTGGAAGGCAGGGCCTCTTAACCTGGGGCTCTCCTCTGTCTGTGACCTCAGGTCATCAAAGACACTCCTAAGATTACATGCAAAATTTAGAGTGTTTGCAAGTTTCCCTGGGAGAGAGCCCACATCCTTTATTGGATTCTCAAAGGGCTCTGTGACTCCAGCAAGGTACAAGCCACTGATGTAATTTTAATTCACTTTATTGAAGAATAATATACATATAGAAAAGTGCAATATTATGAGTGTACAGCTTGCTGCATTTGCACAATCTGAATATCCCTAAGTAACCAGCACCCAAATCAAAAAACAGAACCCTGCCAGGACCCCAGAAGGTGCTTCTCAACCCCTTCCTATCGTACCCCTGCCCCTCCTGGCCACCATAACCACTGCCTTGATTTCTAACTCTGCTAAAGTGTGAAGCTGGGGCTGCATGGGGCTAGCACCCTAGGAACTGAGCCACCATTTCTAGGAGCAAGTATAGACTAGAAAACCACCTTTTGTGGCTTTCCTCCAGCGGTTTTAAGATGGAATTGGATGAGAAAACCACTTTCGTACTATCCAGACATCCCCATATGGCTTTAGCTCAGGGCAGAACCCCTCCAAGCCGACCCCCTCCTTGGGTCTATGACCATCTGACTTGCTGCCAAGGCCGGGCTCTCCCCCAGGGCCTAAAATCTCTGTGCTTCACTCCGTTTGCTGCATTAGTCCCCATAATCCTGGGGGCTGGGCCTCGGGAAGAACAAAATCTAATTTGGGCATTTCATTTTATGAGTTGGTCATTATTTGGTTTCCTCTCTGGTTCAGAATCAAGGGCCAAGAACACAGGCTCTTAAGTACATAGTTACCGTGGTGTGTTTTCACGCTGCAGCAAGTGGCTAAAATGCGTTGGAGGGTAAGAGGATTAGAGAACGGTGTCTAGTAAATATTAATAGGAAGTCATCCTGCGAGGTGACGCAGAGCATTCCAGCAGACCCGAGGCCGGAGGAGACATAGACAGGATGTAATAGGGTTCAGGATCTATCTATTTGCCTTTTCAAACAATAGTCAAATGAATAACGGTAACTGGATTTCAGATACGGCTTCTGCCTAAGCACATGAAAGCAGGGAACCCAAGCCAAAAGAAATGAGGTGAAGCTCTTTGTGGCCTCACCAAGAATAATGGATACTGTCAGGGAAAAAAAAAAAAAAAACAGGAAAATTAAATTTCCTCAGAGAAACAGGGAGGGTGTGGGAAGGGAGGTGAGGCAACCATGGCTTCCTTGGCCCGGGTCCAGCGAGCCAGCCCTCCCTGCCAGCCAAGCCAGGGGGTGGGTCACAGCCCGTCACAACCAATTACCAGGGGCTGCCCTAATTCTTGAGTTCTATTGGGATCTTGTGGTATTGATTTGTGTTGGGCTCAGCATCGGCTGGGCTTTCAAACTCTTTTTGTTTTGGAGAGACTTTCGTTAAGATGGCATATGTTCTCCTGGGCAGGCCCTGAGCCCAGGAACGACTGTGAAGGTGGTGGGATTGGTTTGAGTCACTTTTCCATACTCTCCGTCCCCTCCAGGCCCTTTGCTCTTTGTATTTTCCCTCCACTGCCCCTCACACTCAGCTCTCCCTCTTTCTCCAACCTGAATTGGCCCTACAGGCCAGGGAACTCCAGCCCTTTCCGGGGCCCGGGCTGTGTCATTTATTTATCTATCTATTTATTTAACACCTTCTTTTTTTTAACAACTTTATTAGAGTATAATTGCTTTACCATGGTGTGTTAGTTTCTGCTGTATAACAAAGTGAATCAGCTATACGTATGCATATGTCCCCATATTCCCTCCCTCTTGCGTCTCCCTCCCACCCTCCCTATCGCACCCCTCTAGGTGGTCACAAACCACGGAGCTGATCTCCCTGTGCTATGCGGCTGCTTCCCCCTAGCTATCTATTTTACATTCGGCAGTGTATATATCTCCATGCCGGGCTGTGTTTTTTAATGTAAAAAAGCTGTCATGGGCAGAGATGGTACTTTTAGTGTACCCTCTGTGTGTTTTTTGTTTTGTTTTATTTGAGAAAATATATGGCCAAAGCTAATCAGATTTTAGAAAAGCTCTTTAAGGTGCTAATTCATTCCTAATTATAATAGGAAATAAAATACATTTATTTGAACATAAAATAAATAACATTAAAAAGGTGCTTTAACATAAAAAGTTAAGGTACCCTGAATACTTCCATTTAAGTGTGGTAGAGGGAACAGCTCTATTAATCTGGGTTTCCTCCCCAAACCCAGCTAAAATGACGTTAATGAACTGAAGATGGTAAAACCCATAAAGACAAAGAAAGAAAATGAGAGAAGTCAACAGGCTGGAAGATGGGAGGTAGGAGTGATAAGGGGCTTCTTAAAGAGTTAGGGAAGCTGAGACCTAGGAACCTTTAAGGTGGGGGGCTGTAAAGAGCATGTTGACTCACCCCACAGAATGTCTAGAGATTCAGGAATTGGAGGCACTGGGCTCCTCTGTAAGCCATGGTGCAGGTATCCCGAACACAGGATGAGTTTAAAATCTGATTAAGAAGCAGTTAGACCCCAGGGCCCCGCTCCCAGTCTGAGCAGCTGGACAACTCTCCCTTCCTCATCCCAGCCGAAGACAGAATGTGTCTTCTCTGGAGAGGTTGAACTTGAGAGGTTCTGGGCTTGGGACACAGCTGAGCATAGAGGTGATGTGCTTCATTGGAAATGGGTATTAAGTGAAAGGCTCTTTGTTGAGTGTGGAAGGCCTCAGCTTCCTTTCATCACTCAGCTCCCAGAATGCTGTGGTCAGCCTCACACCTCTACACAGGTAAGATGGATGGTGGTTCTCAGGGGGACTGGACCAACGCAAGAAACAATCCTACAGCTACTGGGTCCTTCCTGGTCGGTGCTCTCCTCGTAAGTGAATGAACAGTCAAAGCCTTTTAGTCTGTTTGGGCTGATTTAACAAAATACCATAGACTGGGTAGTTTATAAACAATAGAAATTTATTTCTTACAGTTCAGGAGGCTGGGAAGTGGTTTGGTGAGGGCCCTCTTCTGGGTTCATAGCTAGGACCTTTTTGCTGTGTCCTCACATGGTTGAAGGGGACTCAACCCTTTGTGGTGTCTCTTTATAAGAGCATTAATCCTACCCATGAGGGGTTCCATCCTTATGACCTAAGCACCTCCCACAGGTCCCACCTCCTAATCCTATCACATCAGGCATTAGGATTTCAACATATGAATTTTGTGAGGGGCACAAACATTCAGACTATAGCAGCCTCCTCTCATTATAGCCAAATACTGAGGATAGCTTCTAAAGAGAAATACAGAAACTGAAAGAAAATAATGGGGAAAACAAAATATGGAGGAAACTAAGACAATGCAGTGATAAAAAGAACGGCTTAAAAAATTAGTATCTTCAGAGAGCTAAGAAGTTATATCTATGAGACAAGAATAAGATGTTGTAAAAAGTACTCAACTTTCTGACAGTTAAATATATGTTAACTGGGGCTTCCCTGGTGGCGCAGTGGTTGAGAGTCCGCCTGCCGATGCAGGGGACATGGGTTCTTGCCCCGGTCCAGGAGGATGCCACATGCCGTGGAGCGGCTGGGCCCGTGAGCCATGGCCGCTGAGCCTGCGCGTCCGGAGCCTGTGCTCTGCAATGGGAGAGGCCACAGCAGTGAGAGGCGTGCGTACCGCAAAAAAAAAAAAAAAGTTAACTGGAGTAAAAGTTTCAATACAAAACTGTGTGATAGTTATAAAGCAGAAACTAATAAAAAACAAAACAAAACAAAACTGTGTGATAAAGTAGAGGAAATCTCCCTGAAAGTTGGTGAAAAGGAGAGAAAAGAGAGAAGACAGGGAGAGAATAGAGGATCTATCTTGGAAGTCAAACATCAGTTAATAGGAATTCTAGAAAAGGGGAAAAGGAAACTAAAGGAAAAGATAATGTCAAAGAAAGAATATTTCCTGTAGCTGAAGGACCTAAGTTTCTAGATGCAAAGTGTCTGCCAAAGTGTTCAAAACAAAGACAGCAATAGGACCGACCCTCACAGGGTGCGTCGTTGTTAAATTCCAGAATGCCGGAAACAGAGACCTTAAAGGTTCCAGAGAGAAGAAACAGATCATGTACGAAGGAGCGAAATCAGAATGGCATTGGGCTTCTTAACAGCTACACTGGAAGCTGGAAGTTAGGGAAAAAGTGTCTTTACATTGTTGAGAGAAAATGACATTCATTCTGGAATTGATTTCCCAGACAAGCTGTGAATCAGTTGTGAGGAATGAAAAAAAGACATGTATGATCTCAAAACTTTTACATCCCATAGCAGCCTTTCTCAGTTTGTGTTCTACCCTATTGAAGAAGTACAATAAGAAAGAGAAATTCATGGAATACAGGAAATAGGGGATCCAACACAGATGAGAGCTGAAGGGAATTCCCAGGCAGATGGTGAAAGAGGTTGCAAAATGACAGCTGCGTAGCTGGTCTAGAGAGCATCCAGTACAGGTTGGAACTAAAGGATGGAGGGTGCCAGGATGGGTGTCCCTAAGCAAAAATGTCCTTGAGAGGTTGCCAGTGGAGTTGGGTATGCTGAGAGAAATTCTTAGAATTCCACGGGAATGTCTGGGGATAAATTAGTAACAGGCACATAGAAAGCTAAGCAAACAATAATCTCAGTCACAATCACAACAAAAATAAGGCAAGACAACTGCAGGAAAATAAAAAACTTGTGGAAGAAAGAAAATGAAGTCATAGCATGGCCACTTCTATGAGCAATACACACACAGTTCTATTATTTTAAGTGCTAGATTATGGTTAACAAAATTGTGATCAGAATATGTTAGGCGAGTGGAGAGAGAGCATGGGCGTAGGGGGAGGAGAACCGTGGAGGAAGGTCAAGGCCACTGTGGGAAATCTATAGATAATGTCTAAAATGGAACATTCAAGAAATACTGGTTCATGAATTTTATTTTCATGTATGAAAATATATATCTGGAGAAACATTTCGAAGAGCTGAAAGTCACTGGCCTTGGAGAGGGAATCAGGGGTACAAAGACTGATAAAGGGAACTCTTGTTTTCTGGCAAAGGCCCTATGGAAGTATTTGACTTTTTAAAGGTTTTATAGTAATTGCTCTGATAAATTGAAATTTAAATTTAACAAAGGAAAAAAGGATCTTCTAATCTCACCTTCTACATATTAATTGTCAGTAGTTCGGTGAATATTCTTTTGGCCTTTGTTTTCTATGAATACTATAAAAAATATAATTTTTAATTTTCCCATCTTTGGATAGTTGTCTTAATGCAAATTTTCTTCCATTTTCTTTCTCACTTGTATCTTCAATACTTTTTCCATGTTAGAGAGGTTAGTAATACTAATACTTCTTATTGAATGTATGTTTCAGTAATCACAACTACAACCTTATACTTTGGAGAAAGAGCACTACCTGTGAGTGGGAGAGCCAGCCCTCAGGGCCCCATTTGCTCTGGGCCTTCCCTTCAGCTGGCTCACCATTGGGTGTCATGTCCAAACTCCTATTCAGGTATTAATCAATGAGGGTTTAATAAATTATGGCTCCTCCCAGACATATTTGCAATTTAATGGATAACTCCTGAAGATTAAATAACAAGCATATAACTTTAAGAATGAGCTAGTGATGAAAAAATTCCAGGTGCTTTCACAGAAAGTAGAAGGGATTGTTTTTGTGTAGAGAATTTCCAGTATAAATATTTTCCTAGGGGCTTCCCTGGTGGCGCAGTGGTTGGGAGTCCGCCTGCCGATGCAGGGGACACGGGTTCGTGCCCCGGTCCGGGAAGATCCCACATGCCGTGAAGCGGCTGGGCCTGTGAGCCATGGCCGCTGAGCCTGCGCGTCCGGAGCCTGTGCTCCGCAACGGGAGAGGCCACAACAGTGAGAGGCCCACGTACCGCAAAAAAATAAGTAAATAAAAATAATTAAAAAAAAATTTTTCCTAACCCTACTTCTTGTTCTAGAAAAGGGACTTCCCCATTGTGCGAGGTAGTGCCCTGCCCTCCCTGTGGAACTCCTCTCTGTTTTCCCCCAACCCCAGACAGCAAGGGTATAGGCACATGCTCCAGGCTTGACAGCCCTCTGCCCAGAGCTGTGACTCTTGAGAGTAACACAGAAATGAAGAGCTGCTATTCATGGTGGTGTGCTGTGTGAGCACCGCATCCCTGCTCTTCCTCCCGGCCCCCTTGTCTTGTCACTGTGCTGTCATCCACTGCTGCCTGTTCTTGCTACACCCTCTCTGGCTCTAAGGATGGGGTATCTGCTCTCCCCATACATCTCCATCTTTGGGCTGAGCAGAAACCTGGTCCCTCAATTTTCACAGCGCCAAGAAGCCAGGAGGCAACTTCTAAGGGGAACATAGCGATGGCTGGGGACAGTGGAAGAGGAACACACATGCAAGAGCAATACTGCACAGGATAGAACTGCCTCTGGGTCTAGGGCAGATCTGCCTTGCTCACAGCCTACCTCTGTGTTACCTGGAGCAGCGACTTGCCACTTCTGACCTCCTCTTTTCTGGAAGTGCTCTAGGTGTCTTTCAAACCCCAGAGAGCAGAAAGTATTTCTTCTCATGCCTGTGTAAGGACTGGCCTCTTTCCAGGAGTACTGGCAGTGGGAATGCTATTTCTCTTCAGGGTGAACCCTATCCTCTTCAAGGAATTTTGGTCAGGTCCTGTGGCCCAGACAAGACTATCACAAAATAGTTTGAGATGGGTATCTTTCCTACACTCTGGGTGATTTAGTCTTTCTTTTCTTTTTTTTTTTTTTTTTGCGGTACGCGGGCCTCTCACTGTTGTGGCCTCTCCCGCTGCAGAGCACAGGCTCCGGATGCGCAGGCTCAGCGGCCATGGCTCACGGGCCCAGCCGCTCTGCGGCACGTGGTATCTTCCCAGACCAGGGCACGAACCCGTGTCCCCTGCATCGGCAGGCAGACTCTCAACCACTGCGCCACCAGGGAAGCCCGATTTAGTCTTTCTTATGCTCACCTGTCATCCTAACAAGAAAAGGTGCAATTACCAGTACGGCCTGGGATTGGCACTTGGAGATCTGCCACTCAACACATGTGTCTGCCTAACCAAGGGAGGACAGACATGCAAGTCTCAGTATGTAGATGGGAGTCGCAGTCCTGGCAGCCAAGTGAGTGCCCAATATCCACGTGCAAAAGCTCTGGTTAAAGCTGGAGTAGAATATACGGCTCAGGCTCGCGGCTAATTAGGCCTCTTCTTTGCATCCTAAATCCGGGGACCACATACTCAGGCATGCTGACAAGCAGTGGGAGATATGCAGCGGATCCCACATCCATTTGCCCAACCTGCAGCGTGGACCGGGATGGCAAGCTTGCCTCCACTATCCAGCCGAGATGGGCCAGGAGAACCAGCCGGAGTAACACTGCTCACAGTAAAATGTCAAGGGATGGTCAGTTGGATTATCCTCCCCTCTTCCTGTGTGGAGGAGTAGGTAGGGGATGGAGAGGGGGACAGAAGCATGTCCTTCCAGGAGGGAGAAGGGGAAAGGATGCCCCACAGTACCTAACAGAGTGTCTGGCACTTGCTGTCTGCTCAGTAAATGTTTATGAATGAGAAGCAGCAACTGATCAGAAGCTAATGAGAAACACAAGATGAAGAGGAGCTCAGAGAAGTCTCCATGGAGGAGGGTCACCTAGAGTCATCTTCCCCATCCCTCTGTGGCCTGAGACTGGGGCATAGCTCATCTGAGATTGTATAATTAAAATGTCTCCCTACGTAGCTATGGAGGTCTATGGCCATGGGAGCAAAATTATCTGTCATCAGTTCGGTTGGGTGTTGGCTGGAACTTTTGGATCCATTAGTAATTGTCATTGAAGTTGAATATAAATAAGTGATATGATCTAGATGTCCTTAAATTTCACCCCACTAAAATTACCTCATAAAACTTGGACCTTCTGCAGGATTACTGACGAAAAGAAAAATAAATCTCAATAACCCTTCCATGTACCCTTGACTAACAACTGAATCATATCGAAAAGTCATATACCAATTGTGGAGTCTCTCACCCACTATTCTGATCAGTAAATCATTCCAGCAGCCAGCCCACACCCACACATGGATTTTGGATGACAAGTGGCACAACTGGAAAAATTTGAATGTCCCTGGAAGCAATGGCAGGAAGGATTCTCTCATTGAGTGAGAGAACTGAGTACGGAGAAAAGCTGGACAGGAAACATCCAGGGGGTGGTGAGCACACCCAATTGACAGATGAGCTAATCTGCTCATTAATCACTCCGCAGCTCTGTCTAAAGGAAGCATTTGATGCTGGTTTCCCAGAGAAACTGCCTTCTTAGGGGCAGAAGGTTATTGACAAGAATTTACAGGTGCTTAGGGGATACTCCTAAACATTGTGCATGACCAACATTGTGAGAAACAATGTTGGGGCTGACCTGGTCAGTTCAGGCCTCTGCTAAGAAGCCAGCATTTTATTTTAATTAATTAATTAATTGTTTGATTAATTAACTAATTAATTAAAAATCGAAGTATAGTTGATTTACAATGTTGTGGCAATCTCTGCTGTACAGCAAAGTGACTCAGTTACACACATAGAGACATTCTCTTTTTTATATTCTTTTCCATTATGGTTTATCACAGGATATTGAGTATAGTTCCCTGTGCTATACAGTAGGACCTTGTTCTTTTTTTTTTTTTTTAACATCTTTATTGGAGTATAATTGCTTTACAATGGTGTGTTAGTTTCTGCTTTATAACAAAGTGAATCAGTTATACATATACATATGTCCCCATATCTCTTCCCTCTTGCGTCTCCCTCCCTCCCACCCTCCCTATCCCACCCTTCTAGGTGGTCACAAAGCACCGAGCTGATCTCCCTGTGCTATGCGGCTGCTTCCCACTAGCTATCTATTTTACGTTTGGTAGTGTATATATGTCCATGCCACTCTCTCACTTTGTCCCAGCTTACACTTCCCCCTCCCCATATCCTCAAGTCCATTCTCTAGTAGGTCTGTGTCTTTATTCCCATCTTGCCCCTAGCTTCTTCATGACCATTTTTTTATTTAGATTCCATATATATGTATTAGCATACAGTATTTGTTTTTCTTTTTCTGACTTCCTTCTGTATGACAGACTCTACGTCCATCGACCTCACTGCAAATAACTCAATTTCGTTTCTTTTTATGGCTGAGTGATATTCAATTGTATATATGTGCCACATCTTCTTTATCCATTCATTTGATGATGGACACTTAGGTTGCTTCCATGTCCTGGCTATTGTAAATAGTGCTGCAGTGAACATTGTGATACATGACTCTTTGAATTATGGTTTTCTCAGAGTATATGCCCAGTAGTGGGATTGCTGGATCTTATGGTAGTTCTATTTTTAGTTTTTTAAAGGACCTTGTTCTTTCACCATCCTGTATATAATAGTTTGCATCTGCTAATCCCAAACTCCCAGTCCATCCCTCCCCCATCTTCCACTTGGTACCCACCAGTCTGTTCTCTATGTCTGTGAGTCTGTTTCTGTTTTGTAGATAGGTTCATTTGTGCCATATTTTAGATTCCACATATAAGTGATATCATATGGTATTCGTCTTTCTCTTCCTGACTGACTTCACTGAGTATGATCATCTCTAGTTGCATCCATGTTGCTGCAAATGGCATTATTTCATTCTTTTTTTGTGGCTGAGTAGTATTCCATTGTATCTTCTTTATCCATTCATCTCTCAATGGACATTTAGGTTGTTTCCATGTTTTGACTATTGTGAATAGTGCTGATATGAACATAGGGGGTGCGTGTCTCTTTTTGAATTATAGTTTTGTCTGGGTACATGCCCACGAGTGGGATTGCTGGATCATATGGTAATTCTGTTTTTAGTTTTCTGAGGAACCTCCACACAGAAGCCAGCATTTTCAACACTAAGAAGACCAGCTGGCCCTACCTCAGACCATGCTCCTCTCACCCCACCCAGTCAACAGATCTATACCAGTGAGCTAGTTCTTTCTCAGAGTGGTCATGCCAACCTCACACTTTTGTTGCTGGGGCAAGGGCAGGCTCTGAGTGCTTTGGGATAAAGGAGGCACTTAGAATCTATGCCTTTCCCTTGGCCACCAGATGCAGAGCCCCACATTTGCCAACAGAACCCTCCCCCATCTCTGTGGGCAGGCCTCCTTCTCTTCTGCTGTGGCTGGGCTTCTACCATGTGACAGAGGACATAGGGGCATGGCCACAGTCACCTCCAAGTGCACAGTCACCAAACCTAGCAACCTTGGGAGAAAAACAGAGGACTTAGAGTTCAGAAGTCTTAGAACAATGGAAGAGACTCTATTACTCTGTCTTGGGTCCATTGCCCTGCCTTTGAACCAGTCTCTCCAGCCAGGGAAGTGGGGATGGGCCATATACTAATTATTTCGGAGGGATGGAACTGGATTGGCAGTCCCACCAGACTAACAAGGGAAGCCTAGCGAAGCAGCAGCAATGCCATGAAAGGAGGTGTGTGTGTGGGGAGGCTGTTATCCAATGAACCAGAGGAGAGAGAGATTAGATAAAGCAAAGTAGCAGATGTCTCGCACACTAGGGAAATCAGAAAAAAAATGAGCAGTAAGGTTTGGCAGAACGTGGAGAAATTCTGAAGTAGATGGCAAATACCTAAAGATTTGTTTAGGGTGCTAGAGGCTTTAGGTGTGGATGGAGAGGAAGTTGGTAAGACATTAGCCAGGCCCTGACATTGCTGGAAGAGTGACTGCAAGAGCCAGTCACACCTCTTTCTACATAAAGGTCAGCAGACTATGCCTGGCTGGAGGGAGCACGATACGGACCCTTGGTGGCTTCTTGGTTTAAACTTATTTTCTCTAACTTAAATAACAAAGATGTCAGGGCCTCTTTCTCACTGCTTTAGGAGGTTTCTTTCCCATTGCTGGTGGTCATTGAGCTGTCAGGAAGGCTGCCAATTTACGTAAAGGAAATTTAGTGCTTTTGTTTAAACCCTGGAGAAATTCATTACATCCAGAAAGGCAGTTTGCATCATGGCACGTTGGGCTCTGATGGAACCCATGAACAGGGAGGAGGGTATTGAATGTTTAGAAACATGAGAGTGACCACAAGCACCACAGGGAAGATGGGGTCAGCTGAAAGGAAATCTGCTGATTTCCTAGGAGGGGGAAAGGGAAGTAAATAAAAGTGACGTTGTCCCCTGACGTATCGCCCAGGTAGAATTTTGGTGTGGCAGTACATATCAAAATCATAAATGTGTTTGCCAGGTGTAGTTCCTGAGGCTGAATGTTAAAGGGTGCTTGGAGTGTTGGTTAAGAAGGATTCTGAAGCAGTGTCTGGGCTCAGCCAGAAGCAGTGCTATAATGGATACAGGGAAGCATTCCAGTGTCATCAAAATGGAGCATGGTGGTATATATCCACTATATTTGTCTTCTTCAAGGATGCAAAAATCTAATTTCCAAGGTGTTACCCCAGGAAACAATTACAATGGAAGAAAAAAATGCTGTATGCCTCAAAAGTGTTCTTCTTGCTCTCATTTACTGTAGCAGCAGTTTGTCCTACAGAAGGGTAATTGTCACTTGTCAGAATTAAATTATTGACCATGAAGATCATGGAGAAACACAGGAAAATGTGGGACATACTAATGTTAAGGAAAAAGAAAACATTTATGTGTAAGAAATGATTGCAAATAGGTATAAAAAAGACATATAATAAATACATATTTGTGTGCATGTAGGGGCCATTTCTTTCATGTTCATTAGTGTATAGAACCCAGTTCCTATCACACAGCAGGTACAGTAAATACCTGTTGACTATTTTATTGCTAACTTTATACATTTTTACAATAAAATAGTTCCCCAAAGAAGGAATAAAAGCTAAAACAAAATATCCAAACTGCCAAAAATTAATGTGTTTGCAGAAATAACAATTTGTTCTGCTTCCTCCAGTCAGCTTGGCATCACATTTAGACTCATTCTAGGACTTCACTGAGTAACTCCAAAGACATCTGTTAAACTCTTCCAGGCAGTCACATTTATCAATAAAGACTTATCCACTCTTCTTTTACTTCCAGATGCTCAGGCTTGGGCTTCTGAAATTCTGAAAGCACCCTTGTTTATTTTTCTTCCAGAGACTGTTGACTTGCCCCAAAGAAAGTTTTTCTTTCATTTTGTGTAGTCAGAGAGGTAACTAACTACAAGAATGCCTTCAATAGCATCTCCAAGGCCAGCTGAAAGCTTTTGATGGAATTCAAAATTCAGATCTGAAGTCTATGAATATGGTTACTGAGTGATTGACAGATCAAGGCCAGGTATCAAACAGACCTCAGATGTTGACAAAACCTCTGCTCACTGGAGTGAACTCCAAATATGTGGACAAGTGATCAAATACTGTGTAACTTCACTAACTTCAGAAACTCTCACAATATTCCCTAATTCCATCATACAGTAATTATTCTTTTCTCTGAACTACACAAAGCACTCATAACCCTCAACTAGGAAATTAAAGTTTATTTTCAATTTCCTTGGGCAAGGCAAAGGCAAGGGTAAATTCACAGTCTGTAGCATGTCTGGAACTAGAAAAGCATTGAAAATGTGATGGGGAGTTACAATGTAGGAAAATCATCCAAAGACAATGCAATATTTAGCTGATGGTAATCTCAGGAGATGAGAGCTGAGGACAGAAGCCGCTGGACGAACAGGCAGTATCTCTGGGAGCAAAGAACAAATGGAGAGGGGAGGCAGTGATCGCAGTGACTTAGACCAATAAAGGAAGCCACTGTGTATCTGTCTATACCAGTCTAATATTCTAGAAAACACAACATCTGTCCATTTCACTGGGTCCAAAATAGTCAACTTACTGTCACATCTCAGTTACTCATTATACTGTAATAGTCTTCTGTCTCTCTTTACTACTCACCTAAATATCTTCTGTTCCTAGCCCTTTCTTTTTAATACCATCATTTTTAAAATTATAATAATTCTTGCATGTATCTATTCTACCAATTTTGCTGAATGTCTACCATGAACAGGCAGTATGTGAACATAACGGTAAGAGAGTGAGCAATAAAAAATGGTCAGGGACACAGGTAATTACAATTTGGTGGTATGATACCAGGATGAATTAGGTGCTCTCAAAGCACTAGAGAGGAGGCCCAACCTTGGTTGGCAAAGGCTTTCTGGAAGGGGTGACAGATAGTCTACTTCTGAAGATAAAATGGCTTGGGTGGTGCAGAAGCATCCTATATCACCTACAATCCTTCTCAGATAAAAGAACTGTTAACATTTATGTGTGTTTTATTCTAGTGTTTTTTTTTTTTCTATACACAGGTAGGTAGATATATAGGTATGGTAATAATAATGATTATACAGATATACATAGGTTTATAGGACTGTGATCATAATCTCTATGTATCTTTCAGTGCTGTCTTTTCCATGCTTTTAAATATGTATTGAAAACATGGATTTTGATAGATGAATAATACTGTATTGAGTAGATGTTTCATAATGTATTTGATCATTCTCTTTGGGTTCATCAGAGTTTTCGTTTCCAAGCCACAAAACCCAACCCAGGCTAAATTAAGTGGAAGAGGAATTTCCTGGAATAATATTACGTAGTCATAGAATCTATGGAAGGGCTGGGAAATAGGCTAAGAACAAGAGCAGGAATCAAGATAGACCCAGCACTGGGTACTGTATTTAGGGTTGACCACAGAAACAATGCCTTTAGCATTTATTGATACTTAGGTGTCAGTGTTCTGAGAAGGAGCATCTTTCTGACCAAGCCTAGAAAGTAAGTCCCACCCTACCTACCTACAGAAAGTAAGTCCCACCAGACTTACAATAGGAAGTGGGGCCCTGTGTCCCATCAAGACTCAGCCAATAGGGCCTTTCCCCAAACAGGAAAGGCATTAGGATATGGCTAGCAGAAAACCCCTAGGAATATCCAGTACCTCCTTATTGTTGGATGTTTATTGTTAGTTGTTTCCTTTTTCCTTTGTATTATAAAACTGTTGAATGTTCTACAGAATCGTTGAACATCTCTCTGATTATCTCCTTAAAATACATCCCCTAGAAATGGAATTTCTGAATAAAAGAGTGTGAACAGGGAAGCAGCCGCATAGCACAGGGAGATTAGCTCGGTGCTTTGTGACTGCCTGGAGGGGTGGGATAGGGAGGGTGGGTGGGAGGGAGACGCAGGAGGGAAGGGATGTGGGAGCAGATGTATATGTATAACTGATTCACTTTGTTATAAAGCAGAAACTAATAATAAAAAAAAGTGTGAACATTTTTAAGTATCTTGATACCTATTGCCAAATTACTTTTCTGAAAAGTATCAATTTAAACTCACTCTTGGAGTGTGGTGTGTATGAGTGCACCCATTTTCTGTGCTCCACACTGGGCATTATCATTTTTGGGAACCTTCATGTTCACTCCTTTCTAGTCTGTACTCATATATTCAGCCTATACCTCTTTTTTATTTTTTTATTTTTTTTGCGGTACGCGGGCCTCTCACTGTTGCGGCCTCTCCTGTTGCGGAGTACAGGCTCCAGACGCGCAGGCTCAGCGGCCATGGCTCACGGGCCTAGCCGCTCCGCGGCATGTGGGATCTTCCCAGACTGGGACACGAACCCGTGTCCCCTGCATCGGCAGGCGGACCCTCAACCACTGTGCCACCAGGGAAGCCCCAGCCTGTACCTCTTTAAAATTACATTTTGAAGTCAAAGCACCTAGTGGCACAGCAAACAATTCAGTAAATAAGTTGTTTATTTTCTTGAGTTTATTTGAAATAATTATCTTTATTGATTTTCTTCCCCATTAATTTGATTAATTCATGGGCTGCTGCTTTTAATATGCTGTAGAGAAGCTGTTTCTTTTTCCATTCTGGAAGGGAAGTGTTTACAAAGCAGTGAGTGCGTCTGATATAACAGAGGATTGAATTCTCCAGGTGAGGTTCTGAGGCTGTTGCTGATGCTGTCCTGGGCATCTTCCTCTCAGACCTCCTGGCAGCAGGGCAGGGCACATCTCCAGAAGTAGGTACTTTCAGAGAGCCATGGCAGTGATCTAAGTCCAGCAGCCCTTAAACTGGGATGAATATGAAACCCAGAGAGGTGATGAAATATTTCATGACTCTTCTATCAACTTAGAAGAACATCTTTTTTAGCAAGAAATTGAAAGGCATGAAGAATGTTAGGACCTGGGCTTCCATCAAGAGAATGCAAGTGGGGTCCAGGAGGAAGCACTTAATGAGAAGTCTGGGCCCCAGAATGCTAGTCCCACTTTGCCATCAACTAGCTGTGTGGTGTTGGAGAAGCCACTTACACCTCTCTGGATTTCACCAGGGAGTAGGCCATAGGATCTTAAGGGAACTTTCTCTTCTGATAGCCAAGATTCTAAAGTTACTTACTCTGGATTTTTCAACATTGTTTGACTTCAAATGGCAGTGGTACTCAAACCCTATCTTTCACTTTGCTGTCAGGTAGGAAATAACTGAGTCATTAAACACGTGTCTTTTCCCCTTACCCTTGGGTTCAGAAGCTTCTCTGGGGCCTGCAAAACTAGCCAAAAGTCAGGCATAAAAGAAACTAAATTCTTCCAGAGAAAGCCACTTTTTTCCTCTATTTGCATAATTTGATTCTTGCCCTTGTCAAGTTCTCTCCTACTTGTAGACATTTATGCAAATGGGTTATAACTGTATCATTTTATTGTTGGTCATTAACCATGGGTAAGTCCCTTTTTAAACTGGGCTTATGTGGCTTATTAAGTATTCCCGTTCACGAGGACTAGAGATAAATCTGGACTAGAGATTTTGGATCACTGACATGAACAACCATCAATGGGTGTCTGCTTGGCAGGCAGCCAAGTTGGTGCCAAGCTCTGATTGGTTGGATGCTGTCATGGCCATGTGGCCTCAGGTCCGGGCGATGGTGCACATTCATGGGATAGTGGGCAGGGGTAACCTTTCTGTGAGGGGATGTTGAGCTTATTGAAAAGTTTACATAGCACAGAATTGTTTTCAATTTTCCCTAAGTAACTACCTGGCAAGGCCCAGAATTGGATCAGATCCAATTCTGCAGATAAAATGCCCCCAAACACATTTCCCCTGGAGAAAGACTGAAAATGTATGCACATTTATATCCGTCTATTTAAGCAAATCTCATTAACATGAATGATGCAGAAAAATATACAGTGATGGAGTGGTTCATATTCTCATGCTCGTCTGGAAGGGAATTCATTATGGTCCAGCAGAGGTTAGCATTTACTGAGACTGTTTCTATCAATACATGAGGTTTTTACAAATATAAGACCCTAGTCCAGGGATAGCAAATACATGGTACTTGAGCCTCAACTCTCTCTCCCAAACCCAGAGCAGACATCACTAATGGAAGATGGCATTCTTTCCTGCTGGACCACCAGTCAGACATCCAAGAAAGAACCTAATCTCTCTCCCTGCCCCAAGGTGTCAGCCAGCTTGTCCATTTGGGAAGTCACCTCTCTTGGAGAGGAGAGGAGATCCTGTTACTTCTTGGAGATGACTGATGGAACAAAATCGAGTGCTTCTAAGCTCATCAACCAGTGTACCAGGATTTTCATTGTATTCTCAGAGGCTTAACTAAGTCCCCAGAGTTGAGGGTAGTGAGTGATAAGTACTCATGATTTCTGGGAAAAAAAAGGTGCTAGACACTAGACTCATCCATGGAGAATTACTAAGAGTCAGCAAAAATGGTGCCTCCTGTCTATTGCTTACTTCCAGCCTACATAAGAGGAAGACCAGAAATTGGAGAACATGGGGTTAACAGAGGGGATGTCTTAGGAGAGCACTTTGGTTTCCCCCCACCCCCACCACTGCCACTTCCAGACAAATAAGAGAACTCTAGAATGAATATCTGCAGGTACTGAGGGTGCGTCCCCTTGCCTAGAAGACTCTGCAGGCAGGAGGCTGGCTGGGACTGTCTGCAGTGGTGGAGTCAGGAGGGAGGGGAGCAGTGGCAGCAACAGTCCTGTGTCATTTGTGGGACAGGATGATTGTGTTTCCCATGGGCTGGGTAGGCACAGTGGAGGGTAGGCAGGATTCAGGCACTCTGAAAGGGCTTCCACCCCAGAGGGCTACCTGCCCACTCCTTTTATCCAAGTGTCGGTTCAGAGCTTACATCCTCAGAAATGCCTTCTCTGACCACCTAGACTAATACAGTGCCCCCTCCAGTCAACCGTTTATTACACCTCCTGATTTATTTCCTTGGTAGCACTCTGGTATCTGTCCAAAAAAAATTTTTTTTGGGCGGGAGGAGGAGTTAAATGTGGAGAAGTGAAGTTTTAGAGAAGGAATCTCAAAGAGGCCATTCTTTTTTTAAAAAATAAATTTATTTATTTTTGGCTGCATTGGGTCTTCATTGCTGCATGCGTGCTTTCTCTAGTTGTGGCGAGAGGGGGCTACTCTTCGCTGCGGTGCGCGGGCTTCTTATTGCTGTGGCTTTTCTTGTTGCAGAGCATGGGCTGTAGGCACGGGCTCAGTAGTTGTGGCTCGCGGGCTCTAGAGTGCGGGTTCAGTAGTTGTGGCACACGGGCTTAGTTGCTCCGCGGCATGTGGGATCTTCCCAGACCAGGACTGGAACCCATGTCCCCTGCATTGGCAGGCGGATTGTTAATCACTGTACCACCAGGCAAGCTCGAGGCCACTCTTTAAAGAGTAAAAAAAGTTCCATAAGAGCCGGGACCATATTCATCTTATTCACCGTTATTCCCAGTGCTCAGAATAGAACCTGGTACATAGTAGCTGCTCAATAAAAATATATAGACTAGTAAGTCTCTTCCAACCAAGAGCCCTGAGAGATCAATAGACAGCAACTGGTTCTGTGAAATGCAATTTCTCAAGTCTACGGCCTCCTTGTCAGTGTCTGAGTTAGAAGGGTTTAGTGGGAGAAGAGGGCAGGAACTCTCGACTGGAAAAAAACTTGTGTCCTCCCCAGGTTTCTGTTTTTCCTATGCCTCACTGCCTGGATAATTGAGAAGCAACTCTTTAGCGAAGTTCTTTCCTTCTATCCTGGGCTCTGCTGCCCCCTGGAAACTCACATGGGCTCTCAGTCAGTTTTGATTGATTTGCTCTGCAGTGATGCACTCTCCTCAGGCTTGATATGCCTCCAGGCTTCAGGGAAAGTTGAGCACCTGCCCGGATGTTTGGAGACAATCTAGAAACTTGGAAACATACAAAGGCCATACATTTGCTAGTACTGCTTGTGGCTTTCTATACATTCTCCCGCAGGATGTGAAATTAAAATCATTTAACTTAAGCAAATGTGTTTCCTCAGTGATAAGGACCCCAAATAAACACATTTATGAGAAGAACATGGGAAAACCAGGGTAGTTTTTAAAGGCATTCATTTTCCCATGCTTCTGATTAGAATCACAAATGAAATCTCTAACAACCCCAGTCATATAGTGATGAAGGAAATCACAGCCTGTCCTCTCTGTAAGATCTCTTTTTTGAAAGATAGAAATAAAAATCCCTTACCTTTGAATAGCACTTTGCAGTTTACAAGGATTTCTACCTGTGTTATAGCATTTGATTGAAAAAAGAAGTAAACCATCGGATAAATTTTAAATCCCTCATAAAGCTGAAGAATCTTCTGGGTGTTCAGTAAATAAATGAATGCCTGTTTGAGTGCAATGTTGAGACAGAACTATCATTGCATGTTCCCTTTAGAGTTAGGATTATCCATCAGATTGACCTTGAGTGACAGATCACATTTAAAAAAATCAGGTAAGGCTGTCTTGAAAACTAAAAGGTACAAAAAGTTCCAATCAGGTCCATATTTAAGATTTTCTGGGCCCAGAGTGAGAGTACCTGCAAATAGAGCTTCACTTACATATGTATGAATACTTAAAATGTGTAAACCAAACCAGGAGACTGCTAAATAAAATATATTCCATGCTCCTACCTTGATAAGTAGACCTTCATAATGCTCTGGAAGGCCGGTTTTGAATTGGGAATTCTCGAACACCTCAGAGGAGTTCCCCCGTAGAACATGGCGGGGTAAGGAGACTCTGACTTGGGTGCCCCTCCTTCTCTTCCACTCTCCATCCTGAAGCACAAGGGGACTTGAGTGCAGGTGAGTGCACACCCAGCCCCACACCAAGCAACATCCATACCCTCTCAGGGAAGTGGACCCTGGGCAAGAGGTCTGCATGGTCCCAGAAGTGAACTCAGGGCTATTTCGGCAAGAAAGAGGTGGGTGCAGGAGCCAGGTAGACAAGTTCCCTAGGGCCCTGGGAGTCCTCACTCCACGGGGAGAGGTGTGGTCAGAGGAGGGAGCAGACAGGCCTCTCTAAAGTCCAGGGGCCTGGGCAGGGCCTCTCTTGTCCAGGTCTAAAGGAGGTACTAAATCCAATGATAGTTGGAATTAAACTGAGTGTTGTTTGCTCTTCAGCTTGTATCTAGTTACCCTTTACTTTAAGTAAATATCTATAAATGCTGCACTAATCAAGGGCCTATTTAAAATGATGCTCAATTTAGTTTTGATTTTTAAAAATTATTTGAGGCTACTTGGGATGGAACATCTAATAGTTAGAACACATGGACCTAAATTAGAAGTAGGAAGTAGGAAGATAAAGTATGCTGGCAGTAGTCTATACAGATGAATCAAAAGAGCAATAACCATAATAATAATGCCTTTAATAGTATAATTCTCTGGTTCCAAAGCTCTTTCATTTATATATGTATTTGTATATATGTATCATTTTATTCTTATAAGAATAAGCGTCGGGCTTCCCTGGTGGCGCAGTGGCTGAGAATCTGCCTGCCAGTGCAGGGAACCCGGGTTCGAGCCCTGGTCTGGGAGGATCCCACATGCCGTGGAGCAACTGGGCCTGTGAGCCACAACTACTGAGCTTGTGCGTTTGGAGCCTGTGCTCCACAACAAGAGAGGCCGTGATAGTGAGAGGCCCGCACACCGCACCAAAGAGTGGCCCCCGCTTGCCACAACTAGAGAAAGCCCTCGCACAGAAACAAAGACCCAACACAGCAAAAATAAATAAATTAATTAATAAACTCCTACCCCCCCAAAAAAAAGAATAAAGCATCAGTATTTGAAATTTGAAAGACGCATACTCCAGGCAAATAAAAAGGAAACACTGCTTCTGCTTGACACTTTGAGGAGTACCTTTACAGAGTCCATTGGCCTGAGGAGGCAGTATAGGAGGAAGAATCAAAGATGCCAAATAGACTTCAACTTGGGGCCAACTCTGATCTGTCCATAGTGGCTGCCAGCCTTTGTGGCTGGTATTGACTTAGGTCAGGGGAGGGGCCAAGATGGCATGTATGCCATGAAGGTGCCACCTCTGGGCTTGAAGAATGCATGTGACAGACAATAAGGGTAAGCAGGATTCTTGGGGTCATCCTTAATAGTTTGAGGTTGTCAGCAAGGAGGAAAATCAATCCAAATTCTTAACAAGAATTCTGATATTCTTGAATATTTCTGTCTTCCTCAAGCAAAGATGATCCATTCTGGGTTTCTTTGAGAACGATGCTGCTTTCAACATGCTTTCCTGGTATGGAAAAAGGTTGGCTAGACACCTGCTAAGGTGTTCATTGGTGATAACTGGATTTATATGAGACTTGGGTTCTCTTCTCATCTCTGTCACTAACTAGCTGTGTGACCTTGAGCAAATCCCTAACCTCTGGACCTCTATTTCCTTATCTTCAAAACAGGGATATTATCTCAGTGATCTCTCAGAATTTTGTGAGGCTTAAAAGAGATAGTACCAAAGCAAGCCATATATATATATATATATATATTTTTTTTTTTAAGAAGATGTTGGGGGTAGGAGTTTATTAATTAATTTATTTATTTTTGCTGTGTTGGGTCTTCGTTTCTGTGCGAGGGCTTTCTCTAGTTGTGGCAAGCGGGGGCCACTCTTCATCGCGGTAAGCGGGCCTCTCACTATCGCGGCCTCTCTTGTTGTGGAGCACAGGCTCCAGACGCGCAGGCTCAGTAGTTGTGGCTCACGGGCCTAGTTGCTCCGTGGCATGTGGGATCCTCCCAGACCAGGGCTCGAACCCGTGTCCCCTGCATTAGCAGGCAGATTCTCAACCACTGAGCCACCAGGGAAGCCCCCCAAAGCAAGCCTTTGAAATTAAAACAAACAAACAAACATTGTATAGATGTAAACCATTTTGACTCCACTGAAAATGAGCAAATTGGACTAGGGTAGTGTTTCCCAAAGTGTGTTGCTTGGAACATTAGTTTCATGGGATGTCAATAGGTATTGCACTAAAGCCATCAAACAAACAAACAAATGTTCTGTGGTGAAATAAATTTAGGAAACTCTGGGCTGAACAAACTTAAACAGGCATCATTACCACAGGAATTATTAGCTTTTACTATTTTTAAAAAAAATAAATTTATTTTTGGCCACATTGGGTCTTCGTTGCTGCACGCGGGCTTTCTCTAGTTGCGGTGAGCGGGCTTCAGTAGTTGTGGTACGCGGGCTCTAGAGCACAGACTCAGTAGTCGTGGTGCATGGGCTTAGTTGCTCCGCGGCATGTGGGATCCTCCCGGACCAGGGTTCGAACCCGTGTCCCCTGCACTGGCAGGCGGACTCTTAACCACTGCGCCACCGGGGAAGCCCAGCTTTTACTATTTAATGCGCACTGTGAATCTTTAAAATTGAACAGTCCTTTGGAAATCATTGAACAATCTGCTCTCTAAGTTCCCTCAAACTTGAATGCTCTCTGATTCATGTATTTATTAACAAAGGTTTATAGAGCCCCTATTATGGGCAGACACTATTCAGTGTACAAAACAGAGACAAGAAAATCCCTGCTTTCCTGGAGCTTACATCCTAACGGGATTTGATGTCACTCATCCAAAGGATGCTTGTGCTTAGAGAAGAGACTGCTATCCCTTAACTCAAAGAAATGAAACTTTCAAGTAGAATTGTCAAAAACAGAGTGGAGAAGGACAGTTTATGGGCAAGTAGGGAAGACTGCTCTTAATTGTGACTTCTGTAACTCAGCCTCTGAGCTGAGGTTAAAACATGACCTTTGATCTGAAGAAGAAGATGGCTACTGCTTCCTGGGGGCACAAGATCACATTCATCCACTTATTCACTCATCCATTTATCGAATAACTCTGGGCATGATATATGTCATACATGGAAGTGTGCAAGATACAATCTGTACCCTCAGAGCCAAATTCCAGGAGGGCAGGCAGATAAAGATGTGAGTTTGCAACTCAGCATGTTCTGTGTGCTATAGTGGGGTGTAAAGGGTGATATGGGAGCATGTTAGCAGAGTGCCCAACCTCACACTTCAGAGAAGGCATCTCAATGGACATGACGTTTAATCTGAATTATCCAGAGGTTGATAGTTTATTTAGTGAACTGGCTTAGGGTGAGTGGGGGAAAATGGTGAGTAGGAAAAGTCTTTAGATAGTAGAAACAGCATGTGGAAAGGCCTAATGGCACTCCCAGTGAACTTGTGCACCCAGAGTGGAATGAGCAGGAAAAGATAGCTTCATGTCTGTCTAGGATTCTGTGCATGACATTCTCTGAAAAAGCATTTTGTTGTTGAACTAAAACTTGAAAATCACTGGGGTTTTTGAAAAGGAAATTCCTGAAGCCCCTGCCATCTTTATAAGTCTTAGATTCTTCCCCTTCTATCAGTCTCCCTCCCCAAAGTGTTTACATCTTCATGGGGAATTTTGGAAGATTTAGAGTCTCTCAATTCTCAAACCGAAAGGAACACATTACTACTGGCACATATATTCATTAGAACTATTTTGGTGATAAATGACAGAAAACAGAACTCAAGATGACTTTAGCAAAATAGTATATTATCTTACATAACAGAAAAATCCAGAGAAAGTTTGATCTGGAGGCTCTAGACCCAGTCTCTCTCCATCTCTTACATTCTCTGTCCTCCAGGTATTCTTCATTTTTAGGCTCAATATGGTGGCAAAATGGCTGCCAGCATCTCTATGTCTACATCTTCCATGTCCAAGTCTAGTGGAAAAGAGGGTTGTTTTCCTGAAACTACCATACAGGTATCTGTACTCACTCTGATTGCACCACCTTATGTCATGTGCACATCCCTGAACCAATCGCTGTGGCCCCCTGGGATAAAATTACAATGATTGCACAGGCCTGGATCACATGATCCAATCCTTAAGCAGGAATTCAACTGAATAAATTTTAAAAATCTTATTGGCTTTATTTGTGATTCATGAGTTGAGCAGCTTCCCATCGAGCACAAAGAAAGGAGCTCTGAAGAGCTGTACAAAATGAAAGACTTTTATAGGCAGAAGGGGGCAGGACAAGTTACTAGCAAAGAGTGGATTGTTTGTGGCAAAATCACCTTCCTTTATGGGACAGCAAAAGTCTATCAGGCAGATTAACTCATTAGCGCTAACCAGGTAATTCCAAGTTGACTGGTTTAAGATCCCACTCCTGGAAGAGGTTGAAACTGTAATTAAGTTAGGTATTATGTCTCGGTTTGGTGACTTGGGATTAGCATAAGTGGCTCCATTTTGGTCCTGCTGTCTCCTTTTTAAACTTATAGTCCTTATAGCGATCTGAAATCTTCCTCCTTGTAACTCTCTGCTGGCTTCAGTTCTCTCGTGTCCATAAAGAGAAATCCTTAGTTCATTGGAGGTAAAATGGTAGACTATGGCCAAATCTGGCCCGAGATGAGATCATTGCCCAGCACACTGTTTTGTTTTGTTTGTTTTTTTTTTGCGGTACACGGACCCCTCACTGTTGTGGCCTCTCCCATTGTGGAGCACAGGCTCCGGACATGCAGGCCCAGCGGCCATGGCTCACGGGCCCAGCCGCTCCGCGGCATGTGGGATCTTCCCGGACCAGGACGCGAACCCGTGTCCCCTGCATCGGCAGGCAGACTCTCAACCACTGCACCACCAGGGAAGCCCCCACCACACTGTTTTAAATACAGTCGATCATGGGTGCTTCAGGTGGGCAGGCAGGGTCTTTTCCCTGTGGTCTCCACAAGTCCCTGTTATCATATTCCCTGAGAGCTTCAAATATTTATGCCTCCTGCCTGAAGGGATTTGATTTTGCAATTCTGGTCTAATTCTTTCATTTGGTACTTGATCAGGTACTTGAAGACTGTAGTGTGACAGATAAAAAAAAAAAAGAAGAAGAAGAAAAAAAAGAAAAGAAAAAGAATGGAACTTGAATTTACACAGCCCAGTGAATTCTTGTCCTTCAAAGCATCACCTTGGGGGTGATGCACACTTTTTCCAACGATACTGCTTTTGCTCAAAAGGATTTTCAGACTCCTCTTGGAATTGTTTTCAGAGCCTGAAGCAGATTCTTTGAATATCCTCACTGGTGGCAAATCCTCATTCTTTAAGAGTGGTTCTGATTTTTGGAAGAAGCCAGAATCATTGAGAGCTGAGTGTTGATGAACAGGTTGGCTGGCACGGCTGCCTGCCTCATGCTTTTTTCTGTGTCTAGAGCAAAGTGCAAGTATGCAGTCATGAGGCTGAGGTCCTTGTAGGCTCATTTAAAATTTTTTGGT
Source organism: Hyperoodon ampullatus (assembly GCF_949752795.1). NCBI lineage: Eukaryota > Metazoa > Chordata > Mammalia > Artiodactyla > Ziphiidae > Hyperoodon > Hyperoodon ampullatus. The sequence continues at coordinate 4,216,551 of NC_136917.1, forward strand.
TGTGTTTTTTACTTATTTATTTTTAATTTCATTAATTGAGTAACCAACACATTTGCGTGGTTCACATTTCAAAGGGCGCTATAGGATAAGCGGTGAAAAGCCAGTTTTCCATCCTTGTCCCCCGGCCACCCAGCTTTCCTTCCAGGTTTTGTATGTATTCTTCCAGACAGTCTCTGTGTATCCCTTAAATGTCTTGAAGAAGGCCCAGAGAGGCATCTATAAATAAGTGAAGCTTTGCTTGAATGCCTTTCACGATCACTTCACTACGTTGTGTATAAATTCTGATATGTATATGCCAAACACAAGTCTCATTATTTTATAGTTATCTGACATTAGGTATAAACTGTTGCCTTCCTTAGGGATAAATTGGGATCCTGAGAAGTCTCTGTAATGGGAGGTGGTGTCCTGGCTTAGTCACCTGAGCTGTGTGAGAGACCGGGTAAGTGACTTTATCTCTTTGAGATAAAGAGATATCTCTTTGGTTTCCTCATCTGTAAAATGCAAAGCAGCCCCCTCATAGGTTATTGTGAGGATTAAGTGAAATGATGCATGAAAATGAGCCAAGGAGAATGTGATGGTGAATTTTTAATGGTAAATTTGGCTAGGCTCTGACGCCCAGTTGTTTGGTCAAACACCAGTCTAGATGTTGCTGCTGTGAAGGTATTTTGTAGATATGATTACCATTTACAATCAGTTGACTTTAAGGAAAGCAGACTACCCTCCATAATATGAGCAAGCCTTATCCAATCAGTTGAAGTTTTCCAGAGAAGAAGGAATTCTGCCTCAAGACTGTAACATAGAAATCCTCGCCGAGTTTCCAATCTGCGTGACCTGCCTTATGGATGTCAAAGTCAAGACTATAACATCAATTCTTACCTAAATTTCCAGCCTGCTGGCTTGCCCTAGAGAGTTTGTACCTGCCAGCCTCCACAATCATGTGAACTAATTCCTTGAGAACCCTGACTGATTGCAGCGGGAGAAAACTCTGGATTTTTGAGTGTGTGTGTGTTGGGGAAGGGATTGTTTTAAAAACAAAACAAAACAGGTTTTGGTCCTGGCTCTTCCACTGGCCAGCTGAAAAGCCCTGAGCAAAACTTGGTGCTATTAAGCTTCTAGTTTCCCCACCTGCCTAAAGCCTCTCAAGGTTGCTGGAAGAAAGATGCTATGAAAATGATTTGTCAAGCATCACAGACATGCAGGTGATTATTATCTGGTTATGCCTTCCTTTGAATGAACACATATCTTTAGGATCACCCTTTGGTGGCCCCCAGACCTACATCTCCCTAAGATGTCCCTTTCTTGGGCATTGATTCTTATCTCTGTCTCGGGCTGACGAGCCCATACCTGGGAATGAAATCCAACCCTGCAGCGAGTAGTTGTCAAAGGGGCTGCAGAGCCTCAGAGGGCTGTGCACCCACAGGCATGAGGAAGTAGAGGAGGAAGGTACGAGAAAGTGGAGAGAATTCTTGTGGAGGTGGGAGCAGGGAAGGGGGAGGGGGAATGAGAGAGGAAGGGGTCATGTGCCAGGCTGGCTTCCCGGGGGCCAGGGCTGACTTGCTGGGGTAGCTGGGTCTTCACTGCAGATTGCAGGCTGATTGCAACAGATTAGCCGGGACTTAAAAGGGGCCTCATCAGAGCACATGAATACAGCACTGAGTGTTCTATTTCTCTCATCCTGGGGCTAGAGCCAATCAAACAGGAGAGGCCCGGAGGGTGGCGGGGAGAGGCACCATGAATAACCTGCCTCCTTTATCATCACAGTGCTTCAAAATATCACTTGGTCCCATTTCCACTTTTTTTTTCCTCTGCCAGGGACTCAAGAGTGGCACTTGAGTGGGGTGAAACTTTCTGTAGTGTCTGAGATGCCCCCCATGTTGCTGCCCACCCCATCCTGATGTTCTATATCTCATCACTCAGCCCTCTTCTTTCATACCACTTATCACAAGCTGAAATTATTTGATAAGCAATTATTTACACAAAACCCTGCTCTTTCCACTAGAATGTGCCATGAGATCAGGAACCTTATCTAACTTGTTCATTCCTGTAGTTCCAGCTCCTGGCAGGGTAGTACATGGTAATGCTCAAAAAATGTTCATTAAGGAATGGGATGGATATATAACATCTACCGAGCACTCTCTCTGCGCCAGGCAAGGAGCCCAGAGATATATAGGCATTTCTCCTCTTAATGATAGTTCTCTCAAGGAAGTATGACAATCTTTATTTTACTGATAAGAAAACTAAAGCTCAGACTGGTTAAGTAACATGTTCCTGGTCACACAGTCAGAGCTGGGATTCTAATATGGGTTTGACAAAGTATATAGGCTCTTAATCACTATGCCAGGAATAGAATATGCTTTATCTGCAGTGCCAGCATTAATTGACTGGCGGTTGCTTCCAGGAGCCCTTTAGCTAGAAGAATTTTGAAGCAGTTTCCTGACTTAGTGGGAAGAGTGCTGAGATCAGTTAGTAATGTCTGCAAGGGGTGAGGTGGGATGTCTAGTGGTAGTGGTACATGTGCTGTCTATTTGCCATTCTTACAATATATGATATCACTTCCCTAAAGATGTACAACAGAGGCAAAGAAAAAAAAAAAGAAGAGAGAAAGAACAACTAGGAGGCAGAGTGCTTGGCTTCTTTTCTGTCCCTAGTTTTTCACTCCTTGCATTTGTCTTTTCTCTGCAATGGGAACACAGCCACCTACAGGATTGTTTGGAGGATAGAATGTAATCAGAGGTAGGAACTAGCTTTGAAGGGTCTTGCAAGCAGAGGTTGAGATATTGCTTCATAAGCTGACATCGTGATGATGGTGGGGGGGTCCTCAGGTAATGTGATATTTCTGTGGGACTCTAATACCTCTGTGCAAATGTGCTGTTATTATTTCCCAAAGGCCCTTCAGTGAACAAAGGGAGCAGGGAGTGTGGGGAGGTAGGTGACAGTCAGGCTGCTGAGCTGGATTTTGGGGACTGGCGCCTGGTTGCAGGTAAGCCTTTGCAACCCACTGGTCATGGGGTGATCACCATGTATTTACTCTGCCCAACAGAAACCTGGGAGGGGGTACAGTATATTGTTTAAGATTGGGGCTTGTAGATTTTAGGTCCCAAGTTTGCCACTTACTGTGTAAACTTGGATAAATCCTATACCTCTTTGAGCCTTGGTTGCTGACTTAAAATAGCATCTGTCTTAGGGGCCTATTGTGAGAATTAAATGAGACAACGTGTGGAAGGGAACAATTTGGCTCTGGTATACAGCAAGCACTCAATGCATATTTGTTATTGTCTGTGAGGAACCTATATGCCTATGTGGAAACTGGAAAATCAGGGCAGTTATCTGAATCTATCTGTGTTGCCCCAAACCAGGTGATTGACGGTTTTTCATTTTTGTTTGTTTTTTCCCCTAGTTTACATCTGGTTGTTTTGAATACCCAGCCTCAGTATTTCCAGGACCTGAAAAGAGAAGGGCAGGGTTGTTCAGACTGTGTTCAAATACACAGTCTGAGGTCCTTGTTGCTGCTGTCAGGCATCTCTCTAAACAAGGGGAAAATCCATCCTCCCACTGCGTGCTGAAAACTGTGCTTTGAGAATATTAAGTTGGGCGTTGCTTCATTTGCCCACAATGGAAACCCACTGGGCCAGGACAGCCCTCCTTCCCCTCATTTTCCATAAGAAATGGCTTAGATCGTGGTTACCTATTGTGATGGCTGTCATTTATTGAACCCTAAGTGTGTGCTGGAACTTTATGCTCTTGGCAGCCCTCTAAGGCAGCCACTATTCCCATCCTGGTTCTGCAGATGAGACGATTGCAGCCCAGTATGTTTGAGTTACTTGTCCATAGCCAGGTAGTGGCAGAGCTGGGATTCAAACCCAGGCCAGCCGGGCCTCAGCAGCAACATGCTTACCACCAAACCACACTGTCTTCTGGAAACTCTGGCTTGATGAAGATGTCTGTTTGGCTGAGGGAGTAAAATGCCAGATATATAAGTCAGGGGCAATGGAGACCATGGAGGGATGGGAGCTGTGGTTCTTACTCCCTGCTGCACATCTGAATCACCTGAGGAGCATTCATGAGCTAGGGATGCTTGGTCTGACCCCCAAAGACTCTGATGCTCTTGATCTTGGATGCAGGTGGAGCTTCGCAGGTGGTTCTGGTAGGTTTCCAAGCTTGAGGACCACCGGAGCAGCAGAAGAAGGTCAGGAGGGGGTTAGCACATTCCTCATGGTTAGGAACCTTTCCACTTCCTCCTTGGAAGGGGCTGATTCACCTTGCAGGTGGTGTACCTTTATCTCAGAATCCCCATTTGCAGTGTGTGGGCAATGGAGCTCGACAACACTGCAGGGTGCTGGGTAGATAAACAGCTTGTAAAGTGCCATTTAAATGGAAACCATTGGGATGAAGTGTTCCTGGGGCTTTGATGTGACCCCATTTCAGTTTCAGTGTGGTGGTACTCTGGGCCACATCCCTAGCCGTCTGGATCATCAATAACCACGTGGGACCAGGATTCGAGGTATCTGCTTGCACAACCTGGGGTAAGCAGGGAACTCTGATTGCCCCGTCCTTTGGCTGAGGAACAGTGTGAGTGGATGCATAATTCGAACCATTAACTTGCTCTCAATATGGAGAATGAGATTTGTGGCTCCCTCTCACAAAGGAAATATGAAGCAGTAAACACACTTCCAGTTATGGATGGGGCTAAACACACCATTAAACTGAATGCTAATGGCTATCTTCTGCTTCCTGTGAACATTTCACCGTGGCAACCAGCAGGTGCCCTTTTCTTGCCTTCTCTTTCATCTTCCCATAATTCTCTTCTGCCACAGCTTTTTGGATAATGGGCACATGCCTGAAATAGTAGTTAAAAGGAGAATTAGAGTCTTTTTTTTAAAAAAGCAAGTTAGATTGGAGTAGATTTCCAGCTTCTCACACTATTTGCCTGTAGGATGTAGCAGTCTCAGGTACTGAGAACAGGCCAAGACACATGAACATCTTTAATTGATGTATCTTTATTTATTTATTTATTTATTTATTTATTTATTTATTTATTTATTTATTTATTTTTGTGGTATGCGGGCCTCTCACTGTTGTGGCCTCTCCCGTTGCGGAGCACAGGCTCCGGACGCGCAGGCTCAGCAGCCACGGCTCACGGGCCCAGCCGCTCCGCGGCATATGGGATCCTCCCAGACCGGGGCACGAACCCGCATCCCCTGCATCGGCAGGCGGACTCTCAACCACTGCGCCACCAGGGAGGCCCTATTTATTTATTTTTAATAGATCTTTATTGGAGTATAATTGCTTCACAGTACTGTGTTAGTTTCTGTTGTACAACAAAGTGAATCAGCCATATGCATACACATGTCCCCGTATCTCCTCCCTCTTGAGCCTCCCTCCCACCCTCCCTATCCCACCCCTCTGGTCGTGGCAAAGCACCGAGCTGATCTCCCTGTGCTATGTGGCTGCTTCCCACTAGCTATTTTACAGCTGGTAGTGTATATATGTCAATGCTACTCTCACTTCGCCCCAGCTTCCCCCTCCCCGCTGTGTCCTCAAGTCCATTCTCTATGTCTACGTCTTTATTCCTGCCCTGCCACTAGGTTCATCAGTACCATTTTTTTTTAAAGATTTCATATATATGTGTTAGCATACGGTATTTGTTTTTCTCTTTCTGACTTACTTCACTCTGTATGATAGACTCTAGGTTCATCTACCTCACTACAAATAACTCAATTTCATTTCTTTTTATGGCTGAGTAATATTCCATTTTATGTACGTGCCATATCTTCTTTATCCATTCATCTGTCGATGGACATTTAATATACTGCCTACTGAGGGCATCAAGCCTGGCCTGACTTCTGAAGCTTGGTCACTAAATTGTGGAAGCAGCATAACTTAGGGCTTAAGAATAAGAGCCCAGGGCTTCCCTGGTGGCGCAGTGGTTGAGAGTCCGCCTGCCGATGCAGGGGACGCGGGTTCGTGCCCCGGTCCGGGAAGATCCCACATGCCGCAGAGCGGCTGGGCCCGTGAGCCATGGCCGCGGAGCCTGCACGTCCGGAGCCTGTGCTCCGCAACGGCAGAGGCCACAACAGTGAGAGGCCCGCGTACCGCAAAAAAAAAAAAAAAAAAAAAAAAAAAAGAGCCCAGGAGTTTGACACTTGGATATAAATCCTTTGCTATTGCCTAAAAGCTGGGTAAATTTCCCTCTATGTGCCTACTTTCCTGTAAATTGGGGATAATAGTAACCACTCTCTCATAGGGCTATTGTTGGGGGGCGGGGTGGAGGTGGAATGGGGTAAGGGAGTGGGCTGGTTAATGAAAAATGAGTATAAAGTTCTTAGTATAGTGCCTGGCACATAGGAGGCGCTCAGTAAATGGTAGCCATCCATTCTGATGATGATGGTGATGAGTAACATTGGCTGGGTGATTTTAGGCCGTTAACTTCCCTGAGCTTCAAATCCTTCATCTGTACAAGGCAAGCTAACCACAGCACCTGGGTCATTTGTTTAAAGCTCTAGATAAGAATTACGTGATGAAAAGTACTAGGCACAGGGCTTGGCACATAGTAAGAGTTCAATAAGGACTTGCTGAATGAATGGAAAAAAATATATAAATGCTATACTGGCTGAAGAAGCTCAATCATCAGACCCAAAACGTTTAATATTAGACACAGAGAGAAAAAATACCAGTAGCCCTGGACTTTTTGTCAGTTTCATTGTTTTTAGCAGCTGTGGACCTTCCTTTGCTTCCTCTCTCCTTGTTGTGCCCTCTCCTTTCAGTGCTTACCAAGAGCCTATGCTGAAAAAGAGAAAGCACGATTCTGACATACATAAATGAAACCCCAGTATCACGATGGGCACCGAGCAAGGCCTCAGACAGGAAGGGCCGTAAATAACAGAACCGTCTGCGCACAGTCGCTCAGCTAGCGAAGCTGACCATGGGCTCTTTGTCTCCTGCCCCAGCCCCTTAAGTGTCCAGCATCCTCACCTCGGCGCCACCCCCCCAACTGCCGTCGAGCGCCCCCTCCCAGGTCTGCTCTGCAAGGCAGTGACTCATGCTCTGAATCTGGCTCCTCTCAGTCTTCTGCCAACTCCAACTCCCCTAGCTGTCCCATCCCAGCCCTCTCTGGAAGAAAACAACCTGGTAAACCAGGGACTGGCATAGCTGCTTAGTCAGCTACTCTCGGGAGTAATTGAAATGTTTTTAGATAGCATTTATGGTTTTAATTTCTAATTATAAAAGGGATACATGTTTATATTAGAAAATTTCGGGAAAAAAATTTGCAGAAAGAAACCAAGCACACAGAAGAAAATAAAAAGCCTGAGGCCCAGGCAACAACATCCCAGGCCAAGTTAAATCAGCATTACTATGGATGGGGTCCTGTATCATTAGTGTTTTTTTAAATTTCAGAGGTGATTCCAGTGTGCAGGCAAGCCTGAACAATCAACTTAGAGACACTTGCCAGTAGCACTTTGAAGTATTTCCTGTATTTTTTATTTTTATATTTGGATCATACTGTATATACCATTTGAAACCTGATTTGGGGAATTCCCTGGCGGTCCAGTGGTTAGGACTTCACACTTTCACTGCTAAGTGTGTGGGTTCGATCCCTGGTTAGGGAACTAAGATCCCACAAGGTGCACAGTGCGGCCCCCCCTCCAAAAAAAAAGAAAAAAAAAGAAACCTGATTTTGTTTTCTGTAGCCTAACAATATGTTATGAACATCTTCCCAAATCATTAATATTTTTCTATGACATGATTTTTAAAAGTGGCTATGTAGTTTTCCATCTTATGCATGCACCATAATTATTTTTAGCCTATTACCTATTATTAGACATTTTTCTAAAATTTTGCTGATTGAAATAATACTGAGATGTATTTCTACTCCTATCTGTGATCACTTACTTAGCTAACACATATAGTATATAACCATATGCTGGACACTATTCTAAGGCATTACATATATTTCATTTAATCTTCACAACCAGTCTATCAGGTACCTACTATTATCACCCCCATTTTAGAGATGAGGAAACTGAGGCTCAGAGAGGCCATGCTCTGGAATTAAAATTGCGGGATCAAAAAACATGGACATTTTCAAGGCTTTTGAAACACATTGCCAAATGGCCCACCACAAAGGTTTTATCCTTATTATGTGAGACATATGTGAGACACAGCAGGGGGTTTTTGAGTTTGAAAATAATTCTATAACCCAATGAAATCTATCAATTTAAAACCTCTCCTTATTGTAGGTCTTTTATGTATGTTAAAAAAACCTTTTATAGTAGGATTTTAAAAAATGATATCTATTAGGTGTAAAGTGTGGTTTTATCATTTGTAAGCAATGTGCCAAGCATAAGAGTTGGCATTGTTCTAAGGACGAGCCTGAGTATTCATCCCTCTCCAATTCTCTTCTGTTTTCTAACCCTCTTCTTTGGGAGAATGCTTTTGGTAAAGTAGACCAATATCTCCTGGAAGAGGTGCTACAAGAGGGGAGGTGGCATTATCAGGTAGAGAAAAATTTGTTAGGCTTCCGATGAAGCGACCCGAAGCCTCTTCCTCAAGGAAATCTGATTCGACTCCCTCCAGCTGCTCATGGGAATGAATGGAACTGGTTTTCTGAGAGCTCAGGAAGGAGGGCAGAGGGGGCCTCGCAGCTGAGAGGACAAGGGAGCCCCAGGAAAGAGCAGCAGATAGGTGAGAGAGCAGAGACTTCTGGAAGCCCCTTGAGGGGCTCCGTGGGCCCTGAGGTGTCTCAACTACAAAGCTTTGTGTACCGCCCCCCCCCGGCTTTTCTGTGTATTTGTCAAGTTCAATCATTAGCTTGGCTATTATTATTTTTCTTTTGGAAGAGGATTGCAACTATATAAGACTCTTCCTGTCATCCCCCCGACCACACACACGCTGATAGTACCCACATTTCTGAGAGGTTTCCTACTCAGAGCAGGAGAGCAAAAGAACTTACCACTACTATGAACTCCTTGAGGACAGGGACCCGTGTCTTTTTTTTTTTTTTTTAAATTATATTCATTCTCAGTGGCTCTGGCAGGTCATAATTTTCATTTCTATTCACAGAACACCCCATCCTGTTAATTGATGCTTGGATGAGAGTTATGTTAGTGAGCTTTACTTTGGTTGCTACAGAAGCTCAATTCAAACTGTATTTAAAAAAGGGGGAGGGCTTCTCTGGTGGCACAGTGGTTGGGAGTCTGCCTGCCGATGCAGGGGACATGGGTTCGTGCCCCGGTCTGGGAAGATCCCACATGCCGAGGAGCAGCTGGGCCCGTGAGCCACGGCTGCTGGGCCTGCGCGTCTGGAGCCTGTGCTCCGCAACGGGAGAGGCCACAACAGTGAGAGGCCCGCGTACCGCAAAAAAAAAAAAAAGGGGGGGCGGAGAGTCTAGGATGGAGAGGAAATATGGTTGAATTCAGAGTTTTGAAGGATGTTGTCTGTCTGTCTGTCTCTCTCCTTCTCTGGGCTGGCCTCGTTCTCTTAAAAATGGACTCCCTTCACAAGGTCCATGCCTTCTCTTGGATTTTACGTGTGAATACTGGGTGAGAAAAGTCTTCTTTTGTCTTGGGCCCAGCTAATCTGGGTTGATGAGGCTGGGAGCTGCCTGTACCTGTCTCTTGCTGTGTGATCCCAGCTTAACCTCCTGGAGAGAGAGGACTGTTCTCCCTAACATCCATATGTTAGTCCTAGAGAGGGACTGGCTGACTTGGCTTGAGTCACACCAAATCAATCAACTACTGCATCTAGTGGAATAAAGTATAAGAGAGGCCGGACCCTTTATATGGCACCTTGTGTGGTAACAGGCTGCACCTGGCACCCACAGAAAAGGACTGGAAAATAGTGTCAGGAAGACAAACCAACAAAGAACTGTGTTCAGACTCACTGTGTTCCTGGCCTAGGATTTCAGATGGTCAAATTAATTTGGGTTTTTATTTCTGTTGTTAATGGCATATTCTTTCTAGTACTTTTCTGTCTGTAAATAAGGTAAACACTTTTTTCCATCAAAATCTGAATTTTTAACCCTTCTCCTTCAGTCATTGCTTCCCTGTAATTTAAAAATATGCAGATGTCTTCACATTTATTGCCAAATTTTTCAAATGATGAGGTCAGCCTTCGAAGCCTCCATGTCTAGGCCAGTTACTTGCTCTAATTCCTTTTAAATATGGGGTCCGGACACACTCCTCCACTGAAGCAGCCTCTTGCAGGCCACTCATGACCCCTGGGTCGCTGAATCCATTGTCTTGCTTGGTCACGTTCTCCTGGCCATTGCCAACACTTCATAACGTGTAATCTTACTTTTGAGTGCCATCTCCATTTTGGGAGCAAAGAATGTCCTCATGAAGGACCTGGAAAAGCTGTTTCTCTACTTGGCACTTCTGCCTTTGGGGGCCGTCTCGTTTTGTTCTCTGTCTATAAATAGAAGAAGGACTCATTGTTTGCCCCTCCACCTTTCATCTGGCTATATTTTGCCTTTGGCTGGCAGAACGGACTTGTGGAAAGAGCACAAGCTTTGGAATTAGATAAACTTGGGTTCGCATCCCAGCTCTTACTGCTTACTTGCTGTGGGGCCTCCAGTGAGATGAGTTTTTTTTTTCAAACTTCTTTGAGCATCAGTTTTCCTCTCCTGTAAATGGAGGGAAACGATAGCACCTGCCTCGTAGGATGGCCCTATAGCTTCATGAGTAATGTGGAGGCAAAAGGCCCAGCACCCCAGCAGACACTCAAAAGATGTGGATTCTCCTACTCCCCCCAAAAGATATTTGGTTTGTCCTCTGTCCCCTTGGGAATAAGCTCTGTGATGAATCACCACATTTATATGTCCTATAAAAGTTGCCAATCTGTTATATATTTTTAAATATATTCATGCTTTCTATGTGCTAAAGCAGCTGGCCATTAGAAACAAACTTAAAGCTACCTACTCTTTGGTTAAGCCTTTCCTACTTTTTCTTCTATAGAACACAGCCTTTTTCTTTTATTCTTTCTGGTGTACAGACATTTCTCCCTTGCCGTCTCCCCTCCATCCTGTTCAGCATCTGTTCTGTTCTCCCGTGGAAAGGGCACACTCCCTTTCAGGAACTGTTCCTCTTTCACAGCATCTGGTTCTGGAGTGGGGGGCTAAGGAGAGTCATGGGACCAAAGCTCGATCAATCGTAGTATCTCATTCCCTTGCCATAGCAGTTGGCTCAGTGGTGGCCACGGGATCCAAGTTTGGTTTATTGGTGTCCTTCTCTTGAAATTTTACTTGTGGGTTCTGGGAGAGAGAAATCTTCTTTCTCCTTGGGCGTTGCTAATCTGGATTGATGAAGCCCGGAGCTGCTTCTGCCTGGTCTCCTGCTGTGTGGATAAAGCTCTTCCATCTTAGGAGAGAATGAATCCAACACATGGAGAGAAGCAGGGAGCTGAGATATGGGGTGAGGAGGGAGGGGGAAGGGTGAGAGAGGTGATATCATCATTTGATTTCCTGAGGACATGCTAGTTCTGACCTTGTAAGATATGAGCCAGCGAATTCTGGTTTGTCCTTAAGGCAGATTGGGTTTGGTTTCTTCTCCTCTTGAAGTCAGGCCCCCTAATAAATTTATCGGTCTGTTTAAAGTAACGGCTACCTTATAAATGAGATGTGTATATGTCACCACAAAATCTGACAGCCAGTCAAAGTTACTGATAAGGCATAGAGTCATATATTGAGTTCCTACTAAGGGCAAAAGGATCTACAAAGCCCCTTTTACATTTGTATCACTGGAACCGTGCCTAGTTCCTGGAACATAGAAGGTCCCAGTATGTATATAGGAATAAAGCAGGGCGTGAAGGAGGATCTGATTGGTTCAGCTGGCCAGTCACCATCCAGTCCAGGAGAGTCCCATTGGCTAGGCCGCTGACTCCCACGGGGGCTTGGCCAGTCTACAGCTTGGCTATCAGTAAGTCAGGCCAGTTGTGGGTAGGGATCTGTGATGCAGAAAATAGCCTCTTTTGCATAAGGAATTGTTTAATTTGACTGTGGGATAGCAAGTTCTTGAGTTTCACAAAGGGGACAGAATAGCAGCCTGGCACTTAGCTTGGCTTGTCCAGGCCATTTGAGCCCTCAGGGAAGGGTTTGGAGAACTACTGGGGGAGCTCCAGGAAAAGCTGAGCTATTCCTGTCCTGCTGAGGGTCTCCCCTTGGGCTTCTCATCCAGAAGAGAGCAGTGACCCCAGACCAAGGGGGGAGTTCTGTGAAGCCACGGGAGCCTGAGCACCTGCCGGAGGATGGCTGACTCCAGACTGACCTGCTGAGGCCTGCCGGTGAGAAACAAGCCCATGCCATGGGGAGGCCAGCCAGCCAGCCAGCGCAGCAGCCATCTGTGCTGGGGATGAGAGCCTGGGGAAGCAGTAACACTGCTGGTGGCGGCCTGTCTCTGGCCGTGTCCCCAGGCCTTGTTCCCACTGTAAGCTGACACTGGTAGAGCGGGGCCTCTCACGTCTTCCTCAAGGGGTCAGGGGGGCTCAGGGGCAGAGTCTATTCTCAGACACTGAGCAGCTGCCTGTAGGGGCTGCAGAGAGTGTGAGGAAAGCAGCCCCTACAGAGCGGGCTTGGTGCGGAGGACTTGGAATTGGAGGGTTGGCATTTGAAGCTGATTTTAATCTTGGCCCTGTCTCCACAGCAACAGAGTAAACTGGGAGGCAGTGAACTGTACCCAGAGGGGTACCAGATAGAGAGGTCTGGAGACTCAGGGATTCACCCAGTTCTCCCTAAGCAGTTGTGGGACCAGGGCCAAGCCTCAGTCTCCTCATGGTACATTGAGGGAACTTGGGTCACATGCGCTTGGAGGATTTCTCTTGGTGAGAAATCTCACCTTGGTGAGAAATCTTAACCTCCCATCAAATGATTGATCTAAATTCACTTGCTGTGTTGAGATGACCAATCTGGAAAAGGTAGGCCTCACAGTTAACTTTCTTTGTAGGCAGTAGGGGATGGATGAGAAGCAACATTATTCCAAACATAATGACAGTAGTAATAATTGTTATAATAGTGATGACAAAACAGCCATTTAAAAAATACGTGCTCTAAACCAGGCATTCTATTTTATGGTACATTAGCTTATTGATCTTTTACAACATTCCTCTGGGGTGGGTGTTATGATTCCTGTTTTGGAGATGAAACTATTGGCGTTCAGAGAGGTTAAGTTACTCGCCCAGCATCTCACTATTAAAAAGGTGGCAAAGCTGGGGTTTGAAGCCAGGTCTGCTTGCTTCTAAACCCTATGTTCTTGTCTACTCTGTTATCAAGTGGATGAGTGGCGCCTTCTACTTTCTGCTGTGAAAACATAGATACATAGAGGCTCAGAGCCCTGCCTAGAAGACAGGGCTGATTGTTTCCCAGTTGTTAGTATGTCATACAAAGCCATCAGCAACACAGTCCCAGACTTTTTTTTTCATCTTCATTCCACACTTTTCCCCATCACCCCCACCAAACTCATGGTCCACTCAACACACATTTCTGCTCAGGCAAGATTCAGGTGCCATCACATTTTTAAAGATGTTCTCTGATTTCCAAGCAATTAACCACAATACCCTTTTGCTTCTGCTATGGCATGTATCATATTCTGTAATTATGTTTTAGTCACCATTCATTTAATGAATATTTACTGGGTGATTCTGTGTGTTTGACATTGTGTTAGGTGCTTGTGAATGTTTTCCTGCCCACTTTCCCTGCCCTCCAGGTACCCAACACATACTAAAACTCACAGATTTTTTTTCAGAGATGTGTCTTATTTGCCTTGAATCTCAAGTAATTGACAAAGCCTGATATATTGGAGATGCTCAACAGCTATTTGAAAAGTGGATGCATGACCCAGAACCTACCTACTTTTGAATAACTGCCTGTTTCATCCCTATAGATCCCCCAATAGATTTTTAGACGCTTGTAGACAGGAGCTGGGTTTTATTTTGCTTTTGTCCCCATTGCTGGGTCCAGAGAAGGAATTTAATACATGTTTATTGAATGAGTGATTAGTGAGAAGGATGAGTTCTGGGGAATGAATATGCTAATTCTGCAGGTGTTGATCAAGCACCCACCATGTGGATACCACCAAGATCATTGCTTGAGTGGGCACCATGGTGAGTAAATACAATGTTGATCTTACGTCCTCAGGATGCTGAGTGTCTAGTGATCGTCTTATGCTTACAAACTAACTCGGGAAACAGTCAGCAGAGAGAGAAGTCAGGCACCAACCAGACACCTACCCTGTCCAGAATCACTGCTGGTCCCTGGCCACGTCCTCAGCCCCACTGTGGCTCTGATTCCCACAGCTTCCCTCCCTCAGAGGGCTCTCTGCCTCTGGGTAGAAATGAATGTGGCCTGTGAAAGAGCCCTGAGTTCTTGCAAAGATGATTGCCTCATCTAATTCAACATGAAATAAAGTAGAAGGAAGGATTGTGACCTTTCTTGAGCCCAGAATCATTGCTCTTACTATTGGAAGGAGCTAGAACAGGTCATTTGTCCTGATTCTAATATTCTGTTTGTAGAAATCATTGTAACAGGGTGGAACTATGTTAACACCTGGCCAGAAAATTCTTTTTTGGAGGAAAACTATCTTGGAACCCTAAGGACAAAGTTGTCAGGGACAAAGTGATGAAGAGAGAACTGATTTTTTTGCATAAAAATAAATAGGGAGTTTGCAAGAGGGAATTTGAAAGAAGAGAGGAAATAGAAGGGAGAGGACCCAGCAGGGGGATATTGGAACTTGAAATTTGCATTCGTGGAAATTTTAAGAACAGGGATGTATAATTTTATTTATTTATTTATTTATTTATTTATTTATTTATATATGGCTGCGTTGGGTCTTCGTTGTTGGGTCTTCGTTGCTGCTCGTGAGCCTTCTCTAGCTGTGGCGAGCAGGGGCTTCTCTTCATTGCAGTGCGCGGGCCTCTCATTGTGGTGGCCTCTCCTGTTTGGGAGCTCAGGCTCTAGGCATGTGGGCCTCAGTAGTTGCGGCACATGGGCTCAGTAGTTGTGGCTCATGGGCTCCAGAGCGCAGGCTCAGCGGTTGCGGCACACAGGCCTAGCTGCTCCGCGGCATGTGGAATCCTCCCGGACCAGGGCTCGAACCCATGTCCCCTGCATTGGCAGGCGGACTCTCAACCACTGTGCCACCAGGGAAGCCCAGGATGTGTAATTTTTGATTGCATGTTTTTTGTGTATGAGTGTTGTAAATTTTCTGTCTTCAGTAAAGACACACACATACTCACACACACCCTTGTATAAGTGGGTCTTGGTGGGGGGAGAAAAGAAAGAAATTGCAGAAAAATTGCTGAGTTTCTTGTTTGTATCAGCACAGACAGCTCACACAGGATGGTGAGATTATCTATAAACTAAAATAATCCAATGGAAGCAGGTGATTAAGACAAGAAGTAATAGATATCCTCAGAAGGGTGGGTAGGAATGAGTATTGTGCATCACGTGTAGGATGGGATTTCAAACCAATTTTTTATTTGACCTTCAAAGAACAACAGCATTCACTAGGGTTCTTTGGTTTTAAGTAACAGAAATGGATTTTGGCTAAAAAACAACTAAAGGACTGTATTAGGTGGGTTCTGGGTAGCTCACAGAACTGAAGAGAAAATTGAATAGTCAGGTCACACTGAGTAGGAAGTAGAGGATACCTCTTCAGGCATCCCCAGGGAGGTGAGTCAGTCCAGCTTTTTGCCATGCTAGTGAGGTTCCCACCAAGATCAGACCTCAGAGAGAGGAAGTCCTATAGAGGAGTCTGGATCACATGTGCTACCACCCATCCCCCTACTTGGCTGCAGTAACATGGAGTCATTGATCGTCATCATTGACCGTCTTCTGAGGAATTGTGTGGGGAAAGAAGGAATGCTTTCCTACTACTCTTGAAATAAAACAGAAGCCATTGCCCGCTCCATCTGAAATTGAAAGTCTCCTTCTAAGAGGAGACTTTTCAAAGAAAGGAAAGGGGGTGCTTTAGCCAAAACTCAGAGGAAGGGATGCTGGGCAAGCAGAAATAGCAAATGTCCACACTCACAGGGTACCTCAGCTAGGAGATGTTGCTGCTCTATGTATTGTTTGTAAAAATACTTAACACAAGCACCTGGTACAAATTTCAACCATGCAAGAAGGTATGAAGATACAGTTGGGCTTCCCTTCACCTCTGAGCTCAGTTTGTCCCATAGAGGCCACCACTCTTTCCTGTGTCTCCTTGCACAACACACACACACACACACACACACACACACACTACAGTTGCCACTGTGAGGGCCTGCTCCCCAGACTCTGAGCCCTCTGAGGGCAGAGCCTCCTTATTTGCCTCTGGGGTACTGACAGCTAGAACAGTTTGGCTCCCTGCAGAAGTTCAGCAGCCAATTGCTAAGAGCCAACTTCTTGCAGGAAAGAGAAGGGGGAGGCAGGGGGGACAGATTCTGTCTGAGATCACTCGGTGCCTCGCTCTGTGATCTATGAGTTGCTTTTAATTTCCTGTGCTTGGCCGCCAGCAGCCTGATGAAATAAAGGAGATAGCAGGGCTGGCCCTGCCTGGCCTGGGGCTTGTCTGCTTGCTGCAAGGCCATGATCTCCAGACCTTGAAAAGAGAAGAGCTGAGTGTGCTCCCCTCCCCGCCCCCACCTCTCAGCCTCCTCTATGTGAGGGGGGTGCAGAATGGGCTGCTCGAAACCAATACGCTTCCCAGGGGGGCAGTGAAGAGTTCACTCCCTGGGCTTTGGGGGCAGACAAGGATAGTTTGTCTTCTGGCTCTGTTGCCTCCTGGCTGGTTGCCTCATTCTCTGAGCCTCAGTTTCCTCAATCGTAAATGGAGGATATTAGTAGAACCTACCTCACTGAGTTCTTAGGAGGATCCAAAGAGCATGAATTCAATGTGTGAAGCAAGGTGCCTGGGACCTGGCACATACTAAGTTGGTGGTTGGTATCAGTATCATTCTTTCTGTTTACCACATGGTTACAAAGATCGCTCTCAGCAAAATGGCCCAGTTGGTGACTTTGTCTTCTACCTTTCCTCTGAACACACCTTTCCCTTCCAGGTACAGTGTGGTCTGATCTTTCCTCATCTCTTCTGACATAGACAGTACTAACTCCTTCTACTGCTGCTGCTGCTACTGGCATTCCTACCAGCATCACCACCTGCCACTGATTCAGTGTTGACTTTGTCCCAGGCATGGTGCCCTGAATGTGGGGTGTGCCATCTAATCTTTACAACAACTGCTGTTCCCACTCCAGGCTGAGAAAATGGAGTCACAGAGAGTCAAGGTGATTTCCTCCTGATTGATTGAATAATTAAAATTAGCAGTCTGACGGTCGTTTACAGAAGGATGTAGAGATTTAATGGATTATCTCCATCACTGGGTTTGTATTTTCAAAGTGTTCTTCAGAAAGAGGTCAGAGCTTACTCTGAAGGAATGAGTTGGTGATGGGAGCAAGTTAATCTTCTTTGATGGGTTTGGGGAAGAAGGAATTGTGTGGGGAAAGAAGGAATGCTTTCCTACTACTCTTGAAATAGAACAGAAGCCATTGCCCGCTCCATCTGAAATTAAGATCAATCCTAAATGTATCGATGAGAGAACAGTGCAAAATTCCCTGCTGTTTTTTTTGTGGAACAGGTAATAGAGTGGTCATTCCCTGAGAATTCTACTCCCTGGTGCATGAGATTGGTTAATAAACACAGACTCAAGATGTAAAGAAAACCAAAGACCTTGCCCCAACTTCAGTGAAGTTCCACTGTTGGCTGCTGAGCCTTCACCCTGAGCAGCCACAGGGTTTTCTGCTCGTAGATGCAGCAGGTTGTTGCTGCAGCGACCTGCTGACCTGGTGCCTGGCCGGTGACAGGGACAGGACAAGGGAAGGGGGAATCGAGAGTAGGGGCTGGACACTGACCCCAAACATGACACATCATTTAGCTCCATCGGCTCTTAAGGGATGATCAGTCTCGTTCTTTTTACAAAGACTTCCAAGGAGTGGGAAGTGATCAGGCTGAGGTTCCATACCCACAGTCAGTGACTGCCTTGCCCAGAATTCACTTGAATTAGTGTCTTCGGTGAAAATAATCAGAATATGAAATATTTACCCAGCTCACTGTTAATCAAGGGCTTTCACCTTCTTCCTTCCTTCTTTGCTTCCCTCTTCATCTTTCCCTCCTCCCTCTCCCAACCTTGTGTGTTTCCAACCTTTTAAAGATGAGTAGAAAGGACATCTCATGCCTATGTCACACTAATGTGAGTGGCAGAAGAGGGACCGAGAGTCTAAATGCCAGCCTTAGCAGTGGGGCAATCCTGGCTCTGTTACTGGTAGCCATAAGTCCAAGAGCAAGTTTCTTCATCTCTCTCATCCTTTGCTTCCTTGTCTGGAAAAGGACAATAACAGCAGCTACTTCAGAGGGTGACTCTGAGGACTAACAGGTATATAAAGTGTTTATCAGAGCACCTGGTACTGAGAAGTGCCCAGTGAATGTCACTTTATTCCTACAGTCCTAAACATTGTCATCATGTAGACTGTGTGTAAGTCAGCTGACTTTATGTGTTGGCCTTGAGTTTATACTGTGCTTTGCATTGTAAAAGATATATTTTGCAATGCCAATTAAAATATAATTCACTTTTCACTTGGCGAAGATGTTAATACCCAGTGCTGGTGAGCTTGTGGTGAAATGGGAGATGGGCCTTCTCATCAGGGCTTGCTGCATTCACACAGTGGCGGGGGCACCTTACTGTCTTACAAGGAGGTGAGCCTGGTTCTCATGCACCAATGATGGGATGGAACATGGTGTCAACTCTGGGGAAGCGAACTTTGACGTTGTGCATTAAATGCTGTAGAAAGTTCCACCGGAGGCAAAGCAAGATAAACTAATGTCTAAAGATGATAAGAAGTGACCTGTAGGGATTTGGACAAATCAGTAAGCATTCTTCAAGGAGTGGCATTAAAACAAGGGAAAGAAATTGAAAATGACTCATCCATGTGTGTATGGTCAAGTGGAGGAGGAATGTTTCACACTATTGTTCATCGAAATGGAAGAGTGACCCCTGAAAACTGGAGATCTTAAAAAACTACCTGCAAGCCCATTTGGATGACTCACAGACCTCTCGACCTTACCTGTCCACAACTGTATTCTTTTTTTTTTTTTTTTTTTTTTGCGGTACGCGGGCCTCTCACTGCTGTGGCCTCTCCCGTTGCGGAGCACAGGCTCCGGACGCACAGGCTGAGCAGCCATGGCTCACGGGCCCAGCCGCTCCGCGGCATGTGGGATCTTCCCGGACCGGGGCACGTACCCGTGTCCCCTGCATCGGCAGGCGGACTCTCAACCACTGCGCCACCAGGGAAGCCCCACACCTGCATTCTTGATTCCATCCCACCCATTGAACCCACTGCAGTTGGCTCCACAGGTGGTCAGTTCAAAAACCCAGGGCACATCCTCAAGTTCTTCATTTTCCTAACCCTCATCCAAGTGATCAGAATTCCTGTGTTTTCCACCTCCACCATGCATCTCTCATCAGTCCCCTTGTCTTCTCCCTGCTACTCACCTCATAACCTGTACAATTACAAACACTGTAACTGCTTTCCTTGCTTCTGCTTTTGCTTCTGTGGATCCTTTATCCACACAGCAGGAAGTGACTTTAGGGATCTGGGCAAAGACCTGGAGAGGACCTTTGACAATATAAATCAGGTCACATCACTTCCTTGTTTAAAATCCTCATCAGTAAGATGAGGATGGTGAGCACACCTTCCTCCTCGGGTTGATGTGAGCAGTAAAGGAGAGACCTCACCTTCAAGGGTCAGCACACGTGTACTCAGGAATAGTAACTCTCCTTATGGGGGGCATTATGGTCCCCGCCCTCTTGGACCAGATTCCTTTGATATTGACTAGGAGACAAGGGACCTGTCCTCATTTGCTCATTAGTTACCTGACTTCATTAGCTATGTAGTCTTGGATAAGCCACTTAACATCTTCTGAGCCTCAGTTTTGTCATCTGTGAAATGGGAGTAACAATAGTACTTGCCTCTAGGTTCTGTGTATTCATTGAGATAGTGCATAAAGTGCTTGGCATGATGCCTGTCACATAATAAGTGCTGAAATAATGGTAGCTGTGAGTTCCTGTTATAATTGTTACGTCTTGTGTCTGTCTGGGAGGTGGTTGGCTTTCACCAACCACCATCTATGGTGCCCCCACTGGCATGATTGCTACAGTTTGCCTACCTTTGGCTTAAGGACAAGACTCTAGTACTCATTATCTGGCAAATAAAATAAAGATGGACACGCTGGGAGCATTTTCTCTTGCGTCTGCCTTGGCTTCTTGCTATTTTGGAACTGTGTGCTGTGTACCTTTTGCAGGTGAGGCCGCTGCCATAGCAGGACTGGGATGCCACATGCAGGGTAACTGGCTCTGAGTTCTCCACCCCATTGTTGACTTTGGCATTCAGGACTTTGGTGGAGGGCTGCCATGGTTGCATTCCTCAGAGCAGCAAAGAGAAGAGAAAACAGTGCAACTCTTGCCAATTTCCTTGAGCTCCAAGGGAAAGAAACAAGTAACATGAGTAACAACATGAAAATGAGATTGGGGGTGTGTTGTAATGAGCTGAAAGCCTTAGGGGCATGCTTCAGGAACATCGCTGTTCCATCTTGGCTGCCCAGGGTTTTTTATTCTGCTGGGTGTAATACACTAACAGAAGGGAGGTAGAATTTCAATGACGGGGGTAGGGGTGGAGACAAGAGCCCTAGTGATGTGGTGGCTGCAGAGAGGGAATAGACTGTGGGAAGACTGGAGAAAGAAAGTAGTGATGCTATGGTAGACTAACAGATTTCCTGTGTAGTGTGTGACATAAACCTCTCACCTTCCCCAATTCAACTCACCTGCATTCATCTCCAAGGTATGGGGAATTGGGTTTGTTTTGGGGAATGTGTCAGAGTACGAATGTAAAATCAAGGTTGGCATTAAGCAAGAGCAATGGCAGTCAAAGGGAACCCTGCATGGATTGATCACTATTGTATAAAGATGCAGTAACTTGCTTAATTATATAGATCTCACCCTCCACATGAAATTGAAAAAGTGGTATGCAGAAAGTCCTCAGATTGCTGTATTAGTGTGAATTAGTAAGAAAAGCTGGTTGGCATAAACCTCTCCTCCTCCCACCCTTACTCCT
Source organism: Hyperoodon ampullatus (assembly GCF_949752795.1). Lineage (NCBI taxonomy): Eukaryota > Metazoa > Chordata > Mammalia > Artiodactyla > Ziphiidae > Hyperoodon > Hyperoodon ampullatus. The sequence continues at coordinate 4,237,681 of NC_136917.1, forward strand.
TGGAAATAGAAGCAACATTGTTTAGCTAAAGTCAAATTGAAGGAGATTATATGGGCTCTTTGGAAATAGGGAGGAGGAGATAGGAAGTATTTCTTCAGACTAGAGAGAGGCACAGATACCTCGAGACTTTTTTTTCTTTTTAACTCTATTGCAGCTTAAAGAAACATTCCAAAACTTGGTGACGTAGAACAACAACAACGTGTTTTTTTTTTTTTTTCTTTTCAACAACGTTTATTTTGCTCATGGATTGGTAGTTTGGCCAGGATTGGGTGGGAACAGTGTGTTTCTCTCTCCACTCAGCTGGGGTGGCTGGAATCCTCTCATGGTTTGTTCATTTGCATGCCTGGCAATTCATGCTGGCTGCCCTCTGGGGCCCTGTCTGGGGCTGCCAGCCAGCACACCTACACCTCTTCCTGTGGCCTGGGCTTCCTCTTCACTACATAGTGGCCAGGTTCCAAGGGTGAGCACTGTGGGAGTGAGAGCCAGGCAGAGCTGTGTTGCCTTTTCTAACCTAGCCTGGGGAGTCCTGCAGCATCACTCTAACTGCATTCTACTCATTAGAAGTGAGTCACCAATTGTATTAATTTGCTAGGGCTGTCATAATAAAGTACCACAGGTTGGGAGTCTTAAACAACAGAAATTTATTTCTCACAGTTCTGGAGGCTAGAAGTCCAAGATCAAGGTGTAAGCAGGGTTGGCTTCTTCTGAGGACTGTCTCCTTGGCTTCTAGATGGCTGTCTTCTCCCTGTGTCTTCATATGGTCTTCTGTGTGTGTGTGTGTGTGTGTGTGTGTGTCTCCTGATCTCCGCTTCTTACAAGGGCACCAGTCAAACTGGATAAAGTCCCAACCTAATGGCCTTATTTTATTTACCTCTTCAAAGTACTATCTCTGAATACAGTCACGTTTTGAGGGACTGGGGGAGTAAAGCTTCAACAAAGGAAAGCTTTATTCTTTTTTTTTTTTTTTTTTTTGCGGTACGTGGGCCTCTCACTGCTGTGGCCTCTCCCGCTGCGGCGCACAGGCTCCGGACGCGCAGGCTCAGCGGCCATGGCTCACGGACCCAGCCGCTCCGCAGCATGTGAGATCTTCCCGGACCGGGGCACGAACCCGTGTCCCCTGCATCGGCAGGCGGACTCTCAACCACTGCGCCACCAGGGAAGCCCGAAAGCTTTATTCTTTGATTTAAAAATGGAGCTGGGACAAAGTGAGAGAGTGGCATTGACATATATACACTACCAAACGTAAAATAGATAGCTAGTGGGAAGTAGCCGCATAGCACAGGGAGATCAGCTCGGTGCTTTGTGTCCACCTAGAGGGGTGGGATAGGGAGGGTGGGAGGGAGACGCAAGAGGGAGGGGATATGGGGATATATGTATACGTATGGCTGATTCACTTTGTTATAAAGCATAAACTAACACACCATTGTAAAGCAATTATAGTCCAATAAAGATGTTAAAAAAAATGGAGAAACAGGTGAGCTCGCACCCTAGAGCAGAAACGAGGCGAGCTCGCGCTCTAGAGCACGCGCTCTCCGCAACAGGCCGTGGGCGGGGCTGCTTTGTAGGGCTTTCGTCAGCGGGGAGGGGAGGGGCCGGAGTCCTCGCGGGGCTGGCACAGCCGTGCTGCTCCCGCTCCAGGTTGCGGGGCGGGGCACGCCATCTCTGCACGCAGCCGGCTGCCGCCGCCATCTTGGATTGAGGTGTCAGGTGCAGCCCTTTAGCACTAAGAACTCCGGTCTGAAGTGCTGCGTGCGAGGCCTCCACACGCAGCCAACTGGGAGCAAGTGAAACCAGACTAAGCAGAAAGGAAAAGAAAAAAAAAGGTTAGACTTTGTTTTATTACCGGATTCTGTTTTATTCCGCGGGAATTGTTAATGGTTTTTTCTGGTGACAAATCTCTCCTCTTTCCCGCTCCTCATTCTTGAGGGGCGCTGAGGGGCAATGGTCCATCTCTGTAAATGTTTCCTGCTGATTTGTGGTGTCGTCATAACCCCAGGTAGAGCAGCAGAGCTTCTCCCCAGCAGCCTTTAGATGTGTTTGATGGTCGCCAGGCCTCAGCCCTGTTTGTAGCCCTGAACGACCACCATTTGAAGTTTTATAGGTTCTAACTTTTGGAGACAAAGGATACCTTACAGTTTAGGATGCATGGGCCAAATATTAGCAAGAAGTTAGTGGTCATTAAGGGCCCCAGGAAAGGTAAAAGCCAAGCGATGCTAGGAGGGCCTGTTTCACCCCGCTCCAAATTATGCTGAATAGTTTGAAGGTAAGGCCGGTCTTGTTTGCCACCATTGCCACAGTGGCTGTTACCTTTTTTTTTTTTTTTTTGCGGTACGCGGGCCTCTCACTGTCGTGGCCTCTGCCATTGCGGAGCACAGGCTCCAGACGCGCAGGCTGAGCGGCCATGGCTCACGGGCCCAGCTGCTCTGCGGCACGTGGGATCTTCCCGGACCGGGGCACAAACCCGTGTCCCCTGCATAGGCAGGCGGACTCTCAACCACTGCGCCACCAGGGAAGCCCGAAAGCTTTATTCTTTGATTTAAAAATGGAGCTGGGACAAAGTGAGAGAGTGGCATGGACGTATATACACTACCAAATGTAAAATAGATAGCTAGTGGGAAGCAGCCGCATAGCACAGGGAGATCAGCTCGGTGCTTTGTGTCCACCTAGAGGGGTGGGATAGGGAGGGTGGGAGGGAGACGCAAGAGGGAGGGGATATGGGGATATATGTATACGTATGGCTGATTCACTTTGTTATAAAGCATAAACTAACACACCATTGTAAAGCAATTATAGTCCAATAAAGATGTTAAAAAAAAATGGAGAAACAGGTGAGCTCGCACCCTAGAGCAGAAACGAGGCGAGCTCGCGCTCTAGAGCACGCGCTCTCCGCAACAGGCCGTGGGCGGGGCTGCTTTGTAGGGCTTTCGTCAGCGGGGAGGGGAGGGGCCGGAGTCCTCGCGGGGCTGGCACAGCCGTGCTGCTCCCGCTCCAGGTTGCGGGGCGGGGCACGCCATCTCTGCACGCAGCCGGCTGCCGCCGCCATCTTGGATTGAGGTGTCAGGTGCAGCCCTTTAGCACTAAGAACTCCGGTCTGAAGTGCTGCGTGCGAGGCCTCCACACGCAGCCAACTGGGAGCAAGTGAAACCAGACTAAGCAGAAAGGAAAAGAAAAAAAAAGGTTAGACTTTGTTTTATTACCGGATTCTGTTTTATTCCGCGGGAATTGTTAATGGTTTTTTCTGGTGACAAATCTCTCCTCTTTCCCGCTCCTCATTCTTGAGGGGCGCTGAGGGGCAATGGTCCATCTCTGTAAATGTTTCCTGCTGATTTGTGGTGTCGTCATAACCCCAGGTAGAGCAGCAGAGCTTCTCCCCAGCAGCCTTTAGATGTGTTTGATGGTCGCCAGGCCTCAGCCCTGTTTGTAGCCCTGAACGACCACCATTTGAAGTTTTATAGGTTCTAACTTTTGGAGACAAAGGATACCTTACAGTTTAGGATGCATGGGCCAAATATTAGCAAGAAGTTAGTGGTCATTAAGGGCCCCAGGAAAGGTAAAAGCCAAGCGATGCTAGGAGGGCCTGTTTCACCCCGCTCCAAATTATGCTGAATAGTTTGAAGGTAAGGCCGGTCTTGTTTGCCACCATTGCCACAGTGGCTGTTACCTTTTTTTTTTTTTTTTGCGGTACGCGGGCCTCTCACTGTCGTGGCCTCTGCCATTGCGGAGCACAGGCTCCAGACGCGCAGGCTGAGCGGCCATGGCTCACGGGCCCAGCTGCTCTGCGGCACGTGGGATCTTCCCGGACCGGGGCACAAACCCGTGTCCCCTGCATAGGCAGGCGGACTCTCAACCACTGCGCCACCAGGGAAGCCCGAAAGCTTTATTCTTTGATTTAAAAATGGAGCTGGGACAAAGTGAGAGAGTGGCATGGACGTATATACACTACCAAATGTAAAATAGATAGCTAGTGGGAAGCAGCCGCATAGCACAGGGAGATCAGCTCGGTGCTTTGTGTCCACCTAGAGGGGTGGGATAGGGAGGGTGGGAGGGAGACGCAAGAGGGAGGGGATATGGGGATATATGTATACGTATGGCTGATTCACTTTGTTATAAAGCATAAACTAACACACCATTGTAAAGCAATTATAGTCCAATAAAGATGTTAAAAAAAAATGGAGAAACAGGTGAGCTCGCACCCTAGAGCAGAAACGAGGCGAGCTCGCGCTCTAGAGCACGCGCTCTCCGCAACAGGCCGTGGGCGGGGCTGCTTTGTAGGGCTTTCGTCAGCGGGGAGGGGAGGGGCCGGAGTCCTCGCGGGGCTGGCACAGCCGTGCTGCTCCCGCTCCAGGTTGCGGGGCGGGGCACGCCATCTCTGCACGCAGCCGGCTGCCGCCGCCATCTTGGATTGAGGTGTCAGGTGCAGCCCTTTAGCACTAAGAACTCCGGTCTGAAGTGCTGCGTGCGAGGCCTCCACACGCAGCCAACTGGGAGCAAGTGAAACCAGACTAAGCAGAAAGGAAAAGAAAAAAAAAGGTTAGACTTTGTTTTATTACCGGATTCTGTTTTATTCCGCGGGAATTGTTAATGGTTTTTTCTGGTGACAAATCTCTCCTCTTTCCCGCTCCTCATTCTTGAGGGGCGCTGAGGGGCAATGGTCCATCTCTGTAAATGTTTCCTGCTGATTTGTGGTGTCGTCATAACCCCAGGTAGAGCAGCAGAGCTTCTCCCCAGCAGCCTTTAGATGTGTTTGATGGTCGCCAGGCCTCAGCCCTGTTTGTAGCCCTGAACGACCACCATTTGAAGTTTTATAGGTTCTAACTTTTGGAGACAAAGGATACCTTACAGTTTAGGATGCATGGGCCAAATATTAGCAAGAAGTTAGTGGTCATTAAGGGCCCCAGGAAAGGTAAAAGCCAAGCGATGCTAGGAGGGCCTGTTTCACCCCGCTCCAAATTATGCTGAATAGTTTGAAGGTAAGGCCGGTCTTGTTTGCCACCATTGCCACAGTGGCTGTTACCTTTTTTTTTTTTTTTTGCGGTACGCGGGCCTCTCACTGTCGTGGCCTCTGCCATTGCGGAGCACAGGCTCCAGACGCGCAGGCTGAGCGGCCATGGCTCACGGGCCCAGCTGCTCTGCGGCACGTGGGATCTTCCCGGACCGGGGCACAAACCCGTGTCCCCTGCATAGGCAGGCGGACTCTCAACCACTGCGCCACCAGGGAAGCCCGAAAGCTTTATTCTTTGATTTAAAAATGGAGCTGGGACAAAGTGAGAGAGTGGCATGGACGTATATACACTACCAAATGTAAAATAGATAGCTAGTGGGAAGCAGCCGCATAGCACAGGGAGATCAGCTCGGTGCTTTGTGTCCACCTAGAGGGGTGGGATAGGGAGGGTGGGAGGGAGACGCAAGAGGGAGGGGATATGGGGATATATGTATACGTATGGCTGATTCACTTTGTTATAAAGCATAAACTAACACACCATTGTAAAGCAATTATAGTCCAATAAAGATGTTAAAAAAAAATGGAGAAACAGGTGAGCTCGCACCCTAGAGCAGAAACGAGGCGAGCTCGCGCTCTAGAGCACGCGCTCTCCGCAACAGGCCGTGGGCGGGGCTGCTTTGTAGGGCTTTCGTCAGCGGGGAGGGGAGGGGCCGGAGTCCTCGCGGGGCTGGCACAGCCGTGCTGCTCCCGCTCCAGGTTGCGGGGCGGGGCACGCCATCTCTGCACGCAGCCGGCTGCCGCCGCCATCTTGGATTGAGGTGTCAGGTGCAGCCCTTTAGCGCTAAGAACTCCGGTCTGAAGTGCTGCGTGCGAGGCCTCCGCACGCAGCCAACTGGGAGCAAGTGAAACCAGACTAAGCAGAAAGGAAAAGAAAAAAAAAGGTTAGACTTTGTTTTATTACCGGATTCTGTTTTATTCCGCGGGAATTGTTAATGGTTTTTTCTGGTGACAAATCTCTCCTCTTTCCCGCTCCTCATTCTTGAGGGGCGCTGAGGGGCAATGGTCCATCTCTGTAAATGTTTCCTGCTGATTTGTGGTGTCGTCATAACCCCAGGTAGAGCAGCAGAGCTTCTCCCCAGCAGCCTTTAGATGTGTTTGATGGTCGCCAGGCCTCAGCCCTGTTTGTAGCCCTGAACGACCACCATTTGAAGTTTTATAGGTTCTAACTTTTGGAGACAAAGGATACCTTACAGTTTAGGATGCATGGGCCAAATATTAGCAAGAAGTTAGTGGTCATTAAGGGCCCCAGGAAAGGTAAAAGCCAAGCGATGCTAGGAGGGCCTGTTTCACCCCGCTCCAAATTATGCTGAATAGTTTGAAGGTAAGGCCGGTCTTGTTTGCCACCATTGCCACAGTGGCTGTTACCTTTTTTTTTTTTTTTTGCGGTACGCGGGCCTCTCACTGTCGTGGCCTCTGCCATTGCGGAGCACAGGCTCCAGACGCGCAGGCTGAGCGGCCATGGCTCACGGGCCCAGCTGCTCTGCGGCACGTGGGATCTTCCCGGACCGGGGCACAAACCCGTGTCCCCTGCATAGGCAGGCGGACTCTCAACCACTGCGCCACCAGGGAAGCCCGAAAGCTTTATTCTTTGATTTAAAAATGGAGCTGGGACAAAGTGAGAGAGTGGCATGGACGTATATACACTACCAAATGTAAAATAGATAGCTAGTGGGAAGCAGCCGCATAGCACAGGGAGATCAGCTCGGTGCTTTGTGTCCACCTAGAGGGGTGGGATAGGGAGGGTGGGAGGGAGACGCAAGAGGGAGGGGATATGGGGATATATGTATACGTATGGCTGATTCACTTTGTTATAAAGCATAAACTAACACACCATTGTAAAGCAATTATAGTCCAATAAAGATGTTAAAAAAAAATGGAGAAACAGGTGAGCTCGCACCCTAGAGCAGAAACGAGGCGAGCTCGCGCTCTAGAGCACGCGCTCTCCGCAACAGGCCGTGGGCGGGGCTGCTTTGTAGGGCTTTCGTCAGCGGGGAGGGGAGGGGCCGGAGTCCTCGCGGGGCTGGCACAGCCGTGCTGCTCCCGCTCCAGGTTGCGGGGCGGGGCACGCCATCTCTGCACGCAGCCGGCTGCCGCCGCCATCTTGGATTGAGGTGTCAGGTGCAGCCCTTTAGCACTAAGAACTCCGGTCTGAAGTGCTGCGTGCGAGGCCTCCACACGCAGCCAACTGGGAGCAAGTGAAACCAGACTAAGCAGAAAGGAAAAGAAAAAAAAAGGTTAGACTTTGTTTTATTACCGGATTCTGTTTTATTCCGCGGGAATTGTTAATGGTTTTTTCTGGTGACAAATCTCTCCTCTTTCCCGCTCCTCATTCTTGAGGGGCGCTGAGGGGCAATGGTCCATCTCTGTAAATGTTTCCTGCTGATTTGTGGTGTCGTCATAACCCCAGGTAGAGCAGCAGAGCTTCTCCCCAGCAGCCTTTAGATGTGTTTGATGGTCGCCAGGCCTCAGCCCTGTTTGTAGCCCTGAACGACCACCATTTGAAGTTTTATAGGTTCTAACTTTTGGAGACAAAGGATACCTTACAGTTTAGGATGCATGGGCCAAATATTAGCAAGAAGTTAGTGGTCATTAAGGGCCCCAGGAAAGGTAAAAGCCAAGCGATGCTAGGAGGGCCTGTTTCACCCCGCTCCAAATTATGCTGAATAGTTTGAAGGTAAGGCCGGTCTTGTTTGCCACCATTGCCACAGTGGCTGTTACCTTTTTTTTTTTTTTTTGCGGTACGCGGGCCTCTCACTGTCGTGGCCTCTGCCATTGCGGAGCACAGGCTCCAGACGCGCAGGCTGAGCGGCCATGGCTCACGGGCCCAGCTGCTCTGCGGCACGTGGGATCTTCCCGGACCGGGGCACAAACCCGTGTCCCCTGCATAGGCAGGCGGACTCTCAACCACTGCGCCACCAGGGAAGCCCGAAAGCTTTATTCTTTGATTTAAAAATGGAGCTGGGACAAAGTGAGAGAGTGGCATGGACGTATATACACTACCAAATGTAAAATAGATAGCTAGTGGGAAGCAGCCGCATAGCACAGGGAGATCAGCTCGGTGCTTTGTGTCCACCTAGAGGGGTGGGATAGGGAGGGTGGGAGGGAGACGCAAGAGGGAGGGGATATGGGGATATATGTATACGTATGGCTGATTCACTTTGTTATAAAGCATAAACTAACACACCATTGTAAAGCAATTATAGTCCAATAAAGATGTTAAAAAAAAATGGAGAAACAGGTGAGCTCGCACCCTAGAGCAGAAACGAGGCGAGCTCGCGCTCTAGAGCACGCGCTCTCCGCAACAGGCCGTGGGCGGGGCTGCTTTGTAGGGCTTTCGTCAGCGGGGAGGGGAGGGGCCGGAGTCCTCGCGGGGCTGGCACAGCCGTGCTGCTCCCGCTCCAGGTTGCGGGGCGGGGCACGCCATCTCTGCACGCAGCCGGCTGCCGCCGCCATCTTGGATTGAGGTGTCAGGTGCAGCCCTTTAGCGCTAAGAACTCCGGTCTGAAGTGCTGCGTGCGAGGCCTCCGCACGCAGCCAACTGGGAGCAAGTGAAACCAGACTAAGCAGAAAGGAAAAGAAAAAAAAAGGTTAGACTTTGTTTTATTACCGGATTCTGTTTTATTCCGCGGGAATTGTTAATGGTTTTTTCTGGTGACAAATCTCTCCTCTTTCCCGCTCCTCATTCTTGAGGGGCGCTGAGGGGCAATGGTCCATCTCTGTAAATGTTTCCTGCTGATTTGTGGTGTCGTCATAACCCCAGGTAGAGCAGCAGAGCTTCTCCCCAGCAGCCTTTAGATGTGTTTGATGGTCGCCAGGCCTCAGCCCTGTTTGTAGCCCTGAACGACCACCATTTGAAGTTTTATAGGTTCTAACTTTTGGAGACAAAGGATACCTTACAGTTTAGGATGCATGGGCCAAATATTAGCAAGAAGTTAGTGGTCATTAAGGGCCCCAGGAAAGGTAAAAGCCAAGCGATGCTAGGAGGGCCTGTTTCACCCCGCTCCAAATTATGCTGAATAGTTTGAAGGTAAGGCCGGTCTTGTTTGCCACCATTGCCACAGTGGCTGTTACCTTTTTTTTTTTTTTTTGCGGTACGCGGGCCTCTCACTGTCGTGGCCTCTGCCATTGCGGAGCACAGGCTCCAGACGCGCAGGCTGAGCGGCCATGGCTCACGGGCCCAGCTGCTCTGCGGCACGTGGGATCTTCCCGGACCGGGGCACAAACCCGTGTCCCCTGCATAGGCAGGCGGACTCTCAACCACTGCGCCACCAGGGAAGCCCGAAAGCTTTATTCTTTGATTTAAAAATGGAGCTGGGACAAAGTGAGAGAGTGGCATGGACGTATATACACTACCAAATGTAAAATAGATAGCTAGTGGGAAGCAGCCGCATAGCACAGGGAGATCAGCTCGGTGCTTTGTGTCCACCTAGAGGGGTGGGATAGGGAGGGTGGGAGGGAGACGCAAGAGGGAGGGGATATGGGGATATATGTATACGTATGGCTGATTCACTTTGTTATAAAGCATAAACTAACACACCATTGTAAAGCAATTATAGTCCAATAAAGATGTTAAAAAAAAATGGAGAAACAGGTGAGCTCGCACCCTAGAGCAGAAACGAGGCGAGCTCGCGCTCTAGAGCACGCGCTCTCCGCAACAGGCCGTGGGCGGGGCTGCTTTGTAGGGCTTTCGTCAGCGGGGAGGGGAGGGGCCGGAGTCCTCGCGGGGCTGGCACAGCCGTGCTGCTCCCGCTCCAGGTTGCGGGGCGGGGCACGCCATCTCTGCACGCAGCCGGCTGCCGCCGCCATCTTGGATTGAGGTGTCAGGTGCAGCCCTTTAGCGCTAAGAACTCCGGTCTGAAGTGCTGCGTGCGAGGCCTCCGCACGCAGCCAACTGGGAGCAAGTGAAACCAGACTAAGCAGAAAGGAAAAGAAAAAAAAAGGTTAGACTTTGTTTTATTACCGGATTCTGTTTTATTCCGCGGGAATTGTTAATGGTTTTTTCTGGTGACAAATCTCTCCTCTTTCCCGCTCCTCATTCTTGAGGGGCGCTGAGGGGCAATGGTCCATCTCTGTAAATGTTTCCTGCTGATTTGTGGTGTCGTCATAACCCCAGGTAGAGCAGCAGAGCTTCTCCCCAGCAGCCTTTAGATGTGTTTGATGGTCGCCAGGCCTCAGCCCTGTTTGTAGCCCTGAACGACCACCATTTGAAGTTTTATAGGTTCTAACTTTTGGAGACAAAGGATACCTTACAGTTTAGGATGCATGGGCCAAATATTAGCAAGAAGTTAGTGGTCATTAAGGGCCCCAGGAAAGGTAAAAGCCAAGCGATGCTAGGAGGGCCTGTTTCACCCCGCTCCAAATTATGCTGAATAGTTTGAAGGTAAGGCCGGTCTTGTTTGCCACCATTGCCACAGTGGCTGTTACCTTTTTTTTTTTTTTTTGCGGTACGCGGGCCTCTCACTGTCGTGGCCTCTGCCATTGCGGAGCACAGGCTCCAGACGCGCAGGCTGAGCGGCCATGGCTCACGGGCCCAGCTGCTCTGCGGCACGTGGGATCTTCCCGGACCGGGGCACAAACCCGTGTCCCCTGCATAGGCAGGCGGACTCTCAACCACTGCGCCACCAGGGAAGCCCGAAAGCTTTATTCTTTGATTTAAAAATGGAGCTGGGACAAAGTGAGAGAGTGGCATGGACGTATATACACTACCAAATGTAAAATAGATAGCTAGTGGGAAGCAGCCGCATAGCACAGGGAGATCAGCTCGGTGCTTTGTGTCCACCTAGAGGGGTGGGATAGGGAGGGTGGGAGGGAGACGCAAGAGGGAGGGGATATGGGGATATATGTATACGTATGGCTGATTCACTTTGTTATAAAGCATAAACTAACACACCATTGTAAAGCAATTATAGTCCAATAAAGATGTTAAAAAAAAATGGAGAAACAGGTGAGCTCGCACCCTAGAGCAGAAACGAGGCGAGCTCGCGCTCTAGAGCACGCGCTCTCCGCAACAGGCCGTGGGCGGGGCTGCTTTGTAGGGCTTTCGTCAGCGGGGAGGGGAGGGGCCGGAGTCCTCGCGGGGCTGGCACAGCCGTGCTGCTCCCGCTCCAGGTTGCGGGGCGGGGCACGCCATCTCTGCACGCAGCCGGCTGCCGCCGCCATCTTGGATTGAGGTGTCAGGTGCAGCCCTTTAGCACTAAGAACTCCGGTCTGAAGTGCTGCGTGCGAGGCCTCCACACGCAGCCAACTGGGAGCAAGTGAAACCAGACTAAGCAGAAAGGAAAAGAAAAAAAAAGGTTAGACTTTGTTTTATTACCGGATTCTGTTTTATTCCGCGGGAATTGTTAATGGTTTTTTCTGGTGACAAATCTCTCCTCTTTCCCGCTCCTCATTCTTGAGGGGCGCTGAGGGGCAATGGTCCATCTCTGTAAATGTTTCCTGCTGATTTGTGGTGTCGTCATAACCCCAGGTAGAGCAGCAGAGCTTCTCCCCAGCAGCCTTTAGATGTGTTTGATGGTCGCCAGGCCTCAGCCCTGTTTGTAGCCCTGAACGACCACCATTTGAAGTTTTATAGGTTCTAACTTTTGGAGACAAAGGATACCTTACAGTTTAGGATGCATGGGCCAAATATTAGCAAGAAGTTAGTGGTCATTAAGGGCCCCAGGAAAGGTAAAAGCCAAGCGATGCTAGGAGGGCCTGTTTCACCCCGCTCCAAATTATGCTGAATAGTTTGAAGGTAAGGCCGGTCTTGTTTGCCACCATTGCCACAGTGGCTGTTACCTTTTTTTTTTTTTTTTGCGGTACGCGGGCCTCTCACTGTCGTGGCCTCTGCCATTGCGGAGCACAGGCTCCAGACGCGCAGGCTGAGCGGCCATGGCTCACGGGCCCAGCTGCTCTGCGGCACGTGGGATCTTCCCGGACCGGGGCACAAACCCGTGTCCCCTGCATAGGCAGGCGGACTCTCAACCACTGCGCCACCAGGGAAGCCCGAAAGCTTTATTCTTTGATTTAAAAATGGAGCTGGGACAAAGTGAGAGAGTGGCATGGACGTATATACACTACCAAATGTAAAATAGATAGCTAGTGGGAAGCAGCCGCATAGCACAGGGAGATCAGCTCGGTGCTTTGTGTCCACCTAGAGGGGTGGGATAGGGAGGGTGGGAGGGAGACGCAAGAGGGAGGGGATATGGGGATATATGTATACGTATGGCTGATTCACTTTGTTATAAAGCATAAACTAACACACCATTGTAAAGCAATTATAGTCCAATAAAGATGTTAAAAAAAAATGGAGAAACAGGTGAGCTCGCACCCTAGAGCAGAAACGAGGCGAGCTCGCGCTCTAGAGCACGCGCTCTCCGCAACAGGCCGTGGGCGGGGCTGCTTTGTAGGGCTTTCGTCAGCGGGGAGGGGAGGGGCCGGAGTCCTCGCGGGGCTGGCACAGCCGTGCTGCTCCCGCTCCAGGTTGCGGGGCGGGGCACGCCATCTCTGCACGCAGCCGGCTGCCGCCGCCATCTTGGATTGAGGTGTCAGGTGCAGCCCTTTAGCACTAAGAACTCCGGTCTGAAGTGCTGCGTGCGAGGCCTCCACACGCAGCCAACTGGGAGCAAGTGAAACCAGACTAAGCAGAAAGGAAAAGAAAAAAAAAGGTTAGACTTTGTTTTATTACCGGATTCTGTTTTATTCCGCGGGAATTGTTAATGGTTTTTTCTGGTGACAAATCTCTCCTCTTTCCCGCTCCTCATTCTTGAGGGGCGCTGAGGGGCAATGGTCCATCTCTGTAAATGTTTCCTGCTGATTTGTGGTGTCGTCATAACCCCAGGTAGAGCAGCAGAGCTTCTCCCCAGCAGCCTTTAGATGTGTTTGATGGTCGCCAGGCCTCAGCCCTGTTTGTAGCCCTGAACGACCACCATTTGAAGTTTTATAGGTTCTAACTTTTGGAGACAAAGGATACCTTACAGTTTAGGATGCATGGGCCAAATATTAGCAAGAAGTTAGTGGTCATTAAGGGCCCCAGGAAAGGTAAAAGCCAAGCGATGCTAGGAGGGCCTGTTTCACCCCGCTCCAAATTATGCTGAATAGTTTGAAGGTAAGGCCGGTCTTGTTTGCCACCATTGCCACAGTGGCTGTTACCTTTTTTTTTTTTTTTGCGGTACGCGGGCCTCTCACTGTCGTGGCCTCTGCCATTGCGGAGCACAGGCTCCAGACGCGCAGGCTGAGCGGCCATGGCTCACGGGCCCAGCTGCTCTGCGGCACGTGGGATCTTCCCGGACCGGGGCACAAACCCGTGTCCCCTGCATAGGCAGGCGGACTCTCAACCACTGCGCCACCAGGGAAGCCCGAAAGCTTTATTCTTTGATTTAAAAATGGAGCTGGGACAAAGTGAGAGAGTGGCATGGACGTATATACACTACCAAATGTAAAATAGATAGCTAGTGGGAAGCAGCCGCATAGCACAGGGAGATCAGCTCGGTGCTTTGTGTCCACCTAGAGGGGTGGGATAGGGAGGGTGGGAGGGAGACGCAAGAGGGAGGGGATATGGGGATATATGTATACGTATGGCTGATTCACTTTGTTATAAAGCATAAACTAACACACCATTGTAAAGCAATTATAGTCCAATAAAGATGTTAAAAAAAAATGGAGAAACAGGTGAGCTCGCACCCTAGAGCAGAAACGAGGCGAGCTCGCGCTCTAGAGCACGCGCTCTCCGCAACAGGCCGTGGGCGGGGCTGCTTTGTAGGGCTTTCGTCAGCGGGGAGGGGAGGGGCCGGAGTCCTCGCGGGGCTGGCACAGCCGTGCTGCTCCCGCTCCAGGTTGCGGGGCGGGGCACGCCATCTCTGCACGCAGCCGGCTGCCGCCGCCATCTTGGATTGAGGTGTCAGGTGCAGCCCTTTAGCGCTAAGAACTCCGGTCTGAAGTGCTGGGTGTGAGGCCTCCGCACGCAGCCAACTGGGAGCAAGTGAAACCAGACTAAGCAGAAAGGAAAAGAAAAAAAAAGGTTAGACTTTGTTTTATTACCGGATTCTGTTTTATTCCGCGGGAATTGTTAATGGTTTTTTCTGGTGACAAATCTCTCCTCTTTCCCGCTCCTCATTCTTGAGGGGCGCTGAGGGGCAATGGTCCATCTCTGTAAATGTTTCCTGCTGATTTGTGGTGTCGTCATAACCCCAGGTAGAGCAGCAGAGCTTCTCCCCAGCAGCCTTTAGATGTGTTTGATGGTCGCCAGGCCTCAGCCCTGTTTGTAGCCCTGAACGACCACCATTTGAAGTTTTATAGGTTCTAACTTTTGGAGACAAAGGATACCTTACAGTTTAGGATGCATGGGCCAAATATTAGCAAGAAGTTAGTGGTCATTAAGGGCCCCAGGAAAGGTAAAAGCCAAGCGATGCTAGGAGGGCCTGTTTCACCCCGCTCCAAATTATGCTGAATAGTTTGAAGGTAAGGCCGGTCTTGTTTGCCACCATTGCCACAGTGGCTGTTACCTTTTTTTTTTTTTTTTTGCGGTACGCGGGCCTCTCACTGTCGTGGCCTCTGCCATTGCGGAGCACAGGCTCCAGACGCGCAGGCTGAGCGGCCATGGCTCACGGGCCCAGCTGCTCTGCGGCACGTGGGATCTTCCCGGACCGGGGCACAAACCCGTGTCCCCTGCATAGGCAGGCGGACTCTCAACCACTGCGCCACCAGGGAAGCCCGAAAGCTTTATTCTTTGATTTAAAAATGGAGCTGGGACAAAGTGAGAGAGTGGCATGGACGTATATACACTACCAAATGTAAAATAGATAGCTAGTGGGAAGCAGCCGCATAGCACAGGGAGATCAGCTCGGTGCTTTGTGTCCACCTAGAGGGGTGGGATAGGGAGGGTGGGAGGGAGACGCAAGAGGGAGGGGATATGGGGATATATGTATACGTATGGCTGATTCACTTTGTTATAAAGCATAAACTAACACACCATTGTAAAGCAATTATAGTCCAATAAAGATGTTAAAAAAAAATGGAGAAACAGGTGAGCTCGCACCCTAGAGCAGAAACGAGGCGAGCTCGCGCTCTAGAGCACGCGCTCTCCGCAACAGGCCGTGGGCGGGGCTGCTTTGTAGGGCTTTCGTCAGCGGGGAGGGGAGGGGCCGGAGTCCTCGCGGGGCTGGCACAGCCGTGCTGCTCCCGCTCCAGGTTGCGGGGCGGGGCACGCCATCTCTGCACGCAGCCGGCTGCCGCCGCCATCTTGGATTGAGGTGTCAGGTGCAGCCCTTTAGCGCTAAGAACTCCGGTCTGAAGTGCTGGGTGTGAGGCCTCCGCACGCAGCCAACTGGGAGCAAGTGAAACCAGACTAAGCAGAAAGGAAAAGAAAAAAAAAGGTTAGACTTTGTTTTATTACCGGATTCTGTTTTATTCCGCGGGAATTGTTAATGGTTTTTTCTGGTGACAAATCTCTCCTCTTTCCCGCTCCTCATTCTTGAGGGGCGCTGAGGGGCAATGGTCCATCTCTGTAAATGTTTCCTGCTGATTTGTGGTGTCGTCATAACCCCAGGTAGAGCAGCAGAGCTTCTCCCCAGCAGCCTTTAGATGTGTTTGATGGTCGCCAGGCCTCAGCCCTGTTTGTAGCCCTGAACGACCACCATTTGAAGTTTTATAGGTTCTAACTTTTGGAGACA
Source organism: Hyperoodon ampullatus (assembly GCF_949752795.1). Classification (NCBI taxonomy): domain Eukaryota; kingdom Metazoa; phylum Chordata; class Mammalia; order Artiodactyla; family Ziphiidae; genus Hyperoodon; species Hyperoodon ampullatus. Next base: position 4,253,332 of record NC_136917.1, read on the forward strand.
AAGGATACCTTACAGTTTAGGATGCATGGGCCAAATATTAGCAAGAAGTTAGTGGTCATTAAGGGCCCCAGGAAAGGTAAAAGCCAAGCGATGCTAGGAGGGCCTGTTTCACCCCGCTCCAAATTATGCTGAATAGTTTGAAGGTAAGGCCGGTCTTGTTTGCCACCATTGCCACAGTGGCTGTTACCTTTTTTTTTTTTTTTTGCGGTACGCGGGCCTCTCACTGTCGTGGCCTCTGCCATTGCGGAGCACAGGCTCCAGACGCGCAGGCTGAGCGGCCATGGCTCACGGGCCCAGCTGCTCTGCGGCACGTGGGATCTTCCCGGACCGGGGCACAAACCCGTGTCCCCTGCATAGGCAGGCGGACTCTCAACCACTGCGCCACCAGGGAAGCCCGAAAGCTTTATTCTTTGATTTAAAAATGGAGCTGGGACAAAGTGAGAGAGTGGCATGGACGTATATACACTACCAAATGTAAAATAGATAGCTAGTGGGAAGCAGCCGCATAGCACAGGGAGATCAGCTCGGTGCTTTGTGTCCACCTAGAGGGGTGGGATAGGGAGGGTGGGAGGGAGACGCAAGAGGGAGGGGATATGGGGATATATGTATACGTATGGCTGATTCACTTTGTTATAAAGCATAAACTAACACACCATTGTAAAGCAATTATAGTCCAATAAAGATGTTAAAAAAAAATGGAGAAACAGGTGAGCTCGCACCCTAGAGCAGAAACGAGGCGAGCTCGCGCTCTAGAGCACGCGCTCTCCGCAACAGGCCGTGGGCGGGGCTGCTTTGTAGGGCTTTCGTCAGCGGGGAGGGGAGGGGCCGGAGTCCTCGCGGGGCTGGCACAGCCGTGCTGCTCCCGCTCCAGGTTGCGGGGCGGGGCACGCCATCTCTGCACGCAGCCGGCTGCCGCCGCCATCTTGGATTGAGGTGTCAGGTGCAGCCCTTTAGCGCTAAGAACTCCGGTCTGAAGTGCTGGGTGTGAGGCCTCCGCACGCAGCCAACTGGGAGCAAGTGAAACCAGACTAAGCAGAAAGGAAAAGAAAAAAAAAGGTTAGACTTTGTTTTATTACCGGATTCTGTTTTATTCCGCGGGAATTGTTAATGGTTTTTTCTGGTGACAAATCTCTCCTCTTTCCCGCTCCTCATTCTTGAGGGGCGCTGAGGGGCAATGGTCCATCTCTGTAAATGTTTCCTGCTGATTTGTGGTGTCGTCATAACCCCAGGTAGAGCAGCAGAGCTTCTCCCCAGCAGCCTTTAGATGTGTTTGATGGTCGCCAGGCCTCAGCCCTGTTTGTAGCCCTGAACGACCACCATTTGAAGTTTTATAGGTTCTAACTTTTGGAGACAAAGGATACCTTACAGTTTAGGATGCATGGGCCAAATATTAGCAAGAAGTTAGTGGTCATTAAGGGCCCCAGGAAAGGTAAAAGCCAAGCGATGCTAGGAGGGCCTGTTTCACCCCGCTCCAAATTATGCTGAATAGTTTGAAGGTAAGGCCGGTCTTGTTTGCCACCATTGCCACAGTGGCTGTTACCTTTTTTTTTTTTTTTTGCGGTACGCGGGCCTCTCACTGTCGTGGCCTCTGCCATTGCGGAGCACAGGCTCCAGACGCGCAGGCTGAGCGGCCATGGCTCACGGGCCCAGCTGCTCTGCGGCACGTGGGATCTTCCCGGACCGGGGCACAAACCCGTGTCCCCTGCATAGGCAGGCGGACTCTCAACCACTGCGCCACCAGGGAAGCCCGAAAGCTTTATTCTTTGATTTAAAAATGGAGCTGGGACAAAGTGAGAGAGTGGCATGGACGTATATACACTACCAAATGTAAAATAGATAGCTAGTGGGAAGCAGCCGCATAGCACAGGGAGATCAGCTCGGTGCTTTGTGTCCACCTAGAGGGGTGGGATAGGGAGGGTGGGAGGGAGACGCAAGAGGGAGGGGATATGGGGATATATGTATACGTATGGCTGATTCACTTTGTTATAAAGCATAAACTAACACACCATTGTAAAGCAATTATAGTCCAATAAAGATGTTAAAAAAAAATGGAGAAACAGGTGAGCTCGCACCCTAGAGCAGAAACGAGGCGAGCTCGCGCTCTAGAGCACGCGCTCTCCGCAACAGGCCGTGGGCGGGGCTGCTTTGTAGGGCTTTCGTCAGCGGGGAGGGGAGGGGCCGGAGTCCTCGCGGGGCTGGCACAGCCGTGCTGCTCCCGCTCCAGGTTGCGGGGCGGGGCACGCCATCTCTGCACGCAGCCGGCTGCCGCCGCCATCTTGGATTGAGGTGTCAGGTGCAGCCCTTTAGCGCTAAGAACTCCGGTCTGAAGTGCTGGGTGTGAGGCCTCCGCACGCAGCCAACTGGGAGCAAGTGAAACCAGACTAAGCAGAAAGGAAAAGAAAAAAAAAGGTTAGACTTTGTTTTATTACCGGATTCTGTTTTATTCCGCGGGAATTGTTAATGGTTTTTTCTGGTGACAAATCTCTCCTCTTTCCCGCTCCTCATTCTTGAGGGGCACTGAGGGGCAATGGTCCATCTCTGTAAATGTTTCCTGCTGATTTGTGGTGTCGTCATAACCCCAGGTAGAGCAGCAGAGCTTCTCCCCAGCAGCCTTTAGATGTGTTTGATGGTCGCCAGGCCTCAGCCCTGTTTGTAGCCCTGAACGACCACCATTTGAAGTTTTATAGGTTCTAACTTTTGGAGACAAAGGATACCTTACAGTTTAGGATGCATGGGCCAAATATTAGCAAGAAGTTAGTGGTCATTAAGGGCCCCAGGAAAGGTAAAAGCCAAGCGATGCTAGGAGGGCCTGTTTCACCCCGCTCCAAATTATGCTGAATAGTTTGAAGGTAAGGCCGGTCTTGTTTGCCACCATTGCCACAGTGGCTGTTACCTTTTTTTTTTTTTTTTGCGGTACGCGGGCCTCTCACTGTCGTGGCCTCTGCCATTGCGGAGCACAGGCTCCAGACGCGCAGGCTGAGCGGCCATGGCTCACGGGCCCAGCTGCTCTGCGGCACGTGGGATCTTCCCGGACCGGGGCACAAACCCGTGTCCCCTGCATAGGCAGGCGGACTCTCAACCACTGCGCCACCAGGGAAGCCCGAAAGCTTTATTCTTTGATTTAAAAATGGAGCTGGGACAAAGTGAGAGAGTGGCATGGACGTATATACACTACCAAATGTAAAATAGATAGCTAGTGGGAAGCAGCCGCATAGCACAGGGAGATCAGCTCGGTGCTTTGTGTCCACCTAGAGGGGTGGGATAGGGAGGGTGGGAGGGAGACGCAAGAGGGAGGGGATATGGGGATATATGTATACGTATGGCTGATTCACTTTGTTATAAAGCATAAACTAACACACCATTGTAAAGCAATTATAGTCCAATAAAGATGTTAAAAAAAAATGGAGAAACAGGTGAGCTCGCACCCTAGAGCAGAAACGAGGCGAGCTCGCGCTCTAGAGCACGCGCTCTCCGCAACAGGCCGTGGGCGGGGCTGCTTTGTAGGGCTTTCGTCAGCGGGGAGGGGAGGGGCCGGAGTCCTCGCGGGGCTGGCACAGCCGTGCTGCTCCCGCTCCAGGTTGCGGGGCGGGGCACGCCATCTCTGCACGCAGCCGGCTGCCGCCGCCATCTTGGATTGAGGTGTCAGGTGCAGCCCTTTAGCGCTAAGAACTCCGGTCTGAAGTGCTGCGTGCGAGGCCTCCGCACGCAGCCAACTGGGAGCAAGTGAAACCAGACTAAGCAGAAAGGAAAAGAAAAAAAAAGGTTAGACTTTGTTTTATTACCGGATTCTGTTTTATTCCGCGGGAATTGTTAATGGTTTTTTCTGGTGACAAATCTCTCCTCTTTCCCGCTCCTCATTCTTGAGGGGCGCTGAGGGGCAATGGTCCATCTCTGTAAATGTTTCCTGCTGATTTGTGGTGTCGTCATAACCCCAGGTAGAGCAGCAGAGCTTCTCCCCAGCAGCCTTTAGATGTGTTTGATGGTCGCCAGGCCTCAGCCCTGTTTGTAGCCCTGAACGACCACCATTTGAAGTTTTATAGGTTCTAACTTTTGGAGACAAAGGATACCTTACAGTTTAGGATGCATGGGCCAAATATTAGCAAGAAGTTAGTGGTCATTAAGGGCCCCAGGAAAGGTAAAAGCCAAGCGATGCTAGGAGGGCCTGTTTCACCCCGCTCCAAATTATGCTGAATAGTTTGAAGGTAAGGCCGGTCTTGTTTGCCACCATTGCCACAGTGGCTGTTACCTTTTTTTTTTTTTTTTGCGGTACGCGGGCCTCTCACTGTCGTGGCCTCTGCCATTGCGGAGCACAGGCTCCAGACGCGCAGGCTGAGCGGCCATGGCTCACGGGCCCAGCTGCTCTGCGGCACGTGGGATCTTCCCGGACCGGGGCACAAACCCGTGTCCCCTGCATAGGCAGGCGGACTCTCAACCACTGCGCCACCAGGGAAGCCCGAAAGCTTTATTCTTTGATTTAAAAATGGAGCTGGGACAAAGTGAGAGAGTGGCATGGACGTATATACACTACCAAATGTAAAATAGATAGCTAGTGGGAAGCAGCCGCATAGCACAGGGAGATCAGCTCGGTGCTTTGTGTCCACCTAGAGGGGTGGGATAGGGAGGGTGGGAGGGAGACGCAAGAGGGAGGGGATATGGGGATATATGTATACGTATGGCTGATTCACTTTGTTATAAAGCATAAACTAACACACCATTGTAAAGCAATTATAGTCCAATAAAGATGTTAAAAAAAAATGGAGAAACAGGTGAGCTCGCACCCTAGAGCAGAAACGAGGCGAGCTCGCGCTCTAGAGCACGCGCTCTCCGCAACAGGCCGTGGGCGGGGCTGCTTTGTAGGGCTTTCGTCAGCGGGGAGGGGAGGGGCCGGAGTCCTCGCGGGGCTGGCACAGCCGTGCTGCTCCCGCTCCAGGTTGCGGGGCGGGGCACGCCATCTCTGCACGCAGCCGGCTGCCGCCGCCATCTTGGATTGAGGTGTCAGGTGCAGCCCTTTAGCGCTAAGAACTCCGGTCTGAAGTGCTGGGTGTGAGGCCTCCGCACGCAGCCAACTGGGAGCAAGTGAAACCAGACTAAGCAGAAAGGAAAAGAAAAAAAAAGGTTAGACTTTGTTTTATTACCGGATTCTGTTTTATTCCGCGGGAATTGTTAATGGTTTTTTCTGGTGACAAATCTCTCCTCTTTCCCGCTCCTCATTCTTGAGGGGCACTGAGGGGCAATGGTCCATCTCTGTAAATGTTTCCTGCTGATTTGTGGTGTCGTCATAACCCCAGGTAGAGCAGCAGAGCTTCTCCCCAGCAGCCTTTAGATGTGTTTGATGGTCGCCAGGCCTCAGCCCTGTTTGTAGCCCTGAACGACCACCATTTGAAGTTTTATAGGTTCTAACTTTTGGAGACAAAGGATACCTTACAGTTTAGGATGCATGGGCCAAATATTAGCAAGAAGTTAGTGGTCATTAAGGGCCCCAGGAAAGGTAAAAGCCAAGCGATGCTAGGAGGGCCTGTTTCACCCCGCTCCAAATTATGCTGAATAGTTTGAAGGTAAGGCCGGTCTTGTTTGCCACCATTGCCACAGTGGCTGTTACCTTTTTTTTTTTTTTTTGCGGTACGCGGGCCTCTCACTGTCGTGGCCTCTGCCATTGCGGAGCACAGGCTCCAGACGCGCAGGCTGAGCGGCCATGGCTCACGGGCCCAGCTGCTCTGCGGCACGTGGGATCTTCCCGGACCGGGGCACAAACCCGTGTCCCCTGCATAGGCAGGCGGACTCTCAACCACTGCGCCACCAGGGAAGCCCGAAAGCTTTATTCTTTGATTTAAAAATGGAGCTGGGACAAAGTGAGAGAGTGGCATGGACGTATATACACTACCAAATGTAAAATAGATAGCTAGTGGGAAGCAGCCGCATAGCACAGGGAGATCAGCTCGGTGCTTTGTGTCCACCTAGAGGGGTGGGATAGGGAGGGTGGGAGGGAGACGCAAGAGGGAGGGGATATGGGGATATATGTATACGTATGGCTGATTCACTTTGTTATAAAGCATAAACTAACACACCATTGTAAAGCAATTATAGTCCAATAAAGATGTTAAAAAAAAATGGAGAAACAGGTGAGCTCGCACCCTAGAGCAGAAACGAGGCGAGCTCGCGCTCTAGAGCACGCGCTCTCCGCAACAGGCCGTGGGCGGGGCTGCTTTGTAGGGCTTTCGTCAGCGGGGAGGGGAGGGGCCGGAGTCCTCGCGGGGCTGGCACAGCCGTGCTGCTCCCGCTCCAGGTTGCGGGGCGGGGCACGCCATCTCTGCACGCAGCCGGCTGCCGCCGCCATCTTGGATTGAGGTGTCAGGTGCAGCCCTTTAGCGCTAAGAACTCCGGTCTGAAGTGCTGCGTGCGAGGCCTCCGCACGCAGCCAACTGGGAGCAAGTGAAACCAGACTAAGCAGAAAGGAAAAGAAAAAAAAAGGTTAGACTTTGTTTTATTACCGGATTCTGTTTTATTCCGCGGGAATTGTTAATGGTTTTTTCTGGTGACAAATCTCTCCTCTTTCCCGCTCCTCATTCTTGAGGGGCGCTGAGGGGCAATGGTCCATCTCTGTAAATGTTTCCTGCTGATTTGTGGTGTCGTCATAACCCCAGGTAGAGCAGCAGAGCTTCTCCCCAGCAGCCTTTAGATGTGTTTGATGGTCGCCAGGCCTCAGCCCTGTTTGTAGCCCTGAACGACCACCATTTGAAGTTTTATAGGTTCTAACTTTTGGAGACAAAGGATACCTTACAGTTTAGGATGCATGGGCCAAATATTAGCAAGAAGTTAGTGGTCATTAAGGGCCCCAGGAAAGGTAAAAGCCAAGCGATGCTAGGAGGGCCTGTTTCACCCCGCTCCAAATTATGCTGAATAGTTTGAAGGTAAGGCCGGTCTTGTTTGCCACCATTGCCACAGTGGCTGTTACCTTTTTTTTTTTTTTTTGCGGTACGCGGGCCTCTCACTGTCGTGGCCTCTGCCATTGCGGAGCACAGGCTCCAGACGCGCAGGCTGAGCGGCCATGGCTCACGGGCCCAGCTGCTCTGCGGCACGTGGGATCTTCCCGGACCGGGGCACAAACCCGTGTCCCCTGCATAGGCAGGCGGACTCTCAACCACTGCGCCACCAGGGAAGCCCGAAAGCTTTATTCTTTGATTTAAAAATGGAGCTGGGACAAAGTGAGAGAGTGGCATGGACGTATATACACTACCAAATGTAAAATAGATAGCTAGTGGGAAGCAGCCGCATAGCACAGGGAGATCAGCTCGGTGCTTTGTGTCCACCTAGAGGGGTGGGATAGGGAGGGTGGGAGGGAGACGCAAGAGGGAGGGGATATGGGGATATATGTATACGTATGGCTGATTCACTTTGTTATAAAGCATAAACTAACACACCATTGTAAAGCAATTATAGTCCAATAAAGATGTTAAAAAAAAATGGAGAAACAGGTGAGCTCGCACCCTAGAGCAGAAACGAGGCGAGCTCGCGCTCTAGAGCACGCGCTCTCCGCAACAGGCCGTGGGCGGGGCTGCTTTGTAGGGCTTTCGTCAGCGGGGAGGGGAGGGGCCGGAGTCCTCGCGGGGCTGGCACAGCCGTGCTGCTCCCGCTCCAGGTTGCGGGGCGGGGCACGCCATCTCTGCACGCAGCCGGCTGCCGCCGCCATCTTGGATTGAGGTGTCAGGTGCAGCCCTTTAGCGCTAAGAACTCCGGTCTGAAGTGCTGGGTGTGAGGCCTCCGCACGCAGCCAACTGGGAGCAAGTGAAACCAGACTAAGCAGAAAGGAAAAGAAAAAAAAAGGTTAGACTTTGTTTTATTACCGGATTCTGTTTTATTCCGCGGGAATTGTTAATGGTTTTTTCTGGTGACAAATCTCTCCTCTTTCCCGCTCCTCATTCTTGAGGGGCGCTGAGGGGCAATGGTCCATCTCTGTAAATGTTTCCTGCTGATTTGTGGTGTCGTCATAACCCCAGGTAGAGCAGCAGAGCTTCTCCCCAGCAGCCTTTAGATGTGTTTGATGGTCGCCAGGCCTCAGCCCTGTTTGTAGCCCTGAACGACCACCATTTGAAGTTTTATAGGTTCTAACTTTTGGAGACAAAGGATACCTTACAGTTTAGGATGCACGGGCCAAATATTAGCAAGAAGTTAGTGGTCATTAAGGGCCCCAGGAAAGGTAAAAGCCAAGCTTTTATGCTAGGAGGGCCTGTTTCACCCCGCTCCAAATTATGCTGAATAGTTTGAAGGTAAGGCCGGTCTTGTTTGCCACCATTGCCACAGTGGCTGTTACCTTTTTTTTTTGTGTGTGTGTCACGAGGGCCTCTCACTGCTGTGGCCTCTCCCGTTGCGGAGCACAGGCTCCGGACGCGCAGGTTGAGCGGCCATGGCTCACGGGCCCAGCCGCTCCACGGCATGTGGGATCTTCCCGGACCGGGGCACGAACCCGTGTCCCCTGCATCGGCAGGCGAACTCTCAACCACTGCGCCACCAGGGAAGCCCGGCTGTTACCTTTTTTTTTATGGTGACAGTGTTATATATGGTTCCGCTGGCCAAGGTCACTAGTACCCCTATGAGTGCAGTGATTCCTGCAATTAGTAGTCCTTTCCTGTTTCAGGTTGGGCGTGACAGATCAGTAAAGTTTTAGCCTTCTTCAGTATCCCTGGTCACACTTTTGTTGTTGTTTGGAAGAGAAGCTTCAGGTTAGGGAGAGGTTCATACGAGTAGTTAGGGGGGTCCATTGCCGCAGTATGTCTTTCTGGAGTTTGGGGCTTGGGGGGGTCTCTTCACTTGAGTATGATGTCCCCACGGAGTCATCCTCTGCAACTTCAGGGCAGAATGAGTGGTTAGCATCACCAAGTAGGGTCCATTCCACTTAGGAGTGAGTTGGTCATGTGGGCTGCTGGTTTTCCAGGTTTTTAGGTTCACCCAGCCACCTGGCCAGAAGGAGCGGAAAGCCAGGTCCGTGGGTGCTGGCAGCACCTGGTTCCCATATTCTGTGAGGGCTTTCATGGTTTCTCCTACCTAGAGGCATACTTGAGTTGTTCCATTTCAAGGGTGTCCCTTCTCTCAGGCTTGGGGAATGGGTCTACCATACATGAGTTCAAACGCAGGTACCTTTAACTTATCTGTTGGAGCTAACCTCACGTGAAGCAGGGTAATTGGGAGTAAACTTAATCCAGTTTTCTTGAGTCTCCCGGTGCGGCTTGACTAAGGTTCATTTTAAGGTCTAATTGGATCTCTCTACTTTCCCTTTTGATTGTGGAGTCTCCAGGCTGAGTGTAAGCGTGTAAGGTCCGTTTTATTCCTAGGGAACTTGTTATCCTTTTTGTCACTTGAGACACAAATGCTGGGCCATTATCACTTTGTAGGGATCCGGGGAGTCCAAACCTGGGCATTATCTCTTTTAGTAATACTTCAGCCACTTTGGCTGCCATTTCAGTTCTAGCAGGGGATACTTCTCCCCACCCTGAAAACATGTCCACTAGTATCGAGAGATACCTGAAGTTGCCTGATGCTCTTGGCATGACAGTGAAATTGATCTGCCCAATTCACACGTTTACACACACACAGATTAGACTATTTTATTACGTGGATTCTATTTTTATTCCCCAGGAATTTTTAATGGGCTTTGCTGGTGACACCTGGTCAGAGGTGCCCATGCCTCCCTCTACCCTGCCCACAAGTATCCTTTCCCATAGAACCTGTATGTTATTTACCTCCCTTTTTATATTTCTTAAAATGCCACCAATGAAAGATTCAATTGTGTTGACATATTCCTCTGGAAGGCTTGAGGGGCAGTCAGTTGGTTCATTAATTTTGTAACAGGACATGTTGGTTGAATCTGGGACTGATTACCTACTCCTCCATTAGTATGAAGAAGCCTTGATTTCTTCTGGGGTCAGATGGCTGAGCTCTTTGTCCTTATATGGTTAGGAGCACAGTGCCCCCCCTGCTCCCCTGGGAGAAAGACATAGAAACTCCACCCTAATCTCCTGGAGGCTCAGAGTTTGAAATTTGCCCAATGGCCTGTAGTAACCTCACCGTAGGCAGATTGCAAAGGGCGATGAGGCCCCAGAAAGAGAATTCTCTGTGTGTGAAGGAGGATCGCATAGATGGGCTGTCTTTTGAATCAAAGGTGAGACACAAAACGGGTGTCATTCTGGGTCTGTGGGAGAGGCTGACCCAGCATCATTCCTGGCACTTACAACAGGTGGAAACACAACCCACAACCTTCTATCCACCGTTCTTTCAGCCTCAAATCAACTCCAAGACTCTGGCACCAGAAAGGACAAACTGCCCAAGTAAATGCCTATTCTTTGCCTACTCTTCCCCCATCACATCAGTTTCCATAGAGCAAAATATTAATAAATTTGACTACATAAAAATTCAAATGTCTTTATGGAAGCAAATTCCACAAAGTCAAGAGACAACAATAAAATGGTACACAATATTTGCAACACATACAATAGACTAAGAGGTAATTCCCTTATTTTACAAAAAGCTCATACAGATCAATAAAAATAAATATGAACAAACCAACCAAGAAATGGGCAAAGGATATGAAAGGCAGTTTACACAAAAGCAAATGCAAATAGCCAATAAATGTATAAAGAGATGTTCAACTTTCTTCTAATTAAAGACATGCAAATCTAAACAATGAGATGCCATTTTTTATGTATCAGATTGGCAACAATCTAAAAAGTTTGGTAATACCCAATGTTGTTGAGTGAATAAAGAAACAGAGACTCATTTACAGTCGATGAGCATGTTATTGGATGTACTATTTTAGTTGGACATTTGGACAACATCATTCCTAATTGTAAATGCATATACCCTTTGATCCATGGGCAAGAATTTAATCCACACATACATTCACAAAATATACCAGATTATAGCTACAAGAATGTTCCTTGCAATGTTGTTTGTAAAAGGGAAAAATTGGAAAGGGCCATAAATAGGGTTGGTTATTCCAGTTATGGCATATTCACGTGACGGAGTATTATGCAGCCATTAAAAAGAATGTGCTAATAAGCCATTTCCAAACTCTTAGAGGAGAAAAGCAAATTTTAGAACAGTATGCACAAGATGGTCCCATTTGTGTGAATAAAAAAATATATATGCTAATGTATGCATAAAACACTTCTGGAAAGATTGACACAAAAAAATTTTGAGAATGGGATAGGAGTGAGAGAAAACAATTTTACTTTTTGTTTCATACACTTCTATTATATTCATGTTTTTAAAAAAATGATTTGCATGTCTTCATTTTATTTGATTTTTTTTATGGATTATCATCAACTGATTTTAATTAATTAATTTATTTTTGCTGCGTTGGGTCTTCATCTCTGTGCAAGGGCTTTCTCCAGTTGTGGCAAGTGGGGGCCACTCTTCATCGCGGTGCGCGGGCCTCTCACTGTCGCGGCTTCTCTTGTTGCCGAGCACAGGCTCCAGACGCGCAGGCTCAGTAGCTGTGGCTCACGGGCCCAGTTGCTCCGCGGCATGTGGGATCTTCCCAGACCAGGGCTCGAACCCGTGCCCCCTGCATCAGCAGGCGGACTCTCAACCACTGCGCCACCAGGGAAGCCCCTGCATGTCTTCATTTTATTTTTTTGGAAAGGTTTACAGAAATCTCCTTATAGCATAATAGCCTATTTACATGTCTCTATTCCATATGAGTGTGAACTTACTGGTTAGGGTGGGGCCCAGGAGAGGACATCTCTGCATGGGCCAGATGACATGTAGCAGTGCCAGCCTGATTTATGACATCACATGAGATACTGGTGGGAGGCTTGGGAAGCTGGGGTCTTCTGTGAACAAAGTAGAACAAAAACAGTGAAATGTCTGGGTTAGTGTTGAAACTCCTCTGTACTTACAGACTGGTGGCAGATAGGAAAACTTGGATCACAGTGATATATATGCTTTATCTCCAGCCCCCCAACTTCTGGCCAGTTCTGGTTACAGTTTTAGGTAGGATTGTAGTTTGGGGCAGAAGTGAAATGTGCCATCCATTACTGAAGGAAAAGAGGGTTTTGCAGGTATCAGTTCTTGAACACAGTACCCCAAGGATGAAAGGGCAGTGCTTTGACTACATCCTATGACTTATTTTCCAAGCAGGAGTACTGGCTCACGCAGGGACAAGAAAGAAGTCTGATGACTGTAGGGTGATTCTGCATAAGAGCATAATGAAGATACGTGGCATCAAACCACTCTTGTATGCAATGAGTATCAGGAAGAAAAGTGTAACCTGTCATGTCAGTCTTACAGCCAAAGTGTGTGGCCAAAGAAAGAATGTAAAAATTTCAAATGAACTCAAGTTTTTTACTTCCAGTTCTCATTTACTGTGGAAATAACACACAATTTATGACAGTTCTTGAACCTGAGCAGGCATCAGAATCACCTGGAAAGCATTTTAAAAGGATTGCTGGGCCCTATCCCCAGAGTATCTGATTCAGTAGGTCTGAGATGGGGCCTGAGAATTTGCATTTCTAGCAAGTTCCTAAGTGATGCTGATGCTATTGGTCTTAGGACCACACTTTGAGAACCACTGGTTTAAAGGACACTTTATCAATTTTTTTCTCTCCCATCAACGACCCTTACATCCCTTAGCTGTTCTCAGGATCTGTCCTTAAAACTCACCTAGAAACGCATCTTCTTTTATGATCCCTAAACCTTATATCTCTTTTCCCCTTCCCCTTTTCCTGCCATGTGCAAGTGCCAGAGAATGCATCTGGCCTCCCTGAAAGGGTTTGTTCCCTGAGAGGAACAAATTAACCAGGCAAAGCCAGACTCCTCTTTCAAGGATAGGGAGAGGACTGGGAACACTCATTATGTTCATTTATGTCTACTCCTCAGACGAGTAGAAATTCATCTTCTATCAGGGGTGGGCATCCCCGAAGCACACAGCAGGGGGTAGCTTTGGTCTCTGAATCTGCCCTGAGGCTGCCTAAGGATGGGGCCACAGAGGGTCCTTGTCGCCTCATTCCCAGAAGGGAAATTTTGGCAAGAGTAGAGAAAAGCCATCCAGAGTGCTTGTTTTTAGAAGCTCACTCAGTGGGGCCTGGCTCCCTGCAGAGCCCTCTCCGCTCCTCTTTCCCGCTTCTCATTTTCTTATTGCCAGGGCCTCTCTTCTACCTGCTCAGCTGGATGCTCCAGGGGGCTGCCTTCTAGGGCAGGGATTATCCCAGAGGGGACCAGGGCTCCTGGGGAAATGGAAGTTGGATAATTCTTTTGTTGGAAGATAATAGGACCTTTCTTCTTCTCTCCATTTTCCAAGTAGGAAAGAAAAGAAGGAAGAAAGGAGAGAGGGAGAGAAGGAATCTGGTTTACAGTTTACTTAGGTACCACCCTTCCTCCTCCTCTGAGTGACATTAATCTCCTACTAGACACGGCTCTTGAGCAAATTCAAAAGTACTTTTCTGGAAAAAGGGGAAACTCTTTCCAGAGGGCCCAGCTGTTAAATGTGTGGTCTCATAGAGCAGTGCTTCCTAAACTTTGAGAGAATAGGAATCTCCTGGGGGGGGGTCTTGGTAAAATGCAGATGCTAATTCAGGAGAGCTGGGTGGGGCCTGAGACCCTGCAGTTCTAACAAGCTCCCAGGAGATGCTGATGCTGCTGGTCTGTGGACAATACAGTGTAGCAGGGTTGTAGAGTGCTTAAAACTAGAAGCAACCTTAGAGATAAATTTGAATCCAATCCTTTTACAAATAAGACACCTGGAGCCCTGAGTGGTTGTGTGACTTCTCCAAGGTCACACAGCTGGTTAGTGGCAGAACCACTATTACCAGTTCAGCACTCTTTCCACTTCCCCAGGAAGGAAGCAAAGCAAGAATATAAACCAGGTGCCAGACACACTAGAATATGAATGCTTAAAAGGAGCATCTGGACCTGGGGAAGCCAACGTCCAAGTCCACTCTGCCAGTGGTCCCCAATTTGGGGCCCTGGACTGTGATCCTCTTCACTAAGGAGCTGGTTGCTACTGAGCAGTCACCTAACAGCCACAGATTTGGGAAAAGCAAAACTGCTGTGGTTTTCCCACGTCTTGGTTCGACTTGGTAATTTATGGTGGCTGTCAAGTTATTTTATTTTATTTTTTTTTTAAGTTAGAATCTTAAGTGAGTGCCTTTATGGTCCATCAGGTACCTCCTGAGGAGACAGAATTGCCTGGAATAATGGGGCTGTGCTGGGAAAGCTGGCATCCTCACCAGGGCAAACCCTCAGGAGAAAATCTGAGAAGAACTGAATGGTATACTAGAAACCCAGTTGATGTTTGATTCCTGAGAGCCCTTGCACCTTCCAGGCCCTCTCATTTTCATATCGCTCCTCTTCATCGTTTTGCAAGTAGCACTTTGTTCAAGACACCTGGGAATCCTGGAATTGGAAGTAAAGTTTCCCAGGAGGGAATACATTTGTTCTGTAGTGCTGATCAAGCCAAACCACTGTGGCGAGCTGGGTTACTACAAGAAGGCACCCTAGACTGGATGTTTAAAGACCTAGATTTCAGGCCTGATTCTGTTACTTATCAGCCCTTGTGAGGGTTTTTGGGAAAAATGGTACTGTTCGTTCATTCATTCGTTCACTTATTTATTCATTCAGTCAATCCACAAACATTTATTGAGCACCAACACATGCATCAAACTTCAAAGACACAAAAAACCCTCTATGCTCTCAAGGGATTCATAGTCTAATATGAAAGATGGGTAAACCAACTATTTATTATAATATAGCTATGGGAGGTGCAGGAGGAAGCATGGTGCTTGGAGCATAAAAGAGAAACAGTGACATCAGATGTGTTGGTGGGAGAAGGCTTCCTGGAAGAGGTGATAGTTGAATTGAGTCTTGAGAGAAGACTGGGAAGGGTGGAGTTGCAGAAAGGGTCTTCTAGGAAGAGAGAACAGTATGCACATGGCTGGGGCCTTGGAACTGCACAAATCACTCAGGGGATTGCTAGTTTTTATGTGCAGTTGGACCACAAGGTTCATGGTGGTGTGTTGTGGGTGGGGTCAGGCCACAAAGACCTTCTGTACTAAGCTAAGGCCCAGTTTCAATGAGATAAAGCTGTGAAGAGAAATTTTATGTAATTAGTTAATAATAATAATTGTAATCATCCTAATTACATTCATTAAACCTATTACTAAAAAAAAAACCCCAAAAAACCTATTACTATTATTTAATCCTCACAGTAAACTTATAAAGTAGGTACTGATATTGCACCTGTTGTTGTGTAGATACAAAATTTGAGGCCCAGGGAGGGTGAGTAACTCAAAGCCATGCAGCTGAAGTTCTGATACAGAGGGCTTACTCGTGGCCCCATCAGATCCAGAGCACCCTTTCCTAACAAATATTTTTAATCCTCCTTTATTATTGTGAAATGAAATTCAAACATGATATTCATTTAGATACATAATTTTAAAAAACAATATAATGCCCGCCTGTAATATAAATAAAAATAAAACAAACATAATTTATAATAGAATAATACATATTTCAAAGTGGAAATGCTCAGACCTGACTATTCTAGAAGCATTAGGAAGTAGTTGATGGTTGTACATATATGTAGAATCACCTTGAATGCAACAGCTATAGATGCAGACTTACATCTCTGTGTTAAAGGAATGAAGTAAATATTGTGACCAGTGATGCTGAGAGTGAACTGATTTTCTGAAATAGTGAGCCATCCTTGGTAAAGTTTGAATGACAAAGTGCAGTATTCTCTCCAAGAGTGGTGGCAGAAGTGGGATATGAACCCTGATCAGTTAATTGCGCAGTTTGAGCAAATAACCCTTACATGAGGACGATTGCTCCCTCATGGAGGTTATTTCATGTCTCAGGGGTGTTGTGGGTAGCTGGGAGGGGCCTGAAGAGACCCCAGGGAGACGAGGGTATGGTGTTGCTGAGCTCAGGGTTTCCCATAGAACTTTGCGATGACAAGTTGGGCTACCTTGCCTCTTTGACCTTATATTCCCAGTGCTTGGGGTCTCTTCAGTTCTGGGCTCTTGACTGAGTTTTCCCCCTCCTTCATTAGAGGCTTCTAAGTCTTTTGACTAAGCTATAGCAGGACTCTAACCTCATCTAGCAACAGATGGAACGTGTAACACTTATTGGACTTAAAGAATAAGACTTGAGAACAAGAGACTATTCAGTAATTTTTACAAGTGTTTGCTGCACCCGTTTTTTTTGTTTTCTTTTGTTGTTAACAAACCATGCCAAACCTTAGTGGCCTAAAACAACAATAATTGAGTATTTCTCAAGATCTTATGGGTTGACGAGGAGGTTCTTCTGCTTCACATGGTGCTGGCTAGGGCACTCAGATGCCAGTAGGTCACGAGGGACTGTTTATCCCTTCCATATGGCTGCTTGGGCTCCCTCACAGCATGGCTGCTAGATTCCTAAATGAAGGCCTCTAAGTGGCCAAGGCAGAAGCTGTGGGTCTTCTTTAAGGCACAGCCTCAGGAGTTACACAGTCTCATTTCAGCAGTATTCTTGTAGTCAAAACAAGTCGTGGGGCTAGTCCAGATTTAAGGGAAGGTTAATTAGAGTACATTTTTTGATGATAAATTGCAGAGAATTTATGGCCATCTTCACTTCACCAAAACCTACTATGTTCAAGGCACAGTGCTAGGTTCTTGGGGATATTAATGGTGAGCAAAATCAGACATAATCTTACTCCTTGTGAGTTTATAGTCTAGTGGCAGGAGAAAGAAATCAGTTAGCCACACAGGCACTTGCATAAATCAAAGGGCTAGGTAGGGAGGTGTTTGATGTTATAAGAGCATAAAAACAGAGAACAAAGTCATAACAAAGAAAGTCAGAGAAGCCTTAACCTGAAAAATTAATACTCAAGCTGAGATCTGAGGAATCAGTGAAGGCATTTAAGTTGTTTGTATGCCTACATATGGTAGCTCCTTGACTAATTTTTGTTGAATGTATGAATTAATAAAAGAGTGATGGGTGTGTGCAAAATTTCTGTGGCAGGAAAACCAGTGTGGCTAGGGAGTGGAGAAATGGAGGGTGTGGTATGAGAGAAGGCCAAAGGAGAACAGCCCGTTGTAGACCCTTGAAGCCGTGTTGAGGTCTTGGGTCTTCAGCTTCAGAGTGATGGGTTTTAAGCCAGGACAAGTTGATCTAATAAGGTTTGGGCTTTGAGAAGTTCACTCTAACTGTAATATGGAGGATCAAATGGTTTGGAGTGGTAGGTGGTAAGTGGGAGGAGCATAGACGAGGGATAGAGGGATGATAGTTAGGATGCTATACAGTAGTCCAGGCAGCTGGTGGCAGTGTGGCGACCAAATGATGGATGTAAAGTTAGAGAAAACTCTGAGGAGCTCTGTCAAGACTGTGGGAAGGAAATGGCTCTGAAGTGGTGGCCAGTTCCTCTTCTGTTAGCTCCTACTGCCCTGGGAGCCTGTGGAACACACAGGTAGTCTGGACCAACCAAAAGTCTCTGAACCCTGGAAGGCAGCTTGTGATTGAAAGTCACAGGAGAGGCATACACAACTTGTTTTCACCCCCAGAGCTGTAGTTCAGGCTGGGGCACCTTCTTTCACCTCAGGTTCTGAAGAGGAATATTGATTTCTGCAGCTGAGACTCTAATTGGGGCATTTATTTTCACTTGCAAGTCTCTCCTCTTATCCTGCTCTTACCTGGGGGCAGCGAGACCATGGCTGTGGAGATCGATGGCTGTGAACAGGATGAGGTCGAGGAGAGCAGGGTTCTTTACTCACATGTATGCTGTTCCAAGGCGGTGCATGAGTCACTGTCAACTCCCTGAGACACAGGAGCCACCGAAACAAGGGCCACACATCTAGGATTCAACATCAGCGGCATGGTGAGAGTGTTGCTTTTAACTTTTTTATTGTGGAAAGTTTCAGACTTATTCAGAAAAAAATAGTATCATGAAGTCCATCATAAGCTCCAACAATGAGCAGCTCATGGCCTCTCTCCCCTCCTCTCTCTCAATTTGTATCACTTGGAAGCAAATTCTAGACAGCATTTAATTTCATCTGTAAATATCTTATTTTTTTAAATGTAGGGACTCTTTAATTTAAAAAATAAGCTTAGAAACATTAACAGTCGGAAATATATTTGTAATTATGATACAATGTTAGGCATTAAGACGATTCTTTGATATCATCAAATAATTAATAGATGTTTGTGCACTTTTCCCTAATTGTTTTATTTTAAAAGTTTCTGTTGTTTAATTTGTTCACTTGAATTAGAATCCAAATAAAGTTCATACACTGTGATTGACTGTTATGCCTTTTAGGTCCCTGGTAATCTATAGGTTTTCCCTCCATTGCTCTCTTTTTCTTTTTCTTTTTTTTTGTGGTATGTGGGCCTCTCACTGTTGTGGCCTCTCCTGTTGCGCAGCACAGGCTCTGGACGCGCAGGCTCAGCGGCCATGGCTCACGGGCCCAGCCGCTCCGCAGCATGTGGGATCTTCCCGGACCGGGGCACGAACCCGTGTCCCCTGTATAGGCAGGAGGACTCTCAACCACTGCGCCACCAGGGCAACCCCATTGCTCTCTTTTTAAATTTTTTTCTTTCAAGACTTTTGTAGAAGAAACTGGGTGGGGTGTCTGGTAGAGTTTCTCCCACCTTGATCTTACGGTTGACATCTCTGTGGTGGCATTTAACAGATTTCCTTGTCCCTTGTGCTGCTGTAAATTGGTAGTTGGATGTTGAATTTTGATTACATTCACAGTCAGTTTTTTTTTGGCAGTGCTGCTTCATTGGTGGTGCTGCTCTGTTCTTCTGTCAGGAGGCACACAGTGTCTCATTGTCTCTCTGCAATATGAGCAGTCATTGGTCATTGCTTAGATCCATTCATTCATATTACAAAGTGGCATGGACTAATTCTTTTCTTTCTTTAATTGTTCACTTAAAATTTTTTACTTCTGTTTTTCTTTTTTTTGAATATTATTTACTTTTTATACAGCAGGTTCTTATTAGTTATCTATTTTATACATATTAGTATATATGTACATAATCCCAACATCCCAACAATGGGAATGTCTTTTTGTTTTTTTTTATTCTTTATTTTTTTATACAGCAGGTTCTTATTAGTCATCCATTTAATACACATCACTGTATACATGTCAATCCCAATCTCCCAATTCATCACACACACACCCCCCACCACCCCCTGCCACTTTCCCCCCTTGGTGTCCATAACGTTTGTTCTCTGCTTCTGTGTCTCAATTTCTGCCCTGAAAACCGGTTCATCTGTACCATTTTCTAGGTTCCACATATATGCGTTAATATTACTATATTTGTTTTTCTCTTTCTGACTTATTTCACTGTGTATGACAGTCTCTAGGTCCATCCACATCTCTACAAATGACCCAATTTCGTTCCTTTTTATGGCTGAGTAATATTCCATTGTATATATGTACCACATCTTCTTTATCCATTCGTCTGTCAATGGGCATTTAGGTTGCTTACATGACCTGGCTATTGTAAATAGTGCTGCAGTGAACATTGGGGTGCATGTGTCTTTTTGAATTATGGTTTTCTTTGGGTATATGCCCAGTAGTGGGATTGCTGGGTTATATGGTAATTCTATTTTTAGTTTTTAAGGAACCTCCATACTGTTCTCCATAGTGGCTGTATCATTTTACATTCCCACCAACAGTGCAAGAGGTTTCCCTTTTCTTCACACCCTCTCCAGCATTTGTTGTTTGTAGATTTTCTGATGATACCCATTCTAACTGGTGTGAGGTGATACCTCATGGTAGTTTTGATTTGCATTTCTCTAATAGTGATGTTGAGCAGCTTTTCATGTGCTTCTTGGCCATCTGTATGTCTTCCTTGGAGAAATGTCTATTTAGGTCTTCTGCCCATTTTCGGATTGGGTTGTTTGTTTTTTAAATATTGAGCTGCATGAGCTGTTTATGTATTTTGGAGATTAATACTTTGTCCGATGATTCATTTGCAAATATTTTCTCCCATTCTGAGGGTTGTCTTTTTGTCTTGTGTATGTTTTCCTTTGCTGTGAAAAAGCTTTTAAGTTTCATTGGGTCCCATGTGTTTATTTTTGTTTTTATTTCCATTACTCTAGGAGGTGGATCAAAAAATATCTTGCTGTGATTTATGTCAAAGAGTGTCCTTCCTATGTTTTCCTCTAAGAGTTTTATAGTGTCTGGTCTTACATTTAGATCTCTAATCCATTTTGAGTTTATTTTTGTGTATGGTGTTAGGGAGTGTCCTAATTTCATTCTTTTACACGTAGCTGTCCAGTTTTCCCAGCACCACTTATTGAAGACACTGTCTTTTCTCCATTGTATATCCTTGCCTCCTTTGTCATAGATTAGCTGACCATAGGTGCGTGGGTTTATCTCTGGGCTTTCTATCGTGTTCCATTGATCTGTATTTCTGTTTTTGTGCCAGTACCATACTGTCTTGATTACTGTAGCTTTGTAGTAAGTCTGAAGTCAGGGAGTCTGATTCCTCCAGCTCCGCTTTTTCCCCTCAAGACTGCTTTGGCTCTTTGGGGTCTTTTGTATCTCCATACAAATTTTAAGATTTTTTGTTCTAGTTCTGTAAAAAAATGCCATTGGTAATTTGATAGGGATTGCATTGAATCTGTAGATTGCTTTGGATAGTATAGTCATTTTCACAATATTGATTCCTCCAATCCAAGAACATGGTATATCTCTCCATCTGTTGGTATCATCTTTAATTTCTTTCATCAGTGTCTTAAAGTTTTCTGCATACAGGTCTTTTGTCTCCCTAGGTAGGTTTATTCCTAGGTATTTTATTCTTTTTGTTGCAATGGTAAATGGGAGTGTTTCCTTAATTTCTGTTTCAGATTTTTCATCATTAGTGTATAGGAATGCAAGAGATTTCTGTGCATTAATTTTGTATCCTGCAGCTTTACCAAATTCAGTGATTAGCTCTAGTAGTTTTCTGGTGGCATCTTTAGGATTCTCTATGTATAATATCATGTCATCTGCAAACAGTGACAGTTTTACTTCTTCTTTTACAATTTGTATTCCTTTTATTTCTTTTTCTTCTCTGATTGCCATGGCTAGGACTTCCAAAACTGTGTTGAATAATAGTGGTGAGAGTGGGCAGCCTTGTCTTGTTCCTGATCTTAGAAGAAATGCTTTCAGTTTTTCACCATTGAGAATGACGTTTGCTGTGGGTTTGTCATATATGGCCTTTATTATGTTGAGGAAGATTCCCTCCATGCCCACTTTCTGGAGAGTTTTTATCATAAGTGGGTATTGAATTTTGTCAAAAGCTTTTTCTGCATCTATTGAGATAATCATATGGTTTTTATTCTTCAGTTTGTTAATATGGTGTATCACGTTGATTGATTTGCATATATTGAAGAATCCTTGCATCTCTGGGATAAATCCCACTTGATCATGGTGTACGATCCTTTTAATGTGTTGTTGGATTCTGTTTGCTAGTATTTTGTTGAGGATTTTTGCATCTATATTCATCAGTGATATTGGTCTGTAATTTTCTTTTTTTGTAGTATCTTTGTCTGGTTTTGGTATCAGGGTGATGGTGGCCTCATAGAATGAGTTTGGGAGTGTTCCTTCCTCTGCAATTTTTTGGAAGAGTTTGAGAAGGATGGGTGTTAGCTCTTCTCTAAATGTTTGATAGAATTCACCTGTGAAGCCATCTGGTCCTGTCTTTTGTTTGCTGGAAGACTTTTGATCACCGTTTCTATTTCATTACTTGTGATTGGTCTGTTCATATTTTCTGTTTCTGCCTGGTTCAGTTTTGGAAGTTTATACCTTTCTAAGAATTTGTCTGTGTCTTCCAGGTTGTCCATTTTATTGGCATATAGTTGCTTGCAGTAAACCCTCATGATCCTTTGTATTTCTGCAGTGTCCATTGTAACTTCTCCATTTTCATTTCTAATTTTATTGATTTGAGTCCTCTCCGCCTTTTTCTTGATGTGTCTGGCGAATGGTTTATCAATTTTGTTTATCTTCTCAAAGAACCAGCTTTTAGTTTTATTGATCTTTGCTATTGTTTTCTTTGTTTCTGTTTCATTTATTTCTGCTCTGATCTTTACGATTTCTTTCCTTCTGCTAACTTTGGGTTTTGTTTGTTCTTCTTTCTCTAGTTCCTTCAGGTGTAAGTTTAGTTTGTTTATTTGAGATTTTTCTTGTTTCTTGAGGTAGGCTTGTATAGCTATAAACTTCCCTCTGAGAACTGCTTTTGCTGCATCCCATAGGTTTTGGATCGTCGTGTTTTCATTGTCATTTGTCTCTAGGTATTTTTTGATTTCCTCTTTGATTTCTTCAGTGATATCTTGTTTATTTAGTAACATATTGTTTAGCCTCCATGTATTTCTGTTTTTTATGCTTTTTTCCCCTGTAATTGATTTCTGATTTCATAGTGTTGTGGTCAGCAAAGATGCTTGATAAGATTTCAGTTTTCTTAAATTTACTGAGGCTTGATTTGTGACCCAAGATGTGATGTATCCTGTGGAATGTTCCGTGCGTACTTGAAAAGAAAGTGTAATCTTCTGTTTTTCGATGGAATGTCCTATAAATATCAGTTAAATCTATCTGGCCTATTGTGTCATTTAAAGCTTGTGTTTCCTTATTAATTTTCTGTTTGGATGATCTGTGCTTTGGTGTAACTGAGGTGTTAAAGTCCCCCACTATTATTGTGTTACTGTCGATATCCTCTTTTATAGCTGTTAGCAGTTGTCTTATGTATTGAGGTGCTCCTATGTTGGGTACATATATATTTTTAATTGTTATATCTTCTTCTTGGATTGATCCCTTGATCATTATGTAGTGTTCTTCCTTGTCTCTTGGAACATACTTTATTTTAAAGTCTATTTCATCTGATATGAGTATTGCTACTCCAGCTTTCTTTTGATTTCCATTTGCATGGAATATCTTTTTCCATCCCCTCACTTTCAGTCTGTTTGTGTCCCTAGGTCAGAAGTGGGTCTCTTGTAGACTGCATATATATGGGTCTTGTTTTTGTGTCCATTCAGCAAGCCTGTGTCTTTTGGTCGGGGCATTTAAGCCATTCACGTTTAAGGTAATTATTGATATGTATGTTCCTATTACCATTTTCTTAATTGTTTTGAGTTTGTTTTTGTAGGTCCTGTTCTTCTCTTGTGTTTCTGACTTAGAGAAGTTCCTTTAGCATTTGTTGTAGAGCTGGTTTGGTGGTGCTGAATTCTCTTAGCTTTTGCTTGTCTGTAAAGCTTCTGATTTCTCCATCAAATCTAAATGAGATTGTTGCTGGGTAGAGTAATCTTGGTTGTAGGTTCTTCCCTTTCATCACTTTAAGTTTATCATGCCACTCCCTTCTGGCTTTTAGAGTTTCTGCTGAGAAATCAGTTGTTAATCTTATGGGAGTTCCCTTGTATATTATTTGTTGTTTTTCTCTTGCTGCTTTCAGTAATTTTTGTTTGTCTTTAATTTTTGCCAATTTGATTACTATGTGTCTCGGCATGTTTCTCCTTGGGTTTATCCTGTATGGGACTCTCTGCGCTTCCTGGACTTGGGTGGCTATTTCCTTTCCCATGTTAGGGAAGTTTTCGACTATAATCTCTTCAAATATTTTCTTGGGACCTTTCTCTCTCTCTTCTCCTTCTGGGACCCCTATAATGCGAATGTTGTTGCGATTAATGTTGTCCCAGAGGTCTCTTAGGCTGTCTTCCTTTCTTTTCATTCTTTTTTCCTTATTCTGTTCCACAGCAGTGAATTCCACCATTCTGTCTTCCAGGTCCCTTATCCGTTCTTCTGCCTCAGTTATTCTGCCATTGATTCCTTCTAGTTTATTTTTCATTTCAGTTATTGTATTGGTCATCTCTGTTTGTTTGTTCTTTAATTCTTCTAGATCTTTGTTAAACATTTCTTGCGTCTTCTCGATCTTTGCCTCCATTCTTTTTCCGAGCTCCTGGATCATCTTCACTATCATTTTTCTGAATTCTTTTTCTGGAAGGTTGCCTATCTTCACTTCATTTAGTTGTTTTTCCTGTGGTTTTATCTTGTTCCTTCATCTGGTACATAGCCCTCTGCCTTTTCATCTTGTCTATCTT
Source organism: Hyperoodon ampullatus (assembly GCF_949752795.1). Lineage (NCBI taxonomy): Eukaryota > Metazoa > Chordata > Mammalia > Artiodactyla > Ziphiidae > Hyperoodon > Hyperoodon ampullatus. The sequence goes on from NC_136917.1 coordinate 4,277,375, forward strand.
TTTGTGAATATGGTTTTTGTTCCACAGGCTGAAGGATTGTAGTTCTTCTTGCTTCTGCTGTCTGCCCTCTGGTGGATGAGGCTATCTAAGTGGCTTGTGGAAGTTTCCTGATGGGAGAGACTGGTGGTCGGTAGAGCTGGCTGTTGCCCTGGTGGGCAGAGCTCAGTAAAACTTTAATCCACTTGTCTGCTGATGGGTGGGGCTGGGTTCACTCCCTGTTGCTTGTTTGGCCTGAGGGGACTCAACTCTGGAGCCTACCTGGGCTCTTTGGTGGAGCTAATGGCGGACTCTGGGAGGGCTCACACCAAGGAGTACTTCCCAGAACTTCTGTTGCCAGTTTCCTTGTCCTCATGGTGAGGCACAGCCACTTCCCTCCTCTGCAGGAGACCCTCCAACACTAGCAGGTAGGTCTGGTTCAGTCTCTTATGGGGTCAGTGCTCCTTCCCGTGGGTCCCAGTGTGCACACTATTTTGTGTGTGCCCTGCAAGAGTGGAGCCTCTGTTTCCCCCCGTCCTGTCGAAGTCCTGCAGTCAAATCCCACTAGCCTTCAATGTCTGATTCTGTAGCAATTCCTCCTCCCATTGCCAGACCCCCAGGTTCGGGAGCCTGACGTGGGGCTCAGAACCTTCACTCCAGTGGGTGGACTTCTGTGGTATAAGTGTTCTCCAGTTTGTGGGTCACCCATCCAGCCGTTATGGGACTTGATTTTTTTTTTTTGTGATACGCGAGCCTCTCACTGTTGTGGCCTCTCCCGTTGCAGAGCACAGGCTCCGGACGCGCAGGCTCAGCGGCCATGGCTCACGGGCCCAGCCGCTCCGCGGCATGTGGGATCTTCCCGAACCGGGGCACGAACCCGTGTCCCCTGCATCGGCAGGCGGACTCTCAACCACTGAGCCACCAGGGAAGCCCATGGGATTTGATTTCATTGTGATTGCACCCGTCCTGCTGTCTCATTGTGGCTTCTCCTTTGTCTTTGGATGTGGGGTATCTATTTTGGTGAGTTCCAGTGTCTTCCTGTTGATGATTGTTCAGCAGTTAGTTGTGATTCCCATGTTCTTGAAAGAGGGAGTGAGTCACGTCCTTCTAGTCTGCCATCTTGAGCCAATCTCTGAATGGACTAATTCTATATTTCATCTTTTTTTTATTAACTAGAATACCTCTATTCAGAGAAACTTCAACACTTTGGTTATGGTGGGGCATAGTTCTTATAGGAAAATATAATTAATACTCAGTTATTTTCCTTAATTTACCAGTTTTGTAAATAATATGTTGGTGCCACAGCAACCTCTGTGGGTGATTAATGAGTGTTTTTACATATCATGAATTTAAATATATCAGATGTGATTTGTTGGTTAGATGCTCAAATTATTCCATCTTTGGCTGACGGGAGTCTCTTCAACTTGGCTCCTCGGTCTTTCTGATATAATTGCTATAATCTTTGATAGCTTCTTTACTTTCTGGTGTGACAAATTTTCAGTCTCCTTTTGTACATTTCCTGCCCCAGACATGAAATCAGTCATTTCTCTGAGCAGCCTTGGTTTCCTTTAGTGAGAAATGGTGTTTAGAGATAACAGTTTAGGCACAGAAGTACTCATTGCTTCTGGATTGTTGGTTTTAGGCCTTTTCTGTGGCTAGAACTAGGAAATATGTATCATACTGATATATATTATACAGATAGTTTTTTTTAATAGATCTTTATTGGGGTATAATTGTGTCACAATACCATGTTAGTGTCTGTTGCACGACAAAGCAAATCAGCCATATGCGTACACATGTCCCCATTATCCCCTCCCTCTTGAGCCTCCCTCCCATCCTCCCTATCCTACCCCTCAAATTCAGAATTACAGGGCTTTTACTCACTAGCATCTATCTTACACCCATCTTTCCTTTCTCCCATATTGAAAATCTTGGTTTTCCATGAGACAAAATTATTGATTTGACTCCTCCTACAACAGTCCAGAATAACAATACCAACACTACTGGCATCAATACAATGACTAAAAACAGCTTCTTTTCCCCCAGTTCCTTTTGTCTTTAGGATATGTCTCAGTGGGGATGTGCAGTCAGTTAACTATGCTTTTCTTCTTTTAATTTTATTTATTTATTTATTTATTGGCTGCGTTGGGTCTTTGTCGCTGCGCATGGGCTTCTCTATTTGTGGTGAGCAGGGGCTTCTCATTGCAGTGGCTTCTCTTGTTGCGGAGCATGGTCTCTAGGCATGCGGGCTTCAGTAGTTGTGGCTCGTGGGCTCTAGAGCGCAGGTTCAGTAGTTGTGGCGCATGGGCTTAGTTGCTCCGCGGCATGTGGGATCTTCCCGGACCGTGGCTCGAACCCATGTCCCCTGCATTGGCAGGTAGATTCTTAACCACTGCACCACCAGGGAGGCCCCTAACTATGCTTTAAAGTCACTTTGAATAGTTCTTCTCCCTGTGGCTATGCCAACAACTGGTTATACATTTGAGTTTCTTTGCTTCATTTTACCTTGAATTTTGTGCTTTGTACAACAAGATATATTTTTTAGAAAGTCCCTGCTACTTCCACCCATTTCCCTCCTTCTTGCTATAAGTAACCACTTAAAATTTTATGATTTATCTTTCTGTTGCATAGATACTGATATAGATATAGATAGATAAATAATATTTCCTGTGTTGAAGTTGTATCCACACTCAGATAAATTATAGTATATTATACATACTTTTCATCATTTTATACACTTGATAATATATCCTGAATCACAAAAAAAACTGGATTCAAATCACACCTGTGTCTCTTACATGACCTTGGGCATGTATCTTACGCTGTCTGAGCCTCAGTTTCTCATCTGTAAAATCAGAGCAATAATATCCACCTTCAGGGGTTGTTATGAAAGTTACATATGTGTATTAAGTACCAGCACAGCATGTGACACATAGTAGATGCTCAATATGTAGTACCTTTAATGGTTCTAAAGATTCTGTATTTAATTTTTATGTGTCTCCCATTTGATGACACCCTATCATTCCCCATCAGTATCCTACAGTGAAGCTTAAGAGGGGTGGATGGGCAATTTGAGTCATTGCATAAAGATTCAAAGAATTAGAATGTTAATACTGGCAAGAGCACTGAGAGAGCTCAGCAACTATCCTGCTTATTTTGGGGGGAGAGAACTAGAGACCTAGAGAGAGCAAGTGATTTGCTTAAGGGTACAAACCAGGGTGGGAAAAGTCTGCTGTTGATGCCCAGCCCGAGTCTTTTTCAAGGTAACTTTTCTCTAAAGCAAAGTTCATCTTCTGTAGTTGGTAGAAGTTTCTCTGTACTGCATTCTCTCTGTAAAAAGAGAAGCTGGGTGAGGGATGGGTCAGGGAAACTATGCCTTGAAGAGAGTTTTTTCCCTCCCTTGGTATGTAAACATAGTAACATGCCTGGGGCTGCTCCTTATCACGGAGCAAGGGCTCATGAATACATCCAGTTGGGGACTGTGGCAATGATAAGGAAGTTCATGGAGCAGTCCTTTATCCTCAGGGGGCTTTAGCACAATTAAAAACAACTTCAAGTTCATTTAAAAACCAAACATGGGCTGTAAAAATGTGTGTCAGTGCTTAAAACAATAATGCATTTTAATAGCATTGTCTTGTTTTCATTACCTCAACCTTTGGAGATTGTAACTGTTATTAAATACTTCTGTTTTGTATATATGGAAACTAAGATTTAAGTAGGTTTTGTGACTCCCTAAATTACACAGCTAATGAGCAGGAAAGCTGGGTTTACATTCAGCTCTGTAGTTCCCACTCCTGTGCTCTTCCTCAGGTGCTCACAAGGTGTTGATGCATTTCCATTCTAACCTGTTTCTGAGTTCGTTTGTTTGGGGACAAAAAGAAGGATAAAAGAGAAAGGGTATATTCTGGAACAATTTGAAGGCACTTGATATTTAACTAATTAGCTCAGCCCTTCTTTCCTTTTTTTTTTTTTTTTTTTTTTCAGTACGCGGGCCTCTCACTGCTGTGGCCTCTCCCGTTGCGGAGCACGGGCTCTGGATGCGCAGGCTCAGTGGCCATGGCTCACGGGCCCAGCCGCTCCGCGGCATGTGGGATCTTCCCGGACCGGGGCACGAACCTGTGTCCCCTGCATCGGCAGGCGGACTCTCAATCAGTGCGCCACCAGGGAAGCCCTAGCTCAGCCATTCATTCTCTGCTTATTCAGTGCCTTAAGAGTCTGGACTCTAAAGCCAGACTGCATGGGTTTGAATCCTGGCTCTACCGCTTACTAGCTGAGCAGGTGACTTCCTTTCTCTGTGCCTCAGTTTTTTCATCAGTATACTGGGGATAATAGTGCCTACCTCGTGAGTTGTTGAGTTCATTTGTAAAACCACTTAGAACTATGCCTGTTCCATGCTAAGAGCATTATAATCGTCCTTATGTTGCTCTTGCTGCTGAGGGATGTGTTTGGTGATCTGTGTTTCAGTGAAAAGAATCAGGAGTCCTGGGCTCTGGGTTACGTCTGCCCCCAAGAGCCATGTGACCATGGGCAGGTTATCTGTCACCCTTGATCCTCAGTTTTCTCACCTGCAAAAGGAAAGGCTTTGACTCCATGATCTCTAAAGTCCTTCTACCTTCAAGTTTCAGTGTTTTGAGGGGTCTGCCCTCTCTCCTTATCACAAATATGGGAACCCATCTTAATAGCATAGTCTTTATAGGTGGAAGCTCATTTAAAAAATGTTCCTATTTCACTCTTAACAGAAAAGGAAAGGGAGGCTGATGCCCTTTTTCCCCCCCAGTCTTTTTTCTTTTCTTTTTTTTTTAAATTGAGGTATAGTTGCTGTACAATGTTATATAAATTACAGGTGTACAATAGTGGTTCACAATTTTTAGAGGTTATACTCCATTTGCAGTTATTATGACAGTATTGGCTGTAGTCCCTGTGCTGTATACTATAGCCTTGTAGCTTATTTTATACCTACTAGTTTGCACCTCTTACTCCCCAACTTGTATGCTGCCCGTTTCCCACCTCCCTCTCCCCACTGGTAACCACTAGTTTGTTCTCTGTATCTGTGAGTTGGCTGCTTTCCTGCTGTATTCACTAGTTTGTTGTATTTTTCAGGTTCCACATGTAAGTGATATCATACAGCATTTGTCTTTCTCTGTCTGACTTACTTCACTTAGCATAACACCCTTCCAGATCCATCCATGTTGCTGCAAATGGCTAAATTTCATTCTTTTTGATGACTGAGCAGAAGGAAGGGAAGTTTATGGCCTTTTCTACATGTATTTCTCTAAGTGTGATCCTCAGACCACCCACTTCAGAACTACCTGGGCTGCTGTTAGAAATACAGATGCCTGGGCTTCAACCCACCCACTGAGTCAGAACTTGTGGACGTGGAGCCTGGATAACTACCTGTTTAATAAGGATTCCAGATGAATCCTATGGCAACTCATGTTTGAGAACTACTGGATAAGGGAAGAGATGAAAAAGAATGTGAACTTTGGGTCAGATAAACCAGAGCAGGATTCTCAAACTTGAATGTGCACTTTAGTTAGTTGAGGATCTTGTTAAAAATGCAGATTCAGATTCAGGAGGTCTGAGGTGGCGCCCCAGAGTCTACATTTCTTGCAAAATTCCAGGGGAGGCTGAAGCTTCTGGTCCACAGACCACACTTTGAGTAGCTAGGCTCCCTAGCTCCATTCATGAGCTGTGTGACCTAGGGAAAAGTACTTAATTTTTCTCAGCCCCAGGTTCTTTATAAAGAGGGAGAAAGAAGTACCTACATCATAGGGTTGTTAGCTGGATTAAACCAAATAACGTATAGAAAGCTCCTTGCCACACCACCTAGCGTGTTAGCAGTTATAAAAGTTGTAGCCCTATCTGTATATCTATATATCTGAATACTACAAATAACAAAAGTTCCACACTCTCGGGGAGTGGGATGCTGGGGATGTGCATTTTTAACTGAGATCTGTAGGTGACTCTTAAGCGCGAGAAAGTTGATAACCCTGCACTCTGTCTCTGTCAAGGACAGGAAAAATCCCCAACCTAATTCTGAGTTCTCGAAAACCCACAGGCATCGGTTTGAAAATGTTTTACTTAGGAAGCCATGTGGTGAGGCCTTCAATAAAGCTGTTGCTCCCCAAACAGCACAAATAATGAGAGTTTTTTGAGTCAGCTTTCATGGCTTTCTAAGCAAATGTACATTGGAAGACTCCTGCTTCCCCTCAGGATGTCAGAAATGGACCCAAATCATCAAATGCAATGGCAATCTAACTCTACTATCCGGGCATGCATGCCAGGAGATAAATGGGAAGGGGTGCCTGGGACAGAATGCCGAGTCATTGGCTCAGAGCTCTTGACCTTGACTGGGGTTCCTATGGGAGAGAAATCTGTTTGTACAACAAACCATTTCCCTTTCCATGTGGGGCCTCTGGCTGTAACCTGACCTGGATTTAGAATCTGAAGTTTTCATTTATTGAGTTTGGGAAATGCAATTCAGCAAATCTTTATTGAGCATCCATCATGCCAGGCGCTGTGCTAGGTGCAGGGACCCAAGACTAGCAAGATAGTTAACATCTCTGGGAGGGGAGGTGGCAGGACATAATAAGTACATAAACTAACAAATGAATAAATAAGACCATTTTAGATTCCGACGAGGGCTAAGAAGGAAATAAGCAGAGAAATATAATAGGAAGAGACAGAGTGAGACTGTAACTTGAAGAGGTCAGGGAACGCCTCTTTGAGGAGATGATAATTTAGGTAAGGCTCGTAGCATGAGCATGAATTGGCCCTTCAAAAAGGAGAGGAAGAACATTCCAGGAAGAAGGAACAGTGTGTGTGTAGACTCTGAAGAGATCAAAGAACTTGGCTTGTTGGAATAACTGGAAGAAAACCAACATGGCTGGGGAGTGTGTGTGTGTGTGTGGGGGGTGTGGGTGGAGAAGTGGCCCCAAATGAGGTTGAAGAGATGACTAATAAGCATAGATGATACTTCTTGAGGGCTTATAGCGTGCCAGGCCCTGTTCTAAGTGCTTTGCCCGTAGTAATTCCTTAATGCTCACAACACTTATCATATCCATTTCACAGATGATGAAACTGAGGCACAGAATGATTAACCAGGGTCAAAGTCAGGTAGGACCTGATCTACTAACAGTTTGCAGTGTCTGTTCTCTGCAAAATATGAGATCAGAAAGCCTAATTTGGGGACCCTTGTTCTCATGCCTTGTTTTTTTCTAGGCGCCTCTCCTCACCCTTTTGGTATTATTACTTTCTCACCACCACCCCCGCCACGTTTATCTCCCCATCCCCACCCCCATTGGTTACACAGAATATTATTGATAGAAAGGAGAATTTGAAAGGCTGGAAACTGTGGAAATGGGGATTCTTGTACTTTTGGACTACCATGCATAGCCAGCTAGGTGTTATTAATAATTTTTCTCTTCACTTATAATGACATTAAATAAATATTCATTAAATGCACTGTGGCACAGTGGTTAGGGTAAGGAATCAGATGGAACAGATTTGAATGTCAGTTCCCCCATTCATTATATATCGTGGAACCTAAGAACTTATCAGTTATTAGAAACATCATTAAGGTAATAAAAATGGATCAGGGGAAATACACTATACCAAAAATGTACATCAGTTAGGAGATTATCTTTATTCCAGAGATGTTAAAATGTGAGGGTGAATAAACATGGTGTTTTGGGATCAAGGGAATAGGGTGTGACAGTGGGGCGATTTCTCCAAACCTCAGGTATGTTATCTACAAAATGGGTGCAAGGACCCCTACCTTGCCAGGTTATGGTGAGCAGGTATGGAATTGTGAGCACAGGCAGACTGAGTATGTTCTCAAGGTGCCAGGGAAGAAGGACAAGAAATGTGAAAAGTTCAGCTTTGATGAATGAATTCCGACTTTTGCAAAGATACATCAAGAAAGAAGCTATTTTAATTTCAAAATGCATGCAGGCTTTTAAAATTTGTTTTGCCACGTGTAGTTAATCTTTACGTTGAATATAGTTGAGGGGGTGCACTGTCATTTTTCCTGTGCCCAAGTCTTCTGGAAGTCTTATCTGAACCCCGTTGGGAGGAGTGAATGAAGTAATGCATGGTGAGTGATCAGCATAGTGCCCAGCACATAGCAAGGGCTTTGCACATGTGGTTTTTTTCATCATTATTTCTTCACATCGGACCTTGGGTTCTCCACTGGGAAGATATAAAGAACCATGACTAGGGTGACCAAATAATTGTCACCTAAGCTGAGACAATTTTGAGAGTGCAAGAAAGTACTATTATTAATTAAACAGTAATGATGGGTATAAACTGAAACTATCCCTTGTAAGCCAGGATGTGTGGTTTCTGTAACCACAAAGCCCAGATCCTATTATCCAGGAATTTTCTGGCTACTGGAGAGATATTAACAAATCCATTGCCCCCACATGTCACGGGGTTCAAAGCCTCTCCAAGGCATGGACAGTAATCTACCTATGTAAGAGTTCTTTCTTACGTCAAAGTTTCACATAACAAAAGATTTTGGTTTGTACGTGTGACTTTATTATATTAGAATTTTTCTTTGTAAAAGCTTCAGCAAGCCATGGGGATACCGTTCTGTGTGATATAACAGAAATTCCTATCCCACCTAGGGAGAAAAGACTTTCATACAAGGAGAAGAAAGCCAATTAATTTCAGACTCTGCTAACCTGGAATTTGTGTTAAATTTGGCAGAGGCTGGGACTGGTCTTCCCTTTTGCTTTTGGTAAATGCTATTTACTATTTACTATAGCTATTGGTAAGTGGATTTGTAAAAATGGATTTGTTTCTTCCATATGCATGAAGTGGAAGCCTGGACATGGAGTTTAGAGGGAGTTAAAACTACATGATAATAATAGCTGATATATTCTGAGTGCTTACTGTGTCTCAGGTACTGGGCTAAGCTTTTCATGTGTATTAATTTATCTAATTCTCACCTCAGCCCTATGAAGTTGGTACATGAGGAAACTGAGGCCTAGCGAGGTTTGCTTAATTCTGCACAGTTAGTAGGAAAATGATGGAGCCATGAAACAAGTTACTATTCTCTACTATATCTCGAGAAAACTAAAATATCACCTACTTTTAATTGACATGAGAGATTATCCAGGGGATGCAGAAAAAAATAAAACATTGTGTAGGTAAAGTTTACCTTCACTATGAAGCCCACTGCACCTTGTATATATAGCTTATATTCTAATTATAAATTTTCATTTTTGTCTTCCCTCTAGACTTTGAGCAACTTGGTTATATGCAGATCTGTCACATTTGGTGTCCAGCACATTGCCTGGAACTCATATTAGTGCTCATTACTTTGTTTACTGATTGATATTTATTGTTTAATATTTACTGTAGGCCCTCTGTATGTCAGACCCTCTGCTGAGTGTGGGGATAAGCAATGAAGAAGACCCACCTGGCTCTTGTTTGAATCAAGCTTGTTATCCCACACCCCTACTGCATCATTGTGCAATGAATAGTCACAGGAAGGACAAACTGAGCCACAGAGCTGGAGGAGCCTTAAATTCTAACATGCCTCAGAGTCTCAGGCAAGACAGAGCCTTTAGGTTGAGAATAAGGGGAAGAAGTGAGCTGTTGACTAGGCAAGAAAAAATTATGCAGTTTCTCTCAAACCCTAGGGTATGTACAAATCATCTTAGGTGCTTGTGAAAAATGATGATTCCAGGCACTGCTTCCAGAGGATATGATTTAGTGGGTCTGGAGCACTCAAGATCATTGATTCATTTATTCAACAAATATTTCTTGAGAGCCTACTATGTGCCAGTCACCGTTTTGGAAACTGGGGTTCAGCAGTTAATAAGCTAGACATGTCCTTACCTGTAAGGAGCTTACATCCCAGTGTAATTTCTGTCAGAGAAGATAAAGATGAGTAAGATCATTCCAAATTGGGAAGAATGTTATGAAGTAGGAATGTTATGAAGTAGGGTTGAAGAATGGCCTGCAGGGAGGGGTAAGGGATTACTTTATACTTTGGCATCAGAGGAGGCCTCTGTGAAGAACTGACATTTGAGTTGATTCTTGAAGCGTGAGAATGAACCAGCCATACACAGAACTGGGGAGGAAGGTTCTAGGTAAAGGTTCTGTGGGATTGCCGTGTTCAAGGAGCAAAAAGGAGACCAAGGTTGGACTAAAATGAGCTACAAGATGAGGTCAGAGAGAGAGGCAAGTGCCGGATCATATAACACCTTGTAGGCCACGATAGTGAGTTTGGATTTTATCCTAAGAGCAGTGTGAAGCTTTAGAAAGTATTGAAGCAGCAGAAAGCCATTATCCTTAGACTACACTTTGAGAAATACTGATAGTGTGGCTTGGCCTTAGCCAAAGAAACAGGCTCATGGGAAACTCACCTTATCACCTTCCCACCCTGTCCCCATCATTTGCTCTTCTCAGGGTAGCTACTGTATGCAGTGGTGGTCATCTTTCTCTGTCACTGTTATTACCTGAGGGCTAAGTGGACACATTTGGCTGAGGAGCCGTGACAAACAGTTGACACAGTCACCTCATAAAATGGTTGTAGCTGATTAAGTAAGGGGCATACGCTCCTTCAGAGTCCCTGGTGTCCTGAAGAGAGAAAGAACAGCTGTTTCCTCTGCTCTCATTAAGGACTTAAGCCTTCTTCATATTAAAGAGTTTCCATAAACAAAACCAGAGATTACTGGATGTTCCCACGAAAATTGTGTAATTGAAAGGCGTCTGTAAAAGGGGGGCTCTTGGTGTTGGCTAATGGCATGATCCAGAGGCCTGGGGGACCAGAGGGCCAGGGCAGATTCCCAAGCTGCAAGGGATTGTCCTTCTGGATTAATGTTGTTCTTGAAGATGAATCCTGAACCTGAGGAAGTGATCATAATAATGCCTATTTCCCAGCCTTTGCCTCAGACTTTTGATCCAGCACTGAGTTTATCCTGCATGGCCGTGCCTTCTCTCTGAGCAGCTCTGGGTCACTCTTGAACTAGGGATGCACCGTCGGTTTATCTTCCCCAGGTGGCAGCAGACTTTTCTTCTTGTGCTGTTCTTGCCTTGGGGAGCGTCTCTGTCTTATATCCCCCAAATGCAAGATTACTGAGAACTTCTGGAATCTTCCAGAGAATTCAGGTGACATTAGATGGTGCTTCCGAACAAGTCCTCTGTAAATGTTGTGTTATGTATCCTTGAGACCCAGGCCAGCTCTCCATCCTGTTCTCTGAGAGCTGCCTTCCCTTTGGCTGCCATGTTTATAGGATGTGATCCTTGCCTTCCTGGCCAAGGCTGACAGGATGAAGTATGGACACCTGAGTCAGTGTGGGCCAAACAAGTTCTCTGTCCTGAAAGATTGAAATGAAGCTCCAGAGATGCCATCCATTTCCAGTTGGTTGCTAGAATCAAAGACATAGGAGCTCTGGATCTGTGTTGTCTAGTTTCTGCCACTAAGCATTGGTCATTTGAAATGTGGCCAGTACAAATTGAGATATTCTGTAAGTGTAAACTATACATTAGATTTCAAAGACTTGACATGAAGAAAAAATTTAGACTATCTCATTAAAAGTTTTTATATTGATCACATGTTGAATTGTATTTTGAATATATTGATGAAAGCTATATTTAAGAAATAATTTTACTTTTAAACTGATTTTTGTTTGTTTGTTTGTTTGCGGTACGTGGGCCTCTCACTGTTGTGGCCCCTCCTGTTGCGGAGCACAGGCTCCGGACGCGCAGGCTCAGCGGCCATGGCTCACGGGCCCAGCCGCTCCGCGGCATGTGGGATCCTCCCGGACCGGGGCATGAACCCGTGTCCCCTGCATCGGCAGGCGGACTCTCAACCACTGCGCCACCAGGGAAGCCCTTAAACTGATTTTTTAATGTGTCTACTAAAATTTTTAAAATTACATTTGTGACTCACATTGTATTTCTCTTGGAAATTGCTACTCTTGATCTTGTCACATGTTCCTGGAGAAAGAGAGAAAACTGATCCGTAGGGAAATAAGAATGAAGCAAATGCTCAGAGAGATGCAGATACAGATGAACACATGGCTCCAGGAGGAGAGAGAGAGATTGAGGGAGAGAGGAAGAGAGGGGAGGGAGGGGGAGAGAAGAAGGGGTGGGGCTGGGGGTGGGCCTGAAAGAGTCAGAGGCAGAGAATCAGGCAGAGACAAGAAAGTAACAGGAAGAGTCTGCCTCAGTTCCCCATGACAGTTCGGCTCTTGGTTTCAGTCCATGGAGAGGCCTGTCAGCATTTCCAATCATTTGGTTCTAAGATGCAACTCCATGTTCTTTTAATAGAATGTCCTTTTTGGCTTAAGTCTATTTGAGCTTACTTGCAGTGAAAAGAGATACTTCTGAGATGCAATGATCTATCCGTTGCTGAAACACAGGGTTAAGGTGAGAGTATAGATACCATCACATAGCCTAAGATGGCAAATAGCTGGCACATTTGCTACCAGTTTCTTATCCATGCCATGCCGGACATTGCTAATCAATCACAACCCCAGGCGTGACTTTAGAATCCTTTTCAATGATAGATATCTGGTCAACCACCCTCAATAGAGTAGAAATGGCATATGAAGAAAATCCTATTTGTTATTCTTGAGAAAAATCACTGAAGTAAAAGCCTGAGGAGACACAGATTTTTGGTCCAGTTGAAACATGAACTTTTTTTTTAAAGTCATTTCATTTTTCTAAGCCTCAGTAGCCGTATCTATAAAATGATAGTGCAGGGTTGTTGTGAGAAATGGGTATAATAATAGACACTGTAGCCCTTGGAAGTAAAAACACAGATGCGAGTTGCTGTTCTGACCAAGGCCCTCAGCTTTCAGCGCCAATCAGGATCTCTCCTCCTCTGCCCTCAGCCTCAAGACATCTTTGTAGTAGAGGGGCCCTGGGTTTTGAAAACAATTCCTAGTAAGCGTTGTAAATGAAATGGAGCTGTTTTCAGAAGCCAGCCAAAGCCCATCAATTTCAGGTCTTCTTCTTTTATTGTGTTTTATTTTTATTTTCTGCACATAGGAAGTTGTCACTAAGAGGCAGTACTGACAAGAGTCATTTTGGAAAATGACTCATCTGGAATTTGCTGGAGGTGCCTGAAATTGGTAGAACTTCAGCCTTTGGGAGGAAAAAAGGAGGGGGGTGTGTGTGTGTGTGTGTGTGAGAGAGAGAGAGAAAGAGAGAGAGAGAGAAAGAGAAATTGATTTATGTTCCTAAGTTCTGTTCTGTCGCTGAAGCATCTGGAAAGCAGTTCTCAGAGAGCAAGAGCACAGTACGACTGGGTCTGGGTCTGATGCAACTGGTATTTCTTCTTGGGCTATTAAAGTGTTTGTTGAAGAGACAGGGCTGTGGATTCACACTAATGAAATCACTCATAATTATGGGAGGAATGTAGGACAGTTTTTGTTTCAGATGGTCTTTCTCACTTCCCCAATTAGCAAAATCAAAATTGTGAATACGTATGATCTAATTTGGGGCTTCAAAACTATGGCCACCATACCCATAATGCACTGCTTTCCTCCTTCAAGCCCAGAGGAGACTGTCATTGTGGCCACTTCTGAGTTATAATCATGACCAAGGGGATGTATCTATCAGACACTGTCCATCGTCCCATGTCCTGGCTTCAAGAGCCTTCATCCTAAGAAGTCAGGAAGCAACGTAGTAACTTTGATAATAGCTAACAGTTATGTTGCACTTAAAATATGCCTTATTCTATCCTAAGCACTTTACACATATTCACATAGTTTAATCCTCACAACAACCCAAAAGGTTGTTATTATCCCTGTTTTGTAGATAAGGAAACTGAGGCAAAGAGAGATGGGGTGATTCGCCCACGATCCTTCAGCTGGTGAGTGGAAGAAGTCACACTCTCAGTGACTCTGTGAAGACCTGGGCCACTAGGCAGGGAGAAATGAATTCCAGAGCTATTATGAGGAAGGATGAGCTCTACTCATATCCAGAAATAACAGTGCAGAATGTCAGAGCGGAAAAGGAAGTCAGTGACCGCGCTGTCCTCCCGGCTTATTTTAGGAATGAGGAAACTGAGGTCCAGAAAGGTTAAGTGATTTGCCTGAGATCATGTAGAGAGTCAGAGGCAGAGCCAGGGAGACCTCAAGTGTCCTGACTCCTGTTCTGTCGTCAATCCATGATTCCCTCACTGCTGTGTGGTCCTGATGGTAAGTCCCGTCCAACTGCTGCCCATGGCCTTTCAGGTTAGGTCTCTTAGGATGCTTCCTGCTCCTGTGCTTTGGCTGATCTTTCCTGCAAAGGGAGAATTGAGGTCCCAGTCTTGGAGTTAAAATGTCATTTCTGACTTCTGTCTTTCATCTGTCATTGTCATCAGTCCACCCTTCACTTTCCCATCAGACTTTTTCCTCACAACTCTGCCTGACAGTTCATCTCTTCTCTTCTCCAGAGCCTCAGCAGTCCTTCCTCTCCCCTAAGGATGTGTTGATGTAGAGGACCACATCCCTGGGCCACAGTGATGGGTCCGGGGTTGTGCATGTGACCTCATCTGAGTCAATGACACTCACTCTTGAGACTTAGCAAAGGGTTATTATCCTCTTTCCTAAGGAGTTGCTAAGCTCATAGGATATAAGCCTGGTGGGCAACCTGAGATCCTGTCAGAGAACAAAGCAACACAGTGACAATCCATGGACTTAATTATATAAGCCAATACTTGCATTTTTCACTGAAGCCAGTTTGAGTTGGATTTCTGTGAATTTATAAACAATTCTGCAATACTCCTAATATACCAATAGATGGGTATTTTCTCAAGTTTGTTCCTAGACTCTCCATTACTTAGATAAATATTGAGTATCTACCATAAGTATAGGTAAGGAAGACCGATAAAGATGAGCAGGACACAGTCCTTGCCTTCAGTTGCCTACTAGTCTAGCAGGGGAGTGAAGACTCATACTTAAGTGTCTAACATACAAAGTAGAAGGTAAAAGTGGCCTGGGGGATATGCAAACAGTATGCTGTGGAGGTGTAAAGGAGGAAGAGTCCACACTCAGTTGGAGAGTAGAGTAAGACATTTCTTTTTTTTTTTAATTTATTTATTTTTATTTTTGGCTGCATTGGGTCTTTGTTGCTGCACACGGGCTTTTCTCTAGTTGCGGCGAGCAGGGGCTGCTCTTCATTGTGGTGCGCGGGCTTCTCATTGTGGTGGCTTCTCGTTGCGGAGCATGGGCTCTAGGCACGTGGGCTTCAGTAGTTGTGGCACTCGGGCTCAGTAGTTGTGGCTCGTGAGCTCTAGAGCACAGGCTCAGTAGATGGGGCGCACGGGCTTAGTTGCTCTGCGGCATGTGGGATCTTCCCGGACCAGGGCTTGAACCTGTGTCCCCTGCATTGGCAGGCGGATTCTTAACCACTGCGCCACCAGGGAAGTCCGACATTTCTTATAGTACGTAGGATTTGAGATAGAATTTGAAGATTGGGGAGGAACAAGAACAATTCCAGACAAAGAAACCAACGTAAACTAAAATGTAGAAATGGAAACTTTCTGGACACAAAAGGGGAATAAATGGAAAGTCCAGATTTTTCAGAGCAGGTATTTCAAAAGGGCAGGTATCAGAAAATTCAGTTCGTTGTGTCAAATATGACAAACTATGGCCACATTAATATTATCCTAATGTCATTCCACCTAGGGCCATGTCTGTTTGGTAAACAGCTGTATCTTCAAAACGTTAAATTTTTTTGAATGAATGAATGAATGTTTACCCCTTTCCTCCACTACACAGAAACCCCATGAAGGCAGCAACATGTTCTTGGTCTCCATTTTATTCCCAACTCATAGAGCAGTGTCTGACAGCGTGAATGCTCAGTAAGTATTGTTGAATAAATTAATGAATGTTATGGAAGGCTTTCAAAGTCAGACCAAGGGCTTTGTACCCAGCTCAACAGATAATGGAGGGTCCTCAAAAAATTTAAGGAAAACTCAATATTTAATGAGCACCAACTATGTGCCATCCACTCTGCAGATGTGTGACATGATCAGGGCTGTGCTTTAGAAAGAAAGACTGGGTAGCAGTGGAGAGAAAGAAGAGACATTGGAGTAGAGAGTCAGCTAACATCACTATTAACTCTTATTGAAAGTTCTTGGAGCCTGATCGTGAAGACAGTGTTATTAGAATAGAAAGCGGAGAACAGCTGTGGAAGTAAAATGGCAGATTTGGTACCAGTGTCAGAAAAGAAGTTGGGAAGAGGACCTGAGGGATTGTGGGGCAAATTGTATTTTCCAAAGATGGCCACAACAGTATCTTCTTTCCCACCACGTCAAAAATAAAGCCTAATTCCCCTACTCTTGAATCTGAGTGGGCTTATCGTTCAGTTGCAACCGAAACAATATGGTGGAAGTGACATACATGACTTCTGATGGGAAGTCATAAAAAGTGACCCAACTTCTGCCGTGCTGTCTGGAATAATTTTACCCTTGATATCTTCAGTCACCATGTAAACAGCCTGACTACTCAGAGGTTGCCATGCTCTAAGAAAGCCCAAACTTGTCCCCATGGAAAAACCGCAAAGAGACCCCAAGACCACACTCAGAGAAAAGAGAGAGATGCTTGAATGGACCCAGCAGGTACAGCCAGCCCCTCACTGTTCTAGCACTATTAAGAGACACTAGGGAAGAACCACCCAGCTAAGCCCTTTCTGAATTCCTGACCCACAGAAACTATGACAAATAATAGGTGTATTTGGTTCCAGTCATGTTGCGTATACAAAAGGATCCTGCAGACATGATATCCAGCTGTCTGTGAGGAATATGGATCTGGTATTTATAAGTAAAGGCCAGACTAGGGAAATAGATTGAAGTGTCAATTGAAGAGATCTGAAGCTATGAAGTTGTGGGAATAGATAAGTTGTCAAGGGAGATAAAGTAGCCAGAATAGAGGAGGGCCCAGAGCCACATTTGGTTGGGCGAGGAAGAGAAGCTGGTGTAGAATAAAGAGATGTTATTAGATAGCTACATAATTATTAGTTGGTTCCTATGCTTACTGTCTGGCTTCCCTGACTAGACTTTAGATCTGTAAGAGCAATGATCAAATCTGGTTTTGCTGCATTAATAAGTACATTAATCAGGTTTGCTACAGTAACAGACTACCCCGTAATCTCAGTGGCTTTCAGCAACAAACACTTCTGTTGCACTTTTGTAATGCTCATGTTCTGCTGTCGGTCAACAGTAGCTCTGTTCCAGGCAGCCACCTGCTCCATGTACTTTCTCGTGCCAGGATTCAGTGGAGAGAACAGTCTTTATCTGGGACACGCTGCTACTAGGAAGGAGAGGCGCAGCAAGAGGCCTGCAGAAATTGGTGATGGCTCTGAAGGCTTCTGCCTGGGTGTGTCGTATGTCACGCCTGCTCCCATTCCTTTGGCTAGGGCTTGACACATGGCCAAGCCAAAAGCAACCTGCAGGAAGCACAGCAAGTTACATTGCTCTGAGTGAATGTGTAACCCTCTTACAGAGATGTGGGTGAGTGTGAAAGACTGCAAACCACAACTTACCCTCCCACCAAAGTAACCCTCCTGCCTAGTACAATCCCTAGCACCTAGCAGGAGCTCACAAATATTTGTTGAATGAATGAATGCTTGAACATGATCAGGGAGGTACGAGAAGATCAAAGGATAGGCATTGTTTAGAAACGCGTGGAAGATTTGACCTCTCAATTTCAAAGAGAATCTGAGAGCAGAAAACAATAGACTTTATGAATCCAATGAGCTCATTTAAGTGTATTGCACATATAGGTGGACTATCTTTTTTTTTTTTTTTTTGTGGTATGCGGGCCTCTCACTGTTGTGGCCTCTCCTGTTGTGGAGCACAGGCTCCGGACGCGCAGGCTCAGTGGCCATGGCTCACGGGCCCAGCCGCTCCATGGCATGTGGGATCTTCCCGGGCCGGGGCACGAACCCGTGTCCCCTGCATCGGCAGGCGGACTCTCAGCCACTGAGCCACCAGGGAAACCCCTGGACTATCTTTTTTCATGGACAACTTCACAGACGCCTGACTCTGGTGTGGATCCTGCAAGAGAATTCATCTGCCCACGGTTCCAGGACACTTCTAGTCTGCATCCTACCTGAACACCACCCTTCCTTGATTGCTAGTTCCATTTGGATCTCTTAGAAATGGGAGCTGTTCAGTGTGACCTTAGATGCAAATGCTCAGTGCACCTAGAATTATGTGAACTCTCAAAGAATGATGTGAAAGGAAAGAAGTCATTCTCCACATCTTTTGCTTGGAACAGGATCGGGTCATGCTCTTTGAGAGCACAGAGAGGTCATTGCAAAACCAGCTGTGGATATGGAGGGGTTTCAGACTGGGGGAGAAAAGGGAGTGGG
Source organism: Hyperoodon ampullatus (assembly GCF_949752795.1). Taxonomy (NCBI): domain Eukaryota; kingdom Metazoa; phylum Chordata; class Mammalia; order Artiodactyla; family Ziphiidae; genus Hyperoodon; species Hyperoodon ampullatus. The sequence goes on from NC_136917.1 coordinate 4,295,675, forward strand.
CGTTGTTGGCCCTGGTAAACAACAGAATGAATGGGAATGCTGCTGTGTTTTAACTTAGACATATCCATGCAAGCCATGCTTGTTAGCTTTTTCCATTTTTAATTCAAACTAATGAAAAATTGAAATGAAATGAGATGTTCCATGAGATTTAGCCAAACTGAATAGGTCTTGTGGGGTCTGACTGCAAAATTAGTTATGGATGGCTTTTGGCAAAAGCCACTACTGAGATTAAAAGACCGCCTGCCTGTTCCTAAAAGGTGGTGGTGTGCACTGTGAGGGCCCGGGTGGTCTGTTGCAAGGTTCCCTGTTGTTGTCCCATTTGTAATTAACCTAGAAGATAAAAATTAAAAAAAATATATGGAAATGGCATAGAGATTCAACAATCTGTGAATTAGAAACCATGAGAGAAGCAACCATTGAATGATTGTAATACCTTCCTTACATGGAGCTGAGTATCTCACGTGAATTTGTCTGTCTTCAATATCTGAAACTATTTTGGGTAATGAATTCTGATCCTCTGAGTGTCTGGGCTTAACCTTACCTTGAACCCTCAGTGTGAGCAGAAGGGAGAAAGTGGAACTTAGTCTTCTTTTCCTTCTTGCCAATGGGTAGTTTAGTAGAATTTCATGTTAATGCAGCAAGAGCCTGTGGATTAAATCCAGTTAGTTTTGTTCTGTCATTGAGATTTCATACATCATTCTGGCTTGCCACCCATCTTGAAAATTGGGTAGAAGGATGAACACAGATCAGTCCTCATTGCTAGCAAGCCTTCAAGTGTTAGTGTTCCATGTTCCTGCCACACTGAGCTGCTCGGTTCCCCAAGCATCTAAGCTCTTTCCGGGCTCAGGGCCTTTGCAGGGCTGTTGCCCCTGCCTGGTACATTTTATTCTGCTCTCTTGTCCTGGCTAACTTCTCAGGTCTCAGTTTTAATATCCTTTCTACAGAGATGTCCCTAACTCTCTGTACTCCTCCCCATTCCATCTGCACTGTGTTCTTCCTCCATTGAGCTTGCTCATGGCACTGTGCTCTTTCACCATTTGTGATTCTCTATTTGCCTGTTTGGTTGTTTACTGTGAGGGCAGGGACAGTATCTGTTTGGTTCCCCACTGCTTCCCTAGCACCCAGCAGAGTGCCAGGCATGTGGATGCTTATAGTTGCTGGATGAATAAAAGTTACAGTAAGTAAGTAAGATACTATAAGAGTAAGTTAGTTAAATCCAGGAATGTTTCACTTTAGAGATGGAAAGACCTTGGAGGTTATGTGGACCTAATACCAGATCCACGTACTTGATAGCACTTTTGTTGTCTTCAGTCTATTCTATGAGTATGCCACAGCTTATTTATTCTTCTGGCAATTGGCATTTGGTTTGTTTCTGGTTTCTTGCTATAATAAACAATGCAGGTATCAACATTCCTATGTATGTTTCTTTGTGCACACTTGCAACAGTTTCCCTAGAGCATATGCCTAGCAGTGGAACTGCTAAGTAATAGGATATGCATATCTTTATCTTTACAAGATAACACCATTTATTTCCCAGAGTGGCTTTTGGCAATCATCACTCCCAGTAGCTGTGTATGAGTGTTCCCGTTGCTCGGGTTCCTTGGCAACATTTGATTTGAACAGATTTCTTAACATTTACTAATCTCGTGGGTGCAAAATGGTGGTTTCAATTTTCATGAGTCCCATCTGTTTAGGCCAGAGGTCGCCAGCCAGCTGTGCATGGCTGAATGAGGCCTGCAGTCTGGATACCATCCACGGATGTGTTTTGTTTGACCGAAGGGTGTTTTTGAATCAAAAAATTGAATTAGTTGCCAACATTTGAAAATTGGAAGATTTCACTTCAGAATCTGGATTTCTGGGTTTTTTTCTTGAGGGAAAAATGAGATGACATCACTACACAGAACCCTTATTCACACCTGACAACAACTGGCAGTGGTTGAGAGGCAAGTGCCTCTGCTTGTCAAGCAGGGGATATGCTTTGAAAATCGGCCAGAGTTTTACAGCCAACCTATACCCTTTGGTTCTCTTAGCTTCCTGGCTCCTGTAGGTTTTTAAATAGTCTGCCCTGTTTTGCGTCTTCCTAAATAGAGAAAGGCCTCAGAAGTGGGGTGGTGGTAGAGGGTACCCCCTCCACCCAGGTTAGACCAGGAATAGCCCTGCACAACAGAGCTCTGGACATACAGTTCCAGATAGAGTCTAGAACAGTCGCTAAGCTCAGGGCTGCGTCTTTCCTAAAACCTCTCTGTTCATTTCCGTGTGCTGTGTGCTCGCCCTTCTCCTACCCGTTCCTTGGATGTTGTCCTCCCTGACTGTGAACTTCTGAGCCTCGTGGTCTGCACTCCTTTTGAGCCACCTATTTCTCTTCACCATATATTATGGTTATTTGTGCACTTGCCCCCTTCCCTCTCTTTTGCTGAAAGCTCCTCGAGGTTTGGGACCCATGTATTTATATGTCTGTCATTTTAATGTTTATATTTGTTTTTTGTTCTTCACAGTACTTAAAAGTGGTGGCTTGCACACAGAAGTTTCATTCATTCATTTCAACACACATTTACTAAGTGCTCATATGCCAGGCTTTGTGCTAGGCACTAGGACCATGAGATGCCATCATTGCCTTCAAGGGTGTGACAGCACCCTGGGAGAAAGGACCATATTTGTTCATGCATTCAGTCTCTCAAACAACAGGCTTCTGTTGAATGCTTACAGCGGGCCAGGCACTGTGCTAGGTACTGAGAAGCAAAAACAGTCAAGAGGGACTTCCCTGGTGGCACAGTGGTTAAAGAATACGCCTGCCAGTGCAGGGGACATGGGTTCGAGCCCTGATCCAGGAAGATCCCACATGCCGTGGAGCAACTAAGCCCCTGCGCCACAACTACTGCGCCTGCACTCTAGAGCCCATGAGCCACAGCTACTCAAGCCTGCGTGCCTAGAGCCCGTGCTCCACAACAAGAGAAGCCACCGCAGTGAGAAGCCCATGCACCACTACGAAGAGTAGCCCCCGCTCACCGCAACTAGAGAAAGCCTGTGCACAGCAACAAAGATCCAATACAGCCAAAAGTAAATAAATTTATTAAAACAAAACAAAACAAAACAAAAAAGAACCAGACAAGATCTTTGCATCGTAGAGTTTTAGGCACAGGGTAGCGGGAGATGAAGCCGGAGATGGAGATACGGACTAGACCCCAAGAGGAAATCAGTGCAGTCTAGTGTTTAGATGCTAAAATGGAGGTGCCTAGAATGGAGACATTCAGTTTTTGATTGAATTAATGCACACGTAAGTGAATGGATGACATGGATGACGCTTCTAGAAACACACCATCTAATAGGATGGATAGGATGTCTAATAAACAGGTTATTGTGGTTCTTTAATCAGGAAGGGGCAGAACGGATGTTGAACATTTCAGAGACCTGCAAATTCTTCACTATCTACAATAAGAAGAATGCAGTGAGCCTGGAGATTTATTAAAGATGGGTGGCTCTTTGCCCTCACACCTGACTGAAAAAGGAATAGCCTTCCCCAGGCTTCTATAGTCCCCAAAAAGAGGAGGATTGTTGCCTGTAGAGGATTAGCTGGAATAGGTCCATAATGGGCCACAGCCCTAAGTTATTGACAGCACTTGGCACTTAGCTGTAAGGAGCAAGTCTTAGTTCTTAAGCTCTTGCCTTGCCAGTATACCTCAAGGTTTCCGAGGTGAACAATCCTAATGAGTAGGTTTTTTTCCCTCCCTCTACAGCGTTCAGGCTGACTGAACGCTTCCTGCCCCTGAGTTGATATTCTAGGCCATGCCTGTCACAGACCTGAGTCAGGGACACAGTTGAAGACTAAATCATCCTTGGGAAACCTCCCCCTTGATCCAATGACACTCTTAAGAGTGGAGGAACTTTTTTCTCATAGAATTTATCAATGTTGATTCCTGAAAATTATAGCGAAGATGTATAAGCCCCTGCTGTCCTGTGGCTGGGTTGTTTGTTTGTTCTGTTGTCAGTTTATCAGCTATTAGCAAAAGGAGCCTCCTGTTGCACTGAGGCTTGGTGCCATGTTGGTCCCTTTGCTCACTCCATCCTTTTGCCTGGAATGCCCTCCTTCCTTTCAACGGTCCTGTCTTCCAAGAAGCCTTCCCCAATAATGCCAGACCACAGTGCTACACCTCCTTCCTGGCCTGCCTATAACTCTTACCAATTACTCTATACTTTAGTATTTGATTATATTATTTATTCTTGCACTTTTTAATATGTATATGTCTTGGTTCTTCCACAAGATTACAACTTGAAAATAGGCCGGCAAGTAGTTGTTGAATATAATGAATGATATGTAAAACTTAAGGACAAGGACTGAATGATATCCTTCTTTGCTGGCCCCTACTATATTGAGTCCATTGATGGGATCATAAGAAATATTCAGAAAATATTTTTGTTTGTTTGTGTTTTGGGTTTTTAAATTTTGTTTTGTTTTTTCCTTTTGTGATTGGTTTATTTCACTTAGCATATGTCTTCAAGGTTCATCCATGTTGAAGCATGTATCAGAATTTTCTTCCTTTTTAAGGCTGAATAATTGTGTAGACTTTTTTTATTGAAGTGTAATTGATTTACAGTGTTTCAAATGTACAGCAGTGATTCAGTTATATATATTTATTCTTTTATAGATTCTTTTCCATTATAGGTTATTATAAGATATTAAACATAGTTCCTTGTGCTATGCAGTAGGTCCTTGTTTATCTATTTTATATATAGTCGTGTGTATCTGTTAAACCCAAATTCCCAATTTCCCCCCCCACACTTCCCCTTTGGTAACCATAAGTTTGTTTTCCAAAGTCTGTGAGTCTGTTTCTGTTTTGTAAATAATTCATTCCTATTCTTTTTTAGATTCCACACATAAGCGATATTATATATGTCTTTCTCTGCCTGCCTTACTTCACTTAGTATGATAATCTCTAGGCCCGTCCATGTTGCTGCAAATGGCATTATTTCATTCTTTTTGATGGCTGAGTAGTATTCCATTGTGTGTATATATACCACATCTTTATCCATTCATCTGTCAATGGACATTTAGGTTGTTTCCATGTCTTGGCTGTTGTAAATAGTGCTGCTATGAACATTGGGGTGCATGTTTTTTTTTGAATTAGAGTTTTCTCTGGATATATGCCCAGCAGTGGGATTGCTGGGTCATATGGTAGCTCTATTGTTAGTTTTTTAAAGAACCTCCATACTGCTCTCCATAGTGGCTACACCAATTTACATTCTCACCAACAGTGTAGGAGGGTTCCCTTTTCACCACACCCTCTCTACTAGCATTTATTATTTGTAGACTTTTTGATGATGGCCATTCTGACCAAAGTGAGGTGGTACCTCATTATGGTTTTGATTTGCATTTCTCTAATAATTAGTGATGTTGAGCATCTTTTCATGTGCCTCTTGGCCATCTGTATGTCTTTGGAGAAATGGCTATTTAGACCTTCTGCACTTTTTTTTTTTTTTTTTGCGTTACACAGGCCTCTCACTGCTGTGGCCTCTCCCGCTGCGGAGCACAGGCTCTGGACACGCAGGCTCAGTGGCCATGGCTCACGGGCCCAGCCGCTCCGCTGCATGTGGGATCTTCCCGGACCGGGGCACGAACCCGTGTCCCCTGCATCGGCAGGCAGACTCTCAACCACTGCGCCACCAGGGAGGCCCTCTGCCCATTTTTTGATTGTGTTGTTTGTTTGTTTGTTTTGATATTGAGGTATATAAGCCGTTTGTATATTTTGGAAATTAATCCCTTGTCGGTCTCATCATTTGCACATATTTTTTCCCAGTCTATAGGTGTCTTTTCATCTTGTTTATGGTTTCCTTTGCTGTGCAACAAAAATGCATATATTGTATATCCACTGAAGCTCACCAGAGGTGATCTGTGAGATTGAGGGCACACAGCTCTGGTCCCAGCTAGGTCCAGCCCCATGATCACACACCTCCTGCCAAAACGAGCCTGACTTCCCTCCCAGGTCATGCCTTTAGACTCTGTACACAAATCTAGAACTTTCGATTTGCTCCTTTAAACTACCTTCAATTTCAAAATGATCTGCTTCACCTGCCCTGGTCTTTTTGCATGAGTCTGCTTGGAGGACATCTTTGAGCCAAGGGCTTGATATTACGGTTTTTGTTGTTTTTATTATTACTACTACTTTCTAATATACCTCAGTGAAAGTGTAAAGTCATCACAAAGTATACAGTCTAAATTTTTTATAGAGGATGATGAGATTAGCACAATGTCCATTTAAAAGCACTTCCACAAAACCCGAAATTGAGCTGCCAGCTGCTCCCACCATTTTTCGGAAATACTCAGAAAATATTTTTGAAGCAAATTAAATGAACAGAAGTTAGACTGAAAAGCACTATATCACAGTCTTTAAGAGCATAGACTATGGAATCAGGTTTCTAAGTTACTAGCTAAGGACTTAGACAAGTTCAGTAATTTCTCTGTGCCTAAATTTTCCCATTTGTAAAATGTGAATTTTAGTAGAGCCCACTTAAAAAGGTATTGATGAAGACTGAAAGAGATAATGCATATACACAAGGCTAACCCACAGCTGAGATTAGCTGCAAATAAGAACATGAACAATTTAACTGTGCAGGAATATTGAGGGTTTGACTAGGGCTTCCCATTGTAAAAGGAAGCAAAGAAGTTGATGGAGCTTAGTTTATTGGAGCTTAGAATCAACCTCAAAATACAACAGGCCTCCAGGGACCATTCCAAAGTGAGAGATAGATGTAAGGTAGTGTGTGTAAAACAGAGCAGGATAGAGCAGAACAGTATTTCTCAAATTCGCAGCCCTCATACCAAGTCAGTGTAGTTATTCCCTTTTCACTCTTTTTCCATTCTCAGAGAGAAAAGTGTGATGGAATTTTCATTTGATAGAATCAGTTTGGTGGTCCTTGTTGAGCTCCACTTGAACCCTTGCTAAGCTCCTTTTTTTTGTAAAGAGGAGCATGTACCTCGGGCCCTAATCCTTTGATAGAATACTGTATATTTTTAGCTGGAATTCAATATCATTATTCTGCTATTAAGTTTTATGACTATCTTTTTTTAAAATAATAGCCCTGTTTTTTTTCTTTATTATTATTATTTTTTGACTGTGTCAGGTCTTAGTTGCGGCATGTGGGGTCTGCGTTGAGGCATGTGGGGCCTTCGTTGAGGCATGTGGGACGTTTTTCGTTGCAGTGCGTGGGCTTCTCTCTAGTTGTGGCATGAGGGTTTTCTCCCTCCAGTTGTGGCGCATGGGCTCCAGGGCCCAGGGCTCTGTAGTTATAGCGCACAGGGTCCAGAGTGCATGGGCTCTGTAGTTTGTGGCACGCGGGCTCTCTTGTTGAGGCATGCAGGCTCAGTAGTTGCGGCGTGTGGGCCTAGTTGCCCGGTGGCATGTAGGATCTTAGTCCTCCGACAGGGATCAAACCCGCATACCCTGCATTGGAAGGCAGATTCTTTACCACTGGACCACTGGGGAAGTCCCTATGACTGTCTTTTATAAGTTAAGTAATACCGTCTTTACCATTAATAGTACACATAATATAAAGTTTCCTTTTACATTTTTTTAGCAAAAAAGAGTTTTTTTATACATCTGTATTGGAGTATAATTGCTTCACAATGTTGTGTTAGTTTCTGCTTTACAACAAACTAAATCTGCTATATGTATACATATATCCCCGTATCCCCTCCCTCTTGAGCCTCCCTCCCACCCCCCCATCCCACCCCCCTAGGTAATCACAAAGCATTGAGCTGATCTCCCTGTGCTATGCAGCAGCTTCCCACTAGCCATCCATTTTACATTTGGTAGTGTGTTTATGTCAGTGCTACACTCTCACTATGTCCCAGCTTCCCCTTCTCCCGCTGTGTCCTCAAGTCTGTTCTCTATGTCTGTGTCTTTATTCCTGCCTTCCCACCAGGTCCATCAGTACCATTTTTCTAGATTCCATATATATGTGTTAGCATATGGTATTTGTTTTTCTCTTTCTGACTTACTTCACTCTGTATGACAGACTCTATGTCCATCCACTTCACTACAAATTTCTCAGTTTCGTTCCCTTTTATGGCTGAGTAATATTCCATTGTATATATGTGCCACATCTTCTTTATCCATTCATCTGTCAGTGGACACTTAGGTTGCTTCCATGTCCTGGCTATCGTAAATAGTGCTGCAGTGAATATTGTGGTACATGACTCCTTTTGAATTATGGTTTTCTCTGGGTATATGCCCAGTAATGGGATTGCTGGGTCATATGGTAGTTTTATTTTTAGTTTTTTAAGGAATCTCCATACTGTTCTCCAGTGGCTGTATCAATTTACATTCGTACCAACAGTGCAAGAGGGTTCCCATTTCTCCACACCCTCTCCCGCATTTATTGTTTCTAGGTTTTTTGATAATGGCCATTCTGACTTGTGTGAGGTGATACCTCACTGTGGTTTTGATTTGCATTTCGCTAATGATCAGTGATGTTGAGCATCTTTTCATGTGTTTGCTGGCAATCTGTATGTCTTCTTTAGAGAAATGTCTATTTAGGTTTTCTGCCCATCTTTTGATTGGGTTGTTTGGTTTTCTGATATTGAGCTGCATGAGCTGCTTGGATATTTTGGAGATCAAGCCTTTGTCAGTTGCTTTGTTTGCAAATTTTTCTCCCATTCTGAGGGTTGTCTTTTTATTTTGTTTATGGTTTCCTTTGCTGTGCAAAAGCTTTTAAGTTTCCTTAGGTCCCATTTGTTTATTTTTGTTTTTATTTCCATTACTCTAAGAGGTGGGTCAAAAGGATCTTGCTGTGATTTATGTCATAGAGTGTTCTGCCTATGTTTTCCTCTAAGAATTTTATAGTGTCTGGCCTTACATTTAGGTCTTTAATCCATTTTGAGTTTATTTTTGTGTATGGTGTTAGGGGGTGTTCTAATTCCATTCTTTTACATGTAGCTGTCCACGTTTCCCAGCACCACTTACTGAAGAGGCTGTCTTTTCTCCATTGTATATTCTTGCCTCTTTTATCAAAGATAACGTGACCATATGTGCGTGGGTTATCTCTGGGCTTTCTATCCTGTTCCATTGATGTATATTTCTGTTTTTGTGCCAGTACCATACTGTTTTGATGACTGTAGCTTTGTAGTATAGTCTGATGTCAGGGGACCCGATTCCTCCAGCTCTGTTTTTCTTTCTCAAGATTGCTTTGGCTCTTCAGGGTTTTTTGTGTTTCCATACAAATTGTAAAATTTTTTGTTTGACTTTTGTGAAAAATACCATTGGTAATTTGATAGGGATTGCATTGAATCTGTAGATTGCTTTGGGTAGTAGAGTCATTTTCACAATGTTGATTCTTCCAATCCAAGAACATGGTATAACTCTCCATCTGTTTGTATCATCTTTGATTTCTTTCATCAGTGTCTTACAGTTGTCTGCATACAGGTCTTTTGCCTCCTTAGGTGGCTTTACTCCTAGGTATTTTATTCTTTTTGTTGCAACGGTAAATGGGATTGTTTCCTTAATTTCTCTTTCTGAATAGGAATGCAAGAGATTTCTGTGCATTAATTTTGTATCCTGCTACTTTACCAAATTCATTGATTAGCTCTAGTAGTTTTCTGGTGGCATCTTTAAGATTCTCTATGTATAGTATCATCTCATCTGCAAACAGTGACAGCTTTACTTCTTCTTTTCCAATTTGCATTCCTTTTCTTTCTTTTTGTTTTCTGACTGCCGTGGCTAAACCTTCCAAAACTATGTTGAATAATAGTGATGAGAGTGGGCACCCTTGTCTTGTTCCTGATCTTAGAGGAAACGTTTTCATTTTTTCACCATTGAGAATGATGTTTGCTGTGCGTTTGTCATATATGACCTTTATCATGTTGAGGTAGGTTCCCTCTACACCCATTTTTCTGGAGAGTTTTTTCAGAAATAGGTGTTGAATTTTGTCAGAAGCTTTTTCTGCATCTATTGAGATTATCATATAGTTTATATCCTTCAGTTTGTTAATATGGTGTATCACATTGATTGATTTGTGTATATTGAAGAATTCTTGCATTCCTGGGATAAACCCCACTTGATCATGGTGTATGATCCCTTTAATGTGCTGTTGGATTCTGTTTGCTAGTATTTTGTTGAGGTTTTTTGCATCTATGTTCATCAGTGATATTGGCGGGTAGTTTTCCTTTTGTGTGACATCTTTGTCTAGTTTTGGTATCAGGGTGATGGTGGCCTCCTAGAATGAATTTGGGAGTGTTCCTCCCTCTACTATATTTTGGAAGAGTTTGAGAGGAATAGGTGTTAGCTCTTCTCTAAATGTTTGATAGAATTCCCTGTGAAGCCATCTGGTCCTGGGCTTCTGTTTGTTGGAACATTTTTAATCACAGTTTCAATTTCATTACTTGTGATTGGTCTGTTCATATTTTCTGTTTCTTCCTGGTTCAGTCTCGGAAGGTTGTATTTTTCTAAGAATTTGTCCATTTCTTCCAGGTTGTCCATTTTATTGGCATATAGTTGCTTACCGTAATCTCTCATGATCCTTTGTATTTCTGCAGTGTCAGTTGTTACTTCTCCTTTTTCATTTGTAATTCTGTTGATTTGAGTCTTCTCCCATTTTTTTCTTGATGAGTCTGGCTAATGGTTTATCAATTTTGTTTATCTTCTCAAAGAACCAGCTTTTAGTTTTATTGATCTTTGCTATTGTTTCCTTCATTTCCTTTTCATTTATTTCTGATCTGATCTTTATGATTGGTTTCCTTCCAGTAACTTTGAGGGTTTTTATGTTCTTCTTTCTCTGATTGCTTTAGGTGTAAGGTTAGATTCTTTATTTGAGATTTTTCTTGTTTCTTGAGGTAGGGTTTATTGCTATAAGCTTCCCTCTTAGAACTGCTTTTGCTGCCTCCCGTAGGTTTTGGGTCATCATGTTTTCATTGTCATTTGTTTCTAGGTATGTTTTGATTTCCTTTTTGATGTCTTCAGTGATCTCTTGGTTATTTAGTAGTGTATTGTTTAGCCTGCATGTGTTTGTAGTTTTTACAGATTTTTTCCTGTAATTGATATCAAGTCCCATAGCATTGTGGTCAGAAAAGATGCTTGATATGATTTCAGTTTTCTTAAATTTACTGAGGCTTGATTTGTGACCCAAGATGTGATCTATCCTGGAAATGTTCTGTGTGCACCTTAGAAGAAAGTGTATTCTGTTGTTTTTGGATGGAACGTCCTATAAATATCAATTAAGTGCATCTGGTCTAATGTGTCATTTAAAACTTGTGTTTCCTTATTTATTTTCTGTTTGGATGATGTCCATTGGTGTAAGTGGGGTGTTAAAGTCCCCTACTATTATTGTGTTACTATCAATTTCCCCTTTTATGGCTGTTAGCTTTCGCCTTACTTACTGAGGTGCTGCTGTGTTGGGTGCATAAATATTTACAGTTGTTATATCTTCTTCTTGGATTGATCCCTTGATCATTATGTGGTATCCTTCCTTATGTCTTGTAATAGTCTTTATTTTAAAGTCTGTTTTGTCTGATATGAGAATTGCTACACCAGCTCTCTTTTGATTTACATTTGCATGGAATATATTTTCCATCCCCTCACTTTCAGTCTGTATATGTCCCTAGGTCTGAAGTGGGTCTCTTGAAGACAGCATATATATGGGTGTTGTCTTCATATCTATTCAGCCAGTCTGTTTCTTATGGTTGGAGCATTTAATTGATTCACATTTAAGATAATTATTGATATGTATATTCCTATTACTATTTTCTTAATTGGGGGGGTTTGTTTTTGTAAATCCTTTTATTCTCTTGCATTTCCCACTTAAAGAAGTTCCTTTAGCATTTGTTGTAGGGCTGTTTTGGTGGTGCTGAATTCTCTTAGCTTTTGCTTGTCTGTAAAGCTTTTGATTTCTCTGTTGAACCTGAATGAGATCCTTTCTGGGTAGAGTAATGTGGGTTGTAGGTTTTTCCCTTTCATCATTTAAAATATATCCTGTCACTCCCTTCTGGCCTGCAGAATTTCTGCTGAAAAATCAGCTGATAACCTTATGGGGATTCCCTTGTATGTTATTTGTTACTCTTCCCTTGATGCTTTTAATATTTTTTCTTTGTATTTTATTTTTGATAGTTTGATTAATATGTGTCTCGGCATGTTTCTCCTTGGGTTTATCCTGTATTGGACTCTCTGCGCTTCCTGAACTTGATTAACTATTTCCTTTTCCCTATAATCTCTTTAAATATTTTCTCAGACCCTTTCTTTTTCTCTTCTTCTTCTGTGACCCCTATAATTCGAACATTGGTACGTTTAATGTTGTCCCAGAGGTCTCTGAGACTGTCTTCAATTCTTTGTATTCTTTTTTCTTTATTCTGCTCTGTGGCAGTTATTTCCACCATTCTATCTTCCAGCTCACTTATCCGTTCTTTTACCTCAGTTATTCTGCTATTGATTCCTTCTAGAGTATTTTTAATTTCAGTGATTGTGTTGTTTAAAACTGTTTGTTTGGGCTTCCCTGGTGGCACAGTGGTTAAAAATCTGCCTACCAATGCAGGGGACACAGGTTCGAATCCTGGTCCGGGAAGATCCCATATGCTGCGGAGCAACTAAGCCCCTGCGCCACAACTACTGAGCCTGTGCTCTAGAGCCTGTGAGCCACAGCTCCTGAGCCCACATGCTACAACTACTGAAGCCCGCACGCCTAGAGCCAGTGTTCTGCAACAAGAGAAGCCACTGCAACGAGAAGCCCACTCCACGCAACGAAGAGTAGCCCCCACTTGCTGCAACTAGAGAAAGCCTGTGCAGAAACAAAGACCCAATGCAGCCAAAATAATAATAATAATAATATATATATATATATATATATTAAAAAAACAGCAAAAAACTGTTTGCTCTTTAGTTCTTCTAGGTCCTTGTTAAACATTTCTTGTATTGTCTCCATTCTATTTCCAAGATTTTGGATTGTCTTTACTATCATTACTCTGAATTCTTTTTCAGGTAGCCTGCCTGTCTCCTCTTCATTTGTTTGGTCTTGTGGGTTTTTACCTTGCTCCTTTGTCTGCTGCTTATTTCTCTGCTTTGTCATTTTGTTTAACTTACTGTGTTTGGGGTCTCCTTTCTACAGGCAGCAGGGTTGTAGTTCCTCTTACTTCTGTTGTCTGTCCCCAGTGGGTGCGGTTGGGCCAGTGGCTTGTGTAGGCTTCCTGGTGGGGAGGACTGGTGCCTGTGTTCTGGTGGGTGGAGCTGGATAGTGTCCTTCTCATGGGCAGGGCCACGTCCCGTGGTGTGTTTTGGGGTGTCTGTGATCTTAATATGATTTTAGGTAGCCTGTCTGCTAATGGGTAGGGTTGTGTTCCTGTCTTGCTAGTTGTTTGGCATGAGGTGTCCAGCACAGGAGCTTGCTGGCTGTTGGGTGGAGCTGGGTGTTAGTGTTGAGATGGAGACCTCTGGGAGCGCTCTCTCCGATTATTACTCCATGGGGCCGGGAGTTGTCTGGTGGTCAGCATTCTGGACTTGGCTCTCTCATGTCGGAGGCTCAGGCCCGACCCCCAGCCGGAGCACCAAGACCCTGAAAGCCACATGGCATGGAAGAAAAGGAAGAAGAAAAACAAAACAAAAACAAACAAACAAAAAACAAACAGACAAAACCCCAAGACAACTGGTAAAAGCAAAGCTAAACAGACAAAATCACAGAAAGAAACATACACACATGCACTCACAAAAAGAAAAGAGAAGAAAAAAAAAGAAAACCAACAAGAGAGCAACCAAACCAATAAACAAACCCCAAAATGAAAACAAACACTAAAAATTAAACTAACAAAACAATAAAACCAGAAACAAATTAAATGCAGAAAGCAAACTAAAAAAAAAGGCAATGAAAGCGTCAGACACACAAAAATGATCAAAAAAAATGTAAAGACAAAGATGAAAACAAAAGGAAAAAATACAGAACAAAGTAGAATAGAAAAATGTAAAATAAAGTTTAAAATGAAAAGAAAGCAAAACAAAGAAAAAAACAAACACAAGGAAAAAACAATAAAAAAGTACAGTAGAAAAAGTACAGTAGAAAGGGGAAAAAAAGAAAATTGAAATATATTAAAAATAAAAGCATGAAAAAGAAAAGAAAAAGTAAATAAAAATTAAAAGCACAATAAAAAAGAACAACAGAACAGCAACAGAAGAATTAGTGACATTTCTCAGTGTCCGTGCCCACACAGCGAGCCATGGCCAATCTCTGCCTGCCCAGGAAGTCCTCCAGTACTTCTGGGTAGTCTCTGGACTTGCTTTGGGCACTCTGGGGCCATCTCAGACTCTGATCTGGCCTTAGTCCTGCGTGTACTTGCCCCCAAAGTCCACAGCTGCCCCCAAAGTCCGCAGCCTCAATTGTGGAAACACTTGCTCTCTGTTCAGGTATTCCACAGATGCAGGGTCCAAAGTCCACAGCTGCCCCCAAAGTCCACAGCCTCAATTGTGGGAACACTCGTTGTCTGTTCAGGTATTCCACAGATGCAGGGTTTACCAAGCCAACTGCGGGGATTTAATGTGCTACTCCTGTGGCTGCGTGGGGGTATTTCCCTTTCTTTTCTTTGGCTGCACAGCCCTTGGGGTTCAGCTTTGGTTTTGGCCCCACCTCTGTGTGTGGGCTGCCCTCAGGCATCTGTTCCTTGCCCAGGCAAGAGGGGGTGAAAGCAGCGGCTGATTGTGGCTCACTTGCTCACTCGGGGTGGGGGAGGGAGGGATATGGCAGTCACAACTGGGATGTGTGGGGAGAGCCTGTGGCAACAGAGGCCAGTGTGAAGTTGCAAGAGCCTGAGGCACGCCGTGTGATCTCCCAGGGAAGTTGGCCCCAGATCGTGGGACCCTCAGCAGTGGGGGGCTGCACAGGCTGCTGGGAGGGTGTGGACAGTGACCTGCCTTGCACACAGGACCCTTGATGGCAGCGGGGGCAGCCCCTGGGGTTCAAGATAACAGCTGCGCTTGCGATCGTGCTCCCGTAGGTGTTGCCCTGCCATCTGTGAGCGCACAGAGCCGGAAGCTCCTATGCTTCCCCGAGGCACCCTGCAACAAAGGTCTCCTGCCTCTCTGACAGGCCTAGGCTTTTCCCCAGACTCCCTCCCGGCTAGCTGTGGCACACTAGCCTCCCCGCAGGCTGTCCTCACACAGCCAACCCCAGTCCTCTCCCTGGGATCTGACTTCCGAAGCCCGAGCCTCAGCTCCCAGCCCCCACCTGTCCTGGTGGGCGAGCAGACAAGTGTCTCAGGCTGGTGGGTGCTGGTCAGTGCCGATCCTCCGTGTGGGAATCTCTCCGTTCTGCCCTCCGCACCCCTGTTGCTGCGCTCTCCTCTGTGGCTCCGAAGCTTCCCCACCACGGCCCCACCACTGAGGGGGCTTCCTAGTGTGTGGAAACTTTTCCTCCTTCACGGCTCCCTCCCAGAGGGGCAGGTCCTGTCCTGATTCCTTTGTCTCTTTTCTTTCTTTTTTCTTTTGCCCTACCCAGGTACGTGGGGAGTTTCTTGCCTTTTTGGAAGTCGGAGGTCTCCTGCCAGCATTCAGTAGGTGTTCTGTAGGAGTTGTTCCACATGTAGATGTATTTCTGATGTATTTGTGGGGAGGAAGGTGATCTCCACGTCTTACTCCTCTGCCGTCCTGAAGGTCTCCCTGAAAGAGATAATTAAAAATTAAGTAAATTTTTATAGGAGTATAGGAGCTCCACAGTAAAATAAAATATCACAAAGGTGGAACACAAATGACTGACTAGAAAATCCTTGGGCTGATGGTTTGGGACTGAGTTCTATACCAGCTCTGCCCTTCAGCAGTTATGCAACCTTGGAAATGCATTTCCCATGCCTGAGTCCCCCATTTTCTGACCTGTAAAGTGAGTGAGTTGGACAAGAGAGAATTGCCATGGTTCTGTCCAGCTTGAATATTCTAGCATTTGGTCAGGGTAAGTGTCAGAAAACCTTCCTTGATGGTGGAGGGATGACTTGGCTTGGAAGGATTTGCTTTGCAGGGAGGTGGGGAACAGTGAGGCTGAACAGAGGCACCGTGCCAGGGACACACGGGGTATATTTATTCTCTGGCTATATTTATTCATGCTTACCAGCCCTAAGTTGCCATCCTTATTTTAGGGCTGAAAATGTTCGTTTCAGGCACCCAAACTTTGAATAACCCAGTAAATCTATACCAACATGTGGCCAATTCATCTCTTTCTTATTTTCCCAGATTTCCTTTCCTATGACCTTGGAAAAATATGTATTTACCCCTTCTAAAGAAAATGCTTTGGGTGGGTCCTGTTTCCTATTTTCTGTCTATTATGCCCATAGCTATCACTTACCAAGCTTTTAGCATGTACCAGGCACTCTGTAAAGCACTTTAAGTATATTATATAGCTTAATCTTGCAACAGTTTTGAAGAGGGAGATACTGCTATTATCCCCATTTTACAATGAGGAAACTGGGGCTCAGAGAGCTTAAGTGACTCACTCAAGGTCACATAGCTTGTAAGAGGCAGAAATGGGATTCAAATACAGGTCTGTTGGATTCCAAAGCCCATACTCTGAAATCATTACAGTATACATTATTAGCATTTTCTATATGTTTTTTTAATCTTAAAGTGAAAATCAAGGAGTTGCGTATCTAAAATTGAGGGTTTCTTTCTTTTTAAAATTTAAATGCTTTCAATATATGTTAATAGAGTGGAATTCTCTCACGTTATTAAAATCACAAGTGTGTGGGCTATGCCAATACAGGAAAATGTTTAATGTGAAATAGCCCTGGGGAAACCCAGTGCACAGGGGAGTGTATGATTGCAACTCTGCTAAAGTAATTTTAATATACAGTGGCACAGACTGTGCAGAATTTTGAAGGATTTAGATAGTTCAGAGTTTAATGTGTTTTAGACTTTTTTTCCTGCAAGTTTACTTAACTCCTAAATATGCAAATTTATATGGAGAAGTAAGGACTTTTTTTTGAAAGTGAGTAAACAAGAGTAATTTTTAAAGGAGCCCCACTATGGCTAGACCTCTGGATTCACACATTATAGGCCCACCTGAAGTATTTAGTGAGCAGGTGATTCCAGGAGACAATTAAAAATCTCTCCTTAACTCCCAGTCCTTTATTGTCCTGAATCAACTTCATTGAAACAGAATTTAGTAAGAATGTTCCTCTTCCCAGAAGTTCGTAAACATTTTGGGTAACCAACCATATGAAAAATACACATGTGAACATGCATGTAATACTTTGCAAACAGTTTCAGTGGACCCATGGGCCCCTGGGCTCAGGTGAAACACCGTGCTAAGAAAAAGTCTTCTGAAGTCCCAGCCTGGACAGTTGGAATAAAGTTGGAGTGAACCTGAAAGGGTCTGGGTTTCATGGCAGGAGAGCAGAGGTGTTCCTCCCAGTGGTCTCTTACCTTGGTGTGGGGGTCTTGTGGGTGTTTTTTACAAAGGACGTTCATGACTGTTTCATCTTCACAACCACCTTCCAGTCTAGACAGAGCAAATGATTTGTACTGCGGTTTTAAGAGTGCAGATTTGGGAGCTAGTTGCTAGGATTAAAATACAGACTTTGTTATTTACTACCTATGTAATATTGGGCATGCTAGTTAATTTTTCTAAGCTTGTCTCGTCTTCTATAAAGGGCAGATGATGATAATGATGATGATGAGAAGGACATTTGGTAGCTTCCTGGGTTGTGACAATTCAATGATACATGTCATGTAAGCACTTAGCACAGTGTCTGGCTGTGAGAAAACCCTAAGTACAGTCACCCTCCATATCCACAGGTTCCAAATCCTCAGATTCAACCAACTACGGATCAAAAATATTTGGAAAAAAAAAATTCCAGAAAGCTCCCAAAGCAAAACTTCAATTTACATAGCATTTGCATTTTATTTACACCTATTTACATAGCATTTACATTGTACTAGGTATTATAAGTAACTTAGAGATCATTTAAAGTATAGGGGAGGGGGCTTCCCTGGTGGCGCAGTGGTTGAGAGTCCGCCTGCCGATGCAGGGGACGCGGGTTCGTGCCCCAGTCTGGGAAGATCCCACATGCCGCGGAGCTCCTGGGCCCGTGAGCCATGGCCGCTGAGCCTGCACGTCCGGAGCCTGTGCTCCGCAACGGGAGAGGCCACAACAGTGAGAGGCCCGCGTACCGCAAAAAAAAGAAAAAAAAAAAAAGTATAGGGGAGGATGTGTGTAGGATATCCACAAATACTGTGCCATTTTATATCAGGGGTTGAGCATCCTTGGATTTTGATTTGGGGATCGGGGAGGTCCTGGAACCAATCTCCTATTGATACCAAGGGACAACTGTAAACGACTTGCTTAGGCTAACACAACCAGCAGTGAGCCTCTATCTCAGATCATTCATCAACTCCAAGTCCACCCCTTATAATTGATGATAAATTATAATGCATTCATTTTGTATTATCTTTCTACTGCATGTAATCATGTAGCTGTGTAACTTTATATGGTTTTCCCCTTTTTTCTGTTTCACATAAATTAGACAGTTTTTCAGAGAAATTAGTGAAATGGATCATGAAGTATTCCTGTCAACAAATTATTTCATAACAAGGTTAAAAGTTTGTTGCTAAGACATACTTGTAAACTTTTGTCATTTAAATCAACGGCTTCACTGAAGAAAGCATGCTAATAATTTAGGTGAAGTTGCCGGTGACCAATTTCAGCCCCATCTCTGCCATGCTTCCTCCTTGTTCTCTCTGAGGTCCTCCTTCCCTGATTCGGCCCCCGACAGGCTCCCTCTCAGCACCCCCATCTTTCATATCCTGGCTCTAGTGTTACTTCCTCAGTCTTCCCTAACTCACCCCCCTCCTCCTCCCCTGTCCCCATCCCCACCTAACTAGCAGTCCCTCTGCTTTAAATTCTCCGTTTTTGTTGTTTTATCTCCTTTTAAAAATTAAATTGAGTAATTATTTGACTCATACCTGTTTTATCTACCAGACCATAACAGACAGGAAAGCAGAGCCTGTATATTGTGCACTCACGCTGCGCTTCACTTTTGGTTGAATAAACAAATAAACAGTTTTGTTTGGGCACTGACTCTGTGCCCAGCCCTGGAACAGCACATATTGTACCTCTCATCCTCCCATCAAATTTTCGGGCAGGTAGTGTTTTATTCATTTTATACCTCGAGAAAGTGGAGGGTCTGAGGGGATAAATAACTCACTTCAGATTACAGGGTAGGTAAAATGGCAGAGGCCCACTGCCTCCCATGATTTCTTGAGGCTCAGGGATACCGCGGGCAGTGAAAGGCTGCAGTCTCTGTAAACTCTGGAGGGCTGGAAGCAGGATTCATGGAATTCTCCAACACCCCAGAGAGCAACAGTCCACTGCTAGTCAATTAGAAGAGGAATCATCAGAAACCCAATCCCCCTGACTAATGAGGTGCCCAAAATTGAAATGTTGCTTATAATCTCTTTCTTCCTAGACTATCTGGACCAAAATTTGAAGGTATTAAAGAATCATTTTCATTTTTCTAAAAGAAATCTAAACACTTGAACGTTAAAAAACAACTTGTCGTCGGAGAGAAAGTTAGAATGGGTTTCAGTATTAACTTCTTGATGATGTTTGAAATATGCCGATCTTGTTGGAGCAGATGTGCCACAAATGGTTTCCAATGTCCTGTTAAACCCTGGGATGCCTTAGAGGCTGTAAAAATAAAATTCTGAACATAATTTCGTTCTGGCAAAGGCTGGGCAATACTTCTGGATTGGACCAAAATAACTAATGGGCTCAGGCATAGAGGATCAATGGCATTCTCTGGTTGGTGAACTTCTTATGTGAAGATTAAATGGAATCATGAGATTGTAATTAGTCATAATTATAGCAATAGTTTCTTCTGTTTTTGTCTCTTTGCTGAGGCAGTTGCCCGTGATGGCTTTGGAATAACTTGTTCCTGAGCCTGGGAAGGGCTCTGAAAAGGAAGTTTTCCATTCAACTCTCAAATACCCTACTTACGCATTAGGACAAAAATGAGTTACTTTTAGAGTTACTCATTTCAAAAGCTTTTTAATTTTTTCTTCCTCAGATGGAAGTACTGGGTTAGGGAAGCACCTAGGGCCAGCTATAGCGTGCAACCAACTTTGTTGCTGATGGAGAAACACCAGGCCTAAGGTGGGAAGACCAATAATGAGGAATGAGACCAAGTGGAAATTCATTCCCCTCGGGAAGGCCATGTATCAGAAGTGCTACCTCACACCAGGCCCTCTGCATGACTGCTTTTTTGCTCTTTTCCAGCTGTGGGGTGTTAATGGGAGGTAAATTGCTACCAGGATGTCTGGAGCACATCCCCTGTGGGATACTGGTTCTACTCTTCCATCTCCCATCTGATTGCCGAGTTCTGTTCTTTTCCTCCACTCGATAAGAAAATCCTTTGGTGAAAATATCTGTCACTTCATTCCTTTTGTGAGCCCATTCTTTAAAGAGATGGAAAGTAATGCGAGTCCTGGAAAATTCTAGAAACCCCCTACCCTAGGCAAATGCACACTCTTTGTTTGACTCCGGGCCCTACTGAGGTCTGGAAACATAGAAGACAGGGTTAGGGTGCATTTTACAGCTTCTCTAGAAGGAAGGTCTATCTTGTGAGTTTTTTTAATAAATAAATTTATTTATTTATTTGTGGCTGCATTGGGTCTTCGTTGCTGCACATGGGCTTTCTCTAGTTGTGGTGAGCGGGGTCTACTCTTTGTTGCGGTGCACAGGCTTCTCATTGCGGTGGCTTCTCTTGTTGCGGAGCACGGGATCTAGGCATGCGGGCTTCAGTAGTTGTGGCTCGTGGGCTCTAGAGCACAGGCTCAGTTGTTGTGGTGCATGGGCTTAGTTGCTCTGTGGCATGTAGGATCTTCCTGGACCAGAGCTCGAACCTGTGTCCCCTGCACTGGCAGGTGGATTCTTAACCACTGCGCCACCAGGGAAGTCCCTGGAATTTGCTTTCTTAAAAGACTCCCAAGGTATGCATTAATGTTTGAGATCAAGGGTCATAGTAATGAGAGCTCAGACTTTAAAATCAGACAGTCTAGATTTGAATGTGGCCTCTGCCATTTACTACTTGTGTGACCTTGGGCTAGTAACTTAGCTTCCTTTCAGCCTCAGTTTCCTTACCAATAAAATGAGGGCAATAATACCACGTAGGATTGTGAGGATAAAAGATAATATGTGCATAGCAAGCACTTAACCAAGTGCTTTTATATAAGAAGTATTCAGTATGTATTTTTATTAAAACCTAAAACTATCAGAGAAGGGAGCAGGCCTAAGAAAGCTCACAAGGAACAGATAAATATTATGTTTGAACTATGGCGCACCCCAGAATATGACATAACATGCTGTTTTGTTGATGATTAAATAAGGAATGCAAAGGATGTAAGCAGTATTAGTTTTATCATGACCATTTCCTCCTTTTCCCAATATAGTAATGCACAACCACGTTGCTTTACTCCTCTGGGATCCTCTCCCATTGGCCCCTGCCCCTGTTATTGAATGAAGAAATTAGATTCATAGAGATGACTTCCCACTCTTAGCTCTTGACTTGAGCTGAATCCCTCATAGAGAGCGCTCTGGCTGGGGAGTGGTGGAGGCACCTGCTTTGTCCTGTGGGGGCCTGGTTTTTGTGCCAACAGCCTGCATGTTGGGAGGAATGTCTGGAACTTCAAGCTGGCATTTGCTAAGTGTCAAAGCTCTGAGCAGTTCCTTTCTAACTGAGCCCCAGGGAACCTCAGGGCCCAATGTATTAAGCAAATGAACAATCTTTGGGCCCTAGGTCATGCTGATGGATGCAGCACTCTAGTCCTGCCTGCCAGATCTGTATAGGTATCAAGCATTCCAGGATCTGTTCAGTACAACTTCTCAAGTGAAAAAAAAGCCAGCAAGCCACATAACAAGATAATAACTGCAGGAGCAAAATGACTATGTTTGGCTGTGCTGTAAACATGCTTGGAAGAGTTTGAAGGAATGTCTAAACCTGAAAGACAAGTTGGGCCTCATCTTTAAAATTTCTTTTAACTTTGATGATTTAAGATTTTTAGATTCCAGGTTCTATCATGTTATACAAAATCGCTTCTCTTAGGAAGTCTCTCTCTTCTGCTGAATTTCCAACAGTTGGAAACAGGATGGGTGACATCTGCAGTTGAAACCAGGCCATGTTATCAAACAGTTGGCAAATCTGAGTTATTCTCTTCTCACCAGAATGGGTGCAGGGTTGCATGTTAATTTACAATTACTCATAAAGTAGATGGCAAAGGCTTCTCTTTTGTCAACGCGTGGACACACAAATTAGGTAATATTGAATGGGCAATGAATATTTCATTTCCACCTTGCCTCATGGTGCCAGTCACCTTAAATGAGACCACTGTCACCTCAGCAGTGCCTCACACTTGGTTAGATACCCCAGACTTGCTGCATTTTGGCCTCAGGTTGTCAGCTGAATTCTGTCACTGACCCTGCAAGCATGGAAGCAGAACCACATAAGCCTCTCTCCAGTTTATGCTGGGTATGAACTCCAGTATTTCCAAGTGGTCTTTGGTTCTGACTGTATGACAGAGCAAATTCATAGAAAGACTGAATAAAAAATAGAATTTTTTTTTTTTTTTTTTTTTTTTTTTTTTGTGGTACGCGGGCCTCTCACTGTTGTGGCCTCTCCCGTTGCGGAGCACAGGCTCCGGATGCGCAGGCTCAGCAGCCATGGCTCACGGGCCCAGCCGCTCCGCGGCATATGGGATCCTCCCAGACCGGGGCACGAACCCGTATCCCCTGCATCGGCAGGCGGACTCTCAACCACTGCGCCACCAGGGAGGCCCAAAAATAGAATTTTTTTAAACATCTTTATTGGAGTATAATTGCTTTACAATGGTGTGTTACTTTCTGCTTCATAACAAAGTGAATCAGTGATATGTATACATGTGTTCCCATATCTCCTCCCTCTTGCCTCTCCCTCCCTCCCACCCTCCCTACCCCACCCCTCCAGGTGGTCACAAAGCACTGAGCTGATTTCCCTGTGGTATGCGGCTGCTTCCCACTAGCTATCTATTTTACGTTTGGTAGTGTATATATGTCCATGCCACTCTCTCACTTTGTCACAGCCCACGCTTCCCCCTCCCCATATCCTCAAGTCCATTCTCTAGTAGGTCTGTGTCTTTATTCCCGTCTTGCCGCTAGGTTCTTCATGACCTTTTTTTTTCTTAGATTCCATATATATGTGTTAGCATACAGTATTTGTTTTTCCCTTTCTGACTTACTTCACACTATATGACAGACTCTAGGTCCATCCATCTCACTACAAATAACTCAATTTCGTTTCTTTTTATGGCTGAGTAATATTCCACTGTATATATGTGCCACATCTTCTTTATCCGTTCATCTGTCGATGGACACTTAGGTTGCTTCCATGACCTGACTATTGTAAATAGAGCTTCAATGAACATTGTGGTACATGACTCTTTGAATTATGGTTTTCTCAGGGTATATGCCCAGTAGTGGGATTGCTGGGTCGTATGGTAGTTCTATTAAAAAATAGAATTTTGTAAAACATCTGGCACGAAAGACAGAAAAATCTCCAGGTGCCAGAAATGAAGATACCAATGAAAGCCAGGACAATAATGGAGGGCTGGCATTTCAGCAAAATTTCTGACCCAGATATAGGCTCCAAGACCTGAGGGTTGGGGACCTGACACCCACTAGAGGTATAGGGGATGTGACCTCAAGCCCTCACTAGGCAGGAAAACTAGAACTAAGCTTTGGCATAAAGCTGGGAGCCTTGACAGGTTGTACTTCCCATGGAATGGCAACTGTAACAACTCTACATTTGAGTCTAGGAAAGAAGAAAGTTTGCCACTTGTCTAGGGCCCTGGTTTAAAATAAGAAAAAAAGTTACATCCAAGAAACTAAAACCCCAGGTCTGTGCCACATATGGGTATGGTATCCAAATGTGTACTGCTGATAAGTTAGCACAAACTGCTCAGGTCAATTAGACACCTAGGGTACAATCCAAGCAATTGTAAAACTATTTTATTTGGGACATTTTTACAACTCAGGGCACAAAGAACGCACAAAAGAAAATTAACCACCGTGAGAGAGAGCCAGCTGGTACAGCAAAAGGATAATGAGTGCCCCAAGAATCAGAAATAATACATAAATATGAGACTGTAAAATAGGTATATTTGAAATGATTAAAGATGTGAGAGAAGGAATAGTATAATAAAAAGAAGCAGAAGATTTTAAAAAAATATACAGATAGAACTTGTACATAGGTTGGCCAACTGTCTCGCTTTGCCCAGGCCTGAGGGACTTCCCAGGACATGAGACTTTCACTGCTAATAGAGTCTCTGGCAAAGCAGGATAGTTGGTCACACTGTTTCAGCTGGTAATTGAAGAGATTTTTAATAAAGGGACCATTTATAAACTTGTGGACAGAGTTTGGGGAACCCAACAAGGAAGGATGCTGTACCCTGAACCTAACAGTAATGGGGAGCCATTACCACTCCTAAGCCTGAAGGGGCAAGGAGAGGGTGAGGTTACTGAAACCCAGATAAGCTAAATAAATAAGCTCCGTGGAGCGTGCTGCCTGATAGGAGCTTTTAGTGGAGAGAAACACAACAATTTCCTCTTACCTTCCCTCTGAGCTCCTGTTGGGGCCTCCCATTGGCTTAACTCAACTAAAAACCAGAGGACAAAGGAGCCCATTGACATAGGTCATATAAGTCACCCTACTGAGACACAGTGACACAAAGTAAAGAAGGATGCAGAATGGATCTTGACTGGCAAATGAAAAATAACTAGGACAAACACACAGTGAAACTGACCATCTGAATACCTGTATATGAAACTTCTTGTGTTTAGCAGGTCATACAATATCAGAATGAGGAGAAAGAGTATCAGGGTGAGAATTAAAAGAACTGAGCCTTGGTGACACATGTGGGATTCACAATCCATGGGACTCTGAGAAAATATCTTTCTTTACATCACATTATCTATTAATTATGAAATCTTTCTAGAATAGAGGTCTCAAGCTGGAAGACCGTGGATCAAATCTTAATGCATATGTGTATTGTTTGGCCAATACAATATATTTTTTTAAATATTTATTTATTTACTTGGCTGCACCAGGTCTTAGTTGTGGCACATGGGATCTTTGTTGCTACATGCGGATCCTCCTTGCGGCACTCGGGATCTTTTTTTTAGTTGCAGCATGCGGGCTCTTAGTTGTGGCATGGGGGAATCTAGTTCCCTGACCGGGGATCGAACCTGGGCCCCCTACATTGGGAGCCTGGCGTCTTAACCACTGGACCACCAGGGAAGTCCACAATATTTTAAAATAAATCTGAATGAATGAACAACATTGAAAAAGTCAGGAGAACTCACCTGTTTAGGCAGCACCCCCGCCTCCCAGTTCCCAAGGCCCCACCTGGCCGACTTCACTCATTTGTATTACCTTCCTGGTCCCCATGGGAGTTTGAATTTGCAACCCTTGAAGGAGCTCTTTCAGCTTTAACAATCTGTGAAATTTAAAGCATGCTGTATATGTTGCGTATGAACATAGGCTTTATGAGTTTTCGAATCTAGGTAGATTCTGAAGTTGGCAGGTGTTTATTTTTGCATATCTTTGTTTACATCTTAAACACAGCACATATGCAGTTTTATGAAGCATATGGTTTTCCATGTGCCTAACTACACTTTGTTGATTTTTCCTTTTCCTAAGTTCTCCAAAACCCCAATAGAATAAACACAAGCTGCCACTTGGAAAACAATTCTGAGGAAGAACCCAGCTGGGGTGGAAAAAGTGAGGGGACCCAAAAAGTTGCCAAGTGGCCATATTCTGGGTATGAGTTTCTACAGTTCATGAAGACTATTCTTTTTTTTCTCCCCCTTTGCATGGTATATGGTGAGCATGGGTGTGACACAGCTCAGGGGTGGGATTGCCTTTTACATTTTTGGCTTATGGTGGAGAATGGAGCAAAAAAGTAAATTCAGCCTTTCTGTGGCAGACCTTGAATAGAAACACCTGGAAATGTTTTTCTGGGTGATGGGCCCTGGGTTTTACACCTCCTGCCAATAGTCATGGCCAGAGGTCACAGCAAGAAGAAGATTGTTTTCCAGGCTCAGGGAAAATATAAGTCTGAAAAGGAGTTTTTCTCCACAGACCAGCCCTGCTTAATAGATGCTAACAGTGAGCTTGTCAGGCCAGGGAACCTTGAGGTAGCCATTAGTAGGAATTGCAGTAACATTCCCAGAGGGACTGAGAAACTGGCACTGTCTAGCCAGCATTTGGTACTGAATCTGACTGCTTGCCAGACTTACGAAGGATTTCCCCTTCAGCCCTCCCTCAGCACTTACCCGGTACACTGTTTCAGCCATTGCTGGAAGATGATTAGGCCAAAGGATTAAAGTGTTGAAAGAGAAGCTTCTAAGTCCTTTTCCAGAATAAACAAAGATTCTGGGTTGAACATAAATTGTGTGAACATGTATTAATTTTCCTCTGGACAAGACTTGTGCTAATCCCCTTTGCCTCAAGGAAAGGTGAACGTGTTTTTGAGTGTTGCAGGCTGAATTGGTACCTGATGAAGTTGTAAAGGAGCAAATTTTGTCTTACGGTCTCCTGTTCCCTTGCATTGCCCACCATTTGCCATTCCTATGCCTGCCTGCATCCCTGGCACCTCCTGTTGTCTTTATGCACCTGTCTTACCTGCTAGCCACCTGTCTGTCAGCCCCCACCACAACTTTCCTCTCCTGTGTGCCCCTGTGTCAATGAGGTTTCCTGCTGGGTTTGGATGCCCATAGAATTTAGTGTCCAAACCAGGACAGTTTTTTTAGAAAAATTGGGGTATAGTTGATTTACGATACTGTGTTAGTTTCAAGTGTACAGCAACGTGATTAAGTTAACTTTTTAGATTGTATTCCATTATAGGTTATTACAAGATATTGAATATGATCCCCTGTGTTATACTGTAAATCCGTGTTGCTTATCTATTTTATGTCTAGTAGTTTATATCTGTTAATCCCATACTCCTGATTTGTCCCTTCTTCTCCCCTTTGGTAACCATGTTTGTTTTCTATCTCTGTGAGTCTGTTTCTGTTTTGTATATAGATTCATTTGTATTATTTTTAGATTCCACGTATAAGTGATATCATATAGTATTTGTCTTTGCCTTACTTCACTAAGTATGATATTCTCTAAGTTCATCCATGTTGTTTCAAATGGCATTATTTCATTCTTTTTTATAGCTGAGTAATATCCCATTGTATATATATAACACATCTTTTTAATCCAGTCTTCTGTTGATGGGCACTTGGGTTGTTTCCATGACTTGGCTATTGTAAATAGTGCTGCTATGAACACTGGGGTGCATGTATCTTTTCAAATGAGAGTTTTTATTTTTTCTGGATAAATACCCAGGAGAGGGATTGTTGGATCATATGGTAGGTCTGTTTTTTTTGTTTTCCAAGAAACTTCCATACTATTTTTCATAGTGGCTACACCATTTTCATCCCACCAACAGTATAGGAGGGTTCCCTTTTTTCCACACCCTCTCCAGCATTTATTATTTGTAGACTTCTTGATGATAGCCATTCTGACCAGTGTGAGGTGATAGATCATTATGGTTTTGATTTGCATTTCTCTAATAATTAGTGATGTGGAGCATCTTTTCATGTGTCTGTTAGCCATCTGTATGTCTTCTTCAGAAAAATGTCTATTTAGGTCTTCTGCCTATTTTTCGATTGGGTTGTTTGTTTTTTTGATACTGAGTTGCATGAGCAGTTTGTATATTTTGGATATTAACCCCTGTCAGTCACATGGTTTGCAAATATTTTCTCCCATTCCATAGGTTGTCTTTTTGTTTCATTGATGAAAACCAGGACACTTTTAAGAGTAAAAAAAGAGTGTTCTAAATAATTATACCTACATGACAATATTTTATATACCCAGAGAATATACTTGTGTTTCCACACGGGCCTTCTAGCAATTTTTAAAAAATTAAAGTGTAGTTGATTTACAACGTTATATTAGGTTCAGGTGTACAACATAGTGATTCAATATTTTTATAGATTACACTCCATTTAAAGTTATAAAATATTGGTTGTATTTCCTGTTCATCCTTATATCTAATTCATTTCATATGTAGTAGTTTGTGCTTCTAGTGATATTTATACCTTGAACCCAACAAAGTTCTCTAATGTTGGGGATTCTGATACTCTGACATAGCAGCAGGTTGAACAATTTGGGGGCAGGTAGGGCTTTTGTACCTGGTCAAATTAAACCAAGTGAGTCTAGGGAGGCCCATTTGGAAGTAAATAAATCTGACACCTACCCTTAGAAACTTTTAACTTAATTTGGAAAGTTAGTACTGGTGGGGATGAAAAAGTCCTTGAGACAGGTTTAGAGAAAAAAAGTGATGTGTATTACTTTTTTTTTTTTTAGGCCGCACTGTGCGGCGTGTGGGATCTTAGCTCTCCAACCAGGGATCAAACCCGTGCCTCCCGCATTGGGAGTGTGGAGTCTTAACCACTTGACTGCCAGGGAAGTCCATGTATTACTTTATTTTTTATTTATTTATTTTTTTGCGGTACACGGGCCTCTCACTGTTGTGGCCTCTCCCGTTGCGGAGCACAGGCTCCGGACGCGCAGGCTCAGCGGCCGTGGCTCATGGGCCCAGCCGCTCCACGGCACGTGGGATCTTCCCGGACCGTGTCCCCTGCATCGACAGGCGGACTCTCAACTACTGCACCACCAGGGTAGCCCTGTATTACTTTTTAATAAGAACAAATTCTAACGCTTTATCCGCTCACCTCCCAACAATGAAAAATGAAACACTGAACTATTATTGACATGGCTGGTAACTTTTATCCTGCAGGCAGGCAAAAAGAAGTAACTAGACCACAAAATGCAAAGAATTGTTAATAGGTGGAATGAGTGAAACAAACTAGGGGCAGAGGCAAACAACCAAGAAGAGCCACTTTGGGGGTGGTCAAGGAGGGTCTTCTGGAGGAGGTGGCATTTATCCGAGTCCTGAAGCATGAGAATGACCCAGCCATGTGAAGGTACATGGGAGAGTATCTAGCAAGGGGGATAGCACGTGCAAAGCCCTGGATTACTAGTGCATGCTCAAGATCCTGAAAGAAGCTGATAAGCCTAGAGGGTGGATGGTCATGTATCAGTACTGTATTCATTCCTGTACATTGCTGAGTAGTATTCTGTTGTATGCATATGCCACAATTTGTTTAATTCATCAGTTGATGAACTTTTAAGTTGTTTATAGTTTTTGGCTGATATGAAAAAAGGTACAGATATTTAAATGTAAGTCTTTGTGAAGCTGTATGTTTTCATTTCTCTTGGGTACATATTTAAGAGGAGTTCCTGGGTTATGTGGTAGGAATTGCCTGATTGCTTTTTATTTTTGTTCCTGTATATAGGTCATGCTTTCTTGTTTCTTTATATATCTCATAATCTTTTATTGAAAACTGGGCATTTTAAGGAGTATAATATGGCAACTCTGGAAATCAGATTCTCTCTCCCCCCTGGGGTTTGTTGTTGTTGCTGTTTGTTGTGGTTATTGTTGTTAATTTGTTTCCTGACTTTTCTGACCTATTTCTGTATTGAGTGTGGCCACTGAAGACACTGCTTGGTTAGCTTAGTGGTCAGCTAATGATAAGACAGAGATTGCTTTAAAACACCAGGAACCAGTATGACTCCCACTCTTTGCAAAGGAGCTGTGTATGAATGTTTGAGCATGCCTTGAACACTCAGCCAGGCAATTGACAACTCTACTTTCTCTCTCAATTCCTGCTTGCACAGAGCCTCAAGGTCAGCCAGAGGTGAGAGTGTAGGGCTTTCTCAGGTCTTTCCTGTGCCTGTACACAGTACCATGCGTTCACATGGCTATTTAGATTCTCAGGAATATGTCAGAGCTTTTCAAAGCCCCATACAGATATCTCATTCCCCAAGTTTTCCTTTTAAGCTTTTTGTTAGTTCATTGTGTTATCATCCACCTCAGACAACCATGAAATTAAACAATTGCTTGTAACTCTTTTTGACAAATGCCCATAAGGAGAAACTGGGTGAGTTCTGACTCAGGTCAAATAAATACAGCCTTTCCAGTGAGATCTTCCAGAGAACTACCAGCCATGTCAAATAATGACAGTTCTTTGAGAATGGGGCTTTGATGTAGCTCCAACCCCATAATACCTCCTCCAGTGGGTGCCAGGATGCTGGTTTTTACCATGATTTGGGACTATTAGCTTTCAAGCATACTCTGAAGCTGGAGAGTGGGGATGGAACAAGGCAAGTTAAAATGCTGCAGAGCTTGTGTTCTTGTTGACTTTCATTCATTTTTCTTGAATAAATGCTCCCCAGATTTCTGCTAGACTGTTTAATTTCCAGAGTTCTGAAAAAGTTGATTCTAACCGTTTTGTGTTTTTTTTTGCCAGTTTTTCATTGCTTTTATGGAGGAGAGGATCTTCAGAGATCCTTTCTCTGCCTTTTTCCTCATTTTAAAAAAAATTAATTTATTTACTTATTTTTGCCTGCGTTGGGTCTTCGTTGCTGCGTGTGGGCTTTCTTTTTTTTTAGTTGCGGTGAGCGGTGGCTACTCTTCATTGCGGTGCGTGGGCTTCTCATTGCGGTGGCTTCTCTTGTCGCGGAGCACTGGCTCTAGGCGTGGGGGCTCTAGAGCGCAGGCTCAGTAGTTGTGGCGCACGGGCCTAGCTGCTCTGCAGCATGTGGGATCTTCCTGAACCAGGGCTCGAACCCGTGTCCCCTGCATTGGCAGGCGGATTCTTAACTACTGCACCACCAGGGAAGCCCCTCCTCATTTGGTTTTAATTTGCATTTCCATAATGACTAATAATATTGAGCATCTTTTCATGTGCTTATGTGCCATTCTTATATTTTTTGATGAAATGTCTGCTCAAATCTGTTTTCATTTTTTACAAATTAGGTTATTTGTCTTCTTGCTAGTGAGTTCTGAGAATGTTTTGTGTATTTTGTATACAAATTCTTTATCAGATATATGTTTATCCAACATTTTCTTCCAGTCTGCAGAATATATTTTCAACTTTTGTAATGGTATCTTTCAAAAGCAATTACATTTTTTGGATGAATCTACATTTATAAATTTTTCCCTTTTATGGTTCATGTTTTGTGTCCTTTCTAAGAAATCCTTCCTTAACCCAAGGTCACAAGATTTTATACTAGAAGGCTTATAACTTTACTCTTATGTTTAGGCTTATGATCCACTTTGAGTTCATTTTTTGTGTATGTATATCCACTTGTTCTTGCACCATTTGTTGGAAGGCTATCCTGTCTCTCACTGAATCACCTTGACACCTTTGTCAAAAATCAATTTACCATATATTGTGGGTCTGTTTATGGATTATTTATTCTGTCCCATTGTTTAATTTGTCTCTCCCTACATCATTATCACACTGTTTGATTACTGTGGTGTCACAGTAAGTCTTGAAATTGTATGGTTTAAGTCCTCCAGTTTTCTTCTTTGAAGAGTTGTATATTTAACTGCCTGCAGTATTTCAAAAGTGGTTGTGGATTTTATCCTCCAAACAGCAGTGCATTCAAGTTCCAGTTTCTCCACAAACTTGTCAACATTTGGATTGCCTATCTTTTTTAAATTTCAGGATTCTAATGGGTATGAAGTGGTACCTCACTGTAATTTTAATTCGCCTTCCCTTGGTAACTAATGATTTAGAGCACCTTTTCATTTGCTTTTTGGCCATTCATATGTCTTCTTTTGTGAAGTTTCTTTAATTGGGATTTTTGTTTTTGTACTATTAATTTATTTTTATACACACAGTCACACACATATTAATCCATCTTCTCACAGTCTATGACTTGTTTTTTCATTTTCTTGATTGTGTCTTTTGATGAGCATTAAGTTTTTAACTTTGATGAAGTCCATTTGATCTTTTATCTTTTACAGTTAGTGCTTTATGTTTTGTATCTAAAAAAGCTTTGACTTCTCCAAGGTTGTGAATTATTTTCCTAAGTTTTCTTCTAGAAGCAGTAGAGTTTTATTTTTTATATTCAGATCTATGATTCACTTTGAATTATATTTTTGACCATATAGAGGTTAATGTCTTTTTTTTCCCAGATGTTTATCCAGTTGTTCCAGTGCCAGTCCATACTCTTTTTGAGCTGCTTTGGTGATTCTTTGAGGGATATTAAGCAGAGAAGGAATGTGATGTATTTTTTAAAATTAATTAATTTATTTATTTTTGGCCGTGTAGGGTCTTTGTTGCTGCGCGCGGGCCCTCTCTGCGGCGAGCGGGGGCCACTCCTCGTTGTGGTGCGCAACCCTCTGTGGTGGCTTCTCCCGTTGCAGAGCATGGGCTCTAGGGCGCGCAGGCTTCAGTAGTTGTGGTGCACGGGCTTAGCCACTCTGCGGCACGTGGGATCCTCCCGGACCAGGGCTTGAGCCTGTGTCCCCTGCATTGGCAAGCGGATTCTTAACCACTGCACCACCAGGGAAGCCCGAATGTGATGTATTTACTGATGTGAGGGAAGTGGATGGGAAGCAGTGGGGAGACCCATGAGGAGGCTACTGCCAGAAGTCCAGACTTGATATGATAGTGGTCACAACCAAGGCAGCAGTAGTGAAGACAGAAGAACTAGAACTGTTTGCCTAGACTAATAGTGACTGATTTGTATTGATCCTGCGTGCTTCCGACTTTTTCCCATCTCTACAGTTTCAGCACACAAAAAGGGACAGCATAATATGTTAGACAATAATGAGTCAAATGTCAGGAGTTTTTTGTTCAGGCTCTGCCACTGAGACTTAACTAATCTTGTGATTTCTCATTGAAACCTGTTTTCCTATTAAAAACTAGGTCATCAATGATGTCCTCTTCTACCCTAAAATTATGATTCTCTGCTGTTCTCTGAATACTCCAGGAAAGGTGGCCAATGAATTCCTGATGTCAGTAAACTCTCTTTGATCCTTACCGTATTTGAGCTCTCTGTGAAGTGTAAACTTCATTAACTACTACTTTCTTCTTGAAACTCTCATCTTGCTGGGCTGCAATGCCTCCACTCTCCTGATTCTCCAGTTTTCTCTCGGGCCAGTTTTTCTCAGTGTCCATCAGTGCCTCCTCTCCCTTTGTTCAATTTCTGAATGTTGACTTCACCACAGTTCTTGTTATGGCCATCTTCTTATTCTGTATCTCTTTTGGGCTGTCTCACTTATATTCATGACTTCAGGTGACTGAGATGCTATTGACTCACAGATTTCTGTCTCCAGGTAAGGGCTTCCTCTCTTGAATTCTAAACTTCGTCATCTTTTACATGGTCATCTGTACTCGACTATCTCCGAAGTCCAAAACTTCACTCATTAACATCTCCCCCTAAACCGTCTTCCCTCTTAGATTCCGTGATGAATGACACTTATCCAACCTCTCAATTTCAGATGCCTGCGAGTCATCCTAGACTCCTCTCTCCTTGACTCTCCACAGCCAATCCCCCAAACCCTTTCTTTCCTTTCCTTATTATTTTTCATGCTCCTGTCTCAATTGGAACACTTCAAGAATGAAGGGGGCACAGTTAGTAGTTAATCCAGGACTACTGGTGTAAATCAGGACTGCTCTAGGCAAACAGAGATTGTGATTAGCCTAGAGCTGAGACACAGGAAGAATTTCCAGAGTGGTATGAGAAAGCACATTGCTTTCGAAGAGCTGCAAGAATTGCAGTCTGGCTAGCCTAGGGTGTGTGTGTGTGGTGGGGGCGGGTAGAATAATGAGAGATGAAGCTGGAAAGGTAATTGCAATGTCAGGTTCTGCAGGTGTAAAATGTCTTTTACCTTTAGAATTAACCATGAGTGGTAGATGTTATTGGGAGCCTGCTTAGCATTCTTTTCCTCCCCTTCCTAACAACAGCCATTCCCATGTAACCGCATGCTTCAAGAGAAGCTGATCCTACCCCAGCTCCACTGGTGGATTTAATTGGTCTAAAGGTCACAACTGTCCCTTTGCCAGGATTTGTTTCATGGAGCACATGACCCTACTCTAGCCAATGGTATACTAAGGGAATCTCTTGAAGGGTTTCCAAGGAAAGTTTTCTCATTCCTAACAGAAAAGCAAAGGAATTGCCATGTCTCGATGTCATGCCTGTAATGGCTGCAGCCATTTTATTTCCAAGTCTGAGGTTGAATCAGTCATTGATGGTAGAGTGAAGAGATGGAAAAAAAGCAGGATTCTGGATGACTGTGTGAGCTGCTAAGCAACCAATCCCTTCCCTACCTCTGGACTTCATTAAATATGAAGTGATACTTGCTTTATTACCTAAGTCCTTTTTGAGTTGGAATTTTCTGTTACCAATAAAAGAATAACCAATAATGCTCTGAGATTCTGAGAAACTTAAGGATGTGAGATAATGGCCTTGATTTTGTGAGAACTGGGGCAAGTGTGACCTGCCTGTCACTTCCTGTCTCTGTCACTTGTTTGACAACTATTGCTGCGATTTACTTTCCCTGGTATTGTTGTCTTTCTGTTATTTTTTGAATAACCAATAGTCTGAAAACTTTTTATTTTTTTTTATTTTTTTTTATTTTTTTGTTACGCGGGCCTCTCACTGTTGTGGCCTCTCCCCTTGCGGAGCACAGGCTCCGGACGCACAGGCTCAGCGGCCATGGCTCACGGGCCCAGCCGCTCCGCGGCATGTGGGATCTTCCCGGACCGGGGCACGAACCCATGTCCCCTGCATCGGCAGGCGGACTCTCAACCACTGCGCCACCAGGGAAGCCCCTGAAAACTTTTTGAATCAAGGACAGAGATAAAGCCTTTTACTACTTTGTAGCCCAGCAGCCTTTCACATAATCCACACATTTCTGTTTATTTATTCCACTCACACAGATTCTTTCAGAAGATGACTAAAATGTTACCTCTAAATGGAGATAATAATTAGCCTCATCTTCACTGGCTTCCTCCTGAATGTGGAGGGAATTACTGGATGAAAGAATAGGCACGTGGTGGCCATGTGGCCTATTGCCCCGGAGTACTATTTGGAGATCAGCCTGGTATGGAAATGACCAGATGTTTGAAGTGAGCCACTGGTGAGTGAAAGAAATAAGTTAGCTGTCATACTTCCCATTTGCATGGACAGTTTCTGCATTGCAAAGCCACTGGTGCCAATTATGTCACAAGCCTGCAGCTGATCACTTAACCTCTTCCTAAACTTGGAGCTGGAAGACCCTGGAAGGTCAATTAGACCTCCTGAGTGTGGGTACACTAGTGTCCATCTGTTACAGGCATTCCTGGGAGCGGTGGCTCAACTCAAATCACTACCCAGGTACACAGGTGTTCCTGGATCTGATGGAGTCACCTGTAGTGCATGAGGAATGGCCAGGTAAAGGTAACAAGCAGGGAAGTAGAGGGGTTTATTAGGCAGCTCTGAAGAAGCAGAGGAAAGATGATGGTCTAAAATTTGGGGTGTACCAAAAATAGGCATCTTACAGCTTAGTTGAAGACAGAAGCAGAGTCTCTTTCTTCCCTCCTCTTTTTCTTTGGACATTGATTATTTTTTTTGAGGATACTAGTAATATACTTTTTTTGTGAAAAATTTGAGAAATGGAAGAATGTATAAAAAGAAAATAAAAATCACCTATATACTTACACCTATACCTAATGTTTCAGCATATATCCGTTTGGGTTTTTTCCCTAATTGTGTGCTCACTTATTCAGTCAACATTTCCACAAATATTTAATGCTTCTGTGTGTACCAGGCACCTTGCTAGGCACTGGGAATACAGTTGTGATGAATACTATGCATGATCTTTTACCTCATGAAACTTTGGGTCTAGCAGAAGTGACACACAACTGCACTAAGAAGTATTTAATCTCGGGCTTCCCTGGTGGCGCAGTGGTTGAGAGTCCGCCTGCCGATGCAGGGGACACGGGTTCGTGCCCTGGTCTGGGAGGATCCCACATGCCGCGGAGCGGCTGGGCCCGTGAGCCATGGCCGCTGAGCCTGCGCGTCCGGAGCCTGTGCTCCGCAATGGGAGAGGCCACAGCAGTGAGAGGCCCGCATACCACAAAAAAAAAAAAAAAAAAAAAAAAAAAAAAAAAGAAGTATTTAATCTCGAATTCGGCAAACTCGACAAAGGACAAACCCTGAGTCTTTTGAGAAGGTGGGGGTCCTAACCTAGCCTGTGGTGCATCAGGGGGATCACCTAAGGAAAGGACCCTGAAACTGAGACCAGAATAGTGAGAAATTGCTGGCCAGAAAAGGCAGGCATGTGTTGAGCCAAGGAGATAAGGGCAGTGGGCAGGCAGGAAGCAGAAGGGAACAGGAAGACTCTTTGTGGAGGGAACAGCTTTCCTGGGGTCCTGATGAGGAGACAGTGACTAGATGGGGGATTTGTGGAAGTTGGAGAGGGAAATAGGAGTCAGATCCTATGGGGCAAGTGTCAGCAAACTACTGTACTTGGGCCAAATCCAGCACACCACCTACTTTTTAAAATAAAGTTTTATTGGAACAGAGACATGAGTACTCACTTATGTAATGTCTATGGTTGTTTTCATGCTGTGATGTCAAAAATGTATAGTTGCTACAAAGACTGAGTGACCTGCAAAGCCTAAAATGTTTACTGTCTGGCATTTACAGAGAAGTTTGCTGACCTCTGCTTAAGGTCTTGCAGTTGGGAATGTGGTGAAATTTTTTAATCACAAATACAGTGGGAAGGCTTTGAGAGGAAAGCAGGGAAGGAGCCTAGTCAGATTTCCTTTTAAAAGGAGAACTCTATGCACAGTGGTGACCCTTTGCAGATACAGGGAACCTAAGAGTGTCCAGGAGAGAAGAGCTGGTGGTTTGGACTAGGGTCCGGCCAAGTGGATACTGGCAAGTGCACACAGAGAGAAGCACATGCATACCTTGGGGACGTTGGGTGTTTGGTTCAAGTACACCACAGTAAAGGGAATATTGCAATAGAGAGTCACATGAATTTTTTGGTTTTCTAATGCATATAAAAGTTATGTTTACACTATACTGTAGTCTAATGCATATACTAAGTTTTCAGTAACATTATGTCTAAAAAAACAATGTACATACCTTAATTAAAAATAGGTTATTTCTAGGGCTTCCCTGGTGGCGCGGCGGTTGGGAGTCCGCCTGCCGATGCAGGGGACACGGGTTCGTGCCCCGGTCCGGGAAGATCCCACATGCTGCGGAGCGGCTGGGCCCGTGAGCCATGGCCGCTGAGCCTGCGCGTCCGGAGCCTGTGCTCTGCAATGGGAGAGGCCACAACAGTGGGAGGCCCGCGTACAGCAAAAAAAAAAAAAAAAGAAAAAACACATTTTTAAGCTCTTTGATCTGTATTACTTAATTGCTCTCCAGAAATGTCATTTTAATTTATACTTCTGCCCATCTGTGTGGCTGAGGCCAATTTTGGTTCAATAGGCACCATATTGCCCAGAATTGGGTGTCAGAATGTGTCCTATGACTTAAAAAAAAAAATCTATATTGCTTCCAGCTCAAGGTATTACTGCTTGAAAAAATTTCCATGTTTGAAGGGATGTTTGTAGTGCTGGCCTGTAAGTTGAACTTTCTCTGGTAGAATAAGAGCTGTGGTTGACATCCAAGGTAGGAATCCTGGCACATGAGCCTTTCCTGTTTTACCTCTCCTTGGTGTGATAAAAGTTAAGTTACAACCTGAGTCACTTTATACCCCTAGTATTTGTTAGCTGGTGTTCTGGTCCACATCTCCTGCCTCCAAAGAGGCTTTTGTTTTATGTGGCACTTCCATCTCCTGCCAAGCTCAATAGCCTTTATCCAGCCTAGCAGTTTCAGCTGCCACCCACTAGCAGCTGGACTAATGAAAAATTTGGCAGAAGGAGCAGGTTTATATCATCAAGGAAGCTTTCTGGGATCATAGTGTAGTGAAGTGGGAGGTCTGGCTTTGGAGCCAGGTAGCCCTGGACAAGAACCCCAGAATCACCTATTACTGGTTGTCTATCTTGAGAGGCCACGTGACTATTCTGACTTCACTTTCTTATCTGTAAAATGGACTTTTAGTAGCTAGCTCATGAATTTTTGTGAGGGGTAGCAATGAAGCTGGTCAGGTACTGAGTCCAATGCCTGGCCCTGAATGGGATAAATGATACTTTGTTAAAAAATAAAGCAGGAGTGGTGGTGTCTGTGGAATTTGAGGGGGCCGCTCAGCTCCCTAAACTCTGAAACTGTAAAATCTCTTAACGCACCAAATTGATCACAGTTCCTTATTTAAGATTGAGGAATGATGTCTGAGAAGAGAGAAATGATAAGTGAGGTTAATTTTCCAATCCCTGGTCAGCTCCCAAACAGAAGTAAGATAATCATGGATAAAGTGCAGTGCAGGACCTGTCTTCCCCAGATGCCTTTCTCACCAGCTGGATGTACCACCTGAAATTCCTACTGCATATTTAGGTTAAAATGTTACTCCTGTTAAAATCCACGTATCTTTTATGGGAGGTGGAAGATGAAGTGGATGTAAGCTCTGACACTTATTAGCTGTGTGACCTTGGGCAAGTTACTTCATGTCTCTGTGCCTCAGTTCCAGCATCTGTAACAATGGGAATAATAAAAGGGTTTGGGGAGGAATAGATAAGATAATGCGTGGGACATAAGTGCTCAATAAAAGTTTGTTTGTGTTAGAAGCTATTACTAAACTCAGAAGATGAGGAGGGTGATGAATGACTCTACTGGGAATATATTTAAGTTGCTTTCTCTTTCATGTAGGTCAGCCTTCATAGGCTTTCCAAAATAGTCACTGTTTACCATTCCTGTTTCACCTAGGAGGGCAACTCTCAAAGAGATTAATTGGACCTGAGTCACATAGCTTCTGCAAGATGCCCTCAAGAAACAGGATATAATGCCCACCCCCTTTCAGCTGTGATCCTCACAATCCTCCCAAATAACTTTTCAGCCTTCGCAAGAGAGAGCTAGAGGTGGTAGCCCTTGAAATCCACCTTGGCCACTTTCCAAGACAGTCGTATTGGAGAGCTCCCAAATGCTCTCCCTTTTGTAGGAAGACAGGGCCCTTGGCTTGCAGAGCAAACTGCAAAAGCAAGGTCAGATCCTAAACCCAGAGGCCATAGAGATTTTACATCTCAGCTCCTATGGCTATGACTTGGCATTTAGAGATGAAAAATCATCTCCAAAACTACGTAGGCGACTTATTTACAGATTATTGATCCCATTGTGTACTATGGCCAAATCCACTTCTGGCCTTACTCCTGGTAATGTGGGGGAAATACCATGGTTGCTGTATCTTGGGTACATTTCCATCTGCCAGGCATTCTCTTGGTTCCCAGGGGCAGTGAGTCAACAGTCTGTCAATACTATGGATTTAGTGTCTTGATGTGGGTTCTGGTATGAGAGTTTTTATAATGCTTTACACACTTTCACCCCCACTGGCCACAATTATGATGTCAAACCCAGAGGCCAGACACAGAAGTCTTCACTCTCCTCCAGCTCTAGATCTTCTGCCTGATGGAGTCAGGGTATCCTTATTTCATTCAACAGGTAGTTTATGAGTTCCTACTCTGTACCCAGCACTGTCCCAGAATAGAAGAAAGGAAGTCTCCAGAAAATTTGGTGTAATTCAGATGAAACTGAGCTTAGACAATAATAATTATAATATCTCCTATTTATTAAGTACTTACTTTGTGCTCTCCACTCTGCTGGGAACATTAGAGTTCATCCTCCCCAAAGCCCTCAGTTGTATGTCTACTGTCATTCCCATTTTACTCTTAATGAAAATAAAACAGGTTAAAAAGCTCGCCCCAGATAGCACAGCTGGGCAAGTGGTGAATTGGATTTCAAACCCAGTACAATTGATTCTTGTTATTTATGATAGTTATATTCTATAAAGTCTCCAGTCTCTTAGTGAATACTGAACCATTGCTTTTAGGGGAAATACAGAAGTAGGGTCCCCTTGTTGTCCCACACCAGCTGTAAATGTGTGTGCTGGGTGACTCAAATTGGTCACTGCTTTGCACATGTCTGTAAACAACTGCAAAGTGCCATGAGTATTGATTTTGGAGTTATAAATAAATTTTAGCAAGCTGGCAAATTCAGAAATATGGAATCTGTTAATAATGAGGATTGGCTGTAATCTTATTCCAGGGCATCTTTCTGCTCTTCTTCACACTTCACACTGCGGTGGTTGACAGCCCCTAAGATAACCCCCAGTGGTTCTCACCTCCTGGCCTTCATGCCCTTGGTAATCCCCTACCCTTGAGAGTGTCCTAGACCTAATGATTGATTTCTAATAAATAGAATGTGGCTTAAGGTAATAAGATGTCACTTTCAAGATTCAATTACAAAAAGACTATGGCTTCCGTCTTGGACATTCTCCCTCACTCTCTTGTTTACTCTGTGGGAAGCCAGATACCGTGGTATGAGCTGCCCTATAGGGAGGCTAACATGTCAAGGAATTGATAGTTCCAGCAGAGAAATGAGACCCTTGATACAGCAAAGAACCAATTCCTGAGTGAGCAGATCCCTCCCCAGTCAAGCTTCAGATGAGACTGTAGCCCTGGCCAACATGTTAATTGTAGCCTTGTAAGAAATCTGAGTATCAGAGGCAATAAGCTAAGACAATTTTTAAAATATTTTAAAATGTTTTATTAAGCCACTAAGTTTTAGGGTAATTTGTTACCTAGCAAAAGATAACTAATGCAACCAACTGCTTGTAAGCTAGATTTGTTATATTGCATAACATTACCTACTATGAGCTGAGTTCTTTATCTGCTCTATTGCATTTGATATTCACAGTGACCTGGTAAGTAACTAATGCTACTCTCATTTTATAAATAAAAGCAACTGTCCATCAGAAGGGTTGGGTAACTTGTCCAAGGTCACACAGCTAAAGGTGGAACAGGTTTTTGACCTCAGATCTGATGAACCCCAAGCTAGACTTAATTTGCATAATAATGTGGAGCTGACATTGGAATGCAGGCCTCCTGACTTCATTTTTTCCACTTACTTGTCATAGAAACAACGACCAGGTCCATCAACCCACAGTCTAAATAAAGTTAAGATAAAACCGAACAAGACTGGGGGTGAAACACAGTGATAGTACTCAGTGTCTGCCACTACTCCTTCCTAATCTTCATCTACTGAAAAATCCCTTTGAGCCAAGGACTGTGTCATTGTTATTCCTTACAAAGTCACCAAGCGGGGCTTCCCTGGTGGCGCAGTGGTAGAGAGTCCGCCTGCCGATGCAGGGGACGCAGGTTCGTGCCCTGGTCCGGGAGGATCCCACATGCCGTGGAGCGGCTGGGCCCTTGGGCCCTGGCCGCTGAGCCTGCGCGTCTGGAGCCTGTGCTCCGCGGCGGGAGAGGCCACAGAGGTGAGAGGCTTGCGTACCGCAAAAAAAAAAAAAAAAAAAAAAAAGTCACCAAGCCTGGAATCTAGCTGTATTAGTCTGCTAGGGTTGCCATAACAAAATACCACAGAATGAGTGTCTTCAGCAGCAGAAATTTATTTTCTCACAGTTCTGGAGGCTGTAATTCCAAGATCAAGGCACCAACATGGTTGGTTTCTGGTGAGGTCTCTCTTCCTGGCTTGTAGACAGCCATTTTCTCTCTGTGTCCTCACATGGCCTTTCCTCTATGCAGGCATGGAGAGAGCAAGCTCTGGTATCTCCTCCTCTTCTTAGAAGGACACGAACCCTATTAGATCAGATTAATTACCTCTCTGAAGGCCTTGTCTCCGGTACCTCACGCTGGGGTTAGGGCTTCACATACAAATTTGGTTGGGGGTAGGGGACATAATTCATAACACTAATCAACACTTGTTTAGTGTTGATATAATGACCATTATGTCCAAAGGTAGAGGTTAAGAATGCCATTCCCAGAGCATGAGCCTGAACCCTGATGCTGAAAGGAGCCAAGGGGATATCCAGTAATCCAATCAACTCCTTACCTCTCAAGTCCTTTGTCTCTAACAGAAGCATAAAGACTATAACCCCTGCATGGAATGCCTGTACTTAGCGTATGTTTAGCATTAGTAAATAGCCCTATGATCCCAACATCCTCATTTTACAAATGAGGACCCTGAAGCTCAGAAAGATACAATGACCTGCCCAAGGTCATAGAGCTGGTTAAATGGCAGGGGCAGGACTGAGTCTAAGTCCTCTGGCTCCCAGCTTTGTGCTTCTTCCCTTTGGCCAGACTGGGAGATGGGTGTCCTGAGAAACCCTTAAAAGGAGAATACTGAACAATCTCCTGGAAGTGGGTGGTGTACTGTGTGGAGGGGACTGTGGACGGTGTCGGAGGAATGCACTTCCATCTCGGTTGGGGGAGTGTGTTTTGTGTGGAGTGTGTGGCATGTGTATGAGACGTGGGATGTGTGTTGGGTGTGTGGGGGCATGTGGAATGTGTAGGAGTGTCTGGGGAGGTGGAGTGTTTGCAGGTGTAGAGGCTATGTAGTGGGTTTGTGTGTGTCACGGGTAGTAAGCGTGGGGTATGTTGTGCTTGTGTGTGCAGGCACATGTATGTGTGGTCTGTGGTGTGTGTGGAGTTTTGGTGGGCGGCACAAGTCAGCTCAGCCTGCACTTTTGTCTTCCTCGTTATTCAGTGTCTTCTCTTGGGCCCCCTCTTCTGGCATAAAAGCCCCTCTTGCAACCCACAAGGGTAGGGATTGGCAAACTTCTTCTGAAAAGGACCAGACAGTAAATATTTTAGGCTCTATGCACCATATGGTCTCTGTTACAACTATTCAACTCTTCCATTTTAGCTTGAAAGTAGCCACAGACAAAATGTAAACACATGGGGTGGCTGTGTTCAAATAAAACTTTATTTACAAACAGATAGGCTCGATTTGACCTAAGGGATACAATTTGCAGAACCCTAGAATTAGATTCCAAACCCAGATTCTCAGATTCCAAACCCAGGACTCCTCATGGCTTTGTCAGCGACCCTTCCTTCTGGCTGTGAGCCTCAATGTCACCACCACCGCCGCCAACACTGTCATTATCCTGCTCCTTTCAAGCACTGTACTCGTCACCTTGCAGGCATTATTACATTAATCCTTTCAAAAATACCAAGAGGTAAGTATCACTCCCCATCTAACAGATGAGTGGACTGAGGCTTAGAGAGTTAAGTAACTTGTCCAAGGTTACTGTAACTACTTAGTGACAGATTTGGATCTGGCTCTCCTGAGTTATAAATCCCAAGCTCTCAATAAATTCTCTACTAGCTCTTAATAGATGGTTTTATTCTAGCACAATGAGAAAAAATCACCAAAGTGAAAAAGAACATAAAGTAACAAGTTAAATCTCTTGATCTCAGTTGTAGGCTTAGGGATCTAGAGCCGTGATTACTAGGCTAGTGGTTACCTGAAGGGTCAGCATCAGACTCCCCTGGGGAGATTGTTAACATGCACACACATTCCTGGGTTGAACCCTCAGAGATTTTTTTTTTTTTTTTTGTGGTACGCGGGCCTCTCACTGTTGTGGCCTCTCCTGTTGCGGAGCACAGGCTCCGGACACGCAGGCTCAGCGGCCATGGCTCACGGGCCTAGCCGCTCCGCAGCATGTGGGATCTTCCCGGACCAGGGCACGAACCCGCGTCCCCTGCATTGGCAGGTGGACCCCCAACCACTGCGCCACCAGGGAAGCCCCCAGAGATTTTGATTTCATAGACATAGGATGTGGCCTAGGAATCTGCCTTTAGACCAGAACCCACAGTGATTCTGGTCTAGGTATCCTAGGTCCAGTGGGAGGCATCACAACTTCTGAGATTCTGCTGGAAAACCCTGTAATCAGTGTTGTAACTGAGATGCTTTGAGATGTCCATCTCTGGGTCTCTGGTCCTGTTGAATGACTCAGTGGCAGCACAGTTTTTGCTGATATACTGCTGATAATGACCTGATATTACGCCCTTAGCGTAACTGTTCCGCTTGAAGTCTAGCCCTCGGAGGACAAGAGACGAAAGGTCTGTTGTTCTTTTTTCCATTCCTGTGTCCTCTAGACCAATTCCTGGCATGTCTGTGCATACCAAATGAGTTAATTTTATCAGAAACCTTTAATACCTTAATGTGGAC
Source organism: Hyperoodon ampullatus (assembly GCF_949752795.1). Classification (NCBI taxonomy): domain Eukaryota; kingdom Metazoa; phylum Chordata; class Mammalia; order Artiodactyla; family Ziphiidae; genus Hyperoodon; species Hyperoodon ampullatus. Next base: position 4,339,671 of record NC_136917.1, read on the forward strand.
ATCTCTAGCTGCACTGTGGCTTTGGAGGGGGAAAAAGGGGATCATCTGCATTTGAACCTTCTATAATATCACTAATACAAATAAGTAAGGGATGACTCTACTTAGCACACAAAAGTTTGGCATTTATGGGAATGTGGAGGTTAATGCAGATTTTGAACAAATGATTTTTTTCCTGCTTGGTGATTTAAGCACTCACATCTATCTCCTTACAGCAGCATCTTAGCTACAGCGCGAGGCAGTGAGAGCTCTGTTTTGGAAGGTGGTCCTATCCTTTCAAGTTGACAACTTGCTTGCCTTTTGGTCAATCCCCAGTGGCCTGCTCCAGGCCCATTCTTTGCAGAGGTGTCCCACTCTCCCCATGAATGAGAACTGATTGTGCCATTGCGGTCTTGCAGGTGCTGTGCATCATTCTGAGCAAGTGCAGGGCTCCTTGGCTTCCACTTCAAGCATGCCATGAGTGCTCAGTTGGGACCACTGGCTTTCTCCCACCTGACTTCTCATCTAGTGGATATTGCTTGTGTAGGGGTGGTGGACAATGAACAATGTCCTGTAGTTTCATGAAGATACTTGTTCTAATCAAATATTTCAAGGTCCAGAGTTCCGAATCGCATTGCCATATGTGCTGTGGGAAGAAATTATGTAAGTGTGTGTGTGTGTGTGTGTGTGTGTGTGTGTGTAAAACAGATCAGGTCTATCTCCTCATCTGTTAGAATAACAGAAAACAGCTCAGGCAGAAACAGGAAACAGAGGTCAAGAAGTCCCATTTGTGACACAGAATAACCTCTGCCTTCGGGTATTTCATGTAATGACTTTAAATCACAAATGCTGGGTGAATCTTGGCTCCACCACTCACTGCTCTGTGGTCTTGGCCACCTGCCATAACCTTGCTAAGTCTTAGTCTCCTTATCTGTAAAATGAAAGCAAGAAAAGTGCTTCCCTCATTGGGTTGTTGCAAAGAAGAAATGAAACAGTATTTGTAAAAGTGCTTACATGCCTGGCATGCAGTAGGTGCTCAGTAAATGTTAGCTTTCTATTCATTGGATTTTCATTCACAAAATATTTATGGGCTGCCTTTTATGCACCAAGTACTGTTTTTAGGTACTGAGGCTAAAGCAGTGAACAAACAGATAGGAATCCCTGCCTTTGTGCCTAAAGGGTCAGACAAGTAAATGGAACTTACATGGTAATAAGGGCTATCGCAAGCACAAAGCAGGGGAGGGTGCTGTGGAATGGTAGGGTGGGCTCGGCTTAGTTTTCTGACCTCCCACCTGGGAGCTGTGTGAGGACTGCAGTGGGGGATACAAGGAATGGCTTGGGAGTATTGGCAGGTTGTGATGACTGGAGAAATCTTGAATAGGAGGCATAAAGAGATTAGTTCTGACCTGACAGCGTTGAGGCAGAGAGCATTCGGGGACGAGATGGGGGTGACGGTCTTTCAGGAGCACACAGAATTCTGGGGCCCTCTCTTTATCCCTACGATTAGTTAGTGGAGGCTAGGGAATGGGTGCTTTTATAGTCCATGATTATTATCTTAGCTATAAAAGTTTCCTAGCTTGGGATCAATGGATGGGGGTGAAAGGGGCTTCTGGAGGTCCAGAAGTTTTATGCCAAATCATGTACGTTTGTGCAGGGAGAAAGTTCATAAATTTAATCTCATACTCAAAGGGGTCTGTGACCAAAACAGGGTTGGAACTGCTTGTCTCCATGATTCGTAGGAAGGATGAGCACACCAGACAGTGCCAGTTTATGGCTGAGGTCCTCACGTAACTATGAACAGTGCTTCCTTTCACTCTCCAAGCTGTCTAGATGACTTTTTGGTCTTTCAAGCTTTCAGGCCCCTACCTTACTTCTTTGTCTAACATAACGTCTACATCTCTCAGATGACTTTCAGCCCTGGATTGAAAAGAAGAGTCTAGAACTCTGTTCAAGGAGGTTGGGGTTACTAGTTATACCACTCAGTAACTGCCTAGGCTGATGTCCCCAGGTGCCACCTGCCTGGAGAGGAAAGAACATGAGCGGCTCTAGTTTAGGGACCAGCGGTAAGCTTTCAGAGGGCTCCTTCCAACGTTGTGGAGGGTGTGTTTTTGCTCTTTTCCTTAAAGCCCCTCTCCCTTGCTTCCTCATTTGCCACAGACTGTGATAACCTGACATTGTGCCGATTCAGGCATTAGACAGGATGAAGCAAAAAACCCAAAGCACCTTGGTAATCAACAAGATAAATGATTAGAGCTGACAGCCCCTAACACTGGGGACTTAGGTGGCGAAAATCCTTAATCTCTTTCCACTGAACTGAGCTTGAGATATGTGTCTGCATGTCCGAGGGGCTTAGCTACAAGGGTGGCTGAAATATCCTTCCCTTAAGGCACTGAAAACATCTGAATTTTGCTTCCTAATCATTAAAACCAACAGAAGTAAAGGGAAAGTAAATGTTCAACAGCATAAAGAACCAACAGAATTAAATATAGTTGATTGAGTTAATTTTAGAATGCCCACCCCCTGATTTTCTACCACTTATTTATTTATTTATTTATTTATTTATTTATCTATCTATCTATCTATCTATCTATCTGGTCTGTTTATGAGTTTACCATTTTCTCTGCACAAGAAAAATTTTGGCTAATGATTTTGAACTCCTTTGGGTCTTCTAACCTTGGAGAGCCAGGAAATAGAGTTGGGTTCAGGCTAGAGGGAGAGAAAGAATAAAAGATCAAGAAACTGGGAATCAGAGTGTCCATTGAGACACGTACTCCAGCCTCATTTCTCTTTGTCCTTTTTGTGGGGCTTGCTGCTTAGGTTTGGAGGTCTAAGGCCTTCTGTAAATAACATTACATTTGCTCCATGGTTTTGGAGTAATAAGAGGAAAACAACTGAGGTATGCTTTCCAAATGACTCCTATTTCTTATAAAATTATTGAACGTAACAAAAGATTATCCAATATGAAACTATCTCATTTAAACCAAACCTTCCTCTTAAGGTACACCGTCACATAGGCACATACACATTCCTTTGGGACAGGGGGAGGCCACAGTACCTCAACCTTTCCATGGGAGCTTGCTACGGTCCATGTGAGGGTGGATTGAAGCTCTCTTTCCAGCAGTCACCTAGCCTAGCACTGGGGATTGGATCTAGGGTGAAGTCCAGAGTCCCCAGGCAGAGACAGGACCCTCAAGCACCAGGAGAGCATCAGGACAGCATGAGCCCTCCATGGGGAGCAAGTGTCATGGCGCTATGGAAGCTCAGGGTTCTCATACTTGGTACACCCTACTAGTTTGGCTAGTATACATGCTGGCTCCATCAGTTCCACCTGTCAAGCTGTAAAGGCACAGACTTTACATTTATGCAAATCAGGCAACTCTAATGTGTATATCCTGGTAGTACATGGTGGCCCTCCTGGCAACATTGGTATGATAAGGTATTACATGACTTTGAGTCATAATTTAACATGTAAACCATACTTTGAAAAGGCCGTGGTTCATGTTCAGTCTGCAGGCATACTTATTTGTTGTTGTGTAATTTTTGCCCTGAGAGTGTTTGGGGTTTTTTGTTTTGTTTTGTTTTTTTGTTTTAATCTTTATTGGAGTATAATTGCTTTACAATGTTGTGTTAATTTCTGCTGTATAACAAAGTGAATCAGCTGTATGTATACATGTATCCCCATATCCCCTCCCTCTTGAGCCTCCCTCCTACCCTCCCTATCCCACCCCTCTAGGCGGTCACAAAGCACTGAGCTGATCTCCCTGTGCTATGCAGCAGCTTCCCACTAGCCATCCATTTTACATTTGGTAGTGTATATATGTCAGTGCTACTATCTCACTTCGTCCCAGCTTCCCCTTCCCCCACCCCATACCCTCAAGTCTGTTCTGTACATCTGTGTCTTTATTCTTGCCCTGCCACTAGGTTCATCAGTACCATTTTTTTTAGATTCCATATATATGCATTCGCATATGGTATTTGTTTTTCTCTTTCTGAGTTACTTCACTCTGTATGACTCTAGGTCCATCCACCTCACTACAAATAACTCAATTTCATTCCTTTTTATGGCTGAGTAATATTCCATTGTATATATGTGCCACATCCTCTTATCCATTCCTCTGTTGATGGATATTAAGGTTGCTTCTGTGTCCTGGCTATTGTAAATAGTGCTGCAGGGAACATTGTGGTACATCTATCTTTTTAAAATTTAAAATAATTTTTCACTTATTTATTTTTTTAACATCTTTATTGGAGTATAATTGCTTTACAGTGATGTGTTAGTTTCTGCTTTATAACAAAGTGAATCAGCTATACATATACATATATCCCCATATCTCCTCCCTCTTGCGTCTCTCTCCCACTCTCCCTATCCCACTCCTCTAGGTGGTCACAAAGCACCGAGCTGATCTCCCTGTGCTATGCGGCTGTTTCCCACTAGGTATCTATTTTACATTTGGTAGTGTATATATGTCCATGCCACTCTCCCATTTCGTCCCAGCTTACCCTTCCCCCTCCCTGTGTCCTCAAGTTCATTCTCTATGTCTGTGTCTGTATTCCTGTCCTGCCCCTACGTTCTTCAGAACCACTTTCTTTTTTAAGATTCCATATATATGTGTTAGCGTATGGTATTTGTTTTTCTCTTTCTGACTTCATTCTGTATGACAGACTCTTAAGTCCATCCACCTCACTACAAATAACTCAATTTTGTTTCTTTTTATGGCTGAGTAATATTCCAATGTATATATGTGCCACATCTTCTTTATCCATTCATCTGTCGATGGACACTTAGGTTGCTTCCATGTCCTGGCTACTGTAAATAGAGCTGCAGTGAACATTGTGGTACATGACTCTTTTTGAATTATAGTTTTCTCAGGGTATATGCCCAGTAGTGGGATTGCTGGGTCGTATGGTAGTTCTATTTTTAGTTTTTTCAGGAACCTCCATACTGCCCTCCATAGTGGCTGTATTAATTTACATTCCCACCAACAGTGCAGGAGGGTTCCCTTTTCTCCACACCCTCTCCAGCATTTATTGTTTCTAGAGTTTCTGATGATGGCCATTCTGACAGGTGTGAGGTGATACCTCATTGTGGTTTTAATTTTCATTTCTCCAGTGATTAGCGATGTTGAGCATCTTTTCATGTGTTTGTTGGCAATCTGTATGTCTTCTTTGGAGAAATGTCTGTTTAGGTCTTCTGCCCATTTTTGGATTGGGTTGTTTGTTTTTTTTATATTGAGCTGCATGAGCTGCTTATATATTTGGAGATTAATCCTTTGTCAGTTTCTTTTTTTTTTGGGGGGGGGTACGCGGGCCTCTCACTGTTGTGGCCTCTCCCATTGCGGAGCACAGGCTCCAGACATACAGGCTCAGCGGCCATGGCTCATGGGCCCAGCCGCTCCATGGAATGTGGAATCCTCCCGGACCGGGGCATGAACCCATGTCCCCTGCATCTGCAGGTGGACTCTCAACCACTGCGCCACCAGGGAAGCCCCTGTCAGTTTCTTCATTTGCAAATATTTTCTCCCATTCTGTTTGGGTTTTTATTGTTGTGGTTGTTGTTGTCTTTGACACTTACTTTTTAAAGGAGTGAGATTTCACATGATGATCTGACTTTTGTTGTTTGTTTTTTTAAATATGTTGTCTTTTGCCTTTTTAAAAAAATTTATTTATGGCTGTGTTGGGTCTTCGTTTCTGTGCATGGGCTTTCTCTAGTTGTGGCAACAGGTGGCCACCCTTCATCGCGGTGCACGGGCCTCTCACTATCATGGCCTCTGTTGTTGCAGAGCACAGGCTCCAGATGCGCAGGCTCAGTAATTGTGGCTCACGGGCCCAGTTGCTCCGCGGCATGTGGGATCCTCCCAGACCAGGTCTTGAACCCGTGTCCCCTGCATTGGCAGGCAGGTTCTCAACCACCACACCACCAGGGAAGCCCTGTTGTTTGTTTCTTTTATCACAAGATCTAGTTTCCCTAAGTCCTTATTAGCAGCAGCTAAACAGGAGCAGCCATTTGCTCTCCATTTAGCCCCCATTTCTGCCTGGCACAGTTCTCTGTCCTTGCAGCCCTGTCACTCTGCCACCTGGATTTGGAAGCCCCTGTTCTTCTCCTTGGTAAATTTGGTAGCCCCTAAGTCCCCTCCTGTAGAGTCTGGCTGGTCCAGACTGGTGATATCCAAGGCTGTATCTAAGGAAGGAACTTCCCAAGGACCACCTCAACTCTTCCCAGATAGTAGATCTGTACTGGTGGCTGCCATCTACAGAGCTTGGCACACTGCGAATGAAGTAGACCCGGGATGAAGATCCAGGTTCTCTGATCTTTGGCCCAGACTATTCTCTGCTCCTTTTTATCTTGTTATCATTTTGAGTGTGTTACCTTGGTGTGACATCTATTTCTCCCCCTCCCAGTGGAGGCCCCTTAGTATGTTTTCACTCTCCCAGCTAGTCAGTGGTCATGAATTTCACAAGTACTGCAAATGTGAATTGTCTGGGTTGCATCTCCCAGTTGGAGTCTATGGCAGTCAGTATTTTCCCAGGATGTTATCTCTCAGCAAGACTGAAACCAAAAAGTGGCAAGCAGGCAATCAACAGGTATTTATTAGTCCCCTCATCTTTGTTCCACTTTCTGAAGAAGTATTACATTTAATTCCTCTTAGAGCAGGTGACAGACATCTCCTTAAGTAAAGGGAGAATTTATTGGCTCCAGAAATCCAAGCATGAATATCAAGTCATGGGAAGGGCAGGGTCACAGCTGGGCCTTGGAAAAACTAGAAGCAGAAACTCAGCAATATCAGGACTCTTTGTTCGGTCCTCGCATCTACTATGCCCTGCGTTGGCGTCATTCTCAACATGGTAGAAAAATGTCCACCAATGTTTCCTCATTTTACACTTTCTGCTTCTGTCCCTGGGGAATGACTTCCTCATTGTGAGTTCTCCAGAGCCTATGAAAATTCTCTGATTGGTCTAACCTAGGTCAGGTGCCTGTCCCTGAGCCAGTCAGCCATGGTGTGGGTGGGGAAGGAGGGAGGTACTCATTCAGTGTGAACCAGTCAGCTGTGACCTGGGATAGCTTCTGTTGTACTATGAAGATAGCTTCCCCTTGTGGAAGGGGGTAAAAATGCAGAGCATAGTCCCAGAAAAGGAGGGAGGGAAAGCCTTGGAAAACTGTCTTAATCTGCTGGTGTTGCCATAATGAAATATCATAAACTGGATGGCTTAAACAACTGACATTTATTTCTCATGGTTCTAGAGGCTGGAAGTCTGAGATCAGGGTGCTGGCATGGTTGAGTTTGGGGGAGAGCTTTCTTACTTAATTGCACACAGCCACCTTCTCTCCGTGTCCTCACCTGACTTCTTCATTGTGCGAGAATCCAGGAGGGGAGTGAGAGAGAGCACTAGATCTCCAGTGTCTCTTCTTATAAGGGTACTAATCCCATCATGAGGACCCCACCCTCATAACCTCATCTAACTCTCATTACCTCCCAAAGTCTCCATCTCCAAATACCATCACATTGGGAGTTAGGGTTTCAACATATGAATTTGGGAGGTCACAGACATTCAGTCCATAACAAAGAGTAAACATTGCATCCAGTGTATCTGCCCACAGGATCTTACAGTTGAGTGGGGGGTTAAGATTTATGTATAGAAGCATTGGTGATAAAAGACTGCACTGCATATAGCTGATGTGTCATTGATTATTTGGAGGCGGCATGTGAAGAGGGAGCTCGTGTAATCAAGGATGACACCAGACACCGTGCTGGCCTTCTCAGATTGGGATCTTGGGATAGAGGGAGCTTGAATTAAAGCTGATCATTTTTCCTGGTGCCTCAGTTTTACTCAGAATTGGGTGTGGGAGGAGTACATTAAATCCAACGTACAACACAGATACGTTATAAAGGATAATATGAAATTTGTATAACCTTTAAAATAAAAGTACAGTTTACAAGATGAAGAAATTCAGGCTTTTTGGCCTGGGGTGCCAGTCCCCTTCCCAATACAAATTGATACTCTACTGTGTCAATAAAACTTTGTTGAAGAAGTTTAAAAAGCCTGGAGGGGGGCTTCCCTGGTGGCGCAGTGGTTGAGAGTCCACCTGCCGATGCAGGGGACACGGGTTCGTGCCCCTGTCCGGGAGGATCCTGCGTGCTGCGGGGCGGCTGGGCCCGTGAGCCATGGCCGCTGAGCCTGCGCGTCTGGAGCCTGTGCTCCGCGACGGGAGAGGCCACAACAGTGAGAGGCCCGAGTACCGCAAAAAAAAAAAAAAAAAAAAAAAGCCTGGAGGGTAACTGGGAGTTCTTGAACATTGTTTATTAAGAACTATATGTTCTTGGAGTACTTAGTAGCTCCTCTGGCCTAAAAGAATTTGAAGTGGGTGGGGAGGGATGAGACAGGCTATAGAAGGAGATCCCTGAGTTCCTTCTGATGACAGCATACTGTGTTGATTTTGTTTTCTGTTTTACTCTGGGAAGCAGGATTTCTGCAGTGGCACGGCAAACCAGATGAGGTTTAATTAGCTTATAGTTCTATAACCTCAGTTTTGGGATCTCCAGACTGTCCTTGTGATTTGCATATCACCTTCAGGACTTCCTAGGTAAATGTTGCTTAAGTAATGCAAATGAGTAGAGCTATTTTGCTAATTAGAGGGATTAGATTTAAGGACACCAGGCCTCAAAAAAGACAGACTAGAGAGACGGGTAGCTTTTTTTTTTTTTTTTTTTTTTTTTTTTTGCGGTACATGGGCCTCTCACTGTTGTGGCCTCTCTCCTTGAGGAGCACAGGCTCCGGACGCTCAGGCTCAGCGGCCATGGCCCACAGGACCGGGGCACGAACCTGTGTCCCCTGCATCAGCAGGCGCACTCTCAACCACTGCGCCACCAGGGAAACCCACGGGTAGGTTTTTTAGTGGAGAAAGAATTAGTTTGGAAACTTGAAGATCTCCCGAGGATGGCTCAGCAGCACCTACTTTGTTGTTTTTCCACCTATTCCAGTGGAAGCCACAGCCTTCTCATCTAAGGCACACCTCTTCACATGTGCCCTGAGCACCTTCCTCCCATCCTTATGTTGGATCAGTTGATTGCCGGTAATTGTCACTTCTCTTGTATACTTGCAGCCTCTCCCTCTCCGCTGGTATCTTCTTGCATCTACATTAAAGGTGGAGAGGCTCTTCTCAGCTGTCTCCCATGCTCTTGTTCATTCCCCTCCAGCCACACTAGCCTCCTTGCTTCCTGGCTCACTCCTGCTGCAGGACCTTGGCAGTTACTGCTTCTTGCTGGAATGCGTTTCTCCCAAATATTCATAAGTTTCCTTTCTTCCTTCAAGATGTTGCTCAGTTGTCATCCTCTTGATGAAAACTTCCTTGGCCTTGAAATCAAAAATTTCTACTCTCCTTCCTCCAACTTATACACATTCCCGCCTTTTTATCTCCTTGGTACTTATTATTATCTGCTTTACTATATATTTTTCACTTTTTAATCTTTATTCTCTCTCTCGCCCACTGGAATATAAACTACGTAGGACAGGGGTTTTTTTGGTTTGTTTGTTTGTTTTTGTCTTCTGTTTACTAGTGGATTCCTAGGCCTGGCACATAATAGGGACTCTATAAATGTTCACTGAATGAATGAATTTAATCATTTGAGTATCACCGCTACCGTTTTTGCCATTATGTTTATTTTAATTGGCTCACTTTTTAAACTCAAATTAATTTTCTTACATGGAAACTTTATATCACTGTTATTAATGGAAAAACCAGTATCATTTTTTATAAGTAAAAAGTATGCCTCAACATGTTTATAATAAACACATAGCTATTAAATAAACAAAAGTTTATTTCTGTATCACCCAAACTAAACTTAATTCCAGTGGTATTGAAATGACATTTTGGGGAACATTGCATTAAATGCCCATATTTCTTGAGGTTCTGCCCTAAGTGGCCTTTTCTATATAGTATCCACGGGTAAACTTATCAGTAGCAAATGGTCTCATTTTCCACATTGTTCAGACAGCAATTCTCTGATACCAGCTGGGTGTCCTGCGATTTATTTCAATTCTGACCCTAACTACCTGGAGTTAGTGCAGACCCCATACGTTAAGGGCAAAGTCTTTGAGAGACTGCCCCCACTTCATACACCAGCCACAAGTCTCAGGGACTACCCACACTTCTGAATGGCTGTAAATTTAGGGGTTCCCATGACCCCCTCATATTCAATAATTAGCTAAAACAAATCACAGAACCCACTGGAAGTGCTATACTTATGATTGTAGTTTTATTATTAAGGCTATAACTCAGGAACAGCCAAGAGATGCATAGGGCAAGATCTGAGGAGGGGGGAGGGACACAGAGCTTCTATGTCCTCTCCTCATGGAATCCAGGCACGTCAACCCCCCATCACGGCAATGTGCTCACCAATCAGGAAGCTCCTCTGAGCCTGGGTGTCCAGAGTTTTTTTTTTTTTTTTTTTTTTTTTTTTGCGGTATGCGGGCCTCTCACTGTTGCGGCCTCTCCCGTTGCGAAGCACAGGCTCCGGACGCGCAGGCTCAGCAGCCATGGCTCACGGGCCCAGCCGCTCCGCGGCATGTGGGATCTTCCCAGACCGGGACACGAACCCGTATCCCCTGCATCGGCAGGCGGACTCTCAACCACTGCGCCACCAGGGAAACCCGTCCAGAGTTTTTAATGGAGTTTTATTATGTAGACAGGATTGAGTAAATCACTGGTCATGTGATTGAACTCAGTCTCCAGCCCCCTTCCCTCACTGGGGGTTAGGCTGGCCCAAAGTTCCAACCCTCTAATCGTGTGTTTGGTCTTTCTGGTGACCAGCTCCCATCCTGACACCATCTAGAGCCCACCAAGAATCACCTCATTAGCATAACAAAGACATTCCTGTCATTCAGGTAATTCCAAGTTTTTTTTTATTAATTTTTATTGGATTATAGTTGATTTACAATGTTGTGTTAGTTTCTGCTGTACATCAAAGTGACTCAGTTTTACATACAGCCATTCTTTTTTAGATTCTGTTCCCATATAGGTCATTACAGAGTATTGAGAAGAGTTTCCCTGTGCTATACAGTAGGTCCTTATTGTTATCTATTTTCGATATAGTGGTACATATATGTCAATCCCAATCTCCCAATTTATCCCTTTGTGCCAGGAACTGGGGACAAAGACCAGATATATTTTTTATTATATCAGACACCTATATACACATGAATCACAAATTCATTATCTCAGCTCATATCTCTCCTCTGAAATTGAGACTCTCAGATCCATTTGCTACCTGGGTGTCTTTTTTAAGGATACCACGGTTCCTCTAATCTATCAATGTCTAAAAATAAAGCCCTCTCCCCATCCCACCACCCTATCCAACAGATATACTCTTCCTCCTGTATTTCCTCTTAGTAAATATCATATTGCCATCCACCCAGCTGCCCAAATCTGAAACCTGGGTTTTACCCTTAATTCTTCTAGCTCACATTCTATACTGTTCACTCATCTTTGAATGTTAATTCTCTGTCTCCCTTTCCTGTCCTACTTATCTAGATTTCAACTGAAAAGTCATGGTGCCCAGGAAACCTTTGCTGGTCTACCAAGACTGGTTAGGTGTTCCCACACTTCCACAACCATGCCACTTATCACTCAGTGTAATACTTTCCTGTTTGTCTTTCTTGCCCACTAGCTTGGTGAGGGCAGTAATTGTGTCCATCTTGCTCACTTTTGTATCCTTGCATCTGGCACATAGTTAGCACTCAGTAAATATATACTGAATGAATGAATGAATGAATGAATGAAATGATCCAAAATTGGAGCATTTCAAAATAAGATTTCTATATAATTATTTTCTATACTAGTGATTACCCACTTGCTATAGGTGATGCTCTGGTTTAATCTTATTTTGAGAATTAAATGATTTATGTATTTCATAATACCTGGCTTATAAGTGCCTTCACTCATACATTTATTACTTGGCTATTTATTGAATATCTGCTGATGGGGGAAGCAGTGCCCTGGGGCTGGGGATGAGTGGTGACCCCGTCAATCTACTAGGAGAATCATATGTAAACAAATTGGAATAAAATATGATAGATCCTATGAAAGAGATACGAGCAAATTGCTATGGGAAATACTGAGTGTGGTAGATTGGATTATTATTCCCATGCCCTCTGCCACATAGTTTCCAGTGCATGTCACAAGAGTAGGCAGTATATATATTCTCATCCCATTCACTTGGGACTTGGTTATGTGACTTGCTTTGACCAATTAATCTAAGCAGAAGTAAAGTCACAATGTGCCAGTTCCGAGCAGACAGTTTAAGAAAATAATAAGTTTTTGTCAGATATCTCACAATTTGCCCATAAAGAGTAAGTTCCAGGTAGCCATTGCTCTCTTGGCCTGAGTCCTGGAATAAAGACACATGGAGCAGATTTAAATTTAAGCCATAGATTGCAGTTTAGCTTAGGCTAGCTGAGAGGAGCCACTCCTCAGGCAACCCACATTCCCATAAACATGAAATAGATACTTTTTGTAAGCCAATGAGATTGCGAAGGGTGGTGCTTTTTTGCACAGCATTGTCACAGCAGAAATCTGACATACACTGAGTATTCATCTAATGACTTTGGTGAGGGTATGAGATGTAAGGAAAAGGCTATGTGGCTGTAGATATTTCCCAGGACACAAAATGCCCCCAATCCCCTGCAGGTTGCAGACTGTTAAAGAAAAAGTCAATGCAGTGAACTCAATACTTTATTCCATACACCATGAAGCCCGGGATCCACACATGGCAAGATTTAAACAAGGGGGCTTCCTAAAGGGATCTGACCTATTCATACTGGAAAATCTATCTTGTGTTCACAGATATTTCTCCCACAGCTTGAATTTTCATAACGCAAACTAGACGGTGTGGCATTGATCAATTAAAACATACTGTTTGTGCAGAACATTAGGGCTCTGATGTAACCACAGGGGAATTGGTACCACTTGAATGAGAAAAGCTGGTCTCCCAAGGCAGGGAAGCACATTGCTACTGGTCAGGATATTGAGTTTCTCAGTGTGGGTTTTCTTTTGTTGGCCCTTCATAGTTGTGAATTCAGGTACAATTTATTTCATTTTGTGCTAACAATGGATAGCAAGGGGATAAAACTGTGTAAAAGAAGCTCTTTAATTCCTAATCACTTTTTCTCCACTGCTACAACTTTCTTGTGTCTTTGTTTTTTTTTTTTTTTTTTTTTTTTTTGTGGTATGTGGGCCTCTCACTGTTGTGGCCTTTCCCGTTGTGGAGCACAGGCTCCGGATGCGCAGGCTCAGCGGCCATAGCTCACGGGCCCAGCCGCTCCGCGGCACGTGGGATCCTCGCAGACCGGGGTACGAACCCGCGTCCCCTGCATCGGCAGGCGGACTCTCAACCTCTGCGCCACCAGGGAAGCCCGTGTCTTTGTTTTAAATGGGAAGCAGGGGAAGCAGTCAAGGATAGTAGTTATGAAAAAGCCCTATGAATTAGACTTCTTTGAATTAGACTTTGAATCCAGGCCCCATCAAGAATAGCGTAAAAATAACTTAAGCTCTCAGCATCTGTTTCTTCATCTGTAAAATAAGGATAATAATAGTGCTTATCTTGGGATTATGAAGAGTCAGTGAAATAATCTTGTGAGGTTTAGCACAGTGCCTAGCAGACAATAAACAGTCAATAAATAATAGAATTTATTATAGGGAGAATTTTGTTAGTGCAGTTTTTCTTAGGAAAACAGCTGTTCATTATAGAAAGACAGGCTGTGGCATGGCATTTACTTTGACTTTTTTACTATCGAAGAAAAAAACCTCAGGACCCAAATCATGATTAGCTTTCTCCACTTTGGTTCTCTGAGAGGAATAAGGGTCAGTGACACAGAAAGTTTGGACTCACCGCAAAATGAACACTTCCGGAAGCTTCACTTGATGGAGATCAAAATAGACTGGGCTCTCTGGTAACGAACTGTGGGCAAGTTTCCAAGTGCACTTGGGATTCTTCCACACATACCACACTGGAGTGACAGCAACTGTGCTGTGGAGCGGCCAGGGTGAAATGTTTCTCCAGTGAATTTGCCAGGAAGATAGGAAGAACATTCCAACAGCTAATGTGTTGCCCAAATGGCAGGTCACCTCATTCTCAGGTCTACTTTTTTCCTGACTGCAGAGAACACCAGGGTGGACAGCCTTGGGTTTATGGAAAATGTGGTTGCCAAGGAAAGTTAATTCTCTTCAGAAACTACAAGTTGATAACGGTTCAGATTTTCAAGAAAGAATTTGTTATAAGACATATTTGACTGTTTATCTCGAAAGATTCTACAGCGTGTGCAAGTGTGTGTGTGCGTGCATGCACATCGCTGGTACCTCTTGTTTGAAATGACCAAGCAATTGTAACTTACAAATTACATGAATCAGCCATTTGAAATATGTCTCAAATTCCTCCCCTGGAGAAATAGATATTTTTCCCACCACCCAGGCATTCTGTTTCCAATTCCGTTTACTTTCTCTCAGCCACTTCAGAATGCGTTGAACTCAAGTGAAGCTAGAGAAATTTACAAATTTATTGTCTTTAATACAGAGCTTGGGACTTGCTCTCATTGCGGGGGGAAAAGTATGTATATGTGTGTATGTATGTGTGTGTGTGTATATATATATATATATGTATGTATATATATATGTATATATATACACACTCTTGAGTTCACTCAGAAAAGAAATAATTAATTTAATGTGTAATCCTAGAGCAAAGATGAATATGACTCACCTGAAAAATTAACAAAGGGTCACAGTAAAATTCCACTTTATTTTTCTAAATGAAAATGTAAGACATTTTACCTCTCCAAGAAAAAAAGGATATATATGTATATATATATATATATAATTATTCAATAAATAAGATAAATTTAAAATATATACATAGTAAGCATACCTCATGGAAGAGAAGTGGGAGAGAAAGTAAAGAATAAAAGAAAAAGAAAAAGTTAAGAATAAAAGAAAAAAAAGGGGGAAGAAAAAGGCATAGGGAGAAAGAGTAAAAGTGAAAAATGAGATGGATACAGATGACACAAATGCATAAATGTAACACCAGACGTTTTCAGAGGGTAGCATTACTCTCTAATACTATTCTAAGGCAGCTATTAAATTTTTTAATGCTGGGCCCCAATTAGGACATTTAATTTGGGGCTCATGCTCTGTGGCCTGATGAAATTTAGTAAGTGGTCAGACCCAGTCCATGGTCCAGGGTTTCTCCTGCTCTGCAGTAGAATCTGATTGGAGATGGATGGTATTCTCTGAATTTAGTAACTGAGTAGGGCCGAGAGCAGTTTGTATCCGTCTTTAAAGAGACCGGACTGAATGGCAGATGAGATTAAAATTTCTTTATACATAACCATTTTGTTTTATTTGTTACAATAAGCAGGAATTTCTCTTAAAGAAAATAAACGTATAAAACAAAAGCATCTCACACATACACACACCTAGAAAGGCAATCAATCGGAGAAGACCTCATAAAAGAGACTAAGAAGGAATGTCTGGGGTCGAGGCAGGAGGAAATCCAGAAGGAGTGGTGTCACCAAGGGAATAGTTTACCTACATCACCTGTACTTCTACTTAATTTTTTCCTGTAGTTTTACTGAGGTATAATTTATACATAGTAAAATGCACACATCTTGAACATACAGCTCCATGTCTTTTTATCAAGTAAACCCATGTAACCACCACCAAGATCAAGATGTCGAATACTTTCATCTCCCCAGAAAATCATCTCATGCCCCTTTCCAGTTAATATACTCTCCCCCTCACTCCCCAAAGTAGTCAATAGTATTCTCACTTCTATCCCAATAGACCAGTTTCCTCTGCTCTTTAGCTTCATGTAAGTGGATTCAAATAGTGTCTAATCCTTTGTGTTTCACTTCTTTTGCTCACCCTACACTTAAAAAATTCATTCCTGTGGCTGCAGGTATCAGTACACTCCTTTTGCTGAATAGTAGTCCATTGTATGAATATGCAACATTATTTATTCTCCTGTTAAGGGACATTTGGGGATGTGATGAATAAATGCACTATGAACATTCTTTTACGTCTTTTTATAAACAGTATTTCTCTTTGGTACAGACTAAGAGTATAATTACTAAGCCATAGAGTTGGTGTCTGTTTACCTTGTGAGAAGCTGACAGTTTTCCGCAGTGTTGTGTTAGTTTATGCTCCCATCAGCAATTTGTGAGCATTCCAGTTGTTCCATGTCCTTACCAACATTTGGTACCATTAGTCTTTTTAAGTTTATAGTCACCCTAGTGCCTGTGTAGAGTGGTTTCTCATGGTGGTTCCAATTTGCATTCCCTTGATGGATAATATCACTGATCACCCTTTCATCTGCTTATTGGCCATTCAGATACTTACTTTTGTGAAACGCCTGCTATAGTTTTTTTCCTATTTTAAAATTTTGTGTTTTTATTTTTAAATTATTCATTTGTTGGAATGTTTACTACATTTATGTTAATACAGTTACCAATAATTTATTATCTTGCTATTTGTCCATCCACTTTTCCTGCCTTCTTTGGGGTTGGTCAAGTATTTTCTATTTTTCCATTTCATCTTCTCTAGTGGCTTTTGCCTATATGTCTTTGTATTATTTTTAGTAATTAAGTCATCTAGAGATTATAATATTTATCCTTTAGTTTATCACAGTCCACCTTAAATTACTAGTATACAAATCTGTAAACAATGTGAGAACCTTATAAAACTATAATTCTGTTTATCCCTCTTCTGCCTTTTGTCATCTATTTTACTTCTGATATAAACCTGAGGCTATATTGTTATACATGCTTTAAACAAATAGTCTTATAGAGAAAAAATTTTAAATCTTCCTCTATATTTATGCACATATTTATCCTTTTAAGCACTTTTCATTTCTCCCTGCAGCTGTGGACTTAATCTGGATCATTCCTTCTTCAGCCTGAAGACTTATTCTAGCTTTTTGTACTGCAGGTCTGCTGATCTGCTGATTGTAAATTCTCTCAGTTTTTGATTATCTGAACATGTTTGAATTTTTCCTTCATTTTTTGTTTGTTTTAAATTAATTAATTTTTTTGGCTGCGTTGAGTCTTCATTGCTGCGCGCGGGCTTTCTCTAGTTGCGGCGAGCGGGGGTTACTCTTCATTGCGGTGCGTGGGCTTCTCATTTTGGTGGCTTCTTTTGTTGTGGAGCACGGGCTCTAGGTACGCGGGCTTCAGTAGTTGTGGCTCACAGGCTCTAGAGCACAGGCTCAGTAGCTGTGGTGCACGGGCTTAGTTGCTCTGCAGCATGTGGGATCTTCCCAGACCAGAGATCGAACCCTGCATGGGCAGGCGGATTCTTAACCATTGCGCCACTGGGGAAGTCCCTTGCCTTCATTTTTGAAGGATATTTTCACTGAGTAGAACATTTTAGATTCACAGTTTTCTTTTTCTTTCAGCACATTCAAGATGTTGTTCTATTGTTTCCAGTGAGAAATCAGTTGTAATTGATGTTGATATTCCCATAAATGTAATGATTTTTTTCCTCTCACTGATTTTAAGATTTCCTACTTATTTTAGATATTTTAGCAGTTTGACTATAATGTACCTAAGTGTGGTTTTTCTTTGTATTTATTCTGTTTTGTGTTTGTCATGCTTTTAAACTGTATGGGTTGAAGTATTTCATCTGTTTTGGAAAATTTGGGGCCATCATCAATTCAAATATTTTTTCTTCTCTGTTCTCTCTCTTTACTCCTGAGATTCCAATTACACTTATGTTAGTTGAACTGATATTTTTCCACAGGCCTTTGATATTGTTATTTTTTTCTCTTTATTTTTCTCCCTTTACTTAAGTAACCTCTGTTGACTTACCTCCAGTTCACTAATCCTTTGTTCTGCTCTTTCCAGTCTGCTGTTAAGCCCATCCAAAATTTTCCTTTTCCTAAGATACAGTATATTTTAGTTACAGAATTTCTATTTGGTTCTTTTGTAGAGTTTTCATTTACTTGATGACATTCTCAATCTCTAACCCCATTAACTCATTTTTTTCCTCTAAATTCTTTAACATATTTGTAATAATTATAAGTCCTTCTCTGAAAATTTCATCACATGGCTCATCTGTGGGTCTGAGTCTGTTGATATGTTTTTTTTTTTTTTTTTTTTTTTTTTTTGCGGTACGCGGGCCTCTCACCGCTGTGGCCTCTCCCGGTGCGGACCACAGGCTCCGGACGCACAGGCCCAGCGGCCATGACTCACGGGCCCAGCCGCTCCGCGGCACGTGGGATCCTCCCGGACCGGGGCACGAACCCGCGTCCCCTGCACTGGCAGGCGGACTCCCAACCACTGCGCCACCAGGGAAGCCCTGTTGATATGTTTTTACGTCTTTTAACTATGCACCTTTCCCTGCCTCTTCACATGTCATAGTTCTTTTATCGTATGCCAAACATAGTAAGTAAAAGACCAGGAGAGACTGAAGTCGATGATCATTTCCTCCAGAAAGGGCTGACCCTTTTGTTTCACATGCAGCTGTTATTAGAGGCTGACCTCATCAATCTAATTAACATTTGAGCTGAATTGGGACTAGATAGCCGGTAGAATGTTTTAGTTCACCTCTGGTTTAAATGTCTTCAGGGAGACTGGCACCCCCACACACTCAAACAGGGTTTGGGGATGTAAGCACTATAAGACCTTGGGATCTCTCTCTGCTTTCCTCACTTTATTCTAGGCTTTCTGATAATTCCACTTACTGAATGAAATGCCCATGGGGGAACATTGGTGGTGGGGAGGGCTAACTCTGAGTCTGGGGCTCTTCCAGATTCCAGTGTGCCATGCCAGCCTTTGCACAGCCTTTAAACGCTTGCCTGATTTCTCCTTGTTCCCACAAAGCTGCTCTGCCTATAGCAGTCCTGCTTCTCCCCCAGACTCAGCAACTCCCTATAGATCGAAATGGTCTCCAGTCTGTGCTCATCTAAGAAAAGTTTTTCTCCCTGTCTGCATTTCAGTTTATTTAGATCTTTCTTTTCATTTACAGACTTCACAGGCTTTAAAGAGAAGTAAGTTTTTTGTTTTTTTTTTTAGTATACCTGGGTTTTTGTTGTTGTTACGGAGAGATGGTATTTTATGAGCCTCAGTATGCTAACTGATAGTCGAATTCTCGTATTTGATTCTGTTGAGTTAAACAACAGACTCCTTTAACAACACATTTTATTTTAAAAATAAGGTGATTAATGATATATGAAATTATAATCCACTTGCAGATGATTTTTCCCAACTGTAGTGCCCAAAGCCAGCTAACCTTCAAGATCGTACTTCCTTGCCTCCTTGAGAGGTTGACATAGAGATGATATGAAAGACCTAATTTATAGAAGGACAATGAAGGGTAACTAATATTTGTTAAGTGCTAGGATGTCGTGTGTCCCTAAGAGCTCTGCTTGGCCCTTTACATACAATACTTAAATTTTTTTAATGCAAAAATGTTTATTGGGCATTTACACTGGGGTGGAGGAAACTGGTAGCGCTGGAGTTTGCATGGGAACCACAGGATCAAGATTCCAGCCAGGGAACACGGATAGAGACGAGGAATAGGTCTTTCTGAGGGGGGAGGGGAGCCAAGTAGTTAGTGCTGGACTTGGGAATGAAGTGACTTGTTCCTGATTTAGCGTGTACCAGGAGCCAGGAAATGAGGCATCTGGCCCCCACACGTATGATGTACATGCTGATGCCTGCTTCCTTGTTCAAAAATAGGACCCCGTAGGCGCCACCACAGTGGGAATCTCAAACGTAGGACAATCTCACAAATGTGGAATGCTTAGCCACCCTGAATTTCTCACTACATTACGGACATTTCCCTTACTTTCTCTCTTCTGTTTCCTGGGAAAGATTTTGTTTGTCATGGAAATAATGACACCACATGGCAGTGCCCTAAGGTGAAGGGCTGACTTCGATGCTTTTAATGCAGCTTGGGCACAACTGATGAAATTGTGGGGAAGCTACATTATTCTCGGTGGGAAATGGTACATTCTGAATGATGTTCTCCCATAGTTACAGTGATGCCTGCTGAAGAGAAAATGAGCAGTTTCTTCCTGCTCTTGTCACTTAGCCCTTATTTCCACTCTGCAATTTCACTTGAGGTACATTTTCTCTCCTCTCCTCTTCCTTTTCTTCTGACGTCCCACCTCCTTCTCTTCCCTTTCTTTTTTTCTTTCTTTTCCTTCTTTCCCTATAATCATAAGTCCTGTTGGTTTCACTAATATTCCTTTATTCCTAACTTGGGGTGATCAGTGTTATCTTATTATCTTATGTTTTCCATAGTGCACTTATATTTTTCAAAGCCCTTTGAGATGTAATAATAATAACTATGATGATGATAGCTAATACTAGTATAGTGCTTACTTCTGTTGGTTGCTGTTTTAAGTGCCTTACATGTATTAAGTCATTAAAGCCTAACACATCCTTTTGAAACAGGTATTATTTTTATCCTCTCTTTGCAGATGGGGAAACTCAGACACAGAGAAGTAATTTGCTCATTCAGTTTACAAGTGGTGGAACTGTGATTTTAACTCAGGCAGTCTAGCTCCAGGGTACATGCTTCTTAGCACCATCCTAAACCATCTCTCATTTAAACTACCTTATAATTCTTATCCTAATCCCATGGGAAGATGCTACTCTCCTTACTTTAGAGATGAAGAAACTGAGGCTAGAACTGACCACAACATTCTGAAATGAGGGACTTGCAGTAACTTTCTGAGGAGAATAGGTCTTCAGCCTTGGGGGCGGGAGGGAAGTATGTGTGTGTATGTGTATGTGACCTTGGCGCGTTAGTTGTTAAGGAAAGATCACTCCCTTACATCTTTATTCCAGGCCAAATGTAGCAGTTGGGGTACTTTGGTCTGAAAATAATAGAAAACCTAACTAACAACAACTGAAATCATAGTCAGATTTATTTCTCATGGAAAAAATGTGGAAGTCCCAGGGATGGTTGGTAACTCAACAAGGTCATTAGAACTCAGGCCTTTCCATCCTGCCATCCTCAGCATTTTACTTTTTCACCCTCATCCTGGAGGCCTCATGAATGTAAGGTGGCTGCCTCAGCTACAAGCATCACATTTTCTTCTAACCATACAAAGACAGAAACAAAGGCAGCTAAGATGTTGAGAAATTGCCTTGTGTGTCTCCCTCTCTTTATCAGGGAGAAAAGTATTTCTCGGCATACTTCCCCTTCCATTTCATAGACCGGTACTCGATTATGTGGCCTCAAGGAGAGGCTGGAGAGTATCTGACAAAAAGAGGCTGAGTTTGCCATGATTGAATTAGCAGAAGCAATCATGATTCACTTCTCATGGCTGGGTACTTCACAACCCAAACAAAATCAGGGTTCAATTAGTGCTATATTGTGTGCATGGTAATTTACTTTAAAATACTTCAGTATAAGTGGTGTGATGTATATGTGTGCAAGTTAATATTAATCAGCACTCTAGGAATGAGTGGTTAATTAGTATATGAAGAGTCCTTATCTGAATGATTACCTTGGGTTAGTTAATTAGCATAAGGAATGTTAGGAATAATATTTTATTGGTGAAGTGAGTTGTGTTTAAGATCAGTTAGGAGTGAGGTAGCAAGACCCACAAACTGTGCACGAACAAGGTAGAAGAAATCAACATGCTCAGCTGTCAGTACCAGAGGTGGAAGTTCTGGAACCCCTTGGCCTGCATCCTCCTGTGGAGGAGCCCCCTACCTGGTCTGGTAATGAGGCCTCTGATTATGCTTGAAGGGCATCTGTTTCTGAGGGAGTCGCTCCTGCAAAGGGCTTGCCAGGGAACCTAAAGGCAGAGAGAGGAGTAGTCTCTCCTTAGACACAGAGTGTTTGCCTTCTCGCTAATAAACATCTGCATGCTTGGTGATTTTTGCCTGAGACTTGGTTTTACTTGAAGATGCCACCATGGAACAAGGTTGCAGGAATTGGATTATTTCACCTCCTCTGGCCTCTAACCACCAGAGGCTACCAACACGCACTAAAAGGAATCTGATATTTGCCAAACGGTCAAATTAGCTTAGGTCTGTTCACTTGAGTCTGCCAGGGAAGAAAAGGTGATGGCTGTTGACAAGACCACCAGACCAATATGTCATATATAACAAGGTTTTAAACAGAGATCATTTCAAGGAAGGACCACAATACAAGAGAAATGAAATTCCAAAGTGAGATGATAAACCAAAATACAACATAAAAAAAATAATCGGTTTCAGGGTACTGAATGATCAAGAGTAGAGTTGGAAGAAACATTTGTGACAAACCATCTTTGGATTGATCTGACGCTATTTGATGAGTCCCACCTTCCAGAGGGAGAGGTGGGGGGTGATTTACCCCTTACCTCAAGTGTAAGGAGAGAGCTTTGTCAGAACCTTTTGGCATGGTGGTGTATGTCCCTTGGAGATGTGGTAGGCATGACAGACTAATGTTTGATACACACTTGAGAGATCTGAAGGATTTCTAGGGGGAGATGTCAAGGCAGAAGGAAATGGGAGTTGCTACTGTTTTGGGAGCAACCGCTGTCTCCACCGTTGGCAGGTGAAAGGCACATGGATACTGGGGACCAGATGTAGAATCCATGGTAGGAATGTTTGCATGGGGCTATCGAAAAAGGAATCTTGCCCCAAAAAGCTTCTTCCAGAAAGTAAGTTACCCCAAAAGAGAGCCTGTATGATGTGTCCCTTCAGAAAATAAACTGAAGCTGAGGAGGGCAGTGGGGAACAATCACATGAAGGAGAGAATTTGCCTGAATCATGAGAATAGCAGACAGAGGGACACAACTGGAGAACCAAAGTGCTCAGGAAATAATGAATGGGTGTAAACCTCTGGCAGGCCCAGAGATCCCAGAGTCATCTTACAACAGTTCCAGAGAAATAAGTACTTTCCTTCTTCTCCTCCATCTACCTCCTTCCATCCCTTTCCATACTCCAACCGTGGGGAAAACAGAAGCCACGGTTAGCCGTTTGAGGAAAGAGAAGTAGAGAAAGAAATGAAAGGGTGACCCCATGCCTATTCAGGAGGCAGGAGGCTGGCCTGTGGCTGGCCCCATCTGAAGGAAAGGAGAAAGAAACCATGTCTCGTTTATAGTCCACTTTTGATGATCACAAGGGAGTAGGCATCTTAAGTACCCAAATGAGACCATGTTTTCTAGTTAAGGTGGTGTTAGGACTTGTATTTACCCAAGAGTGTTACAAAAAGTCATGGACCTGCTGGAGTTTCCATCTGGGTCACTGAGTATATTTAAAAGGATAGAGGGAGACTCCTCAGATGGCATAAAGGGACACCCTCTCCTATTCCTTCCCCAGGTCTTTATTACCTCCTTTGCTCTTCACCCCAGCCTTCCATTTCTTCTTTGTCTTGGTTTCTAGATCAGTTATCTATTGCTGTGTAACAAATTACCACAAACTTGGTGACTTAATAAAAGCACATATTTGTCATCTCATCATTTCTGTGGGTCAGGAGTCCAGGCCTGGCTTAGCTGGGTGCCTTTCACAAGGCTTAAACTGAGGTGTGGCGGGGACTGTGATCTCTTCTCAAGGTTCCACTGAGGAAAGATTGGCTCTTAAGCTCATGCAGCTGTTAGCAGAATTCAGTTCCTTGTGGCCTATTGGACTAAGGGCCTCAGTTTCTTGCTGGCTGATAGATGAAAGCTACCCTCAGGATCTAGCCATTTTTTTGTAGAACGCTGCCCTCAATTCTTTGCTGCATGAGCCTTCTGACCATGGTCACTTGCTTCACAAAGCCTGCAGGACAGAGTCTGTTTTGCAAGACTGGTGTTACAAGCTTTTGTAATGTAATTGCAGATTTGACATCCCAATACCTTTGTCATAGGTTCTATTGGTTGGAAGCAGGTCACTGGAGAGCTTATACAGGGTGTGAATACCAGAAGGCAAGGATAGTTGGGGGGACATCTTGGAGTGGGTCCACCACAGCTTCTACTGTCTGTATCTTGTGCAGCAGTAGCTTGGGAGACAGGGATGGGAAAAGTTGCTAAAACAGCTTCAAGGTGGAATGTCTATTAGTCAAGTATACTGTCCTATTGTTGAGGCCAAACAACTCATGCAGTGCAACTCCAGTGGATGATTATGGTAGAAAGTGTCTGTCCCATCTCTCAGTTTACTCCAAATCTCCTGCTGTGCCAGCTTGGAGTATTCCAAGGCTCAGAAAAGGCTGGGTGTGGGCTCCAGTCAAAGCAAGGGCTGAGAGGGTAAGAAAAACCATCCCAATACACTGACTTGTATGAAGCACCTGCTAAAGGCCAGGCTTGTACAATGCACTTTACGTGTATTCTTTTAAATAGTCCTCATAACCTGATGAGGGAGGTACTCTTATTAGTCCCATTTTACAGATGGAAAAAATGTAGGCTTAGAAGGTCTGAGTAACTTGCCTGTGGTGAGTGATGGAGCCAGGACTTGAAATGAGGTTAGTCTGCTTCCGAGGCTGCTCTTACCACAGCCTTACAGAAAGTGCAGGCACCTCGACAAGTGGAGGGAGCATGCAAACCGCTCTTGACTGAGAATCGGGAGGTCTGGGTTCCCATGTAGCCCAGTCTCTTATAATCTGTGTGATTTGGAGCTCCTTACTTGGCCTCCTTGGTTCTCTTTTTCAGTCTGTATAAAGGGAATCATAAACAATTTCATTTTCCATATGCAGAATAATGAACCTTGACCCTTACCTTACACTATGCAAGAAAATTAACTTAAAATGGACCAAAGTCCTAAATGTAAGAAATAAAACTATAAAACCTAAGTCAGGCAAAAATTTCTTAGATGTGCTATCAAAAGCAAAATCTATCAAAAAAATTGATAAATTGGACTCCATAAAAATTAAGAACCTTTGCTTTTAGAAAGACACCATTAAGAAAACAGAAAGATAAGTCACAATCTGGGGAAAATATTTGCAAAATATATATCTGATAAAGGACTTGAATCCAGACAGTATAATAACTTCTTATAGCTTAGTAATAAAACAACCCAGTAAAAAATGGCAAAAGATTTGAATGGACACATTACCAAAACAGATACTGGAATAGCAAATAAGCATATGGAAAGGTGCTTAACATCATTGGACATTAGGGAAATTCAATTAAAGCTGCAGTAAGATATCACCACAAGTTCACTGTGCCATAGATTAATTATATCTTTGACTCTTTACCAAGACCTTTTAAGTGAAGCTCTTTTTATTTCCATTTTACAGATAAGGATACTTCCTTGTGTTAAATGGAGACTCAAGTTCACATAGCTAAGATGCAGGGCAGCAGGCTTAAAACTCAGCAGTCTGGTTCCAGTGCCCAAGTGCCATCATGACTCTCTTATTCCACTGCAGTGTCAGTTCCTAGAGGACAAGGACCTTGTCTGTCTTGTGCACTGCTGGAGCTCCAGCTCCTTGCAGGTAGTAGACGCTCAATGTTGCTTACTGAATGAAAGCCGGTCAGTGCATATGGTGGGGCTCAGGCAGCACTGTTTCCTACCATCAAAGAACCTTTGTGAACAGGCAAGTCATACCCACTATGGTTTGTGATGCCCTTTTATGATACTGTTTGTTTTGTCTCAGAAAACTCTATACCTAGTCTTGGGTACAGACTTTTCCCTTCCTCCCCCTGCGTTCCCCTTCATTCATCTTCTCCTTCTTCTTTTCCTTACTTCCGATGGGGTAGTGTGACTTCACCTCACTCTGTCCATTGGCAGAGGACGCATGGTGACTCTAACCTGCAGGACCAGCCGTGGGGCTCCCTGGATCAGCACCACCAGGGAATAAGTGTGCATACCCTTGAGACTGCCTGGCCTGCCCCGAGGCCCTGTTCCACGCGTGGCAAGCCTCTGTGGGCCTTCACTGCCCTGAACTATGAGGGAGCTGACTGGCCCATCTCTTTTGATCCAAGGAAGGTTTGTCAGCTCAAAGGCCATCCAATGAGGAGCACAAAATGCTCTTTTCTAAGAGAGGGCACAGAAGGGTCTAAAAACAGCCCTTGTGGAGAAGGGAGGCAGCAGGATCCAGGTCAGGTGGGACCTGGCACCATGCAGCTAGCTGGGAACTGCCTTTATCTGGCTGAAGATAGGAGAGATGGGAAACAAAGTCTGCTTCCTCCCCTGCTAAGAAAGGAGGATGGGGGTTAAGCTGGATTTGCTTTTAACTCTTGAATCAACATTGAGGCTGCCTTGTCTGCCAGGCCATATGGTTTGCAGAGGGACAGCCGCAGACTGGGTTTTGGCAGATGGAGGGAGCTATGCTGAAAATGACAGAGTCTAGCAACTGGGGAGACAAGGGGGCTGAAAGGCGAGAACGTGGGGAGGAGGCTGGGAGCAGGAGGAAAACCTCAGGGAGAGGCAGGAGACAAAGCAAAAGGAAACATTTTTGGATAAAGCTGGTAAAGAAAGGGGGAAAATTTTATTTGTCTTAGAGGGGAGAATATCAAGGAGCCCTGAATAAGGATGCTTGCATGGCTACACAATAATTCCCAAGCTGCTGCTGCTTTTTTTTTTGCCACATTTCTGTGCTACCTATACTATATTTCGTTAGTTTGTCTTTATACTGACTCGTGAAATATTTAAGTAAATTTATTTAAACAGGAAAATGTCATCACTGCCACATGTGGAAAGTTTGTTATAATTGGATGGTGATCATAAGGAAAAGGAAGATAATAGAGTAATATTAAATTCTAACTAGATACTGTTGCCTGCTGAAGACTCTGGTCTTGGACCTCCTCTTCCTTAAAAAAAAATGGGGGGTATTACAGTGTTAAAAACAATAGCATCAAACTGGGACTTCTTCTCTGATACGATCAGAAAGTTTGAAAAAGTAACAATTTTCCTCACTGTGTGAGTCAGTGTTGTTTAATGCAGTAGTATATCAGTGATTCATGTTTCACTGGAGCCCTAGGAATTAGGACATGGGGGTTTCAGTTCTAGCTCTGTCACCATCATCTTGGACACATTTCTTTACTATGGGTCTCAATTTTCTCATCTGTTGGGAGGAATAGAGTTGAATGTCCCAAGAAATAGCAAATTGGTTTCAGCTTTTGGAGTTACATATTGAGAAAGATTCTGAAGCTATATCCAAACTTAGTGTGGGAAAGAATGCCATAATAGATTAGTGATGTCTGCACAGGTGCAGAGCTGGAAATGGTGAGATGCATGTTGGCCATCTGCTATTCCTAGGTTAGAAGATCTCTAGGGTACCCCCCGGTTCTGACAGCCTGTCACTGCATGATTTATATAATCAACCAAGAACATACTAGGCTTGCTTATTTGCTCATATTTGATGGCAAAGTATGAAGTAAGACAATTTTTGTAAGTGGTAGTCACACAATTCAGTTCAGTCCAAAACTCGTTGAGCACCTGTATTATGCCGGGCCCTGAACTGGGGATATAAAGATGAATAATAAGATTTAGTTCCTATCCTGGAGGAGCCCACAGTCCTGCCCAGTGTAGGGAGGGTTGGTGACAAGACACATAAATAGATTTCATGTAGGTTTCAACATGATGTAGTAAGTACTGTGTTAGAGGTACATGGGAGCTGCTAGAGCACCTCAGAGCACTCGATCAAACGTTCCCTAGAATCATATCCTGACCTGAGGGGTAATGAGGTCAGCACTCTGGCAGTTCTCAGGGGTTCATGGAGTCTGACTGTTACAGGTTGAATTGTGTCTCTCAAAAAAGGTATGTTGAAGTCCTAACTACTGGTACCTGTGAACGTGACCTTAATTGGAAATAGGGTGTCTGTAGATTGTTACGAGCTGAATTGCTGTGCTCCCCTCCCGTCAAAGAAAAACAAAAAGGTATGTTGGAGTCCAAACCCCCAGTACCTTAGAATGTGACCCTATTTGAAGATAGGGTTTTTATAGAGTTAATTAAGTTAAAATGACATCATTGGGGTGGGCCCTGATCCAATATGACTGATGTCCATATAAAAAGGGGAAACTTGGACACAGAGACAGACATGTATAGAGGGAAGATGATGTTAAGAGACACAGGGAGAAGATGGCCATCTAGAAGCCAAAGAGAGACCTAGAATATATCCTTCCTTCATGGCCCTGAGAAGGAACCAATCCTACTACCAACTTGATTTTGGACTTCTAGTCTCCAGAACTGAAAGACAGTGCAATTCTGTTGTTTAAGCCACTCAGTTTGTGATACTTTGTTACAGTAGCCTTAGCAAATTAAAACACTAAGACTGGTGTCCTTCTATGAGAGGAAATTTGAGAGACACACACAGGGAAGAATACCATGTGACAGTGGAGGTAGAGATCACAGTGATGCATCCACAAACCAAGGAATGCCACTGATTGCCAGCAGCCACAAAAAGCTAGGAGATAGGCATGGAACCAATTGTCCTTCAGAGCCCTCCAGAAGGAACCAGACTTGCCAACACCTTGACGTCACACTTCAAGCCTCCAG
The DNA here is from genome assembly GCF_949752795.1 of Hyperoodon ampullatus. Classification (NCBI taxonomy): domain Eukaryota; kingdom Metazoa; phylum Chordata; class Mammalia; order Artiodactyla; family Ziphiidae; genus Hyperoodon; species Hyperoodon ampullatus. The sequence goes on from NC_136917.1 coordinate 4,368,048, forward strand.
AACTATGAGAGAATACAGTTTGTTTTAACCCACCCACTTTATGGTCATTTGTTACGGCAGTCCTAGAGACGAACACACCGACCCTTTATCCTGCCCTCTCCTTCCACGCCATCCCACCTCTTATTCCTCCTCTTCCTTTGGAAAAGGTACTCACAGCATAGATTATGCAGGCCATCAAGATGAACACAGTGTTTAGTAGATGAGAATGTGAGGAGATTGTACCTTCGGAATGTTGATCTATAGTTTTACCCTGTGTTTTATGTAACCACTACCACCTTTCCCTGTGCCACCCCTCACATTTGGACAGCTGGATGCCAGCTGTCATTGCTTCAGAAGAGTGCACAGGTAGGTCTTGGTTTTGAGTTTACAGGGTGAAGCAGAGAAGCCTTACAATGGGAGGAAGAGAACAGAGCAGTGATCTGTGTGGGCAAATAATCAGAGATAGATGAGAACAGGGCCCTCTCAGTGGGTGCCACCTGGGTGCCGGGCTGTGGCGCTAGGTTGAGCTCTCCTCAGCCCTCCTGCGGCCTGTGCAAGACCCCTGAAGCTCAGACACAATCCAGGGGAGACCAAGGGAGGAGACAGATGCAGGCTTGACTGATACTGCTTCCACCTCTAGCAGAATGAGATGTGTATTGGAGGGCAGGGTGAGAAGAGGGACCCAGAATACAAATGAAGTTCAGTTTAGAAAACCCAAAGTGGCCTTTTTTACACTCAAAGATTGAGCAGAGAGATGTATACCTGCCACAAGAAAGTGACTCTTTTCTTTCCCCAGAGGGGAAATATGCTCAGACATGATTTGCATATTTGAGCTTGTATTTATTTATTTATTTTTTTGGTAAATTTATAGAAGTAGAACATGTATCAAAGCAAAAGTACACAACTCGACTAATATTCACAAAGTAAACTCACCCATGTAACCAGCACCCACACAACAGAACATGACTAGCATTGCAGAAGCCTTCGCACACCCCCTTCCAATCACACTAATTCCCCCTAGTGGGTAACTACTCTCCTGACTTCAAACAATCGTTCAGAATGTTTTCTTTTCTTTTCTTTTTGGTTGCGCCACACGCCTTGTGGGATCTTACTTCCCTGACCAGGGATTGAACCCATGCCCTCGGGAGCGGCAGTGAAAGTGCGGGGTCCTAACCACTGGACCACCAGGGAATTCCCTAGAATGTTTTCAAACTATGTATACATGAGATCAATCAAAAGGGTAGTCTTTTGTGTCTGACTTCTTTTGCTGGACATGTTTGTGAGGTTCATCCATGGTGTCACACGTAGCTGTAGTTCATTTCATCCTGTGACTATAAGGTGTTTCTTTGTATGACTATTCCAGGATCTGTGTTTCCACTCTTCTCTAGAGAGGCATTTGGGCTGTTTTCAGTTTTTAGCTATTACATATAGTGCTGCTATGAACACTCGTGTACGTATCTTTTGGTGTACATAGGTGGGCATTTCTGTTTGGGATAATATGAGGAGAGGAGTTGCTGGGTGCTAGAGTATGGTTCCATTTTAGAAGACACTGCCAAGCAGTTTCCAGACTGATTGTATTAATATACAAGAGTGCCATTGTCTCCATATCCTTCCCAATACTTTTATTGTTTCTTTTTCATTTTAGTCATTCTAGTTTATGTTAGGATTTTAGCCAGCTTGTTTCTTGGGTGAACACAAGTAGTGAGTTCTAACACACATTAGTGAGGTACTAATTCCAAGACTGCGTGGCATTTTCCTGGTCACTTCCTGTTGTAGGTGGCCCCATCCTCTCCTCTACTGCCTCTGCTGGGGAATTTGGGAACACAGGGACAACTCTGTTCTCACCATCATAGAATATTGGAACTGAAAAGGTATCTTTCAAGATCATCTATCTCACTTCTTCTTTATACAAATGAGGAAACTAACTGAGCAGGAGGAGATGAGTTTTCCAGAATTTTCCAGCCACTAATACCTGAGGCAGGACTAGGACTCAAGCCTTCTGATCCCGAATCCACTGGTTTTTCTGCCTCCCTGTGCTGTTTCTTCATTATAATTTCCAAACTTAACTACCAAACTGGACATTGGATATTCCTTGGAGAAAGAAATAAATGCATATCAGACAGTGTCTGGACTATGTATGAGCCCATCCCTTTGGGTGGTGAGGACAGCCAGGGTGAGTGTTCCTAGATAGAATGGATGAGCTGCATTCCTCAGCCTAGTCATCTGCCCGGGGATTGAGATGAGATTGCATTTCAGAGCTTCCAGAAGCCTCCCTAATCCTCATTTCTCATCAGCCTTGGCATCTGCCCTCAAACTCTGTGTCCTAGTTCCCAGACAGAGCCATGACATCAGTCAGGACAGAGTGTGGTGATTGTGCTTTCTCTCCCTGTCTCCCCATGTCATGTGTCTTTTTATGTCAATAAACTGATTTAGTCACTTGTTCTTATGTGAGGAGAATACTAATACTTATTGGGTGCATGATCACATCATCTAATTCTCACAACAGCCTTGTGTGGCCAGCACTATTTTATCCCTATTTTACATATGAAGCATGGAAGTGTTATAGAAGTCAACTTGTCCAAAGACTCAAGAAGTGACGTGGTTGAGTCAGGACCTGGTCCCGAGAATTCAAGGCCACACTCTCAACCATGGCTCTGCAGCCTCCATTGCTGCAGACCATTAACATGGGAGTGAGTAGGGAGAAAATGATGCTCAGGGCATGCCTTTCTTTAAGAAAGCCATGTAAAGGAAAATCTGAAGCTGTAAGGTAGATGTATTTCCTTGTAGTAGAAACACAGTGTTGTTTAAATCCAGCACTCCACTGGGAGCACTTAAAGTGTTTGTTTTCATGGAATTTACTACTTGACTTAGGGGTTTGGCAGCGTCAGAGAAATTCAACTAGAGTGTTAGGGAACTTCTAGCCTCCAGTGATCGTTGGGAAATCTCTTCATCGGAAGAGGGCAGGGAGGCACTGTGTAATCATAGATTTTGGAGCTGCTTCACAGGCAGAAATACCTCTGGGTATAAAAGTTAGTGGGGAAAGAGAATTGCATTACACAGGACAAATTCAAGAGGACTTCCTTCATCAAAATGGAGGTATACCTGCCATTCTTTTCCTGAGAGTAGAGAGGAACCTATGTCAGAAATAAGGTTCTACAGGGAGAAGTCCAATGTGCATCTTGCTCTGATAGGGGAATAGAGAAATAGTCAGATCAACTTCCATTAATTAGAGAGGATGTTTAGGAAACAGAGTCAAAAACATATAAAATTTACATGGAATTTTGCTGAGGGTAGAGTTCAGTGTTGGATATTTTGATTTTAAACTTCTAAAGTCTGCTTCCCACAGCATCCCTCATTTCACTGTCCCCACTCTTCTGCCTAAAACCTGCCAATGGTCTCCTGCTACACTTAGAATAAAACTTAAACTCCTTCCCATGGCCTACAAGTCTGTACCTGAACTGGCTACCGTCTGCCTTCCCAGCCTTTTCTCATTCCACTCTCCCCTCTATTCCTCCAGCCACACTAGTCTGGTTTCTGTTCCTTGAACATGCCATACTTGTGCCCAACTCATGTCCTTTGCATTCATTGGTTCCTCTACCTGGAATTCTCTTTCTTGGCTTTTGCATCACTGGCTCCTCATCTTTCCAGTCTCAGATCCTGTTCCTCAACTTAGACAGCTTTGCACTTGTCAGGTGATCCTACTTCCTTCGTAGAACTTAACATAATCTCTAATTACCTTGCTTATGTGTCTCTTTATTTGATTATTGCTTGTCTTCACCCACTAGATTTCAAGCTCCAGAGGTGAAAAGAACTTGTCTTTTTGTTTGTTTTAAACTTGGTGTCATTAGCATTTAGAACAGTGCTAGGGATTGCTGGACATTGGACATCAACTTGCTAAATGAACAAATAAACTGCTGGTAGAACTAGATATCTCACTAACCATGTAAAGAATATTCAGACTCCTGGTTCCTACTAATAAACCCAATTTTAAAAAAGAATAGAATCAGTCCTTGTTTGAAAACCAGCCTAAGTCTTCTCTAATGATTAAGAGTACCATATCCTAGATGTAAACCCATCAAATACAAAGATCTGAAATGCAGATGGGATCTGTTTCTTTAGTGGCAGCATGAGGGGCTTTGTGAACTCACTCCCCAGTGAATCTGGTGAGAATTATTTGAAGACAACCATTTAAAGCCTCTGGAAATGGTCCTAAGAGTATATAACAAATGAAGAAACACGTGTTCAAGAGAACCTATGAAAATTTTGTAAGAACAGTGAGAATCTTTGGTTTTTGGAAAAAAACATTGCCTCTATCCCCATTCCAAGGTCAGTGAAACTTCACTCCAGACTGGTACAGCCAAGAACCCAGGACTCCTTCTACCCCCATCTCCCAGCTGGAGGGCTTTCTTCCTGGGAGGAGCATTTCAACATTTCTTACCGTGTCCCCAGTGACCTGTTGCTGAGACTAAGTCCCAGTGGAGTGTGGTATAGAGGTGGAGGTTCCTCCTTCCGCCCTTTCCCCACTCAAGGAATGAAGCTCTAGCTTGGGCATGGTGTGCACCCTGGTTGCCCTTGCCCTGGCTCATAAGTTTGGGGTTTCATGCCAAGAGACGCAAACTGAGAAGACCTGAGACTGTGGTACCCCTCCACTGAGTGCTCAGCGCCTGAAGGGGGAGTGTTACTCTGAAAGAAGCATGCCATTGTCTCTATTCCCAGCTCCAGAGCTCTGGTTTCAAGATTCTCCCTGCGGTAGAAACAGGCTCTAAAACAGATAGCATCTAATCTCTTCCCAAAGGAATCAACTTTGTTTGCAGCAAAGTGTGGCGTTCAAGCCAAAGGGTCCTCTGAAAAACAGTGGAGGTAGTGGTGAAAAGCAATTGGGAGGAGATTTCTAGATTCAAAGAAGATATAGGCTAAACTGTAGGCTGACTATACCTAGTGGGAGAAAGCTAGGCAAGGAGGCAGCTGGGAGGAGCCATCCTTTCGTCAGAACAAATATCAAACACTGACCTCAGGAACTGTTGCTTCAAGGGAGCCCACATCTGATCGGATTAGTCTGCAGAGCGATTTATGCCCAAGGGCTTTCTTGAAAAAGATAGAGTAATCAGCTAGCAATCAGTAGAGCCTTACTGGGCATGGTCAGAGAAGGAGATGAAGAGCGCTCTGACAGATCATAGTCATCCAGCGTGACTGTGTGTGTACCCCAAACTGTGCTTCCCTGAACTGTAACATCAGAGTCTTCACACTATGACAGAGTCGGGGTACAGGGGGATGGACTTCACTAAAGTAATCCAGCCAATCACTAAATCAATAAATAAGTAAAATTAATAGCACCAGGGGGTAAGGAAGTACCCAGAGCTATTACAGTGTATTATCTAAAATGTCCAGTTTCCAATAAAAAACTATGAGACATCCAGAGAAACAAGGAAGTGTAGTCCATTCACTGGAAAAGAAGGCAGGCAATAGAAAGTACCTGAGAAAGTGACCAGATGTTGGATTTAACTGAAAAAGTCTTCAAAGTAGCTACTGTAGATGTGTTCAAAGAACTAAAGGAAACCATAATTAAAGAAGTAAAGGAAGATACGACATTATTGCACCAAATAGAGAATATTGATAAAGAGGTAGAAATTATAATAAAGTACTAATGGAAATTCTAGAGCTGAAAAGTACAATACCTGAAATGAAAAATTCGCTAGAGGAAGCAACAGTAGATTTGAACTGGCAAAAGTAATAGAAAACTTGAATATAAATCAATAGAGATTATGCAATCCAAAAAATAGAGAAATGAAGAAAGGTGAATAGAACTTCAGAGAAATGTGGAACACCATTACGTATACCGACATATACAGGATGGAAGTGTCAGAATGAGAGGAGGGAGAAAGAAACAAACATTTGTTGAAGGATAATGGCTGAAAACTTCGCAAATTTACTGAAAAACACTAATGTACACATCCAGGAAGGACAATGAATACGAGCAGGCTGAACACAAAGAGAGTGACAAACAGACACATCATAGTAAAAATGCTGATGGTCAAAACCAAGGGGAAAATGTTGAAAGCAGCAAGAACAAAATGATTCTTACTTACAGGGGAACCACAGTAAGATTAACAACTGTTAATCAGTTGTTAATCTACTGTTTCTCAGCAGAAACAAAGGAGGCCAGAAGACAATGGGATAACATATTCACAGCAGTCAAAGAAAAAACTGTCAACAAAGAGTCCTATAGTTAACAAAGCCATCTTTCAAAAAGATGAAGGCAAGATAAATAAAATGCTTAAACAGTCCCAGATATACAAATATGGAGAGAATTTGTTGCTAGAAGACTCATAAGAAATATTAAATGAAGTTCTTCAGGCTGAAAGCAAGTACATCTTGAGTGGTAATGCAAATCCACACACAGAAAACCAAAGAGCACCAACAAAAGTAATTATGTAATTATCAGAGACAGTATAAATGCTGTCTATTTTCTCCTTTCTTCTGTTAACTGATGCATATTGAGCAGGACAATCCAACTACCAATCCCAAGTAAGGATTCCTACTGTGTGAAGAATGGCAAAGACCGTAACAGTGCCAGTCATCAGTAGTAGGAGCCCACAAATCTTGGCCCACTGCATCTTCTATGTGTTTGGAGTCATCAAGGAGGAGTCAGTACAAGTTCTGGTTGAAACAACACTTTACTCACAGAAAGGAGAAGAGATGCAGCAAGATCATCATCTGCAGTCTGCCCTGTCTTCCATGGCCAGTGGGCCCTCTGAGTAGCTGATACAGAGTGATGGCCTACATGCACACCTCTCATGCTTCAGATGAAGACCTGTTCTCTCCCCTGGGGGAAGATATACTAGGGGAGCGTTCCAGGTGCTATATGATGTACACACTTAATACAAGGAAGTTCACTGTATAATCAGAAGAAAAATTTCTTCTCATAAGGAAGAAGAATGTGAGGCCAAGCAATAGCTTGGCACCTGGCCACCATGTAAGGGAATGTTCCAGACTTAGGGCGTTGTTTGGGAAATCCCAGGGAAGGGCAACACATCAAGCAATGGCTGCTTTCCCAACAACTGAAAAAGCAGTTGTACAGCCTAATATGTATATAATGTATTCTTGGCCTATAATATATAGAAATGTAATATATTTGAAATATATTTGCCAATAACAGTACAAAGGAAGGATGTGGGAGCAAAGCTGTATTGGGCAAAGGAAATGACTATAGATGGTAAAGTAATAATTATAATAATATATTGTTAGGTTTATAACATTAACAAATACAATGTATATAATTCTAGAGCAGGATTTACCATATAAAAGACAAAACTCAAAAAAATTAAAAATCATTAAATGCTTCATTAGAAAATACTTAATGCAAAAGAAAGCAGTAAAAGAAGAAGAGAGGAACAAAAAGACATGAGACACATAGAAGATAAAGAGTAAAATGACAGACATAAATCTGATTATATCAACAATAACCCTAAATGTAAATGGATTAAGCAATCCAATCAAAAGGAAGAGATTGTCAAATTGGGTAAAAAAAAAAGCAAGATCCGGGGCTTCTCTGGTGACGCAGTGGTTGAGAATCCGCCTGCCGATGCAGGGGACACGGGTTCGTGCCCTGGTCCGGGAAGATCCCACATGCCGTGGAGTGGCTGGGCCTGTGAGCCATGGCCACTGAGCCTGCGCGTCCAGAGCCTGTGCTCTGCAATGCGAGAGGCCACAACGGTGAGAGGCCCATGTACCGCAAAAAAAAAAAAACAACCAAAAAACAAAAACAAGATCCAACTGTATGTTATCTATAAGAGGCACACTGTAGATTCAAAAACATAAATAGATTGAAAGTAAAAGGATGGAAAAATATATGTCATCAAATAACAACCACAAGAAAACTGGAGTGGCTATACCAATGTCAGACAAAATAGACTTTAAAACAAGAAATGGTACTAGAGAGAAAACAGGGACAGTTTATAATGGTTAAAGGTTTAATATGCCAGGCAAATATAACAATTGTAAACACATATGCATGTAATAACGACACAAACTACATGAAGCAAAAACTGACAAAAATGAAGGGAGAAACAGACAATTCAATAGTAATAGGTTAAGACTTCAGTTCTTCACTTTCAATAATGAATAGGACAATTAGACAATAGATCAACAAGGAAATAGAAGACTTGAACAACATGATGAACCAACTAGACTTAATAGGCATCTATACAGCACTCAACCCAACAGAATATATATTTTTCTCAAGTGTACAGGGTCCATTTTCTAGGATAGACCATATGCCATATGAAATTAGAAGTCAATAACAGAGATTGGTTCAAGATGGCGGAGTAGAAGGATGTGCGCTCACTCCTTGCAAGAGCAGCGTGATCACAACTAACTGCTGAACAGTCATCAACAGGAAGACACTGGAACTCACCAAAAAAGATACTCCACATCCAAAGACACAGGAGAAGATACAATGAGAGGGTAGGAGGGGCGCAATCACAATAAAATCAAATCCCATGATGGCTGGGTGGGTGACTCGCAACTGGAGAACACTTACACCACAGAAGTCCACCCACTGGAGTGAAGGGTCTGAGCCCCACGTCAGGCTTCCCAATCTGGGGGTCCGGCAACGGGAGGAGGAACTCCTAGAGAATCAGACTTTGAAGGCTAGCGGGATTTGATTGCAGGACTTCGACAGGACTGGGAGAAACAGAGACTCCACTCATCGAGGGCACACACAAAGTAGTGTGTTCATTGAGACCCAGGGGAAGGAGCAGTGACCCCATAAGACGCTGAACCAGACATACTTGCTAGTGTTGGAGGGTCTCCTGCAGAGGCAGGGGGTGGCTGTGGCTCACCGTGGGGACAAGGACACTGACAGCAGAAGTTCTGGGAAGTATTCCTTGGCGTGAGCCGTCCCAGAGCCCTCCCAGAGTCCGCCATCAGCCCCACCAAAGAGCTGAGTAGGGTCCAGTGCTGGGTCGCCTCAGGCCAAACAACCAACAGGGAGGGAACCTAGCCCCACCCATCAGCAGACAAGCAGATTAAACTTTTATTGAGCTCTGCCACCAGAGCAACACCCAGCTCTACCCACCACCAGTCCCTCCCATCAGGAAGCTTCCACAAGCCTCTTAGATAGCCTCATCCACCAGAGGGCAGACAGCAGAATCAACAAGAACTACAGTTCTGCAGCCTGTGGAAGGAAAAACACATTCACAGAAAGACAAAATGAAAAGGCAGAGGACTTTGTACCAGCTACGAACAAGGTAAAACTGCAGAAAAACAACTAAATGAAGTGGAGACAGGCAACCTTCCAGAAAAAGAATTCAGAATAATGATAGTGAAGATGATCCAGGACCTCTGAAAAAGAATGGAGGCAAAGATCGAGAAGATGCAAGAAATATTGTTTAACAAAGACCTAGAAGAATTAAAGAACAAACAAACAGAGATGAACAATACAATAACTGAAATGAAAAATACACTAGAAGGAATCAATAGCAGAATAACTTAGGTAGAAGAACAGATAAGTGAACTGGAAGACAGAATGGTGGAATTCACTGCTGTGCAACAGAATTAAGAAAAAAGAATGAAAAGAAATGAAGACAGCCTAAGAGACCTCTGGGACAACCTTAAATGCAACAACATTCACATTATAGGGGTCCCAGAAGGAGAAGAGAGAGAGAAAGGACCCGAGAAAATATTTGAAGGGATTATAGTCGAAAACTTCCCTAACATGGGAAAGGTAATAGCCACCCAAGTCCAGTAAGCACAGAGAGTCCCAGGCAGGATAAACCCAAGGAGAAACACGCTGAGACACACAGTAACACAAATTGACACACAAATTGACAGAAATTAAAGACAAAAGTTATTGAAAGCAACAAGGGAAAAACGACAAATAACATACAAGGGAACTCCCATAAGGTTAACAGCTGATTTCTTACCAGAAACTCTGCAAGCCAGAAGGGAGTGGCACAATATATTTAAAGTGATGAAAGGGAAGAACCTACAACCAAGATTACTCTACCTGGCAAGGATCTCATTCAGATTCAACGGAGAATTCAAAAGCTTTACAGACAAGCAAAAGCTAAGCGAATTCAGCACCAACAAACCAGCTCTGCAACAAATGCTAAAAGATCTTCTCTAAGTGGTAAACACAAGAGAAAAAAAGGACCTACAAAAACAAACCCATAACAATTAAAGTGGGAATAGGAACATACAAATCGATAATTACCTTAAAAGTGAATGGATTAAATGCTCCAACCAAAAGACACAGGGTTGCTGAATGGATACAAAAACAAGACCCATCTATATGCTGTCTACAGGAGACCCACTTCAGACCTAGGACACATACAGACTGAAAGTGAGGGGATGGAAAAAGATATTCCATGCAAATGGAAATCAAAAGAAAGCTGGAGTAGCAATACTCATATCAGATGAAATAGACTTTAAAATAAAGTATGTTCCAAGAGACAAGGAAAGACATGACATAATGATCAAGGGATCAATCCAAGAAGGAGATACAACAATTATAAATATATATGCACCCAACATAGGAGCACCTCACTACATAAGGCAACTGCTAATAGCTATAAAAGAGGAAATCGACAGTAACACAATAATAGTGGGGGACTTTAACCCCTCACTTACACCAATGGACAGATCATGCAGACCAGAAATTAATAAGGAAACACAAGCTTTAAATGACACAATAGACCAGAGAGATTTAATTGATATTTATAGGACATTCCATCCAAAACCAGCAAATTACACTTTCTTCTCAAATGCGCACAGAACATTCCCCAGGATCACATCTTGGGTCACAAATCAAGCCTCGGTAAATTAGAAAACTGAAATCATATCAAGCATCTTTTCAGACCACAATGCTATGAGATTAGAAATCAGTTACAGGGAAAAAACTGTAAAAAACACAAACACATGGAGGCTAAACAATACAGTACTGAATAACCGAGAGTTCACTGAAGAAATCAAAGACGAAATAAAAAAATACCTAGAGGCAAATTACAACAAAAACACAATGATCCAAAACCTATGGGATGCAGCAAAAGCAGTTCTAAGACGGAAGTTTATACCAATACAAGCCTACCTCAAGAAACAAGAAAAATCTCAAATAACTTTACACCTAAAGGAACTAGAGAAAGAACAAACAAAACCCAAAGTTAACAGAAGGAAAGAAATCATAAAGATCACAGCAGAGATAAATGAAAAAGAAACAAAACAATAGCAAAGATCAATAAAACTAAAAGCTGGTTCTTTGAGAAGATAAACAAAATTGATAAACCTTTAGCCAGACTCATCAAGAAAAAAAGGGAGAGGACTCAAATCAATAATATTAGAAAAGAAAAAGGAGAAGTTAAAACAGACACCACAGAAATACAAAGCATCCTAAGAGACTACTACAGGCAACTCTATGCCAACAAAATGGACAACCTGGAAGAAATGGACAAATTTTTAGAAAGGTAGAACCTTGCAAGATTGAACCAGGAAGAAATAGAAAATATGAACAGACCAATCACAAGTAATGAAATAGAAACTGTGATTAAAAATCTTCCGACAAACAAAAGTCCAGGACCAGATCGTTTCACAGGTGAATTCTGTCAAACATTTAGAGAAGAGCTAACACCCATCCTTCTCAAGCTCTTCCAAAAAATTGCAGAGGAAATAACACTCCCAGACACATTCTATGAGGCCACCATCACCCTGATAGCAAAACCAGACAAAGATACTACAAAAAAAGAAAATTACAGGCCAATATCACTGATGAATATAGATGCAAAAATCCTCAACAAAATACTAGCAAACCGAATCCAACAACACATTAAAAGGATCATACACCATGATCAAGTGGGATTTATCCCAGAGATGCAAGGATTCTTCAATATACGCAAATCAGTCAATGTGATACACCATATTAACAAACTGAAGAATAAAAACCATATGATCATCTCAATAGATGCAGAAAAAGCTTTTGACAAAATTCAACACCCATCTATGATAAAAACCTCCAGAAAGTGGGCAGAGAGGGAACCTACCTCAACATAATAAAGGCCATATATGACAAACCCACAGCAAACATCATTCTCCATGGTGAAAAACTGAAAGCATTTCCTCTAAGATCAGGAACAAGACAAGGATGTCCATTCTTGCCACTATTATTTAACATAGTTTTGGAAGTCCTAGCCATGGCAATCAGAGAAGCAAAAGAAATAAAAGGCATACAAATTGGAAAAGAAGAAGTAAAACTGTCACTGTTTGCAGATGACATGATACTATACATAGAGAATCTTAAAGATGCCAACAGAAAACTACTAGAGCTAATCGATGAATTTGGTAAAGTTGAAGGATACAAAATTAATGCACAGAAATCTCTTGCATTCCTATACACTAACAACTAAAGATCAGAAACAGAAATTAAGGAAACACTCTCATTTACCACTGCAATAAAAAGAATAACATACCTAGGAATTAACCTACCTAGGGAGACAAAAGACCTGTATGCAGAAAACATAAGACACTGATGAAAGAAATTAAAGATGATACTAACAGATGGAGAGATATACCGTGTTCTTGGATTGGAAGAATCAATATTGTGAAAATGACTATACTACTCACAGCAATCTACAGATTCAGTGCAATCCTTATCAAATTACCAATGGCATTTTTTACAGAACTAGAACAAGAAATCTTAAAATTTGTATGGAGACACAAAAGACCCCGAATAGCCAAAGCAGTCTTGAGGGAAAAAAACAGAGCTGGAGGAATCAGACTTCCTGAGTTCAGACTATAGTACAAAACTCCAGTAATCAAGACCGTATGGTACTGGCACAAAAATAGAAATATAAATCAATGGAACAGGATAGGAAGCCCAGAGATAAACCCACGCTCCTTTGGTCAACTAATCAATGACAAAGGAGGCAAGGATATACAATGGAGAAAAGACAGTCTCTTCAATAAGTGGTGCTGGGAAAACTGGACAGCTACATGTAAAAGAATGAAATTAGAACAGTCCGTAACACCATACATAAAAATAAACTCAAAATGGATTAGAGACCTAAATGTAAGACCGGATACTGTAAAACTCTTAGAGGAAAACATAGGCAGATCACTCTATGAGATAAATCACAGAGGATCCTTTTTGACCCACCTCCTAGAGGAATGGAAATAAAAACAAAAATAAACAAATGGGACCTAATGAAACTTAAAAGCTTTTGCACAGCAAAGGAAACCATACAGAAGAGGGAAAGACAACCCTCAGAATGGCAGAAAATATTTACAAACAAATTAACGGACAAAGGATTAATCTCCAAAATACATAAACAGCTCATGTAGCTCAATTTAAAAAAAAAAACCCAATCCGAAAATGGGCAGAAGACCTAAATAGACATTTCTGCAAAGAAGACATACAGATGGCAAGAAGCACATGAAAAGCTGCTCAACATCACTAATTATTAGAGAAATGCAGATCAAAACTACAATGAGGTATCACCTCAAACCTGTTAGAATGGGTATCATCTGAAAATCTACAAACAACAAATGCTGGAGAGGGTGTGGAGAAGAGGGAACAGTATGGAGGTTCCTTTAAAAACTAAAAATAGAATTACCATATGACCGAGCAATCCCGCTACTGGGCATGTACCCAGAGAAAACCATAATTCAAAAAGACACATGCACCCAAATGTTCGTTGCAGCACTATTTACAATAGCCAGGACATGGAAGCAACCTAAATGCCCATCGACAGACGAATGGATAAAGAAGATGTGGCACATATATACAATGGAATATTACTCAGCCATAAAAAGGAACGAAATTGGGTCATTTGTAGAGATGTGGATGGATCTAGAGACTGTCACTCAGAGGTAAATAATTCAGAAAGAGAAAAACAATTATTGTATATTAATGCATGTATGCGGAACCTAGAAAAATGGTACAGATGAATCGGTTTGCAGGGCAGAAATAGAGACACAGATGTAGAGAACAAAAGTATGGACACCAAGGGGGGAAAGTGGCTGGGGGGTGGTATGAATTGGGAGATTGGGATTGACATGTATACACTAACATGTGTAAAATCGATAACTAATAAGAGTCTGCTGTATAAAAAAATAAAATTTAAAATAAAAGAACCTGCTCTATAAAAAATTAAATTAACAAATTCAAAAAAAAGAAATGAATAATAGAAAAAATATGGGAAACCCATAAATGTGAAAATTATACAACACTCTTAAGCAGCGGGTCAAAGTAAAAGTCAAAATGACAATCAAAAAATACTTTGAGATGAATGAAAATGAAGACATAACATACCAGAATTTATGAGATGTAGGTAAAGCATTGCTTAGAGGGAAAGTTATAGCTATAAATGCCTATATTAAGGGAGAAGAAAAATCTGAAATCAGTAACCTATTCTTCAACCCTAGGACACTGGAAAAAAACCACAAACTAAACATAAAGAAAGTAGAAGAAAGGAAATATTAATTATCAGAGCAAAATAGAGAATAGAAAAACAATACAGACAACCAGTGAAACCAAAAGCTTGTTTTTTCAGAAACATTGACAATATTGACAGAGCTTTAGCCAGATTGACTAAGGTGGTGGTGGTGCGCGGGGGCAGAGCCTCAGATTACTAGAATCAGAAATGAGAGAGGACATCACTATCAGACTTACAAAAATAAAAAAGATTATAAGGGAATACTGTGAACAGTTGCATGCCAATAAATTAGGTAACTTAGATAAAATAGACAAATTCATAGAAAGACACAAATGACTGCAAAGGACTCGAGAAGAAATAGGCAATCTAAATAGACCTATAACAAGTGAAGAGATTGAACTATTGATCAAAATCTACCCCAAAGATAACCCCAGGCCCAGATGGTTTTGCTGCTGAACTCTACTAAACATTTAGAGAAGAATTAATATCAACTTTGCACAAACTCTTCCAAATGACAGAAGAGAAGGAAACACTTCTGAACTCATCTTATGAGGCCAGTATTACCCTGACACCAAAGACATACAAAGACATCACAAGAAAAGAAGAGACTAATATCTTTTACAAATATGGATACAAAAATCCTCAATAAAATGCTGGAAAACTGACTCTCCCAACATAGGCAATGAAAGAGATCCAATTTTATAGTCAAAACAAGTTAAGTTCCTATTTTCTATGCAGTTTTGCCTCCATATCTGATTTATAAAAACACCGTCTAGGGAAGAAGACCTCCCCTGCAAGTGTGCATGCAGCTTGAGACGTCAGCTGCATGGAGTGGGACTGGTGGAAATGAAAATTTTCCTGAAGGGTTCTGAGAAAAGGACGTGTAGCGTGCACCTGTCACTTTGCACGGTGGTCCTTGGCCTCAGAAAGTCATAGAGAAAAATCATTTTGGTTGGCTTTGAGACTTTCTTGGAAGATACAATATTTCTTTCCTCTTATATGCATACATGTTAAGAATTCCTAGGATTTCTCAGAATTCTATCCAGAATTCAAAATTACCTAGCCATAAGTTGCAGGCTCTCACAACTTTGGCTTAATAAGAGTTCCTAGAGCAAAGTGATAATACTTACGTCTCACATTGGTGTTCTATCAGTTAGGATACTTTTGTCCATACACAACAGAATACTGGATCAGCAGTGGCTGAGACAATACAGACATTTGTTACCTCACCTAACAAGAAGCCCACAGGTAAATGGCTCCTGAACTAGTTTATGAGCTCAATAATGCTGTTAAAGATTTAGTTTCTTTCTATTTATTTCATCATCCTTAACTGTTGGCAAGTGCCCTCGTGCTGGTTGCCTCACTATTGCAAAATGGAAGCTACAATTCTAGACGTCACATCTGTGCTCAAGGCAGGAAAACAGAAGGGCTAGTACCAGCAAGCTCTCTTCATTTCCTTGTATCTTTTATAAAAACCAAATTCTACTCCAAAAGTTTCCCAGCAGACTTTCACATATATATTGCTGGACAAAACTGGGTCTTATGGCCATGCCTAGATGCAAGTGAAACTGGGAAAAAGGCTGACTAGTAAAAGTGACAGTGTGTCAAGATTGGCTTACAACAATCACGATTCTTTTTTCTTTTTCCTTTTTTTTTTTTTTTTTTGAGCCTGGAAAAGGTGCTTCCTTGAACAAAATCAGGATTCTCTTACCTGGAAGGAAGCTGAGATGACTGTGGGGTGGGCTCCTCATAGCATCTGCCACAACTGCCATACAGTGTCCTTTCCCAAGCCCTTTTGTTCTCATATTCTATCCTGTTTCATCCTCATAACCTGCCAGGTAGCCAGGTAGGTTCTGTGTGTTAAAGATAAATGAAGTTAGACCCTAATAGGTGAGTGGCTCAGAGCGCTCTGTAGAGCTTTCTACAATGTGTTTCTTAGAATGAAAACTGGATTCTCTGGTCAAAATCTTTGGGGGAAATACTCTGTTTAAAACTTGCTGCTGAAACTGTTGAAACTATGTTTAACTCTTGCTTAGTACCTCATAAGACAAGAACTGTGTGAGGTGCCTTAGATGTACTGTCTCATGTAATCCTCTCAGCAACCTTGTGACATAGGTTCTGCTATGATCATCTCATTTTTACAGGTAAGCAATCCAAGTTTTGACAGTTTAAATAACTTTTCCAATGACACACAGCTGGTAAGTGGCAGAACTAAGATTGAGATCAAGGAAGTCTCTTTCCAAAGCCAGCCCTCTTTATGAAAGAATGCTACAAAGCTAAAAAGATTGCCTTGCCCTAGGACTTCTCAGAGCCTTTACTGTACTAGAATGTATTGTATAAAATAAAATGTATTAGAACCTCCGAGAGGGGGATCTAAATCATTGACCATGGAACTCTCTATTCATCAAATATCTAGCAGGACTTTGAAGGATTAGTGTCGTGACGAGCAGAGCTCTGCAAATACTGGTGTAGTAAAATAATAGATAGATAGACAGATATATAGAACTTTATTTTATTTTTAATTTTTTTTATTTTAATTTTTTTTATTTTAATTTTTTTTTGTGGTACGCGGGCCTCTCACTGTTATGGCCTCTCCCGTTGCGGAGCACAGGCTCTGGACGCGCAGGCTCAGCGGCCATGGCTTACGGGCCCAGCCGCTCCGCGGCATGCGGGATCTTCCCGGACTGGGGCACAAACCCGCGTCCCCTGCATCGGCAGGCGGACTCTCAACCACTGTGCCACCAGGGAAGCCCGATAGATAGAACTTTAAATTAGGAAATGTGGACTCTCTCTGCCATTCCCCAATCCTATAGCCCTGCTTCTTCCAGCTAATTCCTACTTGCCTCTCAAAACTTCAGCATCTCATTTCAGTATATCGTCTCCAGGTAGCTTTTCTGGGTCTAAAGTCCTGATTTTGGTATTCTCTTCTGTGATTTCATATTGCTGTATGCAGTGATTTCCCAACAGGGAGCAAAATGTCCCCTCCCCGGGAGACAGTGGCAATGTTTGGAGACATTTTTGGTTGTCACAACTGGTGTTGGGGCAGGGTGCTGTGAGCATTTAATGAGTAGAGGCCAAGGATACTGAGCATCCTACAATCCATAGGGCAACCGTTCCTCTTCCACAACCAAGAATTTAGCCAGCCCAAAATGTCGAGAGCAATCCTGATCTATGATTATTTGAAACATAGTACTTACCATGCTGCTTGAATCTTCCATTTATTTGTCTGTGTTTGTCCCTTGCTCAAGTGTCAGCTTCCTAACTAGAAACCAGGATTTCTCAGGTCACAGGCAGGTCTCAACCTCAACTGTTGAAGGAAAGAAATTAGTAATAGGTTGTAGTAGGTTCATTTGGGGGTCTCTACCTTGCACATGGCCCCCCATTCTGGAGCACTGCTGCATATTAAATGGGTGGGTCCCAGAAGCCATGTTTGTACTACAGTACTATGCTCCTTTGTCCTAGTTATTGGAGCAGAAGTAGACACCAGCCCCCCACCTTAGGCCATCTCATTTCCTCTACAGGGAATCTATAATTGATCCTGAGAGGCACTAGTCAGTCTCTGATTGTTCTTTGAACTTGAGGCCTATAGAGCAGCCATCTTTGCCATGGTGCCATGGCGTGTGGAACAAGTCTGACCAGAGGAAGAGGATGAATCCACTGCAGATGGGTACAGACACAAGAGAATGTGGCATTCTGGAGACAGTAACCCTGGTGTCCAATGGCTTTCCATTTGCTGGTTGCACTTGAGCCCATGAACATTCCTCTGGAACTTTCTTTCTCAGGGTTTCATTTCTGCACTCCTATAATAAACTCCCTCTTATTTTATTTTTGTCTGAGTGGGTTTCTGTTTATACAGTACCAAAAAATCTTGTTTTAGCTACAGGTCAGGAAACATAGTCCAATTTTCTTAACCTTTAATATAAGGTTCTTCCTTACCCCCAAACATGAGAGTTTGGAGGAGAAAAGAAAAAATAGGGTCAGAGAGAACCTATGAAATGGACATTAGAAGGCACCTCTGTCATCATATTTTCAACTACAAAGGGTAGCTGGAAAGACCATTCCTATTTTTAGATATTACCCAGAAAGAGTGACTAATGCCTGGGGGGGCTTGCTTTAGACTCTATAAACTATAGAATGCTACAGAGGCTTGAGTTCCTCTCTGTAAATGAAAGGCATTAACAATCTACTTCAGTTTCAATACATCAAAAGAATCTTGGGCTTCCCTGGTGGCACAGTGGTTGAGAGTCCGCCTGCCGATGCAGGGGACACGGGTTCGTGCCCCAGTTTGGGAAGATCCCACATGCCGTGGAGCGGCTCGGCCCGTGAGCCATGGCCGCTGGGCCTGCGCGTCTGGAGCCTGTGCTCCGCGACGGGAGAGGCAACAGTGAGAGGCCTGCGTACCGCAAAAAAAAAAAAAAAAAAAGACATAGAGTCTTGTGGAGACAATTATTTGCTGAAGGGCACATGACCTTGTTGGACCTGACATTTATTTTCTCTTCCTTTGAAAACAATTAAAATTACACAGTTGATATTTTGCATTCTAGTCTTTTGCTTCTTGATGATTACCACAAAGAAATAATGATGATGATGATAATAATAATGAATGATTAAATCTATCTGTTAGCTTGAAATAGACTTTGGAGTCCCTTTTTTAAAAAGGAAAAGAGCCAAATAGAAAACTTCTCTGGCTGTACTAAGGTTTCAGGGATATGGCTGCACAAATGTGAAGCACTCCTAGCTGTGATGGCTGGAGAAGTATAGGAAACAGCAGCTACAGTTACTGGTATCAGTCCGGCCATGAAGCTTGAGTTCTGTGGCTGGCTCCAAGTTGGCTTGAGAACAGATTCGTCAGTGGTGTGTTTTCATATGCAGGGCCAGCCATTTCCCTGATGTACACCGACCCTCCCTCTGCTTGTTCCTTGACCTCCTCTCACAAATCTGGGATAATTTTCTAGAGAAGTAGCTGTTACGTTTCCTCACCTGTTTTGTCCTTGATTTACCCAGCACAAATGCCAAGTAACATTTACATGATGGATTAAGGACCCTCTGAGATCATCACTGTGCTCCATGATAGACAGTATATTTGCGAAAGCTTGACTAAAGTCTGGTTAACAACGGGCCATTTGTTCTTTATCTTTCAAAATGCTACCCCTTATTATTTGGCGCAAGGGGCACGGGGGGGACCTGCTCACCTTTGTTTCCAGATCTCAGAATAATTTTTTCCTAATCTGTTTTCTGTGGTGATCCCCAACTCTAAACACCTTTCTCCTTGGTGCTGGTTGAATTACAAATTTTTAAAAATCCTGTTTTCTTACAGCCTTTACTTTAGGCTATAGGTCTTCATTGGTGCAGAGTGTACTAGGCGAGCCCTTGGTTTGGCAAGTCTTTGCTTTCTGCTCCCTAAACCTTCAGTGTCAGGATTAGATGTGGAAAAAAGAGTTTAAAACATTTTATTAACTTCGTAGTCAGACAGTAATCTCAGATTCAGAAAATTTTCTATTGGCATGAAAGGATTTTATACATTGATTGAAAGAAAAAAAGAATAGGAAAAAATAAGATGATGTCTTAAGATGTAAGGTCAGGATTTCTTTGACTCTGGAGAAAAATTCCATGCTAGCTCACTCACATTTTTTTCTTTCAGAAGCCTGTACTAGAATGTAGAAAAGCAGTGGCACGGGTTGGGCGGTGGTGGTGGGGAGTCTGTAATTTTAATGGGACTGCAGAGACCACTTCGAAATTTTGAACGTTTCCATGAGAACAAATATAATAGCTTCCACCTGATGTCACAGCTGCTTGTTCTCTTTAAAAATCTAAGCGTGTAGGAGAGTTTTCCTGACGTAGGATATGACTGGGTCCTTCAGGATACTGAAGGGTGTCGCTTACAGGGCACTGTTGGCTCCCTGCTTTGTGACTCTTCCATGAGTCTAGGCTTTGATTTCAGTGTTCCTTCTCTAAGCCACAGCCACTGCAGCCGGGCATTGACTCAAGCAGATGGCTGACTGTGACAAGCCTCTTCTGACTGGTAATAAAAATATCAGGAGATACACTGCATTGACACTGCATTGTGCACAAATACATGAGGCTATTGCAGATTCCTTTGTATCTCTAGATTCTATTTTGAGAGCGGGTTGATCTTTTCCACGCAGAACCCTCACAGAATGAGCAATCATGCCAGGTGTGTGTTTGAAGCATCTACTGCAGTTTGTGAGAGTCAAGATTTTTTTTTTAATCAGGTTTCTAAACAATATCCTTCCCCTCTAAGGTTTCTGACAGACTGCGCCTGATTTTGGGGTAGGGGAGAGAAGAATTTCTATCTTCTTACGCAGAAACCATCAGAGGCACTCCCAAATTGAAAGGCTAACCCAGATTATAATGCCTATCTCTTCCCTTCAGAGATGCTGCTAATGAACAAAACAATGGGAAAATGTAGAATTGAGGGTGGGAGTGAAAGTGGGGACAGAATCTAAATGCTGAGGAAACCATTCCCTGGGTAATGGGTCCAGTCGAGAGTTGATTTTGCTTTTCTTAGTTTGTTGCATTGGGTCACAAACATTTCAGCATCAGAATCACCTGGAGCGCTTTTACAAAACTGCAGATTCCCAGGCCCCACCCTCAAGAGGTCCTGACTGAGCACATTTAGACTGGAGCCAGGGCATCTGCATGTTGAACAGAAGCCTGGGTGGTTCTAACCTGCTACTGCTGCATCAAAGTGTGATATTAATAAGTTTATAAGTCACGGGGCCAGTTGCAACCTGAGTCAGCTAACTGCTAACTCTGTGGCTTCAGTCTGCCAGGCATGAGGATTCTGGGTGGGGCAGTGAGGAGTAGTGGGATGGAGAGAAGAGATAGCAGATAAGGTATCAGAAGGTTCAGTTTCCAGTCCTTACCCTGTCATTTATTAGCCATGTGACCTTGGGCAAATGTCACTGGGAGGCTCAGTGCCTCATCTGTAGAATGGGGCCCATAATTCACACCCTGTTTACCTCACTGGATCAGGAGGATCCAATGAGAAATAACCTTATAAAACATTACATATTAGAAGTCACAATCTTTTTATAAAGAGGCAGTGTTTTCCCCCTTCAGTCTAATGATGGCATACTCACAACAAGCATCCCCAGACCCAAGCACCTTTGCTCAGTGAACCAAAGGAAGCCCAGTGCATTGTAATGGCTGATTCCAAACACAGTTGTCACAACCTGGAAGGCAGTGGTTTTCAGAATTGCCAGCTGCATGCATAAAAAGGGAAGATTCTGGAGCTCCATTCTGAATCAGAGTCTCCAAGATTGTGGAGGGAATCTGCCATTTTAATAATGCCAGAGATCATGTGTATTATATTAAAAGTAGGGGAGTTACTGGGCATGGTAGTAATGGAAGTTGGGGGCCTGCGAGTTGAATGTGATCTTGCAGGCCTTTTCCTTACTTCCTGTGGCCCAAGAATGAGCTGTGTCTCTGTGTCCTTATCCTCTCCTTTATCTCCCACCCTTCTCCTCCATCCCGTCCACTCTTTTTACCTGGCCCCTGGCCTGTCTAGCTGCACACCACCGCAGCCTTTGACCTCTGCTCTAGAATCATCACCCACCCTTTATCAAAACTGGTTCCCCTCCTGCCAGTTCTTAAGCTACCTGTCCCCAGGGCACTTTCCACGAGGGTGTTGGTATGTTCTGGCACTCTTAAGACTCAACTTTTGTTTTTAAACAGAATTTTTGCATTTTATCATTTTATCAAAGCATTCTGTCAAGGCATTCCTAGAAAAATTCCGGTAGAGGAACATGAGTCATCAGCACCAGGTCAGCCAGGATAATATTGGGGAAAGGATCCCTGCCCCCCAGCCTGTGTAGCCATCACCAGCCAGGCCAGCAGGCCTCCATGCCGGTCAGCCTGATTCCTAGACTCCTTCACTCTCTCTTCTGTGCTCTCCCTTCCTTTACTTTTCAAAATAGGGCAACAGGGTGTTTCTGCAAGTGGAAGGTCTCCTTCCTCTGGCCTTTCGTCACTTTATTACGCAGCTCCAGAGAGTGTCGACCTCGACTCTGATCTGAGATGGCTGCCATGGGTTTCCTAAATGCCGCCAGTTCCTTTTGCAGGGAGCTGGCAGCCTCCCTTCTGGGCAGGGCCTGACCCAGGGAGCCCTGCTTTTCTGTTTACGGATTTCTGGTGTGACATGCGACTCATCGTATTAGAATTCTCAAGGCGGATGTTTCCCTAAAGTAACATTAATGAAAACTCATTTCATGTGTACTGTGTTTGATGAGGGCAGTGTGTCTTCACCCAACATTTTGAAAGATTGTTTTTGTTTGGTTTGAGGGAACGATATTTTTCTTTAACTTCCTTCTTTTAAATTGAGAGGAAAAATAAAATGGACAGTAGGTCGAGAAGATAAATGGGGTGGGCAGGGTTGAGAAAAAGACTAATGTTAGCAATCTTCAGTGGGGGATGGAAGGTGACAGACCCTCCAGTTGGTATGACTGCAAAGTCAGGCAGCTAAGGGTCAGAGAATGCTGGAAACTAGCAAAATTGAGGGGCCACGGCATAGTTACCCTTTTATGATAGCCTATGTCTTATAGAAATACTTTCAGGAATAATCAGCTGAAAAGTCATGCTGCATCTCGTCAAAATCTTGAACAGGGGTCAACAAACTGCCATCTGCCTCCTGTTTTCGTAAATAAAGTTTTGTTGGAACAGAGCCATGCCCATTCCTATTGTCTAAAGCTGCTTTTACTCTACATCAGCAGAGTCGTTACAGCAGACCGTATGGTTCACAACACCCAAAATATGTGCTATCTGCTCCTTTGCAGAAAGGTTGCTGACCCTTGGTCTAGAATGTTGTATCCCCTAGAGCACTACTTTATAAACTTTTCACTTGGCGACAGTGCATTTTTGCAAAGAATGTTTTAAATGTAGACGCCCACGAGAAAGATAAGGGGTGATATGGGAGGGATATGAGTCACGGAGTCCACGAGCTCAGCCTTTCCTGATTCCCCTCCTACAGTGGTGTCCCCAGAACCCAGGGTTCCATGGAATGGAGTTTGAAAATCACTCGGCACACATGCTTCTTGAGGGCAGGGTTCTGACTTAGTTTTTTGTGTGTCTATTTCTTTCTTTTTTTTTTTTTAATTTATTTTATTTTTGGCTGTGCTGGGTCTTCATTGCTGCGCATGGGCTTTTCTCTAGTTGTGGCGAGCAAGGGCTACTCTTCGTTGCGGTGCACAGGCTTCTCATTGCCGTGGCTTCTCTTGTTGCAGAGCACAGGCTTTAGGCGCACAGGCTTCAGTAGTTGTGGCACACAGGCTCAGTAGTTGTGGCTCGTGGGCTCTAGAGCACAGGCTCAGTAGGTGTAGCGCATGGGCTTAGTTGCTATGCAGCACATGGGATCTTCCCGAACCAGGGCTCGAACCTGTGTCCCCTGCATTGGCAGGTGGATTCTTAACCACTGCACCACCAGGGAAGCCCTGTGTATCTGTTTCATGACTGACAAATAAAATATGCTCAAGATAAGTGTGGTGAATGAGTGATGGAATTAAATGCCTCCAATCCAGACCCCAAATCCCCATGGCCACTGTCAAATCTCTCTATGACCTCTGTTATCTAAACTACCCCCAAGAGTGATTTCTGCCCACTGCCTCTTTTTCCTATACTGTCATGTAGCTGGTTCCTGACGTCTGCCACATCACTCTGCTGAAACTGTTACTGAGGTGCCCAATGATATTCTTAATCATCATGGTCCTGGATGGTCTTCAGTTCCTGTGTTCTAGTGATATGCTGGACGTTTGACAATCTGAATCTACCTACACCCAGCTTCTTGTTATACATAATCTCCTGGTTATTTTTGTCTCTCTCTAAACTTTGATTCCCTGTATCTGAAATGGGCTCTGTCTTCTCTGACTTTAAAAAATGGTGTACATGTGGCGTTGACATCGCCTCAATCTAAATCTAAATGTTGAGTACTCACAAGTCACTACTGCCTAAATTTCAGACATTTATCTAATCCTCTGCTGGATAGCTCCAGCTGGCATCCCAAACACATCCTGTCTCAATCTGAATTCCCTGTGGTTGTCATGAGCTGCTTCCTCTTCAGTATTCTCTCTTTCACTTGATAACACCATCACCTGGTTTTGTCAACTTCAACCCCATAACTGTGGCATTTCCAATCAAACACCAAACACCAAATCATACTCACTTCGTGATCTAAGGATTTCTTGACTCCATCCCCTTTCTCCATCTCTTATCATCCCTCCTCACTGGTCTGCCGAAGTTTATAGCATAACCCATTCTCCACCGTGCAGCTACAGGATTATGTCACTTATCCCTCCCTCAGCACTCACACACTTACATGCTCTGAATGGCTTCCCAGTGCACATGGGGTATAGGTCAAAATCCATTAACATGGCTTACAAGGCACTACAAGGGCTGGTGCCTGTGTGTCTCTCCAATCTCATTAGGCATACTTTTCTTCACTCACTGCCTTCTAGCCACTCTGGTCTTTCTTTTAGTCAAATATGCCATGCTCCTTCCAACCAAAGAGCTTTATTCATGCTATTTCCTCTGCCTGATACACTGTTCCCTAAATAACTCCTTTTCATTCTATGAGTCTTATCTCAAACACCAGTTTCTTGGAGATACTGCTTTCCCTGACCAAGCCAAGTGCAGCCATCACAGGTTCCTAGGGCATCACGAACATCTCCTTCCTAACTCTTGTCACAGCTGTAATTTTACACTTGTTCTTACAATTATTACTTTATGTGTATCTCCACTCAGTAGACCCTAACCTCCAAGAAGGCAGGAACCACGTCTGATTTTGCTCTTCCGCATATCCGGTGGCTATCCTGGTACTGCATATCTATAGCCTCTAGAACAGGGCTGGCACCTGAAATTGTTAAGTGAATGAAATTGCATCACTTCATCCAGAATTGTTCCCCTTAAATCTTCCCTGAGCACATTCTCCCTAAAAGACCTACCAGATCTATCCCTGCCTGCCCTTAAATGTGTCCTCATTGGCTGCAAGATAAAGTCAAGCCTCACACTATGCAAACCCTGTCATGATCTTGACCTTTCTCTGGGCTCATCTCCTGCCCTCACTGCTGGGTATTTTATACTCCAGCGACCCTGGCCCTATTTCCTGTCTTCAGCATACTGTGTCCTTCCTGGCCTATGTCACACCTACAGGCCTTTGCTCCTTGAATAGGCTTCATCAGGAATCACAGATTGTTAACATTTAAGCACATTTGAGCTCTCCCTCTCCCTCTCCCTCTCCCCCTCCCCCTCTCCCTCCCCCTCTCCCTTCCCCTCCCCCTCCCCCTCTCCCTCTCCCTTCCCCCCTCCCTCTCCCTTCCCCTCTCCCTCTCCCTTCCCCTCTCCCTCTCCCTTCCCCTCTCCCTCTCCCTTCCCCTACCCTTCCCCCTCTCCCTCTCCCTTCCCCTTCCCCTCCCTCTCTTCCCCTTCCCCTTCCCCTCCCCCTCCCCTCTCCCTCTCCCTTCCCCTCCCCCTCCCCTCTCCCTCTCCCTTCCCCTCCCCCTCCCCCTCCCCTCTCCCTCTCCCTTCCCCTTCCCCTTCCCCTCTCCCTCTCCCTTCCCCTCCCTCTCCCCCTCTCCCTCTCCCTTCCCCTCCCCCTCCCCCTCTCCCTCTCCCTTCCCCCCTCCCTCTCCCTTCCCCTCTCCCTCTCCCTTCCCCTCTCCCTCTCCCTTCCCCTACCCTTCCCCCTCTCCCTCTCCCTTCCCCTTCCCCTCCCTCTCTTCCCCTTCCCCTTCCCCTCCCCTCTCCCTCTCCCTTCCCCTTCCCCTTCCCCTTCCCCTCTCCCTCTCCCTTCCCCTCCCTCTCCCCCTCTCCCTCTCCCTTCCCCTTCCCCTCTCCCTCTCCCTTCCCCTCCCCCTCCCCCTCTCCCTCTCCCTTCCCCTCTCCCTCTCCCTTCCCCTCCCCCTCCCCCTCTCCCTCTCCCTTCCCCTTCCCCTCTCCCTCTCCCTTCCCCTCTCCCTCTCTTCCCCTTCCCCTCCCCCTCCCCCTCTCCCTCTCCCTCTCCCCTTCCCCTCTCCCTCTCCTACTCCCTCTCCCTCTCTTTCTGTACATGCACTTGGAGGAGCATTTGAGAGTAAGTTGAAGGCATCAGTGGTACTTCACCCCTGAGTATTTTGGGAGCCACCATCTAAGAATAAGGTCATTCTCCTCCATAACCACAACATAATTATCACACTTGGGAAGTTTAGCATTAATATAATACTATTACACAGGAAAACTTCATATTTCCCCAGTTTTCCCAGTAATGAACTTTATAGCTTCTTGTTTTCTTTTTCCTGCCATCTCATTTCATCCCCCCCCCCCAATTCTACGTCTGGTTTGCTGACTCTCCCTCCTCATTTCCACACTGATTTCAGGAAGGGTGGAGATTGCAAGCTGTACATCAAAACCTGTTTCTTTTTCCTGAGCAAATAGCTTGATCTCATTTCTGAGTCTCCCTTGAAATTAGGTGTGTGATTATGTGGCCAAGTTCTAATGACAGTGATGGGTGCAATGTCAGGGTCAAGGTTTTTATGAAGTAGCGAGATCTCATCCATGCTCTTCTCTTTTGCTAGATGAGTGCAGACAATCAAGACAAAGCTTTAGGGAACAGTGAAGCCACATGATAGAAGGAGTTCTGGGTCCTCAAATCACTGGATGGGAGAGAGTCTCATGACAAACAGGAATACCTGCCTTGGGTTGTTAAGTGAGCAGAAATACACGACTATTACGTTACAGCCGTTATGTAACATAATAAGCTGTGATCTGTTTGTAATTAGGGTTCTATTTGTTAGAGCAGCTAACATCATCAAATGAGGTTAATGATCCTTCTATGGAAAGGGGACTATAGCAATCTTCTTATTCAGAAACTCAGGAGAGAATGAGAAGTACAGGGGAAGGTTTGGACCTCACAGGCTGGAAAATAGGTGGTCTCAGGAGCTATTGCCCTGAGCCAGAGAAGCATGCAGGAGCTCAGGACATGGAGACTCGGGTCCTAGATCTCTGTCTTCCAACATGTGGGTGTGTGCTTATGTCTAATTATGCCTTCGTGCAATGAGGAGTCCGTTGAAATCTTAAGTAGCATCAGAGAAAATAGTCGACACGGGCTTTTTATAAATGCAGAATAACTAACAAAATAGCAAGAGAAAATCCATGAAAGTTTGGTTTGACAGTATGAAAGTAATATGACTAAATAATTACAGTCATTATGTGAACTTCTCATTTTGTCTAATTACTGCACAGCACAATAAAAAGATTTATCATTAAATATGTCAGATTTGCTTTTTGTTGTTGATTTATTTGATCACAGTTCCAAACTTTGTTCTTGAATGTACAGTCTACATTGTTTGTTCATGTTGCTGCTCACAGCTTAAAAAATTGGAGGGAAACTTTCTACTCTCCTGTCGTAAACAGCTTTATGGCTGAGTAAAATTTAAGAACATTTGTCAGTATCAAAATTTTATGGTTCTTATTAACTTGTTTTAATTTTCAGCTTTGTGAACTGGATTGGAAAGGTGCTGAGGAGTAAGAACTATTGCCAAGCCAGGGATCTGAGACTTTTGATGAATCCTCTGGTCCGGCCAAAGCCTGGCTGCTTCATGTAGCCAGTCAGACCACACCTGTGGTCAGTTAGACCAGCTGGGTTTAATCAATCTGACTTTGTTTCCAAGACATCAGCATCTCCAAACATTTAGTTAATTGTATGTATTACTGGCAATATTACTTGTGTATATTAATTGCATAATAATATACCAATGACATTAAAGTGTCCAGGCAAAGTTACTCCATATGAGTAAAAATGGAAAATCTCACACTCAAATACCAGCTGATGCTATAAAATGATAACAGCATCTGACACTTACTGGGCAGATACTGTGTGCTAGGCACTGTTCTGTTTTACGTCTTAATGAATCTTTACAACAATCCCATGAGGGAGGCAGTGTACTTCACCACTTCCTCACCTAAACTTTGAGAGGATATGGAACTTGCCCCAAATCACAAAGCCCGGGTAACTGGGTCTGTCTTGTAGATGAGGTCAGTAAATGTGTCTACCTTTCTAGCTTCTCTCCATCACTTTTTCTCCTTGGTGTATCCTGAGAGAATGCGAGTCCTGGCTTAGACAAAACTGTGAAATAGGGAAATTTGTGTTCACTGCTCCTCCACTGTGCCTTGAAGATTTGGGTCATATTGACCTTGATTTGGGTGAGATAAGAGAGCTCTCATTACAACTATTTCAATAAATATATATTCAACAAGTGTATAGTATACTCAGTGTATGTATGTATATAGAATATATATATATATTAAAAAATATATACCATGTGCTAGGTAGTGAGGACAACCCTATTTTCAACAAGCTTATGATCTACTTGGGAAAGACTGAAGAGTGAACTAGATAATTGTAATGCAGTGGGATAAATGTTGTGATGGGAGAAGTACAGGATTTTGTGGGAGCTTCTAATCCAAATTTGGGGGGAATCAGGGAAGTCTTCCTGGAGGAAGAGGCATCTATGCTGAGGTCTATAGTACAGGAGGGAATAAACCAGGAAAAGGGGAAAGGTAAGAAAAGAGGGCCCCAGGCAACAGAACCAGCAGTGCTGTGTGGGCCAGGAGAGACTGTTGCATACAGCCTGTTGATAGTACACAGGCTTCACCAGGTAAGACTGAGTGATCCTTTCTAGAAAGTTTTCCCCTGTTTGCTACAGTGCCTGATTTTCTCAACGTTGTGCCATTAACAAATATTTCTATCAATAAATCAATCAGATTTATTAAGTATTTACTATAGAAGGCATTGGGTGAGGCATTGAGAAGAATTTGAAGAACTCTGAGGCCCTACCTCTACCTTCAAAGAGTTTACTGAGTGTGTTGTTGAAACACTGTCAGAGGAAAAAAGAGGAAATTTAAATAAAAATGCAGACATTTAAGTAGGAGGAAGAAAAAATTGAGGATGAAACACTCAGGCTCTTGATTCAGACCCTAACTCCACCACTTTCTAGCTGTGCAACCTTGCACAAATTACTTAACTTTTCTGAGGTTCATTTCACATCTATCAAATCAGAGTAATAAAAGGTCCCTTTCCAGACCATAGCAGGGATTAAACAAGTAATGCCTGTACAGCACTTAAATGCTGCTTAGCCCAGAGCAAGCTCTCAATAAATGTTTTAGCCATTAAGATATTGTTATAATTAATTCACTACATAAATTCTTGAGTGCCTCCTCTGTAATGCCTTTTATACTTTTCATTTCAGGCCTTCTGGCTTCATGCCACACCAGCCATTGCCCTAGCATGACTCTCCTCCTTCCATTGGATTCTGCTCTCAAGTCAGCATCATCTTGCCAAAGAAGCATAAACCACAAGCTCTGGGGAAGCTGGTTTGTCTCTCTCACAAGCAGGCCTCAAAGTCTCCTGGCTACCTTCCTAAATTTCCCTGGATGGTATGTCTCACCACACTGTCAGGGTGGGAGGGACCACTCTCTCCTGACCTCTCAGCTCTCTCTCTGCTTTCTTAGCCTTCTCTCCTTGCTCGCTTGGCAGCTAATTGCATACCATCCACTGACATCTTTTACCATGTTATGATATATTTTTATTTATTATTATTTCTATTAACGCCTAGCATTTGTTGAGCCCTACTATGTGCTGACAGGACTTGGCAATGGCCTTGCTTAGGGGATAGAAGATTATTAAGTTGGGTTGAAACATCTAGTCGTAAACTGTTATGGAGTGCATGCTCAAATAGAATCAGTAACCAAAAGCATATTTGTTTAAAAAAACAACAACAGGGGCTTCCCTGGTGGCACAGTGGTTGGGGGTCCGCCTGCCGATGCAGGGGATGCGGGTTTGTGCCCCGGTCCGGGAGGATCCCACATGCCATGGAGTGGCTGGGCCCATGAGCCATGGCCGCTGAGCCTGTGCATCTGGAGCCTGTGCTCCGCGGCAGGAGAGGCCACAGCAGTGAGAGGCCCGCGTACTGCAAAAACAACAACAACAACAACAACACTAAGATCTAATCTATTTACCCATTGAAGAACAAGTAAGGATTTGTTATGTGATGGTTTTGAAATAACAACACTAAAAGCAACTCCTATTTATTTATTTACTTATTTGATGGATGATGTTGAGGATGTCTGCTACGTTTCCCCCTGCCCAGTGCCTGGGAAAATTGGGGCACCATTAGGAGAAACTGGGGAATGACAAGGGAGAGCAGATTTGATGGTACTGGCAGGAAATGGTAGGTTTAGAATTGTAGGCAAGTTCACTTCAAGGCTGTGGCAGACCATGCAAATGAAAATGTCCAATCAAGCAGTTGACAGTTTCCGAATGGAGTTGAAGGGAGAGGACGAGGCAGAAGTAGATTTGGGCATTCTTCCCAGGGGAGATGGCCACACTTTAAGTAAAAGTCTTCTGGTGTCAGAGGTCCTAGTGAGGGGACACACATTAACCACGGTGAGAAAGGCATCACCAGGACTACGTATGCTATGCTTCTTTGCCCAAGATGGAGGTAATTGACTTGAGACCCAAGGGGCCTGGGGCTGCAGCCCCCAACAGGCGTACCTTTCAAGTCTCCTCTTCTGTCTTAATACATCACGTGAATTTTCTAGTTTATTCTGCAGTATACAAATAAGAGTTTAAATTATTCCTGAGTAAAACTGACTCCGTAGGATGACAGGGAGCGTTTAGTCTGTGGCTTCCCATAGGACAAATTAACCCCGGGCGCACCCACATGGAAGGGAGCTCGCACTTTGGCTTATGCAGTGAGGAGCTTTTTTTTTTTTTTTTAATTTTTTTTTGTTGTTGCTTTTGTTGTTTGGGAAGAAATTTGATCATCAGATTGGCTAGTCAATTAATAGGAGAAGCCCTAGGGAGTGAGTGGGGCCTCACATAGGGATGTTTTGATGAGGGTGAGACCATCAGGAAGGTCTGGCTGCCGAGTGGCTGTATGGTGGAGAGGGTGGCCTGGGGGATGTCAGGTCTTAGGGCCGTATAGGATGGAGTGAAGGGCCCTGGAAAGGAGGAAGAAGGGTTGGGAAGTTGAGTCTTGTCAGGACCTTTGACCATAAGTGGAAGGAGGGAGAGAATGCCTTGGGCCTGGGTGATCAGGGCACTGTTTGCTTTGGGGCTCTGTGAACTAAGGACGCTCTAAAGTTCTCTGTAAGGCCACTAACAAGCTGAGATTTGTCTCCAGAGTGGAAACAGATTGCCAGAACTTCAGTCCCACAGCATATTTCACTGACAGATTGGGTGTGATTTTTCCCAAGATGGGGGTGTTTCTTAAAGCAGAGGAGGAAAGGGAGGCTGAGAGGGGGGAAGTGGGTGGGGGAAGACAGCTGTCAGCTTCTTTGTGGCTTCAGGACAGCTCTTGCAGATGTGGGCAGAGCAACAATTGCCAATTCCCTGAGCCACCTGCGATTCACCAAATCCCAGGATGCAGGAGGGTAAAGGCAATCCAGATTAGAGGGATCCCAAGAGGCTTCTGGTTGAAGAACCTAACCTCAGGACGGGTTCACTTTGCATGTGAAGGAACATCTCTCCCTGCACCAAATTAAATCAATTTGATCAAAATTTGTAATGCAGAAGAGCATAATTAAATGGAAGATTTTAATTAGGCACAGTTTTGATGAAACGTAACAGGAGCCACAGCAGGAATACTCTTGCTGTCTATTAAACATAATCCTGCCTGGTGAAGAGCTCTGTAGTTGATGATCTTTAATGACTGCCCATGTCTCAGCTTCCTCGCTGGCATTCCAGTCAGCCTGGAGGAGGATGGGGAAGATGGGGAAGGGCATAGGGATTGGTGGGGGGGAGGGAGGGAGGGAGGAGGGGGACATGCAACCCTCGGGTGGCGTCTCTTTCAAAGCAGTGTTGGTGCTAAACTTTCAGGGTACACAATTATTCGCTTTTCATCTGCCTAAGTGGAGAAACAGTGAAGAGTTGTGGGGAGGGCTGTTTCAGGGTAATGAGTCAGGGCAGAGAGGGCAGGGCTCCCTTCTGGTTGAGAGGCAACCCTGCTGGCCTGTTTTACTAATTGCTTTGGCCTCTCAATTTCACTTCACAAAGCTTGAATCTTGCACTGGCCTCCCAGCAGAAAAACCAGAAAGAAGGCTTCTGGGAGCAGAGATCTGGGAAGAGCCCTCAGCCTGCCATCTTAGATGTTAGTAAATACTGCATTGCTGAAGAAATGACGGAATGAACAAAGCAATAAATGAATAAGTGATTCACCCAGGAACTCTGTTGAGAAAGGAGTTAAAAAGTACAGGCCAGACATGGCTGCTGCCTTTTTACAAAAAGTACTTGGGCTTCAAAGAGAAATTCTCCCTTCCTTCCTCAACTGTCCTTTTCTTCCTTTATCCGACCAGTGTTTACTGAGGCCGCACTGCGGCAAGCACTCTACCAGGAACTATATATTTGATGGGGAATACATAAGAGCCTGAGCTTTCTGTCCTCATGGAGCTAAGAGACTAGTGGGAGACACAGGCAGTGGGCACATGTTTAGGACTTATGAGAAGCTCTGAGAAAGAATAGCAGAAGAGTCATACTTTGGTTTAGGTCAGGAATTAGCAAACCACAGCCTAGAGGCCAAATCTGCCTGTTCCCTTTTTTTGTAAATAAAGTTTTATTGAAACACAGTCACGCATATCATTTGCATATTGCCTATGGATGATTTGCTACCAAAACAGTTGAGTAGTCATGATAGAGACCACATAGCCTGCGTGGCTTAAGATATTTCCTATCTGGCTCCCTACAGAAAAGGTGTGCTGAATCTTAGCCTAGATGAAGAGGGCAAACCTCTTGGAACAGAGATTTAGCTCAGACTGGAGGACGAAAATCTATCCTGGTGAGGAGTTGCATACATTGGGAGGAGGAGGAGTGATGGCTCTGCAATGGGGAGCAGTTGGCTGTGTTCAAGGACCTAGAGGAAGGTCCATTTGATTGGAGGGTAGTGATGGAAGGACACAGGGCCTGGATGAGATGGAAGAGAAAGGAAACCCTGAAAAGAGGTTTGGATATGATTCTGAGTGCACTGGAATACCACTCGGGGGTTGTAAGCAGGGGCATGAGGTGCTGTAATTTTTAAAGAGCCCTCTGGCTGCAGTGGTCAGAGTGGCTTGGAAGAGAAATGGTCCCAGCTTCTGTTAGATAAAGCAAAAGATGGTGGTGGCTTGGATCAAGGTCATAGAAGTAGAGGTGAAGAGTCACGGGCAGATTTGGAATACATTTGGGAGGTAAAATTCACAAGATTTAGAAATAGACGTGGAAAGGGGTGGTTAGGAAGAGGGAGGGATCAAGAATGATCTCCCCAAGGATTTTGGCTAGAGCCACTGGGTAAATGGTGGTACCATTTGCTGAGGTTGAGAAGATTGGAGATGGGGAAGAAAAGGTTAGGTGGAGTGATTTAAGAGTTCAGTACTTTTCAGCTTTCTTAAAATCGAGATTGGTATGAGACGCCAACTAGAGATGACAAGGAGACAGTTGGATATATGTCCCTAAAGTACAGATGAGAGATTCAGGATGGAGGTAAAAATTTGTGAGTCATCAGCATATAGATGCTATTTAAGCAACAGGACTGGATGAGTTCACCTAGGGTGGGAGGTAAAGAGAAAAAGAAATAGGACTTACATCTGAATATTTTCTGCAGACTGCTTAGCTTCAGCTTGGCCTGTTACTCATTGATATCTATCAAAACATTAGGCTGAGGGTAAACTACCGAAGAGACTAAATTAAGGAATATGCCGAAAGAAATCCAATAAGCTATCCTAAAGCGTATGCAGTTACTTTGAGATGAGCCCCCCCCGAAAAGTGGTATCAAATGGAGGGCCTTTTGTCTCTTTGTATAATGAAAATATTGGTAGTGTATGCATTCTTGAATGTTGCATGAGAGATGTACTCTTCTGAGCATTTGTACATCCTTCTTCAAGTTGGCTGATAGTTGAGTTGTTAAAAGTGGTTGTTCCCAATCACAGCTTCCCAGCAGAGTCGTTTGACCAGATAGTTAAAAATATGAATTCCCTGGGCTCCCACCCAGAGTGATTTGTTAGATCTGTGGTAAGTTCCCAGGAATCTGTTTTTAATGAAGACCCCAGGGGATTCTAATATGGAAAACCCATTGTCTGGCATTTGGTAACCACTGTTTTCATGGATATTTCAAAGGCAAACTTGAGATTGTGCTACTCAAATAACCATATCTTCTAAACTGACAAGGATCTCAATATGTGAGGTTGGGATAAGATATAAGTATTGTGCTTATACATACAATGAAATTACTGAGTTTCTTCCTCTTCCTTCCTCTTTCTCAATACCTCACCAAGGCCTAAAGATCTTAGTTCATAAAAATATTTCAACCAACACACATATGTACAACACACACACACACACACACACAATATCTCTCCTTCTCTTTCCTTCTCTCTTCTTCTTGCACACATGCATACCCACGTGCACATACACTCCTATTTATCTTTGCCAACACGGCCTTGGTTCAGGTCCTCATCATCTTGCAGTCGGGCCATTATAATAGTTTCCTAACTGCTTGCTTTGCCAGTCCAGTCAACACCAGCTCTAGTTCATCCTCCAAATTGCTGCTGGAGTTAACTTTCATAAATCTGATTCCTTCAAGCTCCTACCCTGTGAGAAAACCCTCTTATAGGCTCCTCATTACCTATTGGGAAAAAATCCAAATCCCCTGGTATAGTGTTCAAGGACTGCTGTAGAATTACACTGATCTCCTTGTCAGCACGGCTTCCTCCATTCCTGATCCTAATTCATTCCTGCCCATCCACACTTCACATCTGTACTCACCTGTGCACATCTGCCCCTCACACCTGCTCAGCCACCTCTGCACATACTCACCTGCCTATCCATACGTGCTCATATATATCTGTCCAAACTCCACTCCATGTCTCGGTCTGAAATTCATT
Source organism: Hyperoodon ampullatus (assembly GCF_949752795.1). Taxonomy (NCBI): domain Eukaryota; kingdom Metazoa; phylum Chordata; class Mammalia; order Artiodactyla; family Ziphiidae; genus Hyperoodon; species Hyperoodon ampullatus. The sequence goes on from NC_136917.1 coordinate 4,403,351, forward strand.
CATCCCTATAACTACCTGGTCAATTCTGACTCATCCTTGTAGATTCAGCTCTGTTATTACCTTTACTCTCTTCCTAGGCTCTAAAGGCAAAGCCTGGTATTTCTTCTTTTGTTCTCAACGTAGCAGTTTGTACATATTTTTACTGAAACATTTACCATGTTGCCTTTTGATTACTTGTTTCTTTCTCACCAATCCCCAATTCTTAAATCAACCCGAAATTATTCATCTTTCTATCCCTAGCACCTAGCTCAAAGGCAGGCTTAAAGTAGGCCCTTGACAACACATTGAGAATTTTTTCCCCCTTTATCCTTGCTGTCAGGTTCTCAACAAGTTGAGCTCTTGAGGCTGCCTGTCTATAGCAGCCCATTTTCCACTGTTTGATTTGCTGGTGGCTAGGAGAGCAGATAGTTAATCTTACTAGAATTTTGTGAAAAACAAAGAGTTAATGGGTTCCTGCAGGCACCAGAGTAACTCTTCAGGTTTAGTGCATGGTCTTCCTATAGTTTTGTATCTTGCTTCCTTTTGGGTTCTCAGTTGTGTTCTGGTAATTTAGGCTGCTACATACTAATCTTTGGACAATCAAGAAGTGTGTGTTACGTACACACACCATGCTGTTCATCTGTTCATTGTTCTCATACTGAAAATTAAAATGGAGAACAATGAAGAGGAGAGGCCATGAAAATTCATGGACAGTAGTAGGTGTCCTTATGGACATAGTGGTATCCTTAACCTAGAGTCCACAGATGGGCTTAAAGCATTCCATGAGTCCTTGCTATGTTGTATATGACATGTGTGCACGTGCATGTAGATTCTTCTGGCCATAGGTTCCATAGTTTTCTAAGATTTTCAAAGGTGCCTGAGACCCCAAAGAGTTAAGATCCACCAATGTAGAATATGTTTTCATGCTTTGCTTTTTTTTTTTTTTTTTCGGTATGCGGGCCTCTCACTGTTGTGGCCTCCCCCGTTGCGGAGCACAGGCTCCAGACACGCAGGCTCAGCAGCCATGGCTCACGGGCCCAGCTGCTCCGCGACATATGGGATTTTCCCGGACCGGGGCACGAACCTGTGTCCCCTGCATCGGCAGGCGGACTCTCAACCACTGCGCCACCAGGGAAGCCTCATGCCTTTCTTTTTTAATGCCCATCTTTAAAATTAGCACATGAATCTTAAAAGGCCTTGAGAATGTGAATGATGTCTGTGCTATATGTTGACTTCCTTGTCCTCCAGTCTTGTCAAGAATCTCCAGACTTGCTCTGTGCACCCATTATTTTAGCCTCAAAGCCAAGGAGCGAGAAGGTGGAATCATTTCTAACAAATCCTGTAAATAAACCCAGCTTCTGCTGTATTAGATCACTGTAAAACAATTCCCTGAAGCCCAAGGGATTAAATAATAGAAGAAAATGCTTTCCATGAAACCATGCAGATGATAGAAAATATTCTCGCTATGGTAATTTACACAGATTACTTCATGACAAGTGGGTTGTTTGAGCTGATCATGTTGATCACTGAAACCCTGCAGATTTTCTCCTGAGTTTGGAAATGTTGCAAATGCACTGTGAGGCCCAGGGCCTTTGTTACTGACTCACCACCGTGCAAATGAACTTTAAGAAGTACTTGGTGGTCTTATAGCCAGAGCGACCGTGTTTTGCTTATGAAACAGTGGACTTCAGTCTTCCATGTCAACATGTAGAAATTGCCAGGGTTCATTTAACATTTTTTGAGTGGTGCTGCCAAAACAGTCTGCCGGGAAAGGGACATGTGATACCACTTGGTAGTGAATGGCCTTGGAGTCTTCATCTCTCCTCCATCTCCCGCTGTCCCCAACCTGTTCTTCCCCATGTATTTCCATCTCATTAAATTGATACTCATTCACCCACTTGACCAGAGAAGAAACCATGGGCACCATCTGGACTCCTCTCTCTCCTCATAGCCTGCTCCTAAGTGCTGTTGAGCTTACTCCCTATCTTCTCATATCTGTCCACTTCCGTTGGTTCAGGACACCAAAATCTCTTGTCTGGATGACAGCTATGGCTCCTAACTGGTCTCCCTCACTCCAACCTGTAACACCTTAGCTCTGATAAGGTATCCTTTTCTGGCGTCTAGGTGCCATGTGCCCACAGGGTGGGATGGGTAGTATTTCACATAGTTGTTCATTCCACCCCAGCCTGCATTTTATAATCCACCTGGGATAGAGCCCACTTTTCTGCTGCAAGTTATGAGCCTATGGAATCCAATTTGAGGCCATTATCTGAGGATTCAATCACTGGTTTCTGTGATTGATTGGCAAGAGGTTTAGAATACTCAATTCAAGAAAGTCCCTCTTTGATAGCAATAATTTTTTGATTGCCTATTCACAGTCTTCTTTTTTCTCTGGAGGAACTCTTTTATTCTCTGAGGCCTTGGTGTGGCTGTCAATTATGGTGTCCCAGCCCCACCATAGAAAACACCTGTGACCCAGACTGGCCAATCCACATGTCCCTGACCTCCTGGGCCACAGTGACAGGCTCATGTCTGTGCATAGAACCAGGCCAGGCCATTTAGAGTCTCCTGAGATTGACAGTCGAACACAGACAAAGAGAAATCCTCTTTCCTTGGAGGATGCTACGCTCAGAGGATGTAGGTGTATGGCTGCTGGTAGCCATTTTGCCATTGATGAGATTTTATCTGCAAAATGTAGTCAACAAAGGCAAGTGATGATGGTGGTGGTGGTGGTGATGGATAACATTTACTGAGTGCCATACATATGCCAAGGAGTAATCTAAGTGCTTTACGTATATTAACTCATTCAATCTTCATAGACCTTATACTTAATGATCATTATTATCATTATTATTGCTATTATTATCCCTATTTCACAGATGAGAAAACTGTGACATTTAGGGGTTAAATAACTCCAGGTTAAAAAAAGCTCTTAAGTAGGGAAGGCACAATTTGAACCTAGGCAGCCTGGCTCCTGAGCCTGTGCTCTCAACCATTTCACTCTGTGGCCTCTAGCACTACTGACAGAACAGGAAGCAGGGGACAGGAGGAGGAGAGGGAGAGAGGGGAAGGGGGAGGAGGAGGGAGACATGGGTCCCTAGGACACTGCTGGAGTCCTTGGATCCTGAACCCAGGGTTCCTGGATTCCTAGTGGTAACCCAATATTTTTAATTTTTTTTTTACTTAAGTCAGTTTGAATTAGGTTTCTGTTCTTGCCGCTTGCCTAAAATATTCTGCCTCCCATCCTCTCTCATTCTGTCTCTTGTCTTACTGCCTTGCCTTAAATAATAATACCTTAAGAAAATAATATTCGAACATGGTAGAAATTTGGAGGATGTAAAAAGATAATATAAAGAAGGTACCTTAAATGAAGATGTCATAACACTTGTATGGGACACAACCAATTCAAGACTATTATTTTTGTTTTCTTCCAGTCTTTTTTCTAATCATTTATATATACATATATACACAATAACGTTCTACATATATAAGGTTCTTTCCTTTTTCTCTTAGCACTATATCAGTTGCATTCCCCCATGTTATATATTTTTGAAAGCAGGATCTTAATGGCAGCACAATGTGCATGTGTGTGTGTGGTTACGTCTTTCCACTGACTTCTCTGTGCTTCCTACTGCTTGACATCTTTCCTGATTGAACCTTCTGCTGTGGAACCAGGAAGGATACCAAGGGCTGGGGGGCTCATGCTTGGCTTCTACCTGTATTCCTTGGCCTGTGTCTCAATGTTCAGGGCCCTGGTGACCAGCCCTACACCCCACAGCTCAGCTTCTAGCCAGGAAGGAGGCTGTGTCAGAGATGTTGGAAGCAGAGGCCATCTTGCCGATGCTCATCCCTCTGCGCATGAGCCAGGAGGGCTCTGCAGCCTGCAGACTGGGAGTAAGACGCACTCAGGAAAAGGTCTAAGCCTCTTCACAGATCAGCAAGCAGAAAGCCAGGATGGCTTGGCAGTTCCAGGCATGATTTATTTTAAGACATACAGAGTTACCAGTTAGCACAGTAAGAAACCTCTTGTTCCTGCCTTTTTAACTCCACACATTGATAACAATTTACTTGGCAAAACCCTGGGTGCTGGACTTAAATATGCACACCACTGGGGGGGGGAACCACAAGGATAACACTGAGAAATTAGATTTAAGATACCAAATAAACTCTTTTCACCGTATCCCTCTCAGTGAGTGCTGTATAAAGCCTCATAACATTTATGAGGCATTAAATGCCACATAAATGACTAGTTTTTGATGTGTAGATGAAAAAAGAAGGTGAATGAAGGAGTAAAAATAGCACAACTGTATATAATGCATATGTTGGTCTCCTATTTAATCTCTGGATGTTACCCCAAGCCATGAGCAGTGGTAGATTAAGAAAATAGACTTTAAGCCCCCAGAAAGGTACTGAAGGCAAAGGCTAGAGACAGAAGGGGTGTTCAGTAGTCAACAGCCAAGGAGAACACGAAGCCAGAGGAGTTCAGAACAGAACAGTCATTCCAAGTCAAGTACAATCACAAAAGCAGAAACATCTACCCATCCATCCATTCACCCATATTTCATTATCTATCAGCTGTACTACTGCTATCGCAACTATTAATTGTTCAACTTCGGACTTACTATTAATTACTATCATTTATGGAGGGCTAAGTTTGTGTCGAGTATTTTACAAAGTGTTTTGCATGAATCATCTCATTTAATCCTCATAACCATCCTGTGAACTGGGTTTTTGTCTTTACCTTAAATTGATGAGAAAACTAGCTCAGAGAGCTTAAGTGATCTGTGGAAGGTCAAGCAGAGAGCATGTGTCAGACCCACAGACCCACTGATCCAATCTTCCTCTCCTCCATATTGTAGCTGTTGAGTTCCTGCTATGTATCATGCTTTGGATTAGGCATTGGGGCTACAAAGGAACCTTCAACAAGGCCCCTACAGCACTAATTCTGGGGTAGGTGAAGCTGAAATTGACTAGAAGCTTTGGAGTCAGAAACGCAGTGATCTAAGAGGTTGTCACTGGAACACCCAAAAAACAGTGTGCAGAGGGTCATGGTGACCTCAGGAAGAGATACCTAACTTCACTTGGGTGGATTTGGTATAACTCAACCTGGATCTTGAAGAATAAGTCACGTTCATGAGATAGAGAAGAGGGAAACATAGTCTAGGTGGGGGAAACAGCATAGGAAGAGACAATAATAATGATAAAATACATAGATTGAAACATTGTAGAAATTTGAAAAATACACACACAAAAAAAAATCCACGAAGAAAATAAAATTTGCTGAGAAACGTGAGGAATATGGCTATAGCATGTGATACAAAGACCACACAGCAGAAGTGAGCGGATTTGGGAACCAAGGCATCTCCTTTACTAAGCTGTGCATCTTGACATACAGCTTATTGCAGCTGAGAGCCTGAGGGTACAAATGTATCAGTGTCATTGTGAAGTTGACAACTGGACAACCAGACCTTCCCTCGCAACCCCTACCTAAGTCTCCACCTCTCACCCTGCACCCCAGCCCCATTGCTAGATCCCCTTATTTGCTTGACTTTTTCACAGCACTTAACACTGAAATATTATATGAAATCGTTTGCTTCTTTACCAGTTTATTGTCTTTCTTCCCACTAGAAGATAAACTTCAGGAAAGCAGAGATTATGTCCATCTTGTTCTATGCTCCTTCCTTAGTAGGTAGAATACTGTTTGGCATGTGGTATTTGTCAAGTAAATAAGTGAGCACAACAGAAGAAAAGAATAAGATTCTTCCACTAATGAGAGGTGGGAGCAATGAAGACCCGTTATTGGCCAGGCTGCTGTCACTCACCTGGGACTCATGGTTTCTCCCTAATCACTTTTAAGTGGTTTGGAGTCAAAATCACTTCTATTGCCCTTGAATGCCTTGGGGAACATCAGAACCAATGGCCCTAGACCTGCTATCCAAATGCTTCCTTTTACCACCTTCAGATGCTGGCGGGCAAATTGCTTGCACTTGGTCAACACTTCCCCTCCTGTGCCCACAGCAGACTTTGTAAATCAATCATGGCAATTTTCTCGTAGCCTTAGAATCCTTGTCAATACCACACTCTAGCAGACACTGCTAATCGATAGGGGGTGGCATTAGAGATGACACTTTTCATCCTGAGCATGAAAAAAACTAACAGATGTGAGAAGGGAGTAATGTAATTAGATATAAGGAGGAAGGGACAAATCTATATTCTGAGAAAATATTGTGAGCTTTATGTCTTCAGGCTTCTGCAGCAATGACAAATAGAACAGCTTAGGGACTATATAGCACAGTGATTATGAACATGAACACTGATGTCAAGCTAGCTGGGTTGCAGTCCCTGTTTTACAGTTTTCTATCCATGTAGTTGTGAACAAGTTACTTAACCTCTCTGAGCCTCAGTGTCATCATCTTTAAAATAGAACTGATAACCCTATCTAACTCATCAGATAGTTGCAGAGGATACAATAAAATAATCCATGAAAAGCACCTAGTCCACTGCCTAGGACACAGTAAGTGATCAATAAATACCAGTTATTGATTGTTTTCAAAATTGGCAGATTTATAAGCATAAAATTAACCACAGGCTGGATCTTGAACTCCAGAAATATTTGAGCTGAAATTGGTCCCCTCCCTCTCAGGAATACAGAAGACAAGACCACTTTCCATGCAACTTCAGCAAGTTTTCTATTTCCTTTTTCTGATTTTTATTCATTCATATTTAAACCACCGTTATAAAAACATTAAAGTAAATGTTTTAAACAATAGGCACTTCCACAACTCATTTCATTTTTCCCGTTCTTTTCCAGTCTTTTCCCAAATGCAGGGTAATTTTTTAAAACATGGTAATCTAGGTCTTCCTGGTTTTTTTTTTTTCATTAATGCTCTGAGCCAGGAGATTTAGTTTTGGGGCCTTTCTCGACCACTTTGTTGCCACATGGAAGTCACTTGGTCTCTCTCAGGCTTAGTGCACCCATCTGTCAAATGAGATAATAACAGAAGCACTGCTCACCTCATAGATTTGTTGGACGGAGTAGATGAGAAAAGGGGTGTAAAAATAAGGTTTAAGGGACAGTTGTCTTAACCACCTCAGAGGGGAATTATCTACAGGAGCAAATGAAATGATACATGTGACGGAACTTATATAAAATGGTTAAATTAGTAAATGAGCGGGGCAGGAGGAAAAGTTGAAGTGTAAAACTGAAAGGAAATTAGGAAATAGTTCCGTAAATTGAGGAATAGAAGTCCTTTCGGGCTTCCCGGGTGGCGCCGTGGTTGAGAATCTGCCTGCCAGTGCAGGGGACACGGGTTCGAGCCCTGATCTGGGAAGATCCCACGTGCCGTGGAGCAACTTGGCCCGTGAGCCACAACTACTGAGCCTGCGAGTCTGGAGCCTGTGCTTGGCAACTAGAGAGGCCGCGATAGTGAGAGGCCCGCGCACCGCGATGAAGAGTGGCCCCCGCTCGCCGCAACTAGAGAAAGCCCTCGCACAGAAACGAAGACCCAACACAGCCAAAAATAAATAAATAAATAAAATTTAAAAAAAAAAAAGTCCTTTCAAAAATAATAGTCAATCTTAAAGTAATTTTCTTTGGTGATTATGGTAAATTGTTGGATTTTCTTGTTTGGTTTTATTTTTTTCTCTTTTCTACAAAACACTTTAGGTTCAATGGCAGTTTTTCTTCATAAGTAATACAGTTTCCCCCAAGGTCCTCAAATATTTAGAGAACCTATTAAACAAAATGACCTATGTTACACTAGGTGGAAAAGAAAAACTGTCAAACTGAAATCACAGGCAAAAGTAGATAAGCATACAAACTATGTATGAAATCCAGACATCAGCAGTTCCTTCATCTTTCTGGAGTTTCCCCGAGGAATCCCCTCACAACAAAGGGTTAGTGAACAATGTTGGATTAACTGAGGACCTCACAGGAGAGATGACAGAGAGACTTTAACCACAGTGAACAAACTTGAAATCTTCTATATCAGTCAGGAAAATTTAGGTGATGTTGCAGTAACAAATAATCCCCACATCTCAGGGTCTGAGCACAGCCAAAGTTTATTTCTCACTCACATTGAATGCCCAAAATGGGTTGGCAGGGAGATTCTGCTCAGTGTGCTTACTCAGGGAGAAAGACTGATAGAGATTCCATCTTGATATGTGCTTCCATGATCACCTCAGCAAGGGGAAAAAAACAATGCCCATCAGTAACACGTGTCTCTTCTCGCTTCTGCACACATCGCGCTGACTGAAGTCAGTCGCGTGTCACACCTGACTTTAAGGGATGTAGGGAAATGTGACTGCGTATGGCTGGGAGGAGAGGCGGAGATGTTTGGTACACAGTAGTAATGACCATCCTTACTACTTAGATACTCTTCATCTCTGAGGTCCATTTATCTCTTTGTTCCCAAGGGGGATTGGGGAACAAGGGAAAGTAAGAGAAGAGGTGGAGGGAATCTTTGTTTTTCCTCCATTTCTTATTTGCGGTGTTCAGTTTTCCTGGCCTTTCTTTCCAGATCATTCCTTGGCCTCTAAATGCCTCAACCTTTTACCACGAGGAGCAATTCCACTGTGGCTTATAGTGTTAATTGCTCTCAAATTTTCATTTCAATCCATCTCTGGCCTCAGATAGTAAATAGACCTTGTGTTACCAGATCCCATCTTCTTCAGAAGAAAAATGTGTTTTTTTCAAATACATATGTACTGGCAAGGGGATATTTCTCTGAATTTTACATTAGAAAAGTCTTAAGAGGACCAAGCAGTTCAGCTTTGAAGTCAGGAACGTGGGATCTGGGGCCAGGCAGTCATGGATGCAAATTTGGCTCCTTCACTGACCAACTGTGTGACTTTAAGGACATTTCTTAGCTTCTTTAAGCCTCAGTTTCCTAATCTGTAATATGAGAAATAATAATTCCTATTTCTACATAGAGTTGTAATGAAGATCAAATGAGGACAGTACCTGGCACAGAGTAAAGCTTCAGGAAGTACTGGCTCCTGTTGTAATGCTCATCTCCTCCTACAACCAGGAACCCCTTTCTTTTTTTAAAAAATTTATTTATCTATCTATCTATTTATCGATCTATTTATTTATTTATCTGTTTATTTATCTATTTATCTATTTGTTTGTTTGTTTATGGCTGCGTTGGGTGTTTGTTGCTGCACCCGGGCTTTCTCTAGTTGCAGCGAGCGGGGGCTACTCTTCGTTGTGGTGCGCGGGCTTCTCACTGTGGTGGCTTCTCTTGCTGTGGAGCAAGAGCCTAGGCGTACGGGCTTCCGTCGTTGTGGTGCGCAGGCTCAGTAGCTGTGGTTCTAGGGCTCTAGAGTGCAGGCTCAGTAGTTGGGGCGCATGGGCTTAGTTGCTCTGTGGCATGTGGGATCTTCCCGGACCAGGGCTCAAACCCATGTCCCCTGCATTGGCATGCGGATTCTTAACCACTGTGCCACCAGGGAAGTCCAGGAATCCCTTTCTTAACCTTAAACTTTGTGACTAGCACAGAAAACAGTGGGACCATCACCTCCTTGAATGTGGTGTATTTACCTTTATTAAATTACAATATTTAGGTTTCTTTGGTTAAAAGTGTCAGGAAACCAAACTCAAAATGTCTTAAAAGCAAAAAGAAACAAAAAGCCACCTCATATGACTGAAAGATCAAGGATAGAAGGCTTCAGGCACAGTTGAATCCAGTTGCTTAAATAATTTCATCAGAGCTCTCTGTTTCCTTTATTTTCTTCTTTTTGGTTCTATTTTCAGGCTGCTTGCTCCCTCATGGTGATAAAAAGACTGCCAAGCAGCTTCAGGATCACTTCTTACTTTCCCCATAACCATGCTCAACAGAGAGATTTCCTTTTGCCCAACATTTTAAATAGAAACCTCAGAATTGCCTTTTGATTCATTCTGCTGGAAACCTGATTATCTTTGAAATAATCATTGTGGCCATAGGGATGTGATACACTGATGGAGCAAGCCTGGTATTCTCTATACCAGAACTGGGAGTAGAATCAGCAACACTGGAATCATTTGCACTGAGAGTGGTGGAGGGGTGTATATCCAGAGAAAAACAGGTTTCACTTACCAGCAGAAAGGTGAATGGATATTGGGCAAGGAAAAACAACAGATAACTTTACACATTTTATGGATACACATCAATTTTGTCCCACTATTGACAAATAGGCAATATCAGTATCAGTGCCCTCCCATTCCTTGCCCACAGCCAACAATGGAAATCAGTCATAACCCTCTTGTCCAGTGAGCTCAGCATATATTTCAGAATCCTGCTCAACACAGTGCTCCTGGAAGCTGGTACAAACTGACAGCAGTTTCCATGAAAGATGAAACTATTTTCTCTCTCCAGGTTATTTTCAGGTGAACTGTTAAACCTTGTTATTCCTTCCTCATACATTCTAGTTGACTTTTTTTTTTGCGGTACGCGGGCCTCTCACTGTTGTGGCCTCTCCCGTTGCGGAGCACAGGCTCCGGAGGCGCAGGCTCAGCGGCCATGGCTCATGGGCCCAGCTGCTCTGCGGCATGTGGGATCTTCCCGGACCGGGGCACGAACCCATGTCCCCTGCATCGGCAGGCGGACTCTCAACCACTGTGCCACCAGGGAAGCCCTAGTTGACTTTTTTTTAACTTCATAACATGATGTTTTTAGTCATAACGTTTTATCTTGCCACATTTGGCCTATCGTCCTAATCTGTTGGGATCTTATTCAGTCTTGGTTCTCTCATTCAAGTTTCTGTTATACTTCAAGTTTCATGCCATCCATAAGGGCAAGCCATGTCTGTTTTGATCAATTAAAAGTGGAAGGGCCAAGAACTGAGTCCTTGGTACATCTCAAAACATCACTCTCTAGTCGATTCCAGTTGTGAACAACAAAATTGATTCTGGAATGGGAAAATACCAAGTGCAATATAGTTACACACACGTATACATTCAAGTGCTATTACATCTCCATTCTCTTTCTTTCTGTTTTTGATTGACCTGGTAAAATAAACCAGTCATACCTAAATTGATTGAACCTGCAAGGTTCAATCAGGACAAAGAGCAATTCTCTAGCAAAGAAGAGAAAGAACTTTGATCTGTCTTAGCTAAGTCCATCTTAGCTCCAAAATAAAATACTTTTCTTTTCCCAACATGGCAAGTTGCAGGAAGCACCATGCCCCGGCCCTGGAAAACAATGTGCTTGGGTGAAGCAGAATCAGTTTGGCTCATGTCAGCAGTTTGTTTAGCTTGATGTAGGAAGAATTTAGGGGCATACATGGAGTGGAGCTGTATCCTGTGTCCCATGGGAATCCAGATCTGCAGGGCGGGAATATAACTCTACATCAGAATACAAGCTCCTCCTGGTATTTGGGAATTTGCCTCTTGCGGCTTAACACGGACTCTGTTCTCACACCCCAGCCTGGATGCCAAGGGACAAGGCCTCCATGGAACATTTGATTCCTATTGTAGAAGTTTAACCAAGAAAGGTCATTGGGTTTTGTTTTTTGTTTTTTATTTTAGTAATGGAAGAGCACATGGAACCAAGGGCTGGGCTGGTTGTTTGTACAGTACAGACCCCATCAGTCTTTTTCTTTGGTCCCCTGCTGTTTGGAGAGGTCTTCCAGAGTATCATTGCTGGGACTCAGGAAGCCAGAAGCAGAATTGACATCGCTTCTTGTTAGTTGGGCTTAAAACATCCCTGTATCCCCCAGCTGATCCTGTAGTCTTGTTTCTTGAGCTAAGACTCTTTCTTACATTTTCAACAATGTTATGTACTTTCTAGCCCTCTCCCTCATTTCTACCACTGAGATCATCCTTTCCTACAGTGTGCAGAGGCCTCCAATATTGGAGAAGCTGTCCTAAGCACTTTACATCTATTATAGCTTATATAATATTCACTCGGGCCCTAAGAGAGAAGCAATATTATGGATTTATTTTGCAAACGAGGACACTGAGGCTCAGAAACACCAAGGTCTGGATGCACAGGAACAGAAGTGTGAATCTAAGCCAGGCCTTGCCTCAGAGCTAACTGGTACCCAAACGTTCGGCAGCCTTCCCTCCTAGTGGGTAATTCAACCATTGTTGACTGAGCGCCTACTATAGCGTGCTGGCCTTGTGGGGACATCATGAGAGATATGCCTCTGTCAAGTCCTTCAAGAAGCTGTCTGTCATCACTTCAAGCACTGATCAGAGCAAGCAGTGTGTAGCCAGTTGGAAATTGTTTCATGGTCAAAAGTAAAGCTCCACCCCTGAGTGGGATCCAGAGCCAGCCTTAAATGTGCCTGAATGCTGGTCACCACACACCTTCGAACTCCTCTCCAAAGGCCTGATGATCCTCTATTAGAGATATGGTCCTTCAGCCAAAGATGTCTGTGACAGCACTAGGCACAGGGCCTTGGGGAGGGCCTCTGATTGCTTGAGCCAAGTCCAGAGATGCAAAGACTGTGTCTGCACAGTTGACATGATTGAGGGTTTGCAAGTAGGCTTGAAGAAGACACTAGTGAGCCCTGGGTGTTATTTGGGTGGGGGTGGGCAATAGAAAGCCCCTATTAAAGTATTGCCTCTGAGGAGGGCGGAATGGGAAGTGACTGTTTAATGGGTATGGAGTCTCCTTTGGGGTGATGAAAAAATTTGCAATTGGATTGAGCTGATAGTTGTATAGCATGGTGAATGTACTGAATACCACTAAAATGTGTACTATAAAGGGGTTACGTGAATTTCTCCTCTATAAAAATAATAAGAAAAGTAAAAAAATATTGCCTCTGCCAAGTGCCATAGTGCCTACAGTACTGTTCATGGTAGGGCTAACCATCCTCTACCACCACCTCCCTCCAGCCCCTGTTCCCACCTCGACCCATTAAACAGGACCTTCTGCTTGTCTGAAGCATCAAGAAGGTAGCTTCCAGAACTTCTTTTCTTTCTTCCCTGTGAGAAGAGGTGCGCCTTCCCAGATTGGTGGGGTTGGGGAAGTGAAGTAAACTGTCTCATGTCTTTGTCTTAAGGTTATCCACAGACCTAGTTAGCAGCTCCGGGTTTATAGCGTTACCAGTTTTACTGCATATACACAAAGGGACCTAAGGCCTTTCTAGTGCTGCCCAGAGCCACCTCCTTCACCAGCTGCTCCCTGAGTCACTGCCCAGCACCAGATCAATGTGTACCTCTCCATCTGTGTTCACGCTCCCGTCTGCAGGAATACATTGGCTTCATTTCTCTGGGAAGAGTTTTTCTATAGGGAACATCTTACCTGCTTTCTCATCTACCTTGAAGATCTCAGTGTTCAACGACAACCACCAAAAAGTGACACGAAGCTATTTGTGTACTAAAAAATGTAGTTACTGATTTCCTTTACATCAGTTTGCATTTTAAATTCAAGTCAAAGGGCCCTTTTCACAGTCAGTCACTAGCTGCTTCAGTTCCATTTGCCCTTCTAGGCCGATAGACACGTGACTGAAGGTTTAGAAGGACAAGTTATCTCATTTTTGTGAAATCTGTCACGTTCAGAAATCCGGAACTTCAAAGGAAAACAAAAGGATCTTTTCATCCCTTTCCTTAGTTTGAGTTGCTTTTTCTTTGGAAGCTAATTTCTAACTGTAATCACAAGAGAAAGGAGGTTTGAGTAATTATGCTGTGAATCTGATCTACAGAGGCAGCCCACTGGGATGCTGTTTTCCTCAGGAGCTATAATTTTGGCCAAAATCATCTGGGAAACTTTCCTCTTCTTCTATTTTATTCTGCCTTTGGAGACATTGTTAACCATGCCAAAAATGCTTCACATTTGTATAGCCATTTTAGATTTTTTTCCAAACCGTTTTCACATTAATCATCTCACTTGATCTTTACAAATCTCTTGAGAGGTGGATAGAGAAGGGATTGGGATTCATACATTACAGATGAGGAAAGTGAATCCCAGAGAGGTTAAGCAACTTGCCCAGGGTCACACAGCTTTCAGTCAGGGAGCACCAAGTCTAGAGACCATATTTCCAACCCTCTAGCTTTACGCGTAGAGTGAATCACAGACATGGATTGCTGCCCTGTTGGCCTACCTCAGAAACCCAACTGTAACAGTTCTAAGAGGTGAAATTCCATCCTCGGACATATTTGGTTCTCCTTCCTCATTAATACTTGACTTAGGCATCACAGTTCTTTCGGAGTTACGTTTATCATGAGGTGACGTGTTCTCTTTGCTGTCTGCCTGATGCTTGCAGAACTCAGAGGGTGGGGGGAGTGATTTGGGTAAATCTTCCTTTGGTCTGTTTTAAATGAAATCCTATTTACAAGGTAAACTTCACTTCTTTTGATGTGCAGCTCACTAATTAGCTCACATCTGAGAGCAGGTTCCCTGGGAGAAAAAAAAATTAATTAGTTCATTCCATCTCGAAAAGACACAATTCTTGAACTAATTATGGTATCTGAATGATTAATCTCCTTTAAATACACATATGTTCAGGAATTTTACAGTTAGGAGGAATGTGTAATGAGAAAGAAGACAGAAAGCAAAGGGGAAAGGAACAAGGTAGAGATTCGAGGCAAAAGTCCTGTTGAGGACCAGGGAGAAAGTTTGGGTATCCTTTATTATTCAGGTAGAATATAATTAATTTGCAAAATGATGGAGTAAGCAATATTTGTTCCAAAACCTTCTCAGGTCTCTAATTTTTTCTTCTTTACCAGCCCCTGGAGGCCAGCATCTTTAAGGCCAATAAAACTGCTGTGAACCTGCTATCAGGGAGGAAAAAAAAGAGAGAGAGAGAGTTATTTAACTTATACTAAATTGTTAATGGCTGATATCGCCTTCCATCTAGCTTTACTCCTCCCACAATTATTTACTCTTTAATAAGAAGCTTAAATTGTATCACGATGACTGACCTTTTATTTGTGGATGTTTGGAGATGGCATATATTCCTTTTTGATAGTCAGTGGCTGTCTGATTCATGTCATATCCTGTATACAATAGGGTTGTGAAGAATAATGCTATGATACCTTGTGATATCTGCCATGGGCACAGAAATTGGGAGTGGCCATATATAAATCATGTATCTACCCTCCTGATGATAGCTCGTAGGAGAAAGCAGTATTATTTAGCGTAGCAGGGAGACTTCTTCACAGTTCATGATGTCACACTGTAAAGGGTATCACCTGCTCCACTCAAAAGGTGGGCTGCCACTATAGATTATATTTCCGGCGGGTAAGTGATTTTCTTCACTTTGACATTTATATTGTACATTCCTTGAGAATAGAAACTATTTCTTTTTGTGTTTCAAGGTTATGGCTCTTAGTTGGCCCTAAATAAATATTTGTTGAAAAAAGCACAAAGGAAGTAACAGTAAGTGTGGAAAGAAATGTGCTAGTAAATAAAAGTTGGGTGAGACTGAAGGAAGGGTATAATGTAATAGACCTGTAGTAGTCAGGGTTCTCCAGAAAAACGGAAGCAATAGGATATATATATATATATATATATATATATATATATATATATATATATATATATCTCCTACTTGACTCATTCAATTATGAAAGCTAAAAAGTCCCAAGATCTGCCACCTGCAAGCTGGAGACTCAGGAAAGCCGATGGTGTAGTTCAGTCCAAATCTAAAGGCCTGAGAACCAGGGAAACTGATGGTGTAAGTCTCAGTCCGAGGGCAGGAGACTGATGTCCCAACCAACAAGGAACAATTTCTCCCTTCCTCCATCTTTTGTTCTATTCAGATTGGATTGTGCCCACACACATGGGGGAGGGCGATCTGCTTTACTGAGTCCGCTGCTTTCAAATGCTTATTTCATCTGGAAACACTCTCATAGACACACCCAGATATAATGTTTAGCCAAATATCTAGACACACCATGCACCAGTCAATCTGACACATAAAATTACCCATCACAAGACCCCTTGGATGAGCTAGTAACTGAAATTAAGCAGGTTTAGCTCCAGTCATCCTGGGAGCCCACACAAAATGAGCAACATATTGAGTTATAGAATTCTCATTCTATTATTTAAAAACCTATGCGAGTCCATCTGGAGGGACAAAATTTTTCCTTTCTCTAAGTCCTAGGAGAAATATGTCATGTGGTTTATCCTTATTAAAAACCATTGAGTAATATAAGGGTCAGATCTTTGAAAAGGGTTTTGTAAATAATTCAGCAATATTTTTTAACTGGAGTGGAATTTTTTTTTTTTTTGTATCAACTCTCTAAGATGTAGTGGAAATAGCACTAATCTGTGACCCAGTGAAGATATTTCTGAAATAACATGAAACAAAGTAGTAGTATGGTAGGAGAGTTAGCCTTGGAACTCCCACCAGCCCCACAACCCCAAGGTGGGCTCGTGCCTTGTCTGTGAGCCTTTTCCTTGTGCCTTGCTTTTTTGTTCAGGGCCTTTCTGTGCCCTGGGATGGAACTGAGTCTCTCATTGTGAAGTGGAGGCTGAGTTCATCCTCCTACGTGGAATAACTTCCTCCATCTCAGCCCCATCAAGTAAGCTGAGGCACCGTGTAATGCAAGGAGGAGGAACAGAGGCAGCCCTGCCTCTGCCTCACGTGTTCACGGGCCTTGGGTTAGTCATTTTCTCCTTCTGGGCTTTGTTTTCTACCTTGGAAAATATAGTTGGATCATCAGGAATCTGCAAACTTTTTCTATAAGGGTCCAGATAATAAATATTTTAACCATTATAGCCCGTACAGTCCCTTTGCAACAACTCAAATCTTATAGTATGAAAACACTCATATAGACAATACGCAAAGAAATGGTGTAACTGTGTTCCACTGTAACTTTATTGACAAAAACAGATAGTGGGCTGGATTCTGGCCCACAGGCCGTAGTTTGCTGACCATTGGATTAGATCATCAAAAGACAGAGCTATGCAACAGCACTAGAATGCAAGCCACAAATACGAGTCATATATGTGATTTTAAATTTTCTGATAGCCACTGTTTTTTAAAGTTCTTTTTTTTAAAGTAAAATTAATGTCAATAATATATTTTATTTAACTTAGTATATCCAAACATGACCATTTCGGCATATAATCAACATGAAAACTTATCCATGAGATAGTTTCCCTTCTTTTTTTAATACTAGTTCTTCAAATTCTAGGCTGTACTTTACATGCCAGCCCATCTCAGTTGGACTGGCCACATTACAAAGGGCTCAGCAGCCACGTGTGGTTAGAGACTACCATGCTGGACAGCACAGTTCTAAGAGGTTTTTTTCCTACTCTGTACCTATTTCCCATATTCTGTCAAAAAACACAAAGCAACAGCCTATTGTTCTGTTTCCTCATCCCTGATAATTTAATATACAAGTCTGCAAAAAATGTGATAATGAATGTCGTAGGCCAGTGCAGCTTCTGGGTGACTTGATTACTATCTCCACTACAATTAGTAAATAGCTGATAATGTCTTCATGCAGAGCTGCAAGGAGTGCCTCCTCCCACCCACCCTGAGCACCTAATAGGAGGGACGTGTGAACATTCATTCCTGGAGGTGGTGGAGAGTGGAGGTGGGCTGGCGGCTTTGCTTGCAAAAGCCACCACAAGTGAGACGTTTCTTTGAAGTCTCAGGTTATGCTTTAATACGTATTCAACTTTGCTTTCTACTCCACAGTATAATCTTGTTTAATTTTTAATTTGTATTTCTTAACAGGTAAAGCAGTCAAACCCCAACCCTGTACAGCCCTCCTCCAGTCCCCACCCTTCCCACCACAAATCTGTGACTAATATTCGTGCTCTGAGAAGACACACCACATTTACCATGGTGCCCTTGGGGATAGGTTTATGTAACAATGTGTTAAACTAGAAGTTTTAACTGAGACCTCAAATGCTACAGTCAGTTGAGGCAGATGATAATGCAGAAATTTTCTTTGGGAATTGGTTAGGTGCCTCTTAAATCCCATAGTGAGGGTATAAAAGTGCTGGGAGAGAGGATTTGTGGTGAGCATTTTTTTGCTGAAAGCTGAGCTGCAGTCTTACTCTCCTCTTCAGTCCACTTTCCTCTAACCTGAGGCCTTTACCTGCAGCTTGAAAGGTAGCCAGGGGGCTTGACGGCACACAGGGACTGAATCTGAATGGTGAGAGAAGGACTGGTTAGAACCATGGGTAAGCTGAGGAGAGGTGGCTGTGCTGGGATCGTCTGGAACTCCCAGAATTTTCCAGAGTCAGGGATCCCTGTGGACCAGACATGGGCCATGAGTGAGGAAAACCAGGTGGGCAGTGGGGAGGATGGAGAAATAAAGACACTGGTCCCTCTCCCACAGCCCCAACCTAGTTGAGGGTGGGTGAGAAATACGAGTGAAGGTCGGAGCTTTGATCTTTTGACCTTCTTAGGACCAAGCAAGACTGCATTCCAGGAGTTAAAGTCATCAGGGCACTTTGTATTGTCTAAGAGTAATCAGAAAAGCACTCCTCCCCCAGTACAAGAAAGAAAATAGAATAAAACATGACTGTGTAATGCAGGAATTGAGATTCTTGGCCTTAGGATACTATAGACTCTTGGATAATATATTTATATTAAATGACAAACAGGTAATGGAGGAAGTTTCCTGCCCATTGGATTAACTCCAAAGATGGGAATTTCAGGCCCCATTCACCTGGCTGGTCAGGGAGTTATTTGGTGGAGGTGGTGGTGGTTTTTCTGCTTCCTCAAATTATACCAAATTATCACCTATAACAATAATAGTGTCTGTGATGTGTAGCTAGCACTCAGTCTTAGAAAAACAGGAAGATCCAATCTAGAGGAAGGGATAATCATAATAATAACGTAATAATTTACTAAGAGATCAGTCAGTATGTTTTATGCACTGCACTTTTCTTACAGCAGAATGATATTTTTATATCTTTTTTTTTTTTTTTGGCTGTGTTGGGTCTTTGTTGCTGCATGTAGTCAGGCTTTCTCTAGTTGCTCCTCTAGTTGAGTGGGGGCTACTCTTCGTTGCGGGGCATGGGCTTCTCATTACAGTGGCTTCTCTTGTTGTGGAGCATGGGCTCTAGGCACGTGGGCTTCAGTAGTTATGGCATGTGGGCTCAGTAGTTGTGGCTCGCGGACTCTAAAGCGCAGGCTCAGTAGTTGTGGCCCACGGGCTTCCTGTCCCCTGCATTGGCAGGCGGATTCTTAACCCCTCTGCCACCAGGGAGTCCCTTTTATATCATTTCATAGAAGAGGAAAGTGAAACTAAGCAACTTCCTCTAAGTCCCACAGGCAGGAAGGAGCAGTGCTGGGAT
This sequence comes from Hyperoodon ampullatus, assembly GCF_949752795.1. Taxonomy (NCBI): domain Eukaryota; kingdom Metazoa; phylum Chordata; class Mammalia; order Artiodactyla; family Ziphiidae; genus Hyperoodon; species Hyperoodon ampullatus. Next base: position 4,422,520 of record NC_136917.1, read on the forward strand.
TTGAATGAGGTTTTGTTTACCTTAACCACTACCCCTTGCTGATCCTCTTTCCCAGCCCAACCATGGCCTTGGGGCTTTTACTTTGTTGGCTCTGTTGTCTTCTTCCTTCATCCTCCTCCCTCTCTCCCATGTGATGAGCTTTGGTTCTCAGCTTAACACAAGTCCCTCTAATTTCCCCTCACCGGGACACTTGAAATGAACAGAGAGTCGACAACATTGAGCCAGCAAATTCTCTGGCTCCAGGGAGTACACCAGGAATCTTAACCCAATCCTGCAAAATGGTGGCCAGGCAAGAAAACAAAGATGGAGAGAAGCAAGTTCTCACTACTTGGTAGAATCAGGTCAGAGTTCTGTTGACGTGGGATTGGGTTAAGGATGAAGAGGGATCTATCTGAGGATTCCAAGAAAATATCACAGTTGGAGCTTGTAGGATAAAAGCAAAAATGCCACCATCTCGTTAATTTATCCACCCTTGCTGGCTATCCTGAGAAAGCATCTGTTCAGTGTCCCCCACAATAAAGCGATTTGCCCTTGGAAAATGGGTCAGTAGTTTGGCCCTAGTGTCTTCCTTGTTTCAGGGCAATGCTAGAACACACCCATTCAAAACTGCAGGAGCACCCCACGGCAGTTGCTAGACACTCTCAAAATAGCTGAGCCCCATTAAAATTGTCTCTCAAAATAGCTGAGCCCCATTAAAATTGTCTCTCAATGTGGGCATTGTCTCTTGCTTGCTCTTCCCTGACTCTGCTGAGTTATTTTTCTTAGGTTTCCAATAGTGGAACTGTAAAAGCTAATGTTCAGACAGCCAATATAATCAACAGTTCAGTAGGCCACATGCTAAAGCAGCAGTAGATTCAAATGATATTTTTTGACGGGTAGCATCAGATTTGAGATTTACATGGGACCCCTCCCAGAATGAGCTTCTTGACCTGGGAGGAAGCCAGAGGAGCATTTTTTGCCTCGGGGTCTTCTTGTGAACTCTGCCCTTGGATGTACATTTGAAAGAAGGGATTAGAAATTCCTCTCTGCAAGGAGCTGATCTGATTAAAATATGTTCAACTCTGAAATTAGTAGAGATCAGTGAAAAGAAATGAAGGATGGCTTGATCCCAAATGCTGGAGCTTCTTGACTGGGAAGGGACAAGACCCAGAGCAGGAAGAGGTAACAATTAATCATTGCTGAAACAGAACCAGGCAAGGAAGATGCAAAGAGATTCATCTACAAAGTCTTTCATGGATCTACTGATTAAAAAAAAAAAAGTTTATTTAGCACCTAGTAGGTTTGACACTGCTTAAAATAAGAAGATGGATGATAACAAAAACAGAAAATAGTTTCTGAGCATATATATACATCTCAGGCAATTTGGGCTGCTATAATGAAATACCATAGACAGTGGCTTAAACAACATTTATTTCTCTTGGTTTTGAAGGCTGGCAATCTGAGATCAGGGTACCAGCATGGTTAGGTTCTTGGTGAAGGCTCTCTTCAGGGTTATATTCTTATATGGCCTTTCCTTGGTGCATGCACAAGATCTCATGTCTCTCCCTCTTTTTAAAAGAGAGCTCATGTCTCTTTCTCTCTTTACTAATCCCATGATTCCCATTAAATTAAGCGAAATATAAGCTCACAATTTAAAAAATCACCAAAAACACAAGAGATAAGCCACCATGAGTAAAAAGTAATCAAAATCACCAAATTTAATTTTAATTAGATTCCCAAGGACTTTAGATTTTGAAATTACCATATATAGGTTATAAAATAACTATGTATAAAATATATTTTAGGGCTTCCCTGGTGGCGCAGTGGTTGAGAGTCCACCTGCCGATGCAGGGGACGCGGGTTCGTGCCCTGGTCCGGGAAGATCCCACATGCCGCGGAGCAGCTGGGCCCGTGAGCCATGGCCGCTGAGCCTGCACATCCGGAGCCCATGCTCCGCAATGAGAGAGGCCACACGGTGAGAGGCCCGTGTACGGCAAAAAAAAAAATATATATATATATATACTTTTTTTAATGAAATATTTTTATTTGATGTATTAGCTATCAGTGTGACCAAGCCACTATGAAAAAAGTGAACATTTTAGAGATTATAATTATTGCTATTAAGCCTGTGTTAGGGCTAAATAGTATAGTAAGTATAGCTTGAAAGACAATAAGTAAACTTATCTTACAGACGACGGAGCTGAAGAAATTACCTAGAATACACCATAAAGAGACAAGGAGGGACTTCCCTGGTGGTCCAGTGGTAAAGAATCTGCTTTCCAACGCTGGGCACGCAGGTTCGATCCCTGGTCGGGGAACTAAGATCCCACGTGCCGCGGTGCAACTAAGCCCGCGAGCCACAACTACTGAGCCCGCAAGCCTCAATGAGAGAGCCCATGTGCTACAAACTACAGAGCCCACGTGCTCTGGAACCTGTGTGCCACAACTATGGAGCCCACGAGCCCTGGAGCCCGTGCGCCATTAGAGAGAGAAAACCCACACGCCACAACTAGAGAGAAGCCCACACACTGCAACGAAGGGCCTGTGTGCCACAACGAAGATCCCGTGAGCCACAACTAAGACCTGATGCAGCCAAAAATAAAATAAAAATAAATAAATAAATAAAATTAGACAAGGAGATGGGAAATATAAGTGATTAAAAGAAACGGAAAATAGAAAGAGAAAGTATCATTGCATTGTCTAACAGAGACCCAGGACAAGAGAATAGAGGAGGGGATTATTCATAGAGATAATGGCTGAGAATTTCCCAGAATTGATAACCAACCTGAGTCTACAGATGCAGGAAGCACAGTGTATAATAAGTAGGATAAATAAAAAGAAACCCATATCTACATGTGCTACAGTGAAGCTGAAGAAAAATCAAAAACAAAGAAAAAAATCTTAAAAATGGCCAGAGAGAGAAAATATGTGCTCCCCATAAAGACTGATGTTGATTTCTCAGTAGGAACAGTGGGTATCAAATCACAGAGGAAAACAGTTTTCAAAGTGCTGAGAGTAAATACTGTCAGACTAAAATTTTGTGCTAGTTAAAAACTATCTTTCAAGAATGAGGGATAAACGAAAAATATTTTCAGATAAACTGGGGAAATTTACCTTCAGCACATCCTCATCACAGAGCCACTGTTGTCTTTCAGGGGGGAAGAAAAATGACCCCATTCATAATAAAAACTTTCAGCATATGAGGGATAGAAGGGAATTCCCTTAAGCAAATAAAGGATACCTCTCAAAACCCCTACTGCAATCTTATTCTTCGTGGTGATATACTAACATTCTCTTGCAAATGAGGACCCAGGTAAGGAAGCTGTCACAGGCTGTGTTCCACAGGAAGCAGAACCTGAGAGAGGTCAACCTACAAAATGCTTGTTGAAGAGTTCTCCTGAGATCAATATATGTGGAAGGGAGAGGAAGAAAGCTGGCTTAGGCAGAGGGAGAAATTGAGCTAGGACACATTTCTAATGAAGACCTCAACCAAACTCACAGAGTTCTGGAGCCAGGATGGCCCTTTAGAAGTGTACCCAATTGGGACAAAGAGGCTAGGCCTTTATACCATCTTGTCAGTCAGTCATTGGATGAGGGTTGGTCCTAGGAGGAACCGTACCTTGAGTGTGATAGGTTTCTTCAACCAAGGCGATCCCCAGAAAGGACTCACAACTGAGGGCCGTTTTCCAGCAGCACTCCCAGCAGCTGTGAAAATGAATCTTTGATTCTCAAAGGGTTGTCTGGTTAGTACATTACATCATCCACCACAGTCTACCTATTAACACAGTTTCTATTCAATATTGTCTGGAATTGTTCCAAAGAAGACATACAGATGGCCAATAGGCACATGAAAAAATGTTCAACATCTCTATTAGTGAAAAACAAAACGAGATATCATTACCTTACGCCCATGAGAATGGCTATTATCCAAAAGACAAGAAATAGCAAGTGTTGGTGAGGATGTGGAGAAAAAGGAACCCTCGTACACTGTTGGTGGGAATGTACATTAGAGCAACCACTATGGAAAACAGTATTAAGATTCCTCAAAAAGTTAAGAATAGGGCCTCCCTGGTGGCGCAGTGGTTGAGAGTCCGCCTGCCGATGCAGAGGATACGGGTTTGTGCCCTGGTCTGGGAGGATCCCATATGCCGCAGAGCGGCTGGGCCCGTGAGCCATGGCTGCTGAGCCTGCGCATCCGGAGCCTGTGCTCCGCAACGGGAGAGGCCACAACAGTGAGAGGCCCGCGTACCACAAAAAAAAAAAAAAAAAAAAAAAAAAGTTAAGAATAGAACTACCATATGATTCAGGTATTCCACATCTGGGTATTTCCCTGGAGAATATGAAACACTAATTCGAAAAGATATATGCACTCCTACGTTCATCACAGCACTACTTACAATAGCCAAGATATAAAACCATATAAATGCCCATCGATAGATGAATGGATAAAGAAGATGTGGTATATACATATATAATGTAATATTCCTCAGCCATAAATAAGAATACAATCTTGCTGTTTGCAACAACATGGTTGGACCCAGAGGGTATTATGCTAAGTGAAATAAGTCAGATGGAAAAGGACAAATACCATATGATCTCATTTATATGTAAATTATAAAAAATAAACCAACCAAAAATAAATAAATAAATAAACAAACCAAACCAAACAGAAACAAACACATAGATACAGAGAACAGAGTAGTTGTTACCAGTGGGGAAGGGCGGTGGAGGGTAAAATGGGTAAAAGGGGTCAACTGCATGCTGATGGGTGAAAACTAAATTTTTGGTGGTGCACACCTGTAGTGTATACAGAAGCTGAAATATAGTGTTTTACACATGAAACTCATATATTCTATACATCTAAGCAAAGCCGTAAGACATGAAGAAAACAGAGTTATAGGAAGATAATAACAAGTGAATAAGAAAGCGGCCGGACCTGAGATTAAAATGTAAAAATCAATTGCATTCCTAAACACCAGCCAAAACAGGGAGAATTCTTACATCAGGTGGTAGGTTCATGGACTTTTTTTTTTATAATTATGCTTTACAAGTTGCACATATATTACAAGTACTCTTTTGTATGCATCCAACATTTTGAAATTTAAAAAATCTTTTTTAAAGAAAGAAAATCCTGCATCATGAGAGATACTGGATACGTGCTACAGTGGAAAGACTGGAAAGAGCTTCCTGGAGAAGGTGGATGAGAACCTGGCCTTGAATTACAAATAGGATTTGAAGAACAATGAAACTAATCTGAGTAGCCAGTGACTGAAGGGGAGGTGGAGTCCCTCCTGCCGCCCAGTGTAGTGACAAGGCAGTACTTAAAACTTTCTTAGGGCCAAAGGGCAACCTTTTCCAGAATGAGGAGAGAAACCTGCCATTGTTTCTGCCTGTGGGGGCTTTATGAAGCATTGGCTGGAGGTGCAAAAGGAGGAACAGTGGAGAGGCTGCCCAGGATGACAGTATTAATACACTACACCTGGGCCCAAGTTCCGGTACCAGGAGAAACTCTAAACTTCTAGAATTTGACCAGAGCAAAGCTTCTAACTGCTATATACAGCATGACCACAAGGCCAGTTCTTTGGGAATATTGTGGTGTTGCATAGATACAAGTTTAGTGAGTGGACATCTAATGTTTTCGCCTGCTTGGTGATACCCATCCACTTTTCTTCAAGACACCATACCTGAAGTTTGCTTAGGAGAATATCCCCTCCGAATTTTTAGCCCCTGCAATTTGGAGGTGTGTTTCTCCCATTACCTCCAGGGATGCACAGTTGACCCAGGTCTGGACAATCAAGTCATTTCTTTTCAGTTGGCCATAGTGATGCTTCAGAGGTAGGGACTCTGGAAGCCAGGCCAAAAAGACACAATCCCAGGTTTTTACTAGGACCAAGGAGAGAGAGAATCATTTCTCCTATTGGGGTTGCTGAAGGCATAGGATCTAGGTCTGGTGCTGATGGTAGCCATCTTGCCACCATGAAGAGACAGATTGCCTAAGAATAGAGTGAAAGCAGAGCCAATAGATGAAGAAGAACAGTTTCCTGATACTGAGTATTCTGTTCTTTACACTGAACGAGACTTGACTAATGCACCTGAGGTGGTTTGAGAAAGTTCTTCAGTGTTGAATTGGGAGAGTCAGTGTGGTATGATGGAAGAAGTCAGAGAGACCTGACTCAGATTTCCCTCTATAACAAACACACTATAGCACCCTAGAAAAATTCATTAACACCCTGTGCCTAAATTTCCTTCTCTGTAAAATGGAGATTAATGATGGTACATATCTCCTAGGTTGTCAAGATTAAATGTGATAATGCAGTGCTTGACACACAAAAAGCACACAATAAATATTATGTATTATTCTTCCTATTAGCATTCTTACATACTGACTTTTCTACCCTCTGCTGCTCTGCCCTTTGCCTTACTTTTCTTCATATAAAATTATTTCAGATCTACAAGCAGGGAGAGAGAGAGAGAGATTGAGATTATTGATCATTGATCTAGTCTCCAGGACAAATACAAGCAATTTAAGGCTGAAACCAGACAAGAAAATGCAGTTTCTTGCCAAGGAAGATGCTAGCATTGACTGCTTAACAGGTGACAGCCCTGTGGGTTTTCTTTGACTCTGTCAGTCAAGCTTCACTTGAGTTTAATCTGATTGTTACGACTCCAGAGAATTTGTCTGGGAGTTGGGGAGGGTTAATAAATGATACCTCATGGTCCCTGCAGTTGTGTGGACACCTAACACTTGTCATGTTGGATGTGTCTAGATACAGTCCAGGTTGCCTAAATGCTACCATGTCATGGAGAAGCTGAGCTTTGGGATAGCAGTGTCACATAAATGCTCCTATTTTCCAAAAGAGGTGAGAACTTCTAGAATCCCCCAAACACAGAATGCTTGAATGGAGGGGACTAGGCAATTCTCCATTTACACATCAGAGCCCAAAGTAAGGAACTTGCCCAAGGTCCCTTATTTAGTGAAAATTACAACCCTCTTTGTAGTACTTCTCTTTGCCGGAATAAGGAGGAAATTTGAGCCCAGGATGGCAAATAGATCTCAGCTGACATTCCAACTCCAAACAGTTGTTGGCGTTTGGAGCAGCACTGTGTTGTGAAAGATTCCCAGTCTGGCTTTAGAAGAGAATAGTACTGTAATCAATTAGCAGTGTCTGCCATGGACAACAGGCAGAAGAAGTTTGGTGACCTTGAAGACTGGGCCAACAGGTGGTTGCAGCAGGGGTAGGGGTGGGAAGGTCCAGTGTTAAGTTGGACCTATTGTACTCTCTCTCCTTCTTCCTAGACAGGCCCTGTATTTCTGTTTATTCCATGGTGTATTTGATTTTGCACATGGTCAGAACGACTGTGAATCATCACTCCAGGTTACTCCCCATCCTACCTGTGATAAGAAGATAAGCTGCAAAGTCAGGTCCTGGGCTAGCCAGATAACAGCTTTATGTTTGTTTTTCCTCTTCCAGTGGGGTGATCACCTGGTCAAACAGATATCTCTCCAGTGCACGAGACCAGACTGCTGCAGAAGTCTATTGTTGCCTTTTCTTTGACTTCTTTGAGGTAAAGATATCATAGATTCTAGAACATAGGAGAGGCTTCTGGGATCATCTGGTGAAATCAGATTTTACAAATGAGGAACCTGAGGCCCAAAGGAGGGAAATGGCTTGTCCAAAGTTACAGAGGGAAAAGCAGGCTGCCAGTCTTTCCACAGCGCCGTATTCATTTGCTTTATCCTTTCTCCAACCTTATCTCCCCAGTTATGGTCATCAAATTTTCCACACGGGAATCTTCTGAAAAATAACAAATAAATTAATGGCATGTGACATACTGCAACTTTAGCAGAGAAGAAGCAACATAAATACAAAGTGACCATGACTAGCTTATATTTCAAAGGCAAGTAGCAGAAAGTGACAGAAGACTTGAAATGGTGGTGATAGTATTATTCTACTAAGGAGTGTGTCCCATTTCCTAAGTCACATCAGAAATTTTTTCTAAGAATGTAAAACATTCCTTTATTTGTAATATCTGCTAAAGACAATATATGAATATATTAATAATTGTACATTTTGGTAATTTTGAAAGTTTTGATAGTTTTGCATTTGAACAAAAAATGAGCCCCTGGTCTGTGCCGAGAATGTTGCTGGGTGTTAGTAAGACAGAGATGAATAAAGCACAGTCCCAGATTTGCAAAGCTCATGGTCTGGTTGGGAAGACAAGTGGACCAAAAAAAAAAAAAAAAAAAAGTACAGCGCAATATGAAGGAAATTATAAATGTGTTCAGAGGGTAAAATAATGGCACAGAGGAGGGACAGATTAACTTTGGGAGGCAGCAGGAAGTTTTTACAGAAACAACATCTGAGCTAGGCTTTGAAGGATATACAGGAGTTCTTTAGTAGCTCTTGTGCACTGATCCACTCAATAAACTTAACAGCTCAGGGCATGCCAGTTACTGTGTTCGGCACTGGAGGGTGAGATACGTAAGATAGAGTCCCTGGCCTCTCAGAACTCATAGACTAGACAAGAGGTAAATATATAAACAAAGAATTACATTGCAATATGTTGAGAGCAAGAGTCATTGAATGAGAACCCAAGAGGGTCATAAGGAAAGTCCATGTTGAGGAAAGGACTCGGGGGGTATTTTCTCTCTATGTTTGTAATCCTCCTTTTCAGCACATACTTATGGGTCATCATGACAGCAATGCAATATCCACAGGAAAATAACTATTTACAAGATAATTAATGAGAAGATAAGGAAACTGAAAAGGTGATAGAAACCTAGCCAACAACATCCATTTAACAAAAAATTTTAAGCCTCTACCATGTGCTAAGCACCATACTAATTTGTGGGCATACAAGAGAGAGAAATACCAGGTGGGCATAAAATCAAGGGGTTAATGGCATGGGTGATGGAGTCAGCCTGCCTGGGTTCAAATCCCAGTTTCCCAGCCTGTTAGCTATGAGATTTTGGACTAGTTGTTGAACCTCTCCGTACTTTAGTTTCCTCATCTGCAAAAAGTGGATGACAAAATAACTCTGGTTATTGTGTTATTAAAAACAGTAAAGCAGGCAAAGGGCTCAACTTAGTGCTGGACACATGGTAAGTGTTCAATAAAAGTGTTACCGTGAAGAAGATGAGGAGGAGGAGGATGATAAACAGATGCTGAATATGAAGAGCGTTGTGATGAATTTGGACTTCCTCTTCAACCACCAAAGCCAATAAAAGGTTTTAATCAAAGAAGTGACATGACCAGATTAAATTTTAAAAATATTTTTATTAAATAAATTTAAAATATACACAAAAGCAGAGAGCATACTTTAATATACTCTCATATACATACCACTTAGATTCCATAAATATCTAGATTTTGCCACATTTGCCTCATCTATCAATTTTTTCTCTGCTTAAGAATTTTAAAGTATTATAAAACAATCACAGACATAACTGAATCTTTACATGCCTATGAATGCATATTGTAAAAATATGGATATTTTCTTAACAAGACTACCATGACATTATCATTCTTAACATTACTAATCCCTTGGTGTTATCTAACACTCACTCTATATTCAGATTTCTATAGTTGTCTCAAATGTCTTCTTAGTTGGTTGAAATCGGGACCTAAAAAATACCTACATATTACATTCAATTTTAAGCCTCTTGGTCTTTTTAATCCTTTTTTTTTTCATACCACAGGTTTTCTGAAAAGAATTAGATTTGTCTTTTTGCTTATTTGTGGTGTCATTTAACTTGTTCCTCTATACCACAGTTTTCCTATAAATTGGAAGGTAACTCTAAAATTTTGATTAGATTTGGGTTCAGCAGATTTTGGCAGGAATATTTCATAGTAGTGTGCCAGTTATAAGCACTTTTCACCAAAAATGTTCAGGTCTCCTTCCCAGTGTATGGTAGAATAGCACTTCCTTGCCTCATTAAAATTAACTGTGATCATGAGACTTGTTTTGGTTAATTAAATGAGTGGAAGCAAAATGTGTTATGTTCCTGGGAAGAACTCTAAGAGCCAGTATATGATTTGCCTTTTTCCTTTTCCTCTGCCAGTGTGATCATGGGAAGGCATGTTGAGATGCTCTTCTATCAGCCTGGGCCCTGGTTAGGTAAGTAATCACTGAAATTTAGGTATATTTGTTATTGCAGCATAATCTTGTCCATTTTGACTAATATATTGCATCTGATCATAAGATGCATAATGTCTAGTTGCCCCACTTGTAGTACTGGTTGGTATATTCATGCTTTTCAATCATACATGGAACATTCTCCAGAATAGATCATATACTAGGCCATAAAATGTCTCAGTAAATTTAAAAGAATTGAAATAACACGAAGTATGTTCTCCAACCACAACAGAATTAAATTAGAAATCAACAGCAGAAAGAAATTTGAGAAACCACAAATGTTTGGAAATTAAACAACACATTTCTAAATAACTCATGGATCAAAGAAGAAACCACAAGGGAAATTTGAATTGATTTAAAATGAAAGCAAAATACATAAAAATTTATGGGATGCAACTAAAGCAGTGCTAAGAGGGAAATATATAGCTTTAAATACCTACGTTAAACAAACATAATCTCAAATCAGTAACCAAATCTTCCACGTTAAGAATCTAGAAAGTGAAGAGCAAAGTAAACACAAAGTAAGGAGAAGAAAGTAAATAATAAAGATCAGAGGGCAAGTCAGTGAAATACACAACAAATAGTTAAGGAAATCAATGAAATCATAAGTTCAATGTCTGAAAAGATCATCAAAATTGACCAAACCTTTAGCTAGAGTAAGGAAAAGACACATATCATCAAATCAGGAATGAAATAGAGGATATCACCATTAACTCTACAGAAATTAAAAAGATAAGGGAAAACCATGAATAGCTTTATACCAAAAAATAGACCAAATGCAAAAATTTTAAATTCTTAGAAAGACACAAATTACCAAAACTGACCCAAGAAGAAATAAAAAATCTGAATAGATCCATAACAAGTAAAGAAATTGAATTAGTAATTAAAAATCTTCCTGGAAAAAAAGCCTAAGCCTAGATGGCTTCATTGGTGAATCCTATCAAATATTTAAAGATATAATAACAATCCTTCACAAATTCTTCCAGAACATAACTGGAGGAAGGAACACTTCCCAACTCACTTTATGAAACCAGTATTACTCTGATACCAAAGCCAAAGACATAACACAAATAAAAAATTTAGGCCAATGTCCTCAATATAGACATAAAAATCCTCAAAATATTAGCAAACCAAATCCAATGTCATAAAAGATTAGACATTATGATCAAGTGAGAATCATCCCAGGAAAGCAAAATTGGTTTAACATTCAAGGAGGTAAAAGTCTACATCCCTTCATTGTAAACTTCCTCATCAATCTTTAATCCAGTGATTTCATCCACTGATGATCACTGTCTGAATCAATTATTTCATTAAGAATTGCAGAATGATGAATTTCTAATGCTATCCTTCCTAACACATTTGTTAGTTAGAATCCCTCTGTAAAAGACAAAAAATTTCCCGCATTAACTAGGACTATTACGCTACTCTGGAATACACTTCCTCCAGGAAAAGCAGGATATATATTTGTTTCTTTCCCTTTAATTGCAAGTTTGCAGAGTAAGGTGTTGGTGACCTAGTTACTGCTAATTGTGTCCAATGACGTGTTTTTCTCTTTCTTTCCTTTTTTTCCCTTCCTTTTCTTTTCACTTTCTCTTTTTTTGAGTATCATTTTGAATGTATGGTTTTTATATATTCAATGTGTTTTAATCAATTTTAGTCATAATTCTCTTGAGGCATAAAATGTCTTGTTTTAGCCAATGCAAAGTCCCTCATGTCAGATCTTTGTTTTTTTAACTGGACCTCATTACTCTTTAATAGTTTCCTTGCTTCCTTATACAGTAACATATCCCCAACTCAGTTATTCTATTTCCTGCCATTTCTACATGCATCTCTGCTTCCTTTTAGCAGGAAGGTATTTAGAGCCCACAATCTGGGTCCTGGGCTTACTCATTATTCCTGGGTCACCATTGCTTCTAGACCTTTTTAGTGGACAATTAGGAATAAGTATTTTTGAAAAAGAATCATGAGTTCACACTGATATTTGCAATTTATTTTTAGAGCATTATGCTAAGTGAGATAAAGACAGGTACTGTATGCTATCACTTACATGTGCAACCTAAAAAAGTTGAATGTGTAAAAACAGAATAGAATGATGATTACCAGGGGTTAGGGGGTGGGGAACTTGGGAGATGTCGTTTAAGGGTACAGATTTGCAACTAGTAGACAAGTAAGTTCTGGAGATCTAATGCACAGCTTAGTGATTGTAGTCAACAGTGCTATAGCGTAAACTTCAAAGTTGCTAATTAGACTAGATTTTTACTGTTCTCAACACAAAGAAGAGATGATGATTACTATGTCACTGTAGTAATCATATTGCAATATATAAATGTACCAAACCAACACGTTGTACACCTCAAACTTATATAATGTTATATGTCAATTATATCTCAATTAAAAATTAAGGTATTTATTAACTTCTAAAATAATAGTTGTCTTATTTTGCTAAAAATCTTTGTTCTAACAACATTAATATTATTAATAATTTGTTTTATCCTACAATATATACAAAATATTTCTAAAAGTAATACCAATATTGCTGTAATTTATACTATATTTAGAATATGTTTATATGAATTATATTACATGTAAAATATGTTAGATTTATAGTGTAAAATAATATTACTATATTTATAATAACATATTAGTATACTTGCAATATAAGAAATTGTCATTTAATAGGTCAAAAAGGTAAAATATTGGCAATTTCATATGGTTCAACCTAATGCTAACAATAAGACTACTGAATGAAGTTTAAGATTTATTTGCAACTTTTCTTGGTTCTTAAAATATATTTCATAAGAATGTAAAGTCAAAATACTTTTATGAAAGTTACTTGAAATAATTATTTTCTTCGTGTGGTTAATAAAAAGTTGTTTTAATTTTTTTCATTTTAATTTGGTTTTAAGTTTTAGAAATCTCTTATTTTACTTTTACTTAATGTTATTTTTTGAATGTGTAAACATTTACATGATTCCAAAGTCAAGCTTTATAAGAGGACACATTCAGACAAGTTTTGCCGCCAACCTATGTCCTCAATTGTGCACTTCCTTCTCTTGTATTTTGATAAGTTTTTGGTTTATCTTCCAGAATTTTCCTTTGCAAATATAAGCAAATAGTATATACATATGTGTGTGTAAGCATGTATGTGGTTTCCCCTTTCTTATACAAAGTTATGTATACTGTTCTGCATCTTGCTTGTTTCTCATGAGAATATCAGATTAGCATTTTGAAAAGATCACTCCATCTCCTGTAGGCAGAAGAGATTGGAAATGGACATCCTACTGGAAATAGGGAGGCAAATTTGGAGGCCACAGCAGTTGTCTAAACAAGCAATGTTGGTGGTGGTCAGGACTAGGGTAGTGGCAGTGGAGATGGAGAGAAGTGGACAGATTGGAGATAAAATTTGGAGGTTGGAGGTATAGGACCTAGAGGTTGTTTGGATGTAGGTAGAACCCACAACTTTGTGCAGAAAATCCAGGCCATCCCCCTGCTCACATTTATATTCCCAGTGGGATGCAATTTTCTATGGAATAGAATACTAGACCATATCTATACTCTTTTCTTTTTAAAAAAAAGTTATAATAGAAAATTTCAAACATACATAAACTAGAAGAGTATACTGAACTACAACATACTAATCACAGAGATCCAACAATTATCAACCTATGGCCTACCTAATTTTATCTATACTCCCAGCTACTCTTATCATCCTCCCCCACCCCTAACAATATTTTGAAGCAAATACTGGGAATCTTGTCATTTTATCTCTCTGTTCAGTATTTTCCAGCACCTTGGGGAGACATTGTTATCTAAATCCCACTGTTCCTTTCTCTGATACCTGCCACTCTACTAACTGACTCATTAAAGTTCATTGCTTTATTGTAAGGCTTTGATCCCTTTAAAATTTCAACATAGCTTGTGTTTCACAGAGATACCCAATGCACAGTTTGACTTAAAAATGGAATCCCTTTGCTTGCTGGATGGTAGTGGTGGAGAAAAAGGTCAGGTATAAAGGTGACTTATTCATCCACAAACACTCCTCCCGACTTCCCCATGAAAACACTGCAGTGTGGTTGGCAGTAGAAGCCATGACCAAGTGCCCTTGTGCCGCAGGGCACGTGGCATGTGGTTTCTCGTAGAGAAGCTCCCTGACCCGTGGCAACCAGTCAGCCTCTCCTTTTTGACTTCCCCCGAGCTGTGACTCAGATATAACTTTCTGCTCATGCCACCAAATACTTGGACTGAGTGTGTTACAGCCTATTTACTTGCTGAAGTGGAAGGCCTTTCTTCCCACTTGGAGTCTTCATTGTCATTACTTGCAGCCTGAAGCTATCCTGACTTATTTCAATGTCCTTTGCACCAATATCTGTTTTATTGTACAAGCGCGTCTGTAGGAGTTACCATGCAATGCTCAGTTACTGGCAATTTTCCTAACCTCTCTCAGAACTCCATTTTCCCAGCTCTAAAATAGAGCCCATTTTACCACCTACTTCCTAGCCTTGATGTGATGATTAAAGATGGTACCTAAAGATACCTAGCACTATGTCTCAGACACACTTGTTACTGCATTAACTCATCTCATGGATACCAATTTTGTCTTCCACATTTACCCTGTGTTCTGAACCCTCTTTCCTGTCTGCTTTGGTTATTATTATAGGGAGTAGAACTGTCTGACAAAGGTAAGATTCTTGATCATTGTGAGTAGAACTGTCTGACAAAGGTAAGATTCTTGATCATTGTGAGTCTCAATATTCTCAGGTGTAAAATGGGATTTTAATATGTGTAAAACGTTTTGTGGGTTAAACCAAAAAATGGATATAAAAGTGACCAGCACTGTGCCTGGCACATAATAAGTATTTGACAAAGACTTGGGGGATTGTCAGAGCCTGGGCTGGGTCACCGATTGGGATGGTGTATGTCTTTCTGACAGATTCTTCTCAGGTTGAAAAGATTTAGGTGTCATTCCTCAGGTGGGCAGAGAGAAACAAGCTTTTCCTGCCAGTCTAACAAGTCTCATGTCAGAGGGCTATAAACAGTAGTTGTTCTCCTTGGAAACTATTTGGGCCTCAAAGCAAGCTCAGCTCCAAACATAAAATTATTTGAACTAACCTGAATTGTTTAATAAATGCCACAAATTTCCAGAGTTCTACAGGTATCTTAAAATGAGCTTGTTTCATTATTTATCAATTCTCTCCACATTATCAACTGTATGTAGTCAACTAATTTATCTTGTCCTAGAGCTAAGAAATCAATCCATTTTAGGTAGATTATGACTATAGTTCTGGAACTCAGTAGCCTTTGTGCTACTAAACTCAGTTGAACAGGCCCCCAGGGATGAGGGGGTGGGAAGGAGACAGCACCATAGTGGAAAAAGTGGTTTTAATTTTAACTTTTATTCGGTATTAACCATTTTCCCACACTGCTTTGTAAATCAGAGAGAGGAAAAAGAACAAAGCAGTAAAAGCAAAATATGTTCAAATAAAGCCCCACAGTGTAGCATAGTAGTAGGTGGTGAAGCCCTTGGGGGCTTAATTTTTTTTAAATGCCTCATTTGCTTCTGAATTTGAAATTTCAGAAGGCAGAAGAAAACCTCAGTTTTGACTTTTTAAAAATATAGTTTAGATTGCTTTTGAATAGAGACCAAAAAATGCCCCCTCAAAGCTCTCTTCCAGGACACGATTCTTGATTATTATCTCACCCAATTTTTTATTTTATTTTTAAAAATTATTTATTTATTTATTTATTTATTGGTTGCATTGGGTCTTGGTTGCTGCGTGTGGGCTTTCTCTAGTTGTGGTGAGCTGGGGCTACTCTTCATTGTGGTGCACGGGCTTCTCATTATGGTAGCTTCTCTTGTTGCGGAGCATGGGTTCTAGGTGCGTGGTCTTCAGTAGTTGCAGCACGCAGGCTCAGTAGTTGCAGCATGTGGGCTCAGTAGTTGTGGCACGTAGGCCCTAGAGTGTGTGGGCTTCAGTAGTTGTGGCGCACAGTCTCAGTAGTTGTGGCTCGTGGGCTCTAGAGCGCAGGCTCAGTAGTTGTGGCACACGGGCTTAGTTGCTCTGCGGCATGTGGGATCTTCCCAGACTGGGGATCGAACCCATGTCCCCTGCATTGGCAGGCGGATTCTTAACCACTGCGCCACCAGGGAAGTCCCTCACCAATTTTTTTAAACAAGGGAGATACTAGCCTCCTACTTCTAAGGTTTGCGTAGGGCTGTTGTATTGTTTAGGTCATTGTATTAGTCCATCTCTGGTGTACAGTGGAGTTGCATCAAATACACATTAAACTCTGTGAATTCAGCTGCCTGCATTTGGCAAAAGAGGAGAGAGGCAGACAGTATTTGAAAAGTGTGAGCAAGTCCACCCTCTATTCCACTGGCCCGTGAGCAAATGTTTATTGGTTTCATGGGATGCAGTAATTGCAAAAGTTCTTCTCCAGGCTAAGCGTGAGTTTAGTGCTGGAAACTCAAATTGTTTATAGTGTGGTCTTAAAACTTCTTTATTTGGTGATAAAAAGAAGAAAAAGCAATATCTTCCACCCCTAGAAAGAAGCGTAATGGACTTTGAAGGGTAGTTACAGGTTTATGCACCAACTTCAAACCAGCCCCCACAAAGGTGGGACTCTACCGCAAGTCAGACGTAGGAGACGTGAATCAGTGTGGCTACCCAGATCGTAGCAGTTTCCTCAATAGCACCTCTGTCCTGTCTTCCCTGGCTGAATAATCCTGGGGCAAAGACATGGCCTAAGCAAGGACAACCAGCCTCTCCATCCCAGGAACCTGAAATCTGAATGAAAAGATGCAGACAGAGACATCTCCACAGCAGAGTTATTTAAGTGGCAGCTTCAGTGACTCCCAGGGCTGAAATCTCACAAGCTGCCCTCGTCCCTGCTCCTTTCAAATCCTAATCGTTTGGCAACTCTTACGATTCTGTGAGTTTTCCTAATATCTTAAAGGAAGTTAGCCAGAGTTGCTTTTTGTGTTTGCAACCAAAAGAACTTTAATTAATACACCAAGTTATCATGCCATTAAGTTAAAAGCTTCTTGGAATTAGAACTGAATCATTAACAAAAGCTCAAAGGGCCTGGAGGGTGCCCGCTACACAAACAGCTCTGGATGATGCAAAATGAAGATGCCAAAGGACAGAACCATTGCAGTTCAAGGCTATAGGCCAGTATTTCCTAAACTGGGTTCCGTGGGACCCTAATCCAGCAAAATGATTTCTGATTTAAAAGATTCCATGGTCAAATCAGTTAGAGGAATGCAGTATACTCTATTCCTTACCTAGAAAGGCATGCAAATAAGCCCCTCAGACTCACTTAAAAGCCCAGCAGTAAAGACATTTAATTTGCTAAACCAGAATTTCTACAATGTATTAAATAGCATCCAGTCTTCTCCACCTCCATCCCTCCACCCACCCCTCAGAACACCTATTAACACATATTAATAGAAACTATGGGGAGACAGCTGCTAGTGAGATGTTTCCTGGGAGCTTTGACTTTACACTCACACCTCTCTGGTAAAGAGATCTGGTCTCTCCATCATTCCTCAGGTGTTTACTGAGAACTGTAATGTGCCCAGCCCCGTGCTGGGTGTTCTAGAGGCAGCCATGGTACGGTGGAAGGAGCCTTGTAGGAGGAGTGAGAAGACCTGGTTAGAGCCCCAGCTCTGATCTGGAACTCAGAACTGGCTTTGTTCACATGGGTAATCCTTGACCTCATTCTTAATCAATTTCTTTGTCTCTCAAATGGGGCTAGTAATATGGGCCTCACCTTACAACTAGATTGTTAAAAAGATCTAATAGGGTAATGGATGTGAGGGCACTTTGTAAATTGCAAGGCATTATATGAATATTAGCTTTTAGAAGGAATAAATAACTTAGAAAATGATGTCAGATGTTTAAGAGAGAGAGCACGCAAGCCATAGGATCACAGGCTTATAGCTGTGATTTTCGGATACAATAAATATTTTAATATCACAGTTGAACACTAAGTGTGTCAAGACAATTTACTAATCTGATGAAATATGAATTTTTCATTTGTACCTGTATTTGTTATTTTATATAACAAATTACCCCAAAACTCAGCGGCATACAATAATCAATATTTATTTCTTGTTTGTGTGTCTGAAGATTGCCTGGGATTCAGCTGATCTGGGCTGGGCTTGGCTGTGTTTGGCTCTAAGCTGTGAGTTGTTCCAGGTCTGCTCTACATGTCTCTTATCCTCCTTGGACATGTGACATTGATAATGGCAGAGTACAAAAGAGCACACCTAACCACACAAGTACATTTCAAGGCTAGCTTGGTCAAGTCCATTAACATCCCACTGGATGAAGCAAGTCACATGACAAATCCCAACATCAATGGGTAAGGGAAGAAGACTCCTCCAATGGAGGTGGAATAGGGGTAGGGGAAGAGAATATTCACTGGACAATAACCTATCTTGGACAGTCTCCATGTTCTTACCTTCTTCCATTTCAAGCAGGTATTCAGCCCCATAAGGGATTACTTCCTCAGGGATTATTTTGTGTCTAAGAGGCAGCAGGAGTAGGAATACTTGAAGACAGAAACTTTTCCTGTTCGTCATAAAAGCCTAAAACTTACTGAAGCAACTATATGTTTGAGGTCAACCGGAAGTGAAAGAATGCCTTTGAAGTTAACCAGAGGAAAAAAGGAAGAGAGTTCATAGAATTTAAGTAGAAGTCAGTGAGGATGGAAGAATCATTGGCCAAAACGTGGCTCCTAAGTACAGAGATGCTGTGCCTCAAAAAAAAAAAAAAAAAAAAGTTCCCCTAACCCCACAGGGAGCTCACAATAGAGCCCCCATACCTAAAGTGACCACTGAGTGACTGGACACCATGATAGCCTGGAGTTTGGAACACTACCCCTACTCTTTGGACACCACCTGAGGTTCTGGATTGACATGGGGCCCTGGAAAGGTGCAGGGTCCATAATGACTGAGGCTGAATTTCCTGCTGGCTTGGGCACTTGGAAGAAGAAAAGGTTGCTCTTTAGAAGATGAAAAAGATTATATAAGTTGCACAACTGTATTTACAGCCTAAGATTCTTACCTACCACATGGGTTATTTTATTTGCTGTTATAAATGATGTTACGAACTTTTGGGGTGATTTGAAGTTTGTTGCCAGGTTTAGTAAATCAAAATACAGATACCCAATTAAGTTTGTGTTTCAGATGAACAACAAATAATTTTTTTTTAGTATTAGTATATCCTAGGCAATATTTGAGACATACTTATACTAAAAATCATTCTTTATTTCTCTAAAATACAAATTTAATTGGGTGTGCTATATTTTATTCAGTAACACTATGTAGGGCTCTGTAAGCATAAAGCATATTTGGACCAGTAAAGGGTGACTTTTGGATGTCCTGGCCATTTCTGACCTGTTGTACAGCCATCCAACATACTCTTTGAGAACTGGGGTTACTCCGAAGTAGAAGGTGGGCTTCCCACTGGGGACACTCAAAGGGTGCTGAGCTCCCCTGACCCTGATATATCGAGTGCTTTGCCCACGACTTGCCTCTCTGTTCAGAAGACATGTCAGGCAAGAGCAGCAGGAATTCTCATATCCAGCCTGCTTCTTCCCTGCCCTTACTAATTTAGGATGGTTTCCACAGTTTTGTGCACATAACTGTGTAATCTAATAAAGGTAGATTAAATTACAGTTGAGTATTTTCAGATCTGAACGTGGGAAAAATGTATCCTGTTTCAAAAAAATGATCAACTGCCCCGCACTCGTTTTGTTTTTCTTTTATCTGGGAACTGGACAAGCAGGAACTATCTTGGGTTATTGTATGTGAAAGTCTCAAAGCTGTGTTGGTTTTGTAACAAAAAACAAAACAAAACAAGAAAACCCTCAAATCCACAAAATTTTGTTCTACCACATACCAAAGATAGGAGGAACCTGAACTACGGCTTTGGAAATAGATATTTCACGTTAAGAAAAATAAAAGCACTCATCTTGGTCACCACCACATAGCACACACACACATGCACGCACGCACCATTTCTGAAGACTCTTCAAGTGAGAAATGCTGGCTACTAAATCACTTCGGTAATTCTGTGAGCAGAAAAAAGAACATGAATTTGAACCAAATGAAATATTGGCTCTGTTCAGGTTCAGCTGGCAGCATATTTAGATACAGAGATTTTGATCTGGTTCAATAGGTTTAGAGTATTAGGGTGGTGAACTCTGGTTTTTGGTTCACAGTGGAGGTTGAGTCCCAAGAGAGAGAAAATGATGTTCTTCCCCACTTCACATCTTTAAAAAAAAGACCTCTTGTTTCCATTGATTGATTGACTGATTTTTTGGCACTCTTAGCTTTGCCCAGTGGTCTAATGCCTAATAGCACATCTCCAGTGAAGTAGACTTTGTTTGCTAAAAACTTGTGGTTGTTTCTTGGCCATTTTCTCATTAGTAGAGTGAGATGGGCAGAACCCATGGCAAATCAAAAAGGCTAGCGTTGAACATAAGACCACTGGAAATGCAGTCTAATTCTATTTCAGATACCCTCCAAGAAATTTTTTCTTCTTCTTGCCGCAGCAAATGGATTTGGAGCTTTCCAGAACTCAGAAGATTCAACATGAGATGCTCAAAGCTCCAGAAAGCATAAGAAGCTTTCCTTAATTCATACAGTACACATATTTAATCTGTTGGCTGAGGTTGACCTCTCCATGTTTTTAAGAATAAAATGTCTGAAAACAAAGTGAGAATATATGCAAAAAAAAAAACCCCAAACAAAAACTCTTTGGAGGAATAAAATTAAAGTGTCCAAGAGAACAAACATTTTAACACCGTAAAACTCTTTAGAAACACCTAAATATTCAGTGTACAAATTACAAACAATTCTTAGTTGTTTATTTTAATTTTTTAAATGAAGTATAGTTGACTTACAATGTTGTGTTATTTTGCTGTTGTACAGCAAAGTGATTCAGTTATACATAGATATACATATTCTTTTCCATTATCGTTTATTACAGGATATTGAATATACTTCCCTGTGCTATACAGTAGTACCTTGTTGTTTATCTATTTTATACATAGTAGTTTATATCTGCTACTCCCAAACTCATAATTTATCCCTCCCCACCCCCTTTCCGTTTTGGTAACCATAAGTTTGTTTTCTATGTCTGTGAGACTGTTTCTGTTTTGTAAATACGTTCATTTGTGTCATATATTAGATTCCACATATAAATGATATCATATGGTATTTGTCTTTTTAAAAAATTTTTATTCTATTTTTTATACAGCAGGTTCTTATTAGTAAAATAGATATATTATTTTACTAATTAGTAAAAATATATTTGTATATTAGTAAAAATAGATATATTTTATACATATTATTGTATATATGTCAGTCCCAATCTCCCAATTCATCCCCACCACCACCACCACACCCACCCTGCTTTCCCCACTTGGTGTCCATACTTTTGTTCTCTACATCTAGGTCTCTATTTCTGCCTTGCAAACTGGTTCATCTGTACCATTTGTCTACGTTCCACATATATGCATTAATATATGATATTTGTTTTTCTCTTTCTGACTTACTTCACTCTGTATGACAGTCTCTAGGTCCATCAATGTCTCTAAAAATGACCCAATTTCATTCCTTTTCATGGCTGAGTAATATTCCATTGTATATATATACCACATTTTCTTGATCCCTTCATCTGTTGATGGGCATTTAGGTTGCATCCGTGGCCTGGCTATTGTAAATAGTGCTGCAATGAACATTGGGGTGCATGTGTCTTTTCGAATTATGGTTTTCTCTGGGTATATGCCCAGTAGTGGGATTGCTGAGTCATATGGTCATTCTATTTTTAGTTTTTTAAGGAACCTCCATACTGTTCTCCATAGTGGCTGTATCAATTTACATTCCCACAACAATGCAAGAGGGTTCCTTTTTCTCCACACCCTTTCCAGCATTTGTTGTTTGTAGATTTTGGGATGGTGCCTATTCTAACTGGTGTGAGGTGATACCTCATTGTAGTTTTGATTTGCATTTCTCTAATAATTAGTGATGTTGAGCAGCTTTTCATGTGCTTCTTAGCCATCTGTATGTCTTCCTTGGAGAAATGTCTATTTAGGTCTTCTGCCCATTTTTGGATTGGGTTGTTTGTTTTTTTCAATATTGAGCTGCATGAGCTGTTTATATATTTTGGAGATTAATCCTTTGTCAGTTGATTCGTTTGCAAATATTTTCTCCCATTCTGAGGGTTGTCTTTTCATCTTGTTTATAGTTTCCTTTGCTGTGCAACAGCTTTTAAGTTTCATTAGGTCCCATTTGTTTATTTTTGTTTTTATTTCCATTTCACTAGGAGGTGGGTCAGAAAGGATCCTGCTGTGATTTATGTCGTAGAGTGTTCTGCCTATGTTTTCCTCTGAGAGTTTTATAGTGTCCAGTCTTACATTTAGGACTTTAATCCGTTTTGAGTTTATTTTCGTGTATGGTCTTAGGGAGTGTTCTAATTTCATTCTTTTACATGCAGCTGTCCACTTTTCCCAGCACCACTTATTGAAAAGGCTGTCTTTTTTCCATTGTATATCCTTGCCTCCTTTGTCATAGATTAGTTGAGCTTAGGTGTGTGGGATTATCTCTGGGCTTTCTGTCCTGTTCCATTGATCTATATTTCTGTTTTTGTGCCAGTACAATATTGTCTTGATTACTGTAGCTTTGTAATATGGTCTGAAGTCAGGGAGCCTGATTCATCCAGCTCCGTTTTTTTCCCTCAAGATTGCTTTGGCTGTTGGGGTCTTTTGTGTCTCCATACAAATTTTAAGATTTCTTCTTCTAGTTCTGTAAAAAATGCCACTGATAATACGATAGGGATTGCATTGAATCTGTAGATTCTTTTGGGTAGTATAGTCATTTTCACAATATTGATTCTTCCAATCCAAGAACATGGTATATCTCTCCATCTGTTTGTGTCATCTTTGATTTCTTTCATCAGTGTCTTATAGTTTTCTCAGTACAGGTCTTTTACCTCATTAGGTAGGTTTACTCCTAGGTATTTTATTCTTTTTGTTGCAGTGGTGAATGGGATTGCTTCCTTAATTTCTCTTTCTGATCTTTCATTGTTAGTGTACAGGAATGCAAGAGATTTCTGTGCATTAATTCTGTATCTTGCTACTTTACCAAATTCATTGATTAGCTCTAGTAGTTTTCTGGTGGCATCTTTAGGATTCTCTATATATAGTATCATGTCATCTGCAAACTGACAGTTTTACTTCTTTTGCAATTTGTATTCTTTTTATTTCTTTTTCTTCTCTGATTGCTGTGGCTAGGACTTCCAGAGCTATGTTGAATAATACTGGCGAGAGTGGACATCCTTGTCTTGTTCCTGATCTTAGAGGAAATGCTTTCAGTTTTTCACCATGGAGAATGATGTTTGCTGTGGGTTTTTCGTATATGACCTTTATTATGTTGAGGTAGGTTCCCTCTGTGCCCACTTTCTGGAGAGTTTTTATCATAAATGGGTGTTGAATTTTGTCAAAAGCTTTTCCTGCATCTATTGAGATGATCATATGGTTTTTATTCTTCAGTTTGTTAATATGGTGTATCACATTGATTGGTTTGCCTATATTGAAGAATACTTGCATCCTTGGAATAAATCCCACTTCATTATGGTGTGTGATCCTTTTAATGTGTTGTTGGATTCTGTTTGCTAGTATTTTGTTGAGGATTTTTGCATCTATATTCATCAGTGATATTGGCCTGTAATTTTCTTTTTTTGTAGTATCTTTGTCTGGTTTTGGAATCAGGGTGATGGTGGCCTCATAGAATGAGTTCGGAAGTGTTCCTCCCTCTGCGATTTTTTGGAAGAGTTTGAGGAGGCTGGGTGTTAGCTCTTCTCTAAACGTTTGATAGAATTCGCCTGTGAAGCCATCTGGTCCTCGCCTTTTGTTTGTTGGCAGATTTTTAATCACAGTTTCAGTTTCATTACTTGTGATTGGTCTGTTCATATTTTCTGTTTCTTCCGGTTTCAGTCTTGGAGGGTTCTACCTTTCTAAGAATTTTTCCATTCTTCCAGGTTGTTCATTTTATTGGCATAGAGTTGTTTGTAGTAGTCTCTTATGATGCTTTATATTTCTATGGTGTCCATTGTAACTTCTCCTTTTTCATTTCTAATTTTATTGATTTGAGTCCTCTCCCTCTTTTCCTTGATGAGTCTGGCTAAAGGTTTATCAGGTTTGTTTATCTTCTCAAAGAACCAGGTTTTAGTTTTATTGATCTTTGCTATTGTTTTCTTTGTTTCTATTTTATTTATCTCTGCCCTGATCTTTATGATTTCTTTCCTTCTGCTAACTTTGGGTTTTGTTTGTTCTTTCTCTAGTTCCTTTAGGTGTAAGGTTAAATTCTTTATTTGAGGTTTTTCTTGTTTCTTTTTTTTTTTTTAATTTTTTTAATTAACAAATTTAATCAGGTATACATATACATATGTTCCCATCTCCCCTCCCTTTTGCGTCTCCCTCCCGCCCTCCCTATCTCACCCCTCCAGGCGGTCACAAAGCACTGAGCTGATCTCCCTGTGCTATGCGGCTGCTTCCCACTAGCTATCTGCCTTACGTTTGGTAGTGTCTATATGTCCATGCCGCTCTTTCGCTTTGTCACAGCTTCCCCTTCCCCATATCCTCAAGTCCATTCTCTAGTAGATCTGTGTCTTTATTCCTGTCTTACCCCTATGTTCTTCATGACATTTTTTTCCCTTAAATTCCATATATATGTGTCAGCATACAGTATTTGTCTTTCTCTTTCTGACTTACTTCACTCTGTATGACAGACTCTAGGTCCATCCACCTCATTACAAATAGCTCAATTTCGTTTCTTTTTATGGCTGAGTAATATTCCATTGTATATATGTGCCACATCTTCTTTATCCATTCATCCGATGATGGACACTTAGGTTGTTTCCATCTCTGGGCTATTGTAAATAGGGCTGCTATGAACATTTTGGTACATGACTCTTTTTGAATTATGGTTTTCTCAGCGTATATGCCCAGTAGTGGGATTGCTGGGTCATATGGTAGTTCTATTTGTAGTTTTTTAAGGCACCTCCATACCGTTCTCCATAGAGGCCGTACCAATTCACATTCCCACCAGCAGTGCAAGAGTGTGCCCTTTTTTCCACACCCTCTCCAGCATTTATTGTTTCTAGATTTTTTGATGATGGCCATTCTGACTGGTGTGAGATGATATTTCATTGTAGTTTTGATTTGCATTTCTCTAATGAGTAAAGATGTTGAGCATCCTTTCATGTGTTTGTTGGCAATCTGTATATCTTCTGTGGAGAAATGTCTATTTAGGTCTTCTGCCCATTTTTGGATTGGGTTGTTTGTTTTCTTGTTATTGAGCTGCATGAGCTGCTTATAAATTTTGGAGATTAATCCTTTGTCAGTTGCTTCATTTGCAAATATTTTCTCCCATTCCGGGGTTGTCTTTTGGTCTTGTTTATGGTTTCCTTTGCTGTGCAAAAGCTTTTAAGTTTTATTAGGTCCCATGTGTTTATTTTTGTCTTTATTTCCGTTACTCTAGGAGGTGGGTCAAAAAGGATCTTGCTGTGATTTATGTCATAGAGTGTTCTGCCTGTGTTTTCCTCTAAGAGTTTGATAGTGTCTGGCCTTACATTTAGGTCTTTAATCCATTTTGAGCTTATTTTTGTGTATGGTGTTAGGGAGTGATCTAATCTCATACTTTTACATGTCCCTGTCCAGTTTTCCCAGCACCACTTATTGAAGAGACTGTCCTTTCTCCACTGTACATTCCTGCCTCCTTTATCAAAGATAAGGTGACCATATGTGCGTGGGTTTATCTCTGGGCTTTCTATCCTGTTCCATTGATCTGTCTTTCTGTTTTTGTGCCAGTACCACACTGTCTTGATTACTGTAGCTTTGTAGTATAGTCTGAAGTCAGGGAGCCTGATTCCTCCAGCTCCATTTTTCGTTCTCAAGATTGCTTTGGCTATTCGGGGTTTTTTGTGTTTCCATACAAATTGTGAAATTTTTTGTTCTAGTTCTGTGAAAAATGCCAGTGGTAGTTTGATAGGGATTGCATTGAATCTGTAGATTGCTTTGGGTAGTAGAGTCATTTTCACAATGTTGATTCTTCCAATCCAAGAACATGGTACATCTCTCCATCTATTTGTATCATCTTTAATTTCTTTCATCAGTGTCTTATAATTTTCTGCATACAGGTCTTTTGTCTCCTTAGGTAGGTTTATTCCTAGATATTTTATTCTTTTTGTTGCAGTGGTAAATGGGAGTGTTTCCTTGATTTCACTTTCAGATTTTTCATTATTAGTATATAGGAATGCCAGAGATTTCTGTGCATTAATTTTGTATCCTGCTACTTTACCAAATTCATTGATTAGCTCTAGTAGTTTTCTGGTAGCATCTTTAGGATTCTCTATGTATAGTATCATGTCATCTGCAAACAGTGACAGCTTTACTTCTTCTTTTCCGATTTGGATTCCTTTTATTTCCTTTTCTTCTCTGATTGCTGTGGCTAAAACTTCCAAAACTATGTTGAATAAGAGTGGTGAGAGTGGGCAACCTTGTCTTGTTCCTGATCTTAGTGGAAATGGTTTCAGTTTTTCACCATTGAGGATGATGCTGGCTGTGGGTTTGTCATATATGGCCTTTATTATGTTGAGGAAAGTTCCCTCTATGCCTACTTTCTGCAGGGTTTTTATCATAAATGGGTGTTGAATTTTGTCGAAAGCTTTCTCTGCATCTATTGAGATGATCATATGGTTTTTCTCCTTCAGTTTGTTAATATGGTGTATCACGTTGATTGATTTGCATATATTGAAGAATCCTTGCATTCCTGGAATAAACCCCACTTGATCATGGTGTATGATCCTTTTAATGTGCTGTTGGATTCTGTTTGCTAGTATTTTGTTGAGGATTTTTGCATCTATGTTCATCAGTGATATTGGCCTGTAGTTTTCTTTCTTTGTGACATCCTTGTCTGGTTTTGGTATCAAGGTGATGGTGGCCTCGTAGAATGAGTTTGGGAGTGTTCCTCCCTCTGCTATATTTTGGAAGAGTTTGAGAAGGATAGGTGTTAGCTCCTCTCTAAATGCTTGATAGAATTTGCCTGTGAAACCATCTGGTCCTGGGCTTTTGTTTGTTGGAAGATTTTTTATCACAGTTTCAATTTCAGTGCTTGTGATTGGTCTGTTCATATTTTCTATTTCTTCCTGATTCAGTCTTGGCAGGTTGTGCATTTCTAAGAATTTGTCCATTTCTTCCAGGTTGTCCATTTTATTGGCATAGAGTTGCTTGTAATAATCTCTCATGATCTTTTGTATTTCTGCAGTGTCAGTTGTTACTTCTCCTTTTTCATTTCTAATTCTATTGATTTGAGTCTTCTCCCTTTTTTTCTTGATGAGTCTGGCTAATGGTTTATCAATTTTGTTTATCTTCTCAAAGAACCAGCTTTTAGTTTTATTGATCTTTGCTATCGTTTCCTTCATTTCTTTTTCATTTATTTCTGATCTGATCTTTATGATTTCTTTCCTTCTGCTAACTTAGGGATGTTTTTGTTCTTCTTTCTCTAATTGCTTTAGGTGCAAGGTTAGGTTGTTTATTCGAGATGTTTCCTGTTTCTTAAGGTAGGATTGTATTGCTATACACTTCCCTCTTAGAACTGCTTTTGCTGCATCCCATAGGTTTTGGGTCGTCGTGTCTCCATTGTTATTTGTTTTTAGGTATTTTTTAATTTCCTTTTTGATTTCTTCAGTGTTCACTTCGTTATTAAGTAGTGTATTGTTTAGCCTCCATGTGTTTGTATTTTTTACAGCTCTTTTCCTGTAATTGATATCTAGTCTCATAGCATTGTGGTCAGAAAAGATACTTGATACAATTTCAATTTTCTTAAATTTACCAAGGCTTGATTTGTGACCCAAGATATGATCTATCCTGGAGAATGTTCCATGAGCACTTGAGAAAAATGTGTATTCTGTTGTTTTTGGATGGAATGTCCTATAAATATCAATTAAGTCCATCTTGTTTAATGTATCATTTAAAGCTTGTGTTTCCTTACTTATTTTCATTTTGGATGATCTGTCCATTGGTGCAAGTGGGGTGTTAAAGTCCCCTACTATGAATGTGTTACTGTCGATTTCCCCTTTTATGGCTGTTAGCATTTGCCTTATGTATTGAGGTGCTCCTATGTTGGGTGCATAAATATTTACAATTGTTATATCTTCTTCTTGGCTCGATCCCTTGATCATTATGTAGTGTCCTTCTTTGTCTCTTCTAATAGTCTTTATTTTAAAGTCTATTTTGTCTGATATGAGAATTGCTACTCCAGCTTTCTTTTGGTTTCCATTTGCATGGAATATCTTTTTCCATCCCCTTACTTTCAGTCTGTATGTGTCTCTAGGTCTGAAGTGGGTCTCTTGTAGACAGCATATATATGGGTCTTGTTTTTGTATCCATTCAGCCAATCTGTGTCTTTTGGTGGGAGCATTTAGTCCATTTACATTGAAGGTAATTATTGATATGTATGTTCCTATTCCCATTTTCTTAATTGTTTTGGGTTCGTTATTGTAGGTCTTTTTCTTGATTGTGTTTCTTGCCTAGAGAAGTTCCTTTAGCATTTGTTGTAAAGCTGGTTTGGTGGTGCTGAACTCTCTCAGCTTTTGCTTGTCTGTAAAGGTTTTAATTTCTCCATCAAATCTGAATGAGATCCTTGCTGGGTAGAGTAATCTTGGTTGCAGGTTTTTCTCCTTCATCACTTTAATTATGTCCTGCCACTCCCTTCTGGCTTGTAGAGTTTCTGCTGAGAGATCAGCTGTTATCCTGATGGGGATTCCCTTGTGTGTTATTTGTTGTTTTTCCCTTGCTGCTTTTAATATGATTTCTTTGTGTTTAATTTTTGACAGTTTGATTAATATGTGTCTTGGCGTATTTCTCCTTGGATTTATTCTGTATGGGACTCTCTGTGCCTCCCGGACTTGATTAACTATTTCCTTTCCCATATTAGGGAAGTTTTCAACTATAATCTCTTCAAATATTTTCTCAGTCCCTTTCTTTTTCTCTTCTTCTTCTGGAACCCCTATAATTCGAATGTTGGTGCGTTTAATGTTGTCCCAGAGGTCTCTGAGACTGTCCTCTGTTCTTTTCATTCTTTTTTCTTTATTTTTCTCTGCATCAGTTATTTCCACTATTTTATCTTCCACCTCACTTATCCGTTCTTCTGCCTCAGTTATTCTGCTATTGATCCCATCTAGAGTATTTTTTATTTCATTTATTGTGTTTTTAATGGATGCTTGATTCATCTTTAGTTCTTCTAGGTCCTTGTTAACTGTTTCTTGCATTTTGTCTATCTATTTCCAAGATTATGGATCATGGAAATAGAATCTTGGATCATCTTTACTATCGTTATTCTGAATTCTTTTTCAGGTAGACTGCCTATTACCTCTTCATTTGTTAGGTCTGGTGGGTTTTTATCTTGCTCCTTCTCCTGCTGTGTGTTTTTCTGTCTTCTCATTTTGCTTATCTTACTGTGTTTGGGGTCTCCTTTTTGCAGGCTGCAGGTTCGTAGTTCCCGTTGTTTTTGGTGTCTGTCCGTAGTGGCTAAGGTTGGTTTAGTGGGTTGTGTAGGCTTCCTGTTGGAGGGGACTAGTGCCTGTGTTCTGGTGGATGAGGCTGGATCTTGTCTTTCTGGTGGGCAGGTCCACGTCTGGTGGTGTGTTTTGGGGTGTCTGCGGAATTTTTATGATTTTAGGCAGCCTCTCTGCTAATGGGTGGTGTTGTGTTCCTGTCTTGCTAGTTGTTTGGCATAGGGTGTCCAGCACTGTAGCTTGCTGGTCGTTGAGTGAAGCTGGGTGCTGGTGTTGAGATGGTGATCTCTGGAAGATTTTGGCCGTTTGATATTATGTGGAGCTGGGAGGTCTCTTGTGGACCAGTGTCCTGAAGTTGGCTCTCCCACCTCAGAGGCACAGCACTGACTCCTGGCTCCTCAATTTGGGATGATTTGTTGTCTATTCATGTATTCCACAGATGCAGGGTACATCAAGTTGATTGTGGAGATTTAATCCGCTGCTTCTGAGGCTGCTGGGAGAGGTTTCCCTTTCTCTTCTTTGTTCTCACAGCTCCTGGGTCTCAGCTTTGGATTTGGCCCCGCCTCTGCGTGTAGGTCACCGGAGGGCGTCTGTTCTTCGCTCAGACAGGACAGGGTTAAAGGAGCAGCCGCTTCGGGGACTCTGGCTCACTCAGGCCGTGGGGGAGGGAGGGGCACGGAGTGCGGGGCGAGCCTGCAGCGGCAGAGGCCGGCGTAACGTTGCACCAGCCCGAGGCGCGCCGTGCCTTCTCCCAGGGAAGCCGTCTCTGGATCCCGGGACCCCGGCAGTGACGGGCTGTACAGGCTCCCGGGAGGGCGGCGTGGACAGTGACCCGCGCTCGCACACAGGCCTCTTGGCGGCGGCAGCAGCAACCCCAGCGTCCCACGCCCGTCTCTGGGCTCCGCGCTTTCAGCCGTCTTTTTCTTGTTTCTTGAGGTAGGATTGTGTTGCTATAAACTTCCCTCTTAGAATTGCTTTTGCTGCATCCCATAGGTTTTGACTCATCGTGTTTTCATTGTAATTTGTCTCTAGGTATATTTTGATTTCCTCTTTGACTTCTTCAATGGTCTCTTGGTTATTTAATAACGTATTTTTTAGCCTCCATGAGTTTGTATTTTTTGCGTCTTTTTTTGCTGTAGTTGATTTCTAATCTCATAGTATTGTGGTCAGAAAAGATGCTTGATATGATTTCAATTTTCTTAAATTTACCGAGGCTTGATTTGTGACCCAGGATGTGATGTATCCTGTAGAATGTTCCGTGTGCACTTGAGAAAAAAGTGTAACCTGCTGCTTTTGGATGGCATGTCCTATAAATAGCAATTAAATCTGTCTGGTCTATTTTGTCATTTAAAGCTTGTGTTTCCTTATTAATTTTCTGTTTGTTTGATCTGTCCATTGGTGTACGTGAGGTGTTAAAGTCCCCCACTATTATTGTGTTGCTGTCGATTTCCTCTTTTATAGCTGTTAGCAGTTGTGTTATGTATTGATGTGCTCCTATGTTGGGTGCATATATATTTATAATTGTTACATCTCCTTCTTGGATTGATCCCTTGATCATTATGTAGTGTCCTTCCTTGTCTCTTGTAACATTCTTTATTTTAAAGTCTATTTTATCTGATATGAGTATTGCTACTGCAGCTTTCTTTTGATTTCCATTTGCATGGAGTATCTTTTTCCATCCCTTCACTTTCAGTCTGTATGTGTCCTAGGTTTGAAGCAGGTCTCTTGTAGACAGCACATGGGGTCTTGTTTTTGTATCCTTTCAGCAAGACTGTGTCTTTTGGTTGGAGCATTTAATCCATTCACATATAAGGTAATTATAGATATGTATGTTCCTGTTACCATTTTCTCAATTGTTTTGGGGGTTTTTTTTGTCGGTCTTTTTCTTCTCTTGTGTTTCCCACTTAGAGAAGTTCCTTTAGCATTTGTTGTAAAGCTGGTTTGGTGGTGCTGAATTCTCTTAGGTTTTGCTTGTCTGTAAAGCTTTTGATTTCTCCATCAAATCTAAATGAGATTCTTGGCAGATAGGGTAATATTGCTTGTAGGTACTTCCTTTTTATCACTTTAAATATATCATGCCACTCCCTTCTGGCTTGTAGAGTTTCTGCTGAGAAATCAGTTGTTAACCTTATGGGAGTTCCCTTGTATGTTATTTGTCATTTTTCCCTTGTTGCTTTTAATAATTTTTCTTTGTCTTTAATTTTTTTCAATTAGATTACAGTGTGTCTCGGCATGTTTCTCCTTGGGTTTATCCTGCCTGGGAGTCTCTGTGCTTACTGGACTTGGGTGGTTATTTCCTTTTCCATGTTAGGGAAGTTTTTGACTATAATCTCTTCAAATATTTTCTCTGTTCCTTTCTCTCTCTCTTCTCCTTCTGGGACCCCTATGATGTGAATGCTCGTGCATTTAATGTTGTCCCAGAGGTCTCTTAGGCTCTCTTCATTTCTTTTCATTCCTTTTTCCTTATTATGTTCCGTAGCAGTGAATTCCACCATTCTGTCTTCCAGGTCACTTATCCGTTCTACTACCTCAGTTATTCTGCTATTGATTCCTTTTAGTGTAGTTTTCATTTTAGTTATTGTATTGTTCATCTCTGTTTGTTTGTTCTTTAATTCTTCTAGGTGTTTGTTCTTTAATTCTTCTAGATCTTTGTTAAGCATTTCTTGCATCTTCTCTATCTTTACCTACATTCTTTTTCTGAGGTTCTGGATGATCTTCATTATCATTATTCTGAATTCTTTTTCTGGGAGGTTGCCTATCTCCACTTCATTTAGTTGTTTTTCTGGGGTTTTTGTCTTGTTCCTTCATCTGGTACATAGTCCTCTGCCTTTTCATTTTGTCTGTCTTTCTGTGAATGTGGTTTTCATTCCACAGGTTTCAGGATTATAGTTGTTCTTGCTTCTGCTGTCTGCCCCCTGGTGGATAAGGCCATCTGAGAGGCTTGTGCAAGCTTCCTGATGGAAGGGACTGGTGGTGGGTAGAGCTGAGTGTTGCTCTGGTGGGCAGAGCTCAGTAAAAGTTTAATCTGCTTGTCTGCTGATGGGTGGGGCTGAGTTTCCTCCCTCTTGGTTGTTTGGCCTGAGGCAACCCTCCACTGGAGCCTGCAGGCTCTTTGGGCTCTGGAAGGGCTCACACCAAGGAGCACTTCCCAGAACGGATGCTGCCAGTATCCTTGTCCCCACTGTGAGCCACAGCCACACACACCCCCCGCCTGTGCAGAAGACCCTCTAACTCTAGCAGGTAGGTCTGCTTCAGTCTCCTATGGGGTCACTGCTCCTTCCCCCTGGGTCCTGATGCACACACTACTTTGTGTGTGCCCTCCAAGAGTAGAGTCTCTGTTCCCCCCAATCCTGTCAAAGTCCTTCAGTCAAATCCCACTAGCCTTTAAAGTCTGATTCTCTGGGAATTCCTCCTCTCGTTGCCGGACCCCCAGGTTGGGAAGCCTGACGTTGGGCTCAGAACCTTCACTCCACTGGGTGGACTTCTGTGGTTTAAGTGTTCTTCAGTTTGTGAGTCACCCACCCAGCAGTTATGGGGTTTGATTTTATTGTGATTGTGCCCCTCCTACCATCTCATTGCAGTTTCTCCTTTGTCTTTGGATGTGAGGTATCTTTTTTGGCGACTTCCAGTGTCTTCCTGTCGATGATTGTTCAGCAGTTAGTTGTGATTTCAGTGCTCTTGCAAGAGGGAGTGATCATACATCCTTCTAATCTGCCATCTTGAACCAATCTCCTTGTCTGTCTTTCTGACTTACTGCACTGAGTATGATAATCTCTAAGTCCATCCCTGTTACTGCAAATGGCATTATTTCATTCTTTTTTATGGCTAAGTGGTATTCCATTGTATATATGTACCACATCTTCTTTATCCGTTCATTTGTCAATGGACATTTAGGTTACTTCCATGTCTTTGCTATTGTAAATAGTACTGCTGTGAACCTTGGGGTGCATATATCTTTTCAAATTATAGTTTCCTCTGGAGTGAGATTGCTGGATCATATGGTAGTTCTATTTTTAGGGACCCTCGATACTGTGTTCCATAGTGGTTGTACCAATATACATTCGCACCATTAGTGTAGGAGGGAATTCCTCACCTTCTCCAGCATTTGTTATTTGTAGACTTTTTTTTTTTTTTTTTTTTTTGTGGTACGTGGGCCTCTCACTGTCGTGGCCTCTCCGTTGCGGAGCACAGGCTCCGGACACGCAGGCTCAGCAGCCATGGCTCATGGGCCCAGCCGCTCCGCGGCATGTGGGATCTTCCCGGACCGGGGCACGAACCCATATCCCCTGCATTGGCAGGCGGACTCTCAACCACTGCACCACCAGGGAAGCCCTGTAGACTTTTTAATGATGACCATTCTGACCAATATGAGGTGGTAACTCATTGCAGTTTTGATTTGCATTTCTCTAATAATTAGTGATGTTGAGCATCTTTTCATGTGCCTCTTGGTCATCTGTATGTTGCCTTTGGAGAAACGTCTATTTCGGTCTTCTGCCCAGTTTTTGATTGGGTTTTTTTTTTTTTCTTTTGTTTTGTTTTTTATTGAGTTGTATGAGCTATTTGTATGTTTTAGAAATTAAGGCCTTGTTTGTCACATTGTTTGCAAATATTTACTCCCAGTCCATAGGTTGTCTTTTTGTTGTGTTTATGGTTTCCTTTGCTGTGTGAAAGCTTGTAAGCTTGATTAGATCCCATTTGTCTATTTTTGCTTTTATTTCTATTGCCTTGGGAGACTGACCTAAGAAAACATTGGTATGATTTATGTCAGAGAATATTTTGCTTACGTTCTCTTTCCAGGAGTTTTATGGTGTCATGTCTTATATTTAAGTCTTTATACCATTTTGAGTTTATATATGTGTGCAGTTTGTAGGTGTGTTCTAAATTCATTGATTTACATTTGTCTGCCCAGTTTTTCCAGCACCACTTGCTGAAGAGACTGACTTTTCTCCATTGTATATTCTTGCTTCCTTTGTCAAAGATTAATTGACTCTAGGTGTGTGGGTTTAGTTCTGGGCTCTCTATTCTGTTCTGTTGATCCATATGTCTGTTTTTGTGCCAATACCATGCCATTTTGATTGCTGTAGCTTTGTAGTACTGTCTGAATTCTGTGAGGGTTATGCCTCCAGCTTTCTTTTTCCTCAGGATTGCATGACAATTCTGGGTCTTTTATGCTTTCACATAAATTTTAGGATTATTTGTTCTAGATCTGTGAAAAAATGTCATTGGTAATTTGATAGGGATCACATTAAATCTGTAGATTGCTTTGGATAGTATGGCCATTTCAACAGTATTAATTCTCCCAGTCTAAGAGCATGGGATATCTTTCCATTTCTTTGAATCATCTTTAGTTTCCTTTATCAGTGTTTTATAGTTCTCAGCATATAAGTCTTTCACCTCCTTGGTCAAGCTTATTCCTAAGTATTTTATATATTTTATGTGATTTTAAAAGGGTTTTTCTTAAACTTTCCCTTTGTGATATTTCATTGTTAATATAAAGAAATGCAACAGGTTTCTGTATGTTAATCTTGTATCCTGCTACCTTGCTGAATTGATCAGTTCTAGTAGTTTTTGTGTGGAGTCTTTAGGGTTTTCTATATATAGTATCATGTCATCTGCATACAATGACAGTTTTACCTCTTCTTTTCCAATTTGGATACGTTTTATTCTTTTTCTTGTCTGATTGCTGTGGCTAGGACTTCCAGTACTCTGTTGAGTAGAAGTGATGAGAGTGGACATCCTTATCTTGTTCCAGATTTTAGCAGGAAGCCTTTCAGCTTTTCACTGTTGAATATTATGTTTGTCATAAATACCTTTTATTATGTTGACATATGTTCCCTCTATACCCACTTTGGTAAGAGTTCTTATCATGAATGGATGCTGAATTTTATCAAATGATTTTTCTGCATCTAGAGATGACCATGTGATTTTTGTTTTTTGTTCTGTTGATATGGTTATCACATTGACTGATTTGCATATGTTGAACCATCCTTGTGACTGTGGGATGAATCCAACTTGATCATGGTGTATGATCTTTTTTATGTGTTGTTGGCTTCATTTTGCTAATATTTTATTGAGAATTTTTGCATCTATATTCATCAAAGATATTGGCCTGTAGTTTTCTTTTTTGGTATTGTCTAGTTTTGGTATCAGGGTGATGGTGGATTTAGAGAATGACTTTGGGAGTGTTCCCTTCTCTTAAATCTTTTGGAAGAGTTTGAGAGATACTTAGTTGTTTATTTTTAATGATTCCCCAAAATCTTTAAGAAGAAAGAGATAAATGCCCTTCCATCACCACCACTCCACAAATATGCATCTCACAGCTAAAATATATTTTAAAAGCCTGAGAGGTGTCTGTCCTGGTTTGATTACATACTCAGCCCAGTATTCTAAAATTGCTGTAAGGGCAGACTTTTAAAGTCAGGAACATAGAAATTTCAAGCTATCCAGAGCATAATACCTTGATTTTTCAGATGAGTAAACTGAGGTTCAGAGAGGTGAAGTGATTTACCCAAGGTCACATGATTCATGCTTTATGGAGCCAGAAGCAAAGCTTGAATCTCCTGTTCTCAGGTCAGAGCATAAAAAGAATTAATAGTCACAGTACTGTTCCCAAAGCCTCACAACAGCTCAGATCATCCCAGAATGACTGTCCTGGAATGACTGACCTTTAGCCATTCTGCAGTCCTTACTGCAGGTAAGAAAGAGAACATGGACATTCTGGAAAGATGTTGAACTATCCCAGGATTGGAGCAAAAGGATTTTCTGCCTCACCCTTAATTACACACAGAAGTTCCCAAACAACCCAATTTCCATAAGCATTCATTGTTGTTTTGCATCATTTGGGGGGCCCTTACATTCTCTGTATCCCCTTTTGCCCTATCAAAAAAAAAAAAAAAGAAAAAAAAAGTCTTGGCTAACTCAGGCTTAAGCCACAGGATTTTCTAAGCTGTCCTAAGAGGGTCCTGCATGCCTAAAACTTGTTTTTCCTTCAGTACCTAGGGTCTTGACTTGTAGGACACTGCTATTTGTTAAGCATCATGGGATGATTAATCAGTATTTTGTCCTCTCTCTTTTCAACTCCATGAGGGAGGACATAGTTGTTTAGCTTCCATTCTTCCTTTATGGCACCTGCAAACTCTGACTCTTGGTTGACAAAGAAGAAAAAATTTGTAAACATCCTGGGATTAATTACTCCTGGGATCTCTCTGCCCATCCATGCTAATAAAGTATGAGACTTCCCTCTATTTATCACCTTTATTTCCTCAGAGACACCACAGAACAGCCCTCCCTAACAGAGTGGAATGAATCTGATTAACGCAGGATCCCAGCATCCTTAGTCCTTCATCAAACCATCAGAAATAAAAAAGGTGTTTGGGGGGCGGGGGAGGCATACGTTACAGAGTATCTATGTGACCTTTTGTCTCCTGTAGACCACTGTCACCAGCCAGATTAGCATCTGAGGCAGGTAGTGGAAAGGCCTAATGTTCAGCCCTGTGTTTTTGCTGAAACTAATTTCCTTACCAGCATTTGAGGCCTTGGCCACCGAGTCTTCCTGACAGGTCTGGCTTTTTTTTTGCCAAAGAACAAATGTCAGGGTCTTTCTTGTCTTAGAAGGGAAAGTGCTGTCTCACTGGCCTGCAGCAGGTTCCTGAGACACCAGATGCCAGGTCGGAGCCTTGTATGTGCTGGTTGTTGACTAGTTGCAATGAAGATTGTCCTGAAGCTATGTCAAGGCCCTCAGCGTGGTACCCCTTTAGTCAGGCCTTCCCATTCTTTTGAAAGAAAAGAGGATAGCAGGGTTAGGGGAACCGGTTCCTTGGAAAGGAGAAAGGCAGAAGTCAACACAAAGAAGTCATAAAATCAGGAAAATGTTAGATACCTAAGGACTCTTACATATCCTTCAAGGCCCTGCATGGTTCACCTCTAATTCTTCAGCTTCCTCTCCCTCCACACCCCCTAGTGTGTTCCCTAGACACACTTGCCTTATTTCAGGGCCAAGTTCCCTCCCTCCACTGGGCCTTTTGCACAAGCTGTCTTAGCTCCTGGAACATCCCACACTGCACCACTGGTACAACCTGCCCTTTATCTATCTAATTGCACTTAACACTCAGCACTCAGTTCTAAAGTCACAGACTCAGGTCGCCATGCCTGGACTTTTGGGCAAGGCAGGGCCACCAATGTAAGGACTCAGAACACCTGCTTTCACTGTAATTTTATACTTATTTGTGGGATCATTTGAATAGTATCTATTCCTTTCCCATGATGGTAATCTCCATGAAGCCAGCTTCTCTACACTGGTTCCCTGCTATCTTCAGCCCCCAGCACACTTCATGGCACAAGGAGACATCTGTGGAATGGATGCAGTCTAATTAGACTAAGCAGGTATCATGAGCAGCATTTTCCCCCATAAAGTAACTAAGCCCTTAGAGAGGTTAAGCACCTCACCCAAGGTCATGAGCTAGTTAATGGGAGAGCAGAGACTAGAGACTAGGCCACTTAACTTCTAATATAGCAAACTTACTATATTTATATGTACGTAGTTCAGAGGACCTGGGTTTTAATCTTGACTCTTCCATTTCCTTGCCTTGTAACCTTGATGAAGTAACATAACTTTTCTAAGCCTCATTTTCTTCATTGGCAAAATGAAGTTAATAATGTACCCACATTGTAAATCGATATAACTAATATAGTAACTATCAACTATTACCACTCTAGGAATGCCTCAAAAAATCTAGACTTTATGAATTAAAAATTTGTGATAGTTCAGGTAAAAACTATGAAGAACTCTAAGCTCTTAAGAGCTCTTCAGAACTTATTTGAGGGGAAGAGGGAAAGAAGAGACAAAAGATTTAGAATGCAAATGGAAGGTCTTAACATTTGGAAAACAGTGTGTTTAAATTACTTAAAAGGACAAATTGTTTTTAAAATGTCAAATTAGGCGTTCTTAGAAACATTTATTTACAGAGAACCCTGTTATGATAATTATAAACACTTCTTCTCTATTCATTAAAGTAGGTTCCCTAAGGGGTTTCTATGGTACAGTTATTTATTAGCCTGCTTCCAAATAGTATTGGTGCTTAAAAGTAACAACACTGCATGTCCCTTAAAATATTTTGTAATTGATCTTCTCACTGGTTCCAGCAAGCCCATGTCTCCCAGCTCCTGTGCTGCCATTTCTTTGTACAGAGCAAGCTCTTCCATGCCTCCAAACCTTTGCATTTGCTGTTCCCATTGCCAGGAGCACCCTCCCCCAGATCTTCACAGAAAAGTTTCCTTCTCATTACTGGTGCCAGGGCATGTTCATTCCTCCGTGTGCACCTTGCTAAAAGAGCCCTCTCCCCTCACACTGCCTCACTCGGCTTGGTTTAAACTACTTCATTCCCAACCCTCATTGGGAATTAATCTGGACCTCTGTGGGTGTATTTAATGCCTGTCCCCACCTTCTAGGCTGGAGGCTTCATGAGAGGAAGGCCTCTCCTGCTTTGTTCCAGCATCTGGAACAATGTCTGGTATGTAGCTGGTGCTCAGGAGTTATTCAGTGAATCAATGAAATGTGCGGTGTCTAGACCAACTTGGTGTCTGGGTTAGGAAAAAC
Organism: Hyperoodon ampullatus; assembly: GCF_949752795.1. Lineage (NCBI taxonomy): Eukaryota > Metazoa > Chordata > Mammalia > Artiodactyla > Ziphiidae > Hyperoodon > Hyperoodon ampullatus. Next base: position 4,461,817 of record NC_136917.1, read on the forward strand.
CGATCAGAGTTAATACCGATAGATACAAACAAATAAACAGGCTGTCCTTAAATCTCTCTAGCATAAGAGCTCTTCCTTTCAGAAATAGCATACAATTTCAGCATTTTTACAGAGAATCAGCTGCAGTATTGGCAAACACTGGTAGTCAGGGAGATGAGAGCTGTTTAAAGGGTGGTTAAGATCGATGCTTTAATGAAACAACATACAATAAACCTCACCTTTCTCTCTCTCCTTACCCCACCCACACAACTCGACCACCCTTTTGAAAGCTTTAACCTAGAAATGCTTGAGACCAAATGCCTTGTTTTGTAAAATTAATGCAAGCTGGAAGAAAGTAGTAATGGTAACATTTATATGGGTGCACAAATTCTAGGCTTGATAAATATTAAATCAGTCGTCCAGGGAAGCCAATATAAACAGTGTGTTATCGTTGATTAATTTATTTAAGAATCACCATCTGATTTACTCTCAGAGGAGCTCCATGGAAGTTTCATTATTTGATGATGAACATGGTGATGCAGCCTTGTGCTAATGAGGAGAATTACTGACCCACAAAGATTACGTGCCTTGTTTAAGGAAATCCAGGGAGCCAGTGGGGATGGATGAGAAAGCAGAATTCTGACTCCTCCCTCTCTCCATTTGTCAAACCTTCCTCTCCTCATCCTGGATTTTTTTCCTTTCCCACTTGCAAATTTTCTCTCCCTTTTCACCTCTACTCTCCATCTCCACCCTTCTCTATTCTGCCTTTCAAAACCATCTTTCACTTATTGCCTTTGCCCTCAGGTCTGTATTTTGGGGGTAGCTGGGTAAGAAGGAGGTGGTTTCACCAACTGGTACTAAAAAATGATACGTAAAAACTAAAGCTCCCGGGCTTCCCTGGTGGCGCAGTGGTTGAGAGTCCGCCTGCCGATGCGGGGGACACGGGTTCGTGCCCCGGTCTGGGAAGATCCCACGTGCCGCGGAGCGGCTGGGCCCGTGAGCCATGGCCGCTGAGCCTGCGCGTCCGGAGCCTGTGCTCCGCAACGGGAGAGGCCACGACAGTGAGAGGCCCGCGTACCGCAAAAAACGAAAAACAAACAAACAAAAAAACTAAGGCCCCCAAACTCAGGTACCTATGGGGACTTAGATAATTTAAGTAAGTGAACCAGGCTGAATGCCACACAGTAGAGAGTGGTGGAGACTGTGGCAAATAGGCCTGACATATGCCCCTTCTAGAGGAGAGAGTGACTCTGCAGCTCCAGTCCATTGTTGCCATGAAATGTGAACCCTGCATGACCAGGTTCTTCAAGCTGGATATTTGGGTTTTCATGGGAAATTTTTCAAATTTTAAAACCCCCAGATTTTTAAGGGCTGGATTCAGCCCATAGGCTGGCTATTTGCAAACTTGATGTTAAGTGTACTTGGCTCAGAGTCCTTGTCGATGGCTGAACCCACTCCACCTCCTGGGACCTCATCTTCCTGTCTTTCTCTCCTCCTCCCTTCCCACCCCCCGCCCCCCCAAAAAACACACAGCCCAGCATGTACTCCTTTTTTTAAAAAATTTAGTTTAGTTTCTCTCTCTTTTGCTCTCTCTGTGCTCTGATGTTTACAAAGTTGCGTTCCCTCGCAAGGCAGAGTTAGTGGAGAGAAGAAAGGTGGGGCAAGGAAGCGTGGTGACCCGGTTACCAGGCTCAGGCTGGGGGCTTGCGGTGGAAGGCAACAGAGTGCAGTGAGGGAACTTGGCTTGGCCATAGCCCCTGAGTACTTACGAAGATCCAGTTTAGTAAAATGTGGCAAATAAACACCAAGGCAGGGGCCCCAGCAACCCCCATGCTCTTCTCTTATTTTCCTCTCAGCTTCTCCCTCATCAGTTCTCCAGTCTCATGATAACATTGTCTGAAGGTTCCAGAGAGCTTTCCACACGATCTGAGAACAATAAGTAAACAACCAAAGAAAGCATTTCTAATACCTTCCGAAGCAAAATTCTGGGCTAAAGTTGTGAGGCCAGAGTGGACACCAGTCCACATTCTGTCTTGGTAGGAACCTGTCTGCTAGTGGTCAGGGTCCAGGATGTCAACCTTGAGAAGGAGCTGACATTAGTCACAGCTCTGTCCCCACATCCCAAGGTACCATTTAAATAGCCTGTCTCCCAGAAATAGAGAACAGGCCACAGTACACAGAAATAACAGTCCCCATGGAAAGACTCCAATGCTTTACAGGTATTATCCATTAATTCTTCCTCTGTGGGGTAGGTACTATTAATTTCATTTTATAGATGGGGGAACTAAGGCAAAGAAAGGTTAAATATTTTACCCAAGGTCACAAATACACCTTTCCCAAGAATACTTTGAAAACTAAATGGGATTCTGCATGTGCTACATTAATAAGATGCAAAGTACTAAAGAAGTGTTCATTTTAATTTTAAACTAATTTGCACAAAGCTATTAGCAGCAGATAATATGTTAATTTATTACCCTTCCCAGGGGACTCATTCACTCAATAAATATTGATTGAGCATTCACTATTTCACCCTGGATGTAGGGATGCGTGTAGGAGGTTCTAGAATCTCCAAGACTCAGTCCAAAGTGGGGTCATGAGAGATGAGGAGTGCCCCCTCCTCCTACCACATGGCCCTAGACTAGGCACACCACTTGGCTTTGTTCTTAAGCTAGGTGGTTCTTTCCAGAGAATGCACAGTTCAGTGGTAAAAGCCTACCCTGAGGGCCCCCATGCTTTGCAGGACTGCTGAGGCCCTCTGTTCAATCTGTTGTCTGCCTGTGAGTGGATGATAAATCCTCAAGCCGTTGTGTCACTCAACACCACCTTTGCTGCCTTTGCCTGCTCTGCGCTAAGGCCCCTTCCCAGACTCTCTTTCCTCCTCACATTCCTATTCCTGTGTCCAGGGTCAAGTCCATGACAGGTCACCTTGACATGATTATAAATGGCAAGTTCTAGGAGAGGGCCTGGATGAACCTGCTTCCCTTCTCTGCTCACAGGACAAACTCTTTCCTCCTACTTTGGGGCATTTCAAGGACATCCAGAAAGACCAGTGATGTGGTGGCCCAATAGTGTGTATGGGAAGGTACTGGGATTCAGGCCAGCTGGTGCTTGTCAGCTGGGAGAGTGACTTCCCTCTGGGGAGTCCCATTTTCTCCATGAGTGAACTGGGAAGGCTGGTCAAGATGTTCTCTGGGTTTCCTTACTGTTTTCACTATCATATTCAAAAGATCTTCTTAGACACTCAGACAGATGGAAGGGGATACAGGGTCACTCTAGGCAAAGCCAGGATTTCTTACAAGCAGGATAGACATCCACCGCTATGGTGTAATTCCAGGAATGTGAGGCCCTTCCATCTTCCTGATGACAGAAACTCTCCCAAATTATAATCATTTAGGAAGACTGAATCCATGTTAAAATGAAGTATCATTACAGAATCTTAGCTTTAAGTATCTTTAGCTCTAAAGAGGAATGCATCTTGGGATTGCATTAAAAAACTTTCACTGTGGTGTGAAGCTGGCAGTTGCCAAGGGAAATAAATAAGGTAGGGCTTTTGGGAACTAGCAGGGATAAAACATTAGATGAAGTCTCTGGGGAGGAGAAACAGCATTTGTCTTTTCACTGCTATATTCCTGGTATATCCACGGTCATCTTCTATCTTTAAGCCCATCTTTATTTGACAGAGAAGTAAATGAACAGTCCTTAGCTTTGGATGAAGGAAGGTAGAGAGAAGTCCTGGGAAGAGCTTCATGCTTTCTGGCAGAGGGTGAACAGAACCAACCCAAGATAAGTTGAGTGAGCAGAGACAATTCAGAGCTGCTTAGAGTTGGAAGTCCCATCCACAGGCCACAGAAGAAGGAAACCTGGAGGAGGCCAGGAGGGCAGGGCAGCGGAGCCCATCACCAGTGTCAGTTTCCATTCTTTTGACATTGTTCACATTGGGTGGGGCTCCTGCTAAGAGAGGCAGTCTACTTAATGGCTTTCAGTACAGGCTTTGGAATCAGAGAGACTTGACCTTGAACACTGATCCTGTCACCTACTGGTTGTGTGACACCAAAAACATTACTTCATTTCTCTGTGTCTCAGATTCCAGTATGTTAAATCAGGATGCTAATAGTAACTAGCGCATAGGAGTATAATAAGGGTTAAAGGTGAGACTGTCTACAAAACACCTAGCCTGGGGCTGGCACTGAGCAATGCTCAATAAATGGTATGGTGAAGATGATGAAGTGCAGTTAATTCTAAGGAACTGGGTTTATAAATGTCAGTGTCACTTAGGTTGTGGGTCAGGGAATGAATCCCATCATGTTATCTGATACCAAGGGTCAGTACTCTGGGAAAGTCCCTGACCCGCTCTGTGCCTCATTTTCACCTTCTGCAGAAGGAGTATAATAATTATATGTATCCCATGGGATTTAAGAGAGGATTCATTTATTCAGCAAATATTTATTAAGCAACTGTTACATGCCAGGAGCTGCCCTGTGCACTTGGGATACATCTGTGAACAAAATAGGTCGAGATACCTGTGCTAGGAGCCAACATATAGGCCTTCTGGAGGAGTTCCTGGCACTTAGTAAGCCCTCAGGGAAAGAAATGAAGAGAGTGTCAGTGTCAGAAGAAGACCACCTACAACCTAATACAGCTTCATAGACTCAAAACCCATATTTGCCGTTTTCCCAGCTTTGTGACATTGGACAAGTTCTTAACCTCTCTGGGTGTCAGTCTTTCTCGTCTGTAAAAAAGTGGTAACAACTCCCTTCTTGAGGGTCTTGTAGTACCAAAGTAAAGTGCTTGGTACATGTTAGGCCATCTCTGCAAGTTGGTTACTGTATTAGTTGCCTAGGGCTGCCATAACAAACTTGGTGGCATAAAATAGCAGAAATGTATTCTCTAGAAGTCCAAAATCAAGGTGTTGGCAGAAATGGTTCCTTCTGGAGGCTCAGAGGGAAAATCTGTTCCCTGCCCCTGGTTCTAGCTTCTGAACCAGAACTAGTTGTAGGCAACGCTTGGCATTCTTTGGCTTCTAGCCGCATCCCTCTGATCTCTGCCTCCATTTCCACCTGTTCTACTCCATGTGTCTGCATGTCCTCTCCTCTTTTTTTTTTTAAGCCAGTAATTTTTATTTTATTTTATTTAAATTAATTAATTAATTATTCTTGGCTGTGTTGGGTCTTCGTTGCTGTTTGCAGGCTTTCTCTAGTTGTGGTGAGCGGGAGCTACTCTTTGTTGTGGTGCGTGGGCTTCTCATTGTGGTGGCTTCTCTCATTGCGGAGCAGCACAGGCTCTAGGTGCATGGGCTTCAGTAGTTGTGGCATGTGGGCTCAGTAGTTGTGGCGCACAGGCTCAGTAGTTGTGGCTCATGGGCTTAGTTGCTCCACAGCATGTGGGATCTTCGTGGACCAGGGCTCGAACCCGTGTCCCCTGCATTGGCAGGTGGATTCTTAGCCACTGTGCCACCAGGGTAGTCCCTCCTCTCCTCTTCTTATAAGGACACCAGTCATTGGATTTAGAGCCCATCCTAATCCAGTATGTCCTCATCTTAATTATATCAGCTAAGAACCTTTTTTCAAGTAAGGTCACATTCCAAGCTTCCAGGTGGACATGAATTTGGGAGGGACACTATTCAACTCACTACAGTTCCTTCCTAACCTCTCTCCTCCATTGCAGGGTTTCTGAGCAAAGATTTTTGAGTGAGATATAGCAGGTTTCATGGTCAGAAACTGGAGAGCCTTGCATCCCCCCTTTTTCACCTGTATCACCTCTAGAACCAGAAAGATCATGCTCTCTCTCTGTAAATAGCTATTGAATCATCACAGGGAATGTGCTAGAAGCCTACAACCACTTGGGAATCATTTTGCTGGTGAAGGAGGCAGGTTTGAGAGTTTCCTCACCTGTGTCCACCACCAAGAAATGAGGCATTGCTTACCTTGGAAAATGAGTCCATTCTTTCCAGACCAGTGGTGATTTAACTCCAATGGTTGAATAACTAATGACCTGAGGTATTAATGAATCAATCCATTACATTTCTAGCTATTATATCTACATTTCAGCAGAGACCTTCTGGAGGCAAGGTTTTAAATCAAGGGAGTGACTCTAACAGTAGAACTTTCCTGCATTTTGGTAGGCTGCTGTGGGAAGATGTTTGGAGAAAGGTAGAACTGTGGCCATTCAGCTTAAGTCTGCTAACATTTCTTGAGCAGCTCCCACATGCAGGGCACTGATCTAAATGCCCAAGTGGAACTCACTAAGAGAAATCCCCATTCCTGCCTATCAGGGATTCATGATAAAGTAACTGCACACAAATAACAGTAAAGCAAGGGAAGTGCACTATGAAAGGGATATGAAGGATGTACATGGGAAAGGCAGGGATTAATTTTGATGGCAATGAGGCGATAGGGTAAATTGAAAAACCTCGAATAGGCAGCTTTTAAAGGGTGAATCTACACGTGGAGGTAACGAGGGATGGCATTCCAGACAGAGGACCCAGCATAAGCAAAGGCATGGCGATGGGGAAAGGCAGAGTATGCCCAGCAGCTATGTGTTATCTGGTCTGGTGGTTGGAACACGCTGTGAGGCCACGTGGGAATTTAAGTCTAGAGAACTAAACCCAGTCTTGGTGGTGGAGGGCCTGGACTGCCAGCTTGAGGCTGTGAGGGTTCATCCTGAAGGCCACGGCTGATGCCAGAGAGCAGCATGTTTAGGGGCACCGGTCTGCCTGGCCTCATGCTGCTGTCCTCACTCAGGACATCACTGAAATTACTTCCCAGAACCACAGTCTCCTGGTCTATAAAATGTAGGTGGCATTTGTCCTGTTTCACAGCCTCCGTGTAACATTTTCATAGAGTAATGCATACAACTGCTTAGAACAGTGCTGGGCACACACTAAGCAGTTAATAAATCCTCATTATTAACTATAAATGTTTTGGTAAGGGAAGTGATTAAATTGAGGGGTGCTTGATTTGTTGGTGGGTTGTTTTTTTCAGGATACAGCTTGTGGCTACCCAGACAAGCTGCCTGGCTGAGTGAAGGAAACGGAGGGAGTGGAAGGCAGGGTGGCTGCATTCTGACGTTAGGAGGAGCTGGTCCAGAATTTGGGGTAGGCTGAGGGGAAGGATGGGGACAAGTCTGCAGGTGGGGCTGGGCCTACGGGCAGCACTGCACTGGGGAGCCTGAAGGGAAGCTGAACTCTGTCGGCAGCCAAGGGAGGAATGGTTTGCTTTAGTTGTCTCAGGGAAGCAGTTTCTCTTCTGAAGAGAGGGTAGAGAGGACCTCAGAGCTTCCAGAGTATCCCTCGGGAGCTACTTAACTGAAGGGGACAAGGGTGGAGGAAAGAGCACAGACAAAGGCCCAGAGGTAGGATGCAGTGCATGGAATAGCCAAGTGGGTATTGGGCAGTTGCATTTGTCTTGCAACACCCTGACCCCTGCTCAGAGGTGCCCAGAATGTGAGACTGGCACCAGTGTAGTGCCTTTGTCTCATTTATACCAGAGCCTGCATGCCCTCCCTTCTCACCTGGTTGTATGGAGCCTACTTGTCCTCCACGGCCCTGTTCAGGCTCATGCCCTGCTTGGAACCTTTTCCAACAACTCCAGCCTGTGCTGATCTCTCTCTTCTCTGAACTCAGGTTGTGCTAGAGACAGACTCAAACTGTTTAGCACTGGAGTTATTCTTTACTCTGCCAACCAGGGAAGATGACTACACTAAGGTTTTTCATGTAGAGTAAATGAAACAACTCTAATAAGCACTCAGCACAGTACCTGGCACCTAATCAGTGCACAGTAAGCACTGGCAGTTCTCCTCCTCTTCCTCACATCGATATTATTGTCGCTGCTTGGGGACACATGGTGGGTGGCATCCTTGGGAACAACACACTGCTGGGGATGTGGGTGTGTGGGCGTTCGCTGTTATACCAGCCCTTTCTCTTCCCCTGAGGAAAACATTCTGGGGAACTAAGTGAATGAATGTGACATTATTATTGTGATAACCTTGAATCCACTCTAATTCATGTTTATTTTTTAATCATCTGCCAACATTACTGTAGCTTCATGAGTCACACATTCCTTGTGGCAGACCTCATAATATATGGTGACTCACCAGTGCACTGTGGCCCTGAAGGTGAGAACTTCTGCTCAAGTTTTCACTTGTGTTAGTTCTGCCTTCCTGGCTAGACTGTAAACTCTGTGAGGACAGGGACCCTGGCTGACTTCTTCCCTCCCCACCATGGTACCCAGCATAGTGGTTGGCATGTAGCTGTTGTTAACTAGTCGTGTGCTGATGAACTGATATCAGGCTTAACAGCTTCAGGCTTATATTTCATCAGCAACACTTACAGAAAAATATATGTTGCTCAAATGCTAGAAATTTCAGAGGCATGTCTATAGTTTTGCCCAGTTCCTATGAAAATCTCTCTAAAGGAAAAAAATTATATATTCATCAAGACTTTTGAGGGTATAAGTGACAGAAACCTAACTCAAGCTTGCTTAAGCAAAAAAGGGCAGAAATTGGTTCATATAACTGAAAAAGTCCAAAGGTATAGTTAAGTTCAGGTAAAGCTGGATCCAGGTGCTCAAATTTTATCAGCAGGAATATGTCTCTCTCAGTCCCTTGACTCTATTTTCCTTCTAAATTTTCAAGCATGTTCTACACAGCTGGTGGCAAGGAGCTGCCAATAGCTTCAGGCTTATGCTCTGTCAGCTTGACAACAAAAGGCAAAACCCTGTCACTTTCCCAATCATTTTAACAGAATCTGGACCTGACACTCATAGACTCAGAATGGGCCACATGTCTATACCTAAACCAATTCCTCTGACTCAGCCTGATCAGGTATTGGTTACCTGCTGGGCTTAGGCATAGGGTGGGACAGACATTATCCAACACCACTGGCTTGGATGTTTGGAGAGGATGATTTCCCAAAAGATAATCTTTTTTTTTGTGTGTGTGTGTGGTACGTGGGCCTCTCACTGTTGTGGCCTCTCCTGTTGCAGAGCACAGGCTCCGGACACGCAGGCTCAGCAGCCATGGCTCACGGGCCCAGCCGCTCCGTGGCATGTGGGATCTTCCCAGACCGGGGCACGAACCCGTGTCCCCTGCATCGGCAGGCGGACTCTCAACCACTGTGCCACCAGGGAAGCCCCCAAAAGATAATCTTTATACAGTTCTTAGAGATAGAAGAAATGGGTACTGGGCAGGCAAATATTTTTGTTATTTTGCAAGCCTAAGTAAGGGAAAATGATTATGTGTAGAAGCAGGAACAACTGTTTCCATGTCAATTGCTGTCACCATGGTGAGAAGGATACCAATCCATTGCATCATCTGTGCATGGAGGGGGGCCTTTTGCAGCAAACTCAGGACTCTGACTTTGGTGCTAGCATTTCAAAGTTGCACTTATGAGGCTCGCACAGAGAGATCCTGTCCCCACCAGACTGAAGAGCCATTGATGGCATCTGCTGACTAGCTTAAGAGGAACTCTGCATGTGACTGAACACCTTTTACATAACCAGCATGGGGGAACATCTGGGGACAGCTGCTGGTCAGTTAGCAAGAAGGTGAATGCCCTTTGCTCAACCTGATTGCTCTGTCTCAGGAATTACCTTTTCATGTGGCCCCAGGAAAGACAGTACTTCACCATTCTACTCCTGCACTTGATCTTTTCCTAATTTTTTTCCATTCTCCATTAGCAAGAGTTGACCCTGGCCAGGATTGCAGCTACCTACCACCAAGGAGAAATGTACTGGTTTGGCAAGGAGCATCTTCATGAAGATGAAGGTCTTCTTGGCCAGTGTGCTCTTGAAGAGAAAGAAAATACAACTGAAAGACACATCTTACTTGCTGTGATAAACACCTTTCCTCTTGTTACATTTTCCTGTAAGAACTGTACTAAGAGGTCTTAATTGACATTGTGGCTATTTTATAATAATCCATTAACAGTGGCGGGCAGAACAAGGACCATCAGATTTTAGAATAACAAAATAAAAAGTGACTTTATCATTCCCACCCTGTAGCTTTGTGAGTTCATCAGCTGAATCCATCTTGTTCACTGCTATATTCCCAGTGTCTGGCATAGTGTCTAGCATACATTCCTTATTACTGTTTGTGGCAGGCATCACTGATCAGTCACCTTACTTTTCCATTGATCCAAGATGATGGTCTCAGAAGAAGTAACCTAACTACCACCTAAAGGAATTAGAAAAAGAAGAACAAAAAAAAAGCCCAAAAGTTAGCAGAAAGAAAGAAATAATAAAGATCAGAGAGGAAATAAATAAAATAGAGACCTATATATAGAGAGAAAAGATCAATAAGATCAAGAGCTGGTTTTTTTGAAAACATAAACAAAATAGATAAATCTTTAGCCAGGCTCACCAAGAAGGAGAAAGAGGACCCAAATAAACAAGTAAAAAATGAAAGAGGAGAAATAGCAACCACTACCAAGATATAAAAAAATCATAAGAGAGTACTACAAACAATTATATGCCAACAAATTGGACAACCCAGAAGAAATGGACAAATTTCTAGAAATATACAATCTGTCAAGACTGAATCAAGAAGAAACAGACAATTTAAACAGACCAGTCACTAGCAGTGAAACTGACTTGGCAATTAAAAAACCCCAGCAAACAAAAGGCCAAGACTGGAGAGCTTCACAGGGGAATTCTACCAAACATATGAAGAAGAGGTCATACCTATCCTCCTCAAACTATTCCAAAAAATTGAAGAAGACGGAACACTCCCAAATTCATTCTATGAGGCCACCATTACCCTGATACAAAAACCAGACAAAGACACTACCAAAAAAGAAAATTATAGACCAGTATCTTTGATGCAAAAATCCTCAACAAAATATTAGCAAACCAAATCCAACAATATATAAAAAGGATCATCTACTGTGATAAAATGGAATTTATTCCAAGGACACAAGGATGGTTCAATATTCGCAAATAAATCCATGCAATACACCAAATTAACAAAAGGAAGAATAAAAATCACATGATCATCTCAATAGATCCAAAAAAAGTATTTGACAAAATTCAACATCCATTCATGATAAAATCTCTCATTAAAGTTGGTATACATATCTCAACATAATAAAGCCCATTTATGACAAACCCACAGTTAACATCATACTCAGCAGTGAAAAGCTGAAGGCCTTTCCTCTAAATTCAGGAACAAGACAAGGATGCCCACTCTCACCACTTCTATTTAACATAGTATTGGAAGTCCTAGCCACAGCAGTCGGACAAGAAAAAGAAATAAAAGGCATCCAGATTGGAGGAGAAGAAGTAAAATTGCCAGTATTTACAGATGACATGATACTTTATATAGAAGACCCTAAAGTCTCCAGCAAAGAACTATTAGGACTAATAAGTTCAGTGAAGTTGCAGGATTCAAGATTAATATACAGAAATATGTTGTTTTTCTATATACTAATAATGAACAATCAGAAAGAGAAAGTTTTAAAAAATCCCATTTAAAGTTGCATTGAAAAGAATAAAATACCTAGGAATAAACTTAACCAAAGAGGTGAAAGACCTACACTCTGGAAAACTATAAAACATTGATGAAGGAAATTGAAGATGACACAAAGAAATGGAAAGACCCTGGGCTCTTGGAATGGAAGAATTAATATTATTAAAATGGTTATACTACCTAAAGCAATCTACAGATTTAATGCAATCCCTATCAAAATACCCATGACATTTTTCACAGAACTAGAACAAATAATCCCAAAGTTTATATGGAACCACAAAAGACCCCAAACTGCCAAAGCGGTCTTGAGAAAAAAGAACAAAACTGGAGGTATCACCCTTCCTGACTTCAGACTGTACTACAAAGCTATGGTAATCAAAACAGCATAGTACTGGCACAAAAATAGACACATATATCAATGGAAGAAAATAGAGAGCCCAGAGATAAGCTCACACACCTATGGTTAATTAATCTACGATAAAGGAGGCAAGAATGTACAATGGAGAAAAGACAGTCTCTTCAATAAGTGGTGTTGGGACTTCCCTGGTGATGCAGTGGTTAAGAATCCGCCTGCCAATTCAGGGGACATGGGTTCGATCCCTGGTCCAGGAGGATCCCACATGCCTCAGAACAACTAAGCCCATGCACCCCAATTACTGAGCCTACGCTCTAGAGCCCATGAGCCACAACTACTGAAGCCCACATGCCTAGAGCCCATGCTCCGCAACAAGAGATGCCACTGCAATGAGAAGCCCATGCACTGCAACGAAGAGTAGCCCCCGCTCGCTGTAACTAGAGAAAGCCTGCTCACAGCAATGAAGACCTAACACAGCCAAAATTAAATAAATAAAATAAATAAATAATTTTTTTAAAAAGTGAGGGGATACTGGGCAGCTACATGTAAAAGAATGAGACTAGAACATTTCTTCACACCATATAGAAAAATAAACTCAAAACAGATTAAAGACCTAAAGTAAACCTGAAACCATAAAACTCCTGGAAGAGAACATAGGCAGAACACACTTTGACATAAATCACAGCAGTAATTTTTTTCATCTCTCCCCTAAGGCAAAAGAAATAAAAAGAAACAAATAGGACCTACTTAAGCTTTTGCACAGCAAAGGAAACCACTGACAAAACAAAAAGTCTACTGAATGGGAGAAAATATTTGCAAATGATATGACTGACGAGTTAAAATCCAAAATATGTAAACAACTCTATCAAGAAAACAAATGGCCCAATTAAAAAGTGGGCAGAAGATCTAAATAGACATTTTTTCAAAGAAGACATACAGATTGCTAACAGGCACATGAAAAACTGCTCAACATCGCTAATTACTAAAGAAATGCAAATCAAGACAACAATGAGATATCACCTCACACCTGTCAGAATGGCTATCATCAAAAAGAATACAAATAACAAATGTTGGTGAGGATGTGGAGAAAGGGGAACCCTTGTACACTTTTGGTGGGAATGTAAATTGGTATAGCCACTATGGAAAACAGTATGGAGGTTCCTCAAGAAACTAAAAATAGAACTACCATTTGAACCAGCAGTCCCACTCCTGGATATGTATCCAGAGAAAATGAAAACACTAATTCAAAAAGATATATGCCACCTCAGTATTCATAGCAGCACTATTTACAATAGGCAAGCTATGGAAGCAGCCCAAGTGTCCATCGACAGACAAATGGATAAAGAAGATGTGATATATATATCCATATATATATATATCAATCACACATGGATATATATATGGATATATTGTATAGCAGAGGGAATTATAGCCATTATTTTATAATAACTTTTAATAGACTATAATCTATAAAAATACTAAGTCACTATGCTGTACACCTGAAACTAATATAATATTGTAAATCAACTATATTTCATTTAAAAAAGAGTGTGGTCTCAGAATCCCAAGAATCTAAGGCCAGCCAATCAATTGACACATAAGTTAAAACTGATTTCCTATTTCTAACTATAGTAGTTTGTCAAAGGTTTGCAGAATCTTATGGAAAGATTTCTTTAACCATGCAGTTTCCATTTAGGAGAAAGTAGAGACTTAAGCGGTTATCTATCAACTAGATATTACCTCTCAACCAGAATAGTGGCTGCTTTAGGCTTTGAGGTTGCTGCAGAACTCTTCCATTCTACATCCCTTACATCACTTATCAGAAGAAATTTAAATAATCAGCTACTGCACACCACAGATTAACTTTTGGGGACTGCATACTCTTCCCAAAGAGTTTTAACTCCTTAGTAACCTGCAGGCTAATAATTAGCATGTAGAAACCAGTCTACTTCAGTGAAAGGTTAGATGCTTAGGTACTCAAAGAAGATCCCCAGGAGTTCTTTTCCTTCCTTTGGTGCTGACCATTTAGCATTTCAAGTGGTGAAGAAATGGCACTCGGAATGAATAGCTCACTTAGGCAGCACACTCTTTTCCTTTCAGATTTTAGGCTAATTGGCATTAGGAAGCAGTCAATTATGGACAATTTGGGATCCTGCAAATAACTGTGGAAGTTAAATTGACTTTGTAAGACGAATAAACTCCTGGAAGACATCTATTCAAATAACCATTGTGCAGGGCCATGGATGCAGCCAGAAAGATCATTAACAGGCCAGTCAAATGACTGTGGTAATAGGAGGAAGAAAGGGACTGGATCACTTAGATAATTGGAGCTGCAGATGATCAAAAACTCTTTTGTTGAATTGAATTATAGGTCCCAAATTGGCATCAGTCCCAGTGAACAAGAACTGTAATCGCATTTACTAGCAATAAGATCATGCCTTTGATACCTGACAGTTAAATTCAAGAAAGGAGTAAGGAAATAGTCATTTCCATCCAGGTTGACTTGAAGACTATTATGCAAATTCAAGCAACATATAAATAGAGTCTGTTTGTCCAGAGGCTTCCTGAGTTATCATTGGGCTCTGAAGGATAATCAGCCATGCCCTGCTATCTGCTAGGAAGAGGCAAAAGCACCTGATGTCAGTCTTTGGTTTTGGGTGTTATTGGAATGACCTAGTGATTGAGCATCAGTCAGCAGCAGGGCTCAGTAGCAAGGTTCTGACTCAGATTAGCAGTTGTGGGTTGGGGCATTTCTTAACCATCAGACAGAACCCACCTTTATGTTTGCATCAACAGTTGAAGCAATTGTGTTTATGCTAGGAAGGAGCAATTGAGGAGATAGATCCCCACACTTTCAGAAAGAGGAAATTAACTTCTAAACTCAGCCTCTTGACCACAAGTAGTTCTCCCTGCCTGTCAGGATGAGGGATGGGTATGGAGGAATTATACAAGAGTGATACCAATAGATTGGCTTTGGTGTCAGACCTGGGAGCATATCCTGGTTCTACTACTTAATGGCTGTCTGGCCCTAAATTGTTATTTAAATTGATTAACCCTCAGCCTTTTCTCTTTAAAACAAGTATCAAGTATCACCTATTTCCTCTTCATTAAAATGGAGATAAAACAGTAAGCATTGTTGTGAAGATTATATATGAAAAAATATTTAAAGTGCTCAATACTCTTTGGAACATTTACAAAAATAGGCCATATTCCGGGACAAAAAACAAGTCTTAATACATTTAAAAGGATTCAAGTCATACAAAGTATATTTTCTGAACAAAATGGAATTAAGTTAGAGATCAATAACAGATAGCTATCTATAAAATCCCCAAGTATTTGGAAATTGTATAAAACTTCTTAATAACCCTTGAGTTAAAGAAGAAATCAAAAGGGAAATAAAGTCTTTTTAACTGAATGAAAACAAAAACATAGCATATCAGAATTTACAGGAAGCTGCTAAAGCAGTGCTTAGGGGGAAATTTATAGCACTAAAATGCCTATGCTTTAAAGAAGAAAGGTCTCAAATCAATGATATGAGCTCCCACTTTAAGAAACTAGAAAAAGAAGAGTAAGTTAAAGCCAATGTAAGCAGAAGAAAGGAAATAATAAATAAAAATGAACATGTCAGTGAGATAGAAAAACAATGAAGAAAATTGTTAAAATCAAAAGCTGATTCTTTGAGATCAATAAAATTCATAAACCTCTAACCAACTTGAATAGGATAAAAGAGAGAAGACATACATTGCTAAATATGTTGAATGAAAAAAGTGACAACCCTACAGATTCTATGGCTATTAAAGCAATAATAAGATGATATTATGAACATGCCTATAAAATAACTAATAAATGCATATAAATTTGACAACTTAAATAAATGGACAAATTCCTTGAAAGATATAATCTACCATAGTTCACTCAAGAAGAATAACCTGGATTTGTAGTTAACAACTTTCTCAGAAAAAATACAAAACTCAAGGATTTGGCAGTTTCCTTGGGGAATTCTATCAAATATTTAAGAAAGAAATAATATACAAACTCTGAAAAAATTGAAGAGGAAGGAATACGTATCAATCCATTCTATGAGCCCACCGTTACAGATGAATCACTACCTAATTTCAACACTTATTATAAAGATACACTAACCATCAGTGTGATGTTAGTGTCATGATAAATAAATAAATGGATCAGAATAGAGAGTCCAGAAATAGATCCAGAGACATATGGACAACTGTTTTTCAGTAAATGTGCAGAAGCAGTTTAGTGGAGAAAGGAAAGTCTTTTCAACAAATAGCACTAGAACTGTTGAATATGAGTATGGGGTTAGGGAGACAGAACTTTAATTCATACATTGCACCATATACAAAAATTAACTCAAATGGATCATAGACCTAAATGTAAAACCTGAAGCTATAAAACTCCTAGAAGAAAACATAAGAGTAAATCTTTATGACCCTGGTTTGGGCAAGATTTCTTAAATATAACACAAAGCACAATTCATGAAGAAAAATCCATATCTTATACTACATCAAAATTAAGAACTTCTCCTTTTCAATTACACTGTTAAGAGAATGGAAAGACAAACCACAAAATGAGAGACAATACTTGTAAATCATATATGTGTCAAGAGAATTGCATTCAGAATATATAAAGAACTCTAAAACCCAATAATAAGAAAACAATCTAATTTTAAAAATGGATAAAAGATTGACCTTACACTTCACTGAAGAAGATACGTGGATGGCAGATAAGCAAATTACAAAGATGCTCAACATCATTGTCATTAAGTAAATGCAAATAAAACAATGAGATACTACCATACACCCATTAGAATGGCCAAAACTAAAAAAACTAACCATACTAAGTACTGCCAAGGACATGGAAGTACTGAAGCTCTCATACACTGCTGATGAGGATATAAAATGGTATAACCATTTTGAAAAACAGTTTGGTAGTTTCTTATAAAGTTAAACATACACCTACTGTATGACCCAGTGATTGCACTCCCAGATATTTACCCAAGAAAAATGAAAGTGTATGCCCAATACAAAGACTTGTACATGAATATTCATAAGAGTTTATTTGTAATAACCAAAAACTGAAAATTTCTGATAGTTGGTGAAAAGATAAACAAAACTGCAGTTTACATTGAAATGCTACTCAGCAGTAAAAACAGTGAACTATTGATACATACAACATGGATGAATCTCAAAATCATTACACTAACTATAAGAAACCAGGCCAAAAAAAGGTACTTATTATATGATATCATTTAAATAAAATTCTAGAAAATGGAAACTAATCTATAGTGACAGTAGCAGATCATTGGTTATCTGGGAATAGGTGGGGATAGGGAGGGATACCAAAGGGGCACAAGCAGACTTTGGTAAGGATGGATATGTTCATAATCCTGAATAAGGTAATAGTTTCACAGGTATAGACATGTCAAAACATATCACTTTGTACACTTTGAACATGTACAGATTGTTATATGTCATTTATACCTCAGTGAAGCTGTTTTTTAAAAAGTTTAGGCCAATATGCAGCCATGCATGATCCCACATGAAGGGGACCCCAAGCTGAGAGACCTGGAGGTGGCACTCTAGGACCCCATTGGTAGAAAGGCAGCCCCAAAAGAACATGCCCCCTTCTGTAGCTGCTGAGGACTGGTCTGCTACTGCTTCTACTCCTGACTGTGGCAGTAAGAGAATCCAGGCAGATTTTTTTTTTTTTAAGTATTTAGCATGTGGTAGGTACTTTCTTTTGATACCAATTATCCCCTGATTGGCTTAGCTTTTTTTTTCTTTCTTTCTTTCCTGGTGAATCTCTAAAGTAGGGACAACTTTGATCTCACAGGATAAATAGATTTGATCTCACAGGTCAAATAGATTTGATCTCACAGGTCAAATTCTAATCCATAGGTAGTGGCTACAGTGCATTGAGAAGTGTGGTAAGTAGAAGAGTAGCCCCCAAAGATGTCCTCATCCTAATCCCAGAAACATGTACTATGCTTCCTGACATGGCAACTCCTGACTTTGCTGACTGATGAAGGTTATGGATCTTGAGATGGGGAGATAACCCTGGATTATCTGGTGGGCCCAATCTAATCAGACGGGTCCTTAAAAATGGAGAACACTTCCTGGCCATGTTCAGAGAGTGATAGCAGCATGAGAAGCATTTGATGCCTTGTTGCTGATTCCGAGAGGTAGGGAGCTATGTTCGTGGACTGGAGAGAGGCTTCTAGAAGTTGGAAAAGACAAGGAAATGAATTCTCCCCTTGCATTTCCAAAAAGGAAAGTAACCCTGCCAAAACTGAGTTTAGTCCAGTGAGAACTGTTGGACTTCAGACCTATAGAACTGTAAGGTAATAAAGTTGTGCTGTTTTAATCCATTAAGTTTGTGGGAAGTTGCTACCACAGCAATGGCAAACTAATCCAAGCAGGAAAGAATATTGTGATCAATTAATAATGTCTACCATGGATACCGTAGGGGAAAGAAGCACATGTGCTACGTGTCTGCCATACTGGCTCTTGTTTTCAAGGTGTGCTGGCATGGGAGTGAGGGAGGCACCTTCATTTATGGTGTCTGCTATATGCCAAGCTATATGCTAGGCTCTTCCGGTTAGTGCTATCACATAAATATTACTTCCCCTTCTGATAGATGGGGATCAGAGAAATTAAGACCTTAACTCCAAATTAAGATCTTAACTCCAAATGCTGTTTGTTTTACCAAACAAAACACAGAGCCCTAAGAAAATCTAGGTGAACTAGGTTTCAAGTGTTGATGGAAAACAAGAACAAACACAGATGAAGAGCCTTTGTCTTGGAACAATATTTCTGGCCCCAGAAGTGGTGCACGTAACATTATTAGCACAGCTGGAGCTCCTATAAGTGTCTTGGGAGTGGGAAAGGAATGATACATTTCTAATATTTGGTAATTATCATGAAAACTACTTGCTCCTTGTTTACGCTTAAACTTTAGCACTGAGGAATGCCACTTATTTTCTCTTTCGGCATGATGTGTGTGACGCATGCAGCCAGCTGCCTCGCTGGGCTCCTGACCCCCTCTGGGAATGGGGGATTGTTTATGGCTCTGCTGAAGGGGGCGCATAGCCCTGCATCCTTCTCGCCCTTACTCCCTTTTCCAAGGTTGCTTCAGAAAGACGTGCTTTAGACAGCGCTGCTGGATTCTGTGTCTTGTAGTGAAATTGCAACATCATGTGTTGGGGCAAGGGAGGGAAGAAGACCCCAGATATCCTTCAAAACAGAGCTGTGGAACCAGGCCAGGTCGCTGTCATTTGCCATTTCACTATCTTTATTTTGAAGGAAGTTAATGAGTTGGGAAAGCAAAAGGAAAAGGTTGAGAGCCTAGCTTCAACACTGAATAATTCTATGACTTAACTTATAATAATTGACTTATAATTAATAATAATTGACTTATAATTCTGAGCCTTAATTTTTTCACCCATAATATGAGAGTAATAACAGCAGTCTCACTGGGGTGTAGCAATGGTTACGACTGATGGAGCATATTCTATGAATTAGGCACTGTGTTGAGGGCTTTACAAGCAAAACTCACTTATCCCAACAGCCTTATGAGAGATATACTACTGTTATCCCATTTTACAGATGAGGATACAGAGGCTCAAAGAGAATTAGTTACTCGCCTAAAGTCACACAGCTAGTATAGGAAACAAACCAAGCCACTTGCGGCCCTCTGGAGAGGGCCTTCTTCCAGGGTGCAAATTGTTAACTTCCTGTTGTGTCCTTGCATGGTGGAAAGAGAGCAAGAGAGCTCTCTGGGATCCTTTTCATAGGCCACCAGTCTCATTCATGAGGGCTCCACCGTCATGACCTAACCATGTATCAAAGGCCACACCTTCTTATACCATCACATTGCCAGGTAACGTTTCAGCATAGGAATTGGAGAGGAGGGGAGGTTGAGATACAAACATTTGGTCCATTGCACTAATTTTGTTGAATTTCCTTTTAGTTTTCTAACCCATTGTGCATCCCTAGACAGTATGGCTAGCTTTGCTTATTCGTTAGGATGCTTTCTGTCTCTTTTAATCTATAGGCTTCTGCCTCCACTTCACCTCCACTTCCAGTTCTTTCTCTTACAATTTTTCTATAGCTTGTTTTCTGAGGTTTCCCAGCTCTTTCCTCACCCCCAACTTTTAACTAGACTTCTTTTTTTTCATCTCTGTTGTCCATTTCCTGCTCAATTCTTATTCTGCTCCCAGCATTTTCTCTCTCATGTGGGTCCCTGTCCTGGAAGGGGATCCCTGGTGGTCAATTTTGGGAGCCACGATGGCTAGACTGCTCCAGCCCTCCAGCCTGTCTCTGGACCCCTTGTACTCCTCCACTGCTGGCTTGGGCAAAATCCTCCCAGGTTCAGCTGCCACTCTCAGATTGGTTCATGTGTTTTCCAGTAAGTACCTGATGCCTATGTTGGATTTCTCCTATTCTCAGGGCTGTCAGATACCCCATCGCTTTCTTCCTTCCTCACCAACAGGCACTGATACCATGTGAGCCTGGGAGCAGTTGCTGCTTTGTCCCCATAGCTTATATTTTGGGATTCATGGGAACACCACCTAATTCTGGTTTGATTTTGTTATGTATTTGCTCTGTTGGTTTTTCTGTGGAGATTGGGGTAAATTCAAAATGATTCTGTCACTACCCTCCTCTTCCCAAATCCCTTAGAACTCTTGAGTCCTCCTTTGGTCACAGGACCCTGTCCAGACCTGGCTTCTCCCTCATGCATGGAAGACCACCAAATGTATCCCACAAGTGCCTGCCTTACGATCCACCCAACCCCACTTTCTGTCTCTGGGGGTGGAACAGTCAGTATGCTCTGGCAAGATGGGTCTATATTTCTTCACAACAGGGTTTACCTCAACATAAGAGATCATTTTAAAACATTTAGCAGTGAACAGAGCTGAAAAGAGATCAAAGAATCCCGTAGTGGGAGGAAGTTGGACTACAGATTTAAAATCCCTTCCAACTCTAGTGTCTTAAGACCTGACTCAGGAAGAACTCCCCAAGAACTCCCAGCTTCTTTTAATTAATCTTATCTTAAGATAGCAGTAAGCATCCCTGGCGTTTGAATCACCATGCCTTTGAATTTGAGACTTCCAGAGGTCGCCAGAACAAGACTGGAACCCTCTACTCACATATTCATAATTATAGACATGCAAATGCTATTATAAACGAAGTTCCATTTTTTCTTGACTGCATTAGACACCATCCAAAGTGGCAATCACTGCTCCTGCTTTCCATGAACTCATACTGTGAGTCAACAACATGGGTTGTCATGATTTTATATTTATTTCGTCTCACAGTCTTCAGGAACCCCAAAAATAATATTCGCCTCAAGTAGACAATTTCTCTTTTTTTTTTGGATATGTGTATTAATGGAGAGAAACTTCTGTATCTTTATTTTAAAAGAAAAAGCTTGTGCAACAAAGGTTTTGTTGCTGTTCTTACAAACACTGCTTCCAGCTATATTTTGCAAAAATAAAAAAGTCAAACCTTTTTAGAACACTGGTTTTACTGGTTTGTGAGGAGGAGGGAAGGAGAAGGTCTTAGCCTTTTTCTCCCAGCACCTCCCTGTCCACCTTTTTCCAGGAGAAAAGAATTATCTAATGGATCCCATTTGAGGAGGCTAATTGGGTCCCAATAACAGTAGGCAAAGTCCTTGTATGTGTGCTAGAAAGCTATGGTCTTGAGACTAAGCTCAGTGTTCCAGCACAATTTGTCAAAGAGCTTGCACAGAGGTGTCAGGCCCAAGACCAGCTAATAATCAAGTGGTACATGCGTTTCCCATTTAACCTAGACCCTTGTGTGTAAGGAGGAGTGGTATCACTGAGCCTCTGGTCTGATGGTAACAGCACATCTAACCACACAGTTACTTCCAGCCTCTCAGTTACTTTGCTGTCTGGTTGGTGGGCAAAGAAAGTAACTGCATACATGACTTGGGGCATATTTTCTCTCTCTCCCTGCACATGCCTCCTTTCCACTCACAAAAATTGCTACCTGGAGAATTTTTGTTTTTTGAAGCACAGATAGAATCATGCCCACTTTCTACTTCTGAAAAGCAGACCATAAGCAAAGCTTTAATGGTCTCATTGCCTAGGAGGTCAAGTCTTGTATTATGAGCATGGCATTCAGTTATCCTCTTACTCAGACTCCAACCTACGTTTTCCGCTTTATTTCCTGCCACCCCACACCCTCCGTCTCCATATACACTGTGCTGTAGCCATTCTGTGCTGCTTGCATCCCTAAAGCACACATGGGTTTTCACACCTCCATTCCTTCTTTCAAGCTGTGCCCTCTGCCAGGAATTTTCCTTTCTGCTTCCAGAAATTCCTTCCAAATATAACTCACAAGTTACCTTTTCCATGAACTCCTCCCCTAGTTCCTTGTCACCAATATACCATCCCTAGAGATGGGGAAATGGGGTGGATTTATTCCTCTCTCCTGGGAGCTCCATTAATATTCCTCCTTCTTTTAGGGGTTCACTCCCATCCATCCCCTGAACAGATTAGTGCCTCCATAAGACTGGTGATGATGGGCCAGGTTTTGGGTTCTCCAGTGCTTTTTACAGTGCCTAGGATATTATAAATGCTCCATAAAAGTTTGCTATGTGACTGAATTAATGAGTTAAGGGTGTGGCCGATCTTTAGAATCAGACAAGAAATATTTATTGACTACCACCCATATGCAAAGTACCCTTTCACTATAAAAAGCTATCCTAAAAACTTAGACTATTAACTGGTTATTTGTACTTAGTGTCTTATTATCTATACTAATGGCGGGGGCTGCTCTGTGGCTTATGAGTCAAAATCTCAATTTCCTCATCTGTAAGGTAGGATGGAAAACCATCATAGTCGCCTTACCTGCCTTCAGGATTGGTGTGCTGATCAAATGTCATGATATCAGTGAAAGCACTGTGAACTAACTTCCCTCATCTAGTAAACCCTGGAGGGCATGGGACAGAGGGGAGCTAAGTTTTGGTGAAGAAAAAGCAGTAAGCAAGGATCCAGGGGTCAGGAGGGCAGACAGATCTTGGCAGGGTAGGGATGCTAAGTAGCAGGAAAGTGGTATGAGGAGAAGGACCACTGATCAGGAGAAACAGAGAAGCCAGACTTTGTCCACAGGAGAGTGTAGAGAGACCAGGTGGAGGGAAGAAAGAGACGGACAGGTTCTAGCCTTTCCCTGGGAAGGTGAGGAGGATGCACCACCTACCTCCACGTCCGGGTAGGATGGGATTTAATCACATAGCAAAGCTTTGAACAGCACGGGGCTTTCTCTACCTGAACCCATTTACCATTGGACATTTCTGAACAATCTCACAGGTTATGAGGTTGTTCCCATCCCTGGAGATTCAGCCTTTTTACCTCCTATTTGATGATTCACAGGGTTTGGGGTCAGAGCCACACCAGTTAGTCACTTGCTCTTGCTACTAGAAACCCACCCACCCCCACCCCCCAGGGGCAGAAAGAGTGTCCTGTCCTGGGACGGGACATGAGAGTTAGTGAAATGAAAGAAAGGTGAAGACATGGGCGGTGGTTATGTCCCCCACCACCCTGCATCCAGCCCACCAGATGATTACAGAACTGCTCTGGCTTCAATCAGAACAACTAAGTGGGACTTGTCAGTGAATTAATATTTCTTAGGTGGCATTGTTAGTTTCATTCTGGTGCTAAAAGGCAACTGTCAGAGGCCTAGAATATTCTCATAGACCCCTTCTGTTCTGCTCTATCAATAGTTTTTCAACCACATCCTGGCAACCGAAGGGATTTAAAGGACATCTTGAGTCCTTAAAAAATTCATCGTTTCATTTTTAAATACATAAAATCAACTGTAAAATATGTAATAAACAAACATCTCCTCAAGTGTGTTATATACTAAATTTTAGCCCTTTGAGTCTATCATATAAAATTGTGCTGTTGGGTTAAACATTCATGGGTGAGTGGGTAGAGATTTGGAATGAAGCTTCTCCTATTTTTTTTTAGAAGGAATGTCCTGATATTGCAAGATGAACTGCTTTTAAAACCATTACTTCTTGCAACTACTTATCTGTTTGAATCAGATTTCCTTAATACTGGATAATAGTCAGAAATGTTTTGGTTGCAAGAGACAGAAATCCAAGTCAAACTGGCCTGAAAGACAAAAGGGATATTGTCTTTCACATAACAGAAAAGTCCAAGGGTCAGGCTGGATTAAGTTCCAGCTAGATCCAGACACTTTGATGGTGACACCACGTCCTCCTTCTCTTAGCAGAGCTTTCCCCTGGGTTGGCTCCTTGACAGGGTTGTCTGTGTGCAATAGTCCCCAGAAACTCCAGGCTGACACTCTTCCAGTTTCTGGGAAGCACTTCCATTTCCAGCACTCCCTGGCCCTGCCTCCCAGGCCCACCTTTGTAGCTGGGAGTGGGACCAGCCACTCTAGAGCCACTTGACTAGAAGTGAGACGGGAAATGAGGAATAGGGACTGGGCAGCAAAACAACAGAAGTCCATCCTACTGGGCAGACTAAGCAAACTCCCCCAAGACTTCACTGTCTCCCTTTGATACCAGTCCCTGATTTCAACCTCCTGAGTTCCCCAAAAGTGACCTCATCATCCTTATATATTGATCTGATAATAAGTAAATGTTATACATGTGAATCTAAAAGTAAATGTACGCTAATGAAATAGCTCTTTTTTTAGTTTATACAGTACAGTTGGCAATTTCTCCGTAAAAATTTGTCCAAAAAGAGTGGGTTTGCTGCATTTAAAAGGTTGAAAATTCATCCTTGTGCATATATCCACGTCCCAGGTAGATTTGGTCTCTACAAAGTCTTCTTGGCTACCCAAGCTCGTGGAGATCCCCGCCCCTTTTGTGTGTGTTCCACTTGTTTGAGTCTTGGTTTAAGAGGCCATGGAGTAAAGGGGAGTTTTGTCATCAGAAGTTGACGTCTAGGTTTCTCTCTTTACTGTCTGTAAGATGGGACAGTGATGCCTGTTCCCTAATCACAGGGGGTGATTAAGGCAGAAGATTTGGGGAAAAAGTTCTTTAGAATCAGTGAGATGCTATGGGATTACAAGCCATTATCTTCCATCTTGTGTTAATTATATATGTATTTTATTATGTGTTTATATAAAATTTAATTATCTGTGCATGTATCTGTCCAGTCTCCCTGCAGTAGGTTAATTGCATCGATGGCCTCATGTCTTTATCTGTCCTATATCTGCATCCTATAACATGCAGCCTTGTAGTGCCCTCCAGCTCTCTGGATTTGACTGTGTGCCTTGCTTTGGCCAGTAGTATGTTAGCAGATGTGACATAAACGGAGCCTTGAAAAACACTTGCACGACTGGGCTTGCTCACTTTTGCTCTTCTGCCTTCACCGTGACAGCATGCCTGGGCTAGCCTCCTGGAGAAAAGCCAAGTCAACCAGTCAGTTACCCCAGGTGAGGCCACCCTAGACCAACCAATAGTCAGTCAACCCCCCAGACAGATGAGCCTAAACCAGAAGAACTGCCCAGCCGAGTCCAGACTAAACTGCCAACTGGCAGATTTGTGAGCTAAATAAATGTTCTCTGTTTTAAGCCACTGAATTTACTATTGGTTTGTTCCACATCATTATTGTGGCAAAAGATAAGCATTATACTCCCTAAGTAGGAAAGCAAACATCTTGTCTTATACCTTATCCATTGTAATTCTGAAGCTCTCCAATTTCCCCAACCCTTTCAGGAGAAGGGACAGAAATAGAATTCCAAGATTTTTAAAGCTTTCTAACGTTTAGGTACTCTGTGAGGCAGTTTTTATGAAGTACTTCGTTTAATCTCCACAATATCCTTGGCAGGTAGATAGACATTTTGCCATTCTACAGATGAAGAAACTGAGGCAAGAGGGGTGAAGTAAGTTACCTAAGGTCACACGGAAAGAGTGGCAGAGGTGAATTCTCCCCCAGGTGAGCCTGCTTCCCATGACAGTTCTCAATTTCTGCTGTATTTGCCTGCCTTATGCCCCTTGCTCCCAAGGTCAGAACCACACCCCTTGGCCTTATTCTAGATACCATCTTGTTCTCCAATGGTGTCATATTTGTTTATCTTGGATCATAGGCCTGTCTTTCTCACATATTTTTCTTCCCTCATCACACTGGAAGATGATCTATTTATTAGCATATTGGTTTCACACTTTAAAAAATCACAAATTGTCAACTTCCTCATATTTGTTTCTAAGAAACTTTGTTCATTGTAAATAAACGATGGGAGGGGAATTGCTTTCCAAAGATCTCAAGAATCTAGCATTTTCTTAGCCCAAATTTGGCCCTCATTCTGGGTTTCTGGGCCCAATATTTGAGTTGTTCTCTCCACACCCAACAGAAGTTATTTTTAACTTGCAGTTATATCCAAAGAGCATTTTTCACAGAATGCTTTGGAAGGTCCTACATTTTCTCTTCAGCTCAAGAACTGTTGCTCAGCCACACCCCCTCGGTCTGGGAATTTATTTTGGTCTATGCAAGAGTCTCATGTTTTCTTTTGATTAAGTCATCAGAGTATTTTGCTTCCAGGCCCTTGATTGTATTTCCTTAAGAAAGGTTGGCCTCTCTGATCTGCCAGGGGCAGGGGTGTGGGTGCTGTTTGCTGTCACTTCTGAAATGACATTGCCACAGACTAAGGCCATGCCTCCACTCCCCACAAACCCCACCCATGGCATCACCTGGGTACCTCTAATCCAAATCCTTCTCTTCTTCCAGGGCCAACCCATTTGCTTCTCCTCCTTGAAGAGTTCCCTGATTCAGGGATCATGACAATATCCCTCTTTTCTGAATGATTAGAGTATGAAATACTTGATTATGAAATTATTTAGCACATACTCACTGAGTGTATACATGTGCCAGGCTCTACCTGCAGAGAGCTTACAGTCTACTAAGGATAGTGAAGCCACAAACAAATAAATAAGATATAGTCAGATAGTAATAATAATAATTTAAAAATAGGATAATGGAATAGAATGATAGGAGGATCAGATGGCTGCTTCATATAAGGTGATGGGGGAAAGATCTCTAGGAAGGTGACATTTGTGTTGAAAATATCCAACGTGAATTGAGAGAGTAGCATTGATGTATATAAACTACCATGTGTAAAGTAGATAGCTAGTGGGAAGCTGCTGTATAGCACAGGGAGATCAGCTGGGTGCTTTGTGATGACCTAGAGGGGTGGGATAGGGAGGGTAAGAGGGAGGACCAACAGGGAGGGGATATAGATATACATATAGCTGGTTCACTTTGTTGTACAGCAGAAACTAACACAACATTGTAAAGCAATTATAATCTAATAAAGATGTGAAAAAAAAAAAGATCTGAGGATCTAGTGTAAAACATGGTGATTATGGTTAATATGTTTTATATAATTGAAATTTGATAAGAGGGAAAATCCTAAATATTCTCACAAAAGGAAAGGAGGGAGGGAGGGTGGAAGAAAAGGGAAATATGTGAGGTGATGAATGTTAATTAACTACTTGGGGGGAATCCTTTCACATTGCATACACATATCAAATCACCATGATGCACCTTTAAATATCTCACAATTTTATGTCATTATACCTCAAAAAAGCTGAATTTTTTTATTGCAGTATAATTGCTTTACAATGTTGTGTTGTGTTAGTTTCTGCTGTACAGTGAAGTGAATCAGCTATATGTACACCTATATCCCCTCCCTCTTGGACCTCCCTCCCACCCCCGACATCCCACCCATAGGTCGTCACAGAGCACCGAGCTGAGCTTCCTGTGCTTTATAGCATGTTTCTGCTAGCTATCTATTTTACACATGGTAGTGTATAAATGTCAATCCTAATCTCCCAATTCATCCCACCCTCCCTTCCCCTGCTGTGTCCACATGTCCGTTCTCTACGTCTGCTTCTCTATTCCTGCCCTGCAAATAGATTCATCTGTACCATTTTTCTAGATTCCACATATATGCGTTAATATGCGATATTTGTTTTCCTCTTTCTGGCTTACTTTACTCTGTATGACAGACTCTAGGTCCATCCATATCTCTGCAAATCAGCCAATTTTGTTCCTTTTCATGGCTGAGTAATATTCCATTGTATATATGTACCACTTTTTCTTTATCCATTCATCTGTTGTTGGATATTCAGGTTGTTTCCATTTCCTGCCTATTGTAAATAGTGCTGCAGTGAACACTGGGGTACATGTGTCCTTTTGAATTATGGTTTTCTCAGGGTATATACCCAGTAGTGGGACTGCTGGGTCATATGGTAGTTCTATTTTTAGTTTTTTCAGGAACCTCCATACTGTTCTCCACAGTGGCTGTATCACTTTACATTCCCACCAACAGTGCAAAAGGGTTCCCTTTTCTCCACACCCTCTCCAGCATTTATTGTTTGTAGATTTTTTGATGATGGTCATTCTGACTGGTGTGAGGTGGTACTGGTAGTTGTGATTTGCATTTTTCTAATGATTAGTGATGTTGAGCATCTTTTCATGAGCCTCTTGGCCATCTGTATGTCTTCTTTGGTGAAATGTCTATTTAGGTCTTCTGCCCATTTTTGGATTGGGTTGTTTGTTTTTTTGATATTGAGCTCCAAGAGCTGTTTGTATATTTTGGAGATTAATCTTTTGTCTGTTGCTTCATTTGCAAATATTTTCTCTCATTCTGAGGGTTGTCTTTTCATCTTGTTTATGGTTTCCTTTGCTGTGCAAAAGCTTTTAAGTTTAATTAAGTTCCATTTGTTTATTTTTCTTTTTATTTTCATTACTCTAGGAGGTGGGTCAAAAAAGATATTGCTGTGGCTTATGTCAAAGAGTTTTTCCTATGTTTTCCTCTAACAATTTTATAGTATGTGGTCTTTTTTTTAAAATTAGTTTCTGCTTTATAACAAAGTGAATCAGTTATACATATACATCTGTTCCCATATCCCTTCCCTCTTGCGTCTCCCTCCCTCCCACCCTCCCTATCCCACCCCTCCAGGCGGTCACAAAGCACTGAGCTGATCTCCCTGTGCTATGCGGCTGCTTCCCACTATCTGTCTACCTTACATTTGGTAGTGTATTTATGTCCATGACTCTCTCTCGCTTTGTCACAGCTTACCCTTCCCCCTCCCCATATCCTCAAGTCCATTCTCAAGTAGGTCTGTGTCTTTATTCCTGTTTTACTCCTAGGTTCTTCATGACATTTTTTTCCCCTTAAATTCCATATATATGTGTTAGCATATGGTATTTGTCTTTCTCTTTCTGACTTACTTCACTCTGTATGACAGACTCTAGGTCTATCCACCTCATTACAAATAGCTCAATTTCATTTCTTTTTATGGCTGAGTAATATTCCATTGTATATATGTGCCACATCTTCTTTATCCATTCATCCGATGATGGACACTTAGGTTGTTTCCATCTCCGGGCTATTGTGAATAGAGCTGCAATGAACATTTTGGTACATGTCTCTTTTTGAATTATGGTTTTCTCAGGGTATATGCCTAGTAGTGGGATTGCTGGGTCATATGGTAGTTCTATTTTTAGTTTTTTAAGGAACCTCCATACTGTTCTCCATAGTGGCTGTACCAATTCACATTCCCACCAGCAGTGCAAGAGTGTTCCCTTTTCTCCACACCCTCTCCAGAATTTATTGTTTCTAGATTTTTTGATGATGGCCATTCTGACTGGTGTGAGATGATATCTCATTGTAGTTTTGATTTGCATTTCTCTAATGATTAATGATGTTGAGCATTCTTTCATGTGTTTGTTGGCAGTCTGTATATCTTCTTTGGAGAAATGTCTATTTAGGTCTTCTGCCCATTTTTGGATTGGGTTGTTTGTTTTTTTGCTATTGAGCTGCATGAGCTGCTTATAAATTTTGGAGATTAATCCTTTGTCAGTTGCTTCATTTGCAAATATTTTCTCCCATTCAGAGCATTGTCTTTTGGTCTTGTTTATAGTTTCCTTTGCTGTGCAAAAGCTTTGAAGTTTCATTAGGTCCCATTTGTTTATTTTTGTTTTTTATTTCCATTTCTCTAGGAGGTGGGTCCAAAAGGATCTTGCTGTGATTTATGTCATAGAATGTTCTGCCTATATTTTCCTCTAAGAGTTTGATAGTGTCTGGCCTTACATTTAGGTCTTTAATCCATTTTGAGCTTATTTTTGTGTATGGTGTTAGGGAGTGATCTAATCTCATACTTTTACATGTCCCTGTCCAGTTCTCCCAGCACCACTTATTGAAGAGGCTGTCCTTTCTCCATTGTACATTCCTGCCTCCTTTATCAAAGATAAGGTGACCATATGTGCGTGGGTTTATCTCTGGGCTTTCTATCCTGTTCCATTGATCTATCTTTCTGTTTTTGTGCCAGTACCACACTGTCTTGATTACTGTAGCTTTGTAGTATAGTCTGAAGTCAGGGAGCCTGATTCCTCCAGCTCCGTTTTTCATTCTCAAGATTGCTTTGGCTATTCCGGGTCTTTTGTTTTTCCAAACAAATTGTGAAATTTTTTGTTCTAGTTCTGTGAAAAATGCCAGTGGTAGTTTGATAGAGATTGCATTGAATCTGTAGATTGCTTTGGGTAGTAGAGTCATTTTCACAATATTGATTCTTCCAATCCAGGAACATGGTATATCTCTCCATCTATTTGTATCATCTTTAATTTCTTTCATCAGTGTCTTATAATTTTCTGCATACAGGTCTTTTGTCTCCTTAGGTAGGTTTATTCCCAGATATTTTATTCTTTTTGTTGCAATGCTAAATGGGAGTGTTTTCTTGATTTCACTGTCAGATTTTTCATCATTAGTGTACAGGAATGCCAGAGATTTCTGTGCATTAATTTTGTATCCTGCTACTTTACCAAATTCACTGATTAGCTCTAGTAGTTTTCTGGTAGCATCTTTAGGATTCTCTATGTATAGTATCATGTCTTCTGCAAACAGTGACAGCTTTACTTCTTCTTTTCCAATTTGGATTCCTTTCATTTCCTTTTCTTCTCTGATTGCTGTGGCTAAAACTTCCAAAACTATGTTGAATAAGAGTGGTGAGAGTGGGCAGCCTTGTCTTGTTCCTGATCTTAGTGGAAATGCTTTCAGTTTTTCACCATTGAGGATGATGTTTGCTGTGGGTTTGTCATACATGGCCTTTATTATGTTGAGGAAAGTTCCCTCTATGCCTACTTTCTGCAGGGTTTTTAACATAAATGGGTGTTGAATTTTGTCAAAAGCTTTCTCTGCATCTATTGAGATGATCATATGGTTTTTCTCCTTCAATTTGTTAATATGGTGTATCATGTTGATTGATTTGCATATATTGAAGAATCCTTGCATTCCTGGAATAAACCCCACTTGATCATGGTGTATGATCCTTTTAATGTGCTGTTGGAATCTGATTGCTAGTATTTTGTTGAGGATTTTTGCATCTATGTTCATCAGTGATATTGGCCTGTAGTTTTCTTTCTTTGTGACATCCTTGTCTGGTTTTGGTATCAAGGTGATGGTGGGCTCGTAGAACGAGTTTGGGAGTATTCCTCCCTCTGCTATAGTTTGGAAGAGTTTGAGAAGGATAGATGTTAGCTCTTCTGTAAATGTTTGATAGAATTCGCCTGTGAAGCCATCTGGTCTTGGGCTTTTGTTTGTTGGAAGATTTTTAATCACAGTTTCAATTTCAGTGCTTGTGACTGATCTATTCATATTTTCTATTTCTTCCTGATTCAGTCTTGGCAGGTTGTGCATTTCTAAGAATTTGTCCATTTCTTCCAGGTTGTCCATTTTATTGGCATAGAGTGGCTTGTAATAATCTCTCATGATCTTTTGTATTTCTGCAGTGTCAGTTGTTACTTCTCCTTTTTCATTTCTAATTCTATTGATTTGAGTCTTCTCCCTTTTTTTCTTGATGAGTTTGGCTAATGGTTTGTCAATTTTTTTATCTTCTCAAAGAACCAGCTTTTAGTTTTATTGATCTTTGCTATCGTTTCCTTCATTTCTTTTTCATTTATTTCTGATCTGATCTTTATGATTTCCTTCCTTCTGCTAACTTTGGGGGTTTTTTGTTCTTCTTTCTCTAATTGCTTTAGGTGCAGGGTCAGGTTGTTTACTCGAGATGTTTCCTGTTTCTTAAGGTGGGATTGTATTGCTATAAACTTCCCCCTTAGAACTGCTTTTGCTGCATCCCATAGGTTTTGGGTCGTCGTGTCTCCATTGTCATTTGTTTCTAGGTATTTTTTAATTTCCTCTTTGATTTCTTCAGTGATCACTTCGTTATTAAGTAGTGTATTGTTTAGCCTCCATGTGTTTGTATTTTTTACAGCTCTTTTCCTGTAATTGATGTCTAGTCTCATAGCATTGTGGTCAGAAAGGATACTTGATACAATTTCAGTTTTCTTAAATTTACCAAGGCTTGATTTGTGACCCAAGATATGATCTATCCTGGAGAATGTTCCATGAGCACTTGAGAAAAATGTGTATTCTGTTGTTTTTGGATGGAATGTCCTATAAATATCAATTAAGTCCATCTTGTTTAATGTATCACTTAAAGCTTGTGTTTCCTTATTTATTTTCATTTTGGATGATCTGTCCATTGGTGAAAGTGGGGTGTTGAAGTCCCCCACTATGAGTGTGTTACTGTCGCTTTCCCCTTTTATGGCTGTTAGTATTTGCCTTATGTATTGAGGTGCTCCTATGTTGGGTGCATAAATATTTACAATTGTTATATCTTCTTCTTGGGTCGATCCCTTGATCATTATGTAGTGTCCTTCTTTGCCTCTTCTAATAGTCTTTATTTTAAAGTCTATTTTGTCTGATATGAGAATTGCTACTCCAGCTTTCTTTTGATTTCCATTTGCATGGAATATCTTTTTCCATCCCCTTACTTTCAATCTGTGTGTGTCTAGGTCTGAAGTGGGTCTCTTGTAGACAGCATATATATGGGTCTTGTTTTTGTATCCATTCAGCCAATCTGTGTCTTTTGGTGGGAGCATTTAGTCCATTTACATTTAAGGTAATTATTGATATGTATGTTCCTATTCCCATTTTCTTAATTGTTTTGGGTTCGTTATTGTAGGTCTTTTCCTTCTGTTGTTTTTCTTGCCTAGAGAAGTTCCTTTAGCATTTGTTGTAAAGAGGCTTTGGTGGTGCTGAACTCTCTCAGCTTTTGCTTGTCTGTAAAGGTTTTAATTTCTCCATCAAATCTGAATGAGATCCTTGCTGGGTAGAGTAATCTTGGTTGCAGGTTTTTCTCCTTCATCACTTTAAATATGTCCTGTCACTCCCTTCTGGCTTGTAGAGTTTCTGCTGAGAGATCAGCTGTTAACCTGATGGGGATTCCCTTGTGTGTTATTTGTTGTTTTTCCCTTGCTGCTTTTAATATGTTTTCTTTGTGTTTAATTTTTGACAGTTTGATTAATATGTGTCTTGGCGTATTTCTCCTTGGATTTACTCTGTATGGGACTCTCTTGATTAACTATTTCCTTTCCCATATTAGAGAAGTTTTCAACTATAATCTCTTCAAATATTTTCTCAGTCCCTTTCTTTTTCTCTTCTTCTTCTGGGTCCCCTATAATTCGAACGTTGGTGCATTTAATGTTGTCCCAGAGGTCTCTGAGACTGTCCTCTGTTCTTTTAATTCTTTTTTCTTTCTTCTGCTCTGCAGCAGTTATTTCCACTATTTTATCTTCCACATCACTTATCTGTTCTGCCTCAGTTATTCTGCTATTGATCCCATCTAGAGTATTTTTAATTTCATTTACTGTGTTTCTAATCATTGCTTGATTCATCTTTAGTTTTTTTATGTCCTTGTTAAATGTTTCTTGCATTTTTTCTATTCTATTTCCAAGATTTTGGATCATCTTTACTATCATTATTCTGAATTCTTTTTCAGGTAGACTGCCTATTTCCTCTTCATTTGTTAGGTCTGGTGGGTTTTTATCTTGCTCCTTCACCTGCTGTGTGTTTTTCTATCTTCTCATTTTGCTTATCTTACTGTGTTTGGGGTCTCCTTTTTGCAGGCTTCAGGTTCATAGTTCCCATTGTTTTTGGCATCTGTCCCCAGTGTCTAAGGTTATTTCAGTGGGTTGTGTAGGCTTCCTGTTGGAGGGGACTGGTGCCTGTGTTCTGGTGGATGAGGCTCGATCTTGTCTTTCTGGTGGACAGGTCAATGTCTGGTGGTGTGTTTTGGGGTGTCTGTGGCCTTATTATGTTTTTAGGCAGCCTCTCTGCTAATGGGTGGGGTTGTGTTCCTGTCTTGCTAGTTGCTTGGCATAGGGTGTCCAGCACTGTAGCTTACTGGTCGTTGAGTGAAGCTGGGTGCTGGTTTGAGATGGAGATCTCCGGGAGATTTTCG
Source organism: Hyperoodon ampullatus (assembly GCF_949752795.1). NCBI lineage: Eukaryota > Metazoa > Chordata > Mammalia > Artiodactyla > Ziphiidae > Hyperoodon > Hyperoodon ampullatus. Next base: position 4,495,931 of record NC_136917.1, read on the forward strand.
TCGTTTGATATTATGTGGAGCTGGGAGGTCTCTTGTGGACCAGTGTCCTGAAGTTGGCTCTCCCACCTCAGAGGCACAGCACTGACTCCTGGCTGCAGCACCACGAGCCTTTCATCCACCCGGCATCTAATGCTTTCGTTGATTTTTGCTGAACTCTTGCATCACCAGCCAACCTATGCTTGTAATTCCGTCATGATTTGAGAGTATCAGACTCAGGATTCCTGTAATTGACTCTAGAGGCTGCCATGAAAGGCCCAGCCCCCGCCGCTATAGTATGTGGTCTTACATTTAGGTCTTTAATCCATTTTGAGTGTATTTGTGTGTATGGTGTTAGGTCGTTTTCTAATTTCATTCTTTTACATGTAGCTGTCCAGTTTTCCCAGCACCACTTATTGAAGAGGCTGTCTTTTCTCCATTGTATGTTCTTGCCTCCTTTGTCATAAATTAGGTGACCATATGTGCGTGGGTTTATCTCTGGGCTTTCTATCCTATATCATTGATCTATATTTCTGTTTTTGTGCTAGTACTATACTGTCTGGATTACTGTAACTTTGTAGTATAGTTTGAAGTCAGGGAGTCTGATTCCTCCAGCTCCATTTTTTGTTCTCAAGATTGCTTTGGCTATTCAGGGTCTTTTGTGTTTCCATACAAATTTTTGTTTTAATTCTGTGTAGAATGCCATTGGTAACTTGATAGGGATTGCACTGAATCTGTAGATTGCTTTGGGTAGTATAATCATTTTCACAATATTGATTCTTCCAATCCAGGAACATGGTATGTCTCTCCATCTGTTTGTGTTGTCTTTGATTTCTTTCATCAGTATTTTACAGTTTTCTGAGTACAAGTCTTTTGCCTCCTTAGGTAGGTTTATTCCCAGGTATTTTATTCTTTTTTAAATTAATTTTTATTGGAGTATATTTGCTTTACAATGTTGTGTTAATTTCTGCTGTACAGCAAAGTGAATCAGCTATACATATACTTATATCTCCTCTTTTTTGCATTTCCTTCCCATTTAGGTATGTGTTTTACTCTTTCTGTTGTGATGGTAAATGGGCTTGTTTACTTAATTTGTCTTTCTGATTTTTTGTTGTTAGTGTATAGGAATGCAAGGGATTTCTGTGCATTAATTTTGTATCCTGCAACCTTACCAAATTCATTGATTAGTTCTCGTAGTTTTCTGATGGCACCTTTAGGATTCTGTATGTATAGTATCATGTCATCTGCAAACATTGACAGTTTTACTTCTTCTTTTCCAATTCTTTTTCTTCTCTGATTGCTGTGGCTAAAACTTCCAAAACTATGTTGAATAAGAGTGGTAAGAGTGGAAATCCTTGTTTTGCTCCTGATCTTGGTGGAAATGCTTTCCGTTTTCGCCATTGAGAATGATGTTTGCTGTGGGTTTGTCATATATGGCCTTTGTTATTATGAGGTAGGTTCCCTCTATGCCCATTTTCTGAAGAGTTTTTATCATAAATGGATGTTGAATTTTGTTGAAAGCTTTTTCTGCATCTATTGAGATGATCATATGATTTTCATTCCTTAATTTGTTAATATGATGTATCACATTGATTGATTTGCATATAGAATCCTTGCAAGAATCCTTGCATTCCTGGGATAAATCCCACTTGATCATGGTGTATGATCCTTTTAATGTGTTGTTGGATTTTTTGCTAGTATTTTGTTGAGGATTTTTATAGCTATGTTCATCAGTGATATTGGTCTGTAATTTTCTTTTTTTGTGTGATATCTTTGTCTGGTTTTGGTATCAGGGTGATGGTGGCCTTGTAGAACGAATTTGGGAATGTTCCTCCCTCTGCAGTTTTTTGGAAGAGTTTGAGAAGGATAGGTGTTAACTGTTCTCTAAATATTTGATAGAATTCGCCTGTGAAGCCATCTGGTCCTGGACATTTGTTTATTACATCTATGAAAAATGGAAGATTAATTGTGTTTAGCTTGATAACATTTAGGAACATAGAACATGGGTGATCCAAAAAATCCCCAAATTTAAAAAAAGGAAAAAGAAAGAAAAGATCCAACCCTCTCCTCTGCAGAAAGAGCAGCCTGGGTGAAGGATGCAAATGCAAAGGCCCTGAGGCTGAAACTAGTCTTGTGAGCAGTGTGGCTAGAACAGAGAGGATGAGAATTTAGTAGTGCAGAACAGGACCGGAGAGGAAGGGCTGGCCTACCAAGTATGTCAGAGTAAGGAATTTGGATTTTGCTCTAAATGCAATTGAAGTATTGCAGGGATTTAAGCATAGAAGTTGTATCTGATTAATGTTTATTAAAGATCCTTTTGACTGCTGTGTTGAGACTAGATTAACTGGAAAGATAGAGTGTGATAGCTTTTCCACTAAAAATAATAGAGCTTTGGACAAAAATGAGAGAAAAATTGTGATAATTTTTTTAACCAGCTCTTCCCTGAGTGTAATAATCTCTTTCCTCTGTATGTTGTCTGCTTGCTTTTAAACTTGGACTGAATCTTGTGTTTTGTTCTGTTATTTACAAACCCAAACCAGAATAGGACCTGTGGTAGGTACTTAGATATTTGACCAATTAACTCTGCTTGGTTTTAAAGCTAGGTATTTAAATTGGGCACCTGGTCAACCCCCTTAAGCTATACACTAAAGTTGGAATGCACCTGTGAAATCCTTGGGTTTGAGCTTGAATTTCAACCTGCCAACTAGTAAAACATTCCATGCCAACCTTCTAGACCACCAGAAATTCCCATGACATTGATACCACGGTGAAATAGTTGACTATTTACTTCCAAAGGATGGCTAGCTGGGAAAATAAACCTCTGTTTTATATAAGCCATTGTCGTCTGGTCTCTGTACCTTGTAGCCACCCACAATCCTAATTGATATAATTGGTCACTTAAACATTGTTCAGACATGACTCTACCTGCTTCCAGTCTGAAACAGTCAGTGATATATGGTGGGTAGTTTCCAGGGCTCTGCCAGACACCATTTCAAGGCTTTCACACATTTTCAAGGCAGCAGGTGGCACCTGAGAAGCCTCTGGGCATTTCCAATGCCTCCTCTTCAACTATTTCCTCACTTGCTGTCAGATTTCACATCTCATCATCAGAGCTTATTATTCAAGGTGGCTAAACTCCTCCAGGTGAAGTGAGTATATCTTGATCTTTCTCTGTGAAGCATCACGCTTTCTGTAAGCTTTAAACAGTGTTGCTAATGGATGATGAGATGGTCTACCATATACTTTGGTTCGTATAGATTTATGTTTATTTGAACAAGTCTTCTCTCTGCCCTTGGTAATTGGCTGAGCCAAGGAGATATAAACCAAATCTTGTAATTTCCTCTTAAGCCAGAGGGTTCTTTGGAGGTAAGGGACTGTTTGATTATTTGGTATAAGATTTTTAGAACAGATTTTAGAGCCAGAAAGGGTCTTACAGTTCACCCAGTCAGTTGGGAGAAGGAAAATATAGAGCAGAAAGTTTAATTTGATTTCCTATAATCATGAATTTGTGGAATTTTAGCACCAAGGTGAGTCAATCTTATACATGTAAAGTATCTGTTATGTATTAGGCAGTATAGTAGGTTTTAGACACATTAATCTTATTTCATCCTCCCAGTAATCATAGGAAACAGATGCTAATATCACCATATTACACGTGGGGAAACTGAAGCCCAGAATGCTGCAGTAACTTGACCAGAGTTACAAAATCTTTAGATGATATGGTAGTTGTATTATTATTTGTAAATATTCACTTCCCTTTCCCCATATTGGAAAATATTTCCCTATCCCATACATGTTGGGCTTGGCCATTTTTTTTTAACATCTTTATTGGAGTATAATTGCTTTACAATGGTGTGTTAGTTGCTTTTGTATAACAAAGTGAATCAGCTATACATATACATATATCCCCATATCTCCTCCCTCTTGTGTCTCCCTTCCTCCCACCCTCCCTATCCCACCCCTCTAGGTGGTCACAAGGCACCGAGCTGATCTCCCTGTGCTATGCGGCTGCTTCCCACTAGCTAGCTGTTTTACATTTGGTAGTGTATATATGTCCAAGCCACTCTCTCACTTTGTCCCAGCTTACCCTTCCCCCTCCCCCTGTCCTCAAGTCCATTCTCTAAGTCTGCCTCTATTCCTGTCCTACCCCTTGGTTCTTCAGAACCTTTTTTTTTTTTAATTCCATATATATGTGTTAGCATACAGTATTTATTTTTCTCTTTCTGACTTACTTCACTCTGTATGACAGTCTCTAGTTCCATCCACCTCACTACAAATAACTCAATTTCATTTCTCTTTATGGCTGTGTAATATTCCATTGTATATATGTGCCACATCTTCTTTATTCATTCATCTGTCGATGGACACTTAGGTTGCTTCCATGTCCTGGCTATTGTAAATAGTGCTGCAGTGAACATTGTGGTACGTACATGTCTCTTTTTGAATTATGGTTTTCTCAAGGTATATGCCCAGTAGTGGGATTGCTGGGTCATATGGTAGTTCTATTTTTAGTTTTTTAAGGAACCTCCATACTGTTTTCCATAGTGGCTGTATCAGTTTACATTCTCACCAGCAGTGCAAAAGGGTTTCCTTTTGTCCACACCCTTTCCAGCATTTATTGTTTATAGATTTTTTGATGATGGTCATTCTGACCCATGTGAGGTGATACCTCATTATAGTTTTGATTTGCATTTCTCTAATAATTAGTCATGTTGAGCATCTTTTCATGTGTTTGTTGGTAATCTGTATATCTTCTTTGGAGAAATGTCTGTTTAGGTCTTCTGCCCATTTTTGGATTGGGTTGTTTGTTTTTCTGATACTGAGCTGCATGAGCTGCTTGTATATTTTGGAGATTAATCCTTTGTCAGTTGCTTCGTTTGCAAATATTTTCTCCCATTCTGAGGATTGTCTTTTCGTCTTGTTTATGGTTTCCTTTGCTGTGCAAAAGCTTTTAAGTTTCATTAGGTCCCATTTGTTTATTTTTGTTTTTATTTCCATTTCTCTAGGAGGTGGGGGGCTTGGCCATTTGACTTGCTTTGGCCAATGGAACATGAACAAACATGACATAAGTCATCCAAGAAAAAATATTTAAATGCAATTGCTTGGTTCAATTTGGTTTCTTGCTCCTTTGTCCCCTGCCATGAGGAGTCATGCCACGGTAGCTGCTTTTCTGTTAACATGAATCCTGGAGTATGAAATGGATTTGAACCCTAACCATTGCCTGGAGAAGAGCTGTAACAACTGACCTGCAGCCATTTCCATGCAACATGAGAAAGAAGGAAATGTTTTTGTAAGCCACTGAGACTTGGGGGCTGCATGTCATACACCATGCCCTAGTAAAAGCTACTAAATACATACACAGCCAGGATCCCTACCCAGGCCCTTATACCTCCAAATTTGATGCCCTTTTATCCATCACACATTCCTGTCTCTCCACTCCAGTCTGCATTAGCCTCACTGACAGATACTGATTTTTCAGACCCATGCCTTTAAGCTTTCCCCTTTCCAGCAGTCAAGACATTTTCTTTTACTATTTTCCTTAGATTCAAAATCCTGCTCTCACAGAAGCCCTTCTACCAGCTTCCATCAAATGATGAACCTTCCTAGATCACAGAGAAAAAGAGAGACTGTCATGCATGACCTCCAAATTCTCTCCTATATCCCCAGATTTATTTATACCATTGTTCATCCTTCCTCCTTGCCTCTCAGCTCACGGAAAAGGTGTTCCGTCTCCTGTCCAAGGCTGACCTTTCCACTGTTCTCTTACTCCTCCTTCAGAGTCCCACTCCAGCAATTACCTCCTCTTTTTGGTTTCTTTCATTCATTTTTCTCTCTACATTTTTTTCCCTGTCTGCCTACAAATGTGGAATTTTCCCTCTTTTTCTAAAACAAAACGGAAAACATGTTACCTGATTTTCTCTTCTTCTCAGACTACTTTTCTATTTCTCACCTTCCTTGGACACAAAAATCTTCCACAGAATTGACTCCCTCACTAATCTTGCTTCCTCACCACCTCAGTTCCTCACCATATTTGTTTCCTTGTCACGAGCTCACCAACTTTCAGATTCTGTTCACACTGCTGTGGTGAAACTGCCCATGCAGAGCACATCAACAGCTTCCTGATTGTCAAAGCCAGTGATTTCCTGTCATCCTTTGGTCAACTTGTAGGGTTCACAGACAAAATACAAAATTCCCAGTTATATGCATTATTTGGGCACACACACACATGCACACATAGGTATATAAAATTATATATATAATTTATCTGAAATGAACATTTAACTGGGCATCCTGTATTTTTATTATTAAATCTGAGAACTCTATCAACTTTCCCCTCTTCCAATCTGATCTCAGTGCAGTTACTTCTTCTTTGGAATCTTCTGTAGTCTCAGGACACCATTATATTTCTCTTCCTACCTCTGTAACTACTCTTTTTCTATCTCCTTGAGAGTTCTTCTGTTTTAATCTGGACTATAAATGTTGGTGTTCCCAGGGTTACATTTCAGCACTCTTCTCGTTCTATGTGAACTTATCCACTCTGTGGTTTCATCTCATTTATGCTGACTTCCAGATATCCACTGCCAATTTCATCGTGCCTCACAAGCCCTAAAGTGGCACACCTAACAATTAACTGGATATCTCCACTTGGGTGTCCCATTAAAATCTTAACCTCACATGCCTTAAACCACACTAGCTCCTTCCTGAAGATGGTCCTCCTCCTGTGTTTTCTATCTCAATTAAAAGCATCATCAAGCCCAGAAATTTATATAATATATATATAATATATATAATTTATATATTTTAATTTATATAATTTTATATATAATTATATATAAATTTTATATATAAATTTTATATATATTATATATAAATATATAATATATATAATTTTATATACCTATGTGTGCATGAAATCAATAATTTCATTGATTCCCATCCTGCCCTTTAGGCATCTCATGAACTCAATGACTTTCTTTATTCCTTTCCCTTGTCCCTATACCGTGAGCACTGTCCTGGCTCAGATTCTCATAATTGCTTATCTGGACAGGTGCCGTGGCTTCTCCCTGCCCACTTTCCTGGTCTTGCAACCCCTCCTGGCCATACTGTGCACTGCATCCAAGCCTATCTACTAATTCCCACTCTATCCCCTCTCCTACTTAATAATATAAGTGGCTCCTGTTGTTCATAGGATAAATCCAAACTCCTTAACATGATATTCAAGGATCTTCAAAATAGGATCTCACTCTATTCTTTCAGCTTTACCTCTTGACACATCTCTTCATGAACCCTACATCGTAGCCACGGTTGATGACTCATTATTCCTTAATCACAAACTGTATTTTGTTTGTCATACTCATGTATTTCCTTTGCAAGTATTACCAAAAAATGTTCCCATCCTCTCTACACCAACAGTCTGACCCCTCCTTCCCTACATACATACTGTGTTTCACTGGAAAAGTTTTACACACCCTGAAAAGACCAGTTGAAAACAGCTCCCCTGATCCCTTCCAAAAGGAGTTTGCCTGGGATAATGTAGCGCATGGTAATTTCTATTTCAGATTTGTCAATGAACGAGTGAGTTTTCTAAGACAGGCTCACATGAATGAATGCATCTTATCAGACTCTTAAACATAAAAGAGACTTTGGTCCTACTAGAGACTACCAGATACTTTATCTTAGTACTTAGGATTATATGGTAATAAAGAGTATATAGTTTAATGTCAACTATGGGGGTGGTTTGGCTCTGTCCTCTGTCACCTCCAGTTGCTGAGTTGCATTGACTTCTCTGGTTAACTGAGCAAGTGTCCCTCTCATCCCATCTAGCTCCCCTTAAAGCTCTTAATTTGGGCAAAGAGGGCAACAACCCAAGACAGAAAACAGGATTTGCATGATGACAAACAGGTTTATTTCTTGGGCCAACACCTTCATCAATTGGTAATGCCCTCCTAAAGTGCTAAAACCGCATTCAGATTCTAAAGCCACATCCAGATTTAAAGAGTGGCATGATTAATTAGTTTTGGCTACCATGGACCTGGAAAAATGAGTAGCACTTATCAAATACCCTTGATAATTTTGCCATCTTCTCAAGGGCATTTGAATAACTACCATCCCATTCTATAGTCACCAAATAAGCTTTCATGGTTATACTTTTAATATGAAAATGAGCTTCTTTGCCTAAAATTCTAGTGGTATTTACATGGTATTTTTGTTTATTAGAGGTTATAGCTTTAACTAGAATATTGAATTTAAAGGAAACCAACTTTTTGAGCATACAGTATTAGGCAAAGAAGCATGAGGTATAGTCTCTGCCTTCAAGGAAATCTGTCTGGATGGGAAGACATGAACCCATTAAAAGTTTTTTTAATTATATGAGCTAAAATAATACAAATAATAATGCAAACTATATCACAGTCACTGCATGGTTAATTGCCAAATGAGTGCTTTGAATTAGAACGATGGAGAGAGCATGAAGACATTAGTTATGGCCTTGATCATTCCTGTCATTAGGAGAAAATGTTGGGTGAGTTTGGGTCCTTTCTAGAAAACCTAAGATGTGAAATGCACAGCACATATATGTGAGATGCAAACACATCACGTGTCAGGATTAGTAAGATAATAAGGAGATTTTAGTTACATTACATTAGTGTTTGCTGGTAGTAATGACTGATCAATACTTTTTTTTCCTCTAAAGAGTTCCTGATTGGTTAGTCATCCTGGTGGACATTAGAAATGTTTTGACCACCCAACATCACTATATTTACCTTAATTTTCATATGGTGATACATATGGGCCTCCCCATCTCTTACTCCAAGGATAAAACTTACGTCCCAGCACCGAGGTCTAAGTCAACTCCATTCCTTAGCCGCAGCGATTACTTTGGGTGTGTGACCCACACCAAACTAGTCAGGCTCACTGGAAGCTCATTGACGAACTTCACCTGTAAGACAGAAAAGAAAGAGGCATGCACACTTCCCCACCAGGCTTGCACTCGAGAGGCTGGACTTGCTCCAGCTCCCTTTCTTTCGCACAAAGCCTGAAAATGATGGCACCACACAGAAGCAGAGTCCTGAATCCAGCTATGCCTAAAGCAAGTTCCAACTGTGGACTTTTCAATTGCATACACCAATCAAGTCCCTTTTCTTGATTACTCTATTGTGAGTTGAGTTTCTGTCATTTATAACCAAGAGTCCTTAGTGTTAAAGTCCTTAGCCTCACTTCAGTATAACATCTTGACTATAACATCTAACACGCTTCACAAAGAACATCTCACACTATCACCTTTTACTTGTTCTTCCTAAACCTGGCCATCCAGTAACATAATTCTTACCACACTTTTCTGAAGTAGAATAGGGTAAGAATTATTGATCCCAGTAGATAAAAGCATTAACTTTAACCCAAAGAAGCTGAGTTACTGTCGCTCTCAGTGGGAGTCCCCAAATTAAAACAAAATCCCTGGACTAGAGCCCAGGTCTTCCAATTCTTAGCTCAGGTTCTTTTGTTAAATCTTCCTCGACGTTTCCCCTACACTTCATTTCTGCACCTGCCAGTTTTGTAGCATTGTTCTCAGAGTTGTGATTCCTAGTTTGAATTTGGTAGAATCGAAGCACCTTCTTGGCTGACAAACATTTTGGAGGTTGTGGTAGGGCCAAGCAGATTTTGTTGATTAGCGATTCTTCACCCAGAAAATTGCCCCTATTATAGGATAATTACAAACCTATCTGATGGGGCTTAATCTGTAATGGTGATTGATGATGATGATAATGATGGTGGTGGTGGATGATGATGATGAGGTTACAGTATTGGAATGCGAAATAACTCCAAGTGGGTAGCAGGCTCTAAGGAACCAGGATCCAGAGATTGACCACATTTGCAACTAGCAGTGACCACCAATGACAACGCTTTGCCCTTAGCAGCTTTCAGCCTTGGCAGTCACACTTTGTGCTAAATTAAGATGTTCTCAGGCTGAGTGATGGAGTGTAGCATCACTGGAAATCAGACCCCCAGGTGCTGGAATCCACTGGAGCCTGGCACATAGGCTGAACCACTTGGCAGTACAACGTCCCCCTCGGGAAGCAAACTGGAAGTGAAATAAATGAACTTGACAGTGTTTGCTATTTCCAAGCATAAAACTGTTTCCCATAAGCATCACTTGCAAGACAGGAAGAGAATTCTGTCCTCTAGAGAAGGGGTCCCCAGTGAGAAGATTAGAACCTCCTGGTAGATCTCAGGGTCTTCCCAAGTAGATCTTAGATGCCAGAATGTAGCACCCTTCACCCTCACCTTATTAACATCAAGAGCTGATTCACCTCTAAGCCAGTAGTAACCACCACACACCCCATACCCACCCATCCTCCAAGCTTTGATGGGTCTCCCACAGGGAGGTCAGTTCAACTCCCTCTTCTGGCCCTGTTGAGAATCTTAATTCAAGACCTCTCCATATCATTCAAGTACCCTCCACACCTCTATCCATCCCAAATCTTCATGGAGTAATATTTACTCTTCTAGAAAGCCTGACATCCTATAACTTATAAAGGCAACCTCATTATTTGTAAGTCATTTGACCACAGTCAACTTCAAATTGGCTATGAACACTCATTCATTTATTCATTCCTTTAGCACAAATTTATTCATCACCTACTGTGTGCAGAGCTCCAACAGGTCAGAAACTGAGAGTTCAAACTATGTCAGGTTCACCAGCATAGCACGGTACCTAATCCATGACTTGGCACACAGCAACATTTAACAAACACTTGCCAAATAAATTAATAAAAGGGTTACAAGAAATTTAGCATAAAACCCTGTGTGTCAAGGAGCTTGCAGAAAGTGCCCTGCTGTGTAAAACTGAAGAAAAGGATCACTAAGATCCCACCCGACTCTAAAATTCTAGAATTCATGGTTTTAAGTCTTGTTTAGAAGATAGATGAAGATAGATAGAAGAACCTATATATCAAAAGGTTAAATGACAGAATGGGAGATGTCACAAAGCGTTCAATAATAAGGCTCATTTAAGAGATAAGAATTGAAAGTACTGAAAGTGACTAGAGGAGGGAGAGATCCCCGTGGCCTGGGGAAGGAAGTAAAAGGAGGATATGAGGAAGAGATGGGACTTGAATGAGACCTTGAAGCAAAAAAAAGCTTCTAAAAGTGATGTAACCGTTCTATTTACTTATCACGTATCTTTACATTCATCATTATTTATTGAGCACCTAATATACACCAGGCACTCTCTTTTGGTGCTAGGGGCACTGCAGTGAACAAAATGGACAAAGTCCATGCCTTCATAGAACCCCCCTTCTTATGGGGAGAGCAGATAATGTACAAAATAAATATTTAGTGGGCTGGATGGTGCTAAGTGCTATGGAGAAAAATAAAGCAGGGAGCAGGGATGGATGTTTGGAAAAGAATAGAGTGATGATCTTAAATAAAGTGGTCAGGAAGGCCTAGCTGAAAACACAGTGTTTGAGTGAAGATCTGAAGGAAATGAAGGCGTGAGACTTGCAGATGAAGAGCACTGCCAATAGAGAGAAGAGCAAGTGCAAAGGCCCTGGGGTAGAATGTGCCTAGTGTGTATGAAGAGCAGCAAAGAGGCCACTTGGCTGGAGCTGAAAGAGGGAGGGAGAGACTAATCAGAGAGAAGGTCCAAGAGGTAACATAGGCCAGATTAAGAGGGCCTCGTAGGCTATTGTGGAGACCTTTGAACCTCAGGTTGATTGACCTTTGAACCTCAGGTAACTCACGAGCTACTTGTCATCCATTCTCCTTTGCAAAGGAGGGGACTGAGGCTCAAAGAGCTGATGTGACTTACCAAGGATTATACGGAAAACAGCAGAGCCAGGATTCAAACCCAGTCCTACCTGGCCCCTTCTCCTTCACCTGACCCTACTCTTCCCTATCTCACTACTGTCCATTCATGCATCTGCATGTGCATGCTCACACACACCACATTCATACACACACACACACACACACACACACCTGCACACACACAGTCACACACACCACCCACTCCACTTTCAGTCCTCCAACGTGCCAAGCTCTTCCCCTCTCACACCTGCCTTCACAGCTGCTGTTCACTCTGACCAGAATGCTCTTCTCCCTGCTCTCCGTCTGACCAGTGCATCTTTTGAGCCTTGGTTCAAATGTAAGGACCTCAGAGAGGCCTCCCCTGACCCTCTGTTACCTTCTCTCTGAAAGCCCATGGTCCTACCTCCCTTTGTAATTGGATATTTATTTGTGGGTTAGTTTAAATTCTTCCCTCCTCCCAGGCTGTATCTCTACTCATTGCCTAGCCCAGCGCCTGGCTCATAGGAGGTGCTCAACAAACACGTACTGAATCAATGAAAAGACCAAAAGGGTAAAGAAGACAAGGTAGGAAGATCCCAGAGAGGTTTCCAGACATCTCTAGGGAAGAGAAACCAATGGCTGCAGTGAGAGAGATTTGGGGCTGTCTGTGGACCTGGATCCTTCCTCTTTGATTTTGGAATGATACCCTACAAAGCCCATCTCTGGCTGTTCCACAATCTAATATTTGGATTGGCCTTTTTTCCGTAAGAGCTCACAGGAAAACCTGAACGAATTTTTGGCCAGCCCATACATTCATCACGTGACTCACACCCCCATCCTCCCACCCCCAGCAGCCTCTAGAATGAACGTTATTTGGAGTAATTGGCCAAGTACTTAGAAAATGCTAAGGTGTATTTTTAAATGTGATTAGGACCTGTCTCTTGCTTTCTGGAAAATCACGTGAGCTTCTCAGAGATACAAAATACAATCATTAAGCACTCCTCATCTTGTCGTTACAACAAGCTTGCTAAGTTGGTTTAGGGCAAATCATAACCATCCCCATGTGACTGATAGAAAAACTGAGACTTTAGGGGTGATTAAATGCACCATCTGAGTCCAAATAGCTGTTTGGTTGCAGAGCCAGGGGCTGGTGCATTTAAACCATGCAGCAGCTGTGTCCATCTTACCACCCTGCCTCCCACTATAAATTACACATCCCTCTCCCATGCAAATAATTCATATAGTCCCCCAAACAGAAGACAGTTCTAGAAAAAAGAGCCACTGCCTTCTTGATTTGGTGTTTCACATGGTGGCAGGCAACCAGTCATTCTAACTAGGCCACAGGAAGCCTATTTCTCTTTAAGAACCCATTAGCAAGCTGGCAAAATCTCATCGCATTACCATGTAAATAATAAGGATAAATTTCCCCACCTTAGCTTCCCAGGGCTGGACCAAAGCTCTCCCCCTCTGCACATTTTTGATAACCTACTCATTCTGGAGTACCTCACAATTAAAGACAGTGTGCACCGGAAGTCAGTAATTCATCATGGAGGGGGAAAAAAAGGATGAGATAATTAACATTCTCTGGCTGGCTTTGGCCGGGAAATAGCTTGGTAAGCACAAGGACATTTTCTGGGGCTGTTTCCATCACGAGGGTAGAATAAATAAGCCGGATCCTTTTGCTCTCTGAACCTGAAGGATCATGTCAGGCTGGTTGGCCCCGGCCTTGGTTGAACTGGCTGCAGCCTTTCCACCTATGGTAAAGGAAGCTGACCAGCAAATGCAGCTGCAGGCTGGCAGGGGGTGGGTGGGTTACAGGAAGTCAGCAGAGGGTGTTTCCAAGCTGCTTCTCCTTAAGTTTCTAGCCCACACCCCAAGCTTCCACTTTTCAATTAACTGCTCTCTGATCTCCAATGTTTTTCTTCCCCGATCTCCTTTATCAAGTCTAGTAACCTCACTGAGCCTTCCTTAGTTTGCCCTGCTGTAAAAGGGGAAGATAATGCATAGCAAGGAGAGTTAATGAGGATTGAAACATCATCATTATCTTTATCATCATCATCATCACTAGCCTTTATGAATCATCTATAATGTGTCAGGTTTTATGATGTGCTAAATGTACTTCATTCGCACTATTACATTTCATGCCTGCTGGGATAAATGGCCACTCTTTAAACCCCAAACAAAATAAGCTAGAAATAGATATTTTTAAAAATTCTGTGTCACACAGTGGGAAATAAACTAATGAAACACATAACCCCAAGGGGGATGGTGCAGGCAGTTGGAGAGGGTTTGGGTATGGTTATGCATGACAGGGCCATAAATGGGTGCTGGGATATACCTAACCTTTATGGTTGACGTCAGGAGGGAAGTGGTTTCTCTGTCTCTTAAGCAAGATCAAGAGTGGGTACAGCATGACTGTGCCCTCTGGGTGCCCATCCCATGGGACCTCTGTTGGCAGCAGAGTGTCAGTCTGAGTGGACCACGGGTCTGCCCCAGTATGGCTATTCCTATATTTTATGGTGTTATGATTCTTAAGATAAAAATTTTTCTCAGCTATTACTTTGGTTTCTATGCTGATCCACTGACCACTAGCCCAGTCTCTTTGTTCCGTCTAAATTCTACTTCCTTGATCTGAGTAGTGAAATTTTGTTGGCAATTCACTATAGCAAGTCAGAAAGGAATTGTCCTAAAATGTTGGAATGCTTTAACTGGCACATGGAAAGTTGTCCCCCATATGATCCTTACTTACACACCTTAACACCTCCACAGCTGTCTTTGCCTCCTTCCCTGATGGAAGGATCATCCTCCTTCCATCTAAGGCTAATCCCTCCGGCACTTTGGATCCCACCCCCAACACGTTCCTCCTCAGAGACCTGACTGCATCATAAACTCTCCCTCTGTTCTTCATCTTCAGCCCTCCCCCAGCCCCCTAGCTGGCTCCTTCCCAGAAGCAACTAAGCTTATAGCTCTCTCTCATCTTAAAAAATAAAGTCCTGGGGCTTCCCTGGTGGTGCAGTGGTTGAGAGTCCGCCTGCCGATGCAGGGGACACGGGCTCGTGCCCCGGTCCGGGAGGATCCCACGTGCCGCAGAGCGGCTGGGCCCATGAGCCATGGCCGCTGAGCCTGCGCGTCCGGAGCCTGTGCTCCGCAACAGGAGAGGCCACAACAGTGAGAGGTCCACGTACCGCCAAAAAAAAAATAAAATAAAAATAAAGTCCTCCCTTGATCCCCCATCCTTTTCCAGCTATTATCTTATCTATTTCCCCATCAAAGCGAATGATCTAAGGAACTTGTCTCTCCTTATGTCTTTAATTCCTCACCCCCCACTATTTCTCCCTGCAGTCAGATGGGTTCCACTCCTCTTCTGCCTCTTAAACTGCTCACACCATGACTGTATTCTTGATGATCAGATCCAGAAGTCTTGCTCTGTGATGATGGACAGGAAGGGTTTCCTTCTTGAAACTCTGCTCTCGATTTCCCATCACTAGATTTTCTCATATTTCTCCAGGTCCTCCTTTTCACTTTCCTTCAAAGATTTCCCCTGAATTGAGCCCTTTCCAGGCTGTCCTAACCTCTCACTTGAAGCTGTCTTACTGGAAGATCTGATGCTATGGTCCAGTCCATTTGCCAGTGACTCGCATCATGTTCAATTCTCCATCCCAGATGTTTTCTCAACTCCTGTACATCCCCATCTGGATATCCCACAAGCCTCTTGCATTGGTTTCCTATTGCTGCTGTAACAAATTTCCACAAACATAATAGTTTAAAACACACAAGTTTATAATATTACATTTCTAGAGGTCAGAAGCCCAAAATCACTCTCAGTGGGCTGAAATCAAGGTGTCTGCAGGGCTTTGTCCCTTCTGGAGGATTCAGGGGAGAATCCATTTCCTTACTTTTTTTTTTTTTTTTTTGCGGTACACGGGCCTCTCACCATTGTGGCCTCTCTCGTTGCAGAGCACAGGCTCCAGACGTGCAGGCTCAGCGGCCAGGGCTCACGGGCCCAGCCGCTCCGCGGCATGTGGGATCCTCCCGGACCGGGGCACGAACCCGCGTCCCCTGCATTGGCAGGCGGACTCCCAACCACCGCGCCACCAGGGAAGCCCCTCTTCCTTACCTTTTTATCTTCTATAGCTGCCTGCATTTCTTGGCTTATGACTCTGAAACTTCAACTTCTGCTTCTGTGGTCATAGCTCCCCTGACTCTGACCCTCCTGCGTTGCTCTTATAAGGACCCTTGTGATTGCATTGGATTCACCCAGATAACCAGGATAATCCATCTCAAAATCCTTAACTTAGTCACATCTGCAAAATCTCATTTGCCATGTAAAGCAACATAGTCACAGGTTCTGGGAATTAGGATGTGGACATCTTCAGGCGGTCATTATTCTGCCTACAACACCAATCAAACCTCTTTCGAACCAAGATGCCTCTGTCTTAGTGATGAACCATCATCTGCCCCACTGGGCCAGCCAGAAACATGGCATCATCCTTGACTCTTCCTTTTCTCTCATCCCCCCATCCAGTTAATGAGCCTGTCCTATTGATTCTTAGTATCTCTCAACTAAATTCACTTCTTTCCACCTCTACTACTGATACCTTGGTTTGACCCATCATTACTTCTAATCTGGATTACTACCACAAGCTCTTCACTGCTACTCTTGTCTCCAGTTGTTGTCCAGAGTTTTCTTTTGAAAACACAAACATTAATTCTCCTAAAGCTCATAAAGTTCCACTACCAGGACACAATCCAAGCTCCTTAACGTAAGCCCCCTCGTGATCTGGCCTCTGCCTGCCTCATCTCCTGATACTCTCCTCTTGCTCTCTTAGCCTTTAACCACATGGAACCACTAGCAATTCCCTAATAAGGCATTTGGACATTTGAACGTGCTGGCACATCTCCCCAGCATTCCCTTTCCCACCACCCCGAAAGCTTTTCACCTGAAAATTCGTTCTTTAAAACTAGCTCACAAAAAAAAAAAAAAAAAAAAAAAAAGGCTTCCCTGGTGGCGCAGTGGTTGAGAGTCCGCCTGCCGATGCAGGGGACACGGGTTCATGCCCCAGTCCGGGAAGATCCCACATGCCGCGGAGCGGCTGGGCCCGTGAGCCATGGCCACTGAGCCTGCGCGTCCTGAGCCTGTGCACCACAACGGGAGAGGCCACAACAGTGAGAGGCCCGTGTACCACACACACACACACACAAAAACTAGCTCGGTTACCACCTCCTCCAGAAAGTCTTCCTGATGTGATAGACGGCAAAACTAGCCTGAATTCCTCACTCCTCTCTGTATTCTCACCCTTTACAAGGTGGCTGAATAGCTCCTCCAGTTAAGAGGTAGAATCTACTTCCCCACGTTTTGATTCTTAGTATGACAATGTGACTTGCTTTGGCCAATAGCAATGGGGTTTTAACAGTTGTCCCACAAAGAGAAACTTACAAAAGCATTTGCACTTTTTTGTTCTCTGCTTTCACCATGAGTGCCTGCCCAGACTAGCCTGTTGGAGGATGAGGTACCTGGAACAGAGTTAGAGCAGAGTAGACCCCAGCCAAGGCCATCACTGACCAACCAACAGCCAGTCCATGCCCACATGTGTGAGACAGCCCAGCCAGGATCAGCTGGACCAACTAACTGACCTGCAGCTGACCACAGAGATTTGAGTGAACCCAACCAAGACCAGAAGAACCAGCCAGCTAACCCAAAGACTCATGAACTAAATGAATGCTTGTTGAAGCCACTGAGTTTTGGGGTGATTTGTTATGCAGAATTATTTTGGTAATAAACTAATACACCTGACCTCCAGACTAGGTTAGGTGCCTTTTCTCTGCGTTCCCATGTCAAGCTTGGTGTACCTCTGTCATAGCTCAGCAGGTGTCCTACTATATTGCAGCTGTCTGATTACTATCTTTCCTACTAGCACACACGGTCCGTGAGATCAGGGTCTGTGTCTAATTTCATCCTCAACTTTGTATCTCAGTGCCTAGCATAGTAACTGACACACAGAAGACCCTCAATAAATATCTGATAAATAAATTGTAACAGAGCAACTATGGTATTTTTTTTGTCATTTCCTTATGGTTGAGTTGGCAGTTGCAGTTTACAGATGCTTTTGTTTATCATTCAAACTAAAGAAGCCCTCCTCCCACCCCCTCACCTCCGAAGAGAAAGAAATCAAGTGTTCAGTCTAGATGCAAGGGATAGTTTGTATAACGAGAGGGAAAGCCATGCACAAAGACAGAGGTTGGGAGTGAGCCTGCCGGATAACTGTGTTTAGCAAGAACAGAGCTTCATGAGAATCAGCAGTTAGCACAGCTGGGCTTTACTCCCAACTCAACGGCTTATTAGTGGTTTTATCCTGCAGGAATTAAATCACCTTTCCGAGCCTCAGTTTCCTCATCTTTAAAATGGGGAAAGTAGTACCAACCTTGTGGAGTTGTTGTACAGATGGACATCCCATGATATCGGCCTGGCAAAGAAACAAAGAGGATGGGAAACGAGGATGTCAGCAACAGTTATGACAGTCATTTAACACATGGGCTCCCCTGATGCTGACAACCCTGGGGATTTTAAGGATGAATTTTCAGGTAAAATGGTGATGGGGTGGTGACAAAAGGAATACAGGGTGGATCCAATCATGTGAAGTCTTCGATGTGAGCACAGAGAGACGATAGATGCCCAGTGTCCTCAACGTCCCATGACGTGATCCTGCCTCAACTCTGGGTTCTAGCCGTCTTTCAGTATAAACTTATGAGGAAGCCCCCCCGCCATAGGCCTCAGTTTCCCTATTGGTAAAATGAGGGTGGTCAACAGGATGAGCCCTACTAACTCTTCTACTAAAATAACCCATAGTTGGTCCTGTGGACTGGCTCACTCAATGCCCTCTTCAACCGCACTCTAGTGTGCAAAAACTGGAAAGCTAAAATCTATGCTTTACGGACTCCCTTTTAGCTAGGCTTCAGATGTGGTTTAAGTTCTGCCCATTAGAGGTATATGCACAAGACTTTGATCTGGAACTGAATGTAGGAGAGAGGACAGACTAAGAGACATAATTTTGCAAGTGAATGGTAGCAGAGGTAGCATGCTTCTAGGGTCAGTGGCCGTGGTGGCGAGTTTCTCATTTTGCAGCTCTGTTGGGGGCCCACTTCTGTCCTGTGACTTGCAGAGTTGTCCTCTATTCAGCCCACCCAATAATTATATGAACTATTTAATAATAATCCCCTAGCAACAAAAATAGTAATAAACACTATTGATCTATTTATTAATAAACATCCTCCTATTACAACTTACTAGAGTGGGCTCTTTTGCCTACAACTAGGACCTCTAACCAATATCAGGGAGGAGGAAGGGAAGAAGCAGAAAGAGGAGGGGAGGAGGAAAATAAGCACAAGAGGAGCAGCAATCAAGAAGGCAGCTAGGGCTTCCCTGGTGGCGCAGTGGTTGAGAGTCCGCCTGCCGATGCAAGGGACATGGGTTCGTGCCCCGGTCCGGGAGGATCCCACATGCCGCGGAGCGGCTGGGCCTGTGAGCCATGGCCGCTGAGCCTGTGTGTCCGGAGCCTGCGCGTGCGGAGCCTGTGCTCTGCAACGGGAGAGGCCACAACAGTGAGAGGCCCACGTACCGCAAAAAAAAAAAAAAGGAAAAGCAGCTTATTTATTAAAGAAATCTCTTTATAGATTTCTTAAAAGTATGGTAAACCTATGGAAAGATGTCCATGGCAAACCTATGGAAAGATGTCCATGGCAAATACTACATTTTTTAAAAATGTGTATAAATATCCAATTTTTGCAAAGAAAAAATATATACACATGCATCTGTGTATATGGATAGCAAACATTTTAAAGAACACAAACCAAATGTTAGCAGCTGTTGTTTTTAGATAATAGAATCACAAGAGATTTAAAAAATTACTTCTAATTACTTCTATAATGAGCATGGATAATAATAGATATGTCTCATTTCCCCTGGATCCCACTCTTATTCTCTAATCTTAGCTAGTAACAAGTTTATCAGATACATTAGTCCTTGCAAATGGGTACTAGACTGAATATATTACAATATCTCTGAAAATACTTTTACAGAAAAGAAAACCAAAGCTGATCCAACTTAACTCCTTTTAATGTGTTACCTCTCCCAGGTAACAAATGCCAGTAAAGCAACTAGAAAAGTACTGGTTTCAGAGTCGGAGTTCAGTTTCTAAATGTTTGGTCATTTAACAGTTGTGTAGCCACAGAAGTTTCTTCTGCAAGCCTCTTTTCTTTCATCTGAAAATTGGGTGTAGTAATAGTACCTACCTCCAGGGTTGGTATGAGGATCAAATGAGATACTACATGTGAAAAGTTTAGAACATGGCCGGGCAAATCACGCTCAATAAATATTAGCTACTATTTTTATTATATTAACATCCTGCTGTAATAGGATTCTAGTACACATATTTCTTTAATTCTGAGAATAATAAGGGCAAGTGTTTTTCTTCTGGGACGCATTAAACCATGCTGATTCTGAGTTCTGCAAGAGTGGAGATGCTGCTCAAATCATCTTTGAATTCTGAGCATCCAGTATAGTGGATGCTAATTTGAATGAGTAGGTAGGTAGTTGGATAATTTGATGAGTAGTTAGATGGATAGATGGATGGAACTATGGACGGAGACAGATTGGTGGGAGGTAAATAAATGAGTGCATTACTGGTGGGTGGATGTGGGGAGGGAGGACCTTAGGTAACTTAGTCTGTCAGATGCCTGATTGGGAAGGCAGGTGGTTGAGTGGTGGAGCAGAGGGTGGATAAATGACGGAATGGGTGGATGGGTGGGTGAGCGAGTGGATGGATGGATGGATGGATGGATGGGAGGAAGAGTCTTCGGTGGCTTCGTGTGCGGGGAAGGCCCAGATAGATGGGAAGGCTGGTAGTTGGGCAGGTAACAGGATGGATGATTGACAGATGGACAGACGCACAGAAGGCTGCTTTTCTGCCCGTCCATCACCGTAGCCCATCCGTCCTCAGTTCTGAGGCCTCGAAGCACGCAGACCGACCCTGCCAGGGCGCTCCCGAGGGGTGAGCTTCCTTGACGAGCATCCCGGCTGCCCCAGAGCTCTGAGGACCCGCAGGCCGTGGTGCTGTGACCCGCGGGGCAGTGCAGAGCGGCGTGGGCCGGCATCGCCTCCCCCATCCTCTCCAGTGCCCCGCCCACCCGCTCGCCCCACACCCCGCGGCCGAGCGCCTGGCCTTTGCCTGCTCGTCTGCATTGACGTCTGCGGCGGCGCGGCGCGGGCTCTCTGGGGTCCGCCGTGAGTTACGATGCACATCCAGCGCTGCTGCTAAAAAAAGGGCAGTGACTCACAGCGGAAACTTCCACGAGCGCTGGCGGCGCAGGGGCGGGGATGGAGGCCTGTGGCGGCGTCCGGGGCGCCGGGCTGCGGCCAGGTGTGGCTCGAAAGCACGGTGGCTAGGACCGTGGCACGGGTTCGGGAGGGAGCCGGGGAGTCCCCAGGGCCGGCAGCAACTCCCCTGCCTCAACCTGGCCGCCCAGCCTGGGTTCTACCGCTGCGAGCTCAGAGGCAGCCTTTGTGGCATAAAGAACCCCATATGGCAGGTGGCAAATGGCAGGTGGCTCACACTCCGTTCTCCTAAGCGCTCTCTTGATCTTAATTCACTTAACCCTCAAAACAGCCCTTAAGGGAGGTGACCTGTTTATCTCTCCTTTGCAGATCGGATACCAAGGCCAGAGAGAAAGGAACTTGCTAGATATGACACAGCTGGTACAACCAAGTCTCTCGATATATTCAGTAAAATTGTAATTTGATAGATACTGTGGAACTCCTCTTGCACTCCCAGGCCTGTGCTGGTGGCACTGAGATGGATGAGCATGGACCCCGCCGCGGGGAGCTCACGGATGCTCTTTCTGTGCCATTTCCACAAGTGTTTACCTGGGGGAACTCGATTCCATCCCTTTCTACTCCACAAACATTTCTGAGCCCTACTCTGTGCAGAGCACAGTGGCAGAGGGGACAGAATGACGGTCACAAAGGTGACTGTGGCAGCCTTAATTCATTCATCTGTTCATCCACCAAGTAGTTATTCAGCATCTGCTATGCTCCAGGTGAGCAAGGTAACCCTGACTGGCTCCTGCCCTCATGGAGCTTACACCCCCCGGGGAAGATGGGCGAACAGGGTGGAAGAAGTGCCACATCGAGTGCTAGAGGGACACAACACAGAGAGGGAGCACCCAGCCTAACCCAGGCAATCAAGGGAGCTTTCCTGGTGAAGCAAACTTGATGCCAAGTCTTGGAGGATAATTGGAAGTTAGGCATATGGACAGGAGGTGGGAAGAGAGTTTCAGTAAGAGAGAACAACATGTGCCTAAGCCCAGAAATGTGAGAGATCATTCTGGGTTTGAAGAACTGGAAAGCATTCAGTACACCTGCAAAGATGAGAGCAAAGGAGCAAGAGTGTTGAGAAACAGGAAGTAAGAGCCAGGTGGGGAAGGGAAACTTGCTAAGGACTTGGGACTCAGCCAGAGGGCAAACGAGCTAACAACTCGGCACACAGCCAGCTTCTTTTATGAGGAGCAGATTGATATCATTTCTATTTGTGCCAAAGAGGGCAGAAAAAAAAATGCCATGCTGATGGGAAAGGGATACCATAGAAGGCTACATGGTGGAGGAGGCACTTAGGCTGTGCCTGGTTGATAGACTTTCTGTTGAAAGGGGAAGGGGAGAGAACAAGAGGAATCATCTTGGAAGCAGGATGGATGACACAGAACCTCATCCAGCTCTTTACAGACCTTCTGGAAAGGCCAGAGAGATATTCACAGAACCAGGGCTAATGCAGCATGATACTCCTAGGCCTGAATGTGTGTGGGGTCTATGGTGTGGATGAAGTAGCCCACAATGGCACCATAAAAGCAGAAGACACAGCCCTGTTCCTTAAGAGGCTACCATTCGTTGGTGCCAGCAACTAACTAGAAAACAGAATTGCTTAAGTCTTCAACAGTATGTATGGAGCACCTGCTGTGTGGCAGTTTCTGTGTTAGGCATTAGAAATCCAGTGGAGAACAAAAAAGGACGTGGGCTACCCTCATGGAGACTAATTCTGGAAGGGAAAATATTAATGTACAAAAAGACCCAAATAAATGAATAAGACCCGTGAATAGGTATGTGGTGCTATGAAAAGGCAGGAGAGGATTACTTGATTCTGGAGAGCCCAGGCAAGAATCTTAATGGTGTTACAATTGAGCCTGGGTCTGAAAGATAAATAGGTACCAAGACAGAGAAGGGAGGGAAGGGTGACTGGGATGGAGAGTGAGGGGGAGCTTGGGACAAAATGAGGCTGGGGAGCAGGGTCTTATGAACCACCATAAGGACTGGGGAGTGTCTCCTAGCAACAGTAGAGGTCGTGAAGTGTGTATAACATGGGCAAAATTGTGGGCAACACACCTCAGGTGCTCTGGGTGTGCAGAGAGCCAGAGAGGAAACAGAGACGCATCACTTACTGACCTCATTCTTTATTCATCTGACCTCCTTTAACTTTGACAATAACTCTGCCAGTTTCTAATCTCCAGTGTCTTGATGAGAAACCTGAGGTTCAAAGAAGTTAAGTGATTTGCCCTCCTCCACAGTTTGCTAAGTAGAAGACCCAAACAACAGTCTCTGTAACCCCTGATCTTTCTAATGGGAATGAGATTAGTCTCCCAGAAGACTGAGCCAGAAGTTAGTGTAAAGTAGGACTTGGATAGCGAGAAGGGAGGTGAAAAGGCTTTCCCCCGTAAGGGCGAGTCATCAGCAGTATAGAGATGAAACAAAGAATGGCCTGAAAGAGAAGCAATGCAGGAACTGCCTACATAGAACATAATGCAGAAAAAAAGACTGGAAGGAAAAGTACAAAGAGTTTGCTGTCAGAAGCTTATCTCTAAGGGTTATGGGTCATTTTTATCGTTTAATTTTTGCTTGACTGGGTTTTCTTAATTTTCCATGATGAAAATTTGTTTCTTGCATAAATAGGGGAAGTACCAGCAGTTATATTTTCAGGGGATCACGTAAGCTTTTTCAGTTCTCATAGGCAGCATCTACATCGTATTTTTTTTTTATTGTCCTATGGAGCCCAGCACAATGCCGGGCACATAGTAGGTGCTCAATAAAATAAGCTAGTAGGTGCTCAATAAAATAAGTTAAATGATAAAATAATTTGAGGTAGGATTAAGGACGGTAGAAGGCCAAGTCTGACACTTTATTCTGAAACAAATTTCTGGCCCTTATGTCGAAAATCAATCAGCCTTGAAACAAACTGTTGAAACTCTTAATTCACCTGTAGTCACCATCATAGCACAGAATGACCATAATAACCTCAGTGTATGCTAGTCACAGCCAACAAATGCCTCAGCAAGTTTTAACTGAGCTTTTTCGGTGTGCTCAGCCCCACATAGAGTCTACTGGGGAATAGATAACAAGAGCAGTATAAACCGGGGCACCTTGCCAGAGCAAATATTGTGGTGTTGAATGATCTGGCTGCATCCAAGCAGGCGAGACCTGAGAACACTCGCTCACAAGGCTGTCTCTCCTAACCAAATGGCACCACATACTATGATGTTATAATATTAGGTTCTTAATCATGGAAACACTGGCATCTGTTTCGGCGGAAGCTCCCTCCCAGATGGTGTGTCCCACTGTTTTTGTCGTCAGGAACAGCGTGAGGTTTCTTAAATGGCTTTAAGCTTCCAAGTCATCTTCCACGTAATGGCATCCTGTTAATTAAGTGGTCCCTTTGTGATTGCATTTGATAAATATGAGATGAGAAGGGTTTATTGAGATGTTAGAAAAAAGGAAGGCAAAGCAACAGGGAGGAGCTCATGTAGGCAGAAAGGCCTTTGTGTGGGCGTCTTCCAGTGGGCTTCAAGGGAATCAGGGGCAGCTTAGGATACACAGAAGGGAGAAGGCTGGGATTCACAGACAAAGCTGCCACCTCTACCCATTAGACGTCCAGCCAGATGCACATGGTGTGTGAGTATTTCATGGCAACCGTGCTTAGCCCAGCTCTTTGCATTGAGGCAGGCAGGGAGGTGGAAGCTTTCCACATCTTTCTCAGAGTTGAGTGACTCCAGCCGCTCGCCGATGTGCAGTTGTCATTCACGCTGCCAGGCGCTGTTTTGACTCCAGTTGTCAAGATTCGAGAAGTGCAACTCCAAAAAAGGTATCTGCTTTGGAAGCAGCATTCTGTGTTCTTGGAGCAGCAGATGACTGGTGACAACATACAATTAAATATAAATGCTCGGCCCAAGAACTCAGCTTGGAGGGTTGGTGAAGTTTCAGGTCTGACTTGTTAAACTTAGCTTTTTCCAAAGACTGGGCAATGTTCTCCAAAAACAGCACTCCAGGGAATCAGGCCTAAAGATAAGTGGAGGCTTCAGTTGAATATAGAGCTCTGTCAGCCAGCCTCCTGTCTTCAGGCAGACATACATCAGCTGCAGGCTAGAGAAAAGATTCTGTGATACCTAATGACTTCCTCGTCTTGCCTACTGGTTCAATCTTAGTTCAGCTGTTCATGCAAGGAATGTCTATGAGGTATCTTCTAGGAGGAAGACATATATCTGGGATGTAGTGACTGGACTGCTGTGCTCCTGCCCTTAGGAGCTTTACAGTCAGTCAAGCTCATGATTCTGTGAGCACTTGAGGGCAGAGGCTTTGGCCTTGTTACTCCCAACCCCTAGCCCAGTTCCTGCTGCATAGTAGGTGCTTAATAAATGCTTGCTGAATGACTGCATGAATGAGTCCTACTTCCCACCCCCTCCTATAGTTAGTATTGTTCTATATCTTTCTTAACTTTCTCCTCCCGCGCTCATTAGTACTTATTTTTCTGGCTTGGGTGGCTATAAAGAACAGCTGTTTCTTAACTGCGGCACTCTAATACTTGGACATTGTTAGTAATTCACCTTTTGGCCACCACTCTTCCGGTTCCCTCTGGTCTTACCCTGGTGTCAGCATCTGCTCTTGGTCACCTGTACTAAGAAAAATAATTTGTTTTGGCATCTAGTGATCCATTACAGCTTGCAAAGGTTTTTACTTGTTAATGTAAAGTACAGTTTCAAGGACTGTGGGAGAACCCCTAATAAGCCACAGTATCACCCAGGCTGCACTCACCCAAATACTGCCCCTAACCCCAACTCCCTCAACCTTAAAGTCCAGCATCAGCAAATTTAAACTTTCATTCCACGTTAAAATAAGATTTAGAAAAAAAAAATAATAAGATTTAGAGACTACCTCTCCTAAAACGGGCATCACGTTGATAATCACATTTTTTAACACGGTAGTGTAAATTATACAAGGTCCTATGCTGAAGGTGGATTATAACACAGAGGAAAGCTGGAAAAGCACAGGAAAGTCCGGATAATTGGCTCTATCCAGACCTGCCCAGCCACAAATCTCTGAACCATAGTAGAGCGGTTCATCAGTTACTAACATCTTTTTATTAGTGCTATTATTATTACAACAATTACAACCGCTACTACCATTAGTGTGCTTCTTCTATGTAAACATTAGTCCAGCAAATTTCAGCTTCCTTTGTGACAATGTAAGCTCAAGTGTCAATTATGTTTTCACAGCTATTCATAACGAGGCTGATCCTTTTGTTTTTACTAAGTGTCAACAGATGTTCTCTTAAAATATTCACAAACTGTATCAAAGGGAAAGGTTTTGATGGCTAGTTAACTTAAACAGAACTGGAACTAAGAGGAAAGGATTTCTTTGGGGGTAATAAGCACAAGATAGAGTTGTGGTCTAATAGAGACACGTGTCTTTGTCTCTTAACCAGTTTCTTCTCCTTCCCATGGAGGGGAGACCCTCAGTTCAGTGGCTGATTTTGGAGGACTTTGTAAAAACTGGTTAAGCTCACTGTTACAGGTTCCAGTGATGAGCCAGTAGCATCCTTGACTCTGAGCACTTCCCTCCCCTACAGGGAGGTTCCCCTACCTGTTCTTCACCATGGCAGCCACCACCGTACCCCAGGGTGGCTGTCTCCATTTCACACAGCTCCCCTGTAGAAGAAAGCTGATAAGAGGCTTTCTCACTGGTCAGGTGCTCCTTTCTCCTATTCATTACCCAGTCCATTTGCCTGGCTTCTGATCTCCTACCTTCCGAATTCCATATATTTCTTGACTCCTCATCCCTGGTCTGCTTGGATTTCTCTCCTCCAGATGTTCCTTCAATACATGCTGCCCTTTTGCCTGGTTCCCCCTAGCTTCCTACCTAGTCTCTGTAAGCCATCATGACCATGCCTCCCCCCACAGAAGAAATACAGAGGATGTAGAGCCTTTCCCAACACCCCCTGGAAATGACAGAACTTAGCAGTCTGGCTGAAAATTGCTGGGCAAGAAATAAGTCACAACTTGCTGCAAGCAGGGCCTTGCTCATTCTTGTTATCCAG
The DNA here is from genome assembly GCF_949752795.1 of Hyperoodon ampullatus. Taxonomy (NCBI): domain Eukaryota; kingdom Metazoa; phylum Chordata; class Mammalia; order Artiodactyla; family Ziphiidae; genus Hyperoodon; species Hyperoodon ampullatus. The sequence goes on from NC_136917.1 coordinate 4,523,098, forward strand.
TCCGTGGCCTAAGCTCTTCCTCACATGATCACAGCTACACTCTGATGCTTCTTTTTTATCCTGACCGGCCTTCCTGGTAAGATGGAAGACACTGAAAATGGAAAATCCATAGAAGTAGAGTTTCAACTTCTCCCCTCAGCTTTGCTCACAGGGACACAATTTCCTCCAGAAGTATGAAAGAGAATGTTATTTTTTTTAATAGACTTTGTTTTTTAGAGCAGTTTTTGGTTCACAGCGAAGTTGAACAGAAACACAGGGTTCCCGAATCCCCCCATCCCCCCACATGGCCATCCTCCCCCACTATCAACATCCTGCGCCAGAGTGAACAGTTGCTACAGTTGATGAACCTGCATGGATACATCCTTACCATCAAAGTCTGTCGTTTACATTAGGGCTCATTCTTGGTGTTGTATATTCTATGGGTTTTGACAAATGTATACTGACATGTACCCACCATTACAGTATCATGCAGAAGAGTTTCACTGCCCTAAATATTCTCTGTGCTCCACCCGTTCATCCCTCCGTCCCCTGTGACCCCTGGCAACTACTGATCCTTTCACTGTCTCCATAGTTTTGCCTTTTCCACAATGTCGTATAATGGGAATCGTACAGTATGTAGCCTTTTCTGATTGGCTTCTTTCACTTAGTAACATGCATTTAAGTTTCTCCATGTCTTTTCATGGCTGGATAGCTCATTTCTTTTTGGCACTGAGTAATATTCCATTGTCTGGGTGTATCACAGTTTATTGATCCATTCACCTGGTGAAGGACATCTTGATTGTTTCCACGTTTTGGCAAGCATGAATAAAGTTGCTATAAACATTCATGGGAAATGTTTTTAATTATATTTCTAATCAATGATGACTTCCAGATGAGCAAGGATGAGGTACAACAAACATACGTGGCTCAGTAAGTAGGATACGTAGTCAACCCCAAGCCTCCCAAACACCTGTCCCCAAATTGTCTGTAGATAAATCTCTCAAGGAGTTTATAGAAGGCATAGATTTTTGAGCCCCACTCCCAAAGCCTGATTCAGTAGGACTAGGAAGTCACCAGGTAGAAGGAACATGGGCTTAACCTCCAAAAGGAAAGAGGCAATGGAACGTTAATATCTCACTTGTACCGGAGAGAACTATGTACAGTGAGGAGTTTGGCGACGAATAACCACAACTCATCTGATGGAGACATTGTGTTCTTCTCTGAGCCTCTTGGGGAAATGACATGGTGGCTAAAAGAATTGTTGATATGTACTATCCTCTCCCATTAAAAGGAGCTAAAAAAGCCCTGGGCACCGAGATGTGAACTCTTTCCTTCAGGGTAGAGTGGAGCCACTAAAAATAGCCTTGGAAAATAAGGAGTTGTAGAGGTTCAACAAGGGAAACAAATCAGAAATAAATTTGGCACCAAGAGAGAAAGGAGGAGGAGGAGACGAACTCTCACGAGAAATAGGGAGAAAGAGGTGATTAGTTGGGGTACCTAAAAACAGGTACATCTTTCCCACCCACAGAGCTGCTGGCTGGCATTCCTCCAGCGTAAATCAGTCCCTCCAGAGCAGAGGCAGATGAGTCAGAGGATCAGCCAGGATAAGCTAGGTTTTGCCAGGGTAACAAACAACCCCTCAAATCTCAGAGGCTTCAAAGCACAATGGTTTGTTTCTCATTCCTGTTGTCTGTCCAGTGTGGGTTTCCTAGGGGCTGTGCTCCTTGTCATCAGTCAGGGACCCAGGCTGATAAAGGCTTCATCTCCCCGAGTGCTTCCAGGATCACTACAGGGGTCAGGGGTCGCTGCACGGTTGGGCACTGACAACTGAATGCACCAGCCTGGAAATGATGCACAGCACCTTCACTCGCGTTTTATTGGCCAGTGCAAGTCACATGGCCCTGCTTGTGTTGAAGTGGGATAAGGAAGTGAAGATATACCATGTGTCCAGGAGGAAGAGAATGAGAAAAGGTGTAAACAACTCTGCTGACTATTGTAGTCAGATAAAGGGGCTGCGGGAGGGCGGATGGGGACAGTGGAGGGAAGTCTCCTTGGAGCCACCAATTTGCAACTTGATTTTCATCTCTGTCTTTACTAATCAAGAGGAACAGCCTTATCCAATGTCCCTGAGTGTGTCCTGAGCCTTACTTCCTGCCTGCAAGAAAAAGGACAGTGTAGCAGTGAACAGCCTGGGCCCTGGAGTCAGGCCAACCCGCATTCATGTCTGGAACCTACCAGTTGTGTGACCTTGGGCAAGTTAGGAATCTCTCTGGACCTCACTTTCCTCAGCTGTATAAGGTGGATGACAATAGCACCTACCTTATGGGGTTATTGTGAGGATTAAGTGAGATCATACAAGAAAAGAGTTGTAGGCCAGAGCTGCTTAAACTAGGCTGTGCCAGCAAACTACTCAGGGAGCTTGTTAACATGTATTTGTGATTCAGAGGTCTTGGATGAGGCCCGAGATCTTGCATTTCCAACAAGCTCCCAATGGTGCCTATATTGCTGGTTCATGGACCATCCCTTAGTAGCAAGGATTTTAGATCAGTGTCCAGACATGGTAGATTATTCTTAAAACTGGATTGAGAGATTGCAAAGGTTCTGCTGCCCCTGCCCTCGATGAATGGAAATTACAGCTGCTTGTTGGTGGAAGTGTCTGTGTCTGATGCTTCCACAGACAAATGTTCTATATGGAGGTTGATGAGCGGGTGCTAGAATCGGGAGGCCTGGGTTGGTATCCAAGTTCTGCTCCTCAGCAGCTCTGTGGTTTGGGTGAGTTTTGGAAACTCTCTGAACATCTGTATCTAATCTGTAAAATGAGCATAGTAATACAGATCCAGCATTTGTCATCTGTGATTCCACAATCCAAAGAGCTCTGAAACTGTAAGTTTCTTCACTGTTTGGCACACTGTGACCTGGCCGGAAAAGCTGACATATATTGACATGAGGCTGTTTACAGCTTTTATTTTATGCCTCTTATGACTATTTCTGTGTTTCATCACAGAAATATGAATGGGTTTGATAATTAAACACTGCTGCAGATGCTGCTGGGCTTAGAATAACATATAGCAGGTGTACCATTTCGCTTTCTAACAACTAAAAAACTGATTTCCGAAACACACCTGGCCTCAAAATTTTAGAGCAGACACTATGGACCCGAAGGGAAGGAAAAAGCACTTGTAAGACACTGAGCACCATACCTAACACAGAGTAAGTGCTCAACAAACAGGAGTTATTACTGAAGTTATTGTTCATCCCGGTGCTTCCCTGGGGCAGAGGGGAAGGGAATTCAGGAGGCAGGGTCTGTGGGTCCCCTGAAGATACATAGGACAGGATCAAGTTTGTCCCTGTGTTTTTAGCCCTTTGACTTGTCTTCTGTTTCCTCCTGAAAAATAAAAAAAATGCATGGAAATGAATGTATACCATGAGGGTGCAGACAGCGAGATGGAACAAAAGCAAGACTCAGGCAGGTGGAAAGGGTTCTCTCCTGTGCCCACAGAAGCAGCTGGCAGGAACTCAGCTTCATAGGCAGCCAAGGACAGTTGCTTTCCTTGAGGCCTCTTTGAATATACTGTTGAAGAGTGTCACTTGAGCAAAAGACTCCAGTCCTTACCCTGCCATTCACCTGCTGGGGGCACTTGGGATGCCTTCATCTTCACAGGTCTCAGCTTTCTTATGTGACAACCGGACAGTAATGCAATCCCGGCTCCAACTGCCGTATTGCAGGGGCCACATTAAAAGCGGTCCCAATGTTCATTGCAGCACTGTTTACAATAGCCAGGACATGGAAGCAATCTAAATGCCCATCAACAGAGGAATGGGTAAAGAAGATATGGTACATATATACAATGGAATATTACTCAGCCATACATAGGAATGAAATTGGGTCATTTGTAGAGACGTAGATGGACCTAGAGACTGTCATACAGAGTGAAGTCAGAAAGAGAAAAACAAATATTGTATACTAACGCGTATATGTGGAATGTAAAAAAATGGTATAGAGCAGGGGTCCCCACCCCCTGGGCCGCACAACAGGAGATGAGTGGTAGGCAAGCAAGCGAAGCTTCATCTGGCACTCCCCATGGCTCGCGTTACTGCCTGAACCATCCCCCTATCGCTTGCATTACCATCTGCACCATCTCCCCCCCTACCCCTCCATCCGTGGAAAAATTGTCTTCCACGAGACTGGTCCCTGGTGCCAAAACGTGTGGGGACTGCTGGTGTAGATGATCTTATTTGCAAAGCAGAAATAGAGACACAGATGTAGAGAACGAACGTATGGATACCAAGGGGGAAGGGAGGGGTGGGTTGAATTGGGAGATGGGGATTGACACATATATATACACTTTGGATACTATGTATAAAATAGATAACTAATGAGAACCTACTGTATGTCACAGGAAACTCTACTTAATGCTCTGCAGTGACCTAAATGGGAAAGAAATCCAAAAAAGGGGGGGTACATGTATACGTATAGCTGATTCACTTTGCTGTACAGTAGAAACTAACACAACATTGTAAAGCAACTATACTCCAATGGGAAAAAAAAAGCGCTCACAGATGTGAATGCATTATGAAAGGGAAAATCCGTGTTCGCAGGTTGAGTATAATTATTCATTTGACTACAAGCAGGAGATCGGTGAGAGGACTGACATCACACAGGGAACACTGGTTAGCACATTCTTTAATCACACTTCTGCTGTCGACTCTAATGGCATTGTTATTTGCACTTGGCTCCCTCACCTTTGTCACAGCCATTTGTGCTTGTCAATTGAGGCCAGCGTGATTGAGTTTTCAGAAGATTAACGGCCCCATCATTGCTTATAGACAACCGAAATCAAGGCTTATAGACAACCAAAATCAAGGCTTATAGACAACCAAAATCAAGGCTTTTGGATACTGTTGTTTGGACTAACACAAGACAATTATTTGAAAGAAAACAAGTATAAGCAGGACACAGGTTTGAGATTTGTCCTCCCCACTTCTGTCTTTAGCTGTGTCTGCAGACTTTTTGGCTAATGACTTCCTCACCATCCTCACGTTCCATGTTAGGAGCACTGGCTTTGGGGTCAGACAGACCAGAGTGAGACCCAGTCCACTGCCTTGCTGTGTGTGGTCTGGCAACTCGCTGAACTCTCCAAGCCTCAGTGTCCCCGTGTTCAGTATTCCTAGCTCTTGGAATAATTAGAGCTAGCTGGCATGTGTTTTTGTAAGGTTTAGGTATATAGATAGGATGTTAAATTTAAATTCCTCCTGTTGTCTCTAAAATTCAGTTATATCTCCCACACAGAATACAATAAACGGTAAGTACTCCCATATGCTAAACAGGGGTGCTAGTTCCCTGGAGCAGATTTAATTTAAAAAGTAGGAGAGCAGAACCATTTCAGCAAAAGAATCCCATGAACCAGCAATGGTAAAGAAGACTGGAGGTTCAAAGGGTGTTGGAAGAGTCTAGAAAGGGATTTTGTTGGCTGTTCCCCTCCCCAGCTCAGGAGTGTCCCTTCAAAACCCAAATGTGTTGGAGGTGGGAGTGCAGCCAAGAAAAACATTCACAGAGATTGGGGATGCCTAGAAGAAGCTGAGGCAGGCACTTACACCTGGCCGTATCTTCACAAAGGTGCGGGATCACAGGATCCAGTGCTGTTTTGGGGCTAGGGCCAAGAACAATGGGAGTACTCCTGGGATAGCATGGCATGCTTTTGGTGACATTCGTGACCACAGAGGCTGCTCTACAAAAGACAGGATGTTGGGTGGTGATACACACCACACTGGGGCCAGGAGATAGGACTTGGTAGACAACAGCCTACCCATTGCTAAGGCAAGAATGCATGAGTTTCCCATGGGCCAAGGGGATGCTGCAGAAGCCAGCAGAGCCTGAGCCCTCATGATGGGCCCCCAGCAATAAGATGCTCTAGCACAGACAACCAGGACAGGAGCTAAGAATGTCACAAGAGGTCAGCCTGAGTGTACAACCAGAGCCTCTGAGAATCTCCAAGTGTGCCCATGAGGCCACCAAGCAGGCACCTGCCAAAGAGGGCACTGATGACTGATTCCAGCAGCCCTGTAAGAGGGTCCCTTTTCCCTTAATCCCCTCCTCTACCCTGACTCAGAAAAAGCCAGCCAGTCACAGGGACAGGAAAGAAAGTTAAGTGATAAGAGATTACAGTCCCCCACAATCCCCACTGCAGGTCCCTGTAGTTAGAGTTGGAGAGGTTGGCGGGGGCGGTGGCGGAGTCTGAATGAGATGGGATATTGAAGTTCTGATCTCACCTCAAGGGGACCATTTAATACCTGAACTGAGTGTGAACAAACAAAACAGAACTTGTTTTCATAATTTAAACTGATGAGAAAGCAGCAGATGGAACTGTCCAAGATGTCATCCAGGGGCTGGGTGGGAGTCTGCAGAGCATTGGGGGTGCAGCCTTTGGAAGGCAAAAGACATCCACTGCTTGGTTGTGCCTCCCTTGAGTTCAGCCCACTCAGTAAATTGGGTACATATGTCAAGTGCTTAACTCAGGCACTGCAGCCTGGCTCAGCTGTTAGATGACAGTGATTACTACTATTATCTTTATTTTAACATTTATTGCAAACTGATTTAGACCTTTTAGTCAATGTACAGAAACACAGTACGCCTAGTAAGTGAGAGGAAGGAGATATTTCTTATTCTGCTTTAAAAAATTTAGGAAGCTCCTGTCTTCACCGGCAAATTCAGAACTACCTGCAGAATCAGGTTGCTGTGCAGCCTGTTGATATATTGTAATTGAGAGCTGCAAAGGCCCTTCTCACACCTCAGAATATCATGGCGATGTTGTGTCTGTCACCAGCTTCAGCCACAGAGTTGGAGCGAGAGGTTACTGATGTGACTGGTTATCTTCCCAACTCCTGGTTAAGGTGTAATGAAAGTCGGACACTGTGGGCGTCCCATCAGAACATAGTCCCGAGCATGAGCCTTCCTCTTATTGTCCCTCATCAAAATCTTGCTGTCCTAGTGCTCATTTCCTTCTGGCCCTGCTCTCTGCTTTCCTAGCATGTCTGATAAACCAAGCAGTTTGTTGACAGAGCTTCAAGAGGCCAAGGGCCTAAATGTGAAGCCTTGCTCTGCCGTTTACTGTCTGGGATCCCTGGGCAGTTTTCTTCCTTTCATCTGGCTTCTGCATTTACATCTGTACAACGGGAATTATAGTGCCTGCCCTGTTTATCTCACAGGGCTATTCTGGGGTTCAGTTGCAATTGTGGATGTGAGAGGGCTTGGAAACCTTTAAAGCACCATATAAATGACCTTGAGATGCTCAGGAGTCCTCATTAAGGCCAGATAACACTCTGCACGTGAATAGGCTGGACCCCAGTGGACTTCAGAGGTGGGAAATCTAGCAATGTGTTAGGGTCAGTATGAAAAGCGTATTTGACAAACCTCAGTCTGTCCCACGCACTAATTTAAGATCCAGTGGTGTTTCTGACACTAAAATCCCCCTAGACTCAGTGTTTATCTGGCCCACTCCAGGATCTGCCCAAAATTTGCTGTTAAAAAAGAAAATAAAATTACTATCAAACTATGAGGCTTCTTTGGAACGTTTTCCTTCTTTCATGTACACATTGCCTGGGCTGGGCACTCAGTGCCTCTGCAACAGTCAGCACTGTGGCTCAGCCTAGCCCTCCTCCTCCATGAGGGATTGCGATGTATTTGACGCCCCAGGGCAGGTCCCCTCGCTTACAGATCTGGTCAGACTCACCTGTGCAGCACACTGGCCCAGAATTTTCTGAGAAGAAGCCTTTGTCTTCAGTGCTGACAAGCAACACGAACTCTCTTAAACCAAGAAAAACATTGCCATAGGCCCCCAAGAGGTAACGTCCAAGTCCAGAGTGGCTCCAGTCTGAATCGAGCAATTAAATCTGCGTCTGCCCCTACCCAAAACCTCAAAAATGTTAACATCTTGCACGTGTCAAGAGGGTTATTTATAAAACTATTTGCTTGTCAACCCCAGGAGGACATTCTGTACTTTTTTGCTGGAATACTGTATATTTATGAACTGTGGCTTGAAAACTAGGAGGAATATTTATACGTGAAAAATTCTATCAGCCCCGCCCACCCCCACCCCAACCCCCCCGCGCAGCACAGCCTGCATTCAGTCGCCGTCGTGCGGTGACTGGGCAGGGTTCTGGTGGAGAGCTAGTCCATGGCTTGCTGCAGCAGGGAATGAATTCCAGATGTGCGCTTCTTCAGGGGAAGGATTTCAGTTTGAGATATTTTAGATCAGAGACTTGTTTTCTTTCTCTCTCTCTCGTTTTTTACTCTAGTGAATAATTAGTCTTGAACATTAAGAACATGCAGTCTGTTTGTTGCCTCCTGCACTTGATGCTTTAGCACCATCCCCCGACCCTGCAAAGTCTCCCAGCCTTCTGATCTCCCAGTTTAGATCTGGTTATCTGTTCCTAGTGTGTGACACACAGAGAGCCGTTTGGTTGGAGAAGAGAGGGCTTGGCATGATGTGGGGTAGACTCTAATCCAGGACAGTAAAATACCTGCGAGAGACTTCTGACACCATTCTTTCCCAAGGACTGCCTCTGCGGAGCTAGCCCACCTCCATCGTGTCCCCGTGGTCAGCTTCATCAGCCATAGGGTCTTCTGCTGACAGGGATGCTGAGCCCATCCAACATCACAGCAGATTTCTTGCTCTCTCTTGAGCAGTGAACTTATAATTCATTTTTCTGCTCTCTTCAAGATTGAAGGACCCAGAGTGGGAGTGGTCTGTAAGTGTGTGTGTGTTGTGCAGTGACAGATAAAAGAACTTGTATCTGAGAACCTAGAGAGACCCGAAGGAACAGAAAAATCTGCACACACAGAGGATGACATGTGCGATTGATCCTCATGCAGTCTCTGCAATGTTTTCCATAGCTGTAATGCCCATATTTTTATTCTTAAAAGCCTTTGAACCTTGATTAAGGGCTTATTCCTAAAAGTCTTGAGCTGTAATGTTATACACACCTGGTAGGTATACTTGGAGATACAGTGACATCCCTTTAGCTAATTTCCTTAACACACTGCATAATAGTAATACTGTTATTATCATATTACCATTTATCAAGTATTTGGCATTTAGCACACTCTATTTCCAGTTCTTAGAAATGGCAAAGATTTTATCACCCTTATTTTACAGGTAAAAAAAAAGCTGAGCCATGGAGAGGTTAAGTAGTTTTCCAATAGACACATGACTGATTATAAGTGGAACTGGTGTTTGAACCCAGAATGTGTTGGCTCTGTGATGGGAGAGAAAAGAGATAAGTTGGAGGAAGAGGGGAGGAGGGGGAGTTGAAGCATAAAACAAAACCATCAACCCTTGGGAGTTGGGTGTTGTTAACCCCAGCTGTCCTTCCAGCCTCAGTTGACCTCCGTGAGTGAGTCACACTGTCCTTGTGTGGAGGGCCCCAGTGTATACATCCAGGGGGGCTCAGGGATGGGAGGTCTCCGTGGGGGAGGACTTGGGTCATCCTTGGGCTTTTTGGCAATGGAGACATCTGCAGATCCAGCAGGGGGTTATTCAGGGCCAACTCAGGAATTTAAAATCCCTGCAAGCTTCTGGGGCTGGTCACTGGGATTCACACTCCCCCAAGCATCTCTCTAGGCCAAGGTCAGGGCACAGAATCAAGCTGTCTCTCTACTCGTTCCTCCCTTGCCCTGGGCTTAGCCCAACCCACCCACAGTTGGCACCTTGCCAGCAGGGAACAATGCCTTCTGGGGGAGCCAGGTCCTCAGGCCACAGTCCAGGCTTGGGAGGCAGTGGGAGGCCCCCCAGGGGTGTGAGGGCAGCCCAGGCTGTGAGTCCCAGGCCTGGGCATGGGCACAGAGCCAGCGAGCTCACTTAGAGAGCAGTGGACAGGGAGGGCCAACTGCTTGAGGAAAGACCTCAGGCAGCCTCCAGACCTTGGCAGGGAGGAGGCTGTGCCTAGAGGCTCATCCAAACACAGTTCGTTTCATGGAGTCACCAAATTTCCGAGTCTCCACATCCTTATGAGACCATGTAATTGTGTCACAAAAGCCCCATCCATAAAGCTAAGCCCCAGGCCAGATCTACTGCTCATTCTGCTGATGTGTGAATTTAAACATATCTCTTGACACCTGAAAAATGGAAAGAACACTTTATAATCTAAGAAAGATCAGAATATAGAAGTCACGTAAGATAGAAGTCACGTATTTGAGCTGTTAATTTAGACAGTCTCAAGTCTCATTCACTTCTTGGGTATGTGTCTTTGGATGAGTTACTTAATCTCAGTTTCCTAGTCCGCAAAATGGAAATAATGAAATGCATACTCTATAGAAGAGTTGTGAGGATAAATGAGAACATGAGTATAAGCAGATTTGGCCCCTGGCACTTCAGTGCTCAATAACTGTGAGCTTTTTTAAAAAGTCCTATTAATTTAACTTCCTGGAAACAAAATAAAACCACAGGAATGGTAATGTTCTTGGGACACTGTATATTACTGTGAGGAATTATGAGTCCCTATATACAAGGAGGTAAATGAAATTCAGAAATATTACCAGATTTGGCCAAGCTGCATAGCCAGGCATCACTGGTTTGGGAAATAAACGCACATCAGAGATTATAAGAAAATGGCTCCCCAGCTGACCTTACTAAAGGAAAGTTTATTTGCTGGGGAGAGAGGAGTGCAGGTGGAAGAGGTCAGGAAAGGGAGGGATGCTCTCGATGAGGCCATTCCATGACCATGTAGGTGTAGTTAGAGCTTACAGGAGGATGAGGCCTCCAGAATGTACCTTTGCCAGGCACCCAATAGCCCACCCTTGCACAAGGCCACCGCCTAAGGGAAGAAGGCCTGCTACAAACTGGGAGGAATTCGTTTTCCAGATTTGGACTGTATCCCAGCCAGTGGAGGCTAGTGGGAAAAGCAACTGCACTGAAGGCAGAGAATCCTAAATCCAAATCCTCTCTTAGCCACTTCCTCACTGACCTCGGACAACTTAACCTCTTCTAACCTCTGTTTCCCCAGGCTTTAAAGTTGTAGATAATAAATGCCTGTGTCTCTGGTTTTTTGTAAGGATTAAAAGAAGTAAGTAGTAGGCGCCTTCCTTCTCCTCCCGATTCACCTCAGTGAAATAGGCTAGTGGACATATCTTGGCAAATAAGAGAGCTCTCCCCCATTGTTAATGGCCTGATGGCTGAGTACTAGATACTGGGAGACACGGGGTCAACTTCGGTCCCCGTGAAGATGGCAGAGTGAACAGAGGCAAGAAGCCCTGCCCCCTCAACGTTAGAAATACCAAGCTAAATATTATTTTTAATTTTTCACAAAATGTATTGGCTGAAAATCAGGAAAGAAAATCTCCAGTTGCCAGGAATGAAGAGAGAAGACGAAATTCTTTAGATGTAGCATGTCTCACAGGGGGAGGGGAATTGCAGGCTTGGGTCTGCATGAGGAACTGTGGAAGCCATGGCTGCCCAGAACAACGATGTCAGGACTGTGTACAATCCTCCGTCAACAGAGGGTCATTTTCTCTGGCGTGCTACTCTGACAGAAGCAGGAAAGTAGACTGTAGAGGATTAATCCTGAAATAGCCAGAAAATTCCTTTACCCAGAATTCCACACTCTGCTGTTTTCATTTAGTCGAGGTTTTACCATGTATATCAGGAAATGATTGTGCTGACTTTTCCTTTTATCCATAATCACACAGCGTGTTCCGCCATTTTTCTTTTCTGTATTTCTCAGCCCCTTTGGAAAGGAATAAGAGACCCGCCCCAGGCAAGAATGCAGTAATCTTACTGTGGCTTTAAGGGACCATGAGGTTCTTTCCAGTGCACCATTCAAAACGATTTCCAGGAGGAAGAACGGAGACTAGGACGTTTGGGATGGAGGGCATACATGAGAGTCAGAGAGGGAAGGTGGAAGGGGGTAGATGGCAGTTTGGTGTGGAGGGAGGGTTGTTCAAAAGAGGGAAAGGCCTGGGGTTCAGGTGAGCGGAGGACACTACCAAGGGCTCCATCTGAGCCACCCTGGATTTGCCAGTCCTCACAGGATCCGAGGACAGAATGATGTGATCTGAGCCCTGAAGGGAAGAGAATTAGAGTTAGCAAAAAGCTCTGTAGCTACCCAGGAAATGGATGATTATTAGGGCCATGTGGGTTTAAGATGCTAAAGAAAGACTCACTCAGAATATATTCCTACAGAGGAGAAGACGGCAAATGCTTTCTTATAAAAGAACATTGCTTTTAGATTCGTAAAAATGCCCCCAATTTAAATCTCCAGCTGGTAAAACGTTTCCGAGTCACTGATGTTGAGAGTCGAATAATGAAAGTAAAATAAAAGACAGCTGTACCATTTACTAGTGGCATGGCACAAGGATGTCACTTCTTTTTTTCTGAACCCAAGTTTCTTCACCTATAAAGTGGGAATGATAATAGGACCTACTTCATTAGGAACATTGTGAGAATTAAATGAAATAATGCATTTAAGTGTGTATGAAGTACGGTGATGGTTCATCCTAAGCCCTGTGAATGGCTGTGGTTTGGGCAGGGCTGTTTTCCCAAGATGCCCGTCAGCAGTCCTGGGACCTTAGATGACTTTACTTTGCAAGTCTGAGTTTGCAGGTATAGTGGTCAAGTATACAAGAGCTATAGTTTAGACATTTTGAGATTGGATCCCAAGTCTGCCGTTTTCCAGAGGCGTGAGTTGGGACATATTATGTATCCTCAGTGAGCCTCACTTTTTTTTATATACAAAATGGGGGTGATGACAGTACCTACCTTAGCCAACTCTCAAAAGGTGGTTACTATTGTTAGTATTACAAAGGCAAGGTCCTTCTTCTGCTTGGCTTTCCCTCAGTGGCCTATAAAGAAAATAATCACCGTACTCACTGCAGGGAGTTTGCACTCGGTAGGTCAGCGGCCAGCAGGCAGACTACAGTGACAAAAGGTATAGAGCCTCTCATCTGTACAGATTTGATTCTCCACAAATTTACCAGGTCAAGAATTCCAGATAAAGTTTTTCAGCCTTCACCTGCAGACCATGAAAAATATGGGGGGGATCCAAAGCACCTTCATAAACTGCATATTGTTACCAGAATAAAAACTAGGAAGAGACATCCATTTGGGGAAAAGGTTACAATAAAGATGCTTGGATTAGAAAAAAGCACCTACTCCTCAGGTTCACAAGAATATCCCTTCAGTGAAGGCAAAAAAGAAAGTGGTTAAACATGTGATAAAAATCAAGTCCCTGTTGAGGTGATGGATTCATGGGTGTAGACATATGTCAAACTTAGCACCATATGCTTTTCAAATGTGTGCATTTTGTTATATGTCTATTATACCTCAATAAAGCTGTTAGAAACAAACAGACAAACAAAAAAAGAATCAAGTCCCTGAAGTTGCCACAAGGACTTCCAGCAAAGGAGGACATGTGTAATGCCTGCCTCACGAACACTGGAGAATTAGTAGTGCATGGCATCTAAACCCTGTGGACCAGGGAGCAATTAAGTCCTAATGCCAGAGCATTTCAGATTAAAAAATGCAAATCATCTTTATTTAAAGATGGTGAGAAAGTGTTTCTATTAAAATATATTTTAAATACAAAAAAAAAAAAGGCAAGTTCCCGATTGGTTTACCTTCCCTTTGCAGATCTGAGCTCTTGATGTACTCTAGGTAAGACCCAAGTGGTTGTCCTTTTCTTACTGTCATTTGTACCTTTCCTCCATCCATTATGAAAGAAAGCACAATGAGGATCATATACCCATCAAAGCCACATCCTATACTAAGGACCCCATCTGAGCAAATTTCAAGTTCTAATATTCAAATGACACTGCCACAGCTGCTGCCTCTGAATCACCGCACAATCCCTCATCATTACAGGGACAGCCCAAATATTGGCAGAAGAAATCAGAATTAATATTATTAGAGCCAACAAGAAGAAGGAAGCCGGAAATTACCTAAGGGTAAAAATCAGCCTGCAGTGAACAATCCTAGCTAACTGTTCAGAAAGAGAAACTTCCATCTCCGTGCCCACTTCTCCTATCCCTTTCGAAATCTGTTTCAGAATGACAGAGACAAAAATGTAGATTAGAAGTCAAATAAGTGGCAAGTGAGTCAAAATATTTAAAGGGAAGGAATCTCTGATTCATGTGCCTTTGATTGCAGCTTGTAATTGCTCCTTTCATGTTTAATGGGCTTCCCTGGGCAAGGCTGGGAAACTATGCAACAGCCACATTCTGGGTCTCCCTGGTGTCACGTGCCTGTAGCTGTACCAGGGTCCAGCCTCATCCATGGGGCATCAGAGGCAGAGGAAGAAGCATGAGAATGTTGGCGGGAATGTATGGAATGTTGGACTATTAAAGCCTGGGAACAGGGAAGTTCAGAACCCAGATGGTAAGGGAGAACAGACCTAGTGTCAGCTTAGACAAGTGATGGACCTCTCTAAGGCCAAGGCTCCCCACCTATGAAATCTCATGGGGCTCTTGATAGCATTAAATTAGACCATGGATATAAACCATCTATCACAGGGCCTGCCACACAGCAAGTGCTCTGTGACTTACTCATTCAACATGTGTTCAGCCAACAAATAAATAGTGCCTGATACTTTGGATAGAAATCTCAGGCCCAGAGGAGGCAGATGCCTGCCCAAGGTTACTCACACAGTCATTAGAACTCAGGCGTCCAACTCCCAGGCCAGTGCCGTTTCCCTGACCAGAGCAGTCGAGTCTCCATCATTCCTCCAACTCTTGGCTGGCCTAGTCCCAGGGAATCAAGCCTGCCCTGTTGTGAAGGCATTCACCAACAGAGCATGATTTAGGGGGCACTTTGAGACCCCCAAGTGCCCCAGGAGGCCTCTCTAATGGATGTTCCTCCCTTCTGATCTGAAATTCCCCATTCTATCTGGGTTAGGCAACGGAGCAGAAAGGGACTCACAATTCCTCAATTCCGTTATGTTTCAAATACTATTCTTGGCATGTTAAACATATCTTCTTGTTTATTCCTCATAAGACCTCTGTGAGGTATTTTTGTCCCCGGTCTGCAGGTGAAAAAACTGAGGCCCAGAGATGCTATGTGACTATTTGGGTCAAATTGCATCTTCCCCTAAAACACACATGTTGAAGTCCTAACTCCCAGTACCCCAGAATGTGACCTTATTTGGAAAGCATCACTGGGAATGTAATCAGGTAGGTAAGATGAGGTCATCAGAGTGGGCCCTAATCCAATATGACGGGTATCCTTATAAAAAGGGGACGTTTGGACATAGAGTCATGACCAGAGGGAAAGCACCACGTAAAGATGAAGGCAGAGAGTGGGGTGAAGCATCTACAAACCAAGGAATGCCAAAGATTGCCAGCAAACCACCAGAAGCTGGGGGAGAGGCATGGAACAGATTCTTTCTCACAGCCCTCAGAAAGAACCAACTCTGCCAACACCTTGATCTCAGACTTCTAGCCTCCAGAACTGTGACGTAATAAAGTTCTGTTGTTTAAGCCACTGGTTTGTGATACGTTGTTATAGTAGCTGTGGCAAATTAGTGACCGTGGATCCACACATGACCACTTGGTTGTTCAAGTCAGAAACCTGGGAGTCATTATTGATTCCTTCCCTTCCCTTACCCTCCAGTCTGGTCCATCACCAAGTCCTACTGATGCTTTTCCTCCTTAATATTTTCTGACTCATCACCTCTTCCCATCTCCATTGCCATTTCTGTCCTTCAAGCTACCATCACCTCTCAGCTGGATCATCATAACCACTTTGTATCAGGTTTCCTTAACTCTTGCCCTGTCTCAACTCAAATCCATTTTCCTCAAAATAGCCAGGGCAATCTTCATCAAATAAATCATACCTCATCACTCCTGTACTTAAAAATATTGCAGTGGCTCCCCAGTCCTCCTGGGGTACAACCTGAACTTTTTCCTAGGCCAGCAATCCTAGTCCTTATCCCAGTCCTACCTCATCTCATCCTTGATCTCTGTGTTTCATCCAGATGCACTTACTTTTAGTTATTCTCGTTCATCAGACTTGACCATCTCATGGTCTTTGCATGTGCTGGTCCTTATGCTTGAAATGCTCCCCACCCACCCAGCACCCGCACTTTCCATCCTACTAACTGCAATGCAGCCTTCAGCTTTCAACCTGCATGACTCCTCAGAGACTTTCCCTGAGCACCATCTCCCTCTAAATTACTTCTACCTTGTTATTTCTCTGACTAGGCATCATGTTCTTTTTCTTCAAAGATCTTACTATAATCTATATCTATGTATTATTCAATGTATATACTTCCCAAGAAGACTTTATGAGAATAGAGACCTCATGTTTTGTACACATTGTCTCCCTAGTGCCTGATAGGCAATACCTGGAATATTGTTGGCACTCAATAAATATTTCTTGAATGAATGAGTGAAAGTCAGCATTGGCATTCAAAGTGGGTTCAATATGACTCTGATGTTCTTCCAAACCAGAGCATGCAGACAATTGCCTCTTGAAGGTTATAGTTAAAATTAAATCATTATATAATTTCTGCTTCCAGTTATGATGGAGTGCCTTGATTTAGACCAACCCTCCCATTAATCTTAATTCAAATAACTATAAAAGCTAGATGAAATTCAAAGACAAAAGAAAAAGTCTGTTTGATGGCATCAGAGAACAACCACGGCAGCCAGTACGTGAGGGCACGAGATTCCAGGGGACAGAGACTCTAAGAGAAGTGAGCCTGATATTCTGCTCTGCTTTTTACCTTAAGGAATTCGTTGCATCCTAAACTGGGTGGGAGTGAAAGGTCAAGAAACCAAGCAGAAGGCGGCTGGTCAGAAGCTAAAAAACTAACTCACACAGAGGTGGAGAGACAAAGGTGAAGTTCATATACGTTAGAATGAGGAGCCCTACTAAACACGCCAGGCTTCCAGTTAAGACCAAGAGTAAAGACAGATTGACAAACTGGAAGTAGACTAACCCCTACCTACTAACTCTCAGTTGAGACCCATCTCCATTCCTGATTGGATAGGCAGGATCTGTTCTTCCTCTCACTGCTGGCCAGAAGAAAATAAAGTTTTCTCTGGAGAAAGATGACATCATCTAAAACCACCACAATTTCTCATACACCAAGTCCCACATTTTCCTCATTGCAGCCCTAAGAAGTCTGTCATCTTCAAAGAAGACAACATGAATTCCACATAATTCTGAATCCCCTTGGACAGGCCCAGGCAGATGCCAAGGGCAGAGCACAGGGTGAAGAGAAGGATACTGGGTAGCTAGACAAAGCTGACAATTTGAAACGAACAGAGAGCTCAGCTGCCTGGAATTTCACTTTGAAAACAGAAACCTGTCTACTGTGCAGCCAGCACGTGGACATATGGAGACCCAATGCAGAGAGCACGCAAAGCAAATGTCAGCAAAAGAATGATTTCCCTTTCGACCAGCAATGAAATTGGCTTCAATTATTAGAATAATGTGATATTACAGATGGAAAGACCCTTAAAATTTGTCTAAGCCAAACCTTTAAACGTTTCACTTGCATTGACTGAGGCACTGAGGTGGGAAATTATCTTCCTATGTCCGCACAAAAAATCGAGTTGGTTCTTGGACACAGGCGGCTGGGCTCCACATCCAGCCGGACTTCCTCCTTGGTTCACTGTCACAGTGAAGCTCCAAGCTCAGATGGCAGCCCATCAACACTGCAAACAACTTCAACAAGACTATAAATGTCATGTTAGACATCAGATGATAAATGTGACTTCTCCCCAGCAAAGAGAACCCAAATGGGAGAAGACAATGGGATTCCCATGGAATTAAATTCTTCCTCTCCCCAAGGACACCACAACAATTTCCCATTTATAGTGTTGTCCTAATACACAGGAAGTCATAATTCACTGCTATTAGTTAAAGTAGTCATGTTGTTCTCACTTTTACAAAGTAACATTGGGCAGGATGTTTCCATCAAGTAAGCAGCTAGGCCTTTAAAAAACACAAAGCTGGTGCTTCCATCTGTGCTGTTACCTTAAAAATAGGGATGGAGCCGCAGAGTTTGGGAAAAGGGCAGCAAACGAGGTGACAGGAGGGCCAGGTTCTTGTCCTTGTTTTTGTTTCTGGTCTGGATGCTTTGGGCAGATCTCTTAAACTCAAAATAATATGAACTCCTTGTTGAGCTCTGTGCTAAGAGCTCATAAGCTTTGTCTCCTGCAGTCTTCTAAGGTAATGGCCAAAGAAATGGTGGCTCAAAGGGCTTTTGACTTGAGTAGGGCCCATTGGAACAGTTATGACAGCTGGGATTCTAACTCAATTACAGGGCATTTGGCTCTAGAACCAGAATCTTTTTTGTTGTGTTATGTTTGTTTGTTTTTTACCAATGTCTTGTTGCCTTGGCTTCCTCAACTGCATGCAACCCCAGTGGCACTGAAGCCGCCATCTCTGAGACATCTAAATAACCTCAACTCAAACATCTCCCCATCCACTGCCTGTGGCCGATCTCAATTTCTCCAAATCCTCAAGGGCATCGTTTATCATGGGCATTTTTGACTTTGGATCTGCAAGTCCTGTCTCTGTCCATCCCATACCAACATTCCCAGATGAGAAACTCAGGTCCCATGCATCCAAAAAAAGAAAAAAAGGAAAGTGCAGCTAGGAGTCCATGGGTGTAGTGAGTTTAAAAACAACATGAGAGGTCACGGGAGGAGTCACAGCTCACAGTTCAGCCTCGCCCTCATCCCACTCCATCTGGCCAACTGTCTCTTCTCTCTCCTTCCCCCAGGACCCCTAAATGTCTTGGGTGCAGCGGTTCTGGCCCTTTCTTGAAAGCCTGGAGGTTGGCCAACATTCGTTGACTGCACGGACTCCCTGGCCAAGCAGGTGTAGCCAACCAAGCATTGTCTCAATAATGCCAGGGTTTACTTTAAATGGGAGTCTCGAGCATCTGCTGAGAACACAAATCTTTTTCTGTACATTAAATGCAAAATGAAGAGGTTAAGAGACATCAAAGATGCCCAGACTGAGTTCCCTGAACCCCAGGACCATGAACTCTTTTCAAAAGCCAGATTAATGCTACACATTTATCTACAGTGAAGGAACATACAATGTCAGGGGTCTTTGCTTTAAGCTAGTTATATCAGGTCTGTGTGGTATCTGTGGTTTTCTCACCAAATTCTGATAACAACTGTTTATGTTTCTGGTTAATTAGAAGAGCTAAATCCTTTACTACTTAAAATTTGATCATTCACTCATTCAATAAACATTTATTGATCAATTAGTCTGTGCCAGGCTCCGGTATTCAGTGGTAAACAAGATGAAGTCACTGCCTTCAAGGTGGTGGCAGACAGTAAGTAAACAAATAAATTTGTATAATAGTGTTAGATAATGACCTGGGCACTTAGAATTCGAAGATATATGCCTTTGTAAGCCCCCCTTTCAAATCCAGCCTGAAGAGTTCTCATCATTTTTACATATCTTCCTGCAATGTTTTTTTTTTTTTAACGTCTTTATTGGAGTATAATTGCTTTACAATGGTGTGTTACTTTCTGCTTTATAACAAAGTGCATCAGCTATACATACATATATATATATCCCCATATCTCCTCCCTCTTGCATCTCCCTCCCACCCTCCCTATCCCACCCCTCCAGGTGGTCACAAAGCGCTGAGCTGATCTCCCTGTGCTACCTGCAATGGTTTTAAGGTAGAACACATTCCAACCAAGAGTGCAAGCCTTGGTGAGAATTGGTGTCAATCTTCATTGGATTATGAACATGAAAATGTTTCTTTGGGGGATACATGACTCTATTTTAGCAGCTGCTACAGGCTGCACAGTTACAAGCTAGTTCAGTATCTATTTTGCATACAATACAGCTTGGATGTTAATTTAGACCTTGATGCCAAAGCCTCTCTCCACAGAAAAGGAAGAGGGCAGAGGAAGACAGCTCAGAAAGAGCAAAGTTCCTCCAAATTCCTCGCTCACGCTTTCATCTCCACAGAGGTGCAATTAACCAGGCGGCCCCTTCCCATTGCTTTCATCACCCTCACTCAGAGAGGAGCTTTCTCTGGGCACAATCAAGTGCTTTCAGAGCTTAAAAGTCATGGCTTCTCAGCGAATGTAGCTTGTCTATTTCCATTTCATTCAGAACATGAAGGAATGGGGGGGTGGAGGGAAAGACAAAAGACCAGGAAGAGTCTATATTCCGAGAATGGGTAAGTGACTGTGGAGATGTTTAAATATACAGGACTGTGAACAGCCTTTTATGATTTCATAGACCCTTAGAAGGTAGAGTCGGAGAGAATCTTAGAGACCTACGAGTCCAATTCTGTGCTTGACATAAGGGGAGACTGAGTCCTGAAGAGGAAAAGCAGTCTTTCTAAGGCCATCAGGTTGGTTGATAGCCGAGTAAGGACTAGAACCTTGACCCTCTGGTGCTCTTTCTGTCATCAGACTGTTTCCACATTCCGTTCCTTCATTTATCCTCTTTTATGTTGTTTTTAAAAATCTGTTTCAGCATGTAGAAATCCTCCCTTTTGTACTAACGCAAATATTCTCTAGTTTGCAAAGAACCAGTCTATATTCCATGTGCTTCAAGAAGTTAACCGAGTTATTCTAGGAATAATTTCTGCTTTGTTCTCTGAAATCACATTTGTCATCTGAGTCACGCATTTGTTTGTGTGGTAGCTTGCAAATGACAGTTTGCAATCTAAACTATCTTAAGCAAAAACAAAAAGAGGCAGTTTGTTTGCTGCAAAACTGAAAAGTCCAGGGGTAAACTTACTTCAGGTATGACTGGATCCTGAGGCTCAAATGATACCATCAGGACTCAGCTTGATTTTCTCCACTCCCTCTTCCTCTGGGTGAGCTCCTTTCTCAAGATCTCCACCTCACAATGGCATGATAGCTGCCAGCAGCTCCAAGTTGAATCTTGTCCATCTTAGTAACACCAGCAGGAAGCAGATTTCCTCTTTCGCAGCAGTTCCACAGAATTCCCATGTAGGGGTATCATTGGGCTGATTGGGCACATGCTTGTTGTTGGCCTGCTGTGCTCACCTCCTCCCAGACCCAGGAGATGACTGTCATCATTAGATAACGGTGGCACCAGCATAGGGACACTTGGCTTTTATTACATGACTTGTGCACAATGCAGCATACTGGTGTTCATGGCGACTGAAGAAATTGACAAGAGTTGCTAAAGTCAGTTTTTGCAACCACGGAGCTACAGTTTTACAGTCTGACGCCTCACTGGGAATTTCCTGAGACTGTCAGGACCTTGTGCCTGATGGGCCCAGTTCCATCATCACCAACCCAAGAGCATCTTCCATGGGAAGCTGAAGCATCTCAAGCAGCTGAAGTCTCTGAACATCCTACAGCCTGTGGTCTCCTGGTATTCTGCTGATAATATATTCTTTGAGCTTATCAGCATAGTCTGTAACTTCTGTAAGATTCAGTTCAGAGGGTACATTTTTGACAAGCTTCTGATGACTTTCTACCCATCTCTGGGTCAATTGCTGTAGCCACAGGAATGTGGTGCTCCAATTAGTCTGGCCTGAGTCACATGATGATCTGAGTAGCTTCACATGGCAGAAATGACTATAGTGTTAGATTCTTTAATAGTATATATTTTCTGGAGAATGCTGAACAGCTCCTAATAGCATGGAGTGTGGAGTGTCAGTTCCAGCAAGGAAAACCAAGATGTGTTACCAGAAAAAGAGGAAAAAGAGGAAATTGAGTTTGGGCAGAGAAGAGAAATGAAGATCCATCGCAGGCTGTGTTCTCCCATCGTTTCATATGTATAAACCTAGCTTTTCCAAATCCATTTTAAGATCCTTGAGGGTAAAAATGAAGCTCAATATTTAATCAATAATCATTAAGTTGTTATTGAGTAGTCAAAAGCAAACATTTATTGGGCACCCAGAGAGAACAAGATGCTATGATGCTTAGAGGGATTTTAAGATCAGACATTGCTTCAGATCTGGGACTCCAGTGTAGTGTGACAAACATATCCTAAATATCTACCATATGCCAAGCATGGTGCTAGTGCTGTTGATACAAAGTTAAATAAAATATAATCCCTTCCCTTAAAAAGTCTCATCTATTTGGAGTAAGAACAATACCATAATTTATTGAGTGTCTACAATGTGCCTATATTCCACATACATTAATCTTAAGTCTTAGCACACCCCCTGCAAGGTATGACATATTATTTCAGTATGATTTTACTGATACCCAGAGAATGACACCTAAAATCTGATAGTCGTTTGGACTAAATAAAGTGTTAAGAATGTCCAAAGTCACACTGCTAATATGTAGTAGAGTGGAAATTTCTGGTTTCGAGGTGGCTCATAGTTGTTTTTGATCATTTAGATATGTAGATATTAAGATAGTGGGGGGAAGAAAACAGAAAAAGGAAAACCCATTGCAAAAGCACTTTAAGCAGACCCTCTTTTCTGAAGAGTTCTGAAAAGCTCTTAAACATTATTGCCTGCTGCTGTCTTTAATTTTACTTTTGGACACATTACATCTTCAACCCTTTCCTATGTGAATTATAAAGCCCTTCAACCATTAGAGGAGCTCAGTGCCAGATAAATACAATGTATTATAATTACCTTTTTGGTCATAATTCTTTTTTTTCTTTAATGGAGCATACGCTTTGTGGCCACTGAACACTACTTCTGGTTGATTAGGCTATTAGTATTCAATAAGTTTCAATAGGAAATGAGCAGAATTAGTACAGTATCTTGAAAAATTAGCTATTAATGTATTTTTAATAACCAAGATGTTCTGACAAGAAACTTGTCGATTTTTGTCACTGTAACATTATTGCAAAACTGATCTGCATGTAGGCTGCATGGTGTTTTATTATGTGAAGTGAGATGATGTTTTAGTACATTCAGAGCACTCTTTTAGAAGCCAACTCGATTTAGGGAAGTTGTCACAAAAAGAGGAAAGAGCTTAGAGGTCTGAATTGAACTGTAACATTTTTATAGTATTCTAACCATAAAAATATATATATTTCCCGTAGAGGATTTCACTTTGTCTCCTTTTTCCTTGCTTGTTAGTAGCTATTAACCCATTTTACAGATGGGCAAAGTGGAAAGGTTTGTCCTCCTTTTTTTCCCCCCTAAACTAGAAGGATCATTTCTCTCTGACTTTCAGCACAATCATAAAGTCAGCTCACTGTTTTGTTTTGTCTTAGTAGGAGAGACTATATAACCTCTCTGGGTCTTCTTCATCTGTTACATGGGGATAATGAAGTGCTTGTGTCATAGGATGTTAGAAGAATTAAATGAGATAATTCATGCAAAGCACCACTAGGTCTCCCCCTCCTTTCTTCCCTAGGCCAAGTCAATTAATGTCCCCTGCTGAAGATATTAATCTTTGGGGAAATTTTGCATTTTAGTAGCCTTTAATATCCTACTTGGGTTGTGAGCTCACTGAGGTTAGGGACTGTACCTTACAGATTTTACTTTTTATGCCTTTTTATGCCATTTAGCACAGTACTGAACACAGAGCAAGTGATCAATAAGTATCGGTCAAAAGATTGCCTCCAAAGTGCCTTTCAACATTTACATGCTGTAACTACTTCCAGCAGACCTCTCAAGGAGATACAGAGGGTAAAATTACACCTGGGGTTGCCTGCTCTTTTTGTAGAATGAGGGCCTGAGAATCTCGGGGTTCAGTTAAGAGACATGAAATTGACTCATTCAATGATCATTCACTATGTCACCAAAACTTTCAATTTCACACTAGTAGTGAATCTACTTGTAAAGAATATGTGGTTAAACACCATCTTTCCAGCAAACTATAGCTGCAGATGCTTCCAAGAGGTAATTGTGAATAATAATATTAAGTAAAGTTGACCCAAGAAGAAAAGGATGGAAGAACCCAAAAATCTAGTATATTTGTGTGTAGTGTTTTATTGTAGATGGTGATTTTTGGTATCTAACTAGATTGGGATATTTAAGATAGGGAAGAGTAAGGAAAGGAAAGAATATTTGCCATCTGATAGAATATTGATATGATGACGATGACAGTTACTGTTTGTAGAGCAATTACTACATTCAGGTGCTATGTCAGTTACATATATTGTGTTTTTTAAATTTTTATTTTATATTGGGGTATAGCTGATTAACAATGTTGTGTTAGTTTCAAGTGTACAGCAAAGTGATTCATTTGTACATATACATGTATCTATTCTTTTTCAAATTCTTCTCCCATTTAGGTTATTACAGAGTATTGAGCAGAACTCCCTGTGCTAAACAGTAGGTTCTTGTTGTTTATCTATTTTAAATGTAGCAGTGTGTCAGCACACTGAAAGGATTATACACCATGATCAAGTGGGGTTTATCCCAGGAATGCAGGGATTCTTCAATATACACAAATAAATCAATGTGATACATCATATTAAGAAATTGAAGGATAAAAACCATATGAACGTCTCAATAGATGCAGAGAAAAGCTTTCGACAATATTCAGTACACATTTATGATAAAAATCCTCCAGAAAATAGGTATAGAGGGAACTTACCTCAAAATAATAAAGGCCATATATGACAAACCCACAGCCAGCATTGTTCTCAATGGTGGAAAACTGAAACCATTTCCACTAAGATCAGGAACAAGACAAGGCTGCCCACTCTCACCACTCTTATTCAACATAGTTTTGGAAGCTTTAGTCACAGCAATCAGAGA
Source organism: Hyperoodon ampullatus (assembly GCF_949752795.1). Lineage (NCBI taxonomy): Eukaryota > Metazoa > Chordata > Mammalia > Artiodactyla > Ziphiidae > Hyperoodon > Hyperoodon ampullatus. The sequence goes on from NC_136917.1 coordinate 4,547,707, forward strand.
AGATAAAGAAATAAAAGGAATCCAAATTGGAAAAGAAGAAGTAAAACTGTCACTGTTTGCAGATGACATAATAGTATACACAGAGAATCCTAAAGATGCTACCAGAAAACTACTAGAGCTGATCAATGAATTTAGTAAAGTAGCAGGATACAAAATTAAAGCACAGAAATCTCTTGCATTCCTATACACTAATGATGAAAAATATGAAAGAGAAATTAAGGAAACACTCCCATTTACCACTGCAATAAAAAGAATAAAATACCTAGGAAAGGAGACAAAAGACCTGTATGCAGAAAACTATAAGACACTGATGAAAGAAATTAAAGACAAGACAAACAGATGGAGAGATATACCATGTTCTTGGATTGGAAGAATCAACATTGTGAAAATGACTATACTACGCAAAGCAATCTACAGATTCAATGCAATCCCTGTCAAACTACCAATGTCATTTTTCACAGAACTAGAACAAAAAATTTCACAATTTGTATGTAAACACAAAGGACCCCGAGTAGCCAAAACAATCTTGAGAAAGAAAAATAGATCTGGAGGAATCAGGCTCCTTGACTTCTGACTATACTACAAAGCTACAGTAATCAAGACAATATTGTACTGGCACAAAAAAGGAAATATAGATCAATGGAACACGATAGAAAGCCCAGAGATAAACCCATGCACATATGGTCACCTTATCTTTGATAAAGGAGGCAAGAATATACAATGGAGAAAAGACAGCCTTTTCAATAAGTGGTGCTGGGAAAAGTGGACAGCTGCATGTAAAAGAATGAAGTTAGAACACTCCCTAAGACCATACACGAAAATAAACTCAAAATGGATTAAAGCCCTAAATGTAAGACTGGACAGTATAAAACTCTTAGAGGAAAACATAGGCAGAACACTCTATGACATAAATCACAGCAAGATCCTTTTTGACCCACCTCCTAGTGAAATAGAAATAAAAACAAAAATAAACAAATGGGACCTAATGAAACTTAAAAGTTTTTGCACAGCAAAGGAAACCATAAACAAGACCAAAAGACAACCCTCAGAATGGGAGAAAATATTTGCAAATGAAGCAACTGACGAAGGATTAATCTCCAAAATTTGCAAGCAGCTCATGCAGCTCAATATCAAAAAAACAAACAACCCAATCCAAAAATGAGCAGAAGACCTAAATAGACATTTCTCCAAAGAAGATATACAGATTGCCAACAAACACATGAAAGGATGCTCCACATCACTAATCATTAGAGAAATGCAAATCAAACCTACAATGAGGTATCACCTCACACCAGTCAGAATGGCCATCATCAAAAAATCTACCAACAGTAAATACAGGAGAGGGTGTGGAGAAAATGGAACACTCTTGCACTGCTGGTGGGAATGTGAATTGGTACAGCCACTATGGAGAACAGTATGGAGGTTCCTTAAAAAACTACAAATAGAATTACCATACGACCCAGCAATCCCACTACTGGGCATATACCCTGAGAAAACCGTAATTCAAAAAGAGTCATGTACCAAAATGTTCATTGCAGCTCTATTTACAATAGCCCGGAGATGGAAACAACCTAAGTGTCCATCATCGGATGAATGGATAAAGAAGATGTGGCACATATATCCAATGGAATATTACTGAGCCATAAAAAGAAACGAAATTGAGTTATTTGTAGTGAGGTGGATGGACCTAGAGACTGTCATACAGAGTGAAGTAAGTCAGAAAGAGAAAAACAAATACTGTGTGCTAACACATATAAATGGAACCAAAAAAAAAAAAAAAGGTTCTGAAGAACCGAGGTGCAGGACAGGAATAAAGATGCAGACATAGACAATGGACTTGAGGACACAAGGAAGGGGAAGGGTAAGCTGGGATGAAGTGAGAGAGTGGCATGGACATATATATATTACCAAATGTAAAATAGCTAGTGGGAAGCAGCCGCATAGCATAGCCCAGGGATATCAGCTCAGTGCTTTGTGTCCACCTAGAGGTGTGGGATAGGGAGGGTGGGAGGGAGACGCAAGAGAGAGGAGACATGGGGATATATGTATACGTATAGCTGATTCACTTTGTTACACAGCAGAAACTAACACACCATTGTAAAGCAATTATACTCCAATAAAGATGCTAAAACAATTAAATAAAAAAAAATAAAGATCAAGGCTGAACAGGGAAAATCAATCAATCAATCAATCAATATAGCAGTGTGTACATGTCAATCCCAAACTCCCCATCTATCCCTCCCCCTCCCCCTTCCCCCCGGTAACCTTCTCTAAGCCTGTGAGTCTGTTTTTGTTTTGTAAATAAGTTCATTTGTACTTTTTTTTACATTCCTCATGTAAGCCATATCATATGATATTTGTCTTTCTCTGTCTGACTGACTTCACTTAGTATGATAATCTCTATTTCCATCCATGTTTCTTCAAATGGCATTATTTCATTCTTTTTAATGGCTGAGTAATATTCCATTGTATATATGTACCACATCTTTATTCATTCCTCTGTCAATGGACATTTAGGTTGCTTCCATGTCTTGGCTTTTGTAAACAGTGCTGCAATGAACATTGGGTGCATGTATCCTTTCAAACCATGTTCTTCTCCCAGTACATGCCCAGGAGTGGGATTGCTGGATCATATGGTAGCTCAATTTTGGTTTTTTAAGGAACCTCCATACCGTTCTCCACAGTGGCTGTACCAATTTACATTCCCACCAACAGTGTAGGACGGTTCCCTTTTCTCCACACCCTCTCCTGCATGTATTGTTTGTAGGCTTTTTGATGATGGCCATTCTGAGTGGTGTGAGGTGATACCTCATTGTAGTTTTGATTTGCATTTCTCTAGTAATTAGCAATGTTGAGCATCCTTTCATGTGCTTCTTGGTCATCTGTATGTCTTCTTTGGAGAAATGTCTATTTCAGTCTTCTGCCCATTTTTTGATTTTTTTTTTTTTGATATTGAGCCACTTGAACTGTTTGTAAATTTTGGAGATTAATCCCTTGTCTTATTTCATCTTCACAACACTAAGAGGTAAGTGCTATTGTTTCCATTTTGTAGATAAAAGAATTTAAATCTCTTAACTTAGTCATATAGCCCATATCTAGTAGAGGCAAATTTTTCTTTCTTTTTTTTTTTTTTTTACGGTACGCGCACCTCTCACTGTTGTGGCCTCTCCTGTTGCGGAGCACAGGCTCCAGATGCGCAGGCTCAGTGGCCATGGCTCACGGGCCCAGCCGCTCCATGGCATGTGGGATCCTCCCGGACCAGGGCATGAACCCATGTCCCCTGCATCAGCAGGCAGACTCTCAACCACTGCGCCACCAGGGAAGCCCAGAGGCAAATTTTTAACCCAGTTCTAATGACGTAAAAATAGCATATTTAACCCATTTTCTAGCTCAATCCTTATCTTCTCCTGTCTTCTAATGCAAACAATAAATTAAATAGTAATTTAACTAGAAAAAAATTACTACTGTATGTTTAGAGAATAAGAAAAACCCTATGCTATGTTGAATGGACAGATTTATTTAACAATGTAATAATAATTGCTAGGTGCTTACCAAAAGTTAACTATGGGCCAGACATTTTATACAGAGACATTGTATATAGATATTATCTCTCATCTACAACTCTGCAAAGAAGATATAATAGCCCTGTTTTATAGATGAGGAAACTAGAGCTCATGCCACTAAAATAAACTCCCCCAGTTCCCAGAGGTGGTAAATGGCAGATCACAGATCTTTTTTCTTTTACCTACCTCTGAGGCAGTATTATACCAGGAAAATCCTTTGATATAGAGAAAGACTGATTGGGACAAGCTATGGAAAAGGCATAATAATCCAGAAGTTTCTTTTCAAGTTCTGAAACTAGGAGGGTTTGGGGGCTTTTGGGGTTTTGTTTTTTAAAGAAGTTATTCAAAAACATCTCTCAAATGTTTGGGATTTGGGTAAGGAATGCTAAAATGTACTAGTTCTCTTGAGAATGTTCTTCTCTGTGTATTAAAATCTCTGTGTAGTTTCAGGCAAAATATAGTCCATATGTTTCTGATTCACTTCCCCAAACTTATCGCCATGTTTTGCAAGGCCCATTTAAAGTCTGTGACTTTTGGAGTTGCTCTGAGCTACTTGTCTTTAGAGCAGGAAGTTACATTTCCCATGAGGGCATTGGACTTGACCCTCAAAGGGAAGAGGATGCATTCCAAGCTCCAAGGTGCATGTGGTTTCCAATCCTGGCTGGGCTCTGCTTCTCCACCCCTCTCTTGGGAGTCTCAGTCCAGAAACACTTCACTCACTGCCCAGAATCAGAATCTGTTTCATCTTCCTTTTCCTCCAATACTCTTTCCAAAATTTGGCATAGGATTGGAATCAAATATTTCTCTCCCCAAATTATTTTTAACTGCACTGAAATTTACTGCAAGGACAACAGAAATGCTTTTTTAAAAGATAAAGAATACATTAAAAATAAAACATTTTCCTTTTCTTCCCATTTCCTCCCGTTTGTTTTTTACGCATATTCACAAATTCTTAACAAAGCTGTAATCAAAGTGGAGACATGATTTTGCATAATGAAAATTTCACTTAATCATAAATGTTTCTTAGTTGTTAGTCTTTTTTAAATTGATGTTTATTGAAATATAGTTGATTTACAATGTTGTGTTAGTTTCTCCTGTACAGCAAAGCAAATCTATACATATACATATATATCCACTCTTTTTTAGATTCCATTCCCAATTAGGTCATTACAGAGTATTGAGTAGAGTTCCCTATGCTATACAGTAGGTTCTTATTAGTTATCTATTTTATATATAGTAGTGTGTATATGTCAGTCCCAATCTCCCAGTTTATCCCTCCCCACCTCTTTCCTCCTTGGTAACCATAAGTTTGTTTTCTACATCTATGACTCTATTTCTCTTTTGTAAATAGGTTCATTTGTACCATTTTTTTTAGTTGTTACTTAGTCTTAACTCTATTTTAATGTCTGCACAATATGCCATTAAGTTGATGTTCCATAATATAAGTTCAGAATTTTTAGATTCTTTCAAATAATTTTAAACATAAGTATAAAAAGTTAATACATTCAGAGTTCCAGAGTTCCATTTCAGTGCAGCAAATTAAACTCCTCACAGACTGACCATCCTTTAAACAACAACTATAAACTCTGGAGAACATTTTTAAAAACAACTACCAGAAGGCTCCAGAAAATTAACAAAAGCAGGCATATTTGGAGGAAAATCAAAACTTGAAAGAAGGTACTAGTACAGAATTTCCAGTTTTTATAGCTTTAGCCTCAGGTGAGACCTAAGTAGCAGTACAGCATGAAGCAGCTAAAATCCCAAAGAAAACCCACCATCTTTCTAACCTGAAGAACTAGAGAACAGAGACTAGGTAAACACAGCTGCTAAACAGTGAGAGCAAAACTCAGAAAAGAGAGGACCAGAAAAGGGGTGCCGCAAATTCTGTGCAAAAACTCTTCCCTAAGTGTCTGGATAACTCATACACCATGCATGAGCAAATCACACATATAGCATCTTGCAGCTAGAACTGAACCAAAATCTGAGGTGTCACTAACCACAGGCAAGAATTTGCAGTTTGAGTCTAACCAAGTTAATTTACAGCTGAAACTAAAACATCTATACTCTTTCAGGGAATGTGATAGAATCCAGAGTCATCATAATGTAGCGTTTGTAATATCCAGGATTTAATTTAGAATTACTCAGCAAATGAAAAACCAAGAAAATGTGAATCATTCTCTAAGGATGATCAAACTCCAAGATGACCCAGATGTTGGAATTGTACAAGGACTATAAAGCAGCTAATATAACCATGTAATGAGAAAAAAGAAAATATACTTGTAATGAATAAAAACATAGGAAATCTAAACAGATAAATGGAAAATATTTTTAAACCCAATAGAAACTCTAGAACTGAAAAATGTAATACCTGAATTTTTTTTTTTAAAGCCATTGGTTGGGTTTAATAGCAGAATGAAGTTGACAGAAAAGCATTGGTGAACTTGAAAAACAGAGGAATAGAAATGGTGAATCTAAAAAAATGGTCGGGCTTCCCTGGCGCAGTGGTTGAGAGTCCACCTGCCGATGCAGGGGACACGGGTTCGTGCCCCGGTCCGGGAAGATCCCACATGCCGCGGAGCGGCTGAGCCCGTGAGCCATGGCCGCTGAGCCTGCGCGTCTGGAGCCTGTGCTCCGCAATGGGAGAGGCCACAGCAGTGAGAGGCCCGCGTACCGCAAAATAAATAAATAAATAAATAAATAAATGGCCATGGCCTCAGAAAACTATGGGATAAGATCAAAAGATTTAACATACGTGTAATTAGATTCTCAGAAGGAGAAGGTGGAAAAATATGGAATAGAAAAAATATGTGAAGAAATAATGACTGAAAACTTTATAAATTTTGTTGAAAGACATAAATTTATAGATTCAAAATAGTCAGAAAAATCAAAGCAGAAGGGGAACAATGCCTAACAGATTATAGTTAAGTTGCTGGAAAGTAAGTATAAAAAGAGAAAATATAATATATATATATATATATATATATATATATATATAAAATATATAAATATAAAAAGAGAAAATCTTTAAGGAAGCTGGAGAAAAATACATTATATACAAGGGACCAATGACTCAAATGACCATGAACTTCTTATCAGAAATCATAGTGGTCAGAAGACAGGGGAGCAGCAGCTTTAAAATGTTACAAGCAAAAAAACAATCCATATTGTTATATCCAGGGACATAATTCTATACCCAACCTCTTCAAAAAGGAGACTAAAATGAAATTTTCAGTTAAAAGAAAACTAAGACAGTTTGTTGCCAGAGCACTTGTATTACAAGAAATTATAAAGAAAATTCATCAAGCTTAAAGCAAATGATACCAGAGGAAAAATCAAATCTTCAGGAAGGAATTAAGAGCATCAGAAATAATAAATATCTGGATAAATATAAAAGCTGTTTTTTACTCTTAATTTCTTTAAGTGCATATGACAGTCTAAGGAAAAACTATAATATTGTCTTGCAGGGTTTATAACATAGGTAGATAGACTATATATGACAACTATACCATAAAAGATGGCAGATTATGGGGAAGTAAATGAAATTATATCATCACAAGTATTCTACATTTTATGTGCTGTGGCACAATATTAACTCTAATCAAACTTCAAAAAGTGAAAATTTTATATTGTAGTTCTTTAGAGTAACCACTAAAAATGTAATGCAAAGAGGTATAGCTAAAAAGCCAATAGAGAAATTGAGGATTCTAAAATTAAAGTAATTCAAAAGAAAACAAGAGCAGAAAACAGAGGGAAAAACAGAAATCAAATATTGAAATGGTAGATCTAAATCCAGCCACATCAATAATTATATTAAGGGTAATGGGCTACTAATGTAAGATGTTACTATTAGGGGAAACTGTATGTACTGATAGTTTGTGGGAACTCTCTGGATGGTGTTTGCAATTCTTCTGTAATTCTTAAACTGTTTTAAAATGTAAATTTTATTTTTTTAAATGTGATGGGACTAAACACTTCAACTAAATTATGAGAATGTATGTAAAAGCAAGACTAGACTATGTACTGCCTGCAACTCACACTTCAAACATAAAGACACATATAGGTTGAAAGTAGATGGATGTCCCATGCACATCTGTGGAGTAAATCACTATACCATGCATATAGTATGCATAAAAAGGCTAGAGTGGCTATATTAAATTAAAATTAAATATATTTTGAGGCAGAAAAGTGATACCAGAGATAAATAGGGGCATTTCAAAATAACAGTGTCAATTCATCAAAAATACATGTAATCATAAATAGGTAAATGCCTAATAAAAAGCTTCAAAAGACATGAAAATGGACAGAATCAAAGAAATACATAGACAAATCAGTAATCATAATAGAAAAATTTAACTCCACTCTTTCACTAATTGATAGAGCTAATTGGGTGCTATGATGGAGGCCCCCAAATATCAGTAGCTTAAACAACAACAAAAAAAGCTATTTACATCTCTTCTTCTATCTTGTTGCTCCACTATCCCCAGGGTATACCTTTATCCCCATGGCCCTTGATGGCTCATCACCACATCCTCACTCTCTGAGAATCAGAAGAGGAAATGGGAGGGAGCATATCCCTTCAGTTTAAGAGTGCGGCCAGAAGAAGTTGCACACGTGTTTCTGCTCACATCTCCTTGGTCAGAATTTAGTCACATGGCCACCTTCAGCTGCAAAAGAAGATGGAAAATACAGTCTTTATCCCCTGTAGCCAAATGCCCAGCTACAAATCAGAAGTTCTGTTGCTACAGGTGAAGAAAGAAGGGATACTAGGATATGACCGGAAGTCTCAGACACACCCCATTTTCATGATGTCTTTACTTGTAGAAGGAAGGAGTTCTTTGAACTAGCAAAGCAATAGGTTGTCATGTCATGTGATCATAAGTCTTAAAACCCAAGATACTTTAGGGGACCACCTGGTGCAACTCCCCCTCAGGGTTTAAAAGGCAGAAACACATTTTACAGGCCATCTCAAAGCTCTTAGGAACCCATGGCTTACTTGCTTGTTCTCGCCTTCTTGGCACCTCAAACAGTACCTGACATATAACAGAGACTCAATAAAACTTGTTGACTAAGTGTACACATATTTCTCAATTCTATTTCCTCATTGTTTGGGAATTTCTGGGTCTGTTCCATAAAAAACATGAGTTAGAAATCATGTGGGGCTCCATTTGACAAGGAATGTTAGGAATCTTCCGAAGCAACTTAAGGAAGAACTTTTACGAGAGAGGGCAGAGTGAAAGAAGCATCACCAATCTTCCAGTCAGAGTGGACTTCATGTAAAAACCCTGAGCAGAGTTGGCCCTCCCGCTTCACAAGTTTCTGTGCTGTGACTTCAGGCCCTCTCATCAAATTGTCTCCCCCTTGGCCTATGCAGAGGCCTGAAATTCCACCACTAATAATTCCTTCAGGTTAATTGAAGCCCACTGTAAATCAGTTATGTGGGCACTATGACCCATCGGATCACTGTTAGTTAACAACACCTAGAAGACAATTCCGTCAGACTGTAGCAAGCAGAGGCCTGAAAAACAGGAACGGTGAGAAGCCAATCTTTTTTTTAATTGTGGGGAGGAGCCCAGGTCATAGGGAGCTGCCAAAAAGAGCAGACCAGAGCAAGGCAGAAGGTGAACAGAAACAGACCAGACCAGACCAGCCAAGAGGCAGCCTAAGGACATTGGACACAAGGTGGGGGTGGGGGTGGGACAAGAGATCCAGGCTCACAGTTACAACCCCCCTCACTTCCCAGATGGTAGCAGGTGCTAGAGAAATATTTGTTGAGGAGATCGGTGGCGTGTGATGTTTATTTAATTAATTTATTTAACAAACATTTATTTCATGCTTACTATGTGCCAGGCACCATTCTAACAAATATTAACTTGAATCGAACCAGGGCAACAGCTTTGTCAAAACTTCGAGTTTGAGAGCCACCTCCACCATATTCTAGCTGTGTGACCTTGGGCCAGTGACTCATGCCTTCTGAGGCTCATTTCTATCACCTATCAAAGGGGTACCATAGTGATTGTACCTCAGAGTCATTGTGAAGAACTATCTAGCTAAGAGCCACAAAAGCACTTTATAGACTGTGAAATGTTTTGCAAATCATGACTAATATTATAAGTAAGCCTAGAACTGGCTCGAGAGCAAATGATAACAACCAAAAAAAATCATCCTCTTGGTAATCATGATTGCTATCATCTTTTACAAACCTTGTGGACTCTGAAATTGGATGACTTTGTTCAAGTCCGTGTTCCCAATCTATTAGCTGCATGACTTTAGGCAAGCTGCTTTATCTCTCAGTGACTCCGTGTTTTCCTCTATAAAACCAGGACGAACAATAGTCTCTAAGTCATAGAATTCCTGTGAAGAATTTAAAAAGATGATAAAAATAAAGCACCTGGGACAACAACCTGGAGTGAATGCACCATGAATGATACATACCTCTGCTCTTTTAAAACTCACAACATTACAGAATAGGTAGTATTACTGTTATTGTCCTTATTTTCCAGGGGAGAAAGTAAAGGGACAGAGAGGTTGAATCACTTGTCCAGTGCCACATACCTAGGGAGTGATAAAGCTGGGATTCCTAGACAGGTCTGTTAGACCTGGGCATTTTTGTGGTTGCCTAAGCAAATATTCTCACTGTCCCTAATGACACACCAGAAATGATTAAGGGAACTCATGAGCAAAAGAAAAAGGATTTAAAAAGTGAAAAAAGAAAGAGAGGTGATACGTATCTGGACTTTTCCTTACGTGCTAAGCTGTTGCAAAAAGGAAACACAAACCTTTAAACACAAATGCTGGGGACTGGAGAGGCTTCCAGAAAAGATCTGCTCCCACCTCCTGCCTATGTAGGCACAGCACAGCCTGATGGATTATGAACCAAACTCATCCCCTCTCTCTCTTGGGCCATGACCCAAACCTTGTTATCTTAGCGTATAAATTTAATGCATTTTCCATCTTAACTAAGCACTTATCAAGCACCATGGCCGTAACTTTTGTAGTCTGTGACAGCAAAACTGGCATGAATTCCTTTTCCCTTCACATTTTCATGGATAGGAGATTCATTTTTAGCATAAATCTTAGCAACCTCAGCATATGATTTTTTTTTCTTATTAAGTAGAGAACTTTTACTATTCCACTTAAAGGAGGCACTATAGCGTCACTTTGCCATATCCAAATTGCCAGCATCACTACTCTTGCACTTTGGGGCCATTGGTAAATAAAATAAGGGTGACTTGAACACAAGCATTGCGATACTGTGATAGTCAATCTTATAACCGAGGTGGCTACTAAGTGATAATGGGCGGGGTGCGCTGGGCATAGGGAGGATACACGTCCCAGGTGGGACGGAGCCGGGCAGCATGAGATTTCATCACACGACTCAGAACGGCATGCAATTTAAAACTTATGAATTGTTTACTTCTGGAATTTTCCATTTAATATGTTTGGGCCACAGTTGACTATCGGAATCTGAAACCGCAGAAAGTGAAACTGCAGTTAAGGGGAGAACTACTGTATTGAAGATGACGGATCCACAAGTTGGAAGGGTCCTGAGTCCCTGAACCACCCCTTAGAGAGGTGCTGCCTACCCATCAGAATTGCCCAGCTGAAACTAAGCATAAGCAAAAAGAACTCACTTTGATAGTTGAACAATTATATAGTTTGGGTCTGTTTGTCCCAGCAGCTAACCTGACTAACCAGTGCAGGAAATAGGAGGAAGGAGAGCTTTCTAGCATCCCTGACTATTGACCACCCAACTTCTGCCTAAATCTTTCCAGTGGTAGGGAATTCATTTCTTCCTGAAGTATTTGTTCACTCTTCATTCAGTCAATCAACTAATGGGTTTTGGTTTGGTTTGGTTTTTATTGAGGTATATAGAACAATATATATATGTTTCAGGTGTACAACATAGTGATTCATAATTTTTAAAGGTTGTACTCCATTTATAGTTATTTATAAAATATTGGCTATATTACCTGTGTTGTACAATATATCCTTGTACCTTATTTATTTTATGCATAAGGGTTTGTACTTCTTAATCCCTTAACCCTATCTTGCACCTTTCACCTTCTATATCCCCACTGGTAACCACTAGTTTGTTCTCTATATCTGTGAGTCTTTTTGTTATATTCACTAGTTTTACTTTTTAGAGTCCACATTTAAGTGATATCTGAGTTATTTCACTTAGCATAATTACCATCCAGGCCCATCCATGTTGTTGCAAATGGCAAAATTTCATTCTTTTTTGTGGCTGAGTAGTATCCCATTATATATATATATACACACACGCACGCGCACACACACACACACACACACACACACACACACACACACACACACACACACATATATATATATACACACCACATCTTCTTTATCCATTCATTTGTTGGTGGACATTTAGGTTGTTTCCATTAGCAATTGTAAATAATGCTGCTATGAACATTGGAGTGCATGTATCCTTTTGAATTCGTGTTTTTATTTTTTTCATATATATAACCAGTAGTGGGATTGCTGGGTCATATGGTTGTTCTATTTTTAGTTTTCTGAGGAACCTCCATACTGTCTTCCACAGTGGCTGCACCAATTTACGTTCCCACCAACAGTGTATGAAGGGTCCCTTTTCTCCACATCTTCTCCAACGTTTATTATTTGTGTTCTTTTTGATAATAGTCATTCTGACAGGTGTGAGGTGATATTTCATTGTGGTTTTAACTTGCATTTCTCTGATGATTAACAATGTTGAGCATTTTTTCATGTTCCTCTTGGCCATCTATGTCTTCTTTGGTAAAATGTCTATTCAGATCTTCTGCTCATTTTTTAATTGCTTTGATTTTTTTAATGTTGAGTTGGATGAGCTGTTTATATATTTTGAATATTAACCCCTTATCAGTCCTATCGTTTGGAAATACTTTCTCCCATTCAGTAGGTTGTCTTTTTGTTATGTCAGTGGTTCCCTTTTAAGTTTAATTAGATCCTATTTGTTTATTTGTGCTTTTATTTCCTTTGCTTTAGAGGACAAATCCAAAAAATATTGCTATGATTCATGTCAAAGAGTGTTCTGCCTATGTTCTCTTCTAGGAGTTTTATGGTTTCAGGCTTTAGATTTAGGTCTTTAATCCATTTTGAGTTTATTTTTGTGTGTGGTGTTAGAGAATATTTTAAGTTCATTCTTTTACAATTTTTCCCAACACCATTTATTGAAGACACTCTCTTATCTCCACTGTGTATTCTTGCCTCCTTTGTCATAAATTAATTGAACATCAGTGCATGGGTTTATTTATGGGCTATCTATCTTGTTGCTTTGATCTATATTTCTGTTTTGTGCCAGTACCATACTGTTTTGATTACTGTAGCTTTGTAGTACAGTCTGAAGTCAGGAGGCATGATTCCTCCAGCTGTGTTCTTCTTTCTCAAGATTGTTTTGGCTATTCAGGATCTTTTATGTTTCCATATAAATTTTAAAATTATTTGTTCTAGTTTTGTGAAAAATGCCATTGGTAATTTTGATAGGGATTGCATTGAATCTGTGGGTTGCTTTGGTTAGAACTAATATTTATTGAGTTCCTACTACATGCCAGGCCACATGCTAGGCACTGGGGAAGCAAGGATGAACGATGCACAAGATCTCTGCCCTCATGAAGCTTGTCATCCAGACTGGTAGACAGAAACTGAACAAGTGAGCAGGCAGTAGGCGCAATGTTTATTGACTTTGATAAGTAACTTGAGGGAAACAAGCAGATTGCTGGCACAGAATAACTGAGGGAGGATCAAATGTAGTGGAGGAAGAGAGGGGGAGGAGTTCGTTGAAGTCTTCTCTGAGGAGGTGGCTGAGACCAGATACAACAATTGGCAGACATCCATGACTGTTTAAAAAAAAAGAAAAGAAAAGAAAAGAAAACTTGAGGTTTTTGTTGTTGTTGTTTTGCTTGTATTAATAGGAAAATAAGTCTCCTTTAGTTCCATGTCGGGTCCTAATTATAGTCTGGGGTCCCAGAAAAGTCTGTTTTTTCCCATTTCCAATTGACAGCTTCTCCAACATCCAGTATTTGCAGACAGCTGTCACACCTCTCCTATCCCCTCAAGTCCCTCCTCCCCCTGGACCCCTTCAAGCAGCCCCACAGGGTTTGGAGACCCAGATACGTGCTGCAGTTATTAAGAACAACCAGTAGCAGCAAGGATTCAGGTAAACAGGGAGGTCACAGAGACCCCCACTGTAAAGGTTATGTGGACCCTCCCAACATCTTGGGGATAACTGGTCCGCCTCCCACGGCATTGCTTGTTCATTTCCCTACAGCTGCTGCCAACTGCTGGCTCCCATCAGGCATTAAATTCTCTGACATTGGGAGGGAGCAGGCAGGATTAGAGCCTTCAAAGGCTCCCACTGGAAGCCTTCTCTCTCTCTTGAAAACGCTTTATTTTTTCGATGTTAAAATCATGTCCCTCCCTCCTGGTTTGAACACCAAAACAAACCTAGCTGTCCCCAGTGCTGGGCCCAAACCACAGGCGTGTGGCTGGGGAGCCAAAGAGGCAGCAGGAGGAGCTGCTCAGAGTCTTGCTCCTCCAGATTCCTGCTGGGCTCCACTCAGGAGGCAGGGAGGCTGTGTTCTGCAAAGGCCCAGCCTCCCCTTCTTCACAATTAAGCAGGACAGCATCTCAAGGGCAACAAGTCTCCCCTGCCCGCCAGGGGGCTCACAGGAGGTAGAGGCCTATGCAAGCTCCTGAGGCCTCTGAGTTAGCTGATACCCCCTTCCCTACCTGCCAGGAATGGTCCCCAGCAGCTCTGGGGGCTCCCAGAGAGTCAAAAGGCTGAGGCCTGAGACCCAGGCAGTGTCCACAACTGTTTTCTTTGCTTGGTTTGGAGATAAAAACAACTGCTGCTGCTTGCTTTCTCACAATTTCCACTGAGGTCACTTGGGGCAAGACTGAGTCAAGGCTTCCAGAAGGTCTGGCAATAGCGTGGAAGCAAACAGTGGTGCTATTAGCACAGGACACACTCTCCCCAGCCCCCTCCACAGCAGGGGAATCAGAGCAGCATCATACAGCTTGCAAAACTGGCCTTCAGTGGCCTTCACACCACTTTGTCCGCTTCACTCAGCCTAACCTGTAAATATGGTTTCCCCTGACTCACATCACCTCTCTCCGCTATACCCCACCCCGCCTTGCTTAGGGTTGCAGGTAGGACGAGGTAAGTGAGGGACCCAGGGTGCAAAATTGAAGAAGACAGTCACTCTCCAGGTCATGCAAGTTCAGTGTTTTTTGCACCCTGGGTGTCTCATTCCCCCCATCCTACTGCAGGTCCTGCACATGCTATCTAAACCTGGTCCCTGAGGATATAGTTTATTGCTCTGATCTCTCCCAAACTCCATCCATTAGAAAGAATCTATACATGGCCTCACACTCCTATATAAAAGATCAAGTCCAGCTTGGAGAGGTCTTTCTGTTTGTTTGTTTTTTAGCCAGACAGTACTTTAATTTTTCTGTTGTTGTTGTTGCCAGTGCTTAAAATTCAGAAGAGTTCCAATGAAAAAAATCCTCGTTTCTAGCTTCTTTTGAAAACACAGAAGATATGGCCTCTCCGGTTGGAGTGGAGCCACAGCTGCCTCTTTAGGCCCATTGGACATGGCCTGTGCTCTCCAGCCCCCCAGAGCCCCACCTGTGCCAACTTACCATTCATATTACCTTCTTAGCCCCCATAGGCATTTGAGGTTGAACCTTTGATCTAAAGATGGATTATGTCCAGACATAAAGTAGCTTGTCTCTTATGGTGCAATTCTGGCAGCAGTGACTGACTAGGGTGGGAGACTGGGGCAGGAAGGAAACAGAGAAGATTTCCCGATGTCCTTGAACTCGGACCATGGAGGCAAGTCCCCATTCCACCAGCCAGGGTGCAGAAAAGACTAAAACTTGTAGTTTGGGGGAAGAAACAGGTTACGTGACAGCATCAGAAGAGCTGCGGAGATAAAGGGATGAAACTTGAGTTGAAAACAGCACTGACCAAGGGTCAGGAGGCCTGCCTGGGTATCCCACAACCACTCCTGAAACTTCAGCTTCCTCGTCTCTTAATAAGGAGAGTCAGGCTGGATTATTTCTGAGATCCGTCCTAGCTCTAACTCTCTTGAATGTAATGCTTACTGTTCTTCAGTGGAATTATTCTAGTAAAAGAGAATCTCAGAACATTGTTCGGGCCAGCTTAAACGAGCAGTTGAGCGGAGATCAGAGACCACATTTCACTGATAGCATGGAATTTTGCACGTTTTGCAGTACTCTACTTATCCTTTCATAAGTTCTCTGATTCTGCTGAGAATATACACTTAGAGGAGCTCAAACGATAGACTGACTCAACAGCCTCTTGCTTAACAACGGCGCGTCTGCTTGAAAATGCACTAGGTATGAAATCTAGTCTGCTAAAGGCTGTGTCTCTACCTTGAAGATGCTGGAGGAGAAGAAAGCTCCCTGTCCGCCCTGTGGGGGGGCAATCCAAGTGGAATTCACTGCAACAGGCACTAACAAATATCTAAGCAGCACTCTATACAGTGTAGACTCTGGAAGGATACCAGGAAATACATCCAGGAGTAAAGCCCAGTCCTTGTCCTTGAGGAGATTACAGTAGGGCAGAGAGGTCAACACAACAGCCACAGAATCCAAGTGCACAGCAGAGTAAGATAAAAGTCAATCAGAGTTATAAAGTGCTAGGAGGAGTCAAAAAAGGAAGGAGTTCCATAGGCCTAGGGTGTGAGCTTTAGTAGTGAAGGATAAATAGATGAGGCTGGGCAGGAAGGAACAGTGGCTTCAGTTACTCACTGATCTACCAAGCGTGAAAGTTTCCTACTGCCTACCATTGCCTTAGGCACGGGGATGTAAGGGTTAACAAGACAGGAGGGAGTCCTGCTTTCATGGAACGTACTTAATAGTGGGGGACTTAGACAAGTACACAAATACATAAGCTAATTTCAGATATTGTTGAGTGCTATGAAGAATATGAAATGAAGTGATTACCATAGATGGTGATTGTAAGATGGACAGGGAAGACTGCTCTGAGGAGGCTCCAGTTGAGCTGTGTCATGGGATCATCTGCAGAAGAGCACCCCAGGTCATTTCCAAACGTTGCACATTGCCAGTATCCCTGGGGGACAAAAATGCCCCCGGATGAGAACTAATATAGACCCTACTATAGCTAACACCATAAGGTTACTGGGGCTGACTTGAGTCTTTCTTAACCCAAGAATCCTGCATCCAAAATGGTTTTAGCCACCAAATTAGGGGCAGCATGAATTGGTCCCCATCAGAGAAAAGACAAACGCCCTCTTACAAAATGTTGTTTTACCTCCATATGCTGTGGCATACAGGCTTCTTCCGTAGCCTCCGGTTCTCTACTTAAGTAAAAGTAATGTGGAGTAAGGGGCAAAGAGTGATGGAGCCTAGGGGGGATATTCCATTCCAAGGCTATTAGCCCCCAGACAAAGGATAAGACAAAAGCTCCAATTTGTCCTTTTTAGTGCTAGGACAAGCCTCTTGCAATCCTGGCTCAAGATAGACAAGTCAGCATCAGGAATTTATTTCAGTTATCCCTGTTATTTAAGGTACAGTTTTCATAGCTATGTTGATCTATGCCTTTATTTTTGTTGTGCTTTTTAAAGATTACAAGAGGGAAAAATAAAGTATGATTTGATTCAACAGATATATAACAAGCCCCTACCTTGTCTTCACTACATCAGTTTTCTCATGGGCACAAGAAAAGGCACAGTGGGATAGAACCCCCAGGTGCATCTGAGGAACTGCACGTCCTGGATATGGCTGGAGTGTGGGTTCCTGTGGGGCCCAAAAAGGACCAGGCTTCTTCCTTTGCTTATGCTGGGGTCCAGGTGGGGGTCAACAGCCAGGTTGGCACTAGGATGAGCACGGCATGAACATCTCTGCTAAGAAGTGATGGAGATCATATTTTTCAGGCTGGAATCTCAGTAAATTAGCTCTTCAAAGGATTATTCCTAAAATGTTAGCCGAGTGGCTGACAGGGTCTTGGTGCACCGCCCGGGTGTCAGGCCTGAGCCTCTGAGGTGGGAGAGCCAAGTTCAGGACACTTGTCTACCAGAGACCTTCCGGCCACATGTAATATCAAACAGTGAAAGATCTCACAGAGATCTCCATCTCAAGGCTAAGACCCACCTCCACTCAACAACCAGCAAGCTACAGTGCTGGACACCCTATGCCAAACAACTAGTAAGACAGGAACACAACCCCACTCATTAGCAGAGAGGCTGCCTAAAATCATAATGAGGTCACAGACACCCCAAAACACACCATCAGACACTGTCCTGCCCACCAGAAAGACAAGATCCAGCCTCATCCACCAGAACACAGGCACCATTCCCCTCCACCAGGAAACCTACACAACCCACTGAACCAACCTTAGCCACTGGGGGCAGACACCAAAAACAACGGGAACTACGAACCTGCAGCCTGTGAAAAGGAGACCCCAAACACAGTAAGTTAAGCAAAATGAGAAGACAGAGAAGCACACAGCAGATGAAGGAGCAAGGTAAAAACCCACCAGACCTAACAAATGAAGAGGTACTAGGCAGTCTATCTGAAAAAGAATTCAGAATAATGATAGTAAAGATGATCCCAAATCTTGGAACTAGAATGGAGAAATACAAGAAACATTTAACAAGGACCTAGAAGAACTAAAGAGCAAACAAACAATGATGAACAACACAATAAATGAAATTAAAAATTCTCTAGAAGGAATCAATAGCAGAATAACTGAGGTAGAAGAATGGATCAGTGACCTGGAAGATAAAATAGTGGAAATAACTACCACAGAGCAGAATAAAGAAAAAATAATGAGAAGAATTGAGGACAGTGCTTCCCTGGTGGCGCAGTGGTTGAGAGTCCGCCTGCCGATGCAGGGGACGCGGGTTCGCGCCCCGGTCCGGGAAGATCCCACATGCCGCGGAGCGACTAGGTCCGTGAGCCATGGCCGCTGAGCCTGCACGTCCGGAGCCTGTGCTCTGCAATGGGAGAGGCCACAGCAGTGAGAGGCCCGCATACCGCAAAAAAAAAAAGAATTGAGGACAGTCTCAGAGACTTCTGGAACAAAATTAAACGCACCAACATTCGAATTATAGGGGTCCCAGAAGAAAAAGAGATTGAGAAAATATTTGAAGAGATTATAGTTGAAAACTTCCCTAATATGGGAAAGGAAATAGTCAATCAAGTCCAGGAAGTGAAGAGAGTCCCATACAGGATAAATCCAAGGAGAAACACGCCAAGACACATATTAATCAAACTATCAAATTTAAATACAAAGAAAAGATATGAAAAGCAGCAAGGGAAAAGCAACAAATAACATACACGGGAATCCCTATAAGGTTAACAGCTGATCTTTCAGCAGAAACTCTGCAAGCCAGAAGTGAGTGGCAGGACATATTTCAAGTGATGAAAGGGACAAACCTACAACCAAGATTTCTCTACCCAGCAAGGATCTCATTCAGACTCAATGAAGAAGTTAAAACCTTTACAGACAAACAAAAGCTAAGAGAATTCAGCACCACCAAACCAGCATTACAACAAATGCTAAAGGAATTTCTCTAGGCAGGAAACACAAGAGAAGGAAAAGACCTACAGTAACAAACCCAAAACAATTAAGAAAATGGTAATAGGAACATACATATCGATAATTACCTTAAAAGTAAATGAATTAAATGCTCCAGCCAAAAGACATAGACTGGCTGAATGGATAAAAAAACAAAACCAGTATATATGCTGTCTACAAGAGACCCACTTCTTCAGACCTAGGGACACATACAGACTGAAAGTGAAGGGATGGAAAAAGATATTCCATGCAAATGGAATTCAAAAGAAAGCTGGAGTAGCAATTCTCATATCAGACAAAATAGACTTTAAAATAAAGACTATTAGAAGAGACAAAGAAGGACACTACATAATGATCAAGGAATCAATACAAGAAGAAGATATAACAATTGTAAATATTTATGCACCCAACATAGGAGCACCTCAATACATAAGGCAAATGCTAACAACCATAAAAGGGGAAATCGACAGTAGCACAATCATAGCAGGGGACTTTAACACCCCACTTTCACCAATGGACAGATCATCCAAGTTGAAAATATATAAGGAAACACAAGCTTTAAATGACACATTAAACAAGATGGACTTAATTGATATTTATAGGACATTCCATCCAGAAACAACAGAATACACTTTCTTCTCAAGTGCTCCTGGAAAATTCTCCTGGGTAGATCATATTTGGATCGCAAATCAAGCCTCGGTAAATTTAAGAAAATTGAAATCATATCAAACATCTTTTTTGACCACAAGCGCTATGAGATGAGATATCAATTACAGGAAAAAAATCTGTAAAAAATACAAACACATGGATGCTAAACAATACACCACTTAACAACCAAGAGATCACTGAAGAAATCAAAGAGGGAATCAAAACATACCTAGAAACAGATGACAATGAAAACACGGTGACCCAAAACCTATGGGATTCAGCAGAAGCAGTTCTATGAGGGAAGTTTATAGCAGTACAGTCCTACCTCAAGAAACAAGAAACATCTCAAACAAACAATCTAACCTTACACCTAAAGCAATTAGAGAAAGAGTAACAAAAACCCCCAAAGTTAGCCAAAAGAAAGAAATGATAAAGATCAGACCAGAAATAAATGAAAAAGAAATGAAGGAAACAATAGCAAGGATCAGTAAAACTAAAAGCTGATTCTTTGAGAAGATAAACAAAACTGATAAACCATTAGCCAGACTCATCAAGAAAAAAAGGGAGAGGACTCAAATCAGTAGGATTAGAAAAGAAAAAGGAGG
This sequence comes from Hyperoodon ampullatus, assembly GCF_949752795.1. Taxonomy (NCBI): domain Eukaryota; kingdom Metazoa; phylum Chordata; class Mammalia; order Artiodactyla; family Ziphiidae; genus Hyperoodon; species Hyperoodon ampullatus. Next base: position 4,568,112 of record NC_136917.1, read on the forward strand.
GCTTCCCTGGTGGCACAGTGGTTGAGGGTCCGCCTGCCGATGCAGGGGACACGGGTTCGTGCCCCGGTCCGGGAGGATCCCACATGCCGCGGAGCGGCTGGACCCGTGAGCCATGGCCACTGGGCCTGCATGTCCGGAGCCTGTGCTCCACAACGGGAGAGGCCACAACAGTGAGAGGCCCGCATATAGCAAAAAAAAAAAAAAAAGAAAGAAAAAGGAGAAGTAGCAACTGACACTGCAGAAATACAAAGGATCATGAGAGATTACTACAAGCAACTATATGCCAATAAAATGGACAACCTGGAAGAAATGGACAAATTCTTAGAAAAGCACAACCTTCGGAGACTGAACCAGGAAGAAATAGAAAATATAAACAGACCAATCACAAGCACTGAAATTGAGACTGTGATTAAAAACCTTCCAACAAACAAAAGCCCAGGACCAGATGGCTTCACAGGCGAATTTTATCAAACATTTAGAGAAGAGCTAACACCTATCCTTCTCAAATTCTTCCAAAATATAACAGAGGGAGGAACACTCCCAAACTCATTCTATGAGGCCACCATCACCCTAATACCAAAACCAGACAAAGATGTCACAAAGAAAGAAAACTGCAAGGCAACATCACTGATGACCATAGATGCAAAAATCCTCAACAAAATACTAGCAATCAGAATCCAACAGCACATTAAAGGGATCATACTCCATGATCAAGTGGGGTTTATCCCAGGAATGCAAGATTCTTCAGTGTATACAAATCAATCAATGTGATACATCATATTAACAAATTGAAGGATAAAAAACATATGATCATCTCAGTAGATTCAGAGAAAGCTTTCAACAAAATTCAACACCCATTTATGTTAAAAACCGTCCAGAAAGTAGGCATAGAGGGAACTTACCTCAATATAATAAAGGCCATATACAACAAACCCACAGCCAGCATTGTTCTCAATAGTGGAAAACTGAAGCCATTTCCACTAAGATCAGGAAGAAGACAAGGTTGCCCACTCTCACCACTATTATTCAACATAGTTTTGGAAGTTTTAGCCACAGCAACAGAGAAGAAAAAGAAATAAAAGGAATACAAATTGGAAAAGAAGAAGTAAAACTGTCACTGTTCGCAGATGACATTATAGTATACATAGAGAATCCTAAAGATGCTACCGGAAAACTACTAGAGCTAATCAATGAATTTGGTAAAGCTGCAGGATACAAAATTAATGCACAGAAATCTCTTGCATTCCTATACACTAATGATGAAAAATCTGAAAGAGAAATTAAGGAAACACTCCCATTTACCATTGTAAGAAAAAGGAATAAACCTACCTAAGGAGACAAAAACCTGTATGCAGAAAAGTATAAGACACTGATAGAAAGAAATTAAAGATGATATAAGCAGATGGAGAGATATACCATATTCTTGGATTGGAAGAATCAACATTGTGAAAATGACTATACTACCCAAAGCAATGTACAGATTCAGTGCAATCCCTATCAAACTACCAATGGCATTTTTCACAGAACTAGAACAGAAATTTTCACAATTTGTATGGAAACACAAAAGACGCTGAATATTCAAAGCAATCTTGAGAAAGAAAAACGGTGCTGGAGGAATCAGGCTCCTGGACTTCAGACTATATTACAAAGCTACAGTAATCAAGAGAGTATGGTACTGGCACAAAAACAGAAATTTAGATCAATGAAACAGGATAGAAAGCCCAGAGATAAACCCATGCACATATGGTCACCTTATCTTTGATAAAGGAGGCAAGAATAAACAACGGAGAAGACAACCTCTTTAATAAGTGGTGCTAGGAAAAGTGGACAGCTACGTGTAAAAGAATGAAATTAGAACACTCCCCAACACCATACACAAAAATAAACTCCAAATGGATTAAAGACCTAAATGTAAGGCCAGACACTATAAAACTCTTAGAGGAAAACATAGGCAGAACACTCTATGACATAAATCACAGCAAGATCCTTTGTGACCCACCTCCTAGTGAAATGGAAATAAAAACAAAAATAAACAAATGGGACCTAATGAAACTTAAAAGTTTTTGCACAGCAAAGGAAACTATACACAGGATGAAAAGACAACCCTCAGAATGGGAGAAAATATTTGCAAATGAAGCAACTGACAAAGGATTAATCTCCAAAATATACAAGCAGCTCATGCAGCTCAATATCAAAAGTACAAACAACCCAATCCATAAATGGGCAGAAGACCTAAATAGACATTTCTCCAAAGAAGACATACAGATTGCCAACAAACACAGGAAAGGATGCTTAACATCACTAATCATTAGAGAAATGCAAATCAAAACTACAATGAGATATCATCTCACAGCGGTCAGAATGGCCATCATCAAAAAGTCTACAAACAATAAATGCTGGAGAGGGTGTGGAGAAAAGGGAACCCTCTTGCACTTTTGTTGGGAATGTAAATTGATACAGCCACTATGGAGAACAGTATGGAGGTTCCTTAAAAAACTGAAAATAGAAGTACTGTGTGACTCAGCAATCCCACTACTTGGCATATACCCTGAGAAAAACATAATTCCAAATGAGTCATGTACCACAGTGTTCATTTAGCACTATTTACAATAGCCAGGACATGGAAGCATCCTAAGTGTCCATTGACAGATGAATGGATAAAGAAGATGTGGCACATATATACAATGGAATATTACTCAACCATAAAAAGAAACGAAATTGAGTTATTTGCAGTGAGGTGGATGGACCTAGAGACTGTCATACAGTGTGAAGTAAGTCAGAAAGAGAAATACAAATACTGTATGCTAACACATATATATGGAATCTTAAAGAAAAAAAAAGGTTCTGAAGAACCTAGGGGCAGGACAGGAATAAAGACGCACAGGTAGAGAATGGACTTGAGGACACAGGGAGGGGGAAGGGTAAGGTGGGGCGAAGTGAGAGAGTGGCATGGACATATGTACACTATCAAATGTAAAATAGATAGCTAGTGGGAAGCAGCTGCGTAGCACAGTGAGATCAGCTCGGTGCTTTGTGTCCCACTAGACAGGTGGGATGGGGAGTGTGGGAGGGAGACGCAAGAGGGAGGGGATATGGGGATATATGTATACGTATGGCTGATTCACTTTGTGATACAGCAGAAACTAACACACCATTGTAAAGCAATTATACTCCAATAAAGATGTTAAAAAAAAAAAAAAAAGAAGGGCCGGGATGCAGAGGAAGACCAAAGCCAGTTCTTCAAGGGTCTTGAATTTTAAGTTTATCCTATAGGGCACAGATAATAGGGAGCCATGGAAGACTGAGAAGCAGGGAAGTATCACTGTGAGACCTACGCTCGGGGATATGCAGGGAATAGACATTTCTATGTGAGAAGAGTGCAGAGTCTGTGGACTCGCCCTCCTGTTTAATACCTGAGGGGCTAATATTCACTTTCAGCCGAGTTGACCTTCTGGATTTTATTGCAGCCCTGTGTCTCCACCTTTTGGCATGGCTCAGCGTGAGAGCTGCAGGGGCGAGAGCCAGGAGCCTCCCTGGGAACATAAGCTCTGGCCATCAGTTGCTCCATTGCTCAGGGGGGATTCCAGCTCCCAGGGGTCATGAAGCCTTGTCCCTGGAAGGAGTGGGGGATGAAGCTGCCTCGGTGTGACTCAGAAAACAGATCCAGGCTTGGCAGCACTTGAGAACTGTTTGTGGAAACTTCATACCAGGTTTTGCTTTGTTTTGTTCACAGGCCCTCAGAGTAAGCTGCAGGAATAGGCTTCTGCGGGCTTGGATCTCCTATTGCTCCCCGGCTCCCACGAGCTGCCGAGGGCCTTTCCTGGCTTGGAGCCACACCCAACTCCTCATCAGCGTGGTCATCTTCTTTCCAAAATTGAACCTACCTACCACAGGGGGACCAGCATTCACCAGATCAGCTCCGGGCAGAGGTGCAGGATGACTAGAGCTGTTAATGACCACCAACACGAAAATACTTGTGATCTATCGAATGACTCGATTCCCACATGGTGGATGTCAAGTTTAGTACATGTATCCTGTCATCTGATGGCCAGAACAGCTTAATGAAGTAGGTACAACTATTTTCTTCATTTATCAGATAAACTGAGGCACAGAGAGCAACTTGCAGCTGGTATTTGGCAAAACCTAGATTCAAAGCTGGTTCTGACTCCAAAGCTGGGTCTCTGTGGCCCACCAATCTCCCATTTCTCAGCGCTTCCCTTGGGCAGCTGCCCCTTTCTCTACCTGCCAAGTACCCATTACCTTGCAGCTGTATTTTCTCACGTAAACATCCAGTTCCTCCCACATGCAGCTCATTTGTCAGGGGAGTCTCAGCTCTGCCTTGAATTAGTTCTGTGACCCTGGAAAAAGTCCTTTAAGCTTTTTGGGCCTCAGTTTGCTTATCAATAAAATAGGGATGCCCTGCCTTTTCTACAGTCAGTGTAGGGATTTAATCCTCCGCTCCTAGTACCTCAGAAACCCGTTTGGGACACATAATCGAAAGGTCTTATTATGTCGATGCAGAATTGACTCACATAGTCAGAGGTTCGAGTCCTGCCTGAGGCATTGAACACCCAGGAGGTCTCCACAACTAGACTGGAGTAACAGGCGTCTGCACCGGGGGGCAGCTCTGACCCAGCCAATTCTGCTGGCAAAGCTTGCTCTTGGCTCTTTCCATGGAGAGAAGTCACATTGCACAGCCTGGCAGCCCAGCACCAGGAAACAGCCCTGCTCAGAGACAAGGAAAATGAACATCAAAGGGGCTCTGTTGGTTTATAAAAGTTTTATGAGCCTCCAAGTACTCTTGTTTGTTGCCAAGGTGAGAAGACAAGGGAGGAGAGAGACTGGGTCCAAGGAAAGCATGGGGGATCTCCTTGTTCTTAGCTGTTAAACAAAAGCACTGTCTCCCCCAGGCTGAGGCCAATAGCTTTCTCTACAGGCTGGCTATGCTCTGCTGTGTTCGCAGTTCAGCCTTGGGTCTGATTAACAGGAGCCTGGAAGCATCATTCTAGGGCTCCTATCACATCTGCTGTGTTCATTTCCTGGAGTTGTTGTACCAAAGTACCCACAAACTGGGTGGCTTAGAGAAATAGAAATGTATTGTGTAACAGCTCTGGAGGCTAGAAGTCCAAAATCAAGGTGGTGGCAGGGCCATATTCCCTCTGAAATGTATAGGAGAAAGATCCTTCTGGCCTCTTTCAGCTTCTGATAGTGTTACTGACTCTGGTCCTTGGACTCTTTAATCAGTAGAAATTGATGGGCTAGACAAGGAATTCAGGCAAGGCTTTACTGGGACCTGTGCTACAGGATGAGGGAGCAAAAACAAGTAACAGTTTCCTTTGTTCACTCCCTGAGGAGCGGCAGACTGGTTCCATAAGTGGAAGGAGGGTAGAGGCAGATGAATGGGTTGGGTCGCAGGGCTGGTTTCAGTGGACTGCCCACCCCCTGTGTGTAGCGGTCCTGTGTTGCACCCTGCTTTTGCTCCTGGCACCTCAGAAGTGATGGTTGGTTTGTGACCTTTGTGTATCTTATTGTTCGTAATTGCTCCAACTGTGGACGTGTGCCGTTACTTTTAGTCCCTTATAGCTTCTTTGTATTCTGTTGCTCAGAGGAGACGTTTGTCCACGTGTAAGCACTCCGGTAAAGGGTCCCAGGTCCCAGCCTGTCTCAATAGCTCCGGAGACTCCTCAGCTTGTGACCTCATACCTCCAATCTCTGCCTCCCCCATGGCATTCTCCCCGTATCTTCACACCATCTTCCGTCTAGGAGCACCTGTGTCCAAGTTTCCCCTTCTTAGAAGGACACAAGTCATTTGGATTTGGGCCTACCACAATGACCTCATTTTTACTTGGTTACCTCTGCAAAGGCTCTTTTTCCAAATTAGGTCACATTCTGAGGCGTAGGGGTTAAACTTTGACATATCTTCTTGGGGAGCACACTTCAGCCCATAACGCCCGCCCTTCTCACTCTGTAGGAAAACAATGGCCCAAAAGATTTGGATTTGATTTCAGTTATGCCCATAACTGGCTTCTTGGTTTTGACAAGTGATATTCAACATGGTTCCTCATCTTGCTGACTTGGGAGGAAGATTAAATGAGATTATAGGGGCTTCCCTGGTGGCGCAGTGGTTGAGAGTCCGCCTGCTGATGCAGGGGACACGGGTTCATGCCCCGGTCCGGGAAGATCCCGCATGCCACGGAGCGGCTAGGCCCGTGAGCCATGGCCACTGAGCCTGCGCGTCTGGAGCCTGTGCTCCGCAACGGGAGAGGCCTACAACAGTGAGAGGCCCACGTACCACAAAAAAAAAAAAAAAAAAATGAGATTATAGAAATTACTAACTATATAATTTGAAGTGACCTCTGAGATCATGCAACATTTCCCAAAATACTCATGAGAGTATTAATCCTACAAAGTCCTTTTGGGATAACAGTAGGGACTGGTGCTATGAGTCCCTCTCAGAGACTCTCACTGTGCGCTAGCAGGCCAAAGGCCCTGAGAAGTCCTATGGTAAAAATACCTTTTTGTCCCAGCATCTCCCACATTAATTTCACCATGGAAGCCTGTTATTTAGATAATCTCTGGTAGCACTCTCTTGATCACTGATCCACACTTGGGAAATAGTCATCTAGATTAATATCTCTAGTTCATTAGAAAACCAGGATTTAGACTTCTATCACCTCCTACATAAACTAACCCCAAATCCCAAATCCTCATTTTAGGCTCAGCTTTGAGGGGAACCCAAACTGAAACAGATCTTTGTTCCCCAGAATAAAATCATCTTTATGGCTATTTTAAAATTATTTTTAATACTATATACTCATTAGTAAATTTTCAAAGAATGCAGAAAAGAATAAGAAAGATAAGTAAAGCTCACCTTAAATATAAGGATAAGTCAAGCCACCCAAAACTAACTGACTAAAATGAGATCTTTATTATTTGTGCCACATTTTGACTGCAGAAGGAGGTGATGAGGCTTAGGAACTGGGATGGGAGCTGGGCCCAGAATCAGTGAGCTCAGAAGCACGTCCTGATGTTAGTTAGCTCTTGCTCAAATTTTATGCAAGTCCCTTGGCCTCCCTGTGCCTCGGCTTCCCTTTACCCCTTTAGGGAAAAATGTGTCTGTCTATTGCAGAGCCTGAAGATTGGTAATATTAATGGCTGTCATTTTTTTGGGTGCCTACTGGGTACACACAATATTATATTACATGTTATTTCATCCAGGAAATTAACTTAGATGCAGGTGAGATCATTGAGGCTTTGAGAATTTAAGTGACTTTCTTAAGGTTCTACAGCTGATGGCAGTAATAGGGTCAGAATTTGAACCCAAATCTGCCTAACCCTGGAGCTTTCTACATAACCACAACTCTATGATTTCTTATACCACGTACTGCAAAAATCAGTTGTGTTTTCTGACTTCTTGGCTCCTGTTAAATGATTTTGCTGTTTGGGATCATTTCAGCTCTGTGCATCCCACTTCTCCTAAGCAGAACTTAGAAATCTCAAAGCAAATTCCAGCCTTTCTTGCAACTTGAATGAAGACACGCGTCTCAGGTTACACCAATTGGACACACTCCTATACACTTTGATTTCAAAGAGAGCAACTTAAGGAAAGAAATTTCCAGGAGATCCATTTTGCTGGCAGAATGGTGGCAAGAGGTCTGACTTTTGGGATGACAACATTTGTAAGGTTGAGATCCTGGCACAGAGGCAGCGGTGGTTTCCTCGGGGGCTTGGTGGTCCCTCCACCACAGAAGGGGCAGTGATCCCCCCTCAGTCCAGTTCTAGGGAGTGATGTTTTCATTGCTCCTGGAAGCTCAGCTTCAAGCCTGGCTCTCCATTTCTCCTAACAACTCTGAGAGCTCCCAGGATCCTTTGATAAACAACTTCTCTGCCCAATTAGCCAGAGTCACCTTCTGTTGCTTGCCACCAGAATGATGCCTATCACTACACAGAATCCCAATTGCTATATGTATCTACATAGTAACGAATAGAGCCAGTCCATTTCTGATCAAGTTGATCAAAGTAGGCAACAAACTCACTTTGATCCCAAAAGGAACTTTTGGCCAAAGTTATACAAATTGGTTTAAACTGTGCTGATCACAGTACCCATCAATGGCTAAATCTCCATTTCATATTGCACTTTGTGCCTGGAGTCTAGGTGTCAGAAGCCAAAAAGAAACAAAGCTTGCCTGAATGAGTTTTCTGAAAGAAGTTTAATTGCAAATCATAGTTATCCTTTAACCCAACAGTTCTCAAACATTATATCCCCAAAACACTTTTACGCTCTTAAAAATATTGAGGACCCAAACAACGTTTGTCTGTGTAGGTTATATCTATCCACACCTACTGTATTCAAAGTTAAAACTGAAAAAAATTATTTATAATTTTATTTTCAAAAATAATAAAAACATTACATGTTAATATAAATAACACATTTTTAAAATAACTATATTTTCCAAACTACAAAAAAATTAGTAAGAAGAGGGGCATTGTTTGACATTTCTGCAAATGTGTTTTTTTATTTTTATTTTTTTAATTTTTGAATTTTATTTTACTTATTTTTTTATTAGCATGTTCTTATTAGTTATCCATTTATACATATTAGAGTATACATGTCAATCCCAATCTCTCAATTCATTCCCCTCCCCAGCCACTTTCCCCCCTTGGTGTCCATACGTTTGTCTCTACATCTGTGTCTCAATTTGTGCCCTGCAAACTGGTTCATCTGTACCATTTTTCTAGGTTCCACATATATGTGTTAATATACAATATTTGTTTTTCTCTTTCTGACTTACTTCACTCTGTATGATAGTCTCTAGATTCTTCCACATCTCTACAAATGACCCAATTTCATTCCTTTTTATGGCTAATATTCCATTGTATATATGTACCACATCTTCTTGATCCATTCTTCTGCTGATGAGCATTTAGGTTGCTTCCATGACCTGGCTATTTTAAATAGTGCTGCAATGAACATTGTGGTTCATGAGTCTTTTTGAATTATGGTTTTCTCTGGGTATATGCCCGGTAGTGGGATTGCTGGATCATATGGTAGTTCTATTTTTAGTTTTTTAAGGAACCTCCATACTGTTCTCCATAGTGGCTGTATCAATTTACATTCCCACCAACAGTGCAAGAGGGTTCCCTTTTCTCCACACCCTCTCCAGCATTTGTTGTTTGTAGATTTTCTGATCTTGCCCATTCTAACTGGTGTGAGGACCTCATTGTACTTTTGATTTGCATTTCTCTAATAATTAGTGATGTTGAGCAGCTTTTCATGTGATTCTTGGCCATCTGTATGTCTTCTTTGGAGAAATGTCTATTTCGGTCTTCTGCCCATTTTTGGATTGGGTTATTTGTTTTTTTAATATTGAGCTGCATGAGCTGTTTATATATTTTGGAGATTAATCCTTTGTCCGTTGATTTGTTTGCAAATATTTTCTCCCATTCTGAGGGTTGTCTTTTCGTCTTGTTTATGATTTCCTTTGCTGTGCAAAAGCTTTTAAGTGTCATTAGGTCCCATTTGTTTATTTTTGTTTTTATTTCCATTACTCTAGGAGGTGGATCAAAAAAGATCTTACTGTGATTTATGTCAAAGAGGTTCTTCCTATGTTTTCCTCTAAGAGTTTTATAGTGTCTGGTCTTAAATTTAGGTCTTTAATCCACTTTGAGTTTATTTTTGTGTATGGTGTTAGGGAGTGTTCTAATTTCATTCTTTTACGTGTAGCTGTCCAGTGTTCCCAGCACCACTTATTGAAGAGACTGTCTTTTCTCCATTGTGTATATATCCTTGCCTCCTCTGTCATAGCTTAGTTGACCATAGGTGCATGGGTTTATCTCTGGGCTTTCTATCCTGTTCCATTGATCTCTATTTCTGTTTTTGTGCCAGTACCATATTGTCTTGATTACTGGAGATTTGTAGTATAGTCAGGGAGCCTGATTCTTCCAGTTGTTTTTTTCCATCAAGACTGCTTTGGCTCTTTGGGGTCTTTTGTGTCTCCATACAAATTTTAAGATTTTTTGTTCTAGTTCTGTAAAAACTGCCTTTGGTAATTTGATAGGGATTGCACTGAATCTGTAGATTGCTTTGGGTAGTATAGTCATTTTCACAATATTGATTCTTCCAGTCCGAGAACATGGTATATCTTTCCATCTGTTTGTATCATCTTTAATTTCTTTCATCAGTGTCTTATAGTTTTCTGCATACAGGTCTTTTGTCTCCCTAGGTAGGTTTATTCCTAGCTATTTTATTCTTTTTGTTGCAATGGTAAAGTGGAGTGTTTCCTTAATTTCTCTTTCTGATCTTTCATTGTTAGTGTATAGAAATGCAAGAGATTTCTGTGCGTTAATTTTGTATCCTGCAACTTTACCAAATTCATTGATTAGCTCAAGTAGATTTCTGGTGGCATCTTTAGGATTCTGTATGTATAGTATCATGTCATCTGCAAACAGTGACAGTTTTACTTCTTCTTTTCCAATTTGTATTCCTTTTATTTCTTTTTTTCTCTGATTGCTGTGGCTAGGACTTCCAAAACTATGTTGAATAATAGTGGTGAGAGTGGACATCCTTGTCTTGTTCCTGATCTTAGAGGAAATGCTTTCAGTTTTTCACCATTGAGAATGATGTTTGCTGTGGGTTTGTGGTATATGGCCTTTATTATGTTGAGGTAGGTTCCCTCTGTGCCCACTTCCTGGAGAGTTTTTAACATAAATGGGTGATGAATTTTGTCAAAAGCTTTTTCTGCGTCTATTGAGATGATCATATGGGTTTTATTCTTCAGTTTGTTAATATGGTGTATCACGTTGATTGATTTGCATATATTGAAGAATCCTTGCATCCCTGGGATTAATCCCACTTGGTCATGGTGTATGATCCTTTTAATGTGTTGTTGGATTCTGTTTGCTAGTATTTTGTTGAGGATTTTTGCATCTATATTCATCAGTGACATTGGTCTGTAATTTTCTTTTTTTGTAGTATCTTTGTCTGGTTTTGGTATCAGGGTGACAGTGGCCTCATGGAATGAGTTTGGGGCTGTTCTTTCCTCTGCAATTTTTGGAAGAGTTTGAGAAGGATGGGTGTTAGCTCTCCTCTAAATATTTGATACAATTCACCTGTGAAGACATCTGGTCCTGGACTTTTGTTTGCTGGAAGATTTTGAATCACAGTTTCAATTTCATTACTTGTGATTGGTTTGTTCATACTCTCTATTTCTTCCTGATTCAGTCTTTGAAGGTTATACCTTTCTAAGAATTTGTCCATTTCTTCCAGGTTGTCCATTTTATTGGCATAGAGTTGCTTGTAGTAGTCTCTTAGGATGCTTTGTATTTCTGCGATGTCTGTTGTAACTTCTCTTTCATTTCTAATTTTATTGATTTGAGTCCCTCCCTCTTTTTCTTGATGAGTCTGGTTAATGGTTTATCAATTTTGTTTATCTTCTCAAAGAACTAGCTTTCAGTTTTATGGATCTTTGCTATTGTTTTCTTTGTTTCTATTGTATTTATTTCTGCTCCGATCTTTATGATTTCTTTTTCTCTGCTAACTTTGGGTTTTGTTTCTTCTTCTTTCTCTAGTTCATTTAGGTGTAGGTTTAGATTGTTTATTTGAGATTTTTCTTGTTTCTTGAGGTAGGCTTGTATTGCTATAAGCTTCCCTCTTCGAACTGCTTTTGCTGCATCCCATAGATTTTGGATCATCGTGTTTTCATTGTCATTTGTCTCTAGGTATTTTTTGATTTCCTCTTTGATTTCTTCAGTGATCTCTTGGTTATTTAGTAACGTATTGTTTAGCCTCCATATGTTTGTGTTTTTTACGTTTTTTTCCCTGTAATTGATTTCTAATCTCATAGCTTTGTGGTCAGAAAAGATGCTTGATATGATTTCAATTTTCTTAAATTTACCAAGGCTTGATTTGTGACCCAAGATGTGATCCATCCTGGAGAATGTTCCTTGCGCACTTGAGAAGAAAATGTAATCTGCTGGTTTTGGATGGAATGTCCTATAAATATCAATTAAATCTATCTGGTCTATTGTGTCATATAAAGCTTCTGTTTCCTTATTAACTTACTGTGTGGACAATCTGTCCATTGGTGTAAGTGAGGTGTTAAAGTTCCCCACTATTATCGTGTTACTGTCGATTTCCTCTTTTATAGCTATTAGCAGTTGCCTTATGTATTGAGGTGCCCCTGTGTTGGGTGCATAAATATTTATAATTGTTATATCTTCTTGGATTGATCCCTGGATCATTATATAGTGTCCTTCCTTGTCTCTTGTAACGTTCTTTATTTCAAAGTCTATTTTAGTTGATATGAGTATTGCTACTCCAGTTTTCTTTTGATTTTCATTTGCATGGAATATCTTTTTCCATCCCCTCACTTTCAGTCTGTATGTGTCCCTAGGTCAGAAGTGGGTCTCTTCTAGACAGCATATATATGGGTCTTGTTTTTGTATCCATTCAGCAAGCCTGTGTCTTTTGGTTGGAGCATTTAATCCATTCACGTTTAAGGTAATTATCAATATGTATGTTTCTATTACCATTTTCTTAATTGTTTTGGGGTTTTTTTTGTAGGTCCTTTTCTTCTCCTGTGTTTCCCACTTAGAGAAGTACCTTTAGCGTTTGTTGTAAAGCTGGTTTGGTGGTGCTGAATTCTCTTAGCTTTTGCTTGTCTATAAAGCTTTTGATTTCTCCATCGAATCTGAGTGAGATCCTTGCTGGGTAGAGTAAGCTTGGTTGTAGATTCTTCCCTTTCATCACTTTAAATATGTCTTGCCACTCCCTTCTGGCTTGTGGAATTTCTGCTGAGAAATCAGCTGTAACCTTATGGGTAGTATGTTATTTGTCATTTTTCCCTGGCTCCTTTCAATAATTTTTCTTTGTCTTTAATTTTTGCCAGTTTGATTACTATATGTCTCGGCATGTGTCTCCTTGGGTTTATCCTGTATGGGACTCTCTACGCTTCCTGGACTTGGGTGGCTATTTCCTTACCCATGTTTGGGAAGTTTTCAACTGTAATCTCTTCAAATATTTTCTCGGGTACTTTCTCTCTCTCTTCTCCTTCTGGGACCCCTATAATATGAATGTTGTTGTGTTTAATGTTGATGTGTCCCAGAGGTCTCTTTGGCCGTCTTCATTTCTTTTTATTCTTTTTTCTTTATTCTCTTCCACAGCTTTGAATTCCAGCATTCTGTCTTCCAGGTCACTTATCTGTTCTTCTGCCTCAGTTATTCTGGTATTGATTCCTTCTATTGTAGTTTTCATTTTAGTTATTGTATTATTCATCTCTGTTTGTTCTTTAAGTCTTCTGGGTCTTTGTTAAACATTTCTTGCGTCTTCTCGATTTTTGCCTCCATTCTTTTTCCGAGGTCCTGGATCATCTTTGCTATCATTATTCTGAATTCTTTTTCTGGATGGTTGTCTATCTCCACTTCATTTAGTTGTTTTTCTGGGGTTTTATCTTGTTTCTTCATCTGGTACATAGCCCTCTGCCTTTTTATCTTTATCTTTCTGTGAATGTGGTTTTTGTTCCACAGGCTGCAGGAATGTAGTTGTTCTTGCTTCTGCTGTCTGCTCTCTCTGCTGATATTATTGGTGTTGGGTGGGGATGAAGTGACAGTCTGCCAAAATCTGAACCATCCTTGGCAGGTTTCAGGTTTCTGTAGAGAAGTTACCTGCCCCAGGTCTGACTGCCATAGTTCAGGAAAATAGTGCAGTCATTCCTCCTAGCGTAGAATGTACTTCAGAAGAAGACGTTTAAGGGACTGGTGGCGCCTCGCTGCCTCCCCAGAGGCAGCCGTTCAACAGTTGCCTCAGTCAGAGCACCACCCCACGGTGGGGTATGTCGAGCCCACCCGCAGCTCTCAGATCCACTCAGCTCCCTGCAAATTTGTTTAATGTCTGGCTTAACAGAAGATAATTAGATTCTCATATTTCCTTCTGCATTCATTTTGTTGTGTGTCTCATGTCATGTGTCCTCTGGAAAAGACCACTGTATACTTGTGAGAGAATGAGAATGGAAGAGGAGCAAATATCATTTAACATTATTATGAAAATAGTTTTAACACAAACCTCTTGAAAAGATCTCAGGAACCCCCAGGGCTCCCCAGACCACAGTTTGAGAACGACTACTCTAATCTCTAAACCTTTTCATGCCTTACATTGTAAGGCTTACATCCTAGGTTTCAAATGTGAGGTGCATCTGATTGACATGACAGGTCACATCCTACCTAAAAGCCTAATAATATGGTGTCAGTCTTCAGAATTATTCTATTCACTGGTCCATAATCCCTCTGCCTTGAGGTGTCATTGAGTATTAAAAGCTCTGTTCAAAAAGTCAGGAACTCTGGTTCTGGCACTAACTAGGTGATCTTGGATAGATCAGTTGTCCCCTCTAGGTCTTAGTTATTCACTTGCCAAGTAGATACTTGTTTACTTCATAAAATGGCTTAAAGATTAAATTGAATAGTAGGCATGAAAATGCTTTTAACACATCCATGTAATAGGATATTATACTATTATGTAAAATGATTTTATTATTTAGGATGTTTTGGGTTGCCAGTAATAGATAACATGACTCAAACAAGCTTAAATTTATTGACTTAACTGAAAAGTATAGAGGTGGCATGATCCTGAGGCATGGTTTTATCCACAGGATCCTGATGGAGTCCAGGCTCTGATTCATGTTTTCTCCTGTACTCTCCACTCTGCTCTATATAGCTTCAGTCTCAGCTAGTTCCCCCTCCTGTTAGTAACAATGACCACTGGACTTCTAATCCCACCTTATGCCATACTACCTGAGGTAAGAGATAGAATTAATTCCAGAGGCTTCCATGAAAGAGAGAGGAACTTTCTAACCTAGAAGTCCTTAGCAAATGTCTCTTCTTTGATCCAAACTGGGTCAGGTGCCCATCCTTTAACTAATCTCCAAGGTCTGGATAATAAGATAAGCTGATTGGCTCAATCTAATCAAAGTTTACTCTGGAGCGAGGGGTAGAATGATGTATCCAAACCACATGACTTAGAAATTCTGCATTCTGTTAAGAAAGGAGAAGGTAGCAATAGCTCTTTGGAAGGTAATCAAATGAATGTCCAATACGACATCACGGATCTGATTCACTGACCAAGGAAAAGGATCACAACATGTTGACAGTAAAAATTAGGTTACAAAGAGTATGTCCGCTAAGATACCCATCTTACAAAATGTGTGTGTGTGTGTGTGTGTATAAAATTCACTTAGTTGAAATGACTGAGGGATGGCATTATGGGTAACTATGCACTCTTGTTTGTTCATTAGTTTGTTTTTGGCTCATCTAGCTTTTATATAATACAAAGTGTTGTACTTTATGTAAATTTCACTACAGAAACAAGTCTGTTACAAAGATATGAAGCCTGGTCACCGACCATCCCATTTCCTCCTCCTATTCTAGCCTTAGGTTCTAGCACCCACTAGCCTTCTGTCCTAGGACCTAAGACTGACCTTGGCTACCATCTCTCATGTCTCCTAATGGAACCCTAGGCAAAGGGCTGAGCTAGCCTCAAGAAAGTTCTCCCATCTGTGTACATTTTGCTTCAACACCCCTAAGGAATCACTAAACCAGTATCTCTTGCTCAGAATAGAAAGGAGTCTGTTCTCATTCATAGGCAATTCCAAGTTTCACTGGTTCTCTTCCCCTCTCTGCCCCCTCTCCCCAAGCCCTCTATCAGCTCCCATGACCTCATCATGATATTTAGAATAATAGTCTTTTCCCACAGGTCATCAGCTTCTAAAATAAATATATTTCCATCAGCGGAAGCTGCGGAGTCACCAAAATTATTATACTTCGGTTCAGAGTCACAAGCTCATTAAAGACTGATTATTGTGCTTTTCCAAAAAGAATGGCGGCGGAAGAAGCAGGATGATTCTTGATTATTTAACGAGGGAAAGAGATGCATAGGCAGATGAATGTAAAAGGCAGCCTTTAGAGGAGGTAGCTGAGAGAGCTAGCAGGTAAGAAAGTGAGGGAATAACAATCAAAAAAAAAAACACTAAGGTCTTAATAAGTATTTCATTAGCCCCTGAATTTTTCTGCAAGACACCAACAGCAGTGAGGCAGCTTGGGCAGAAGGAAGACTCCAGAAGCCAGGAATTCTAGATCCCATACTGCACCTTACTGCACACTTACACCTTGTCCACCTCTCTGGGCCTGTGAAGTTGGGTAAAATCAGAGATGGCAAATGACTGACATCCCTCCACCATCCCATCCTTCCTCTTCCTGGCAGCCATCACTAATCCTTTCCCAGTGAGCCCAGGTGTGCCCTGAGAATCAGCATCGTGCTTCAAGTAGCCACTCTCCATTTATCAGTGAACACATGAGGCTGTCTATTATCCCTGGGCTAATGATTTCTAAAATGCCCATAAAATTATGACACTCTGGTTTCCCTTTGCTGACCCTGTTAAGTGCTCATGGCTGGCATTTAACAATCAGTCATAACATTGCTAACATCATTCATAAAAACAGCTGATAGTTATTGAGTGCTTACTGTTGAGAGGAGGTTGAAACAATGGCAACACATCTGACTTTGAATGTCAGAGGAACTGTCATGTGCAAGAGACAGTACTATCTGTGCAGCCCCAAAAGATAGGACTGGGGCCACTGAGTGCAAGTTTCAGGATGACAAATGGTGGTGTTTGCAAGGCCATGGGCTGACCCATATGAGGGCATTTCTCTGTTTCTGAAGGCATTTCAGGCAAAGTGGGCTCAGCCACTTCCTGGGGAGGCTGTAGAACCTGACTCACAAGGTTAAACACCTACAAGGGCCGGGCAGGTAATGTTATTATGTGAGGCAGACACAGTGTAAGCAATGCTGGCCATGGTGAGGCCAATGGTAACCAGAGAGCACATGTCCAGTCTAACTGGGACAGCCACCAAGGTGCTGCAAACAAATGCAGCCCTGCGCTTATCTCCTCCCTGCCTCCCAGCCCTCCGGCTTCTCCTATCTCCTTCCAAGCGAGCCTCTCTCTTTTTCCCTGCTGGGCAACTAGCAGTGTCTACCATAGATGCATGTGTAATAAATGAGAAGGTGGTGTAAGTGGCAAGGTGCAATGGGAACACAGAGCAGAGGGAGTTGGATGTGGCATGATGGGGTTGATGGAGACCTCCTGGCATTGGCTTTGGACTCTGAAGGGAGGTGGAGTCCAACCTGCAGAGGTAAAAAGGAAAGTCCGTCCAGATAGGAAAGTAGCACAAGCAAAGGCATTGGGGTGAGAAAATGTTGGACCAGAGGGAACATAAAGAAGAAAGAGATAAAGCTGGAAATGTAGGTCCCAGAAAGATCACAAAGGTGCTCAGATGCTTTGTCAAGGAACTTAGGCCTGATGATGTAGTTTAGGGGTTTTTATATTGTTCCTTGCTCCTCAGCTTTCCCAGAGCAGCCCTTCTGGCCTCTTGACCCCACTCCTTACCCATGACGCCCCTGCAGGAGGATGGGGAATAGGCACAACTCATCTGATCTGTGAGTTGGATTTGGGAGGAAGAAACAGGCGTGGGTAGCTTAGGTCCCGTGGACCTGCCAGTCCACAGAGCACCTGTGTGCTGGCCTGTTCCCTGCCATGGCATCAGAGGCCAAGGTCTCCCCGCAAGGAGGCACATGGTAGTCCTTCTCTGTCTGCAATCAACTAAGTCTGTCTAATCTAGGGATGGAAGTACTAGAAAGCCTATTGGTCAGTACGACTGAAAGTGGCATTCTTCAAACAGCCTCATCAAAAAGAAAGGCAGGGCTTCCCTGGTGGCACAGTGGTTGGGAGTCCGCCTGCCGATGCAGGGGACACGGGTTCGTGCCCCGGTCTGGGAGGATCCCACATGCCGCGGAGCGGCTGGGCCCGTGAGCCATGGCCGCTGGGCCTGTGCGTCCGGAGCCTGTGCTCCGCAACGGGAGAGGCCACAACAGTGAGAGGCCCACATAACGCAAAAAAAAAAAAAAAAAAAAAAAAAAAGAAAGGCAAATTTTTGTTCCTCGCTTGCCTGATTTCTTATGTTTCTTCAAATGGTTCAGAGCTCAGGCTTGCAGTGGAGTTGTGGAAAGGTATGGTTGACCCCCTGAAGCCCCAACAAGAAACCCCTCCCCAGACCTACTAAATCTCAGAGGTTGAAGCCCAAACATATGTCTTTAGGAAAAGTTTCCAAAGTGTTTCTGATATACAACCCTGGTTATGAACTGTTGACATAAGTACTAGGGAGCCATAGAAGGTTTTTGAGAAGGAGACTAGGGCAGAGACTGAGATTTGCCTACCCAAGTATCTATATTCCTCATCACCCTTATTAACAAAACCTCCAAATTCATTTGGAGCAGAAATGTGTCCTTAAAACAGACTACATTTCCCAGGCTCCCTTGCAGATAGATACAGCCATGTGACTAAGTGCTGGTTAGTGAAATGAAAGCAGAAATGTGTGGTGGCATCTTCTGGGAAACTTTCTTAAAAGACAACTGGCACAGGCTCTTTTTTCCCTCATGTTTCACCTCTTCCTGTGAACTTCTCCCCAGAATATGGATGTGATGGCTGGAGCTCTAGCTGTCATCTTGGACCTTGAGTACAATGGCCATGCCCATAGCCTAACAGCTAAACACTGGAAGGAATCCGAGCCCTTGATTACCATGGAACCACCGTACCAGAGGAAGAAATAAAGCCCTATGTTGTTCAAGCCTCTGTTATTTTTAGTTTTCTGTCTGCTGCTGAACCTAATTCTAACTGGCACAGAAGGAATAGGAACCAAAATGTGTTTTAGTCACACCACTCCCTGTGTTGGGCTTGCTCAGATTAGTCAAGCAACAAATTGAGAACCCATAATGTGCCAGGCACTGGGGACAAAATGAGGGAAAAAGCAGACTAAGTCCTGCCCTCTTATTGCTTAGAGTCTATTGGAGGATATGGCTAATGATCAAGTAAATAAATAATGAGATAATCACAAAATTTAACAAGAACAATAAAGGAAATAATTATGGTCCCAAGAAAAGGAATGGGGGTGATAGCAGTGATCAGAAGCCCTACAGTAGACATGGCAGTCAGGGAAGTTTCTTTGAGGACGTGATGTTTAAACAGACAACTGAAGAATGAAAAAGAACCAGCCATATAAAATCGGAGTAGAGGGAGGAGATTTGCAATAGAGGTGATGGCGTATGCAAAGGACCTAGGGCAGAAAAGAGCCCTGTCTGAAAAAGAAACTTAAAGCATACAAGGAGAGCTGGGTCATTAGTAGAACAAAGACTGTGATTCTCACAGCAACTGACATTGACCCATTGACAAGAGGTACAAATTTATTTGAACGTGTATCCTGCTAGTCTTCATTTTAAAATTTGACATCTTATGTGAAATGACTTTCTGAGTATGATGGATACCTCTGTGAAGCCAAATGCCATGTGTTCATAGCCAAAAGGAAGGGGCAAACAAGCTCTCATATATTGTGGAGTTGAGGGTGGTGGTGGAAAAACAGATGGTTTTCCTGTTGGGAAATAAACTTTCAAGGAGAGTTAGAATATGTCCTTTGAGTTTATTCATGAGTCCACAAACCTCGGCTTTTTTTAGCCAAACACAGCACACCCCAGGAGCCTCCATAGAGCAAATATTAGCATATTTCAGGAATTTCCACTGGAGGGGCAGTCATCAGTGGTAGCTTTTCAGGAGGGAAGGGAAATCAAAATCAAAAAAATATATATATAAGGGGAAGTTTCAGCACTGATTAGAAGGAAGAATGGTGGAAGAATCAAAATTTCCTGGCAGTTTCTCCAAACCAAGCAGCTAATTTGATCTAGAGCACAGAATTAAGTGAAGGTTCCTTTTAAAAGCGAGTTGATACTCCAAAGGCATCGGTTCTCAACCCCAGTGTGGCTAGGAGCACCGAGACCCTTACTTCATAGGTAGATACTGGACCCGTCTCCAAAGATTTAGATTCAGTAAGTTGGCAACAAGGCCCACGGATCCCAGAAGAAAGTCAGAGGTACAGGGACTCCTCAGGAAGTTCTCACAACCCTGAGCTGCGTTCATGTTGGGCTGGGATAATACCTGGCTCAAAACCTGCGGCTCCTCACTTCCCTCCTTGCCCTCCCTGTGATCCGTGCTGTCCCTCCCTGCACACACCCTCAACTCCTCACTACACTCCCACTCTGTCCTAACCTCCTGGCAAAACCCCAGCCCTGAATAAATCCAACTTCCTGCCACCCTAAGCCGCTCACTGTGGCTGGAAAAGAAGACACAGACAAGGCTGCCAAGTCTTACTTTTAACTTTCAGGCCTCAGATCTCGGATCCCCACTGATCATCCTCCTAAGGCCAACACCTCCATCTGTGCATTGCTTCTCTCCTCCTCAGGGATTTTGCTAACATCTTTCTTCCCCTGTGCTCCTTTGTGAACGAGCTTTCCTTCTTCACTGTATCATTCCCTAGGCCTACAGGCTGCCTGTCATATCTCCCATCACCATGGCACCCACATCTGCCTCCAGCGGCCACCCTCTTTCCTCTGTCTTCCCAGAGCAAACCTCCTGTAAAAATTGTCTCTACTTGCCACCTTCAATCCCTACCCATGCATTGTCTTTGTCATCCTCTTCAGCCAGGCTTCCAAACCTCTGCTATACAGAAATCTGTACAGCATCTCCCCCTAAGGTCCCTAGCCATCTCCATGTCACCAACCCAAAGGGTTGCCAATCCTTAGCACCCCCTCTAGCAATTCCTTTTTTTTTCCATAAATTTATTTATTTATTTTTGGCTGCATTGGGTCTTTGTTGCTATGCGCAGGCTTTTCTTTAATTGCAGCGAGCGGGGGCCACTCTTCGTTGCGGTGTGCAGGCTTCAGTAGTTGTGGCAAGAGAGCTCTAGAGCGCAGACTCAGCAATTGTGCACGGGCTTAGTTGCTCCACGGCATGTGGGATCTTCCCAGACCAGGACTCGAACCCGTGTCCCCTGCCTTGGCAGGCGGATTCCCAACCACTGCACCACCAGGGAAGCCCCCCCCGCTCCAACTAGCAATTCTTATTTGAACCACAGTGGCATTTGGCACAGATGATTACCCCTCCTTTTTCTTCACTAGGCATCTAGGACCCCATCCTCTCCCAGTCTTTCTATCAACTCTCTGGATCTCCTTCTCTATTTCTTTTACTGCTACATACTCCTGACCTCTCGTTGTTGGAGGGCTCCTAGAATTCTACCCTGGATCCTCTTGTCTCCAACTTCTATCTTCACTCTCATGATGAACTCATCCAGTCCTGCCTGTGGCTTTAAATACATCCATATGCTAACTCCCAAACACATACCTTCTGCTCAGCTATTCCCCTGAACTCCACACTTGGATTATCTAACTTCTCACTCTTAATGTCTTTTAGACATTTCAAACTTAATATGTCCAAAGCAGAATTCTTGATTTCCCTCCCTGGCTCCCACTTTTAAAAAATCTCCTCCCCCAGTGTTTTATGGCTTAAATGGCACCGCATTCTCCCAGGTTCTCAGGCTAAAAACGTGTCATCCTTGACACATCTTTACCCTTGCACTCCACATCCAATCTATCAGCAAGTCCTGTCAGCTCTAACATCAAAACGTATCCCTGATCTGATCACTTTTCACCACCTCCACCCAACACCAGAGTCCACGCCCTCATTCCCTCCAGGACAACTGCAGAAGCCTCTCAGCTCATCTCTCTGCTGCCACTTCTGCCCTGGCCCCCATGATCTGTTCACACAACAGCCAGAGGGGTCTTCACCATCATTAAATCAGATTGTGTCATTTTCTTGACCAAAACTTTTCAGCTCTTTCTTATCACATTTGGAATAAAATCTAAAGTTTAGCAGGAACAACAAAACCCTGCACAAGACCCAGCCTGTCTTGTCAGCCTCATCTGGAGGAGATGTATCCAGAAATATTGAAGAGAAGTTGGCTCTAGCTCTGTGCCCAGGAGTTTTCTGCCACTTGCCATGTATTTCTTGCTCATGAGGCTCACGATGGCATTAGGTCCTCCACTGATACATCTGAGAGATGGATGGGTGGATAACGTTGTCATTCACCACATGAAGAATCTTAGGCAAAAACTTCACGGGACATACTATAAATATCAAGGGCTCTTGTTTGTGAGTTATAGAAAACCCTACTCAAACTGTCTTCCCACAAAATGGGAAGTGTTGGCTCCTATAACTGATAGGTCCTACAGGATGGCTACTTCATTCATGGTTTGACAGCCATCATCATCATCAGGACCTGGCCTCTCTCCATCTCTTGACTCTGCTTCCATTCATGACTTCTCCATTCTCAAGCTCTCCGTGGTGTCAAGTGGGCTACCCTCTCCTGACTTACATCCTTTCTGCTTCAAACCCAGTTGAAAATACGGGCACGCTTCTTGCTCACCAATCCTCTTTGTCCAGAGGTGGGTCACGTGCCCATCCTTAACCAGTCACTACAGCCAGAAGGATGAGATGCCAGACCTGAATCCCACAGGCCCGTGCCTGAAGCCAAGTCAGTATTACTTCACTCAAAACATATGGATTGTGAGTGGAGTTCTTATTATTAGGAGTTCTTAGAGGAAAATCAAGTATGATAACCAAAAGTAGGGGAAATGATTGCTTGCTGGCAAAACAAAAGCCTCCTATGAACATCTCAGACACATGGTCATTCAGCTCCTACTAGGTTCCCTTAAGGGACAGGAAGCTCACTACCTTGTGAGGGCAATCTACTCCACTTTTTGTGCTAAATTGTTCGAAAAACTGTCCTTACATCAGGTCATGTATAACTTCCATAGACTCTGACTGTGGTCCCGCAGCAATACAGAAGGAGCACATCCAGGCACATTACAGCCCTTCAGATAATCAAAGATAGTTTTCATAGTCCTCTCAAGTTTCCATTCTACAGGCAAAACATCCCGGTTCCCTCAATGGTTCTTCTAATGCTATTTCACCTTCCTCCTTGTGAACCATGACCTGTCAATGTTCCTCTCAAATTAGAGCAGAACCGTCACATCCATCCATCCTGCCCCTATAGATTGGAGTCATAGGTCACATAGAAAGTCAACTCTAAAATCAGCACACAAGGCAGAAACTGAGTGCCATCTAAATTACCCTGGAAAAAAGAGGCCACATTGGAGAACAGCACTGTCACCTCTCAAGTAATTTAACACCTCTAGTTTTCCACCAGTGTTAGAACAGATCATTGCTCTTTGCTTGATCACATGATGATCATTTGCTCCATTAGGGAGCCGCTTGCATTTTAACACATGGTATTATATATAATATGTACCTATAGAGAGTAGAATCAGACTCGACACAAGGAAGTACTCGTGTTTAGAGAGACACAAAGGAAATGAAACCAGCACATCTCAGCTCTTACTCAATCTGAGGCATGCACACTCAACTGAGTGGCAAGGCAAGCAAGGCCTCTGTACAATTTTAAGTTTCTCTGTCTCCTTCTCTAATCCTGCTACCCCATGTAAGTCCATAGACTTGAAACTAGACTTCACTATACTTCTCTTAATGAAATCTACAGTTAGCTTCACCATATTTTTAGCAGTCATTTTATATTAGCTCATATTAAACTTATTCTCAACCAAACTTCCAGGGTTTATAATCTTTCCACAGAAGGATAATTATCAAGTCACATCTCCCTGATATTCTTTTTATGTAATTGGTTATTGGTATCTAAATACTATACCTTAATATTTACTTCTGTTCAACTTCATTCTGCTGGTTTTACCCATGATTCTTACCTATGATTCACTTAGGAATCCCAATTCCATTATGCCATGCATTCATTACTCTTCCCAGGCTGGTGTCAAGGACAGATGTGATGAACCATGGTTCAAGCAAAATGCTGCTAAAAGTATGGACCAATGCAGGGAGCCTGAGTGCAGAGCCCTGAGGCAAATCTCAACCTCTTGATTCTAACTTGCCAGATACAGTTGCTCCCTCAGCAAAAAAAAACATAAACCATCCTAGTCACATTTCTCATCTCACCCAAAAAGAGATGCTATCAAAGTTCTACTGAAACCCAGCCTCATCGTTTATGGTATTCCCCAGAGCCACCAGTCTCACAATCCCTCTAAAACCAAATAAGATACATGTGGCATGATTTTTAGAGAACCAGGCTGAAGGACAGCAACCACTCCTTAATCCAATTGCTTATCACTGTCTGTGAAAAAAAAAAATTCTAAAATTTTGCTGCTGAGTACCAACAAATGGAGGCTTATTGTCTCTCTTTTTCATTAAGTTCTATTAAAAACCAGTTTTTCAAAGTTTTCTGTTCTAGGAAAAAATTAGGGATACTAAAGCTTGGGTTTATTCTAGGAGAGACTAGGAATACTAAAGCTAGAGCTGAAAGAGCTTGAATATCATCTAGTCTGTGGCAGGCTATATAAAGGTTCCTGATGATCCCCAGTAAAAGGATTAGACATCTTCACTGTTGTCATCTGACTTTTTAAAATTGAAGTATAGTTGATTTACAATTTTGTGTTTCAGATGTACAGCATAGTGATTCAGTATTTTTTGCAGATTATATTCCATTATAGGTTATTACAAGATAGTGGGTATAATTCCCTGTGCTATTCGGTATATCCTTGTTGCTTATCTATTTTATATATAGTAGTTTCTATTTGTTAATTCCATACCCTAATTTTTCCCTACCTCCTCCTTCTCCCCTTTGGTAACCACAAGTTGTTTTCTATATCAGTGAGTCTGTTTCTGTTTTGTATATACATTCATTTGTAGTATTTTTTAGATTCCACATAAAAGTTATGTCATATAGTATTTGTCTTTCTCTGACTTGTTTCGTAAAGCATAATATTCTCTAGGTCCATCCACATTGCTGCAAATGGCAGTATTTCATTCTTTTTCACTGTTGAGTAATATTTCATTGTATGTGTTTATATACACAGGTATCACATCTTCTTAGTCCAGTTGTCTGTTGATGGGCACTTGGATTGCTTCCATGTCTTGGCTATTGTAAATAGTGCTGATGTGAATATTGCGGTGCATGTACCTTTTTGAATTAGTGTTTTCTTTTTTCCAGATATATGCCCAGGAGTGGAATTGCTGGATTATATGGTAGTTCTATATTTATATTTTTAAGGAACCTCCATACTGTTTTCCATGGTGGCTGCACCAATTTACATTCCCATCAATAGTCATGTGACTTTCTGTGCCCTCCCATGGGAGGGGTATACTTCCCTGCCCTGTTAATGTTAGACCTCGCCATATGGCTTACTTTGGACAATAGGATGTGAGCAGATGTGAAGTAGACCCTGTTCAAGCAGAAGTTTTAGGAGCCATTGCATAACTCAGTATGCCCCACCAGGACTGCCCCTTCAGCCAGGGTCCAGAGTTCCCAGTCACTAGCTCAAAGAAACAACTGATCCATGGCCAGCATGAAACATGAGCAAGAAATAGACCCTTATTATTATAAGTCACTGAGATTTGGGGATTATTTATTGTCACTAATACATAATCCATCCTCAACCTCCATACACAGAGAAATTGAGACCTAACAATTTGGTGACCAGCATAGCTATTTAATCCTTAGCAGTAACGCTAAGTGGAACTATTCAGGTTTCCTAATATTTAGGTTACTAATTCACCCTTCAATAGTTGGACGTTGAGGTTTTATCAAGGAAGAAAGAATAAAGCTCTTAAAGTTCATTAAGAAAGTTTTCTGAGGGAGGTTGTTATAGTCAATCTACTGATATTAGTAGGAAACCCATATGATAAGAACCAAGAAGTGTTATATGGTACCTTAGTTCAGACTGCTGTAACGAGTTACTATAGACTGGGTGACTTAAACAGCAGACATTTATTTCTCACAGTTCTGGAGGTTGGAAGTCTGGGATCAAGGTGCCAGCAGATCCCATGTTTGGTGAGGGCCCACTTCCTGGTTTGCAGATGGTTGTCTTCTCATTGTGTCCTCACATGGTAGAGAGCAGAGAACAAGCTCTCATGTCTCTTCATTTAAGAGCACTGATCCCATTCATGAAGGTGCCACTCTTATGACCGCATCACCTCTGAAAGACCCCCACCTCCAAGTCCAAATACCATCGCACGGAGGGATTAGGATTTCAACATATGAATTTTGAGGGGATTCAAATATTCAGTCTGTAATATATGGGAATTTAGAGTCCCAGATGTATCCCTAGCCATATCTTAAAATAGGCAAACTTAGATTGGAAATTTTCAGTTCAGTAATCATCATGTACTCAGAGTGGACCTATCAGTGTGGTAGGTACTGGGTGCTCAGGTAAAAGTAAGATACAGGTCCCCTCCCCCCAAAATCAAACTTATAACCTAGTCTGCTGTTCCTATAGTGTGATTTGAGGAAGGCCTCTCTTGCAAAGTGCTGTTTTTTTTTTCCTAATTGAAGTATACTTGATTTACAATATTTCAGGTGTACAACAAAGTGATTCAGCTATATGTATGTATACAGATTCTTTTCCAGATTGTTTTTCGTTATAGGTTCTTACAAGATATTGAATGTAGTTCCCTGTGCTATACAGTAGGTCCTTGCTGTTTATCTATTTCATATATGCAAAGTGTTCTTTTTAAAAAGGTGGATACATGGTGTATTATTTTGCTGCTCCTCAAGCACGCATGAAGTGATCTTTACAAGGTCTAAGAAGTCCTTTGGTAGAAAAACCCTGTCAACCTTGTTTAAGCCAGTGTATCCCTGACTTATTTGACCATGGAATCCCCATTCTGAATAACACCTACTTGCATCCTGCAAACTTGTGTTCCAAGGTACAGCCTTATGAAAACAATTCTCCCACCCTGCTCCAGTGCTGCCTACACCCTCACCCCAGTCATAAGGGAGAGTGCCACCAAGATTCCCCTTCCCAAGGTTAGCTAGGCCTTGAGTCCTCCCTTCCTCTGGTCCCCTTCTTTCATTTCTACCAGTATAATTACTTCATCTGGGCTCATGGGATCCTGGAGGGGAATAATTTAATGTAGATCTGGCACTAGTCCTTAGTAAGTGAATTTCATGCTCACTAGGAAGGAGCTTCCTGGAGCGGGCCAGGAGATGGGGCTATTTTGGTCCAGGCAGGCGGTAAATCACAGTGCAGAGGCAGCTGCCCACTCCTCCTACTGTCAGGCTGCCCTGTGAGATATTCTCACTCTCCGCAGTCCTGCTGCCGCTCTTCTAGAATGTCGCCCTAACTCTGCAGTGCTGAAATAGAGCTGGGGTACACGCGTTGCCTGCATAATGTGTGCTGCTTCCCCCCTTTGCACATTCTTTCTGCCCAGAGTTCTAAGAATCCAGAAGCAGAAAGAATTCATGTCTAGAGCTCATCTGACCTGACACCCTCATTTTACAGATGAGAACACTGAGGTACAGAGAAGCTAAATGACATACCTAAAGGCGGGAATTAGGAACAAGAGCTAAAGCTTGTGGATCTCAAGTCCAAGGTGTTTTCCATTCAACAAAAAGTGCTAGTAATAGCAAAGGACTGGAAACAAGCTAGGCCAGCACAAACTTCTGTGCTGTGAATATATACACATATATATATGCAGAATATTTATATACAAAGTTATGCATATTCTTTTTAAAAAGACAAATAGAATCACATGTATGTTTCTACAGCTTGCTGTCATTTTTTTTTTCACTACTGATGTTTTGAACATCTTTTCCGTGATTACAGCTGGACCTACCTCCTTATAAAATCCTGGTCTCCCTGTTTTGGCTCTTGCTTTCTCATCTTCCTTGCCGAACACAGCAGTCAGAACAATCTTTTTAAAATGTAAATCAGATCTTATTACCTCCAGGCTTAAAAACCTTCAATCACCTCCCATTACTCTTTTTTTTTTTTTTACATCTTTATTGGAGTATAATTGCTTTACAATGGTGTGTTAGTTTCTGCTTTATAACAAAGTGAATCAGTTATACATATACATCTGTTCCCATATCCCTTCCCTCTTAAGACAAAGGCCAAACTGCCTGATCTGATCTCTAAGGCCTTAGGTGACCTTGCTCTTCACTTCCTCCCTGGCCTCACCTCTGGCAGCTACACAGGCTTCTCTCATTCCTTCAAGGCACCAGACTCCTTCCTCCACCTCAGGGCCTTCCAGAATGCTCTACCCTCTCATTGAAATGCCCCCCATATTTGCACACGTGTCTGCATACAGGCAACACATATGCATTCATGCTCACATTTACACATGCATTCACACACACACACCTCATCTAGTCTTAAAAGCTCAGCTCAAACATCACTACCTGTTTCTCCTAAACAGCCCCCATTTCCAACCGCACCCCAAACTATATCACATCTATTACTATTCACCCTTATAGCAGCACCTATTTTTCTTTACGTCTTTATCCAGGTGTATATATGTATATATAAGTATTTGTAGGAGTAGTTCATGAATAAATGTCTCTCCCATAAGACTTGTAAGGTCTGGAGGAGGGGTGCGGGGGGCAGGAGCCAGCTTTGCATATCATTATAATCCTCCGCATTTAACCAGAGTACTTAACAAACAGTAGACCCTCAATGAATGTTTATGGAATGAATGAATAAATGGAAATGCCAAAAGAATAGAGGGTGTGTGCAAGTTGTAAAGGAAACCATGTCAAAGGAAAAGACCTGGATAAGTCGGCACCCTGGAATCAAGAAGGCAAGTACACATTGCAGACCTCAAATCCCAGTTTGGAAGGAATATCACCTTCTTTATTTTTTAAATTGTTTATTTCCTATTCTGAGCCCTCAATCTGCCATACCGGAGATGGAGGGGTAGTCCTTTTTTTTTTTTTTTTTTTTTTTTACTGATGTATAGTTGATTTACAGTGTTGTGTTAATTTCTGCTGTGCAGCAAAGTGATTCAGTTATACATATATATATTCTTCTTCATATTTTTGATTGTGGTTTATCACAGGCTATTAAATATAGTTCCCTGTGCTATAAAGTAGGACCTTATTGCTTATCCATCCTATATATAATAGTTTGCGTCTGCTAATCCCCAACTCCCAGTCCTTCCCTCCCCCACCCCCCTCCCCCTTGGCAACCACAGGTCTGTTCTCTATGTCTGTGAGTTTGTTTCTGTTTCATAGATATGTTCATTTGTGTCCTATTTTAGAGTCCACATGTAAGTGATATCATATGGTACTTGTCTTTCTCTGTCTGACTTACTTCACGTAGTATGATCTCTAGGTCCATCTATGTTGCTGCAAATGGCATTATATCATTCTTTTTAATGGCTGAGTAGTATTCCATTGTGTGTGTGTGTGTGTGTGTGTGTGTGTGTGTATACACACCATATATATATACACCACATCTTCCATCTTCTTTATTAATTCATCTATTGATGGACATTTAGGCTGTTTCCATGTCTTGTCTATTGTAAATAGTGCTGCTATGAACATAGGGGTGCCTGTATCTTTTCGATTCATAGTTTTGTCTGAATATATGCCCAGCAGTGGGCTTGCTGGATCATATGGCAACCCTATTTTAAGTTTTTTGAGGAACTTCCATACTGTGGAGGTTCACTGTGTTTTCCACAGTGGCTGCACCAATTTACATTCCCACCAACAGTGTGGGAGGGTTCCCTTTTCTCCGCACCCTGGAGGGGTAAAGTCTTTGTTGGAGCACCCCATCCCCTCCCAGCCATGAATAAGAACACGGGATTATCAGCACAGTGACATGATGCTCCAGAAACAGAAAAAGGGTCTGCCACCTCCAGCCTACCATGGAAACCGCTGAAATCAAATCGTCAGGGTCCACCCCCTACACTGATCCTTGAAGCCTGGCAGCCCTACTTCCCCCCCATGCTCTGCATGGGGCACAGAACTCTGTTGTGACCCAGGTCTCAAGTTCCAAGTCCTATCTTCCTGGGGGCATGAAGCTGCCATCCCCACAAGGTCTCCTCTTGCCCTTAGGGAGTTGCCACAGAAAGGCGCACCAGTCCACATTGTCTGAAGGACCTCCACACAGCAGAAAGCACCATGCTTGGAGAATGTGCCTAGGAGATGCATCTCCTGGTCCCCACCCCAGCCTGCTCCTGCGCCAGACCTCTCTTCCCTTTCCACGCCAGAAGCGACTTGCTCATTGCCTCCTCTTTCTGCTCCCCCAGGGACACCCTGTGATATTTCTTCACAAGTTGCAGATGGGCTGTGGGCTGTAGGCTGCTTCTGCTGACAGGAGTCCCTGAGCAAGAAGCCCAGAAGGGCCAAGCTACCTGCTTAAAATGGGTAGGAAGAAGAGAATTGAAGGAACTCAAAAACAAGTTAATATTCCAATAAATCATCTTGCCTCACAAGTCACTTTGATGCCTCACCCCCCCCACTTCCTTCCTGAGCCAACTGTCATTTGCAAGAAGGTTCTGTTTGCCGGGGCTCAGCCCCATGGGAGGAGTTGAGGCTCAGAGAAAAGAAAGGAACTTGAAGTGGCACTGGAGGCTACTAAAAAGACTGAGAGTCAGGAGGTGGGGCATCTGGTAGCACAAATCCCAAAAACCTGCACTAGAAGACTCTTCCCCCTTCCTCCCTATACTGCTTTAAGGCACACTTCATGGGAATTCAGTTGGGTTTAGTCTGGGAAGACAGGAATGTCAGCACTTAAGAATGGGACTCTTGCAAAGGATGGGTGGTGGGTAGTGGGCAGTGGGTGGAACAAGCCCTCCCAATATTGACTGCTGGACAGAACAGAGCACAGGCCAGCTCCTTCACAGCTAATCAACCAGAAGGATCTTCTCACTCCATGGCCCCTGCCCATCCAGATTACCTAAATGCACCCTTTGAGGGGTTTCCTTTGAGGAAGCTATGGCCTCTCAGTGTTTAGAAGACAGCCAAGGGGTGGACTGTGAGACTGTGGCCTGAAGATGAAAGAGTCACCCTCTCTAATCTTGAGGATTAGTCACACACCCTCAAGCCTGGATGTCCCCATCCAGAAATCTTTCACCTGACCTCAGCTGTTATCTCTAGCAGCTCCCAGCCCTCCAAGGAAGGTGTGCCCAGCTTCCACTGTGGCACCAACTTTTGGGTGAACCACAAGTGGCTGGAATGACTTATTCTGTTAGCTGATCTGTAGCAGCCAGTCAGTTGGATTGTGACCCAAAGGCAGAAATTCCTCCTGTAGTTAATCAGCACTGGTTTCTGCCAAGGAACTGGGTAGAGCACAGGCTCTGGCCCACCATGGGTCTCTGCTGACACACAAGCCCAGACTCAAGGCTATGGCCAGTGGAGCCACTGGACCTCAGGACCTCGAGCTGTGTCCAAGATACCATCCAAGGTAGAGTATCTCCTTACCCAGGCCCTCTTTGGCTGGAAATCTCCAAGGGGATCCTGGTGGTGATAAGCACAGTGATTACAAGGGCCTCACCCTGCCTTGTCCTAGACAGAGATAAGAACCCCAGAGGACTAAATACCAATTGGCCTGTGTCAGTCATCAGTGAATGCTTGTTGAGTGAATGAATAAATGAGGGGAATACATGGCTTCATATCAATAAATATTAAGGATCTACATGGTTTCAGAGCCATTTTACATGCTTTGGGGATACAGATGTAGTTTTGGATGCTCTCCGTGTATGATTTTCCTAGGTGAAGAAAGCAGACTCACGCGATGAGCACTCATTAAACAGTTACTGAACACCTACTGTGTGCTGATCACTGTGTTGGAACAAAAACAATGACCAGCCCCTGCCTCCACGGACTTCACACTCTCATGAGACTGACAAGAAATTAAATGCAAAATGTACAATAAAGTGTGATGGATATTTCTGAGTGCTGTGAAATACAAAAAGAAGGGAGCTTCACTGGAACATGCTATTCAAGAGAAGTCTTCCTGGGAAGGGCAGAAGGAAGAGGAGGGAAGACAAGGACCCATGCTACAAAGACTTGAAGAGCAGACCAGGGGTGGACATACCAGCTCCGAAGCTAGTGCAGAAATTGAGGCATAGCCACCTCCTCACATTCAAACCCCACCTATCAAATAAGCTGTTGTTTGATCTTGGACAACTTCCTCACTTGGACCTTCAGTTTTTCATCATCTGTGATAAGATGGTGATAATAATATTGCCATCTCATAGGGTGGCTGGGAGAGTTCAATGAGTTGATTAATACAAGGAAAGATCTTAGCAGAATAAGTATCAATATGCAATAACTAATAATGTTATTGTCACAAGAGCTTAGCTGAGGCTAGAACCAGGGAAATCAAAACAATAGGCTGAATCCAAGTCATCCTGATGGAACTAAGTCCTGGGACTTGGTGACAGGCTGTGTCTATAGGTAAATGAGATGGAGGCAGAATCAGCAATGATTCGCTCATTGTTGATGAACAGTATGGAAACTGCAATGACCCCTGAATTAGGACATCAAAATACCTGGGCCTACTCCTGACTCTGACGTTTGGTAGCAAGGTAACTCTGGAAAATCACTTAGAACTCTGAGCCTCAGTTTTCACATCTGTAAAATGAAGGTAACATTGGCTGCTCTGTGTACCGTACAGGGTGGAACTGCAAAGCAAGCAAAAAGTAGGTGCGAAGGCCCTTTAGTCAAATTGTAAAGTGCTACCAGCATGTGAGTTGTTGTTATCCTAAATGTTCTAGCTTAGGAAACTAAAAATACATGCTTTGGACTCAATCTCCAACAAAGAGGAGATTCTAGATTTCTTTTCTTCTTTTATTTGTTCTTAAAGTTTCTAAAGCTGTGCTTCTCAGACTTGGCTGTGTCTACAAATCACATGGGGGTCTCACTAAGTGCTGAGTCTGATTCAGTGGGTCTAGGGTGGAACCTACATTTCAAACAACTCATGGATGATACTACTGCTGCTGGTCCATGGACCACACTTTCAGTAGCAAGATTCTTCACAGGACCACACAGGCAAAATGGTCCCATTCCACAGGGTGAGCTGACAGCAAAGTCTAAGGAGGGGTATGGGAACCTGCGAGAGCGTTCAAGATCCACAGCCGTCAGGGTCCTGCCAGCTGCTCTTCCTTTATTGACTGTCACTCTTTTTTTAAAAAATATACATATTACCAGGTCTGTCCCTGGTGGGTCTGAGTTTTATATTATTTTTTTCACATCTTTATTGGAGTATAATTGCTTTACAATGTTGTGTTAGTTTCTGCTGTACAACAGAATGAATCAGCTATACGTATACATATATCCCCATATCCCCTTCCTCTTGAGCTTCCCTCCCACCCGCCCTATCCCATCCCTCTAGGTCGTCACAAAGCACTGAGCTGATCTCCCCGTGCTATGCAGAATGGACAGTCACTCTTGCTGAGTGCCAAGCACTATCTAAACACTTGGCCGATGTTTAATTTCATCCCCGAAACATCCCTGTGTGATAGGTACTGTTTTTGCCCCTGTTTTATAGGTAAATTGTTTATAGGTTAAATTGTTTGCCCAAGATCACACAGCACACAGCCCTTATACCTCCAATTCTAGAGCTGAGCCCAGAGCAGAGATTAATAACGCACAACGCATTCTGTGATCAGCTGCCCCTCCAAACTACAGAGCAGAAAAGCAACTGCTGATACATCATCCACTGCTGAAGGCTGGTTAGAGCTGAGTCACTCAATGACAGTGACCTAAACAAACAATCCTAGATCTGCCCTGGTTCCTGTCCTGCCTGACGTTCATCTCCCTTTCATTCCGTGAGCCCCCTAGGATCCATCCAATAATCCCTTTCCTTGTGTATATTACAGCTTCAAAACTTTGGCTTTGTAACCAGGCTACCTGTCTTCAAACCCTGACTTCGCCACTTATTAGTTACCTCACTGCCTCAAGGCTCAGTTTTCTGTTCAGTAGCATAGGGATAATAATAGTACTGACCCCATAGAGTCGTTGAGAAGATTGAACGTGATAATGCACGCCGAGCACTTAACCCGATAACTGATACACAGCATGGGTTCCATAACTGTTCTTGGTATAATTATTAAGGTAAAAGTAAGAACAGGCTTGCAATCCCTGTGCTGTGAAATCAGCCCACCACACCACAACCACCTGACCCCCTCCTCAGATGCTGTGAGGAGGACCCAGGGTGTGTGGGCTTGGGCAGCGTGAATGACTCGTACTTCTGCAGGAAGTTCCAGGCCACTGCACCTGCCAGCCGCATCTGCCACTGCTTCTCTTAGAAAATGGGGAATGTGTCACATTTATGGGGGCGCTTTATTGCACATCAGGGAGCGCTTTGCACATATGTGTGGATCAACTTCTCATGACTCTGGCTCCAGGCCTGCTATGAGTCAGTCTTGCAGTCCCGACTCAGTGCCACACTCCTCCAGAGTTGGTCCCGCACGCCATGCCCCTCCCTCCATCCCTGCCTGCTGTCACCAGCCACCACCCTGAATCCCCCAGGAATCCAGGATGGAAGAGAGAGATGTTGAGTGATGTGAATGACAATTGCCAGAGAGCCACACTGGCCCTCCAGGATTTGTTAACTGCTATTAAAAGATACTCCAAGTCATTATTGTGACATTATGGGGACTTCGCTAATCTCAGACTCCCTTTGTGTTCCTAATGGAGGGGAGTGGCCTCGTGTGAAAAATCCCATTTTGTGCCTTTCTTCTAAAATTTAGTTTAAGAAAAATAACTAGGGGCCAAATGGGATGTTCAGCCATTGAAAATGAGTAAGATAAGGGTTTAGGTACAGAACAAGTGAATCACAGAAGAGTCAGGTAGACATTAGAGATGGCAGACACACAGGATGAGTTAAGGGAGTAGAAGATATTGAATCACTCGGTGAGCAAACTGTCCTCTTCCGGTTCTCTTTAATGCCTTCCAGTGGCATCAGTGAGAAATTCTCCTTTAGAGCTAGTGTGTCTTTAACATCCTGTGACACCAGCTAATCTTCCTTTTTAACAAAGAGACAGCTGGCCCACACAGAGAGGCAACACAGGACAGCCTGCTTGGGGTAAAATCTCAGCTAAGACACACACTGACCTTGAGAACTTGGGCAAGTTAATCAACCTCCCTCTGGCTCAGTTTCTTCATCTGTAAAATGGGGATAATAATAGTCCCTCTTTCACAGAGTTACCATGAGGATCAAATGAGCAATTTCATGAGAAGCAGGCTTGGCACAGGGCAGTCAGCCAATGTGAGCTAGTATTATTTGAGAGCCAACAGTATCTGACTGGAATATAATAGCTTTGTTCTTATTGTACTTATTTTTAAGGTTCTCTTCTACTTGGGGGACATGATATGGTTTTCCATTTTTAGTAGCAATATGAAATGATTTATAAAAGAGATGTACTTAAGTGTCAGTCAAAAATAGTATACTGGGCTTCCCTGGTGGCACAGTGGTTGAGAGTCCGCCTGCCGATGCAGGGGACGCGGGTTCATGCCCCGGTCCAGGAAGATCCCACATGCCGCGGAGCGGCTGGGCCCGTGAGCCATGGCCGCTGAGCCTGCGCGTCCGGAGCCTGTGCTCCGCAACGGGAGAGGCCACAACAGTGAGAGGCCTGCGTACCACAAAAAAATATATATATATATACTAACAATAAAACAGGTAATATTAAACTGTAAAAATCACTGAAATTGTTACTTGAACAACTGAATTTGGGGAAGGAAGATCCAGTCTAATCCATTCATTTTCCAAGTGAAGACCTAAAGCCCAGAGAAGGAAAGTGACTTTCCTGAGGTCACACAGAAAGTTTCAGGCAGAATACTTCTAGAATCCAGAACCCTAACTCTCAGCCAAGTGTTTTACCTAACACACTGTACTCAAGTGACTAAGTTGATAGTGCCTTAAGGAAGCACAAATTAAAAGGCAACTTTGAAGTGAGTAGCCACTCGCTTTGAAGACCTAGAATTCAGCTATTATTATGGAAGGCCTCAGCTACAATGAGACACTTTGCTCACACACACAAAAAAGGAAATAATATCATTTTTGGAGTTTCAGATAATTCAAGCAGGGCACAAAAACAACTCAGAACCCAGGATACTGTTTTCTTTGGAGCATGTACAAGATATGCCTTTGGGTTCCTAATTTTTTTTTCCTCATAAAAGCATATTCAGACTAAAGTAGAAAATACTGTGATGATTTTTTTTTTTAATAAAAGCAAAAAGGGCAGGCAAGAGGGTGTTTGTCTCATTAGAGAACAAAGGATGAACTTACGTGGTCCAGTGTAACCACAACATAACAAGATTACATCGCAGGCGGGGAAATAAGTCCAGTGGAAATTGGAGAGCAAAAAAAAATTTTTCCCTAGCCATGGTCTGAGTATTTACTGACTCCAAAACTGAACATTGAACTCCCAACCCTCTTTATCCTTTCTTTTTAATAGGAAGGACCAGGGTGGAGGGTCTTTTAATTTCCACCCTTCTTTGGCATTGATTACTTGCGAATGCTCTGGAGAGCGGGGAATGGGCTTCATTCTATTAGTAGGAATAACAACCTTCACCCACACACACTGCAATAAGCAGTGTACTGAACTTCACCTCTAAAGAGGTCCTTCCTTCCCTTTAGGAAGATAGAACTCATGTCTTGTGAATAGAATCTGCAGCAAAGAGGAAGAGTTTGAGGTGAAACCAGAAAAAGAGATCTACCTTGGAGTACATTATCTGATGAACATTCGTGTTCCCCAGCTGTATGTCCCACCCATTACTCTATGAGGATCACAAACT
This sequence comes from Hyperoodon ampullatus, assembly GCF_949752795.1. Classification (NCBI taxonomy): domain Eukaryota; kingdom Metazoa; phylum Chordata; class Mammalia; order Artiodactyla; family Ziphiidae; genus Hyperoodon; species Hyperoodon ampullatus. The sequence goes on from NC_136917.1 coordinate 4,604,646, forward strand.
CAGAAGTCTTCAGGGCCCAGGCAGATAATGGAAATGAGAAGACCAGGCCCTCTGGCAACAGTGGGGACCTGGAAAATGTGTGCCTTTCTAAAGGGCCACAGCAACTCAGCTCCACTCACCTGTTGCCTTGTGATGTAGGCCCAGTATTGCCACATCTTTCCATCATTAAAGAGAAGCCAAAAACCTAGATTTTTATGTAAATTTTTTTGATTTTTAAATGTCAGTGACTAATTTACTTTTTTCCAACACACAGTGTAGGCTCCACACAAGCCTCTGAGCACCAGATCCAGCCTGCAGGCAACTCTGCTCTGTGGCCTCTCCCGAAGCAGTCTCATTCCTTTCTGAGCTTCAGGCACAAAGCGTGAGCAGTGAATCCCCAGGCTACAGTACAGCCTCACCCTCACCAGTGCTCTAGATCTGCTTTTCTCAGCTCAGGCTCTCCTCCTTTTTTTTTTCTGTTTATTTGTTTTGGACCAACATTAAAGGCATGGATGAAGGAGAAGGAAGCAACGAAGGAAAGAGAAGAGCCTAGTCAATGGCATCCAACATGGCAGAGCTCAGAATTGCCTCTTGTTCTTCTTGGTAGCTCCAACCCTGAACACAGTGCCCGGTGCACAGTAGGTGCTTAATAAATGTTTGTGAATGGATGATAAAATAAAGGAATAAACTGGAAAACAAATGAAGTCACTGTGTTGTCCATAAGGAATAATAACCAGCATCTGAAGCAGCAATTATCAGCCACTGTAATGAAATCACAGATGGTGAGACTGGAGCCTATGAAGTCAGAGGTCAAACTAGGGGAGAAAAGAAAGAATTTAAAATTCCATAGCCTGGATCAAAGTTGGGATATATCATGTAGAGACAGAAAGCTTGGATTTGAGTCATTGTTCTGCAAATTTTTATTATTTTTTTTTTATTTTTTTTTTGTGGTACGTGGGCCTCTCACTGTTGTGGCCTCTCCCGTTGCGGAGCACAGGCTCCGGACGCGCAGGCTCAGCGGCCATGGCTCACGGGCCCAGCCGCTCCACGGCATGTGGGATCTTCCCGGACCGGGGCACGAACCCGTGTCCCCTGCGTCAGCAGGCGGACTCTCAACCACTGCGCCACCAGGGAAGCCCTGTTCTGCAAATTATTAACCACGTGATTTGGGGCGAGTCTTGGAACCCCACTGGGTCTTGGTTTCTACATCTGGAAACTGGGGCCAGAGTTATCTAGCTCCTAGAGGTGACGTGGGGATCAGATGAAATAATGGAATTTAAAATGCTTTGTAAACTAAAGAACACCCCAGAAGTGTGTGAGGGTGACAGGAGAGTCAAGTCACGCAGAGGATGCTGAGTCAGAGGCCGTGCAGAGCCAACATGTTTCTGGGGCTGTCTGCATCGTTTAATGTGTCAAGACAGCTGTTGGCTTAGCCCTTGGCTTCAGTCATCCTGATTAACAGGTGCCTGCCCAGCCAGGAGTTTGACTCCAAGCTGATTGGATGACTAAATGGGGAGGAGCTCCTGAACGTGGCCTGTGACTGGAGAAAGCTAAGACAGCAGCCAAGAAAGAAAGCAGCCTTCCCTGCCCAGCCCAAGGATAACTGGGTCGTCTGTGAAACTCATCCTACAGTCTGTCTCCAAGGGTACATGTACAACAATTCTACTGGGGTCTCAGTGTTGATAAAGAGGGAACTCCAGTGAACAAGCTCATTCACGGTGTGAATTATTTATGTTCATAACATGCAAGTTTACACAGATCCATTAATGAAAATTATATCTGGCAACTACTTCCAAACAATTATAATAACTGTGGTTTTAAATAGTGAGCAAGATAATAAAATAGAGCAGCTGTTCTCCATCCTGCAGAGTAGCCCCTTGACTTCAGCAGCTGAAGCTGGATAAATGGTTAAGAACATGGGCTCTGGAGACAGACCTGATTCAAAGCTTAGCTCTGTCACCTGGGGCCATTTACTTAACCTCTCTGAGTCTCAGTTTCCCCAAATGTAAAGTGGGAATAATAGTATTAGCTACTTTCGAGTGAGGTTCTTAAGATTAAATGAGTTGACCTTTGCAGGACACTGAGCACAATGTTTCCCTCAGAGAAAGCAGTCCAAAATTGGTAGATAGCATGTCTTCTTCTACAGCCACTTTGGAATTCCATCTTAGACCTAGTCCCTTTCTCATTGGGATCTGGAAGATTTCTAGACTGTTAAGGGTGGATGCATCATTTAATTAAGACTATTGAGGACAGAAGGTTTTTTTCCCTTGGTGCCAGAGAGTATCTTGAAGGTCCGTAAGAAGCTTTTTGGTGAGACCAAGAGAACCCAAAATTAGAAAAGCTCTAGACCTCCCATGAGCTCTTCACCCAGAAGGGCTCCACTTTGATCTGTTTTCTTATATTGTAGTTCAGTGTAGAATTTTTGCTTGATGAAAATTGTTCACTAACCCAGAAGGGCGCCACTTTGATCTGTTTTCTTATGTTGTAGCTCAGTGTAGAATTTTTGCTTGATGAAAATTGTTCACTAGTAAAAGTAATTCTACCTCTTTGTTGTACAAAGAGAGCATCTGAGACCCAGAGTGAAGTGACTTGCCCAAGGATACCTTGTGAATATAAATCAGACACAGGACTGGCTTTTATGTCTCCAAACCTTTGTTAAGCATAAATAATGATTAGTCTAAATTATTACTTATTGGATAATTACTATCCCCAATGCAGCTATTCTGCCCTTAATCAAAGTTACACTCAGTCCAATATGCTTCTTCTACTTTAAGACATGGGTTAAGAAGATATTATCTCACATCCAGGGATATGGGGAATCTCACTTAGATATGTAATATGTATTATATACCTTGTGCCTGGGATCTGCAAAACAACCCAAGAACCCTCACCTTCTGCTGCTTTACTTTAGCTTTTATTTTCAAAATAATGGAAGAGCAAACCAAGCCAAATTAAGGGATATAGGGAGGAAATAAGAAAGAAGGGAGAAAATAGAATGCATGAAATCCCAAATTAGAAGGATTCTGGATATGTACAGTGTCTAACCCCCAGAAGTACCGTTAAAGTATCAGCATGATGTCCTCATGTGCATCCTCAGAGCTGGCAGCCATTGAGTGTTTGTTTGAGCCAGGCCATGTTCTAGGTACTCTGTACACATTTTCTCACTTGAACCTCTCAAGGACCCTGTGAGGTAAGTATTATTGTTCCCATTTTTACAGATAAGGAAAGAAGTAGAGAGAGAATTAAGTACATAGGACAAGATCACAAGACAGGCAGGGCCACAGTTGGAATTCACATCAGTGTGACTCCAAGACTCTTGCTCTTAACCATGGTATACAGTGGACTCACTCTACTCGCACATGTAACTTACACAATTTCCGCTAATGTTCTAACAATCAAAACAGAGAGAGAGAATACAATAGCATAGGTGGTCCCACCTGTCCTACCCACTGACCATGAACCACAGGGAGAGTGTCAGATAGAAGATGTGCTCTGATGGTCGGTCCACAGCCACATGCCTTTTGTAGCATCCTTGCCACAGCATATAGAGTAATTCTAGACATGATTTTTCACTTGACCTAAATGTAAGCCAGCTATGTCATTTGAGAAGCAGCAGCAGTCAAGTCCAATATTGGGAGAAAAATGACTCCATCAGTGTTTTGACTCCATCAGTCTCCAACCAAGGCAAGTCCTTCTAAGGGATGGTTAAGGAAAATTTTGACCACACACAATTTTTCTCCTTACTTGCTCACTTTAGAACCCAGTTCCCAGGACTTCCCTGGTGGCACAGTGGTTAAGAATCCACCTGCCAATGCAGGGGACACAGATTCGAGCCCTGGTCCGGGAAGATCCCACATGCCGTGGAGCAACTGAGCCCATGTGCCACAACTACTGAGCCCTCGTGCCACAACTACTGAGCCTTTGTGCCACAACTACTGAAGCCCGCCTTCCTAGAGCCCATGGTCCACAACAAGCGAAGCCACCACAATGAGAAGCAGGCACACCACAACGAAGAGCAGCCCCTGCTCGCTGCAACTAGAGAAAGCCCGCGCACAGCAGTGAAGACCCAACACAGCCCAAAAATAAATAAATAAAAAATAATAAAAAGCCAATTCTTTAAAAAAAACAAAAACAAAAAAACCCTGTTCCCTTAGAAGTTATGCTTCCTTCTCTGGACCATCAGAGAGCCTGATGGGCAGGCAAGAGAGCAAGCTTCTTGTCCTGACCACGCCACCAATCTGGAGGGCTATGCCTCTTCACTGTCTGCCACAGGAGGGATTGGACTAAGTTGATCACTGAGGAGCCAGATGATAAAGAAGCCTGGACCTGGTATTTCGGTCTAGTCTCTGAAGGCTGAGGGAACTGGGTTAAGCCAAGTTGAGCTCTACAAGGGGACTGCCCAGACCCTCAGGATATTCTGGGTCTCACACAGCAGACACCCACCAACACCCCCACCCCCTTCCCAGGTACTCCATGTTGTTTAGCGGCTAGGCCAGACCTCTTCCTGGGTATGTGGGGAAATGAAAGGGACAGCTTGCTGGCCTGGAGGCACAGTCGCAAGTGGGCTGGGACTCAGACTTTGAGCTGAGGAAACAAAGGCTACAGAGCCTCTCTCCATCCAGATCAGCCCCCCTCTGCCCCAGCCACCAGCCACTTGATAATTCATAATCTTGATGACAGGAGAGAGATGGGGGAGCCAAGAAAAGGAAAAAGATCCTTTCCAGCCAACTGGGATCTGAACTGTTGAATCCAGAAGTTTATTTTATTAAAAATAAAAAGAGAAAAGAAAAACAATTGACCAAGTGTGATTATGGAGTGTCTGAGACTGCACATGACTGGCCTGCCTGTGAAAGATGAGGACGTCCTCCTTCAGCCAGTGGTTTTGTCTACATCGCGCCAAACAACCCACCACATTCTCTTTGTTTCTTTAAACAAATTGACCTGTTTTATTTGAACAAATAGACCAATTGTTTGAGTGCCAAGCAGCAAATCCTTCATATTCTCCTGCAGCTTAGCAAAGTTTCTCACATAACAGCCTGCCTTTCCGAGCTGATGAAACATACTACTTAATCATCTAGGGCCATGAGCCAAGGTGATTGCTGGAGAGGACAGTCAAACACAGCAGCCTGTGTGTAATGTAGGTCCAAGGCCCTTGGAGAACTCAGTGGAAATCAGTGCTCTTTGGAGCTACACCCTATTAAGTCGTTAGATCTTCCCCCAGTGGAGTTTCACTTGTAAATACTGAAAGGATCAAGAATCAGACAGTTCTAGACGGAAACTTTCTGCTGCTGGACTTTGTAATGCAATAACCCCTGACTTCTGGGTCTGCCCCTTGGAGAGGGTCGCTCTGTCCGTAATCAGATGTGCTCTGCAGACCAGCCTGCTTAAGGAACCAAGCCCCTCTCTGCCTCCAAAGGCTAAGAATAAGTGCTACTGGTGCACTTATTCTCCAGTTTTAGGAGGTAGTGTGTATATACACATATATATATAATTAATATTAATATCAATGTTATACCTGTCTTGTACCTGTGATCTGTAATACAGCCCAAGAGACTTCATCTCCTGTTGCCACTCATTTATTCTAAAACTTGTTCATGAGTAAGTCTTTCCTTTTCTTACCAGACTATGAATATCTCTTGTTTTTCTTTCTTTTTTTTTCAAATATAATAATCCTGTTGTATCATTCTTTTTTTTAACATCTTTATTGGAGTATAATTGCTTTACAATGGTGTGTTTGTTTCTGCTGTACAACAAAGTGAATCAGCTATACATATACATATGTCCCCATATCTCCTCCCTCTTGCATCTCCCTCCCACCCTCCTTATCCCACCCCTCTAGGTGGTCACAGAGCACAGGGCTGATCTCCCTGGGCTATGCGCTGCTTCCCACTAGCTATCTGTTTTACATTTGGTAGTGTATATACGTCCATGCCACTCTCACTTCGTCCCAGCTTACCCTTCCCCCTCCCTGTGTCCTCAAGTCTGTTCTCTAGTAGGTCTGCATCTTTATTCCCGTCTTGCCCCTAGGTTCTTCATGACCTTTTTTTATTTTTATTTTTTTTTAGATTCCATACATATGTGTTAGCATACGGTATTTGTTTTGCCCTTTCTGACCTACTTCACTGTATGACAGTCTCTAGGTCCATCCACCTCACTAAAAATAATTTCATTTCTTTTTATGGCTGAGCAATATTCCACTGCATACATGTGCCACATCTTCCTTATCCATTCATCTGTCGATGGACACCTAGGTCGCTTCCATGTCCTGGCCATTGCAAATAGAGCTCTCTTGTTTTTCTAAATCAAGAGAATTACAGTGGATGTTAAAGGGGAGATCTTAAAGGTACATTTCCCTATCCAGTGCTTGGCTCCCTGTCCCAGAGCCCAGTACAGAACCAGCTCATAGTTGGCACTCAGTAAATAGTTGGCAGCTCAATCAGAAGGTTGGATAAAGGGCTGATTGGGGCTTACCCCAGTCAAAGGCAGCTTCAGGTCTTGGCTCTGCTTCCTTGACTAGACTAGAGCTACAGAGACCTTTGCCACCATCTAATAAACATGCACACAGACAAGGACAGGTCGGAATCCCCCTTTCCCAAGGCAGCCCCTGAGTCAAGGACTCAAGGGCAAGTGGTTCATTTGGGCAGTGATCCGAGGCAGCATCCATAGAGGTTTAGGGAAGTAAGGTGGAAAGGAAGGCAGCCAAGACAAGGTGTGTAAATGAGCAACTGAATCATATTCCCAATGGAGGCCTCTGGGAGAAAATAGAGAGCATGCCTCTGAGTTGCCCCCCACACCAAAGGGTATCTTCTACCAACTCCCATCTGTGAGTTGAAGGCTACTCCTGCAGCTATCAGAAGCCAGACTGCCCTGCTCATGGGCTGAGCATGCAGCCCAAGAAAGCTTCCAGGCCGAGTCACAAGTGCAAGCAGTAGAAGCCAGTGAGCATGAGAAGGATGAGTCTGGTGGTAGGAACAGGGCACTGACAGTGGCCGATTAACTGGACTCCCCAATGCCTGTAGCAGTGCTTGGCATATAGCTGGTGCTCAAAAAAAAGTTGCACAAATGAATGCATTTATTCTATTGGCTTTATAAAAAAATTTTTAAGGAGGACACTTTCTTCAAAGGAAATCTTACGAGCAAAGTTCAGAACGTAAACGAGATTAAAAAGGAGTTGCCTGATTTAAGGACTGAAGCCTCATCACCTCCTCTCACAATACACAGACAGCTGTGAGGAACATGCAGCGTGCCTCAGAGTGGAAAGCCCTGATTTAATTCCTCCCCCTCATTTTACAAACGAGAAAATTGAGGTACCATGTCTCTGCTGACACCATGAGTTAGTGCTGGAAGCCAAAGGCAGCTCAGGGAGTTGGTCAGTGGGAGTGGGCATGACCCTGAGCATTGGCACCTGGGAAGCTCTTACTGAGAACTGGGATGCTCCTCCCCCAAGACTGGCAGGGGAAGAGAGAATCATCTGTTGCAAAGTCATGACACCTCATCAGTCTCCAAGAACACAGGTGATTAAGTCTGTTCTCATTCGCGTCGCATCACTCCAGAACCAAATGTTAGCAGGCAAGGGGGATGTTGGCACCTTCGGTTGTTGCCATCACCCAAGTCTGCTTTCCACATCTGCCAGAAGGACTATCATCTTGGATGTGCAGACTGTACACTCCCATGCACAATTGGGTCCTCTCTTCCCTGGGAAGGTGTGCTAAGCAAATCTTGGGGCGTGGCCAGGAGCAAGAATACTGAAGAACTTGAAAACACAAGTTTCTGCTAGAAACCCAAGATTAAGGCCACTAAACTGGAATGAACTCACAGTTTGGACAGAGAGAAAGAGATTGAGATGTGGAAGGAAAGATTTCAGCATTGTCTTCCAGGAGCTTTTGGATTTCCTGTGGCAACGTTTGGATCTGTGCATGGCGCCCGCCCTCTGAGGCTAGGTCTCTTGCTGCCAACACTGAAAACTCCCAGCTCAGCTGCCTTCCTTCCAATCTTGAGATCAGTCTGAAAACCGGGTGAGGCAGCCAAGGCCACCTACCAGTTTTATCAGTGAAGAAGGAAATCCCTCCTCCTTAGTCTCTCTGGAGCACCTAGGCCTTCCCTCTGCTGACAAGAAAGAGAAAGGAAATAATAAGGAATGGTTTAGTGTGAACCCCAGTGGAAATCAGCTCTTCATCTCAGTCTATTCTCCTAAGAGGAAATCTCAATGGACCATTCCAACTGGGGCAACTTGCCAAACTCCTCATTTTCGCAGATAAAATTTAAGGCCCAAAGAAGAAGTGACTTGCCTAAGATCTCACATTATTTATAGAACATCTGTGACTAAAATACCAGTTTTTCCTTGTCTAGCACCTTTTTTCTATACTAATTATACACAGAATCTTTTTTCCTTTAGCTGTGCTTTTTTTTCCTCTTTCTTTCTTTGTCTCTATATATTTGTTTGTTTGTTTGTTCATCTGTTTAGTCTGTCCCTGGCATATAAACTTTCATCAAACATTTGTTGAATGAAGTATTATATGAATATATGAATGAATCTCCTCTCTAAGGGAAATCTTGGGACTTTCTTTTTTTTTTAAGTATATTTACTTACTTATTTATTTAGCTGCACTGGGTCTTCGTTGTGGGCTTCTCTCTAGTTGCAGTGTGTGGGCTTCTCTAGTTGTGACGCAGGGGCTCTAGAGTGGGTAGCTCAGTAGTTGCGACGTGGGTTTAGTTGCACCGTGGGTTTAGTTGCCCCATGGCATGTGGGATCTTAGTTCCCCGACCAGAGATCGAACGCACGTCCCCTGCATTGGAAGGCGATTCTTAACCACTGGACCACCAAGGCAGTCCTTGGAACTTTTTTTAAAAGATGATTTTTTTTACCTTCAGAGATCTTCCAAATGGTACAAACATAAGCATGTTGGACAAACAGCATTCTTTTTTTAATTGAAATATTGTTGACATATGATCTTATGTTAGTTTCAGGTGTACTACATAGTAATTTGACATTTGCATTCATTATGAAATGATCACAATAAGTCTAATGACTGTATGTCCCCATACAAAGTTATTGCCATATTTTTTACCGTATTCTTTATTCCTTATGTATGTTACATCCCCGTGGGTTAATTTTATAGCTACAGGTTTGTACCTCTTACTCCCCTTCACCTATTTCTCCCCTCCCACACCCCTCCCCTCTGCAACACCACCCATTTGTTCTCTGTATCTGTGAATCTGTTTTCATTTTGTATTGTTTGTTTGTTTGTTTTGTTTTTTATATTCCACATATAAGTGAGATCATATGGTATTTGTCTTTCTCTGTCTGACTTATTTCACTTAGCATAATACCTTCTAGATTCATCCATGTTGTCACAAATAGCAAGGTTTCTTTTTTATGGCCAAGTAATATTCCTGTGTGTGTGTGTGTGTGTGTGTGTGTGTGTGTGTGTGTGTGTGTGTGTGTGTGTCTGTATCCATTCATCTATTGATGGACACTTAGGTTGCTTTCATATCTTGGCTATTGTAAATAATTCTGCTATGAATATTGGCATGCATGTATCTTTTTTGAATTAGTGTTTTTGTTTTCTTCAGGTAAATACCCAGAAGTGAAATTGCTGGATCATATGATAGTTCTGTTTTTAATTTTTTGAGGAACCTCCATACTGTTTTCCATAGTAACTGCACCAATTTATAATCCTACCACAGGGGTTCTCCTTTCTCTACATCCTCACCCACACTTGTTATTTGTGGTCTTTTTGATGATAGCCATTCTGACAGGTGTGAAGTTGTATTTCATTATGGTTTTGATTTGCATTTCCCTGATTATGAGTGATGTTAAGCATCTTTTCATGAGTCTGTTGGTCATCTGTATGTCTTCTTTGGAAAAATGTCTATTCAGTTCCTCTGCCCATTTTTAATCAAGTTGTTTGTTTTTTTGATGTTGAGTTGTATAAGCTGTTTATGTATTTTGGATATTAACCCCTTATCAGATATATCTTTTGCAAATATCTTCTCCCATTCAGTAAGCTGCCTTTTCATTTTGTTGATCATTTCCTTCACTGTGCAAAAGCTTTTTAGTTTGAGGTAGTTCCATTTGCTTATTTTGCTTTCATTTCCCTTGACTAAGGAGACATACCCAAAAAAATATTGCTAAGACTGATGTCAAAGAGCATCCTGCCTATGTTTTCTTTTAGGAATTTTATGGTTTCAGGTCTTACATTTAAGTCTTTAATTCATTTTGAGTTTATTTTTTTATACGGTGTGAGAAAATAGTCCGGTTTGATTCTTTTACATGTAGCTGTCCAGTTTTCCCATCACCACTTATTGAAGAGGCTGTCTTTTCCCCATTGTATATTTTTGCCACCTTTTTCATAGATTAATTGCCGATATAAGCATGGGTTTATTTCTGGGCTGTCTATTCTGTTCCATTGATCAGTGCATCTGTTTTTTGTGCCAGTACCATACTGTTTTGATTACTGTAGCTTTGTTGCATAGTTTGAAATCAGGGTGCATGATACCTCCAGCTCTGTTCTTTCTCAGGATTGCTTTGGCATTCAGGGTCTTTTGTGTTTCCATACAGATTTTTAAATTATTTGTCGTAGTACTGTGAAAAATGCCTTTGGTATTTTGATAAGGATTGCATTGAATCTGTAGATTTCCTTGGGTAGTGTGTTCATTTTAACAATATTAATTCTTCCAATCCATGAGCATGGTGTACCTTTCCTTTTGTTTGTATCATCTTCAGTTTCTTTCATAAATGTCTTACAGTTTTCAGAGTATAAATCTTTTACCTCTTTCATTAGATTTATTCCTAGGTATTTTGTTCTTTTCGATGCAATTGTAAATGGGGTTTTTAAAAATTTCTCTTCCAGATACTTCATTATTAGTATATAGAAATGCAATACACTATTCTCTAATAACTTCTGTACATTAATTTTCCATCCTACAAAATTGAATTCATTTATTAGTTCTAAACAGACTGCATCCTTGATGGAAGGTGAAGTTACTGGATGGTGGGTGATGCAGTTCAGAGTTCAAAATTAAAAGGAGTGATGGAGAATATGTGGCATTGGGCAGCAATTGAGAATACCACTGCAGCAGCTCCCCCGTGGAGGGTTCTTAGACCCCTCCCCATGGCCTAAGGCAGGGAGAAAGTCATCAAGAACTTGCCTCATGGCAAGGTTGAAATTATTTCCAGTTCTAAAATTCCATAATTCAGTACACCAATTGACTAAAAATCAGGATACCTCTGCTACTGTCTATGATCATGTCTACACCCCCAAAATACTTAACTTGATAAGGTGATTTGGAAGAAAATAGGTTATTTTGATCCAAAACAGCTACAGTGATTTCCACCTAAGAGAGAAATCTCTAGACATCAGTCTATCTCTTTTGCAGACTAAGCTTGCCTTTCTTTGGCTTTATCTACTTATCATTAGCACTAGAGCATTGTAAAGCAAGCAGTAGCTTTTATTTTTGTTGATTTAAAGTTTGCTACTTACTAGCCATTCTTTTCTTTTCAATAAAACAGTCTAACTGTAAACAGTTTTTTTTTTCAAATAGCACACACACTAACAAAGAAGAAAATAAAAATCACCGTCAACATTTTTGTGAGCATTCTTCCTTTCACTTCTCTGACTCTGTCACCCAACATTTTAACTTCATCCTGCTGCTTCCAGTCCCCTAGTACTACCTTTCTTTGACTCCATTGGGCTGAGCCCCCTATGTTACCTCACCTAATTCTCACAACATCCCCACAATGTGGCATTTATCATCCCTGTTTTACAGTTTGGAAGCTGAGGCTCAGAGAGTTTATGACCTGCCCAAGGGCACACAGCTAACAAGTGACAGAGCTAGGTTTCAAATCCAGGTTTACCTTATTCCAAAGAACAAGTCTAAAAAAATACATAGCCACCATATTTTATACCTTTACCATGTGCCAGACACTGTGCTAAGTGTCTTTATACATTATCTTAGGACAGCAAATTGATAAGGTAGGTTTTATTCTATTGTTGGGAAGTCTAAGGCATAGAGGAGTTAAGTGATTTGCCCAGAATCACACAGCTGGTAACAGGCAGAGCCAAAAAGCAGATTCAAGATGTTTGACTCCTAAATCCGTGGTGCTCTTAACCAGGAAAATACGTCGTACCCTCCATTCCACTGGTCTAGACAGATTTATGTATATATGGAGTCATAGTCTACACACTGTTCTATAACTTATTTGTTTTTCTCATAGATAAAGGTAGTGAGTTTTCAGTCCTTGCCTTTACATTTGAAATGACATGATTCAGTCCTGCTCCCTTAAGCCAGTGATTGGCCCCTGTCCCACCATTGGTGGCCCCACTACTCAATCACAGCCAGCGCCCTGATCACTCATCTCAACTGTCTTACCCTCTGTCACACCTCAACTCCTCACATTGGTCTCACCTTCAGGTTGTCATCTTATACCTACCCCTCAAAGCAGATACTGCATAGAGGCCCACTGACCAGACCTCAGGTTTCAAACAAGCTCCCATCCCCACGATCTGGCCACTTCTGACCACTCTGGTGGGCTACCTCACCCCACCCAGTCTGCTACCTAGTACTGGAACCCTCAACACAGGACCTTGCTTTGCTAGCACTTGCCACCTTCCCTAGACGGGCTCTGGCTTCATAAGCACGTCAGCCACAGGAATTCTAAATTCCCTGTAGTTTGAAAATAATATCTAATGTTACAACTTAAATAAGGAGACAAAAGTTTTTGGGTAAATATGCACAGACTACACTACCCTGAAGTTGAGTTACATCCATCACTGTGCTTGAGCTAATCTCGCTGTGTAGTTTCAGGCAAGTCACTTCAGCTCTCTTGTCATCAGTTTCTTTATCTGTCACACAACAGGTAGAAATAGATGGTCCCAGGCCCCTGCCAACTCTGAAATTCTGTTAGCTCATGATGAAGGAAATGACAAGCCTGGTAGATATTACTCCCATCAATGTTTTTGTCGAATCATCAACCAAACTAATGAGGCCGTTTATACAATCCAACTGCCAAGTTCACTTTGGGGAAGAAGGGGAGGAATCGGGGCAGTTGGACATTCCAGGACATCGCTGGGGGCCAAACATAAAGTTGACAGTAGTGTGCTGGCCACAGTGAGAGGAAATTGAGGGGATCCTCGCATAAATGGGGTGCACTTTGGAATGAGCGGGCACTTTCAGTGAGTAGAAAACTGTTACCTGACTGAAGCCAAGATGAAATCTACTTTTTTTTAATGTTTGTTTTTGTTTTTTTTTAAGTTTGGCTCAATCTCTTGTTTTTCTCTGTTCCTTATGTAATCTTGTGGGATGCGGCATCAAAACGTCATAAATCATTCATGGTGCTCCGGAAAAAAAAAAAAATCACTGTGCAAAGCAGATGCAACTTAAAATGAAATGGGAGAAGTTTTTGCATGAAACCCAAAGAAAAACGTAATTTCTGTGGTTCGTTTAACTCACCATGATCACTAATTCTCACAGTCGCTATGTGGCTTGGTCATTTGTTCCGGGCTTCTTGTGCTTCATTTTAAATGGAGACTGAGTTAAAGACATAGCCTGTCACAGCTGTACTGCATTTTTCCAGGAGTCTTAGAAAAGATGCTGTAGTAGTGACATTTGTGGGGACAATTGAAGCTGGCAGATTTTATTTCCTGCTTGAAGAAACCAAGAAAGCCCCCTCTTTGTCCAAAAAATCTTTTTCAGTATGCCCATTATGGCTTTCCAAAATTACTAGGAGTTAATTAAATTCCCTTTGTAAAATATACTCTTCCCCAAAACCCACATACAAAGACACAAGTAGCCCCCAGCAGAGGTAACCCATAAAGCTGACTCTCAAATATTAATGCCTTAAATAAACTGGTTTAGTTTTATAATTTCAAATATGGCAGCTAGCTGTGATGAGACTTCTAATAAACAAGCAAATTATGGGTTTTTTTTAACCTCTTTCACATTCATTAACTCATTCAAGCTTCACAGAAGTAGCAAGGACAGGTATGTGCTCATTCATTAATTCATTTCATTTTTTTTATTCATTTATTTATTTGGCTGTACCGCCTTAGTTGTGGCATGCGGGATCTAGTTCCCTGACCAGGGATCGAACCTGGGCCCCTTGCATTGGGAGCATGGAGTCTTAACCACTGGACCACCAGGGAAGTCCCCCCCATTAATTCATTTCTACAACAAACATTACTGACTGTCAAACACTGTTCTAGGGTGCTAAGAATACAGACAGGCTAACACTGCTTGCCTTTGAGCCACTCACAGTATATTGTGTGACAGACAGGTAAAAATCATTATAGGGAGACAAGTTAAAATGAGTACAACTCCCAAAAGTGAAATGCTTTGCCCTAAGTCAAGCAGCTGGAAAGTTCTGGAGTAGAGATTTCCTCCTAGGTCTCCCAAGTCTAAGTTCAGAACACTCTCAAAGAAGTTCTGTAGCTTTTTGTAAATTGACACATTTTGATGGGAAAAAGTGAGGGAAAGAAAGCTCCCAGACTGAGGTCCTGCCTCTTAGAAGAATCATCTGGGTTAATTACCTTAGGAACCAATGCGTGACCAGCAGAACTGAGAAAGAATTCTCAGCAGAACAACTGAGGGAAGGATTCCCAGAGGTCAAGTTTACAGTTTCTCCCAGTTAGTCCAGAGAAGATGTCCAGTCTGGCACAGTGCCTGGCTTTGGGTTAGTCCTCAAAAACCGTCTATTTACTGTTTGTCCAGTTGAATTCAAATTAGTCATGTGACCACTTGTGGCTATGTTACCAAATGACAGACACTTGCCCCCAAAAACTTTTGAGATCTCAGTGATATTGCCTTAAACCCCCAGTTCCACGCATGGGAAAGCCTTAAACCATCCTCAAGATCTTGGCTTTTTCCTAATGCTGAGAATCTTATAACTGGATTCACTGTCACCATTCTACTCCCATGTCCCAAGGCACAGTCTTTTCCCCATTTTCCAAGAGAAATCTATACAAACCATTTGCTAAGGTTCTAAGAATTGACCGAACATCAGACAGTTATGGAGGGTAGTTACGTCATGCACAACCCAGCACAGCTGATTCACCATCTTGCTGATTCTACCACCCCTCCTCTCTCCCTCTCTCATATTTCCCACTCCCTTTCCAGAGCAACAAATATGTCCTTCCTCTTTGCTCAAGCACAGTATACTATATATCCAGAGTCCCAGTTTCTACTGTAGGAGGATTTATCAAGGGTTAGCAAGGTCAATCTCTCCTTAGAAAGAATTCTCAGACCAACTGCTAAGATAATAAGAATTTCCTGCCTTTCATTCCACCCAAGACTAAAATCAAAACTGTAGACCACTGCCCTTTTTTTCAGTATTTCCTGTGGCCACATGATGAAAGGTGGCAGAGAGTTCCTATTGTAATATAGTTTCTCAATGCAAACCTAAGGTTTGCTTTCACCTCAATCCGATGCCCTGCCTATCCACCTGGCTTTAATTCTCTTGTACCACATGCTTTCTCTACCCTGAGTGTGATATGATGTTTTCTGGGTCTGTGCAATAAGCAACAGAAAGAAAACTCATTAAACACCTACTGTGTACAAAACACTATACTGGGGACTGGGGACAATAAAGAATCATGGCTCTGTCCTCCAAGAACTCATAAGCTAATCTCTGGCATAAACTTACTATGTAATCTTAGGAAAATGACAGTGTCCAAACTTCAGTTTCCTCATCTGTAAAATGATAGTGTCATAAACATTTACCTCATAGGGTCATTGCAAAGAGTAAATGAAATAAAGAAAGAAAAGGCAAAACATGTAAATTGCTCGGCTTGGCATATGGCTAACAATAATAATAAATGGATTCATCTCCAAAATTTACAAGCAGATCATGCAGCTCAATAAGAAAAAAACAAACAACCCAATCCAAAAATGGGCAGAAGACCTAAATAGACATTTCTCCAAAGAAGATATACAGATGGCCAACAAACACATGAAAGAATGCTCAACATCATTAATCATTAGAGAAATGCAAATCAAAGCTACAATGAGATATCTCACACTGGTCAGAATGGCCATCATCAAAAAATCTAAAAACAATACATGCTGGAGAGGGTGTGGAGAAAAGGGAACACTCTTGCACTGTTGGTGGGAATGTAAATTGATACAGCCACTATGGAGAACAGTATGGATGTTCCTTAAAAAGCTAAAAATAGAATTACCATACGACCCAGCAATCTCACTACTGGGCACATACCCTGAGAAAACCATAATTCAAAAAGAGTCATGTACCAGAATGTTCATTGCAGCTCTATTTACAATAGCCAGGACATGGAAGCAACCTAAGTGTCCATCGACAGATGAATGGATAAAGAAGATGTGGCACATATATCCAATGGAATATTACTCAGCCATAAAAAGAAACGAAATTGAGTTGTTTGTAGTGAGGTGGATGGACCTAGAGTCTGTCATACAGAGTGAAGTAAGTCAGAAAGAGAAAAACAAATACCGTATGCTAACACATATATATGGAATCTAAGAGGAAAAAAAAAAGGTCATGAAGAACCTAGGGGTAAGATGGGAATAAAGACACAGACCTACTAGAGAAGGGACTTGAGGATATGGGGAGGGGGAAGGGTAAGCTGTGACAAAGTGAGAGAGTGGCATGGACATATATACACTACCACACGTAAAATAGATAGCTAGTGGGAAGCAGCCGCATAGCACAGGGAGATCAGCTCGGTGGTTTGTGACCACCTAGAGGGGTGGGATAGGGACGGTGGGAGGGAGGGAGATGCAAGAGGGAAGAGATATGAGAACATATGTACATGTATAACTGATTCACTTTGTTATAAAGCAGAAACTAACACACCATTGTAAAGCAATTATACTCCAATAAAGATGTTAAAAAATAATAATAATAATAATAAATGGAGAGCAAAAATATAAATCAATACTGATTCCTGAATGAAACAGGAAAACATACATAATATAAGGCAGGCTTGAATAAGTTTTATAGGAGTTATACAAAGTGCTAAGGTGGTATGTGGGAGAGAAAGTTTCATTCTAGTTCAAAGGATTGAGAAAGACTAGTCAGAGTAGATAGAAGTTGAAGGAGCATGAAAAATGAGTAGGATTTGGACAAATGGTCTTGGGAAGTTCCCACAAGGAGTTGGTAATCAGTGTTAAAAAGCTGTATGTTTCTGGCAGTGTTTCAGTCTTGAAGGATGATGATCTTGGCTCCAACTGGGAGTAAGAAGCAATGCTGCTATATTCAGAAATGATTTGGTTGGTAGAACTCTTCAAAGTTTTATGGCTAAAATTCTGTCTGACTCCTATGCCATCTGTGGGTGGCATAGAAGTATAAGACTGGACATTACATTACCTGAAAGGTCATTTAGACCAATATTCATTAAATGTCTCAACTGTTGCTGTAGGTACAATATCCCTACCCAAAAGTCATCTGATTATCAGTTTGTACACCTCCAATGACAGGAGGCTAATTGCCAATACAGTTTTGAGCACAGTTGACATATTGAAAAGAACCAGAGCTGGGGA
Organism: Hyperoodon ampullatus; assembly: GCF_949752795.1. Taxonomy (NCBI): domain Eukaryota; kingdom Metazoa; phylum Chordata; class Mammalia; order Artiodactyla; family Ziphiidae; genus Hyperoodon; species Hyperoodon ampullatus. Next base: position 4,622,136 of record NC_136917.1, read on the forward strand.
AATCCACCAGATTTATGGGAGATCATAAGGCTGGAGGGCATAGCTTCCAGAAAATACAATTTTAGAAGGAATCTTAATTTTATTAATAGTTTGACCCTAAGCAAGCCACTCATTCTCTCTGGACCTCAGAGTACCTCTCACACTGCTTATAATGCTAATATCCTTAAACCTCTGATCAAAAATGTAATAGAGATCAAATGTCATATTGTATAGAAAATCAACTGAAATCGAGCATGCAGAAGTGTTGTGTAACTTTTCAACTATAAAATAAAGGGATTTTTATTACCATTATGAAATCACTCAATTTCAGTTCAACAAGCAGCTCATTAATCCCCAGGAATACAAAGATGAATAATCCCACCCTGCACTTAGCATGCCTGGGAAGCGTTGTATCCAGACATGGACACCGCAGTTTAATAGAGATACCAATACACTATGGTTTGGCCAGAAGCTGGAGCTATTGCTGGGTCAGAAGCTGTCACCTAATTAGAAATTCCTATTAGAGCTATGTGGGAGGGACTAAAATTCTTTTAAACTACTGAGGGCAGAACAAGTATCCACAGGTAGAAGTTCCATGAAAGTGAATTTCAGCTTCGTGTAAGGAAGAGCATCCCAATAGAGTTGCCCAATTAGAAAAGTTAGCGAGTCCCCATTACCAGATGTGTTTCAGAAGGATCTGGAGAACTAATTCTCAGTGTAGCTGTAGGAGACATTTCCACAGGGTCTAAGATGTTAGCCCAGAAGATGTATACATGTCCTCCCAGTTCTGAGTCCCAAAGTTGCATCATACACAGTCATATTTATCATGGTTCATTCATTTATCCAACAAATATTTAGTGACTAGTCCTGACTTTAGGACCATCGTGGCTGGGTTTAAATCTCAACTCTGCCACTTCCTACCTATGAGACTTCGGGCAAGTTAGCTTCTCTATATCTCAGTTTCCTCATCTATAAGATGGGAATAATAATAGTTCCTGCTCATAGAGTTGCTGTAAAGATGAAAAGAGATAATTCATATAAAGCACTTTTGAACAGTGTCTGACACATAATGCACAGTCAATTAATAGCAAACATTGGTAGCAGTAGTAGTATATGTCAGGCATTGAGCTAGACATTAAATCACCATGTTTAAGAAAACAGACATGAATCCTACCTTTCTTGAGTGTAAAGTCATCCAGTAGGGTATAAAAGATATTAGACAAAAAGTCAAAAAATATATATTTCAAACTATGACAGTTGCTATGAAGGGGAAAAGGAAAATGCTATGATAGCATATGACAGAAGAGATGGGAACTCGTTAAGACTGGGAGGTGCAGGGAAGAGCTCTTTGAGAAGCTGTTATAATAGAGACATATCCCAGCACAAGTAGTTTAAAGGGGTGCCCCAATGCCTGGCCTTATTTTAAGTCAGCAAAGAAAGCAAACCAGCTATATGCTAGGGTATAAAGTTATTTATCCGTCTGAGTCCCAATTTGTATATCAAGCCTCACAGTCAGTGTAAGCAAGCTCTTTGCTTTGCCTATTAGTTCCCATATGATTTTTCTCTGGGTCTATAAACTCATCAGTCTATCCATCCATCCATCCATACGTACATACATACACACATGTTGGGTGAAAAATGTGAATTCTTAAATGCCGAGGTCACACATAGTGTGGGGTCCATGGGGGAAGAGAGAAGCAGTCATTGCCACATCTCCTGCATCCTCCAGGGTGGCACTCACCACTTACCATGTGGAAAGGGGCAGAGGTGCCCCAGTAACTTAACTATTAGTTCACCCTTACTTTCTGCCCCTCTCTGTCGATCTATCAATTAGCCTATCTCTTATTTTTTGCCACATACTTAGATTTGCATACGTTACATAGAAATGATGTGTGTCCAATGTAACATAATCAAAGACCTGAGGTCAGCAAAGAGTTGTGCTTTCAGGAAATAACTTACTTACACAATATACCTGAAAGTTGGGGTCTGTATTAGCTTCCTAGGGCTGCCATAACAAACTACCACAAACTGAGTGGCTTGGAACAACAGGAATTTATTCTCTCACAGTTCTGGAAGGCAGAAGTCTGAAATCAAGTTGTCAACAGGACCATACTTCCTCTGGAGACTCTAGGGGAGATTTCCTTCTTTGTGTCTTCCAGCCTCTGGTAGCTCTGGCATTCCTTGGCTTGTGGCAGCATAGCTCCCATCTCTGCCTCTGTCTTCATGTGGCCACCTTCCCTGTGTCTCTGTGTCTCAGTCTTCTCTCTCCCTTTTCTTAAAAAGGCATTGGAGGGACTTCCCTGGTGGCGCAGTGGTTAAGAATCTGCCTGCCAATGTAGGGGACACATTTTCGAGCCCTGGTCCGGGAAGAGCCCACATGCCACGGAGCAACTAAGCCCGTGCACCACAACCACTGAGCCTGCGCGCTAGAGCCCGCGAGCCATGACTACTGAAGCCCGCATGCCTAGAGCCCATGCTCTGCAATGAGAGAAGCCACCGCAATGAGAAGCCCGAGCACCACAACGAAGAGTAACCCCCACTTGCCGCAACTAGAGAAAGCCCGCACGCAGCAACAGACCCAATGCACCCAAAAATATATATATATAACATAAATAAATTTATTTTTTTAAAAAGGCATGGGATTTAGGGCTCACTCTAAATCTAGGATAATCTCACCTTGAGATCCTTAACTTAATTAGCATCTTCAAAGACTTCATTTCCAGATAAGATTACATGCATAGGTACCTGGGGCTAGAACTTGGACATATCTTTGGGGGCCACCACTCAACCCACTACAAGTTTCAAGAAAGAGAGTAATAAAAGTGGATTGATTCCATATATATGTGTTAGAATATGGTATTTCTTTTTCTCTTTCTGACTTACTTCACTCTGTATGACAGACTCCAGGTCCATCCACCTCACTGCAAATAGTTCAATTTCATTTCTTCTTATGGCTGAGTAATATTCCATTGTATATATGTGCCACATCTTCTTTATCCATTCATCTGTCGATGGACATTAGGTTTCTTCCATGTCCTGGCTATTGTAAATAGAGCTGCAATGAACATTTTGGTACATGTCTCTTTTTGAATTATGGTTTTCTCAGGGTATATGCCCAGTAGTCAGATTGATGGGTCATATGGTAGTTCTATTTTTAGTTTTTTAAGGAACCTCCGTACTGTTCTCCATAGTGGCTGTATCAATCTACATTCCCACCAACAGTGCAAGAGGGTTCCATTTTCTCCACAAAAAATGATTATGAAGAACCTAGGGGCAGGACAGGAATAATAACACAAATGTAGAGAATGGACTTGAGGACACAGGGAGGGGGAAGGGTAAGCTGGGACGAAGTGAGAGAGTGGCATGGACGTATATACACTACCAAATGTAAAATAGACAGCTAGTGGGAAGCAGCCACATAGCACAGGGAGATCAGCTCGGTGCTTTGTGACCACCTAGAGGGGTGGGATAGGGAGGGTGGGAGAGAGACACAAGAGGGAGGAGATATGGGGATATATGTATATGTATAGCTGATTCACTTTGTTATAAAGCAGAAACTAACACAACATTGTAAAACAATTATACTCCAATAAAGATGTTTAAAAAAATGGATTGAAGCTCCATTTTGACAGGCTTTGGATGCCGATTTCAAATGTCTTTGAGGGTTTAGTTCTTTGTAGAGTTGTGATACTAGCAACATTGACTTCAACAACTGTTTAAACACCTGTACTGTAGGGTCCCCTCCTCTGCCTCACTGCCACTACCTGACACCCTGCAACCCTCTTCTCCTTACTTTAATTACTCATTGGGATCCCTGCAGTTCAAGAAGCCTCAACATACTTCAGTGTCTGCATTTCCATGTCCTAATCAAAATTCCCATGCCGTATCCCGTCCTCTAAATGACTGATGGTTAATTAACTAAAATAATCTTTATTAAGGCACTGCCTCATCAACATTATTAAAACCTATACGCATCACCCTGAAAGTGTGATAGTGTTGATACAAGCTCCCTCTGGGGAGACGCAGCTGCTGCAGGAGACACCACCTGAAGCTGATGGGAGTGGGAGAAATGCCCTGGCTAGCCCTGTCTTCTTGCCCCCAGATCTCCCACCATTGTCCAAACCCAGCTAGAAGCCAGCTGACACAGGAGCCTGGGAACAAGAGATTGCAGAAATCAGCTCCCTGTGACACAGAATAGAGGAGGGAGGGAAAGGCATGGATCAGAGGACACATTATCCCCATTTTACAGAGCAGGTCATGGAACTCAGCAAAGGTGATTAACTGCCCAGAGTCATACAGCTAGTAAGTATTACTAAAAGTGTATGAGTCCAGGTCTGTCTGAATTCAAAACCTGAGTTCTTGCCGTGTTCTACTTTCCCTACCATCATGGACATTTCAATTGCTTTTTCCAACTGCCTTGGTCAAGAGATAGCTTGGGGTTCTGAGAGGCTGTTTCAGGGCTATCACATCTGCAAGAGGACCTTCTCTGGGTTTGAGATTTGTATTTTGTGAAGGACACAGAGATGTACCGCTCAGATCTCCCTTCAAGGAAGGACTTGCCATGCCTGCTGCTGTGAACGCTATCAGCTCAAGCAGAGCTGTCTCACCTTGCCCAAGTCTCTACCCTTCCCTGGCAGCCCATGTCCAATAACCGATAAAGCCTGGGTCTTTTGGACCCACTGCGGCCGAACAACACAAATATACATCACAGCTCCACTTCTCCCGCTGCCCAGTCCTGAGTCTTCTCCTTTCCACAGGTGTTGGTTCCTAACAACACACCCTGTCTCAATACCTGCTTCTAGAGAACCCAAACTGGGATGGGCTCTGTTGTGATTAATGTTCTCACCTTGGCCCATAACCCCTCAATCTACACATACTAGTCGATGGTGCAGCAGTATCCATTATAGTGGAAGCAACAGGGGTGGTGTCACCTACTTTCCTCTTAGACATTCTACAGGCTTCTAAAGCTGCACTCACTGAAATTGTTCTGATGAATTTAGACTGACAAGCAACTGCAGATGCTCTCAGATGGTGAGGAATGTGGTCATTTTCTTGATGTTCATCCTTTGCTGGTCCACCCAGAATGAATCACCAGGAAAGCATTTGATCAGAACTGTGTAAACACAGCCCCCAGCTCTTTAGCCTCACCTCTTGTTTCTTATGCAGAGGGTAGGAAATATCTTCTGAACCCCTTACTGTCTTGAAGGCGGGGACTGAAACCCATCCTAACGTTCCTTAACACTTCTGCGTGTTAAGGTCTACCTGGAAGTATTCAAGGTTGGGCTCTGCCTTTCTGCAGAATATTCCTTCTGAAGAACCCAGAACGCTTGGAGAAGTGCTTGAATTCACTGATTTCTGACTGCCACCCCTCTCGGCCATGATGAAGGGGATTCTAGAAGACATCAAGTCTGCCTCTTTGCCCTTGAAGAAGGACTCCTCTCTCCAACACACCCATATTTTTCCTTTAAAATGAAAGAAATTATTTTTTAACACTTTTATTGGAGTATAATTGCTTTACAATGGTGTGTTAGTTTCTGCTTTATAACAAAGTGAATCAGCTATACAGATACATATATCCCCATATTTCCTCCCTGTTGCATCTCCCTCCCACCGTCACTATCCCACCTCTCTAGGTGAACACAAAGCGCCAAGCTGATCTCCATGTCCTATGTGGCTGCTTCCCACTAGCTAGCTATTTTACATTTGGTAGTGTATGTATGTCCATGCCACTCTCTCACTTCGTCCCAGCTTACCCTTCCCCCTCCCCGAGTCCTCAAGTCCATTCTCTACGTCTTCATCTTTATTCCTGTCCTGCCCCTAGGTTCATCAGAACCATTTTTTTTTTTTTAGATTCCATATATATGTGTCAGCATATGGTATTTGTTTTTCTCTTTCTGACTTACTTCACTCTGTATGACAGACTCTAGGTCCATCCACCTCACTACAAATAACTCAATTTCGTTTCTTCTTATGACTGAGTAATATTCCATTGTATATATGTGCCACATCTTCATTATCCATTCATCTGTCAGTGGGCACTTAGGTTGCTTCCATGTCCTGGCTATTGTAAATAGAGCTGCAGTGAACATTGTGGTACATGACTCTTTTTGAATTATGGTTTTCTCAGGGTATATGCCCAGTAGTGGGATTGCTGGGTCATATGGTAGTTCTATTTTTAGTTTTTTAAGGAACCTCCATACTGTTCTCCATAGTGGCTGTATCAATTTACATTCCCACCAATAGTGCAAGAGGTTTCCCTTTTCTCCACACCCTCTCCAGCATTTATTGTTGGTAGATTTTTTTGATGATGGCCATTCTGACTGGTGTGAGGTGATACCTCATTGTAGTTTTGATTTGCATTTCTCTAATGATTAGTGATGTGGAGCATCCTTTCATTTCTTGGCAATCTGTATATCTTCTTTGGAGAAATGTCTGTTTAGATCTTCTGCCCATTTTTGGATTGGGTTGTTTGTACTTTTGATATTGAGCTGCTTGTAAATTTTGGAGATTAATGCTTTGTCAGTTGCTTCATTTGCAACTATTTTCTCCCATTCTGAGGGTTGTCTTTTCATCTTGTTTATGGTTTCCTTTGCTGTGCAAAAGCTTTGAAGTTTCATTAGGTCCCACTTGTTTATTTTTGGTTTTATTTCCATTTCTCTAGGAGGTGGGTCCAAAAGGATCTTGCTGTGACTTATGTCATAGAGTGTTCTGCCTATGTTTTCCTCTAAGAGTTTGATAGTGTCTGGCCTTACATTTAGGCCTTTAATCCATAAAATGAAAGAAATTCTCTTTTTTCTTGACTACCCAATCAGAGGGCAATGAGCTACAGAAGCTCTGTAGGACTGTAGCTGGCCTCCCCCACATACTGTTTTCTTCCCTGCCCACTAATTCCTGCCCTTAACCTTCTTAGGTGTCAGTACAGCACCTATTATTCATGGCTTCATTGACATTTCTTCTCAATCCCCGAAGCTGGTGGTGACTCATTGTCTCCTGTCATCGGAGGGCATCACTGGGCTGTGTACAGTGCACTGCATGAAGTCCGTGTTAGCTCTTCTCTGATGCCTTTAAACAGAGGTGCCCTGGCAACTTTTTAATTTGATGGCCTAGAGGAAAACATGAAGATTTCCAATTTTATAACCTGTAGACTTAAATGAAGCCACCTTCCTGGGGCATGCAGGGACCCGAGGACTCTGGACGTGCCCTGTGTGAGCAGAGTTCCCAGGCTGGTTTAGCAAGGGTCTGAAGTGTGCATAGCCTTCTCTAGGGGGATGTGTTTGAACTTATCCCCCGCCCCCCAAAATGTTCTTAGCATGGAAGAGGAGTGATACTTCAATGCAAGCCTCTTTCTACAGACAATGTCTTTGGATTTTCCATGGGATATTTTTTTTTCTTTTGCTGAAAAGCACTGGTACTTATTGGGCTAAATGGGACTGAGGAGGCTTGCTCCCAGATAAAATTTGTGTCCACAGCACTAATGAAGTCATATAGGATGGCGACTTCCTAGGAGGTTGCAGCCAACTTCCTAGCCTCATGGCTGTTTGGTAGGATAGATTCTCCTCACTCCCATTCTTAGAGCCTGAACCATAGTGATGCATGGACAAGAGAAGGGGGCCTCTGTTAATGGGACTTAGTGGAGAAAGTGACTGACCCTTTTAGTAAAATCACGTGCAGTATAAAAAGAGAAAGTTTATCCTGCAGGGTGGAGGTTTGTGGCCTTGCAGATGTCCTGCCTTGATGGCAGGCAACAGTTATGGCCTTTGCCCTTCCTTCCCCCATCCCTCTATCTCCCATCTCTATACCACCCAAGCCCACAAACATAGCCCTACCCAATAGCAAAATTTGAAAGAAGTAACTGACAGCCCACACTTGAGATCAAGCCAAGGAAGAGACAGAACTCTGGGGCTAAAGCCAGCTCACTAATGTGTGACCTCTAGACTATACATAGTTCTCAGATGTGTCCATTTAGTCCATGCAGTATCTTTCTTTAAAATTTAAATGTACATGTAAAATTGTGAGATTCTACATAAAAATATGGTTTACCAGTTTCTCTTGAAAAATAAAACCATCTGACCACATCATGCTTGCACTGCCATGCTAGCATTGGCCACTACCAGCCAGAGCTGGTTAACCAACACCAGCCCCTTTACAAGAAGCCCTCACTCTCCAATTTGCTTCTCTTACACAGGGCCTGTTTCACCTATCTATATCCCTGCCCTGGCCCCTACAGGCATCCAAGTCTGAATCTCTTGGGTTAAGGCAGGGAAGAGAGAGGAAAGAGAAGAGGTCAAATGAGAAGAGGTACTATTTATACAATATGTATCCATGATGTATTAGTTAAAGTGCTTTGGGATATATGTAACAAAATATCTGACTAAAAGTTGCTTAAACAGTAAGGACTTTTAATGCTTTAACAGAAATTGGCAAATTGGCAGTTAGATCAGGCTTAGATCAGTGGCTCAACAATTTCAAGGATCTGGGTCAGCTTCTCTGAAGTGTTCTTTGCTTTTTTTTTTTTTTGTGGTACGCGGGCCTCTCCCATTGCGGAGCACAGGCTCCAGACGCGCAGGCTCAGCGGCCATGGCTCACGGGCCCAGCCGCTCCGCGGCATGTGGGATCTTCCCGGACCGGGGCACAAACCCGTGTCCCCTTCATCGGCAGGCCTACTCTCAACCACTGCGCCACCAGGGAAGCCCGTGTTCTTTGCTTTTGCCTCATGGTGACAAGATGGCTACCACAGCTCCAAGGACCACATCCTCACCCAATGATATAGAAAAGAAAGAAAAGAGAGACCAGAGTTTCTCCTCTCATGTCTCTCTCTTATCAAAGAGAAAAATCTTTCCAGAAGATTCCAGAAGACTTTGCCACAGGCCCCATTGCCTGGAGCTGGACCACATGACCACCCCTAAGCCAATTGTTAGCAAATGAGAATGGGATCATCATGTTTGAGTGAGACCAAACATGATTCATCCCTGCATCTAACAGAGGGGTCCACTGTGCACATCGCTGCCCACCCAGTTCTACTAAAAAGGAAGAAGGGGAGAATGTAGTTGTTTGTAAAACCTACCACCTGTGAAAGGGGTGGCCACACAGGACATCCCAAGATTCTACTAAAATGTCTCCATGTCACCTGGGATGCTGGGGAAGACCTAAAATATGGCTGAGCAGGATCAGCCCCTGTGGTGTCTATAAGGGTGGTAAGATAAGGCTGGAGTACAAAGTAAAGGACTGTTTTCCCCTTCTTATGAGCTCCATTTTGCCCACCTGACAGTAAGATCATCTTGCTATGAACTCTACCACCCCTTTCCACAATTAGGGGCCTGGCACTTTTGTTTCAGGTATTCATCTGGCCAGTAGAAGGGTCGATTCCCATCCTGACCCCATCCCAGAATTTCCTTTCCAGGTTTTTTTCCCCCTCAGGGTACATAAAAAGGTTGCCCTTGGGAGCAGGCCTGGGACTCAGTCCTGCAGCTGGAAGGGCATTTCATCTGGTTAAAAGTCTTTCCCAAAGGAACTGATGATATGGCTTCTGGAATTGGAGCCTCAGGTCGTAAATCAGTGTTTGTTGCCTGGTCCTGTGTTACTTCTTCCTTGGCTGACTCAGTCCCAGGCAGCCTCAGAGTCACAGGCTCTGGGAAATGGTTAGCAAATAAAGCTTTAGCTCCTGGTCTTATGTGCTCTCCCCACTTATAAACCGCTGTGCTAAGCTGGAAGGACTGAGCAACATTGATGGTCCCAGAAGGTCCTGTAAGAAAAGGAGGACCCTGTCAAAGCACTTTCCATCCCACTGCACCAGATTACAATGTCATATAGGAGCCTCCTCGAGGGAGTCCTTCATGCCCTCTATTTGCCAGGTGCCCAATCCATGTCCAACAGCACATCAATTAGCAAATTTCAAAAGCTGAGAACTAAAATAATTATTTCAATACTCTATATTGACATCATGCTCTCCAGCCTCCTAAACATGTTCAAATCCACTGTCTCATCAGATACTCCCAATGACCCTGAACAGCTACCAGTGCAGGGGTCAAAGAACAAGTCTGTCACCATAGCCACCATTTTATTGACTGCCTGCTGCATGCCAGCACTGTGCTGACCACTTTACATCCATCACCTCATTTAATGCTCTCAACAGCCCTGGGAGACAAGTACATTACTGACCCCGTTTTACAAGTGAGAAACCCAAAACTCAGAAAGATGGTGCAACTTGCCCAAGCCAGCAAGCAACAGAGCCAGGTCTCAAGCTCAGGTCTCTCTGGTTCAGAAGCATGGACTTTTAGTAACCGCTATGTTCTTCTTTCAGTGGTGTTTTAATGGTGGCTGGTTTGACTACTCTTCATCTCAAGGATAAGGATGGGCACTCTACCATTACTGTGACTGCCCTCCACTTCCTGATTCTTCCTTCTCTCCCCAGACTCACTTCCTGCTCTTCCTTGCCCTCTGACTTTCCCCCGGGAAGAACTTCAAGGCTCATGCTGGGTTTGGTTCTCTGTATCCTAGAAGAACAGGTTCAGTGCTCTTCAGCTTGGTCCCATCAGGACTCCAGGGCTGAACTAGGCCTGAGAATCAGAGGTGGAAACTGGCAAGACCAAACACCAGGCCAGTCTCAGCCAACCCTGACACGTCAGGGAGGTCAGGACCAGCAAGCCCAAAAGGAGCCACTTGAATCAAGATGTCAGAGATGAGCAACGGCTCTTACCTATGCCACATTCAGGGCCAGAAGCCAATGTGATGGTCAGGGGCCAAGAGGAAGAGCACGTGAGGAAAGAACACAGGGTCTGCACTGGACAACAGGTATCCAGTCCAAGGGATCTCTGGCCTCAGCTAGGAACAAAGGTCTGGGCTCACACTTAAGCCAACTGAGAACCATGAGAGCTAAAAGGAGAACCCCCACTCAGAGCAGGGCTCCAGGCCATGCAGAAGGGCTTAGAACTAAGGGGCCAATAGAACAAACAGTCCCAGACAGCCTTGGGGTCCCTGTTCCCTTCCAGGACCAATTAATTAATCTGACCAATTAATTCAACTGAAGTATTATTGGCTGATAGTACCTTCATATCCATCCCTCTCAGGTAGTATATAATTAAGTAACTTACTTGTACCATCTCTTATCCTTAGCATAACACCCAAAACATAGTAGGTATCAGTGACTTACCATTTTACAGGTGAGCAAACTGAGGCTTGAAGCGATTAGGTGACCTGCCCAAGGTCTTCTAGCAGAAGAGGCAGGAGTGGAGCCCTGGTCTTCCTGACTCCCTAGAAAATGTTCTTTCCTCTCTAACATGCATCTTACCCAAGAACCCTAACTGGCATCCTCATATACCAGGAAATTAAAGAGATCATGCATGTATCCAGCTGTCAACTAAGATCTTCTAGGTACTGCCTGTGTGTCAGGCAGTGTGCTGGATGCCTCAAGTGCAACAGGAGATGAGACAGAGTCTGCACTCAAACAACTCACTGCCCACCCCTCCCACTGGACTTTGCCAGTGTCCCTCAAAGCCTGACAAAGAGCCAGCTGCCTCTCCCTATCCTGCCCTGGCCCTTGGGAGGGCAGGTTCAGCCTGCTGTTGCATTTGCCCCATGAGCTTGCTCTGCTCATTACAGAAACCACACTGTTGATAGAGGCAGGACCACTGGGTCAGCGGATTAAACTGTATCATTTGAATCTAAACTGCATCCTCTGTGATCAGTGGCCTCTGCAGGCCCAGAGAGGTTTCTGTTTGTTTGGAGCTGGGAGGATTTGCCCAGATTAGCATAGAGATTGTCTGTGCACCAGGGAAAGGGTCCCAGTGGCTGCCGATGGACCAGCTAGAACACAGTCAGCTCAACTCTTCCCTGTGGACCGCAACCCTGGAGTGACACAGCACTTCTCTGGGCTCCAGCAGCAACAGGCGCCTGCTTCTAAGAGAGCACGATGGTGGGAATGACATCTCTTGGTTATCTTATCACTCTCCATCACTGAAGCTCCTTAGGAATGATTTCAGCCCCCTCTCCAGCAGCCAGGGCTATAAATAAAGATTCCCCAGGGATGCTGAATCCTGCCCTTTATCCTGATCGCCTCTGTGACTCATCCCACAGGCAGATTCTTCTTGCATCTTCTTGATTACAGGGAGGGGGAAGTGAAAGTCTATGCCTGTCTGCGCGAGTGGGTGTGCATGGCCATGCTTGTCTGCATGCCATGTGCATTTACTTAGGTGCAGTCTGGGTGTATGCATGCATATCTGTGCATGGAATTCTGTGTGTATACTGCATCTATTTGTGACTCGATATTTAATTTTAAAGGACAGAGGGGACATGCATTCTCACATAAATTTTGCCATAAAGACTGTTAGCTAAGACTCCATATTAGATCGCATCTACTAGTATTTATTAAGGCCCTTCTTTGTGCACAGCCCTATGCTAAGCAAGGAGAATAAGACACAAGCTATATCATCTTCAAGGACTACAGCTGCTTAAAGCAAATCAAATTCCTGAATTGGCAGTGGTAGTTGAGAAAGCAGCATTTCAAGAAAAGAAAAGCCTCACCTGCAGCAGAGAAGAATCAAGAAAACACTCAATTACTGAGTTCCTTCTCTGTACCAGGTCATTACTAAGTGCTGCATCATTTATTTCTCACAACATCTCACAGATGAGAAAACAGCATCAGAGAAGTTAAATAACTTACCTGAAATCACGAAGACCATAAGGTCCAAGGTAAAATTAGAACCTAGAGCTTTGGGGCAGAATCTTAGAGGTCCTCTCATCTAAACCTTCATATAATGTTTGCATCAACCCTACAAAAATCCCTGAAGACTGGTCATTTGGCCCCTTGGTAGGAGAAACTCAACTTTCAAGACAAACTGTTCTATCTATAGACAGTGCCAAACTGCTGGAAAGTTATCTTCTATGTTGAGTCCCAATCTACCCCCTTCTCATTTCTGCTCATCAACTCTTATGCCCTCTGGGGCTAACAAAGTCTAATTCCTCTTCCTGTCACTTCCCTTCAGATAATGGATGACAGCCGTCATGCTGTTTCCTCACCAAACTAAACGCTTCAACCATTCCACACTTGAAATAATTTCGAATCCCTAAATATTGTTCATCACTGTATCCTTCATGCTGGTATCTACAGTGCTGGCACATTTTAGTTCGGTAAATATCAGTTGAGTGAATAAAGAGATAAACAAGGGACTTCCCTGGCGGTCCAGTGGTTAAGACTCCACGCTTCCGGTACAGGGGGTGCAGGTTAAATCCCTGGTTGGGGAACTAGGATCCTGCATGCTATGGCCAAAATAAATAAATAAATAAATAAATTCTTTTTTTTTTTTTTTGATGATTATAGCAGCTTTCTTTTCTTTTTTTTTTTGAATTTTCTTTTATTTTTTATACAGCAGGTTCTTATTAGTTATCCATTTTATACATATTAGTGTATACATGTCAATCCTAATCTCCCAGTTCATCCCACCACCACCACCACCCCCCGCTGCTTTTCCCCCTTGGTGTCCATACGTTTGTTCTCAACATCTGTATCTCAGTTTCTGCCCTGCAAACCGGTTCATCTGTACCATTTTTCTAGGTTCCACATATATGTGTTAATATATGATATTTCTTTTTCTTTTTTTGACTTACTTCACTCTGTATGACAGTCTCTAGATCCATCTGTGTCTCTACAAATGGCGCAATTTCGTTCCTTTTAATGGCTGAGTAATATTCCATTGTATATATGTACCACATCTTCTTGATTCATTCGTCTGTCAATGGGCATTTAGGTCGCATTGATGTCCTGGCTATTGTAAATAGTGCTGCAGTGAACGTTGGGATGCATGTGCCTTTTTGAATTATGGTTTTCTCTGGGTATATGCCCAGTAGTAGGATTGCTGGGTCATATGGTAGTTCTATTTTTAGTTTTTTAAGGAACCTCCATACTGTTCTCCATAGTGGCTGTATCAATTTACATTTCCACCAAAGTGCAACAGGGTTCCCTTTTCTCCACATCCTCTCCAGCATTTGTTGTTTGTTGATTTTCTGATGATGCCCATTCTAACTGGTGTGAGGTGATACCTCATTGTAGTTTTGATTTGCATTTCTCTAATAATTAGTGATGTTTAGCAGCTTTTCATGTGCTTCTTAGCCATCTGTATGTCTTCTTTGGAGAAATGTCTATTTAGGTCTTCTGCGCATTTTTGGATTGGGTTGTTTCTTTCTTTAATATTGAGCTGCATGAGTTGTTTATATATTTTGGAGATTAATCCTTTGTCCGTTGATTCGTTTGCAAATATTTTCTCCCATTTTGAGGGTTGTCTTTTCGTCTTGTGTGTAGTTTCCTTTGCTGTGCAAAAGCTTTGAAGTTTCATTAGGTCCCATTTGTTTATTTTTGTTTTTATTTCCATTACTCTAGGAGGTGGATCAAAAAGGATCTTGCTGTGATTTATGTCATAGAGTGTTCTGCCTATGTTTTCCTCTAAGAGTTTGATAGTGTCCGATCTTACATTTAGGTCTCTAATCCATTTTGAGTTTATTTTTGTGTATGGTGGTAGGGAGTGTTCTAATTTCATTCTTTTACATGTAGCTGTCCAGTTTTCCCAGCACCACTTATTGAAGAGACTGTCTTTTCTCCATTATATATCCTTGCCTCCTTCTTCATAGAATAGTTGAGCTTAGGTGCCTGGGTTTATCTCCTGGCTTTCTGTCCTGTTCCATTGATCTATATTTCTGTTTTTGGGCCAGTACCATATTGTCTTGATCACTGTAGCTTTGTAGTATAGTCTGAAGTCAGGCAGTCTGATTCCTCCAGCTCCCTTTTTTCCCCTCAAGACCGCTTTGGCTATTTGGGGTCTTTTGTGTCCCCATACAAATTTTAAGATTTTTTGTTCTAGCTCTGTAAAAACTGCCATTGGTAATTTGATAGGGATTGCATTGAATCTGTAGATTGCTTTGGGTAGTATAGTCACTTTCACAATATTGATTCTTCCAATCTGAGAACATGGTATATCTCTCCATCTGTTTGTGTCATCTTTAATTTCTTTCATCAGTGTCTTATAGTTTTCTGCATACAGGTCTTTTGTCTCCCTAGGTAGGTTTATTCCTAGGTATTTTATTCTTTTTGTTGCAATGGTAAATGGGAGTGTTTCCTTCATTTCTCTTTCAGATTTTTCATCATTAGTGTATAGGAATGCAAGAGATTTCTGTGCATTAATTTTGTATCCTGCAAGTTTACCAAATTCATTGATTAACTCTAATAATTTTCTGGAGGCATCTTTAGGATTCCCTATGTATAGTATCATGTCATCTGCAAACAGTGACAGTTTTACTTCTTCTTTTCCAATTTGGATTCCTTTTATTTCTTTTTCTTCTCTGACTGCCGTGGCTAGGACTTCCAAAAGTATGTTGAATAATAGTGGTGAGAGTGGACATCCTTGTCTTGTTCCTGATCTTAGAGGAAATCCTTTCAGTTTTTCACCATTGAGAATGATGTTTGCTGTGGGTTTGTCATATATGGCCTTCATTATGTTGAGGTAGGTCTCTCTATGCCCACTTTCTGCAGAGTTTTTATCATAAATGGGTGTTGAATTTTGTCAAAAGCTTTTCCTGCATCTATTGAGATGTTCATATGGTTTTTATTCTTCAGTTTGTTAATATGGTGTATCACATCGATTGATTTGCAGATATTGAAGAGTCCAATAAATTCATTCTAAAAAAAGAGAGAGAGGTAAACAAGCCCTTTCACGGTAGATGGTGCCATGACTTGTTTCATTAGGTCTTTTGTCTTAATTAAGGATTTCCTGGTTACCAGGAAAAGAGCCTATTGTAGCTAGTTCAAGTGAAAATTCAGGTTTAAAGGAAGAATCCAAGGGATTCTCAAGTAAGCTAAATGTGGAAGAATTAAAGGGACTTGTAGAATGAGAACAATATCAGAAAGCCCCACCACCACCACTACCCCCACTTCCTTGTGTTCTCTGATCTCTACCTTCACTTCATGTGTCTACTATGTACACTTCTTGACATGCTGGTTTCCACTATTGCTCATGGCCCAGCATGGTGGCTGTCCCATAACCATAGTCCCATACAGCTCCATGTCCGTCAGCATTAAGTAACAGGGGCTCTGTGTCCCGGTAGAGAGGAAACTATTGGTCATACTTGAGTCAGGCGGCTACTCCTAGACCAATCAACAATAGCTAGTAGGCAGGAAGGGGGGATCATCTAGTACAAACATGCATCCTTCAGCACCTCTTTAGCAAGAGTTCAAAGGGTTTGTTTAGAAGGAAGGGAAGATTCTTTTGTAAAGCAGTATGGGTGAATAGAAATGCTGGCATCTCTTGTACACCTTTAAGTATCAGTGTTATAAATTTGTCTGAATGGCTCATGATGCTCTCAGAGAAGCACTTTATCCTTAGGATGTCCAAACATGAGCTCTAGGGACTAGGGCCTTTCAGAACTTCTTGTACTTCTGTAATTCTACTTCAGTGCCATGAGGCCCTGAAAAGCCTGACCAGTGGCCATAGGTGCTCTGGAGAGGGCTCAAGCTTCCCTACCTGCAGGAGAATGTTGTACTGGAGTTATTAGTGTCGCCTTAGATCCTGTCAGTGATCTTGGCCATCTCTGGTAATATATGAAGATCCAATCAGCAAGTGCTAACCACATAAACAGCCCATTTTCTTCTTCCCTGTATTCATAGAGAAGTTATGTGTACATGGAGTAGTGAGGGTTATGGTTAGGTAAGGGCTAGAGACAAGGGAAATATGGCTGTTTTGTAAAAGAAATTAAAATTGACTGACTCATAGACTGGAAAGTCCCTTAGCGATCATCTAGCCCTGTGGTCATCAAACTGTGTCTCTCGGACCTCTAGGGTTTCTGAAGAACCAAAGAAGGAGGTAAAACAGGAACAACTGGCAGGCAGATTTCCACCCACCACCACCACCGGGCCCACCAGCATTTTTTCCAGCAACCAGAGAAATTCTGCTCTTCTTAATATTCTATGCTAGGTTGCTGTGTGTTGTCTCACTCTTTTATAGGTGAGTAAACTGACTGCAGAGAGGGGAATGACTTGCTCAGGGTCACACAGCTAGCTAGAGTCTGAGCTGAGCTGGCCCCAGCTGTGCTGACTCCCAGAGCCCTCTCTCTATTGGCACAGGTCATATTGAGACAAGAAAGAAAGCAATGATTTTTTTTTTTTTTTTTTTTTTTTTTTTTGCAGTATGTGGGCCTCTCACTGTTGTGGCCTCTCCCGCCGCGGAGCACAGGCTCCGGACGCACAGGCCCAGCGGCCATGGCTCACGGGCCCAGCCACTCCGCGGCATGTGGGATCCTCCCAGACCGGGGCACGAACCCGCCTCCCCTGCATCGGCAGGCAGACTCCCAACCACTGCGCCACCAGGGAAGCCCGAAAGCAATGATTTTTGACATGGAGAAATATCATGATAACTAACCATCTGTGTTTTCCTCCTGCAGCGAAGTGTGAGGCATTCACTACTGACACGTTTCCATTGCCCGATATCCCAGGTATACAGCTATGCTTGTCAGTGTTCAAGCAGCAGGACAGTGATGAAGTGGTAGCTTTAGGGCTCAAGCCCCCTAAAGGACCAAACTCACTCCTTAAGTGTCTGTCTATTTTGCAATTAGCTAATTCATAAAGGGACCCTGTAACAGTTAAGGTAATTTAATTGCAATCAACGGAGCCCTACTCTAACTAGCCTGAAAGAGAGATTGGGAGAGAATGTTGAGGAGTCCTCCAAACTGACAGTGTCAAGGCACCATGGCTGGAATGAATGAAAGTCAACCAATTTTCCCGAGATGACACGGTCATGGGAGAGGGAAACGGATGGATGAACTCAGTTCACATGACCACCTCCTCAGTGTCCACTGAGGTTCCTTTGTACAACTGCTGGTTCCAGGCTCTCCAGGTCACCATATTTACTGCTTCCCTTGAGCCACGTCTTGGGTGGCGTGGCTCAAGCAGTCACAGGGTACCTAGCCCACAGGTGGCCCTTGTTCCTTCTCCCCTCTCCCAGTCCGACCTGGCTTTTGTCATGCTTCTACCACTCCGAGAATCATAACACCAAACTCTTGTCATACCCCTAAGTAGAGTTTCCATGCTCTCTGAGTATCTTGCAGCCTGGTGTTATGATTCCTTTGACTCACAAATAAAGTTTCTTACTGTGCCCTCTCTTTTGAGAATCTGGGAATGGTTTCCTTGGGACCAAGATAGAGGGCAAGATGCAAAAAAAGTGTAGCATGCAGAATTATCCCCCTTCTTTGACAGAGCATCTAAGAACTGGACTCAAACTTAGAGTTGGTTCAAGAGTTAAGGGGCAACCTTTGTTCCCCATCTTGGTTTATGAATTTCAGCCTAGAGCAAACAGTCAACTCCAACATATTTCCTCACTGGCTCTCCTAGAAGGTCTATGGAGACTTCATACAAACTGAATCCCTACATCAGAGTCCCGGCAGCAGACACAAATTAGGTCCACCCCATGGACTTTGCTGCAAAAACATTTAAACACATAACCTCCAAAGTCACTTCTAGCTCTGTGTTCATGATTCTCTGATGAAAACAAAGGGAATTTATTTCTAAGAAGAGGGTGATAAACATCTTACTCAATGAACCATAATTCATTCTGCTGGAATCTGGAGACTTCTGGCTGATCATTGAGAATACTACCATAATGCTGAATTTCTGCCATTTGCCTGGGAGTTTATGACGTCAGAAAGCGGAGTCTGACCTGACCCTTGGAGGAAAAATGTTATCTAAGCTATGAGGCGATAGACCCTGTCTACCCTCGGAACCAAACACATCACTCTCTGGTTGACTCAGGCCAACTGACCAGAGGCTGAGGGGTTGCTGATGGTTGATTGAACAGACCATTTGCAACAGACAGAAAAAATGGTCTGTGCCCTCTGCTCAGCAAGCAATCTTCATTGTGGCCAAAAGCCAAGGATAAATTCAAAAGAAAAAATCAATTCAATTATGCATGTGACTAAGTTATGTTTCATGGTGAGGAAACTAAAAAAAAATTGGTTGTCCCATGTAACTGAAGAATATTTTCCCAACCCCCAAATGGCATGCCATTATGTTTTGAGTTGTTCCTTCAAAATGGAAATGGTTTTTATCAACCATTTGCACTGATCCTTCTAAAAAAAAAAAAAAAAGTGTTAACCATACAATATGTGACCGTAACACAAAGAGGAGCTAGAAATGTTCAGATGTACCACCCTTCAGTCCAAAACACTATTTGAGGTGGGCTTGCCATCTTGGGTAGAGGAGGGATTCCCAGGTATGTTCCTGAAGTAGAAAAAGGCAGACCCTTTGGCACTTAGTCAACTGTATCATCAGCTCAGTTACACAACTCACTGTTGTGACAGTTGCTGGGATCTTGAAATCAATTTCCTTTGGCTTGTTTTGAGTAACTCTGCACACCTGGAGTGTTTTGCTTGAGGTATTTCTGAGAAGGGAATGAGAGTTGGAAATAGAAATGGTACATTTCAGTTGCCCTCTCATTAGAAGAGGCAGGGACCAAACTTAGCCCAGCAGACACTGAGAATGCTGAGTAAGATCAGACTCATGACTCTCAGAACAGGAAGAGAGACTGGGAGAGCAAGCAGTCCAAAGCAAAAACTGATGATAAAAAGAGTAATAGTAAGAATAATAATAGTAAAACTTATGGATAGTAGAGATTTTATTCAGATGCCTAGCCAGCATCCATATCTCCCTTCTTCTTTCCCAACAGAACTTCAGTTTTCTTTGGACATCCAACCTCCCTCCATGTAGCCTCAGGTGAAGCTGACTGTACCCCTCAGAGCCAGGGTAAGTTCCATTGGTTAAATGTGTCTTACAAGTAATTGGTCAGAACAGGCATGTGACCCAATTCTGGACAATAAGATATACGCAGAAGTTTGCTGGTGGGATTTTAAAAAGTTACTTTGCTTCAAATAGAGAGTCATAGGAGAGACATCCTTTTTCTTACCCAGGACATTGACATATGTAGGTGTGGTGCCTGGAAGTAAGGCACCCATCCTGATACCAGCCTAAGAGTGGAGCTAACACTCAGGATCACAAATAGAAATATGGAAAGAGCCATGTTCTTGATGAAGTCACTGAGGAACTAATTTAACTAACCCTGAAGACATTGTCTCCCTAAACTTTCAGTCACATGAGCTATTACACTTCCTTTTTTAAGCCACTCTGAGATGGAGTTTCAATTACTTGCAGCCAAAAACATCCCAAGTTAGAGAATGCTTACCATGTGCCAGCCACTGTGCTTGGTACCCTAAAAGCTAAAGGGAAATAATTTTCCCTTATTTTCCTTGTGGCAACCCTGTGAGATGAATATCATTGTTATCTGATTCTACAATTGAGGAAATTTAGTCTTATGGATATTAAATAATTTGTCAGAATCAGTTGGTAAGTGGTGGAGACTAGATTCAATATTTAAGCACTTTGACTCCAGGACCTACAATTTTAGCCTCCATGCTCTGTAACAGAAAAGGAAAAGATTTGTTCCAAAAACACCATAAGTCAGTATCATCCAAGGGTTGAAACCAAGGTCCAGTGCTCTTTCAATGCCCCTAAGGATGGTAATGATTTCAGAGATCAGGAGCCAGTGTGGTCTCCTTTAACCAAGGCATTGCTTCTCACGAGACCCATACTCTGGCTTGAATGACTAGCCTTTCTCTTTAATCATTAGCCATATTACCTGGTTCTCTATGCCCTTCCACCTCCTTTTTCATTTCTGCCTTTTCAGCTCATTAATTGACTTTTTGCAGCCATTGAAGAGAGACATGATTATCCTGGAAACCCCTGCCATGACAGGAGTTACATCATTGCCAGTGGGAAGTTCTCACCACCAGGGAAATTAGGCCGTCTGCTGGGGACTTGGAGGATGAGTTGGCAGGTTTCCCATGCTAATTGGTTTCAGTCTTGATTCATCGGGTCTCCCAAGCCAGGTGACAGCTCAATAGTGGCCAGAAGTCCCAGACAGGGAAAGAAGGCAGACACCTGAAGCTGCTTTAAGCTGAGTATGGGTCACCAGGAGCTCCCCCATAGGGACCTCACAGGCCTTTGATTGTCCATGAGTGAAAAGACATACTGACAACGGCATGACAGACTTATATCATCATGCTAATAGGACAAAGAGAAATGAGGAGCCCACCCTTGCATTGTGGGGTTTTAGAAGTGGGAAAGCAGTAGGATGTCGTGGTTTTGAGCATGGTCTCATAATTAAGCCCATATGGATTTGACTCCCAGTTCAGTTACTTGTTAACTAGTGAATGCAAAACAGTGAGGAATGGAACATCCCTGAACCTCAGTGTCCTCTTCTGTAAAAAATAAGGGTAGGATGATTTTGGGGATTAGACATAAGGAGCATTACCCTGGAACATAGTAAATGCTTAGCGCCTTTGAAGATAATGATACTGGCTGCAATAATGATGACAATAATGATGAAAAATTGAGTGGATAAAGAACATGTGTTAATTCTCATGGTCAAAATTTCTTCTTAATAACAACTCCAGACAGGACCCATACTTGAGACTCTCCGCTTCTATTTTGCCCCATGCTCCCATGTTTCTTCCCTCCTTAAAGAAAGCACAATTTGGTGCACTTGAACTTTACCTAAAAAACTGGATCTTCTGTGACTGACTACAAAGATGATTTCCTATTGTATCAAGCTGTGTTAATGGTGAACGCCCACCTCAACTCAGTAGAGCCAATTAGTCAGGCTACGTACAGAATTGGAAAAGGTGAACCAACACACATGTGGTTACTTTCAAGAGAAAATGTTGGTTACAGGGTAACTAAGCCTCAGTATTCAAAACTATTATAATGATCTTATCAGGTTCATGGTGTGAAGACTTGGACTATGCCTTATTCAAATATCTCCACAGGATTTCATTTTATCTGCCATTGAATATGGTGTAGTTATCCAGTTGGCCAAAATATACATGTCTTATCTGACAAGGTAGCAAGGAAGATTTGCACTCAGGTTTCTAAGTCTATTGGTTGAAGTAAGGTATGTTCAGACTATCATTTGAGCAATGTGTGGGCATCATATTTAATTGGATCCCCTCCTTTTGTGCCTGTATGTGTAAAACTGAAATACATAGAAGAAATGATCTAGTGCAGAGTTGTAACTGTGCTCCATGGATCCCTGGTGGAATGATGAAGGTACTGCCAAGGGTTTGAGTCTAGGGGAAGACTGGAGTTTATGAAACCCTAGAATGCCCACCCCTGACTTCAACCAGATCTTCTATTTCTGGTTTCCCTGCTGGGTTTCCATGTGATGTTACTCAAAAAATTTTTTAAAGTTTGGACATCACCATCCTGATTGAACCCACTCATTTTTCAGGAGAGGAAACTACAGCCCAGAAAAGTCATCTGACTTCCAAGGTTGCACAGCTAGCTACTAATGGAATCTGGATTAGAATTCCAGACTCAGAGATCAGCACAGTTGCCTAAGAAAAGCTACTGAAGCATTCTCTTGCAAACATACACTTTTAATCTTCATGACTGTCACTGTGAACATCAACAAACACTACTGTCATATACCTCCCTGTGAGTGTGTGATACTATATTTGTCACTTTAGGGCTTAGAGGGGCAGAGTGCAGGGGTAATATCAGGAAGGCTTCTGGAGAATGAGTGCCTGGACAGAGTTTTGAATGCTACATATGAGTTTAGCAGGTTGAAAGGGAAGAAATGGGAGTATTCCAAACATTAAACCTCTTTGAAATTGAGAACAGTGTTATAAATATAAGTCCTATTGTTCTCAGCAAATTACCAAGTGTAGCAGTCAGAGTCCAGTCAGAAAACAGCAAGCAGATTAATATTTCAAATCAGAGGATTTAATCCAGCAAAGTACTTACAAAGTGTTGAAAATGCTAAAAGAACAAAAAGGAAAAGTTGAGGTAAGCCCGAGACTAGGAAAAAGCAGAAAGCAGCTCTATGTTGGGACAAAGACAAGAACATGTTATTATCCAAGTGCAGGAATGCACTTACGACTGCACCACTGGGGGTGCCAGAAAGGGTGATGGAACCATGAAGGAGGACCAACAGGGAGGGCTCTCCCAGGCCGGTACTGAGCTATTGTGACTGAGGTTGGAATTGGCAGAGATGCGGTCACTCCCAAAGATCACACGAAGAACACACCGTCTCACTTCCTCCCACCATCCAACTTCCTACCAGTGCTTCCCCTTGGCTGAACCTACAAAGGGGGTCTGAGATCTGTGGTTTGCAGAGGTCCAGGCCCTGTAATGCAGAGCAGCATGTGTAAAGTCAAGAATGGTGCTGCGAATAAGCAGGAAATAACCAGCACACCATATTTTCTAAATGTAATATTCTTCCCAGAAATTTCCCCAGGGTCTTGCTCCCTCTCCCCTGCAAACACACGTTGACACAGTGATACACCCACAGTAGCAACCCAGTAGTGGACATTTGCAATTCTTTTATCTGTCCAGTACCTGAAGTCTCTTCCTATCTGGGGGGAATCCCCCATTGTACAAAGATGAAGCTCTGGATCCTGGATTTCCCTGCTTACTTGCAGCTAGGAGGTGGCACATGACCAAGGCTCCACCAATCAGATACATCTGTTCCTAAACTTGGAATCAGGAGCTAGTGACCCAAAGAAGTAGAAACAGGGAGGTTCCATCCTGATGGAGAAGTAGCCACATCCAGGTTCCAAGTGCTGTGGCAATTGTGTCCTTACCAAACTGGTCTGACATGTGACCTGGCCCTTAATCTCTAGCCTCCCAGGGATTTTGGAAACTATCCAAACCTCTCTAATAATTTCACTTTCTGCTTAAATGATCTAGAATAATTGTCTGTTGCTCACAACAAAGAACCTCTACTAGCATAACCTCCTTCCTTGTTTTGTGACCAGAGATCTTATATCTTCAGTCTAGCCCTTATGATTACCCATGAGTTTTAGGGAGCTTCATCTCCTACAATATCCAAGAGAAATAGGCACTGGCAAATAAGTAGACTTTGGCCTAGAACCCTCTGGAAGTCCTGAGAGGCTGGGATGTGCTACCAGCCTCCAGCATCCATAGGTATGGAATCAAGCTATCCCCAGCCGTGACCATGGAGAACAGTCACTTGCCTTGAGGGTTAAGTTCAAAACCCAGTGGCAGAGACTGGATCATCTTCATACCTCTCCCACAAAGGTTCACCGCACCCAGGAAGCTCTTGACTTTGTTGCATCTCCTTCCCGCTCCCAAGCCAAGTTCTGTCAGAAATTATTAGCCTCTACCCCCTTACAATTTCAGAGCCTCCAGCCTCCTTGCAATATCAGTCAGCAATTTCCAAGGACCTCTCTTACTCTAAATCATCATCTATTCAATTAGTCATCTATTGCTGCATAATAAATCACCTCAAAACTTAGTGGCTTAAAATGATAATAGTATTTATTACTTCCCATGGTCTCTGGAGGTCAGGCATTCAGTCAGGGCACAATAGGAATGGCTTATCTCTGCTCCACAATGTTTGAGGGTCTCAGCTAGAAAATTCAAATGCTGGAGGTTATACTCATCTGAGGGCTCATTCATTCAGATATCTGGCAGTTGATGCTGGCTGCAGACCTAGCTGGCATGACCAACTGAAACACCTCCCACACATGGCTTCTCCGTGGCTTGGGCTTCCTTATTACAACATGGCAGCTGCGTTCCAAGAAACAGGTGGAAGCAATATTGCCTTCTAACCTCAGAAGTCATGTGGCATCACTTCCACCACATTCTGTTGGTCAAGTCAGTTACAAAGATCCACCCCATTTCAAGGGGAGGACACAAAGACCTCCACGTCTCAGTGGAGGAATATCAGTGTCACCTTGTAAGACAAGCCTGTGGAATGGGAGATATATTGATGATCAAGTTTTCTTGAAAATATTTTCTCCCCCAGTCGCCTTCAGTAATTCTCAGGTTTAAAGGGCCTCTTTGGACTCATTCTTCTTTGATCATGTAGCAACTCACTCTGTACCTGACCTTCTAAGTATACCCATCCTCAGTGAGTCCACCTACCTTCTGGGAAGGGGACTGCACTCAGTGTGTCCCAGGTGCTCTTCTGGATCCTTCTTCTGAAGAAAAGCAAATAAATGCAAATGTCATCTCAATAGAGCTCTCTGCTACACACATGAACCCAAAGATACTGATTTCACTGGCTCCTTGGAGCTGTACACCACGTTATGGTTCACACTGCTCTTTTGCTTGCACAGCTCATTTAATCAATAACTCCAAGGTGATTTTTCTGATGAAAAAAATAAATAAAACGACACAGAATTAAGTACAAACGTGGCTCGCAAATTGCTCACACTACACTTTCCCCGCTCAGCTTCTGCCACCTTGAATTACATTCATGAAGACCCAGCCCCTCAAGGGCTGACACCTCAGCATAAAATGCATTCCACATCAGCAAGCTTGTTGAGGTGGGAGAGGAAACCCAACAACGCGGGGTAGGAAGGTGGCTTACACAACAGGAAGAGGAGGCCCTAAACTTGAGTTAATGTTCCCAAGTAGGGATCCTGCAGGAGCTGGGTGATTTGGAGATGGAAAGGCAACAAATACATTGACTGTGCTTTTAGTCCTTAGGCAAAGTATCAGGGATTCATTGCTGGGAATTTTCACAACACTGTCCTGCAGCCTTGCTCCCTCAGTCCTTTGCTGTAGGCCAGGCCTGACTCTGTGAGACGAGGGCAAAGTCATGTCAGGGAAGACGGAACTGGGTAAAAACTCTAGGCTGCTCAACAATGTAGAGATTCTAGTCCCTGATTTTGATGGAGAAGAATCACTTTAGGTTTCTACCATGACTGTAGAATAGGAGTCACTTGCACTTGTCAAAAAGCTTTAGTTATCAATGCTCAAATTTGAAATGGGCCTCTCACAGTAAATAAAAAGAATAGCCATCCTTTGAAGATGCTTAGTTTGTGCCAATCACTGAGCCATGCTCTTCACAGGTGTTATTGAATTTGATTGATTAATCAAATTAATCAAACACGTGTTATTGAGTACCTGTCATGGTCTCCTAGAGTTTATATTCTTTGAGGTATGTCTGTTAGAGCTGGGACTAAAACTGCTTCTCTGGGATTCCACAGCCTGACACATTAACCACAAAGCCATAGAACCACATGCTGGTAATGGGTGTATCTTCCATGACCTGAGGGGTTAGTGCCAGGCATCCAAGGGTTCATCTTGGGCTGCAGGGCTTAGCAGGCTGAACTAAGAGTTTGGAATACCTTGGTGATTTGTGGAGACAACTCAAAGGAGGAAAATGGAGAGGTTCTCACAGGCCCAGCGTAGGTAGAGAGGATGTCAGAATGACTGGCCAGGCCTAGGTTGGAATTCCAGCTCTGCCACTTGTTAGCTATGTGACCTTGGGTGAGTTACTTCACCTCTCTGTAAAAAGGGGATAAAATAATTAAACAAGATACTGAGCTTAAGTATAGTCCCTGGCCCACAAGAAGTGATCATTCATTCAATGCTCAATGAAGATGAAGATGAGGATGAGGATGCAGCCTAGCAGGAGGGTCTCCAGGTGACAGTCAGAACCTGGAAACCAAGAATGAGAGTTGAGTATACTGCGAAACAAAGTGGGGAACAAAGTATGCATGCCAGCACCTCAGAGGTAAAGACTGGGGGATTGCACCAAGCTAGGAAAAAGGGAGAAGGTCAAATATCAAGAAAGATGCAATTCACTATTTCTTTAATTCGTTCATCCATTCAGTCATTCAGTAAACATTTCCCAGGCCCCTGCTACATGCAAGAAGCTCTGTAGTGCCAAAAGGAATATAGGAACTGGTGCTGTCTGAGAAAGCTGGGCAGAGAGGCAGTCAGGAGCACAAATATCATCAAAAGCCTTTTGGAAATACCAGTCCAGAGATGTGGGGCTATGCTGGTGCATCAGGAAACAGAGTAGGGACTTGCAGCCTTCTGCCATGGTTCAAGTAGCCTCACAGGCATTGAATCTACCACCAGGTTCTAGGAGTTTAAGATGCCATCGGGGACTAGATTGGAAAGGCCTCCCTGGATGGCCCTGTCCAGTCTGGACCATCCCAAGTAAACCTAATCACTCTTAGAGCCAAGCTCTGAGACAGACCTGGTTTCAGGGGTCTCAGGCTTGCCCCTCACATATCCAAAACAGGCAGCTACCTACCACTGCAAGGGGCCAGCCAGCCAAAAGCAGTCCTTGTTGAACTGCCAGAAACCCCCTCACCAGAGCCAGGCCCACAGGGAGACATCCACTCAGTAGCTCCACTCACGTGTACCAAGAGCTTACTATGTGCCAGTCTCTGGTCTAGGCCTGGGGATACAGTATTGAATAAAACAAATGAGGTCCCTGCCCCCTTGGGGTGTATGTTCAGGTTGGGGAAACAAACAGCTAGAGAGCCACAATCCCTTATCTGAAACATTCACCACAGATGTTTTTGGGGGATAGAGAATTTTTCACATTTTAGAGAGGTCATGCTGTTCAAATTCCATGTAGTACGTTATACCCCATAGAGTCTGGGCCAGCTTTTCATAGTCAAACACATTAACAGTTCTGTAGCTGCACATATCCATGTTTACACTAAGAGGGATAAATTAAGAAAAAAGATAGTTTCACATCAGGTCATATTTTGCTACAAAAACTGAAGATTTATATCAGAAACAAACTGATGCGTGCCCAAACTATTTTTTTTAATGTTCTACCTTGAGGGCATTTGGAATTTCAGAATTACAGAGGAGGACTGTGAACAAGATAATTTTAGATAGTAATACAGGCAATGAAGATAATCAAAGAGGATCATATAATCCTGAGTGAGGCAGGGAGAGAGCAACTTCAAGTAAGATGGCCTCTTGGCTGAAGCACCATGCAGGACCCTCATACACATTGTCTCATGTCATCCCTCTACTCCCTGGGAGGTAATGCTGTCTCTTCCATTTTACAGTAAGGAGCCGGAGAACTGGTACCATTCAGAACCACATTCTACACCAGCATTTCCCAAATCTCCACAAACAAATACCACTCGTGGTTTTACCACATTCACATACCACACTGCTAGTCCTTCAGGTTCTCCTTTAAATCAAATCAGTTTTTTTAACTTACATAAATTTATTTTTAAAGGAAGCATTATAGAACGACCATAAGTGGAAAGATAGTTTCTTCGTAATACACATAAAAATGTTTGCCTCAACGCTACCTAAACGTTATCTATGTAGACCACACTTTGAGAAATGCTGACCTATAGGCCAACAAGCGGAACTCAGCTTGAGCCTAACAGTCTTCCTCTTGCCAGGCACTGCCTTTCTAGACCAGGATGGCAGCAAAGACCAACTGGACCCATTTCCCCAGCTTACTCCACATCTTAGACCCAATGGAATCTTCACCTTCCTAGGAATGTGTCCAGAATGGACTCTGAGGATCAAAGAAGAGGAGGAGCCTCCAGGCACTGTGCCAGCACCTTGTTGAAGCGTCACAATCCTGAGGTGGATGACACTACTACCCTCATTTCACAATAGAGGACACTAAGACAAGGGGAGGCCAAGGTCACAGAACAACCAGAGGCAGAGCTGGACCTCAAACTCGGCTCTCAGACCTCCAAAGCTTTCACTCAGTATTTCCAGCCTCAACCTTCCCCAGTACCGCTCCCATTCTCCCTTAGGGTTCCCAGAGCGCTCTGCTACACAGCTCTACTAAAGTTCTTCCTCACCTACCAAGCCAAGAGCTCCTAGAAGGTATAGCCCATGTCTTAGTGCTCCCTGAAGACTGTAAGATCTATGAAAGCAGGGATCATTTCTGTCTCATTCAGCTCTGTGTCCCCTTCACATAGTGCAGCGCCTGACACCTCCAGGGGGTGCTCAAAAATACTTGTTGAGGGCTTTCCTGGTGGCGCAGTGGTTGAGAGTCCGCCTGCCGATGCAGGGGACACGGGTTCATGCCCTGGTCTGGGAAGATCCCACATGCCGCGGAACGGCTGGGCCCGTGAGCCATGGCCATTGAGCCTGCGCGTCCGGAGCCTGTGCTCCGCAATGGGAGAGGCCACAACAGTGAGAGGCCCGCGTACCGCCAAAAAAAAAAAAAAAAAAGTTGAATGAATGAATGGATAGACGAAAGAATGGCTGGGTATCCACCCACGAACCTGGTATCCCAATACCTAGCACAGTGCTTGGCATATAGAAAGAGCTCAATAAAGACTTGTGGAATCATTAAATAACACTCCTGTTACTTACAGATTAAGTAGAACTAAGAGTTTCTAATTCTGTTACCTAGAATTCAAAAGAAAATGAATTTTAAATGGGATGTTCTTCTGTTTAAATAAACAAACAAGCTACCAATAGGCAAAGAAAGAAGAGAGAACACTTTTTAATTCAGTTACTCAAGATCAATTCAGATAAACTTAAAATGTTAAAAGCCTTGGATTTGAAACCAAACCTGAGCCCGAAAAGAGACATCTTTTTGGCAATGTGCTTCCACAAGAACACTTGCTGTAATTCCCAGCGTTTGTATCAATTCCCCAGAGATTGATGGCACCGACCAAATTTAAGTGATTAAATGTGTTCCTGGAATTCTCAAGTGTTCCTCCTGACTCAGATGGAAGATGTGTGCTCAGGGAAGGGAGGGAATATCCGACGATCTCTATTGTTCAGTGAATGTGGGTGTGGAAGGGTGGAGAGGAAGGATAGGGGCCCATGAGTCCCTTATTTCACAGGGCTTGGAAATTTAATATAATGTGAAACCAACTGCATGTAGAAGAACACACTGGGTTCTCTGTCAAATCCATTCTTGTTTTACGATGTGATTGTCTCAGGAAACACACTCATCAGGCACACTCCACTGGAATCTCAGATGTATTTAGCAAGCCCCTGGAAAAAATTCTCAGAGATGGAGATTTGCCTAGCACAGGGCAAATCAAGCATCTTACTCCTCCAAGTCAATAAGACAGAAAGATGCAGGATTGTAGTACGTATTCAGTGATAGCAGGGGAAGTGTCTAACTCAGTGCTTAGCACATAAAAATCCAAGAATTTCCTTTTGTAGTAATAAAAAAGATCCATGTAACCAAATTCTGTCCAGGTCCCACATAATAATTTACATAATATGGGAAATTTGGAAATTGCCTGAATTTCTTTCCTTTCATTTTTTTCCCCCAACAGCCCTTTGAGGCCCGTTGACAATGGCTTTATTTAATCTCCATGCAGTTGAGGAGGCAATCAAGGCTAAGACAATAAGACAACTGATCCAAAGTCACACAGCAAGGAGGTGGCTGAGCTGGGATGGACGTGTAGTGTTTTGGACTCCAGGGGCTATTTTCCTGGACTCCTCTGCCTCTCCCAGTTGCTGATTTTGCTACGTCTTGACCAGCCCCACCCATGGATGAAGCAGATAGTCATTTGAGATGAGTGATTTTTTTTTTTTTTAGAGAATTGAAATTTCAACTTTATTGCTGATAACCACAGGATTAGAGAATGTGGCTTTGAGTCTATGGCAAAGTGGACTTGCCCATTCTTTACTCTTTTTTTTTTTAACATCTTTATTGGAGTATAATTGCTTTACAATGGTGTGTTAGTTTCTGCTTTATAACAAAGTGAATCAGTTATACATATGTTCCCATATCTCTTTCCTCCTGCATCTCCCTCCCACCCTCCCTATCCCACCCCTCTAGGTGGTCACAAAGCACCAAGCTGATCTCCCTGTGCTATGCGGCTGCTTCCCACTAGCTATCTATTCTACGTTTGGTAGTGTATACATGTCCGTGCCACTCTCCCCTTTTGTCACAGCTTACCCTTCCCCCTCCGCATATCCTCAAGTCCATTCTCTAGTAGATCTGTGTCTTTGTTCCCATCTTACCCCTACGTTCTTCATGACATTTTTTTTTCTTACATTCCATATATATGTGTTAGCATACGGTATTGGTCTTTCTCTTTCTGACTTACTTCACTCTGTATGACAGACTCTAGATCCATCCACCTCCCTACAAATAACTCAATTTCGTTTCTTTTTATGGCTGAGTAATATTCCATTGTATATATGTGCCACATCTTCTTTATCCATTCATCCGATGATGGACATCGGATAGGTTGCTTCCATCTCCTGGCAATTGTAAATAGAGCTGCAATGAACATTTTGGTACATGACTCTTTTAGAATTATGGTTTTCTCAGGGTATATGCCCAGTAGTGGGATTGCTGGGTCATATGGTAGTTCTATTTTTAGTTTTTTAAGGAACCTCCATACTGTTCTCCATAGTGGCTGTACCAATTCACATTCCCACCAGCAGTGCAAGAGTGTTCCCTTTTCTCCACACCTTCTCCAGCATTTATTGTTTCTAGATTTTTTGATTATGGCCATTCTGACTGGTGTGAGGTGATATTTCATTGTAGTTTTGATTTGCATTTTCTAATGCTTAATGATGTTGAGCATCCTTTCATGTGTTTGTTGGCAATCTGTATATCTTCTTTGGAGAAATATCTGTTTAGGTCTTCTGCCCATTTTTGGATTGGGTTGTTTGTTTTTTTGATATTGAGCTGCATGAGCTGCTTGTAAATTTTGAAGATTAATCCTTTGTCAGTTGCTTCATTTGCAAATATTTTCTCCCATTCTGAGGGTTGTCTTTTGGTCTTGTTTATGATTTCCTTTGCTGTGCAAAAGCTTTTAAGCTTCATTAGGTCCCATTTGTTTATTTTTGTCTTTATTTCCATTTCTCTAGGAAGTGGGTCAAAAAGGATCTTGCTGTGATTTATGTCATAGAGTGTTCTGCCTATGTTTTCCTCTAAGAGTTTGAGAGTTTCTGGCCTTACATTTAAGTCTTTAATCCATTTTGAGCTTATTTTTGTGTATGGTGTTAGGGAGTGTTCTAATCTCATACTTTTATATGTAGCTGTCCAGTTTTCCCAGCACCACTTATTGAAGAGGCTGTCCTTTCTCCACTATACATTCCTGCCTCCTTTATCAAAGATAAGGTGACCATATGTGCATGGGTTTATCTCTGGGCTTTCTATCCTGTTCCATTGATCTATATTTCTGTTTTTGTGCCAGTACCATACTGTCTTGATTACTGTAGCTTTGTAGTATAGTCTGAAGTCAGGGAGCCTGATTCCTCCAGGTCCGTTTTTCGTTCTCAAGATTGCTTTAGTTATTCAGGGTCTTTTGTGTTTCCATACAAATTGTGAAATTTTTTGTTCTAGTTCTGTGAAAAATGCCATTGGTAGTTTGATAGGGATTGCATTGAATCTGTAGATTGCTTTGAGTAGTAGAGTCATTTTCACAGTGTTGATTCTTCCAATCCAAGAACATGGTACATCTCTCCATCTGTTGGTATCATCTTTAATTTCTTTCATCAGTGTCTTATAATTTTCTGCATACAGGTCTTTTGTCTCCTTAGGTAGGTTTATTCCTAGATATTTTATTCTTTTTGTTGCAATGGTAAATGCGAGTGTTTTCTTAATTTCACTTTCAGATTTTTCATCATTAGTGTATAGGAATGCCAGAAATTTCTGTGCATTAATTTTGTATCCTGCTTCTTTTCCAAATTCATTGATTAGCTCTAGTAGTTTTCTGGTAGCATCTTCAGGATTCTCTATGTATAGTATCCTGTCATCTGCAGACAGTGACAACTTTACTTCTTCTTTTTCAACTTGGATTCCTTTTATTTCCTTTTCTCCTCTGATTGCTGTGGATAAAAATTCCAAAACTATGTTGAATAAGAATGGTGAGAGTGGGCAGCCTTGTCTTGTTCCTGATCTTAGTGGAAATGGTTTCAGTTTTTCACCATTGAGGACAATGTTGGCTGTGGGTTTGTCATATATGGACTTTATTATGTTGAGGAAAGTTCCCTCTATGCCTACTTTCTGCAGGGTTTTTATCATAAATGGGTGGGGAACTCAAAAGAAAGCTGGAGTAGCAATTCTCATATCAGACAAAATAGACTTTAAAATAAAGACTACTAGAAGAGACAAAGAAGGACACTACATAATGATCAAGGGATTGATCCAAGAAGAAGATATAACAATTGTAAATATTTATGCACCCAACATAGGAGCACCTCAATACATAAGGCAAATGCTAACAGCCATAAAAGGAGAAATCGACAGTAACACATTCATAGTAGGGGACTTTAACACCCCACTTTCACCAATGGACAGATCATCCAAAATGAAAATAAGTAAGGAAACACAAGCTTTAAATGATACATTAAACAAGATGGACTTAATTGATATTTATAGGACATTCCATCCAAAAACAACAGAATACACATTTTTCTCAAGTGCTCATGGAACATTCTCCAGGACTGATCATATCTTGGGTCACACATCAAGCCTTAGTAAATTTAAGAAAATTGAAATTGTATCAAGTATCTTTTCTGACCACAACGCTATGAGACTAGATATGAATTACAGGAAAAGATATGTAAAAAATACAAACACATGGAGGCTAAACAATACACTACTTAATAACGAAGTGATCACTGAAGAAATCAAAGAGGAAATCAAAAAATACCTAGAAACAAATGACAATGGAGACACAACGACCCAAAACCTATGGGATGCAGCAAAAGCAGTTCTAAGAGGGAAGTTTATAGCAATACAATCCTACCTTAAGAAACAGGAAACATCGCAAATAAACAACCTTGCACCTTAAGCAATTAGAGAAAGAAGAACAAAAAACCCCCAAAGTTAGCAGAAGGAAAGAAATCATGAAGATCAGATCAGAAATAAATGAAAAGAAATGAAAGAAATGAAGCAAAGATCAATAAAACTAAAAGCTGGATCTTTGAGAAGATAAACAGAATTGATAAACCATTAGCCAGACTCATCAAGAGAAAAAGGGAGAAGACTCAAATCAATAGAATTAGAAATGAAAAAGGAGAGGTAACAACTGACACTGCAGAAATACAAAAGATCGTGAGAAATTATTACAAGCAACTCTAT
Source organism: Hyperoodon ampullatus (assembly GCF_949752795.1). Taxonomy (NCBI): domain Eukaryota; kingdom Metazoa; phylum Chordata; class Mammalia; order Artiodactyla; family Ziphiidae; genus Hyperoodon; species Hyperoodon ampullatus. The sequence continues at coordinate 4,655,969 of NC_136917.1, forward strand.
GCCAATAAAATGGACAACCTGGAAGAAATGGACAAATTCTTAGAAATGCACAATCTGCCACGGCTGAATCAGGAAGAAATAGAAAATATAAACAGACCAATCACAAGCACTGAATTTGAAACTGTGATTAAAAATCTTCCAACAAACAAAAGCCCAAGGCCAGATGGCTTCACAGGCGAATTCTATCAAACATTTAGAGAAGAGCTAACACCTATCCTTTTCAACGTCTTCCAAAATATAGCAGAGGGAGGAACATTCCCAAACTCATTCTCTGAGGCCACCATCACCCTGATACCAAAACCAGACAAAGCTGTCACAAAGAAAGAAAACTACAGGCCAATATCACTGATGAACATAGATGCAAAAATCCTCCATAAAATACTTGCAGACAGGATCCAACAGCACATTAAAAGGATCATACACCATGATCAAGTGGGGTTTATTCCAGGAATGTAAGGATTCTTCAGTATATGCAAATCAATCAACGTGATACACCATATTAACAAATTGAAGGAGAAAAATCATGTGATCATTTCAATGGATGCAGAGAAAGCTTTCAACAACATTCTTTACTCTTGAGTCACGTGGCCTTTTCTAGCAGGCATGGTCAAGGTAGACATTTTCAGGAGTGGGTCCCTTACTGCACAGAGGTAATGAGCAGATCAAAATGTTAGCGTCTGCTCAGGTAAGCAGACCTTAAATGAACGCCTATCACAGACAGGCCTTGAAAGTCGCTTCCTTCTTCTTAAATTTGCCAATCAGTCAATGCGTAAGTCATTCTTCTTCCTCTAGAGAGGGGCTCCTGAGGTTAGGGGAGAGAAGCCAGGGTGAGCACTAACTCTAGCTAATGGAGCATCAGGAGTTGGGAATACATATCTCCCTGGTACCCATATAATTGAATGTTAGATTCTTTACACTAATTGTTTCAAGTAATCTTCACATTTTTATCACCATTTTATAGATGAGGCAACTCACACTTAAAGATGCTACTTTACCTAAGATTGTATAGTTTGCAATGGGAAGACCTCTGTGTGATTTGACACTTGTCTTTAGTTCCGCTGCTATGTTTTGTAAAGAAATGAACTAGCAAGAGGACCTTCAAGATGGTGGAGGAATAAGATGTGGAGATCACCTTCCTCCCCACAAATACATCAGAAATACATCTACATGTGGAACAACTCCTACAGAATACCTACTGAATACTGGCAGAAGACCTCCGACTTCCCAAAAGGCAAGAAACTCCCCAAGTACCTGGGTAGGGCAAAAGAAAAAAGAAAAAACAGAGACAAAAGAATAGGGATGGGACCTGCACCTCTGGGAGGGAGCCGTGAAGGAGGAAAGGTTTCCACGCACTAGGAAGCCCCTTCACTGGCAGGGACAGGGGGTGGGCAGGGAGAAAGCTTTGCAGCCATGGGGGAGAGCGCAGCAACAGGGATGCAGAGGGCAGAGATTCCCACACAGAGGATCAGTGCCTACCAGCACTCACCAGCCTGAGAGGCTTGTCTGCTCACCTTCCAGGGCAGGTGGGGGCTGGGAGCTGGGGCTCGGGCTTCCGAGGTCAGATCCCAGGGAGAGGACTGGGGTTGGCTACGTGAACACAGCCTAAAGGGGGCTAGTGCACCACAGCTAGCCGGGAAGGAGTCCGGGAAAAAGTCTGGACCTGTGTAAGAGGCAAGAGACCATTGTTTCAGGGTGTGCAAGGAGAGTGGATTCAGAGTATCGCCTAAACGAGCTCCAGAGATGGGCGTGAGCCGCGGCTATCAGCATGGACCCCAGAGACGGGCATGAGACGATAAGGCTGCTGCTGCAGCCACCAGGAAGCCTGTGTGAAAGCACAGGTCACTGTCCACACCTCCCCTCTCAAGAGCCTGTGCAGCCCACCACTGCCAGGGTCCCATGATCCAGGGACAACTTCCCCAGGAGAACGCACGGCACGCCTCAGGCTGGTGCAACGTCACACCGGCCTCTGCCACCACAGTCTTGCCCCACATTCTGTACCCCTCCCTCCCCCTAGCCTGAGTGAGCCGGAGCCCCCTAATCAGCCGCTCCTTTAACTCCCCCCATCTGGGCGAAAAACAGACGCCAGGTGGCAACCTACATGCAGAGGCGGGGCCAAATCCAAAGCTGAGCCCCAGGAGCTGTGCGAACAAAGAAGAGAAAGGGAGATTTCTCTGTGCAGCCTCAGGAGCAGTGGATTAAATCTCCACAATCAACTTAATGTATCCTGCATCTGTGGAATAACTGAATAGGCAACTAATCACCCCAAAATTGAGAGGGTGGACTTTGGGAGCAACTGTAGACTTGGCATTTGCTGTATACGACTGACTAGTTTCTGATTTATATGCTTATCTTAGTTTAGTTTTTAGCACTTGTTATCATTGGTCGATTTGTTTATTGGTTTGGTTGCTCTCTTACTACTTTTTAAATTTAATAATATACTTTTTAAATTTTTTATTTTAATAACTTTATTTTTTTCTTTCTTCCTTTTTTTTTTTTTAAGAAGATGTTGGGGTAGGAGCTTATTAATTTATTTATTTATTTTTGCTGTGTTGGGTCTTTGTTTCTGTGCGAGGGCTTTCTCTAGTTGTGGCAAGCGGGGGCCACTCTTCATCGTGGTGCACAGGCCTCTCACTATCGTGGCCTCTCTTGTTGCAGAGCACAGGCTCCAGACACACAGGCTCAGTAGTTGTGGCTCACGGGCCTAGTTGCTCCACGGCATGTGGGATCCTCCCAGACCAGGGCTCAAACTCGTGTCCCCTGCATTAGCAGGCAGATTCTCAACCACTGTGCCACCAGGAAAGCCCTTTATTCCTGTTTTTTTACTCCCTTTTCTTCTGAGCCGTGTGTCTGACATGGTCTTGGTGCTCCGGCCAGGTGTCGGGCCTGAGCCTTGGAGGTGGGAGAGCTGAGTCCAGGACACTGGACCAGCAGAGACCTCCCGGCCCCATGTAACATCAATTGGCAACAGATCTCCCAGAGATCTCTGTCTCAACGCTTAGACCCAGCTCCACTCAGTGACCAGCAAGCTCCAGTGCTGGATACCCCATGCCAAACAACTAGCAGGACAGGAACACAAACCCACCCGTCAGCAGAGAGGCTGCCTGAAATCATAATAAGTTCACAGACACCCCAAAACACACCACCGGATGCGGTCCTGCCCACCAGAAAGAGAAGATCCAACATCATCCACCAGAACACAGGCACCAGTCCCCTCCACCAGGAAGCCTACACAACCCACTGAACCAACCTTACCCACTCAGGGCACACACCAAAAACAATGGGAACTATTTCTGCAGCCTGAGATTCTCAGGAATCTTCAGCCTGAGAAAAGTAGACCCCCAAACACAGCAAGTTAAGCAAACTGAGAAGACAGAGAAATATACAGCAGATGAAGGAGCAAGGTAAAAACCCAACAGACCAAACAAATGAAGAGGAAATAGGCAGTCTACCTGAAAAAGAATTCAGAGTAATGATAGTAAAGATGATCCCAAATCTTGGAACTAGAATGGAGAAAATAAAAGAAACGTTTAACAAGGACCTAGAAGAGCTAAAGAGCAAACAAACAGTGATGAACAACACAATAAATGAAATTAAAAATTCTCTAGAAGGAACCAATAGCAGAATAACCGAGGCAGAAGAACGGATAAGTGACCCAGAAGATAATATACTGGAAATAACTACCACAGAGCAGAATAAAGAAAAAAGAATGAAAAGAATTGAGGAGAGTCTCAGAGACTTCTGGGACAACATTAAACACAGCAACATTCGAATTATAGGGGTTCCAGAAGAAGAGAAAAAGAAAAGGACTGAGAAAATATTTGAAGAGATTGTAGTTGAAAACTTCCCTAATATGGGAAAGGAAATACTGAATCAAGTGCAGGAAGTGCAGAGATTCCCATACAGGATAAATCCAAGGAGAAACACGCCAAGACACATATTAATCAAACTATCAAAAATTAAATACAAAGAAAAGATATGAAAAGCAGCAAGGAAAAAGCAACAAATAACATACAAGGGAATCCCCATAAGGTTAAGAGCTGAACTTTCATCAGAAACTCTGCAAGCCAGAAGGGAGTGACAGGACATATTTCAAGTGATGAAAGGGAAAAACCTACAACCAAGATTACTCTACCCAGCAATGATCTCATTCAGATTCGACAGACAAATTGAAACCTTTTCAGACAAGCAAAAGCTAAGACAATTCAGCACCACCAAACGAGCTTCACAACAAATGCTAAAGGAACTTCTCTAGGCAGGAAACACAAGAGAAGGAAAAGACCTACAATAACAAACCCCAAACAATTAAGAAAATGGTAATAGGAACATACATATAATTAATTAGCTTAAATGTAAATGGATTAAATGCTCCAACCAAAAGAAATAGACAGGCTGAACGGATACAAAAACAAGACCTGTATATATGCTGTCTACAAGAGACCCACTTCGGACCTAGGGACATGTACAGACTGAACGTGAGGGGATGGAAAAGATATTCCATGCAAATGGAAATCAAAAGAAAGCTGAAGTAGCAATTCTCATATCAGACAAAATAGACTTTAAAATAAAGACTATTACAAGAGACAAAGAAGGACACTACATAATGATCAAGGGATCAATCCAAGAAGAAGCTATAAAAACTGTAAATATTTATGCACCCAACATAGGAGCACCTCAATACATAAGGCAAATGCTAACAGCCATAAAAGGGAAAATCGACAGTAACACAATAATAGTAGGGGACTTTAACACCGCATTTTCACCAATGGACACATCAACCAAAATGAAAATAAATAAGGAAACACAAGCTTTAAATGACATATTAAACAAGATGACCTTAATTGATATTTATAGGACATTCCATCCAAAAGCAACATAATGCACTTTCTTCTCAAGTGCTCGTAAAACATTCTCCAGGATAGATCATATCTTGGATCACAAATCGATCCTTAGTAAATTTAAGAAAATTGAAGTCGTATCATGTATCTTTTCCAACTACAGTGCTATGAGACTAGATACCAATTAGAGGGAAAAAACTGTAAAAAATACAAACACATGGAGGCTAATCAATACGCTACTAAATAGCCAAGAGATCACTGAAGAAAGCAAAGAGGAAATTTAAAAATACCTAGAAACAAATTACAGTGAAAACTCAATGGCCCAAAACCTATGGGATGCAGCAAAAGCAGTTTTAAGAGGGAAGTTTATACAATCCTACCTCAGGAAACAGCAAACCTCTCAAATAAACAACCTAACCTTACACCTAAAGCAATTAGAGAAAGAAGAACAAAATAACCCTAAAGTTAGCAGAAGGAACCAAATCATACAGGTCAGATCAGAAATAAATGAGAAAGAAATGAAGGAAATGATAGCAAGGATCAATAAAACTAAAAGCTGGTTGTTTGAGAAGATAAACAAAATTGATAAACCATTAGCCAGACTCATCAAGAAAAAAAGGGAGAAGACTCAAATCAATAGAATTAGAAAAGAAAAAGGAGAAGTAACAACTGACACTGCAGAAATACAAAAGATCATGAGAGATTACTACAAGCAACTCTATGCCAATAAAATGGACAACCTGGAAGAAATGGACAAATTTGTAGAAAAGCACAACCTTCTGAGACTGAATCAGGAAGAAATAGAAAATATAAACAGACCAATCACAAACACTGAAATTGAAACTGTGATTAAAAATCTTCCAACAAACCAGATGGCTTCACAGGCGAATTCTATCAAACATTTAGAGAAGAGCTAACACCTATCCTTCTCAAACTCTTCCAAAATATAGCAGAGGGAGGAATACTCCCAAACTCATTCTATCGGGCCACCATCACCCTGGTACCAAAACCAGACAAAGCTGTCACAAAAAAAGAAAACTACAGGCCAATATCACTGATGAACATGGATGTGAAAATCCTCAACAAAATACTAGCAGACAGAATCCAGCACCTCAGTAAAAGGATCATACACCATGATCAAGTGGGGTTTATCCCAGGAATGCAAGGATTCTTCAATATACACATATCAATCAATGTCATACACCTTATCTAAAAATTGAAGGAAAAAAACCATATGATCATCTCAGTAGATGCAGAAAAAGTTTTCAACAAATTCAATACCCATTTATGATAAAAACTCTCCAGAAAGTAGGCATAGAGGGAACTTACTTCAACATAATAAAGGCCATATATGAGAAACCCACAGCCAACATCCTTCTCAATGGTGAAAACCTGAAATCATTTCCACTAAGATCAGGAACAAGACAAGGCTGTCCTGTCTCACCACTATTACTCAACATAGTTTTGAAGTTTTAGCCACAGCAATCAGAGAAAAAAAAGAAATAAATGGAATCCAAATTAGAAAAGAAGAAGTAAAACTCTCACTGTTTGCAGATGACAAGATAGTATACATAAAGAATCCTAAAGATGCTACCAGAAAACTACTAGAGCTAATCAATGAATTTGGTGAAGTAGCAGGATACAAAATTAATGCACAGAAATCTCTTTCATTCTTTTTTTTTTTTTTTTTTTTTTTTGCGGTATGTGGGCCTCTCACTGTTGTGGCCTCTCCCGCCGCGGAGCACAGGCTCCGGACGCGCAGGCCCAACGGCCATGGCTCACGGGCCCAGCCGCTCCGCGGCACGCGGGATCCCCCCAGACCGGGGCACGAACCCGCGCCCCCTGCATCGGCAGGCGGACTCTCAACCACTGTGCCACCAGGGAAGCCCCTCTTTCATTCTTATACACTAGTGATGAAAAATCTGAAACAGAAATTGAGGAAACACTCCCATTAAACATTGCAACAAAAAGAATAAAATACCTGGGAACAAACCTACCTAAGGAGACAAAAGACCTATATGCAGAAAACTATAAGACACTGATGAAAGAAATTAGAGATAGTACAAACAGATGGAGAGATATACCATGTTCTTGGACTGGAAGAATCAACATTGTGAAAATGACTATACTACCCAAAGCAATCTATGTATTCAGTGCAATCCCTATCAAACTACCACTGGCATTTTTCACAGAACTAGAACAAAAAATTTCACAATTTGTATGGAAACAAAAATAACCCGAATAGCCAAAGCAGTCTTGAGAACGAAAAACGGAGCTGAAGGAAGCAGGCTCCCTGACTTCTGACCATACTGCAAAGCTACAGTAATCAAGAAAGTATGGTACTGGCACAAAATCAGAAATGTAGATCAATGCAACAGGATAGAAAGCCCAGAGATAAACCCATACACATATGGTCACCTTATCTTTGGTAAAGGAGGCAAGACTATACAATGGAGAAAAGACAGCCTCTTCAATAAGTGGTGCTGGGAAAACTGGACAGCTACACGTAAAATAATAAAATTAGAACACTCCCTAACACCATACACAAAAATAAGCTCAAAATGGATTAAAGACCTAAATGTAAGACTGGACGCTATAAAATTCTTAGAGGAAAAGATAGGCAGAACATTCTAACACATAAATCACAGCAAGATCTATTTTGATCCACCGCTTAGAGTAATGGAAATAAAAACAAAAATAAACAAATGGGACCTAATGAAACTTAAAAGCTTTTGCACAACAAAGGAAACTATAAACAAGATGAAAAGAGAATCCTCAAAATGGGAGAAAATATTTGCAAATGAAGCTACTGACGAAGAATTAATCTCCAAAATATACAAGCAACTCATGCAGCTCAATATCAACAAAGCAAACAACCCAATCAAAAAATGGGCAGAAGACTTAAATAGACATTTCTCCAAAAAAGACATACAGATGGCTAAGAAGCACGTGAAAAGCTGATCAACATCACTAATTATTACAGAAATGCAAATCAAAACTACAATGAGGTATCACCTCACACCAGTTAGAGTGGGCATCATCAGAAAATCTACAAACAACAAATGCTGGAGAGGATGTGGAGAAAATGGAACCCTCTTGCACTGTTGGTGGGAATGTAAATTGATGCAGCCACTATGGAGAACAGTATGGAGGTTCCTTAAAAAACTAAAAATAGAACTACCATATGACCCAGCAATCTCACTACTGAGCATATACCCTGAGAAAACCATAATTCAAAAACAGTCATGTACCACAATGTTCATTGCAACTCTGTTTATAATAGGCGGGACATGGAAGCAATCTAAGTGTCCATTGACAGATGAATGGATAAAGAAGATGTGGTACATATATCCAATGGAATATTACTCAGCCATAAAAAGAAATGAAATTGAGTTATTTGTAGTGAGGTGGATGGACCTAGAGTCTGTCATACAGAGTGAAGTAAGGCAGGAAGAGAAAAACAAATACCATATGCTAACACATATACATAGAATCTAAAAAAAAAAGGTTCTGAAAAACCTAGGTGAATGACGGTAATAAAAACACAGATGTAGGGCTTCCCTGGTGGCACAGTGGTTGAAAGTCCACCTGCCAATCCAGGGGACACGGGTTCGTGCCCCGGTCTGGGAAGATCCCACGTGCCACGGAGCAGCTAGGCCCGTGAGCCATGGCTGCTGAGCTTGCGTGTCTGGAGCCTGTGCTCCACAATGGGAGAGGCCACAACAGTGAGAAGCCCGCGTACCGCAAAAAAAAAACAAAAAACACAGATGTAGAGAATGGACTTGAGGACACAGGGAGGGGGGAGGGTAAGCTGGGACGAAGTGAGAAAGTGGCATGGCCATATATACACTTCCAAATGTAAAATAGATAACTAGGGGGAAGCAGCTGTATAGGACAGGGAGATCAACTTGGTGCATTGTGACCACCTAGATGAGTGGGATAGGGAGGGTGGGAGGGTGGGAGGGAGCCGCAAGTGGGAGGAGATATGGGGATATATGTATATGTATAGCTGATTCACTTTGTTATAAAGCAGAAAGTAACACAACATTGTAAAGCAATTATACTCCAATAAAGATGGTAAAAAAAAATGAACTAGCAAAGGGGTGATCATATTATTATTTTTCTTAAACTATGGACATGAGAGCATTTGTTTTCTGTTATTGTTCATGGTGTGTTTGGGGTGCACGTCAGTTAAGGGAAACTTATTCAGTCAGAAAAGAATTTAGAAAGGTAGTTTTCCAACCACATTAAAAATTTAGATGCAATTTAAATAAAAAAGACTGGACTATTCATTCTCATTGGACATATTTTTAACAAAACTTTTTACCTCACTTTTTTATTAGTTATCTACTTTATACGTATTAGTGTATATATGTCAATCCCAATCTCCCAATTCATCCCACCACCACCACTACCCCTGCCACTTTCCCCCCATGGTGTCCATACGTTTGTTCTCTACATCTGTGTCTCTATTTCTGCGTTGGAAACTGTTTCATCTGTACCATTTTCCTAGATTCCACATATATGCATTAATATCCGATATTTGTTTTTCTCTTTCTGACTTACTTCACTCTGCATGACACTCTCCAGATCCATCCACATCTCTACAAATGACCCAATTTCATTCCTTTTTATGGCTGAGTAGTATTCCATTCTATATATGTACCACATCTTCTTTATCCATTCATCTATCATTGTGCATTTAGGTTGCTTCCATGACCTGGCTACTGTAAATAGTGCTGCAGTGAACATTGGGGTGTATGTATCTTTTGGAATTATGGTTTTCTCTGGGTATATGCCCAGTAGTGGGATTGCTGGGTCATATGGTACTTCTATTTTTAGTTTGTTGTTGGTTTTTTTTTTTTTTTTTTTTTTTGCAGTTCGCAGGCCTCTCACTATTGTGGCCTCTCCCATTGTGGAGCACAGGCTCTGGATGCGCAGGCTCAGCAGCCATGGCTCACGGGCCCAGCTGCTCTGTGACATGTGTGATCTTTCCGGACCGGGGCACGAACCCATGTCCCCTGCATCGGCAGGTGGACTCTCAACCACTGCACCACCAGGGAAGCCCTATTTTTAGTTTTTTAAGGAACCTCCATACTGTTATCCATAGTGGCTGTATCAGTTTACATTCCCACCAACAGTGCAAGAGGGTTCCATTTTCTCCACACCCTCTCCAGCATTTGTTGTTTGTAGATTTTCTGATGATGCCCATTCTAACTGGTGTGAGGTGATACCTCATTGTAGTTTTGATTTGCATTTCTCTAATAATTAGTGATGTTAAGCATCCTTTCATGTGCTTCTTGGCCATCTGTATGTCTTCTTTGGAGAACTGACTTTTTAGGTCTTCTATCCATTTTTTTTATTGGGTTGTTTGTTTTTTTAATATTGAGCTGCATGAGCTGTTTTTATATTTGGATATTAATCCTTTGTCCGTTGATTCGTTTGCAAATATTTTCTCGCATTCTGAGGGTTGTTTTTTCATCTTGTTTATAGTTTCCTTTGCTGTGCAAAAGCTTTTAAGTTTCATTAGGTCCCATTTGTTTATTTTTGTTTTTATATCCATTACTCTAGGAGTAGATCAAAAAGACCTTGCTGTGATTTATGTCAAAGCGTGTTCTTCCTGTGTTTTCCTCCAAGAATATTATAGTGTCTGGTCGTACATTTAGGTTTTTAATCCATTTTGAGTTTATTTTTGTGTATGGTCTTAGGGAGTGTTCTAATTTCATTCTTTTACATGAAGCTGTTGAGTTTTCCCAGCACCATTTATTGAAGAGACTGTCTTTTCTCCATTGTATATCCATGCCTCCTTTTCATAGAATAGTTGAGCTTAGGTGCATGGGTTTATCGCTGGGCTTTCTATCCTGTTCCACTGATCTCTATTTCTATTTTTGTGCCAGTACCATATTGTCTTGATTACTGTAGCTTTGTAGTATAGTCTGAAGTCTGGCAGCCTGATTCTTCCAGCTCTGTTTTTTTTCCCTCAAGACTGCTTTGGCTATTCAGGGTGTTTTGTGTTTCCATACAAATTGTGAAATTTTTTGTTCAAGTTCTGTGAAAAATACCAGTGCTAGTTTGATAGGGATTGCATTGAATCTGTAGATTGCTTTGGGGAGTATACTCATTTTCACAATATTGATTCTTCCAGTCCAAGAACATGGTATATCTCTCCGTCTGTTTGTGTCATCTTTGATTTCTTTCATCATTGCCTTAAAGTTTTCTGAGTACAGGTCTTTTACCTCCTTAGGTAGGTTTATTCCTAGGTATTTTATTATTTTGTTGCAGTGGTGAATGGGATTGTTTCCTTAATTTCTCTTTCTGATCTTTTATTGTTAGTGTATTGGAATGCAAGAGATTTCTGTGCTTTAATTTTGTATCCTGCAACTTTACCAAATTCATTGATTAGCTCTAGTAGTTTTCTGGTGGCATCTTTAGGATTCTCTATATATAGTATCATGTCATCTGCAAACAGTGATAGTTTTACTTCTTCTTTTCCAATTTGTATTCCTTTTATTTCTTTTTCTTTTCTGATTGCTGTGGCTAGGACTTCCAAAATTATGTTGAATAATAGTGGCGAGAGTGGACATCCTTGTCTCGTTCCTGATGTTAGAGGAAATGCTTTCAGTTTTTCACCATTGAGAAGGATGTTGGCTGTGGGTTTGTCATATATGGCCTTTATTATGTTGAGGTAGTTCCCTCTATGCCCACATTCTGGAGAGTTTTTATCATAAATGGGTGTTGAATTTTGTTGAAATCTTTTTCTGCATCTATTGAGATGATCATATGGTTTTTATCCTTCAATTTTTTAATATGGTGTATCACATTGATTGATATGTGTGTACTGAAGAATCCTTGCATTCCTGGGATAAACCCCCCTTGGTCATGGTGTATGATCCTGTTAATGTGGTGCTGGATTCTGTTTGCTAGTGTTTTGTTGAGGATTTTTGCATTTATCTTCATCAGTGATATTGGCCAGTAATTTTCTTTTTATGTAATATCTCTGTCTGGTTTGGTATCAAGGTTATGATGGCCTAGTAGAATGAGTTTTGGAGTGTTTCTTCCTCTGCAATTTTTTGGCAGAGTTTGAGAAGGATGGGTATTAGCTCTTCTCTAAATGTTTGATAGAACTCATCTGTGAAGCTCTCTGGTCCTGGACTTTTGTTGGCTGGAAGATTTTTAATCATAGTTTCAATTTCATTACTAGTGATTGGGCTACTCATATTTTCTATTTCTTCCTGGTTCAGTCTTGGAAGGTTATACCTTTCTAATAATTTGTCCATTTCTTCCAGGTTGTCCATTTTATTGGCATAGAGTTGCTTGTAGTTGTCTCTTAGGATGCTTTGTATTTCTATGGTGTCCGTGGTAACTTCATTTTCATTTCTAATTTTATTGATTTTTGTCCTCTCCCTCTTTTTCATGATGAGTCTGGCTAATGGTTTATCAATTTTGTTTATCTTCTCAAAGAACCAGCTTTTAGTTTTATTGATTTGCTATTGTTTCCTTTGTTTCTCTTTCACTTATTTCTCTCTGATCTTTGTGATTTCTTTCCTTCTGCTAACTTTGGGTTTTGTTTCTTCTTCTTACTCCTGTTCCTTTAAGTGAAAGGTTAGATTGTTTATTTGAGGTTTTTCTTGTTTCTTAAGGTAGGATTGTATTGCTATAAACTTCCCTCTTAAAACTGCTTTTGCTGCATCCCATAGGTTTTGGATCGTCATGTTTTCATTGTCATTTGTCTCTAGGTAATTTTTGATTTCCTCTGATTTCTTCAGTGATCTCTTAGTAATTTAGTAGCATATTGTTTAGCCTCCATGTGTTTGTGTTTTTACTTTTTTTCCCCTGTACCTGATTTCTGATCTCATAGTTTGTGTTTGGAAAAGATGCTTGATATGATTTCCATTTTCTTAAATTTACCACGGCTTGATTTGTGACCCAAGATATGATCTATCCTGGAGAATGTTCCATGTGCACTTGAGAAGAAAGTGTAATCTGCTGTTTTTGGATGGAATGTCCTATAAATATCATTTAAATCTATCTGGTCTATTGTATCATTTAAAGCTTGTGTTTCCTTATTAATTTTCTGTCTGGATAATCTGTCCATTGGTTTAAGCAAGGTGTTAAAATCCCCTATTACTGTGTTACTGTCGATTTCCTCTTTAATAGCTGTTAGCAGTTGCATTATGTAATGAGGTACTCCTATGTTGGGTGCATATATATCTATAATTGTTATATCTCCTTCTTGGATTGATCCCTTGATCATTATGTAGTGTCCTTCCTTGCCTCTTGTAACATTCTTTATTTTAAAGTCTATTTTATCTGATATGAGTATTGCTACTCCAGCTTTCTTTTGATTTCCATTTGCATGGAATATCTTTTTCCATCCCCTCACTTTCATCCTGTATGTGTCCCTAGGTCTGAAATGGGTCCCTTGTAGGCAGCATATAGATGGGTCCTGTTTTTGTATCCATTCAGTGAGCCTGTGTCTTTTGGCTGGAGCATTTAATCCATTCACATTTAAGGTAATTATTGATATGTATGTGCCTGTTACCATTTTCTTAAGTGTTATGGGTTTGTTTTTGTAGGTCCTTTTCTTCTCTTGTGTTTCCCACTTAGAGAAGTTCCTTTAGCATTTGTTGTAGAGCTGGTTTGGTGGTGCTGAATTCTCTTAGGTTTTGCTTGTTTGTAAAGCTTTTGATTTCTCCATTGAATCTGAATGAGATCATTGCCAGGTAGAGTAATCTTGGTTGTAGGTTCTTCCCTTTCATCTCTTTAAAAATATTGTGCCACTCCCTTCTAGCTTGTAGAGTTTCTGCTGTGAAATCAGCTGTTAACCTTATGGGAGTTCCCTTGTTTGTTATTTGTCATTTTTCCCTTGTTGCTTTCAATAATTTTTCTTTATCTTTAATTTCTGTCAGTTTGATTGCTATGTGTCTCAGCCTGTTTCTCCTTGGGTTTATCCTGCCTAGGACTCTATATGCTTCCTGGAGTTGGGTGGCCATTTCCTTTCCCATGTTAGGGACGTTTTCAACCATAACATCTTCAAATATTTTCTCAGGTCCTTTCTCTCTCTCTTCTCCTTCTGGGACCCCTATAATGTGAATGTTGTGGTATTTAATGTTGTCCCAGAGGTCTCTTAGGCTGTCTTCATTTTTTTTCATTCTTTTTTCTTTATTCTGTTCTGTGGCAGTGAATTACACCATTCTGTCTTCCAGGTCACTTATCCATTCTTCTGCCTCAGTTATTCTGCTGTTGATTCCTTCTAGTGTATTTTTCATTTCAGGTATTGTATTGTTCATCTCTGCTTGTTTGCTCTTTTAGTCTTCTAAGTCTTTGTTCTTTAATTCTTCTAGGTCTTTGTTAAACATTTCTTGCATCTTCTCGATCTTTGCCTCCATTCTTTTTCCGAGGCCCTGGATCATCTTCACTATCATTATTCTGAATTCTTTTTCTAGAAGGTTGCCTATCTCCACTTCATTTATTTGTTTGTCTGGGGTTTTATCTTGTTCCTTCATCTGGTACAAAGTCCTCTGCCTTTTCATTTTGTCTGTCTTTCTGTGAATGTGGTTTTCCTTCCACAGGCTGCAGAATTGTAGTTGTTTATGCTTCTGCTCTCTGCCCTCTGGTGATGAGGCTATCTAAGGGGCTTGTGCACGCTTCCAGATGGAAGGGACTGGTGGTGGGTAGAGCTAGGTGTTGCTCTGTCGGGCAGAGCTCAGTAAAACTTTATCTGCTTGACTGCTGATGGTTGGGGCTGGGTGCCCTCCCTGTTGGTTGTTTGGCCTGAGGCAACGCAGCACTGGAGCCTACCTGGTTCTTTGGTGGGGCTAACGGAGGACTCTGGGAGGGCTCACGCCAAGGAGTACTTCCCCGAACTTCTGCTGCCAGAGTCCTTGTCCTTGAGGTGAGCCACAGCCATCCCCTGCCTCTGTAGGAACCCCTCCAACCCTAGCACGTAGGTCTGGTTCAGTCTCCTGTGGAGTCACTGCTCCTTCCCCTGGGTCCCGATGCACACACTACTTTGTGTGTGTCCTCCAAGAGTGGAGTCTCTTTTCCCCCCAGCCCTGTCGAAGTCCTGCAATCAAATCCTGCTAGCCTTCAAAGTGTGATTCTCTAGGAATTCCTCCTCCCGTTGCCGGACCCCCTGGTTGGGAAGCCTGACAGGCTCAGAACCTTCACTCCTGTGGGTGGACTTCTGTGGTATAAGTATTCTCCAGTTTGGGAGTCACCCACACAGCAGTTGTGGGATTTGATTTTATTGTGATTGCGCCCCTCCTACCATCTCACTGCAGCTTCTCCTTTGTCTTTGATGTGGGGTTTCCTTTTTGGTGAGTTCTAGTGTCTTCCTATCGATAATTGTTCAGCAGTTAGTTGTGATTCCAGTGCTCTCACAAGAGGGAGTGAGCGCACATCCTTCTACTCTGCTATCTTAAACCAATCTTTTAAGCAGAGTGATTTAAAAAAAAATTTCTGCCTCTGAAAATATCTCCTCTAATGATCTTCCAAGATCATTTGATCATAATGATTTCTCCTGAAATCCTTGCCCACTTCTCTTCAAGGTCAAGTGCCAACAGGTAATGGTCCACAAAGTTGTCCCATCTAGGTCTTCAAAAGAACCTAGGCCTTTCCCTGTTGATGAACATTTGAATCAAGATTTTCCTTCTGGACTCCCTGTTCCTTCATCTATAAAACAAAGCCTATGGGTCACATGATCTTCAAAGTCCCCTCCTGTTGGGACCTTCTCTGTCACTCTGATCTATGTGGATATCCAAGGAGTTTGGCCACCTCTTCCTTGTGCACTTATAAAAGGCCCAGTAGCAGGATAAGGACAAGGAGCACTGACGCCTGAAAAAAATAAGTATGGCTGAGAGCCCAGGGGCTGGCACAGCTCCATTTGTAATGGCATTAAGCTAATAACACTCGCCACCCCTCCCTGCTCCCTCTCTCACCCTCCCTCTCTCCTCCCTCTGCCTGGCCAGGATGACAAACCACAGTGAGAGAAGTCCTGGGCAAGGCTGTTCTGTGGTATCTCCGCTGGTTCTGCCTATGATTCCATTTAAAGTAACCAGTTGTGCTGGCTCCAAATTGGAAGCGGAGAAGTAAAATTGTCACTATTTGCAGATGACATGATACTACGTATAGAATGCCCTAAAATCTCCACCAAAAAACTATTAGAATTAATAAGAAACTGTCTGAAAGAGAAATTAAAAAGTAACCCCTTTACAATTGCATCAAAAAGAATAAAATATCTAGAAAGACCCATACTCTGAAAACTGTAAAACACTGATGAAGGAAATTTCAAATGACGTAAAGAAATGAAAAGATATCCCACACTCTTGGATTGGAAGAATTAGTATTGTTAAAATGTCCATATTACCTAAAGCAATCTACAGATTTAATGCAATCCCTATCAAAATACCCATGACATTTTTTACAGAACTAGAAATAATAACCCTAACATTTATATAGAACCACAAAAGACCTTGAATTGCCAAAGAAATCTTGAGAAAAAATAACAAAATTGGAGGTATCACACTCCCTGACTTCAGACTATACTACAAAGCTACAGCAATCAAAACATCATGGAACTGATACAAAAACAGACACATAGATCAAGAGAACAAAATAGAGAGCCCAGAAGTAAACCCATGCTGTTATGGTCATTTAATCTACAACAAAGGAGGCAAGAATATACAATGGAGAAAACACAGTCTCTTCAATAAGTGGTGCTGGGAAAACTGGACAGCTACATGTAAAAGAATGAAATTAGAACATTTTCTCACACCATATACAAAAAAAAAACAAAAATAAAACAAAACAAAAAACCTCTCAGTATGGGTAAAAGATCTAAATGTAAGTCCTGAAATCATAAAACTCCTAGAAGAGAACATAGGCAGAACACTCTTTGACATAAATCGTAACAATATTTTTTGGCTTAGTCTCCTAAGGCAAAAGAAAGAAAAGCAAAAATAAACAAATGGGATCTAATTAAACTTAAAAGCTTTTTTACAGTGAAGGAAACCATTGACAAAACAAAAAGAAAACCTATTGAATTGGAGAAAATGCTTGCAAATTATATGACCAGTAAAGGGTTAATACCCCCCAAAATATATATATATATAAATAGCTCACACAACTCAATATCAAAAAATCAAACAACCCAATTTTTTTAAATGGGCAGAAGACCTGAATAGACATTTTTCCAAAGAAGACATCCAGATGACCAACAGGCACATGAAAAAAATGCTCATCAGGCTTCCCTGGTGGCACAGTGGTTGAGAGTCCGCCTGCCGATGCAGGGGACATGGGTTTGTGCCCCGGTCTGGGAAGATCCCACATGCCACAGAGCGGCTGGGCCCGAGAGCCATGGCCGCTGAGCCTGCGCATCCAGAGCCTGTGCTCCGCAACGGGAGAGGCCACAACAGTGAGAGGCCCGCGTACCGCAAAAAAAAAAAAAAAAAAAAGCTCAGCATCGTTAATCATCAGAGAAATGCAAATCAAAACCACAGTGATGTAGCACCTCACACCTGTCAAAATTGCTATCATCAAAAAATCTACAGATAACAAATGTTGGCAAGGATGTGGATAAAAGGGGAACTCTTGTACACTGTTGGTGGGAATGTAAATTATAAATTAGTGCAGCCACTATGGGAAATGGTATGGCATTTCCCCAAAAAACTAAAAAAAGAGCTACCATATGAACCAGCAATTCCATTCCTGGGTATATATCCAAAGAAAGTGAAAACACTAATTTGAAAAGATACATGCATCTCAATGTTCATAGCAGCGTTATTTACAGTAACCAAGATACGGAAGCAACCTAAGTGTCTATCAACAGATGAATAGATAAAGAAGATGAGATATATATAGATATAGATTAGATAGATAGATAGACATACACATATACAATGAAATATTACTCAGACATAAAAAAGAATGAAATTCTGTCATTTGCAACAATTTGGTTGGATCTAGAGGGTATTATGCTTAGTGAAATAAGACAAAGACAAATAATATGTTTGATATATGTTCTGAAAAATAAAACGAATGAAAATAACAAAACAGAAACCAACTCACAGATATAGAGAATAAACTAGTGCTTCCAGTGGGGAGAGAGACAGGAAGGGGCAAGATAGGGGTAGAGGATTAAGAGACATAAACTACTATGTATAAACTAAATAAGCAACAAGGATATATTATACAGCACAGGGAAATAGTCATAATTCCATAATAACTTTAAATGGAGTATAATCTTTTAAAATACTGAATCACTGTGTTGTATACCTGAAATATTGTAAATCAACTATAATTTTAAAAAAAATTTTTTTAAAGAAATAAACTTATAATTCAAAAAGAGTCATGTACCACAATGTTCATTGCAGCACTATTTACGATAGCCAGGACATGGAAGCAATCTAAGTATTCATCGGCAGATGAATGGATAGAGAAAATGTGGTACATATATACAATGGAATATTACTCAGCCATAAAAAGAAAAGAAATTGAGTTATTTGTAGTGAGGTGGATGGACCTAGAGTCTGTCATACAGAATGAAGTAAGTCAGAAAGAGAAAAACAAATACTGTATGCTAACACATATATATGGAATCTAAAAAAAATGGTTCTAATGAATCTAGGGGTAGGACAGAAATAAAGATGCAGATGTAGAGAATGGACTTGAGGACATGGGGAGGGGGAAGGGTAAGCTGGGATGAAGTGAGAGAGTGGCATGGACTTATATACATTACCAAATGTAGAACAGATAGCTAGTGGGAAGCAGCTGCATAGCACAGGGAGATCAGCTCAGTGCTTTGTGACCACCTAGAGGGGTGGGATAGGGAGGGTGGGAGGGAGATGCAAGAGGGAGGGGATATGGGGATATATATATATATACATATAGCTGATTACTTTGTTATACAGCAGAAACTAACACAACATTGTAAAGCAGTTATACTCCCATGAAGATGTAAAAAGAAAGGAAGGAAGGAAGGAAAAGAAAGAAAGGAAAGAAGGAAGGAAAGAAAGAAAGAAGAAAAGAAAAGAAAAAAAAAGAAGAAGGAAACCAGTTATGCTGATGTCTGTGGTCCTACCAAGTGTGTTTGGCTGCTTTTGCATCACCCATAAGAACCACTGAAGGATGGCCCCTCTTGACCCCTGTCACCACCACAACCCCTCAAGTTCACTGGTTTCCTGCAAACACAGAAAGCAAGGGAAAAGAGAGAGAGAGAGCAGACTGACTCCTGAGATAGTCATAAGGCATAAGAACAGAAAGAATTATGCCCCCTAGATTTCTAGATTTTAGAAGACACTGGATCACAGAACCTGATCCCCAGAAGGAGTGTGTGTGTGGGTGTGTGTGTGTGGGTGTGACAACTGAAACTCTGATAAGCATCTAATTCTCAATCATACTCAGCAAATTATACCTCTGACTTATGTTTGTAACCTAGTGGCTAAATCAAGAATACAGACATTAGGGGCTGTTAGCTCATTAAACATATGTTTATAGATTCCAACAAGGTGATTTTTAAATATTTTATTATAATTTTGAATTACTAATTATTGACCTTTGCAAGATGCCAGTCACTGTCTAAGGACTTTACTTGTATTATCTCATTTAATCCTTAAAACATTCTGTGAAGTTATCCTGAGAGCATTGACTGCTTGTTTTGCTTGGGAGTTTTCTCACTATCTGATGCTAGTATCAATGAATAGAAGCTAAGGTAGAGATTTGGGAGGGGAATCATTCAGAGGACAGATGTGAGCTACTCACTTTAGTATAGGAAGGCAAATAGATTTTAACTCAAGTGCCAGCTACAGTTGAACACTGGTGGTAACGAAGAGGGTTGGGTTGAGAAAGATTCTGAGATTAAATCTGAGTTTAGTGGGAAAGAGTAACATGATTGACAGGTAATGCCTGTCATGAGTACTAGAAGGGGAAGTGTCACTACATGTGATAAGTATTTGCCATCCCTACTGAAGGACTCCTACTATGCCCATACACACGCTCTTCACAACTCTAATGAGTGTCATTCATATAGATTTTGATATAAATGGAACCCCCTGGAATTGTGCAGTCCATAACCTGCACTAATGTGCTCAGCAGCCCTGCTGCTATGATCCCTCATGGAAATGAAAACTGAGGTAGAAGATGATGACCTGAGCTGTAACGATGGGTCCTTAAAGAGTAGGTGCTTTAGTGCGAAGAGCTCCAAATGGGAAGTAAAGAGCCCTTGGCCCTGCTCTTAATTTGTTGAGTGTCCTGGGGCAATCTCTTTGACTTTTCTGGGTGTCAGTTTTATAACGTACGAAATGAGCTGTTAGACCACAGGATCCCCAAAATCCCTACCAACTGTGTATGTGGTAAACTTTGTTGTTCACCTTTTCTGGTCTCCTCCCCCTCTGTGATGTCATAGCCCAATTTTGGGGTAAGGGGAGATGGCTTTCCCACTCTCAGCTTTTAAGCTTTATGTTAGTCATGAGCATATAACTAAGCTAAACCAAGCAAGGCATCTCATCCACCTTCTAACCCCCAGCCACAGTGACTGGTTCAGAGTTCGATCCAAACAGAGCCAATGAGACTCAAGTCCAGGGATTTGAAGTGGGCTTTATCTTTCCTACTAGACATGAATAGAAGGATGTAGCCTCAGGAAGTGTTGGCAGTTAAGTTGGTTGAGCATGAAGGGAAACGCTGTCTTAAAACAGAGCCCTTACCAAAAACGCAAAATCAAAACATAGAGAAATTGTATTCTAGTTAGACTGTATGAGCCCTGTACCAAGCTCCTCCTGAAGCCAGGCATTCTCTGACATGAACCAACAAATTCCTTTTGCTTAAGCAGTCATGGAACTTTAAAAGTATCCTAACTGAAAATGTATGAATTCATGAATCAAGAGTGAATTTTACACCCTCTAACCCTGGCCAATACTGGTCTTGGTATCACTGACAAGAGCCCAACAGAAATGGGAGGTCTTCTTGATGCTCTGAGATGCTCATGTCATGATGAGCATTCCAGATTCCATTCGAGTGCTTCTCCCACACACATCATACATACACAATGGGCCTGGGAAAATGCAACAAGTGTATTACTATGCTTACTAAGACGTCCACTTCCAAATGAGTGCTGTCAGCCAAGCAGTCACCTAGGGAGTCAGGCTATGGATTTTTTTAATATCACAAATACATCCAGTCCTCTTTTCTGAAGGTCTACAGTTCCAGTTAGCAAAACCCCCAATGAGAACCCCTAGATCAAAATTACAACAATCCTTCACTGCCCACTCATTAGGTGGAAGGGGCTATAACAAACACTGACAGATGGCAACAACAACAACAGCAAAGTCCAGAACCTCAAAGCATTTATGATTTAGAAGGAAAAAATAAGGCAGATGTCCAGTCTATCCAAACATTACACTCTGACTGGCTCATAAAAATAATTTTCAAATGTTAAGTGGTTTTCTGGGCAAACCCTCAGGCTCTTCTTTCCTCCTTCCCATTCTGGATCTTTATGTGCTCTGAAGTGAATATCTATGAGGCACCTTCTTGCTAAGAACTGTCCCTCTCTCATCTATATGGTCACCATGGATACCTTCCCAAAATAATGTGATCCCCTTTCCCTGGCCAGTGTTGATGGTCCAGGGCTAGTCACCTACCAAAGCCTAGCGACAGCCGTTTGGCCCAGCTGTAAGCCCCTGATCCTCAGATTTACCTGAGCCCTTCTGTGGGAGTTTTGGAACAAGACTGCTATAAAGGAGCCAGGCTTTTTCTGGCTGCCCACATGCTGAGATGTAAAAATTAGAGCTTTTTGTGGTCTTGTTTCTCATCTTGTGGATCACAGAAAGAGGGTTTCGTCCTGTGGAAAGAAACAAAGGTGAAATATGGTATGTGAGGAGTTATCCAAAGGGTCTTGAACACTTGGGTCCAGTTGCTACTGAAGCCCAGATACATGCCAGGTTTTGAATTGCTTATTATACCCCACTAACACAATAAAGTCCTGTTTTTGCTTAAGTTACTTGGAGCTAGTTTTCTAGAACCACGTGTCCTTACAAGCACATGGTCATCTGATAGGTCTTACGTCTCTGGTTCCAATTCAAGTCCACCCAGCCAGATCTGGTCACACCCTCATTCCTGAATTTGGACCTTCATGGTTATGAGCATTGAGCTCCCTCTCAACTTGATGTCTTTTGTTCTCTGTTGGGGCTTCCCCACCCTCATCCCAGCCTGCAAAACTGCATCTTGATTCTCCTGTGAAGGGAGGGGAATAGGACAATCCCCAGAAACCATGACACTTGGGGGCAGGTGTGGACTGTGCCAGAGCCGTGTCCACAGTGCTGTGGAAGTGCTGAGGAAGGAGCAAGCAGATCCAGCTGCAGTAGGGCTGGGGAGGTCCACAGGGACTTAGCTATAACCCTCAGAGGCTGGTAGGAACCTCATAGGTGGAAAGGACTGGAGGAAGGCAGCTTGGAAAGACTATTTCTAGCAGAAGGAACAAAATGGGCCAAAATGTTTGTGGGAAAATGGGTAAGCACAGCTTTAGTGGATCTCTAAGGAAAAAAGCCTTCCATCTTGGTTCCTACATTATTTAACATATTTGGCTCCAATTGACTTTGCCCTTTCAAAATAATTTTTGGGGGGAGAGGGAGGCAGTGGATTACATGTCTATTCTTTAAAAAAGAAAAGAATACCTTCAGAAAATATGGAAAATTATGAAATCATCTATAATCTCTCCACCTACTCAGATATAATCTCAGCTAATGTATTTGACTATATGCTTATTACCTCTTTTTAAAGCATTTATATATTATAAAAGTAGATTTGAGCTATTTATATAGTTTGGCATCCTGGTTTTTTTCACTTTCAATATTTTATGAGAAGAATGTCTTTAAATATATACAACATCATGATTTTACATCGTCATTAAATGGCTGCATGGCAATCTCTGTGTGGATGTACAGTAACGTCTTAAGCAGTTTCCTTGTGGCAAACATTTAGGCTGCTTCCAATCAGGTTACAAGCGTGTGTGTGTGTGTGTGTGTGTGTGTGTGTGTGTGACTTTGCTTTTATATCAAAACTGTGATGACAGATCTTTATGCATTTGTTTGCTTGTTTTATTGAGGTAAATTCCAACAAGTAGGATTGCTATGTTAAACAGCTTTCATATTTTCAAGTCCTTTGACATACTGTCAAATGCCCTTTAGCAATGTGCCAATTTGCATGCCCACCATCGCTGTATGAAACAATCAATTTTTCCTCACCCTTTTCAGACTTTTTAGACTCAGTTTTATTCTTTTCTATCTGCCCAGTAGGTAAAAACCAGATATCATTGTTATGCAATTTGCCTTTCTTTTATTAATATACAGGTTTGTATATGATTATTGATCATCCATGTATTTTATTTAAGATTTATCCCTTCATGTCCTTTTCACATTTTTATTTGGATGTTATTCATCTTTTTGTAATTGATCAAAAGGATTTCTTAAATATCTAATATTAGTTATCTATTATTCGAATAAGTTGAATGTGTGTTTTGAATATGTCCTTTCTGGGGTGGTTTTTGTTTTCTCTGTGTGTGTGTGGCTGCACCACGTGGCATGCAGGATGTGGGATCTTAGTTCCCTGACCAGGGATCAAACCCGCACCCCCTGCAGTGGAAGCACAGTCTTAACTGCTGGACCGCCAGGGAAGTCCCTATCCTTTGTGTTTTAACTTCATCATGTGGGAGGTTTTGCCACATAAGTTTTACATTTTCATTTATAGTCATACTCTTTTTTTTAACATCTTTATTGGAGTATAATTGCTTTACGGTGGTGTGTTTATACTCTTTCTTTTATGGTTTCTGATGTTAAATGCCATTGCTAAAACGAATTCTCTAACCCTAAGAAGCTAAAACTATGCACCTACGCTTTCTTTTGGTGTTTTTATGATTTAGATGGTCACATTTAAATCTCTAATTTGTGTGGAATTTGTATTTTATGTAAGGTGAGAAGTAAGGCTCTAACTTTATTTTTTTCCAAATATCCAAAATTGACACCATTTGTGAGGAACAGAAATGTCACCTTTATCACATTTTAAATTTCATGCATAGTTGGATCTTTTTTCAGATGATCTCTTCTATTCCAGTGGTCTGCCAGCCTACCCTCTGCCAGTGTCATTATCCAGCATTTTAATCTAATAGGGAAATTCCCTCCACATAGCCCTCCTTTTCTGAAAAAAATTTTGGCTATTCTTAAGCATTTATTCTTCCAGAAGTACTTTGGAGTCATTTTGTTAAGTTCCTTCCAAATCCCACTGATATTTCGGATGAAATTACCTTAAATAACTAGATTAAACTGTGGGACATTGACATCTTTACAATACTTCCAGAGGCACAGTACATCTTTCCATTTGTTCACGTCCTCTTTCATGCTCCTCACTAAAGTTTTGTCATTTTCTCCATTTGGGTCTTATACATTTCTTGCTAAAGTTATTCCTGGGTATTACATATTTGTTTGCTATTGTGAGTGAGTGAAATCTCTTTTGTATCATATTTTATAGAAAGTTCCTGCTGGTATACAGCAAGCCATTGAGATATATATAGTTATAGATAGAGATGGAAATAGAGATGGAGGTGGAGGTAGAGACTGAGATAGATATTATTGAACCTGTCTGGTGCAGGAGGAGTCATGGAACAACTCTTGAGAAAGAAGAAGAGAGAGAAATGTCCTGACTTCTCCTGTTTCTCTCCTTCCCACCATGCCCACCACTGACCAAACCCATCTAGAAGCCAGATGACAATGGAGCCTGGGAACTACAGCCTGGAGTGGGGGCTTAGCCCCCAGCCGTACAGAACAGCACAGGGGAAGTCATGGAAGGAATCTAGGACAGAGAGGCCACGGACCAGTGCTAGATGCCTTCATAAGACTATCGGTTGCTTCTAAAAATCTGCTCTCAAATAATGAATGTTTAACTCCACCATGATGATCACAAGATGTGCATTGGTTTGAAAACAATATTGAAAGAGGAGAAAAATTAGTTTTAACTGGATTATTGAAACAAGCTTACCACCTCCTGTAGTGACCACTTTGAAGGGGAACACCTACATATGGAAGTATTGGTATTATTTTTAAATACGCCCATTAATGTAGAAATATTCACTATGTAAAATACATGTGTTACTTCAACAAACTCCCAAGGAATGGAGAACAAAAATAGTTCATTCTCTGCAAGGATCCAGCAAGGTCTTATTTTTCTCCCTCTGTCTCAGAACAGCGTGCTTGCCTTCCTCAGAGGGAAAAGTGAGGGGACTTCTCAGCAGGTGCATCCCCTCCTGCCTCAAGCACCAGCCAAATAGGCCATATAGAATCCCAGTAAGAACAATACTTTACAAATAAATAAAACTTGCTAAATACCAGTATGAACTAATGAGCCTGCTGTAAAATGTAATTTCAATTCTGTATCATTTAACTTTCTTAAAATCAACCAGATGTTACCTTGAGGAAAATCCCAACACTTTTCTAAAGGTTTCTTGAGGGATTTCTTGTTCATCTCCGCTGTCCTCAGCACCTAGTAGATGCTAAAAGAATGAAGTGAAGTGAAGTGAAGTTGAACCTACTTAAGTACAAATGATTGACAGTTAACTCTCAGAGCCCTCCCACACTTTAACGTCCCTCCCTGGTGATGGTTCCCTATTCCCCATCTTAGCCCCTTGCTTAGTTAATAGCACTGTTGATGGCAGAGTCTGTGTTTTCTCCATGTTTGTGTTCCCCACATGATCTAACCCAACCTGGCACAAAGCTCAACAAATGTTCATGTCATCCATGAAGAAGCAGATGGAATAGGGCCTCAGTGTCCCCATCTATATAAAATGGGAGCCTTGACATCTGCCTTTTTAACAGTCTGTGTGATGGAGCAATTCTCCTGGTGTTCTTGCTTTGAGGATGTAAGAAGTGGGTTTTCGTTCCTTCTGTGCCACCCACTTATGTCTGTTCTCCTCCTGATGAGTCATCTGGGAGCCAGACACCATCGCTCTCAGACAGAACATGTAAGGTACTTGCTCAGGAGCAGTGGGGCCATAAATCTGTGCCGCGTCCCTGTGGTTACCTAGGGAACACTGGGGCCCAGCCAGGGAGGGGGCACTGCAGACAGAGAGGGCTCTGGCCAGTGCCCCAGCCTCCAGGCGACAGCCCAGCAAACATTCTCACTCTCTAGTTTGGAAGCAGTGTCCTGGCCCCTGTAGAAGGCAAGGGTGGCCCCCAGCCAAGAGGCTCTGAAATACACCATGATCCTCCTACCAGACATTCAGAGAGACAGAAGGGGTCAGTTAGCAAAATGACTGTGACAGGAACCAGAGCAGCTGGAATCTGGTCCTGCACTTCATTCCTTCACCATTTACACAAGCAATCATAAGCAGATCCCCCTTCCACTCTCTGTGGATGTGAAAAGTAAATGAAACAATATATTAAACTGCTTGGCTTCAGTCCTGATCCCACCAAACAATTAACAGAGACAGTTGTAAATTTAATTATTATGATCGTTACTGATAGCAGTAGTAGTAGATTATTCTCATGATAATCTCCTGAGTATTATCCCACTTTAGAGATGAGGAAACTGGGTCAGAGAGGTAAAGTGACGTGCTCAAAGTCCTTTAAGAATCGAATACACTGGTAACAGCCAGCTAGCTACTGTAATGCACGGGGATTATTCTAGTAAGTACTATGGGAGAGTGTGGGAGGGACAGACAATATCACTCAGCTCCATTCAGCTCCAGACCCAGACAGGTAGGCCCTCCCTGGAATACTTCCAGACCTTGCTCCAAACCTTACGTAGTCTCATCCTCAAATCCCATGAAGAAAGAGTCCCTGGGCCCTCACTGGCTCTGATTGGGTCGGATTGTCCACCCCTAGAGCCACATGGGAGGGTCAGCCTGGGTCTGAGAGGTGGGGAGCTCAGCAGACAGCTATGGGTGCAGAGGGATGTAGAATGGAGGCTAGGGGCACAAGCAGCATGGGGTGTGTGTGTGTGTGTGTGTGTGTGTGTGTGTGTGTTTGTGTGTGTGAAGTCTGAAAAACATTTGCCAAAAATGTTTATAGAGATGCTGTCTTTGGATAGTGGAATAAAAAATTGATTTCCCTTTTGTTTTTTCTTTTTTTTACATATAGAGAATACTTTTTTAAAAAGTTTTATTGGAGTATAGTTGATTTATAATGTTTCCCTTTTGTTTTCTATACCTTTCCATAGCTTTACCATAAGCAAATACTTTGATCATTTTTTAAAAGCTATTTTCATTTGCTTAGTGGTTGAATAATACAAATAATATACAGTTATGTTAAGTATATTTATTTTTTATTTTTAAGAGTTTGGGGCTGGATATTTGAGGGCTTAGTCCTGGTTCTGGCTCTGAGTAACCACGATCATGTCACTTGTCTGACCTCAGTTCCAGCATCTGTTAGATGAGGGAAGAGCCATACAACCTCTGTAGTCCCTCCCAGCTCTGATTCTCTCTCTTCTGTGTACACACATCAAGTATAAAGGTGTGGATCAGCTGGGTCCTAGGAGACCTGCTTGAATGTGAAGAGAGCACAGTGGACCCTGAAAAACATGGCTTTGAACTGTGCGGGTCCACTTACATGCAGATTTTTTTCAATAAATATGTACAGAACTATGCAATTCTCAGTTGGAACCACGGATTCAGAGGGCCAGGGCTGACTGTAAGCCCTCCCCTCCTGACCCCTAAACCCCTCCTTTGCCCCCTCTCCCCGCTCCCGTTATTTAAGCGTCAACTGTAATTGCTTTTTTTTAAACTGAAGTATAGTTGATTTACAATGTTTTATTAGTTTCAGGTATACAGCAAAGTGATTCAGTTACACATTTATATGTATGTATATATATATATATATATATATATTCTTTTTCTGTAATTGTTGCTTTTTTTTTTTTAAGTGACTCGGCCCTTGCAGTGTTGTTTTTGGAGGTCACCACTCTTTTTTTTTTTTTTTAATTTTTGGCTGCGTTGGGTCTTCGTTGCTGTGCACGGGTTTTCTCTAGTTGCTGCGCGAGCGGGGGCTACTCTTCATTGTGGTGTGCGGGCTTCTCATTGTGATGGCTTCTCTTGTTGCAGAGCACAGGATCTAGGAGCGTGGACTTCAGTAGTTGTGGCACATGGGCTCAGTAGTTGTGGCTCGCAGGCTCTAGAGCGCAGGCTCAGTAGTTGTGGCGCACAGGCTTAGTTGCTCCGCGGCATGTGGGATCTTCCCGGGCCAGGGCTCGAACCTGTGTCACCTGCATTGGCAGGCGGATTCTTAACCACTGCACCACCAGGGAAGCCCCTGTAATTGTTTCTTGATAGAAATCAGTTCTGAATAAAAATGGGTACATTTATGGAGTTGAAAAAGTTTCTTCACAAGTTGAATATGTTCCCAGAGCTGCTAAGAGAACACCCCTCCTAAGTGGAGGCCAGCTAACCTACTCCAGCCCTGAAAAATCTCTCCCTCCCTAAGAGGGAAGAAGAATTAACATTGCGGACTGGGCCTACTATGTGTCAGACCTAATACAAAGTGTATTATACACACAGTCTAATTTAAACTCATAATGTGGTTCCCATCATTTGTTTGACAAGCAACTAGATACTGGACTCCTGCACTGTTGTTGAATGCTTGTCTTCCTATAAAGATCCTTGAGAAGAAGAAATGCTCTTTATTCATCTTTGTATGTACCTCAGACCCTAACACAGGGCTCAATAAATATTTGCTGATCATTAGAAACCTCCTCCTATCATCACTGCTTCTTGGGCTCCATAGAGGATGATTCCTAATATCAAAGTTTTGACCACCTCCTTGGTTAAGAGAATGATGATCAAATCAAAAGGGAGGAGAAGGAGCAACAGATTAGGTCATTATCCACTGTTGGCAGGAAGCCGTCACTTTACAGAGTTGTCCTGATATGCACAGGGCCTTCAGGAAATAGGACGTTGGACAGGTGGACTTTGACCAGGAACAGAAGGTTAGAAAGGTCAGGACTAGGGGTGACTGGAAGCAATATGAGAGCACTGGGAGCTTTATTTTTATTGAAATACAGTTGCTGTACAACATTACATTAGTTTCAAGTATGCTACATAATGATTTGACATTTGCATACATTATGAAATGATCACCACAATAAGGCTAGTAACCATCTGTCTGCTTACAGTTATTACAATATTATTGACCATATTCCTTATGCTGTATATTACATCCCTGTGATTTGTTTGTTTTATAACTGGAGATTTGTACCTCTTAATCTCCTTTGCCTATTTTGTCCACCCCATCACCCCTCCTCACTCTGTTTGTTCTCTGTACCTATGAGTCTGTTTTCCTTTTGCTTTGTTTGTTTGTTTTTTAGATTCCACGTATAAATGAGATCATGCAGTGTATTTCTCTATCTGACATCTCACCTAGCATAATACTCTCTAGATCCATCCATTTTATCACAAATGACAAGATTTCATTTTTTTATAGCTGAGCAATATTCCTGTGTGTGTGTGTGTGTGTGCATGTGTGGGTGGGTGGGTGGTGTGGTGTGTGTGTGGTGTGGTGTGTGTGTGTGTATACCTACATCACATCTTTATCCATTCATCTACCTATGGGCACTTAGTTTCTTCCATATCTTGTCTATTGTAAATAATGCTGCAGTGAACATTGGAGCACATGTATCTTTTCTAATTAGTATTTTTGTTTCCATCGGGAAAACACCCAGAAGTGCAATTGCTGAATTATATGGCAGTTCTATTTTTAATTTTTGAGGAAGCTCCATACTGTTTTCTATGATCTCTGCACAGATTTACATTTCCACCAACAGTGCAAGAGGGTTCCCTTTTCTCCACATCCTTGCCAACACTTGCTATTTGTTGTCTTTTTGATGGGAAACAAAAGCAAAAATAAACACATGGGACTATATCAAACTAAAAAGCTTTTCCACATCAAAGAAAACTATCAGTGAAACAAAAAGGCAGCCTACTGAATGGGAAAAGACATTTGAATACAATCCAGTAAGAGGTTAATATCCAAAATATACAAAGAACTAATACAACTCAATATCAAAAAGACAACCCAATTTAAAAATGGGCAGAGGGAGAGACCTTCAACATGGCAGAGGAGTAAGATGTGGAGATCACCATCCTCCCCACAAATACATCACAAATACATCTACATGTGGAACAACTCCTACGGAACACCTACTGAAAACTGGCAGAAGACCTCAGACTTACCAAAAGATTTTTTTTTCCTTTTTCTCTTTTTGTGAGTGTTTATGTGTATGCTTCTTTGTGTGATTTTGTCTGTATAGCTTTGCTTTTACCATTACTCCTAGGGTTCTCTCTGTCGGTTTTTTGTTTGTTTGTTTTTAGTATAGTTTTTAGAGCTCGTTATCATTGGTGAATTTGTTTTTTGGTTTGGTTGCTCTCTTCTTTCTTTTTTTTAATTACTTTTTAATTTTTTATCTTACTTTTAATAATTTATTTTATCTTTTCTTTTAATAATTTTATTCTTTCTTTCTTCCTTCCTCCCTTCCTCTCTCTTTCTCCCTCTCTCTCTTTCTCCCTTCCTTCCTTTCTTTCTTTCTCTCTTTCTTTCTCTCTTTCCCTCTTTCTCTCTTCTCCCTTTTCATCTGAGCCATGTGGCTGACAGGGTCTTGGTGCTCCAGGCGGGTGTCAGGCCTGTGCTCTGAGGTGAGAGAGCCGAGTTCAGGACATTGGTCCACCAGAGACCTCCCGGCTCCACACAATATCAAATGGCGAAAGCTCTCCCAGAGATCTCCATCTCAACACTAAGACCCAGCTCCACTCAACAACCAGCTAGCTACAGTGCTGGACACACTCTACCAAAGAACTAGCAGGACAGGAACACAACCCCACCCATTAGCAGAGAGGCTGCCTAAAATCATAATGAGGTTACAAACACCCCAAAACACACCACTTGACACAGTCCTGCCCACCAGAAAGACAAGACCCAGCCTCATCCACCAGAACACAGGCACCATTCCCCTCCACCAGGAAACCTACACAACCCACTGAACCAACCTTAGCCACTGGGGGCAGACACCAAAAACAATGGGAACTACAAACCTGCAGCCTGTGTAAAGGACACCCCAAACACAGTAAGTTAAGCAAAATGAGAAGACAGAGAAACACACAGCAGATGAAGGAGTAAGGCAAAAACCCACCAAACAAATGAAGAGGAAATAGGCAGTCTACCTGAAAAAGAATTCAGAGTAATGATAGTAAAGATGATCCACAATCTTGGAAATAGAATGGAGAAATACAAGAAACATTTAACAAGAATCTAGAAGAACTAAAGAGCAAACAACAATGATGAACAACACAATAAATGAAATTAAAAATTCTCTAGAAGAAATCAATAGCAGAATAACTGAGGCAGAAGAACGGATATGTGACCTGGAAGATAATATACTGGAAATAACTACCACAGAGCAGAATAAAGAAAAAAGAATGAAAAGAATTGAGGACAGTATCAGAGACATCTTGGACAACATTGAACGCACCAACATTCAAATTATAGGGATCCCAGAAGAAGAAGAGAAAAAGAAAGGGACTGAGAAAATATTTGAAGAGATTATAGTTGAAAACTTCCCTAATATGGGAAAGGAAATAGTCAGTCAAGTCCAGGAAGCACAGAGAATCCCATACAGGATGAATCCAAGGAGAAACATGGCAAGACACATACTAAGCAAACTATCAAAAATTAAATACAAAGAAAAAATACTAAAAGCAGCAAGGGAAAACAACAAATAACATACAAGAGGATCCCCATAAGGTTAACAGCTGATCTTTCAGCAGAAACTCTGCAAGCCAGAAGAGAGTGGCAGAACATATTTAAAGTGATGAAAGGGAAAAACGTACAACCAAGATTACTCTACACAGCAAGGATCTCATTCAGATTTGACAGACAAATTAAAAGCTTTACAGACAACCAAAAGCTAAGGAAATTCAGCACCACCAAACCAGCATTACAACAAATGCTAAAGGAACTTCTCTAGGCAGGAAACACAAGAGAAGGAAAAAACTTACATTAACATACCCAAAACAATTAAGAAAATGGTAATAACAACATACATATCGATAACTACCTTAAATGTAAATGGATTAAATGCTCCAACCAAAAGACATAGACTGGCTGAATGGATACAAAAACGAGACCCATATATATGCTGTCTACAAGAGACCCACTTCAGACCTAGGGACACATACAGACTGAAAGTGAGGGGATGGAAAAAGATATTCCATGCAAATGGAAATCAAAAGAAAACTGGAGTAGCAATTCTCATATCAGACAAAATAGACTTTAAAATAAAGACTGTTACAAGAGACAAAGAAGGACACTACATAATGATCAAGGGATCGATCCAAGAAGAAGATATAACAATTGTAAATATTTATGCACCCAACATAGGAGCACCTCAATACATAAGGCACATGCTAACAGCCATAAAAGAGGAAATTGACAGTAATACAATAGTAGTAGGGGACTTTAACACCCCATTTTCACCAATGGACACATCAACCAAAATGAAAATAAATAAGGAAACACAAGCTTTAAATGAAACATTAAACAAGATGGACTTAATTGATATTTCTAGGACATTCCATCCAAAAACAACAGAATACACTTTCTTCTCAAGTGCTCATGGAACATTCTAGAGGAGACATCATATCTTGGGTCACAAATCAAGCCTTGGTAAATTTAAGAAAATTGAAATTGTATCAGATAACTTTCCTACCATAACACTATGAGACTAGATATCATTTACAGGAAAAAGTCTGTAAGAAATACAACTACATGGAGGCTAAACAGTACACTACAAATAACAGATCACTGAGGAAATCAAAAAATACTGAGAAACAAATGAAAATGAAAACACGATGACCCAAAACCTATGGGATGCAGCAAAAGCAGTTGTAAGAGGGAAGTTTATAGCAATACAATCCTACCTCAAGAAACAAGAAACATCTCAAACAAACAACCTAACCTTACACCTAAAGCAATTAGAGAAAGAAGAACAAAAAACCCTCAAACTTAGCAAAAGGAAAGAAATCATGAAGTTCAGATCAGAAATAAATGAAAAAGAAATGAAGGAAACAATAGCAAAGATCACTAAAACTAAAAGCTGGTTCTTTGAGAAGGTAAACAAAATTGATAAACCTTTAGCCAGACTCATCAAGAAAAACAGGGAGAGGACTCAAATCAATAAAATTAGAAATGAAAAAGGAGAAGTAACAACTGACACTGCAGAAATACAAAGGATCATGAGAGATTACAACAAGCAACTATATGCCAATAAAATGGACAACCTGGAATAAATGGACAAATTCTTAGAAAAGCACAACCTTCTGAGACTGAACCAGGAAGAAATAGAAAATATAAACAGACCAATCACAAACACTGAAATTGAGACTGTGATTAAAAATCTTCCAACATACAAAAGCCCAGGACCAGATGGCTTCACAGGTGAATTCTATCAAACATTTAGAGAAGAGCTAACACCTATCCTTCTCAAACTCTTCCAAAAAATAGCAGAGGGAGGAGCACTCCCAAACTCATTCTACAAGGCCACCATCACCCTGATACCAAAACCAGACAAAGATGTCACAAAAAAAAAAGAAAACAACAGGCCAATATCACTGATGAACTTAGATGCAAAACTCCTCAACAAAATACTAGCAAACAGAATCCAAGAGCACATTAAAAGCATTATACACCATGATCAAGTGGGGTTTATCCCAGGAATGCAAGGATTCTTCAATATACACATATCAATCAATGTAATAAACCGTATTAACAAATTGAAGGATAAAAACGATATGATCATCTCAGTCGATGCAGAAAAAGCTTTTGACAAAATTCAACATCCATTTATGATAAAAAACCCTCCAGAAAGTAGGCATAGAGGGAACTTACCTCAATATAATAAAGGCCGTATATGACAAACCCACAGCCAACATCGTTCCCAATGGTGAAAAATGGAAACCATTTCAACTGAGATCAGGAACAAGACAAGGTTGCCCACTCTCACCACTATTATTCAACATAGTTTTGGAAGTTTTATCCACAGCAATTGGAGAAGAAAAAGAAATAAAAGAATCCAAATGAGAAAGGAAGAAGTAAACCATCACTGTTTGCAGATGACATGAGAATACATAGAGAATCCTAAAGATGCCACTAGAAAACTACTAGAGCTAATCAATGAATTTGGTAAAGTAACAGGATACAAAATTAATGCACAGAACTCTCTTGCATTCCTATACACTAACGATGAAAAATCTGAAAGAGAAATGAAGGAAACACTCCCATTTAGCATCTCAACAAAAAGAAAAAAATACCTAGAAATAAACCTACCTAAGGAGACAAAATACCTGTACTCAGAAATCTATAAGACACGGATG
Source organism: Hyperoodon ampullatus (assembly GCF_949752795.1). Lineage (NCBI taxonomy): Eukaryota > Metazoa > Chordata > Mammalia > Artiodactyla > Ziphiidae > Hyperoodon > Hyperoodon ampullatus. Next base: position 4,690,196 of record NC_136917.1, read on the forward strand.
AAAGAAATCAAAAATGACACAAAGAGATAGATATACCATGTTCTTGGATTGGAAGAATCAGCATTGTGAAAATGACTGTACCACCCAAAGCAATCTACAGATTCAATGCAATCCCTATCAAGCTACCAATGGCATTTTTCACAGAACTAGAACAAAAAAATTCACAATTTGTATGTAAACACAAAAGACCCCGAATAACCAAAGCAATGTTGAGAACGAAAAAGGGAGCTGGAGGAATCAGGCTCCCTGACTTCTGACTATACTGTGAAGCTACAGTAATCAAGAAAGTATGGTACTGGCACAAAAACAGAAATATAGATCAATGAAACAGGATAGAAAGCCCAGAGATAAACCCACATACATATGGTCACCTTATTTTTGATAAAGGAGGCAAAAATATACAATGGAGAAAAGACAGCCTCTTCAAAGTGGTGATGGGAAAACTGGACAGCTACACGTAAAAGAATGAAATTAGAACACTCCCTAAGACCATACACAAAAAAGAACTCAAAATGGATTAAAGACCTAAATGTAGGCCAGACACTATAAAACTCTTAGAGGAAAACATAGGCAGAACACTCTATGACATAAATCACAGCAAGATCCCTTTTGACCCACCTCTTAGAGTAATGGAAATAAAAACAAAAATAAGAAAATGGGACCTAATGAAACTTAAAACCTTTTGCACAGCAAAGGAAACCATATACAAAATGAAAAGACAACCCTCAGAATGGGAGAAAACATTTGCAAATGAAGCTACTGACAAAGGATTAATCTCCAAAATTTATAAGCAGCTCATGCAGCTCAATACCAAAAAAACAAACAACCCAATCCAAAAATGGGCAGAAGACTTAAATAGACATTTCTTCAAATATGTACAGATTGCCAGCAAACACATGAAAGGATGCTCAACATCACTAATCATTAGAGAAATGCAAATCAAAACTACAATGAGGTATCACCTCACACCTGTCAGAATGGCCATCATCAGAAAATCTACAAACAATAAATGCTAGAGAGGGTGTGGAGAAAAGGGAACCCTCTTGCACTGTTGGTGGGAATGTAAATTGATACAGCCACTGTGGAGAACAGTATGGAGGTTCCTGAAAAAACTAAAAATAGAACTACCATACGAGCCAGCAATCCTACTACTGGGCATTTACCCTGAGAAAACCATAATTCAAAAGGAGTCATGTACCACAATGTTCATTGTAGCTCTATTTACAATAGCCAGGACATGGAAGCAACCTAAGTGTCCATCGACAGATGAATGGATAAAGAAGATGTGGCACATATATACAATAGAATATTACTCAGGCATAAGAAGAAATGAAATAGAGTTATTTGTAGTGAGGTGGCTGGACCTAGAGTCTGTCATCAGAGTGAAGTAAGTCAGAAAGAGAAAAACAAATAATGTATGCTAACACATATATATGGAATCTAAGAAAAGAAAAAACGGTTCTGAAGAGCCTAGGGGCAGAACAGGAATAAAGATGCAGACGTAGAGAATGGACTTGAGGACACGGGGAGGGGGAAGGGTAAGCTGTGACAAAGTGAGAGAGTGGCATGGACATATATACACCACCAAATGTAAAATAGATAGCTAGTGGGAAGCAGCCACATAGCACAGGGAGATCAGCTCGATGCTTTGTGACCACCTAGAGGGGTGGGATAGGAAGGGTGGGAGGGAGACGCAAGAGGGAGGAGATATGGGGATATATGTATATGTATAGCTGATTCACTTTGTCATACAGCAGAAACTAACACACCATTGTAAGGCAAATATACTCGCAAAAAGATGTTAAAAAATAAAAGAAAATAAATAAAAGAAAATAAAAACGGGCAGAGGACCTGAATAGATATTTCTCCAAAGAAGATATACAAATGGCCAACAGACACATGAAAAGATGCTCAGCATCACTAATCATCAGGGAAATGAAAATCAGAACCACAGTAAGATATCACCTCACACCTGTCAGAGAGCATTGGGATCTTAGGCAAGGGTTAGAATTGAAAGTGAGGGAGGGTTGCATAGAGGAGAATGGATTTCCAACACAGAATTCACTGGAAAGATAGAAAGATTAAAGAAATAGACAGATGATCAAAGAAAGCAAACCTCCTTCTACACAGTTTTGCCTGCAAGAAGCTCTGGTTTTAGGGATGGGATTAGATGTTGGGATCAAAAAGGTGGGTCAAAAAAAGAACCCCCAAAAAAAGTCTAAACAGAGAAAGCCCATCGAAGGACCAAAGTTTCACAAATTTTTCTTTATTTTGACCTTCAGTTAAGGCTGAAATCAACCTGTCCTTTTCATTCACTCATTCATTCTGTTGCTCATGTAATAAATATTTATTGAGCACATACAGTCCATCAGACAGTGTGCTAGCTCCTTGGATGAGCAAAAAGAAACACTGTGCCTGCTCTCATTGAGTATGAAGTCTGGGAAGAGAGGCAGATATTGATCCAATAATCACCTGGAGGATTGAGTAAACAGAAACCAGGGGGAATGCCATGAAGGAGAGGGGTGTGGTTTTCTGAGAGCAGAGAAGAAAGGAACCTCACCTAGACTGGGGTGGGGAGGGGCAAAACAGTCTCCCTGAGGAATTGACCCCTGACTTGAGATGTGAAGAACCATAGGCCCCTGGCAAGGAATAAGCCACAGCACATTGAGGCCAAAGTCACTTTTCATGGGTCCAGCCGAGGTAAGACTAGCAATACTGGTAATCAGAAAATCTAAGTTTAAGACGTAGACCCTCCAGGAACCCTCTCTGTGAGACATTTAGCTAAGTCTTTTGTACTTTCTGGGCCTCCATTTGATGATCTGTAAAATGGGGATAATAGACGAAAGTGATGTTTCTCAAAATATGATGTGCTGGTCTTCTGCAGTAGAATCAGTTGGGTTGCTTGTGAAACATATTAATTCCTTGACCTCACTTCAGACCTACTGGATCAAAATATCTGTGACTAGGACCCAAGAATCTACATTTTTAAGGCTCACTCTAGGTGACTGTTATGCTCAGTAAAGTTTGAGCATCACAGGCTGTGTAGGCAAACTTTTGCCTGCTAAATAGCTCCCTATTTCTTTCTAAATGTCTAGGTTCTCGATGGAGCAGCACCAAGAAGAGGTGAAGTGGGCAGTCCTCCAGACTGAGCAAAGAAACATTCTAAAGTTTTCAGGTGACAGCAAAGGTCTGAGCTTTTATACCTGGACCTGGTCCAACTGTTTTAGGGACCGCTTGACTTGAGAGAAAATAGCTCCAGGCTGAATTTTTTTTTCTCTTCACTTTCCACTCCACCCCTGGGATTTACTTAAAAATACATATTCAATGAAGTCTGTTCCCTGCCCTTTCCCTCCTTTTCTTCTTTCCCTTCTCATGAATCTGGTTCTCTGAAGTATTGGGGGCCAGTGGAGGTTCACATGGGTCCCCCTTCCTCCCGTGCCTTTCTAGGGCACAAATGGTCGGCCTCTGATATGATGGTTTATAGTCTGTGAGCCTCTTTGGCTTGCTACACAGGGAAAACTCCTGTTGACACTAATTGTACCAGGGACCAAGAATTACAGGCTGAGATCCGGCTGCCTTGCCTGCTGGACCAAGCCATTTCCCTTTCCCTCTGCACAGCAAGCTCACAGGGCCTACTGCCCAAGGCCACCAATAGCCCTACTGGCTTGGTCTCCAACCTCACTTTGAGTTCTCTGTGTGAAGAAATATTTCCAGCAAGTCCTGGGGTCTCTAGGTGTGGTAGAGCCAATCTCACAGGTTGCTTCTCAAAGGCCAGGTATATTATTTCTGCCTACGTGATAGAATTCTTGTATTAAAATGAGGTAGTGCATGTAAAGCACATAACACCAGCCTAGCACACAGTAAGCTGTCAACAAATGTTAGTTAGTGTTCTTTATATTTTTGATATTTTTCTAGCCACTGTTTGTTCAGGGGTATTTATAAGGGGAAAAAAAAGAAAGAAAAAAATCAGTTATATCAACTGGCAAGTAAAGGGTTGAAAGTATCATTGAGAGATCAACTAGGAAAATCTGTACCTAAATACTCCAGATACTGAGAAATATGTTGTATGTTAAGACTATACAAAACATCAACAATAACTAATAATTACTGAGAGCTTTCTAGGTGCTAGGCAAAGTTTCATTTAATCCTCATAATAACTTGATGGGGTAAATACTAAATCCCCATTTTACAGATAAACAGACAGAAGCTTAAATAAATGAAGTAAAGTCACAAAGTCACAAACCTAGGAAGTAGCAGCAACTAGAATTTGATCTGATGCTTAATAAGCTATTTCCTTAGGTCTAAGTGGTATCTCTCCTGCTGTATTTGGAGGCTATATCTGCTCGCTCGCTCGCTCTCTCCCCCCTCCCCCTCCCTCCCTCTCTCTCTCCCTCTCTCTCTCTCTCTCTCTCTCTCTCTCTCTCTCTGAGATAGACAACAGTTGATTGCATTAATGGGGTCAATAACCTTTGCAGTCCTTAAAAGCAATGATTAGATCAGGTCTCTTCGCCTTCTTCTTGGAAGAATTAAGGCTCAAGCCTGATACAAGCCCTTGATCTCATTTGAGTTTCCCAGGGAGGGGTTAGGAGGAGAGATGCAATCCTCAGATCCAACCCACAGAAGGGCCCATGTTTGCATTGTGCGATTAGTACACAGACCAAATCAACTTCAGCCTTTCTGACCCATGTCTCTGGCCTGCTGAGGTGCCCAGAAATTTCTGTCATTTTATCAGTGAGGTCAGCCTGCAGGCAAACTTGGGTTATCTGAGAGGTGAAAAGTATCAACTTGGAGTCAAACCACCTCTGTTCTAATCCCATCTCTGAATAATCTTGAGCAAGTTAATTAATCACTCTTATCCTGTTTCCTCACCTGTAAATTGGAGCCAATAGTGTCTTCCACAAAACTGCTGTTTGGAGGGTTAAATGAGATGATGCCTGTGAATTAGCTTGACACATGCTTGGTGCATAACTGCACTCATAGTTAATTAACATAGGTGATTTGGAAGAGGGCAATGCTTACATCTAAATGGATAACACTCCAAAGGATTGGGGAGATATTTGGAAGCCCTTCCAAGAACTTGGAATTCACACCATGCATCGAACTGCGATTATCCCAGGTGCTCCTATCTAGAAGTTTCCACAAACTCTTCCACATACCTTACCCCCCAGCACTTACCAGGGCAGTCCCACAAGAGTCAGAAAACCAAGGCTCCTCCTTCTCCCTTCTTCTTTTCACGACTCCCAAGGCAGCCTTCCAAATTCGTCCGTCTGGCATCCAGTAAACAGTAGAGAAACACTGGGCATTTCCTGTCCCAGCATTCCTCAGGACACAATAGAGATGGGCAAAGAAAACTGCCTCTTTCTCACATTCCTCCTTGCTTTGCCATACCCCGGGGCCTGAAGTGATGTCACACACATTTCCCAAGCATGCCCACCTGCATCCCAGGGTCCTACCCTGTCACCCTTGCCAGAGAAGGCAGAAATCACTCTATGACATCATTCCTTGCCTTGCTCCCCAGGGGCCCAGTCTGTCCTCTCCAAAGCTGGGCTCTAACACTTTGTCCAGATACAATTTTTAGATGCCCCCAAGGAAAAAGGTTCCCACCACTTCCTTTAGACCTTTCTGAACTTGGTGGCCACCACAGTAATTGGTTCAAAGAACCCAGAAGAGGAAGAGGAAGGTGGGAGAAACATGAGACCTATGTCATGTATTTATGTGTTTCCTTATTTAACTCACATCACTGTTCAGTGTCAGGCACAATTCTCTCTACGTCCTCAAACGCACATTCCCGTTATTCATCTTAAACTGTGAACTCTGGGAGGACAAGAAAGGCCAGCGTCCATTTACTTTATTCAGTGCAAGTTCTGCTCCATAATGAATGGTAAAACACTGGATTAGTTCTGTTGCCCAAGAGTGGAAGAGGTTACACCAAGATAGAGTTAGCAGGAGAGAGGCTCAGCAAACAAAAATAAGAAGTAACAGGGTGGAGATCAATTGATCAAGGGGCCCTACCAAGAACTTGGCACTGAAGAAGCCCTTATAAGGAATTCAGAAAAAGTGTGGAGTAAAGCAAAAGTTCCACAGCTTTCAGTAGATTCTTAATAAGGTCTAGCACCCAAAAAGTTAAAGAACCACTGGGAAGGAATATCACTTTTTCTTATGAAATTTGGAGGGGAGGGGAATAAGATTAATACATACAAAATTACAGAGAACATCAGTATAATAGTAGTGCTACTTTTCGCTGAGTGTTGTTTATGAGCCAGGTCCCAGCCTAAGCATTATAGACTACAGTTCCTTTAATTCTTGCAACCACCTATGTTGTTGTAGATTATCTCAAGAAATAGAAAGGATTATCTCAAGGTCTCAGATGAAAAAATGGAGGCTGAAAGAGTTACGTAGCTTGCCCAAGGTCACACATCTGGTCAGCCAAAGCTAGGATTCCAACTCAGACTCCATGCCAGGCTGCAGAAATTGATAACAGCAGTGGCAAAAAAAAAAAAGAGCCATGGGGGCGGAGTCAAATCTCCAGGCTATGGACCCTGGTTCTGCCTTAGGTAAATCCCTTCCCCTTTCTGGGCCTTTGTGTCCCTACATGTAAAATAAGGAGTTAGACTAGATAAACAAACATTTGATGCAACAATGTTTCTAGAACATGAAACAAACATATTCTGTAAAGGTTCAGAGAGCAAATATTTTAGGCTTTACAAGACTGTCTCTGTTGCAGCTCCACAACTCTGCCAGGGTACCGTGAAAGTACCCGTAGACAATACCCAAGCGAATGGGCGTGGCTGTGTTCCAATAAAACTTTATTTACAAAAACAGGCACAAGGCTGGATTTGTTCCATGGGATTATAGCTTGCTGACCCTGGACCAGATGATCTGTAGGGTCCTTCTGAGTCTGACATTTCAGAAATCCGGGTCCTGATTGTAGCGGTGGAGCCCAGAGGGACCAGTGCCTTGAAAAGTCAGCTGTACGGAGCCTATTGCCATAACTTTTGTTTTGTTATGTTTTGCTTTAACCTTTGACGGTTTCAACAAGTGTGTTTAGAAAGTAAATCCTGGCAGTGGCAATACAAAGGCAGCTTGGAAGAGCTTTAGCCCCAGCAAAATCTCCATCGGTAACATGGACAACTACCTCTGTCTTATGAAGAGCCTGGTACAAACACAGCTGCGTGGCCATCTTCAAACCATATTGCAACCCAAAGGCCATTTCTTGAGAAATTTGGGGCCCACGACAGATTTCTGGACAAAGTGATGGGCAAAGCCCATGGATGGTAAAGGGACTGCCAGAGTCTTTCAAGAAAATGGCAAACGTCTCCCCTTTGCCCTCAACTCTGCAGCACTGCGTGTTGCTGTTGGTGACCTGTTTACCTTGTCCCACAGGAGAAGCTGCTAGGGCATAAGGAAGCAGGGACCCATTCTTGGTTCCAGACTCAGTAGGCTTTTCACACTCCACGCTTTGGTGCCCTCACACCCCAGCCCCCAATTCAGGGCTCCCAGGTGCTCCCCGAGCATGTGATGTGATGTCAGCCCCTGGATGATTTGGCAATTAATCTTCACAAGTTTACTGCACGTGGTTGCTCCAAGCTCTCTCTCACTTACGGAGACATGCAGTGCATCTAGAATTTCTGGGCTGGGGGAATCCTTGCTCACCAAAGATTGACAAATTATAATTACCAGAGAGAAAAGCAAGTTTGCCCAGAGGGGGCTGAAATCCCTCCCTCCTGGGAGCTTCTGACCTGCTGCCTTTAGAGGAAATGCCTCTAGTGCAGCCAGTGTCCTCTGCTCAGAAGAAAGGGTACTTCTCTCTCCCATCTGGGCTGCAGCAGGGGCAAAAATCCTCCTTCAGGTCCCCAGAGACCCTAGTGTACCTCATGAAGCAGAGGCCTCATACCTCCGTTTCTTTTTCCATTTTTAGTCTCATTTACTGGGTACTTTGTATTCCAGCTGTGCCACCTGCCAGCCCTGTGGCCTTGGGCAACCACTCTGAGACTCAGTTTGCTCATCTATACAATGTCAGTAGTAATAGCATCCACCTCATAATATTATTAACAGTATTACGTCAGAAAATGTACATAAGGCATTTGGGGCACAACGCTTGCATTGTGGTAAGCACTTAATAACTCACATTATTAAGTGCTGATATTTTCACTATTACTCTGTGCTAGGCACTTTACACACATTATCACATGTAATCCTCACCTCGGCCCTCTGAGGTAGGCACTCTTATGATCTTCATTTCACAGATGAGGAAACCACAGCTCAGAGTGGTTAAGTGACTTGCCCAAGGACACACAGCTAATAAATTAGTGGACGTGGGACATAAACCCAGGTCTGTTTGATGCCAGTGTTCAGACTCTTAGTCACGACTATCCTGCCCAAGGTCACATTAGCAGCTATTAAATAAGGGAAGCAGGCTTAGATTCCAAGTTGGCTCTCAAATCTTCAGCAGACTGAGTGCTGGCCTGGGAGGCAAGAAAGCCTGACCCAAGGAGCTCCTGGGCAGAACCTTCTCACCCAGACAGCTCTGCCGTGCCGTCCCTTCCCTGACCCCTGCCTCACTCGGGAACCTGATCACATTCTGTCTTCTCCTGTAATTTCCTTCTACTGTAGTTTCAGGGCTAACACTGAACCTTCTGCTGCCTTTTCTTTTTTTTTTTTTTTTCCCTTAATCTCAGTCTGGTGCAGAGAGAAGGATGCAAGCTTTGGAGCCAGACAATAATGCTTTGAATACCAATGCTGCTTACTCATCGAATGGCCTTGGCCATGTCACAGAACCTCTCTGAACCTCAGTTTCCTCATATGTAAAATGGGGATAATTCCTACCTTGCATTGTTGTAAAGATTTAAGTAAGTGCACATAGAGTACCTAAAACAGTGCCTGCCACATAGTAGGTACTCCCTGAGGGGCATTTTACCAACATCATCATCTCCCATGGCACCTAGCTCAGTGCTAGGTTATTGTTTGCTTGATTTAATTCACCTTTGATTCGCCCGCAGCACCTAGCATGGTCCCTTACACAGAGTCGATGCTCCTGTATACAGCTGGTTGAATTGAAAACTGGAGAGAGCTAGAGAGGGAATACCATGCAAAACTGCATGATCACAGATGACAGATCTCCCACAGGTCCTCTAAACAGATCTCTGAATCTCCCACAGCCTTGGTCTCCCCACAGGTCAAACTCAGTGGCAGCTTCTCCTAGAGGGCTCACAGAAATGGGAGTTTGCAATATCAGAGGTTTCTAATGTAATCAGATGGATAATGAAAAGGTTCTTCTTCCCTGAGCCTCGAGTGAGTCAGAGCTCTGTGCTTGGCTTTGCCCCAGGGAGTACCAAGAAAATGAAAGATCGTCTGTATCCTCATGACACCTAAACAAATGGTCATTTCTCTGGGTCAAATATCAGCCAGAGGGGTTAAAAGGCATCTCCAGTGAAGGGAGGAAAGGAGCAGCAGGGAAAGTACCATGAGCAAGGTGCTTAGTGGCGTGCTGGTACATGGCTCCTGTTAAGGCTAATACCTGTTTGCCTTATGATGGGATGTTTGTTTTGCTTTCGTGAAAGATGCTGCTAGATGACAACATGTCTGAAATCTACAAGCATTTTGAACCCCTCGATCTGGCTCAATAATCCCTTCCACATCCTGACACCTTAATCAAGACATAAGTTCTCATTTAGGTAACAAGCTGTCCTCTTTTGTAACAAGTGTAAACCACATCTGTATCTCAGACTTGCTCTTTTTCTTCCTGGCCTTTTGCCACTATAGGAAAATGTCAGATAGGCTAAGTTTTCACATTGCAGCTGGTTACTGTGATTATGTAGACACAGCCTCTGTAAATTTAATGGTGTGTTGCTGGCTGTTCAAGAGCTGGTGAAATTAATGCCCAGGGGAGTGGGAAATGGGCCACCACAATCAAAAGGTGGACTCAAAAATTGCCCTTCATTCTGTGCCGCTCTTTCCCTCCTACCTCCCTGTCTTTGTGATAATCACCAGCTTTCTGCCAACCTGCTGGCGTTCTGTTCCTCTTCCCACTTCCCCTTGGGAGTAAACCAGTTCAACAGAAGCACCATCATCCTAGACTTAAAGATATATGAGCATGGTGGGAGCTGAGTGTATGAGACCCCACTCCCACCACCGCTGTGGACAATGCATTGGAGAAGGGGCAGCATGGTTGCCTTCAGAGGCCTCTTTATCCAGCAAAGGAAGCTGACCACCTAGAACTAGAAGACCTCAAAAGGTCATCTGGCCCAGGCCCTATCTCCAGACAGGTCAGTACATGAGCCGCCCAGGACCAAGGACAATCTCTCCTCTTCATAAGGACCCCTGGCAGAGGCCTGCCCAAGTCGTCCCTGTCTCACACTCTGCTGTATAAGTCATGAGTAGCTGCCGTGTGTGGCTTCTGTCTGGGGCAGAGGAAGGTGCACCGCTCTGTGGGGCAGGGAACTGGAGTTTGAGAACCAGCTCTGCACCTGACTAGCTGTGGGAGTTTACCAATTTTCTCTGCCTCCTCGACCACCTCCAAAATAGGAAAATGGGCAAGCAAGAGTTCTGCTAGCTCTTGAAGAGCTAAATCACTGTAAACCAGTGAATCTCTTATTTTAAAATCTTCATATACAACTTAAGCCAGTTTAATTGAAATAGAAAAAGTCTTGTTTTCAGGGCTATCTCTATCACAGATTCCTTAATCTCAGGGAACTCCTTGAAATTGTGTATTTTGTGCATTTGAGGGTCTGTAAATTTTGATGGGAGAGATTAAATCCCTAGATAGGTGTAAGATATCCTACCACCTCCAAATATATATATATATATATATATATATATATATATATATATATATATATGAGGTTAGGGACCCACCTTTAGGATGGAGAGCTTAAATGTAAATCACCCTGAATGGCTTCCTGGTTCCCCACCTCTGAATGCCAGGCTACAGTGATTATCAAGGGCAGGAAGTAGGAAGCCCTAGATGCAGGATTCTGGACTAGAGTAAAAGAAGGCATCAGGCTTTACTTTTTTTTTTTTTTTTTTTGCTGTGTAGCATGTGGGATCTTAGTTCCCGGACCAGGGATTGAACCCGTGCCCCCTGCATTGGGAGCATGGAGTCTTAACCACTGGATTGCCAGGGAAATCCCCAGGCTTTACTTTTCAGTCTCCAGCTCTCACTACCCATTGCTCTGCCACATGTCTACTAGCCATACACCTCAGGAATATACTAACTCTCTGAACCATGGTTTTCTCAACTGTCAATGGAGAATGGTATGCTTCTGTTAAAGGTTGTTGTGAAGAATAAAAGAAAATGAGTAAATGCTTGGCTATCAGTGGAAGCTCAATAAATGTGAGTTCCCTCCCAGCACTAGTAGCTCAGGTCCCAAAACTGACTATTTGGAAGACAGCTCCATCTATAACAATCAATCCACCCCTACCTCAAATGTAAATTGGCACAGTCACTATGGAAAACAGTAAGGAGGTTCCTCAAAAAATTAAAAATAGCAATCCCACTTCTGGGTATATATCCAAAGCAAATGAATAAAGGATTTCATTTGCACTCCCATGTTCTCTGCAGCATTATTCACAAGAGCCAAGACATGGAATCAAATGTCCGTCATCTGATGGATGGATAAAGAAGACGTGGCATATATATATATACACACACACACACACACACACACACACACACACACACACACAATGGAGTATTATTCAGCCAAGACAAAGAAAGAAATCCCACCATTTGCAGCAACGTAGATAAGACTTGAGGGCATTATGCTAAGTGAAATAAGTCAGACAGAGAAAGACAAATACTACATGGTATCACTTATATGTGAATCTAAAAGAAAAAAAAAAACCTCATAGAAACAGAGTTAGTTAAGTGGTGGTTACCAGGGGTTGGGTGGGGAGGGGCTGGAGTGGGGAATTGTTGGTCAAATGGTGAAAACTTCCAGTTATAAGATGAATAAGTTCTGGGGATCTAATGTGCATCATGGTGATCGTAGTTAATACTATATCATATACTTGAAAGTTGCTAAGAGAGTAGATCTTAAATGCCCTCACCACAAAAAAAGAAATGGTAATTACGTGACATGTTGGCAGTATTAGCTAACACTATGATGGTAATCATTTTGCAATATATAAGTGTCTCAAATCAACTTACATTATGTTATATGTCAATTATATCTCAATAAAGCTGGGAGTGAGAATTCAGCCCCTTCCTTGCTTCTGGGGGAAAAGTGTGACATAACAGCTAAGTGCTCAACTTTGGATAGATCCACAGTTGGGTTCAACTCCCAAATTCACTCCTTGGTGGCCATGTGGATTTACGCATAGTTAAATTTCACTGCACCTTGGTGTCCCATCCACTAAATGAAAATGATTATGAGAATAGTCCTTCTTTCCTAGGGTCGTGAGAAAATGCGACAAGTGCATAAATGTTAACTAACATAAGGCTCTCCCTCGGCATCCTTGGCTATACCCTCTTTCCTAAGTACTATTCACCCACCTTGGGAAGTGTGTCCCTATAGCTGAATGTCCAACCTGGAAATCAGGCAGAAAGGAGAAGAGAATTCAAACAAATAATCTGGATTCCCCAAGTCCCCTCCCCATTTGCCTGGAGGTCTCTTACCCCATTCCTGCCCCCAGATAGCCCACAGTTTGTTCCTCATTTCTTTCAGGTCTTGGCTCAAACATCACTTCAGGAAAATCCCGAGCACCCATATAAAATTCCAAATGCGCCCCACAGCATTCCATTTCCCCAGTCTTGCTTTATTTTCTCTGCTACACCTGTCAGCATAGGGCGCACCTCAGAATTTGCCTACTTATTTGTTTGTCTCCTCCCACTAGAATGGAAGCTCCCCAAGGACAGGGGTCTTTGTCTACTTGGTTCAATTACTCTACCCACAGCGCCTAGAACAGAACCCAGGGCAGACAGGGGGTTCCCAGTTAACAATCTGTTAAATGAATGAGTGATTGAATGAATGAATGCATGACAAGAAGCTTCCGAGTTTTCTTATGAGACCAGAGAGGTTTCACAGGGAGGGAAGGATGGGGGTTGGTGTCAGACCTGACTCAAGTCCCTCTCATTTGACTAACTTTGGAATTCTTCCTCTTTTAGGTGCCACGCAAGTTGCGGAGCCCGCTATATCTGAGTGCTGACTCCAGACGCCCCTCGCCAAAGGCAAGCACCCCCAGCCCACTTTTGAAACTGCGGAGTGAATAGGAGGAAAAAGAATCCCAGTGGGCCACCGGGGGGTGGGGGACAGGGGGATCCCCAGGCTCAGGTCGCTCTACCCCCACCCCCTCCCCCGCCCCCCCCACCTCTTCCCCTCCCCCTACTGGCCTGCCCTGGGGGAGACGGGGGCGCGGCCCGCCTCCGGGCTGAGCAGGGTGGCGGCGTCGGGGCTGCGGGCGCCTTCGCTGGACCCGCATTGCCCCCTAGTGCCGCGCGGAGTCAGGGCGCCGGGCTCCCCCGCCTGATGTCACCGCCGTGCAGTCAGCCCAGAGGCGGCTCATTGAAAGCAGACCCTCCTCGGCGCTAGCTGGGCGGAGGCGCCGCTGTCCGCAGACCCGCCGCGGGCCGGGCAGAGCCGGGCGCCCCCTGCCCCGCCGCCCGCTCCTCCCCGCCGCTCCCCGCGAGCCCGGCCCGGCGCGCCTGACGTGGACCATTAAACTTGGAGCTGCCGCTTCGTCCCCTCTCTCCTCCTCCTCGCTGTGACAGGCGAGCGATCGGCTTGGTGCAGGCAGGAGACGTGCTGCCGGGCTGGGCTGCCCGGGGGAGATGACTTCTCGCCAGGAGGGCGCCTCTGGGAAGAAGACCACGGGGAAAGCAAAGTTTCAGGGCAGCTGAGGAGCCTTTGCCAGCCCTTCCCAGCCCTGTCACCCCTCTGGCTATGGAGGGCGGACTCTAAAATGAATCCCGATCTGGACACCGGCCACAACACATCAGCACCTGCCCACTGGGGAGAGTTGAAAAATGCCAACTTCACTGGCCCCAACCAGACCTCGAGCAACTCCACACTGCCCCAGCTGGACGTCACCAGGGCCATCTCCGTGGGCCTGGTGCTGGGCGCCTTCATTCTCTTTGCCATCGTGGGCAACATCCTAGTCATCTTGTCTGTGGCCTGCAACCGTCACCTGAGGACGCCCACCAACTACTTCATCGTCAACCTGGCCATTGCCGACCTGCTGCTAAGCTTCACCGTGCTTCCCTTCTCCGCGGCCCTGGAGGTGCTCGGCTACTGGGTGCTGGGCCGTATCTTCTGTGACATCTGGGCCGCCGTGGATGTCCTGTGCTGCACAGCCTCCATTTTGAGCCTGTGCGCCATCTCCATCGACCGCTACATCGGGGTGCGCTACTCTCTGCAGTACCCGTCGCTGGTCACCAGGAGGAAGGCCATCTTGGCACTCCTCAGTGTCTGGGTCTTGTCCACAGTCATCTCCATTGGGCCTCTTCTTGGGTGGAAGGAGCCGGCGCCCAATGATGACAAGGAATGTGGGGTCACTGAAGAACCCTTCTATGCCCTCTTCTCCTCCCTGGGCTCCTTCTACATCCCTCTGGCGGTCATTCTGGTCATGTACTGCCGGGTCTACATCGTCGCCAAGAGGACCACCAAGAACCTGGAGGCTGGAGTCATGAAGGAGATGTCCAACTCCAAGGAGCTGACCTTGAGGATCCACTCCAAGAACTTTCACGAGGACACCCTCAGCAGTACCAAGGCCAAGGGCCACAACCCCAGGAGTTCCATAGCTGTCAAACTTTTTAAGTTCTCCCGGGAAAAGAAAGCGGCCAAGACCTTGGGCATTGTAGTCGGCATGTTCATCTTGTGCTGGCTCCCGTTCTTCATCGCCCTGCCACTTGGTAAGTTGGGGACTGTTGGAGGGGAACGGGGCGCTGTCAGATCTTGGGTCTACTGATGCGCTTACTCTAAAGTTTTGTGTGGGTTTTAGTGTTTTATGCAGTCTGTGTGTGTTTGGAGGTTGGGGAATATTGTTTGTTCTGCAAAGGCTTTGCAGATTGGGTAGGTGGCTAAGAACCAACTCAGGTGTTCGTGGAACGCGCTAAGGTACGAGTCACTTGAAATAGAACCTCGGGAGGCAAATCTGGTATGTGCAATGACTCATTCAACCGCCTTGGTTTAGTAATTAAAAAGGACACTGGACTCGAACATCACACCAGCGTTATTTCAGTAGTAATCATGTGCCCGCTAAGGCGGCGTCACTAAAGCAGCATACAAAAGAGTTTGTAGTTACCGCAGACACGGCATTTGGGAAGCAGGGAGGCAGCTCGTACACAGAAAGGCAGTTTTCATTCAGCATTTCCAGGGCTCCTGCAGAGATCCACGCTCCTCAAGAGCTTTGCAGAGGCTGCCTTCTCCCCCTCGTCCTTTCACCACTTGCTCTCACCTCCACGCACTCCCTCCTTCACGAGTTAATAAGAATAAGAGCATTTTACAGCCTCACAGCCACAACCAGCCTTTAGCTAAAGCTTGAGATTTGAAAGAGAAGGAAGACGGCCAGAGGGTCACACATTCTCACTTTCCACCCCAAAATATCCCTAACTCTGGTGATTTATGGAATGTCCAGAATTAAATTATAGTTGCGCTTCACCTTCAGCTACCAGACACCAAGTCCTGCTAGTATGAAACTGAGCCCTTTCTCTCCTATGAAAATGTGCCCATCTTCTTTTGTTTGGGAGTCCTACTAAGTGAGTTGTTCGAAAGGCTACCTGATTTCCTCTAAGGATGAAGCCAAGGTCTGGGTAGGAGGTAAACCTAGAGGAGGGTACTGTGACATTCTGTCCACACGGCTCAGGAAACACTTGTCCCTTCTCTGAGGCAGTGATCTGCTTTGATTTCTTTTTTCTATCCCTGGGGGACACTCCAGAAAATGAATGGAGGGAGGTAATTATGACAGAGTCATGTGCTGTGATATCAGAAGAGACAACAGCTGCTACTTGCCATGGACCACTAACGCCTGCAGTCACACCAGGGGCTCAGTTGGAACTGAACATAAACAAATCCCCGAAGTAACAAAAATCCTAAAGACACACTGCTTCCAAGAGAAAGAGCCAAATAGAAAGAGGGTAAACTGATGTCGGGAGTTTCCATTTAAAAATGATAAAGAAAATTGTTTAACCTACTCTCCATATTGTCATTTCTAAGGCTAGCTTTCGAGCTAATGCCTTTCAGAAATATTTTCAGCGTGTAAAGTGGAGAGGGTTTGAAGCTCTACCCGAAGTAGTGATCACATGCCGCTGCCCAGCTTTCTTTTCTTTCCCAAGGTCTCAGGGTCCTTTTGCAGGCTTGTCCAGTTAAAGTGGATGACAGTTCACACTCCATTGGACCATACAAAGATCGTGGTCGCACATGGAGTGATTTGGCCAATAATTAGCCATGTGACCTTGGGCAAATGATGACTTCTCTGTGAGCCTCAATTTCTTCATCTGCAAAATAGGGCTAATTACTATTTGCTCCATGGGGTTTGCGCTAGTGCGTGGAAAGGACTTAGTACAGTGTCTGGTACACAGCAAATACTCAATGAAAGTTAGCTCTTAGTACTACAAACCAAACCCCAATACCCCCTGCAGCTAAAACTGTGTTTTCTTCTCCATTCAGTTGCCAATACCTGTTATTAAAGGCTCAGAAGGGAACTAGATCTTTTTCCTTTCTTCCTTCTTCCCCCCATCCTCAGCCGGCAGAGGCTGTGACCAGAGCATCATCAGGAAAGACAAAGCCCCAGCAGGATGCAGGAGTGGATGAAAGGTGCAGGCTTTCACTTTAGGGGGCAGGGGAAACAACTGAAGAGGCTGCCAGCATGTTGAAATGGAAAGAGAACTGCTCTGAGGGTCAGGAGCAATAGCGTTATGCATGCGAGCTTTGCCATCGATTAGCTCTGTGAACTTAGGTGTGTTGCTTTACCAGCTGGGCTTCAGGTCTCACTTCCAGGGACCAAGAGGGTTGGACTAGATCAAGGGCTCTCAAACTTCAGTAATCATTTGTGGAACTAGATAAAAATTCAGCTTCTAAGACCTAACGCATAGAGAATCCGAGCCAGTAAATCAGAGAAGTCCCAGGAGTCACGTTTAACCAGCCCACCAGGTGATTCTGAAGAGGTGATCCGCAGACCAGGCTTTGAGAAGCACCGGCCAGGGGATGCCTCAGCTCCTTTCAGGCTCCAAGCTCCTGGACACCCAGGTTTTTAAACGCTGCAAAGGTTAGCACTTCACCACCCACGCGGCGGTGCAGGACGATGTGGCTTCTCTCTGGGTCCTGCTCTTCACACCCACCCTCAGTTCCTTCTCACTTACACTATTTCAGTTTCCCCCCTCTTTCTATCCATGCCTTTCTGAGACCTTATCTTCCTAACATCTCAGGTCCTTGGCTTCCATGCCACAGAAAGTGAGATGTTCTTGCCACCCTGATGCTATCAGAGCTTGTTTCTCTTCTCCTTGACTTGAAGACTTCCTGACCAACCGTTATCTCCCAGAACTCTCCCAGTGTGCTGTCCCTGAGCTGAGTCCATTCACATACTTCTCCCCTGGAAACCCAACCCTTGGCGGGTAAGGAGTGTGGACTCCAGGCCTTGAATTTGGGATGGACTTCGAAAGTGACTCAAGAGTTTCAAACAGAGAAGGTGCTTAATTAACATGTTCTTAGTAATTTATCAATAGAAAGAGCATCTGAGCAAAATGGAGATGTGGGCTTCTACTTCGTCTGAGTTCAAATAACACCCAAATAAAAGTAGCATGATGTAGAACAATAACTCCTTTGGAACCTGATGCAGGTTCCAAATTCTCACTTTTCCATGAAAGGCTTTTCACTCAGAAGGGGAGAAAGCAGATCTGGGGGAAGACAGTGGTTGGCAAACAGAGAAGCCCAGGTAGGAGTAAACTTCCAGTTGGCGATAGACTTCCAGGTGCCTGGATGGCACGAGATTTCTATCGCTGTGTTTGTCTTCTCTGTGGAAGAGGAGGGTTGGGATTCCTCCTGGGAAGGAAGGAAAATAGCCTTGCCCCCTACAGGGTCCTGGTCAGGGGCCCCATTTGTTTTCCTTCCTCCCTTGTTTTTATTTTTGGGAGCAAGGTTGGGCTGCCTGCAGAGACAGGCCTCCCATCTCCTGTGGAGCCCTCCCCACCTGTAACACCCTCCCTATCTCCTCCCCACCCTTTTTCCCTGTGGCCTCAGACCCAGTTGGGTCAGGGACCAGCTCTCACTTACTCAGGAGCAGGGATGAATCCACCAAACAAGGGCCTCTTTATTCAGCCCCTGGAATCAGGCCATGGAGGGACAGGAAATAATTGGAATATAATATAGTAGCATTTCTACTTGATGGGCGATGTGCACGGTGTCCAAGGAATCTTCAGCTGCCTGGCATTACAATGAAGGCCAACTCCCACCCGCCTGGTCAGGGTTCAAGAAGCGGCTGGGCTATTGAGGGAGGTGCGTTGCACTGGGGTGCAGGGGGGGTGTGGTAGATGGGGGTGCGGGTGGGTAGCAGGAAGCACTGGGCAGCCAACTGGTAGCTGGGCTGTGTGTGTTGTTTCGAAAACACTGGAACCTTGCCTCGCTCCAAATCCTTCTTCCGTCTTTTAAAATGCTGAAAGGCAGGCATCAGGAAGCCATTATTGAACTAACTGCTTTCCCCTCCAAATAAATGGTCAGTTTCAAAGAAACAGTTGTAATCTCTATAGTACTGGAACCAAATCGGAATCCCTCTCTCCATTGATTTGTTTCTCCAGTCCTCTCATTCAAATTAGGGCTGATGAATTTCCAGCTCCCACAAGAGCATAAGGGAGGTTGGGGGTCTCAGAGATGGCTTAGGACAGAGCCACCCCCGCAGACACACACTGATCCTCCAGTTCTGAGGTTTCAAAACAGGGATTTGAGTTGCTCACCGGGAAATCAATTGGTTTGAGTGAGGGAAAATTTTACACACAGGGAATCCTTCCTAGAAGAGGGAGATCTTACTGCAGGAAAATACATTGTCATTTATAAAATCATTAATGAAGACTTCCTAAAGCACCTATTATGTTCTAGGCATTGTACTAATCACTGGGTGGTTGAACCAAAGCAAACATGGCCCCTGCGTGCAGGAGGCTCACAGCCCAGTGAGATCCTGTTATCATGGAGCACATACTATGTACCAGACATTCTGCTAGGCCCTCTACAGACATTATCTCACTAATCCTCACAGCTACCCTGACAGGGGAAAGTAATTGCTCCCTCTCGACAGTTAAATATACTGAAGCTCAGAGGGGTTAGACTTCTTGCCCAAGGTCACACAGCAAGTAAATGGTAGAGACAAGAATTGAATCCGTGTCTGTCAGAACAGGCACTTGCCTGGTCCAGTGCACAAAGATGTCTGACCTTTTTGCTTTCTGGTCCCAACCTGCTCTCATAGCAAATGTTCTCCAGAAACCCCAGAGCCACCTTGTCAAAAGCTGATTATTCTACTTCTGTTACAAAAGCCTGTCTTTCTTCCATTCCCCACTCACCCCTGAAAAAAATTCACTCATAAACTATCAGGGAAGGTCATCCACATTCTAGCTCAGGGCTCGGCTTTCTCTATACCTCCTGCACTGTGCATGACATGGGTCTCTCAACACTGGGCATTTAGTCTCCCCAACCAGGAAGAAAAAGTGGGATCTTGCCCTTCATAGAGGGACTTGTTTCCACATCTTTAATCATTCATTCATTCATTCACTGAATAAGTATGTATTTATTGGAAGCCTACTAGGTCCAGGCGTTGTGCTGGAGATTGTGGAGCAAAGCAGCTGTGTTTCACGTTCTCGTAGAATTTAGTTCTAGTGGGGAACACAGGTAATGTGAAAAATACACACATGCAAATAAACATAAATGCAAATCGTGAAACAAGATTTGAAGAAAAGGGGTATGCTGCTATTAGAAGTATACAACAGGGATCGGTATATCACGGGGATCCCTGAGTGGCATTTAGGCAGAACCCTGAACAGTTTGGAGGCGCTAATTCAGTGAAAGGGGCAGGTAGAAGAAGAGAGCTCCAGGCAGAAGGAAGGGCACACCTGAACGTCCTGAGGGAGGCGCTGGTAGGGAGCTACCAGAGCCTAGAGAACAGAGGGGAAGCAGGTGCCAGTCGAGGCTGGAGGTGCAGGCACACGTGGGGCCGTGCAGGGGCTTTTGTGCCGCATTAAGGATTTTAGATTTTATGATAAATTAATTGCCGTGGCCCGTACTGAAGGATTTGAAGCCGACAAGAGATACCATCTGATTATGTGTTTTAAAGATGACTCAGGCAGCTACATGGAGCACAGAGCAGAGATGAGGCAGTTAGGAGGCTGTAATCCCGGTGAGCGCTGGTGGTAAGTAATCTAGACCACGCTGGTAGCAGTGGAGGTGGAGGGAAGTAGACAGATTCAAGGACTTGGGGATGGGTTGGTTATGATACAGGAGAATAAGAGATGTATCTGGAATAGCCCTGAGGTTACTGGGTGAAACACAACCAAGAGGATTCCTCCCAGGATCTCCTCAGATCCCATTCATCAGGGCTCACAAGATACCATGCTAGGAATGATATGCCAGACACTCTTACGAGGTGAGTGGACAAAATGGCCCAACCCAAAAACCAGGAGCCATGACCGTCAGCAAACCCAGATGCTCATTAGAAACATCTGGCAGGGGACTGCTTTCAACAGCACAGATTCTTGAGCTCTACCACAGACCTTTGTATCAGAATCTTTCACGATGGGGCCATGAATCTCAATTTTTAACCAGTTCTCACAGGCAATTATGCTACCAGCATAGCACTAGTCCTCTCCATGCCTGGGAACCTGGAATGAACACCCCTTGGAGAACCAGAGTTTGGTTAAACTTCCCCCAGTGCAGCCAGAAACATCCCCAGTCCTGCCCAGTCCCTCGGGCCAGTCCATACAGAGGAAGGCAGAAGATTGTTAGGAGGGAAGGTGAACTCTTCAAACCAGAGCCTCCCTGGAGAAGGGGAGGAGAATGAGCACTGTGGAAGCAGGTCTTCAATGTAGCAGGTAACACTGCTCAACACTAAATGTTCTGTATAGCTTGTAATTTTCACAGCCCCTCTGCAGAGCAAGGATCATCACCCTGTGTCTAGAGTTCAGAGAGGTTTGGTAAATTGCCCAAGGTCACACAGCTAGTAAATGATAGAATCTATTAGACTCCATATTTGTCACTCAATAAACATATGTTATATTATTCTTCTTGTCACTACAGTGCTTCCAGACATTTGTCTGAGGTCTGGTGCCCATGGGTGATAAAATTTTTACTGGCTCATGACAAAATGAAAGAAGAGTTAGGAAAATTCTGTGTTTTTCCAAATGTACTCAATATAAATGACTGTTCTTTCATTCTAAAGACTATGTCCTGTCTATTTGGGGAAACTGAAATAACGTTTCTTTAGTGGAATGATGGTAGTAAGTGACGGTGATAGTCATTGTGTGTGTGTGTGTGTGTGTGTGTGTGTGTGTGTGTGCAGTATTCTACTTGGCAAAATAAAGAGTTACTAACCCTATGTCTGTCCCCACCAAAAATTTGTTTTGAAATTTTACTGTGAGTCTCCTAAAGTCTTAGAATCATGGGAGACACCATGATAGTTAGGCACGATAAATATTTGTGGGAGAAAGCAGGAAGAAAGGGGGAGGGTGATTTATCCTCTCCGTGATGGATAAACAAATTAGCCTCAGCTTTGCCATAAGAGTCAAAGGCGTAGGGCAGGGGGCAGGGGGGGTGGTGAGGGGGAAGGATGATGTGTGTGGAGTCATGCTTGTCAGGTATGCTAGGATAGGGGCCATTTGTGGAAGCACCCAGTCCTTCTGGGGTGCAACAGACCACAGAAATGCCAGTGGGAGTGTGTAGCTGCAGTGCCATCACAGATGGGCCTATTAAGATCTCTAATGCAGGAGATGCCTTTACCTGAGTATGTGTGGCTCATAAAAATAACTGATGGCCACCAGGCCACGATGGGAAATTGCTTTCTCCCACATCTGCAGGATGTTTCCGCAGTCACTGTGCTCCCTAACCACATCTGATAATAGTAATACTAATAGCTCCATTGATTAGGTCTTGCCATGTGCCTGGCTTACACCAGGCTAAGGGTGCTTTCTGTGCATGCTCTCATTCACTCCTCTCCAGAGGCTTACCAAATGGACACTATTGTTGTCTCCATTTTACAGACGAGAAAACTGAAGTTCAGAGAGATGGGGTGATTTGCCTCAGGCCACCCAGCTGATTAGTGACAGAACCTGGATTCACATCTAGGCAATCAGATAAAGCTAAAAGGTTCATTACTGGGGGTATACTAGGTGTGGGGCTCTGAGCCCTGATTTATGGAAGCCCAAAGAGGCCCTAGGGAAAGCAGAGTCTATTCTGAGAAGATGGAAAGGAAAGGCAAGTGGCTGCCTATTATTCAGCAACCAAAAGGCACCATAGCCTGGTGAGAACATAAGGAATATAAAAACAATTGGGTCTTTCCCCTAGCAAGCTAAGTCAAAATTTCTCTTTCTCTTATTATGGGTGATTTAGATTTTTTTCAGCTTCACAACATATTACGGGTAGTGCCATATACCTTTAAGGCTTTTATCAAATTGGGGCTTTGGGGTTAAACACATAAAATTTACAACACTTTTTCACAGCCTAATTTCTGGCTGCATACATTTCAGAACTTGATTCACCTCTTCACCACATACGTGTGATCTCAGCACCACAGGACTCTCTCCTACCTTGGATCAGCCTCTGGTCCTACCTCTTGATGTCACAAAGGCTGGCATCGTGGACAAGAGAGTATTTCTAGAAGCTGTTTTTCCACTTTGCAGTACCCCTGACTAGTGATAACCTAGCTATACAGAAAGAAAATGCACATATATGTATATAAGAATATACATATATGCACACCATATATGTATATTCAAGAGAACCCAAATGAAATGTATCTTTAACTCTTAGCTAGTTCCCAAAAATGCCCACAGTCCCTATACTAACACCCACATGAAGGAAAATATGACAGAGGGAAGTTGGAGTGGAATTAGATAGTGGTCCTCACCAGTTGCAAGTAATAGATCTTACTCATGAAAACTTTGCAAAACAATACTACCCAGAGGAGACACGCTGGGATCCCACCCAGGGATTTGGAGGGTCCCATGAAGAGAGGAGCTCTGAGGTTAAGGAAGTGCCCATGGTCCACCCCAAACACTGCCGGGGTGGCTCTCTCTAGCAGCCTCGTGACTGATGGACTTATGTGTGAACTTCCTGTAAGCAGTGACGGCGTCTTTCCTCTTTGCCTAACACGGGTGCTAGGAGCACACCTTAACTCAGTTTGCTGTTTCCCCATATACACCTTACCTTGTCCTTACCCTATGTGTTTTTTCATACTCTTCCCTCTGGCAGGAATGCTCTTCCCATACCCTCTGAACATCCAAATCCTGTCCACCTGTAGACCCCCAGTTCTGTGGACACTTCTCTTAGGAAGTCTTTCCTGGTCCCCACCCCTTTCCCTGGCGGTGATGGCTGCCTTTCTACCTTGTGTATGGTGCTTGTCACATTTGTTCACGGGAATCAGGACTGATTGGCCCATCTTCAGCAGTGTTACTGGGCTGCAAACCTCTGGAGGAAATGGTCCAGGTTTCACTCATCTTCCTGTCCTCCATGCCCAGAGACATGTACCTACTAGACTCCCAATAAAAATAGCAATTGCAGCTCTGATTCACACAGTATGTGCCAGACTTCATCTACCATTTGAACCTCCCAATAGCCCATCAGATAGGTATTAATGTTCTGCTCACTTTATAAATGAGGAAACGGGCTTAGAGGTTAGGTGACTTGTCCCATTCCTTGAAAATACCACAAGCACGTTGAAACTGTCTTGACTGCTCTTGTGAAACCAAAAGGCCAATATGGGTCTGGTTATGGACCCAATGAAGAAAGATTAGATAGATGAAGACTGGAGTGGACCCAAGTTATGAGCTTGAAAATTGGACAGCATCTTCATTCTTCATAAAAGTTGCCATTCCGCCACCTCTGGGGGAGACCTGTCTATTGCCAGTCAGTCCCCATTTTCCCTCACCTTCTCAGCCCTTGTCACCTGCCTCTCACCTCTGGGAGGGATATGGTCAGAGTTGGTCCCCACAGAAGTAGGACAGGAGGACACAGTTCTGGTGACTTTATAGCAGGGCCTGATTAAGACCTTCAGAAAGTCCCAAGGTATTGAGAAGTGAATGCTGCCCCCACCTCCAAATGTAATTCTAAATTCTCTCTCTCTCTCTCTCTCTCTCTCTCTCTCTCTCTCTCTCTCTCTCTCTCTCTCTCACACACACACACACACACACACACATGACATACACACACACATGCCCTAAAATGAATGGAAGGAAGGCCAACATTCTAATTTATCCCATGAAGTCTACTTTGATGTCTTTAATATCAAAGCATTTCCCAAAAAAAGTGAAGGTGTCCAGCTTTGCTAATGCACCAAAGATACACTGGGTCTGTTTGTAGGTGATATAGCATTGCTCTATAATGGGGTGACCAGACATCCCACTTTCCCTGAGCCAGTCTCCACTTATGTCTGTTACCAAGGGCACTATGATGATTATTGTAACCCTCTCATATTCTCAAAATGTCTCAATTTGAATGATAAAAGTACCTCGATATTTTAACTCCCGGAGTAAGAGTGTTTACAATGGAACATCCAATGGTGCCTTGGTTTCACTGAGAAGCCTGAGATGGGGGAGGAGAGAGTCTGGCATCCATGGCCTCATCAGTACAGAGAAAGATTAATAATGAGAGAATGAAGTGAACATTAATTGAAGGAGGAAAGGCACAACTTCACGTGTGTGTTTTTTGTGGGAAAAAGGAATTAATGTAAACGTTGGTTGGAAATTTTTAAGTCTTCATTCAGTTAATTTACCCTACTTGCACAAGTGAGTCACTGAGCTGGGATCTGAATCCATGGCTGGCTGACCCTAAATACTTAGATGAGTGAGTCAGTGAAGCAGTGGATCCATTTCAGTACAAGGCAGATGGTATGATCTGAACGATGAGTGTCTCCAGAATGAAGAGGAGACGGAAAGAAAGGTGGGCCAAAGTGATTTTGGGGGGAGGAGAAGAAAAGCGAGCTATGTCCTAGGTACTGGTCAGGCTGGAATGATGGTAAGGGAGGGGCATCTTCACCCATTCATCACCCCCCTCCTGACACGACAGAGCGTAGGTCAGCCCATTGTACCGTCCTCACTGGCAGGCTTGTGTTCTTAGATTGTGTCAACAGCACACTCGTGACCACACCCAGGGGCAGCACACGTGAGTCTCCTTTGAGCACTCAAGTGCCCCTCTCTGGTGTGAGCACACAAAGTCCGCTGTAAAAGTCGCACCAGTGAACAGTTCATGCCGAAATGTTCAGAAATAGAAATGTCCCTAGCACATGAAAGTGGACCATTCCTTTCAGAGCCCCATTTAACTTTTTCCAGGGGTATCTGCGCACAGTGTCTTGCTCCCCTGAATCTGGGATGCATTTGGGGCTTGGCTTCGCACGCTTGTTAAAATTCTTCTTTAAGATAGAGTTTCCTGCCAAGCTAACATGCATCGCTTTGAGGCTGAGCTCAGCACCCTGGCCATGGCCCAGAAGGAGGTTAAAATAGGACCAAGGGCAAGCCGGGCTCACTGTCATTCACAGGCATGGGCCCCAGGGCTCACGCCACCAGCACAGGGCCGGGCAGAGATCCAGAGAGGCAGCTGGTGGGGGAGGAGGAGGTGCTACCAACTGGAACAAACAAAAAAAGTTACATCTCTGATTTATAGATTCAGGCCATCAGTCACCCTCTGGCATCAAGAGAAAGTGGTACCTGCTTCCAGGTATACCCTCATAGTGTCATTTGTGACTCCTTGTCCCCAGCTCTGCAGACTTTATCTTAAGCAAAAGTTCTTGGGCTTTTTTGTTGCACGGGCCCCTTTGGCAATCTGGTGAAGCCCCTTCTTACAATAGATACATAAAATAAGATACACAGGATATCAGAGAAAATCAGTTATGTTGAAATAGCTATTATAATGTTGAAAAAACAAATTTACTGTAGAGTAAACCAATGTTCTTCATTATTAACATATTAAACAAGATCTAGCAGCAAGTCAGATAAATAACTACTATAACTTGAAGTAGTGGCAAGTGGAAATATTTCAAGATATCTGCAACAAACATAATATAATATCGTAAATCTGATTTCTGTGGGCGACAAATCCTGCTACTTCTACTGTGGCTTGTTGCCTGCATTCCTGTGGAAGAAAATGCTAACTTTCAGCCAAAGGTTAACTCTTTAAAAAAAAATTTTAAAAAAAATAATTTTTCCCATCCAAGTTCAGGGACTCCCTAACCCCAGAATAAGAACCCTGTCCTATGACATTATAAAGATGTACTTCAGGACATGAGGTTTTCTATACTTTTTTCTTTCAAATTATATAGTCTTAGGACCACAGGGAACTTGGACTGTGCCATTGTGCTTTGTAACTGTCTTGCATGCTGACTTGTAGCAATTTTTAAATCTACTTTCTTTATTTAAAAATAGTGCAGAGACTTTTATTTAAATCAAGAATAATAAAAAAAAAAGAAAAATCATTCTACCCACACCAGACCCCAGGTCCACCTCTATCCAGCACTCTCAGTCTTTTTTCCCAGGAGCAAACACTGTTACCAGGTTGTGTATAGTTCCAGAAATAGTCTATTTATCTGTAAGCATCCATATACGTAGGTATACATGTGTAAATATTTGAGTGTGTATGTGTGTGGAATGTATGTTTACATCCTGTTTATTTTTACAAATGGTATCATCTTATAAACACTATAGTGGAGGTTATGTTTTACACTCAACAGCATATCTTGGGCATAGTTCTGTCAGGATGTATAGTTACTGCTTTCCTTTTCATGGCTGTATAGTAATCCATCCATGGAATATCCTATTTTATTTAACAATTTCCCAGCTCATTGACATTAGATTATTTTTGGTTTTTCCATACTAAAAACAGTGCTGCAGTGAGTACTCTTGTCTATGTGTCTGTGCCCACATATTCAGGATAAATTCCTAGAGACAGAATCACTGGAGCAAGAAATATTTGATATTTTAGGTTTAACCTGATTATGTTCAATTTTACTAAATAAGGAATTTTAAATATATTAAAATGTAAAGTTGTTAAAATAAATAGGTTAGATCTATCATGTAGGAGGGTTGTCATGATATTTATGTGAAAAAGACAAGTCATAGGGTTTTATGTAATCCTATTTTTAAAAGCTATTAGTCACCTCCAGGGGTAGAGAGAAGTGAGGAGGAGTAGATTATTAACTTTTTTATACACCTCTGTATTTCATATTTCACATTATTTCACGTGTGTGTGTGTGTGTGTATACACAAATTACATCACCTAGTGCTTTTATCACTAAGTATCAAGTGTGGACTTCTTGCCATTTCAATAAAACTGAATCATTTCAGTTTTTAATTTGTATTTCACATCTTTTTTTTTTTTTTTTTTGTGGTACGCGGGCCTCTCCCTGCTGTGGCCTCTCCCGTTGCGGAGCACAGACTCCGGATGCACAGGCTCAGCGGCCATGGCTCATGGGCCCAGCCGTTCCGCGGCATGTGGGATCTTCCCAGACCGGGGCATGAACCCGTGTCCCCTGCATTGGCAGGCGGACTCCCAACCACTGCGCCACCAGGGAAGCCCTATATTTCACATCTTTTAAATGATGTATTGCAATCCATAATAGAAGGTACCATAATGTGTTATATATAACCAATCCACTTATGACGATAGTGGTCATATTTATGTAAATAGATAAGACACACACAAGGTATCACATTCACAAGGCCCAAGTGTAGAATGAAAAGAATGTCCCTCTCAGTTCCTTGGTCCCCACATATCGAATTCCCCTCCCTGGAGGCAACTATTAATACCAGTTTCTTGCACATCCTTTCAGAGATATTCTATGCATATAAAAATATATTTATACATTCTTTTTAATAGAAATAACATGCTATTCTGCACTTTGCTTTTTTCACTGAACAGTGCATCTTGGAAATTTTCCACTTCAGTATAAATAGAGCAACCTCATTCTTTTTGATACTGCATAGTATTCCTTTTTCTTCCAAAAAGACTTCTATAGAAGGACATTTAGGTTGTTTCAAATCTTTTATTATTACAACACTGTAGCGAATATTCCTGTACATACTTCACTATTTCCCACATTATACGATTAAAATCCTGAAAGTGGGCTCTTCTGAGTAAATTTTTTTTTAATTTTTATAAATACTGCCAAATCATCCTGCATAGAGATTGTACCAATTTTCATTTCCTTAACTGACATTTGAGAGTGACCACTCATTCCCTAACAGTTTGTTATCAAACTTTTTGATCTCTGCCAACTTGATATGTGAAATACCTGTGAATGAGGTTAAGGATCTTTTTGTATGTTTGATAATCCATCCCCTCTTGATGTACAATTGTTTTGAGTTTTTAGCTGTGACAGATTTTCTTATACATGCACTTTTTTCTTTAATATCTTTTGTACACTTGCCCTTTAGGATTGCCTTAGGATGAAATCCACTTTGAATGGTTAGGATCAAAAGGTAGACTCATGTGAAAGGCCTCAGACACATATTATCAAATTACCCTCTGGGAAGGATGTAGCAATTTACACTCCCACTAAGCGTGTTTCAGCATAGCTGAAGAAACCACTTTTTATGCTGATAGTTCCTCACTGCCTGGGGAAGTTTCAGACATCTGCGTGACAAGTCAGCTTCCCCTCAGAGGTGATAAGATGGCTTGAAAGCTTCAAATCCTCGCAACTAATTCGGTGTCAGCCTTCCAGACTTCAGGGCTAGCAAGCTGCCCTCTTGGAATGCAACACCCCATCCATCAGGGGAGCCAGAGCAAGCAGCAGCCTTGGAATGTGTGTATGTTACCCAGGATCTGAGAACAAAAAGCAGTCACCCAACAGTGTGTAAACGGATTTGATCTTTCACATGGCTGCCAGGGCCACCACGATCCACATCAGTGGTTCGAGGCTCTGGGGCTGATGTACTGATTAAAAAACATAACAAAATAAGATACTCCCCCCCACCCCAGGAAAACAATCAACTTTGAGGCACTCAAGGATGAATTAATAAGGAAGGATTCCGTTGGGCATCCAAGCTTGCCGCACCGACCATGGGGGCCTGTGCTGATCCAGGGAACTCAGTGGACAGTCTATATTTAGACAAGGGCATGGCAAATGCACCACATTTTAGTTGCAAAATTCAAATTGGCTCGGAAGATGCCAGCCTCACGAATGGAAAATTTAATCAAGCACTGCTTAAGAAGCAAGGAGATGGCATGTGGAGCAGATTCTTCTGGGGAAGGAGGCTTTTTTGAGAGGCAGGCAATGAGCCCTGGTTAGTCAGGGTGGTAATTTAATCCCGACCTTGAACTGCTAGTCAGGATGGATAGGCAGAGTTATTTTCAGACTGTACTAAATCTAGAGGTGTTGGAGCCAGCATCCAGGATAGGGCCGGGAAGAGATGCACTCTGACCCACTGCCACCAAGTTGGGAGATAGGAAGATCCTAAGCCAGGAACTGAGATCAGCCAGGGAGTCTCAGAACCTCAGGAAAGCCTTTCCTGCCACCTGTCTCTGTCACTGCCATCCCACCCCCCCTCATCCAGTAAAGAGGGCTGGTACCTTCCCTTTTCCCTTTCCCTTTCCCTTTCCCTCCCTCCCTCCCTTCCTCCCTCCCTCCCTCCCTCCCTTCCTTCCTTCCTTCCTTCCTTCCTTCCTTCCTTCCAAGGAAGCCCTTCACAGGTTCTGTTTGGCTGGCAGCTTGGAGTACTAGAAAGAACAGGGACATTGAAATCAGGCAAATCCAGGTCTGCAGTCCTGGCTCTGCAGCTCATCTCTCTAAGCCTCAGTTAATACATCTGTAAAACGAGACTGAAATCATCTGCTCATAGGATTGGAGTGAGGAATAAATAGGAGAATGGATGAAAAGGACTCAGCTGGGTGCCAGACACGAGTAAATAATTCAGAAACATCAGCTATTAATGTATGTGAAGCCTCTAATATAATATCACCTTTGGAGGATACATTGAATAAGGATCTGTTGATAAATTGGGATTATGAGTAATTCTACAAATGGGCTGTGTCTTTGGGGGAAATAAAAATGGGACCAGTTCCTTCTCATTAAAAGGTTGGGCGATTAAAAATAATTTGAGACACCCATGACTTGTCCACCCAGATTTAACCAATGTTAACATGTTGCTGAGTTTGCTCCCTATCTTCTTTCTCCTCTTAAATAATATGTTGCAAACACACCTAAAAGGCCCCACTCCTCATCCCATTCATCTCTCTCCTTCTCAGAGGCAATCACCAGGATGCATATGATTAAGCAGATGCTCTTCTCGACATTTTCCTAGATGTGTCCTCTTAGAAGGTCCAAAATGAGGCCTTGGATTATGTCAGTCCTGAGTTCAAATCCTGCTCCTGCTCCTTTACTGGCTGGGTGGTCTTTGGCAAATTGCTCAATCTCTCTGTTCCTCCTCTCCCTCACTCTTCTCTAAAATGGGACAAATAACACCTACTTCACTGGGTTTTGTGAGAATGAAATAAGATTATTCATGTAAAGCAGTGGTTCACAATCAAGGATGATTTTGCCCCACAGGGGACATTTGACAATGTCAGGAGACATTTTTGATGGTCACAACTGGGGTGTGCCACTGGCATCTAGTGGGAGAGGCCAGGCGTACAGCTGAACATCCTACAATGCACAGGAAAGAATACTCAGTCCCAAGATCTCATTAGCGCCCAAGTAGAGAAAGCCTAATATAAAGCACACTATCGCAAGGGCTTAAAAATACTTATTCAATGAACAGTAAAAAATTATGATTTTTTTTATTTGTTAAGATATTACGTTAGACCCTTCCACGTGCATTATCTCACTAGTATTCCGTGAGTTGCCCCTTCTTGGTAAAAAGAATGGTAGAAGGCAAACACAGTTGCTTCTGCTTGTCTGAGACTCTCTGTCCTGCTTGTTAAAGTGGTAAACTTACTGAAAATATAAAATTTCAGGCTAATAGATTAATTGGAAGTTGTTACTCAGAGCCTAACCCCTCCTTGTCTCTGTGAAGAACAAATTGTATCAGCACTTGCAGCCATAAAATGGATTCATTTAAACCACAAATATCCCTTCAACCTAAGCAGGCCCAAGGACTGGCATGGCAAAAAATTAAGGCATCATAATTAAGCCTTTTTGACCCCTATTCACAAGGACTGTATCCCAAAACCTCAAGAAACTACAGAAGCGGGGTAGAGTATGGGGAAGAGGAGAGAGGCCAGAGTTCTGCTTATCTGATTCACCCCAGGCTCGGCTGGACTCCAAATGTTCTGTCCAGGGATTAGAGCCACTGTTACGCACAGAGGGTACCCACTATGAAAGGCCTTTGCACCGAGTCTCTAAGTGTGGTCCCCAGCCCAGCAGTATCCACATCACCCAGGAACTTGGTAGAGATGACACCCCAGACCTACTGAGTCAGAAACTGGGGGTGCAGCCAGGCAATCTGGGTGCTCAAGTTCTCCAGGTGATTCAGATGCACACTCAAGATTAAGAAGCAATAACCTAATAAGACCAGATCTCACTTTCCCTGTGGGTCCATTTCCTGTTGCCCATGGCCCTCCCTGCTGTAGCCACACAGCTCACCAATACCTATTCCGAAATGGAGGAGCCACTCCTTACTGGCATTTCCCCTGGGCTGGAAGCTTCACACATATTCTTTAACTTCTGCAAAAATATAAGGAAGATACAATTATTCCTTTTTCCAGATGAGAAAGTCCCAGCTGAGAAACCTTAAACAGCTTGCCCAGGGTCATACCTACAGAAAAGGGCTGGAATCAGGATCTGAATCTAGGTCAGCCTGCCACCAAATCCTGTCCTCTTAATGATGACATCACGCTGCCCATTGATGATGAAGAGGGACAGAACATGAACAGATCAGCCCTGCTGGGGCCAAACTGTAAGCCTTGCCAAGTTAGTCTTTAGTGCCCCTCAATCCTCTGTCCTGGGGTTCACCTGCCCATAGGTGACCCCCTGGGATGCTTAACCCCCAGTGACCTGATACTATCCCCTAGAAGCCAAGGCTGCCCACACTTCAGTGCTCTTGTAGCCTTTGTCTGATGTTCTGGGACTTCAAATCCCCACTCTTCCTCTGACTCGCTGTGTGACTTTGAAGCTGACTCAACCTCTCTGTGCTCCTGTTTCTCACCTGTAAATCAGTTACAATAATACATTCATATCAAGGTTGTTAAAAGGATTAAATGGAATAATAAATATGAAAATATCTAGCCCAGTGCCTCGTGCATAGTAAAAAAAAAAAAAAAAACTCTTCTTTTGTTTTTTTTTTTTCCCCCATGCTTTACACACTAACAAATATCAAAACTACTCAGTCCAGGGTTGATTCTACTGCAGTCTCATTTATTGGCCAATTAGCTAATATGAGGAGCTAATCTTCACTAAGGTATTAATTCATAATAATGGTTTTCTGTGTTTGCCTCCAACATACCATTTGCACTTCAACCAGGGGCCCTAAGTCCTTGAAATTGTACAGCTTGGGAGGGATTAATGATGGAAGTATTAAGGAATATGGAAGGCCAGTGGGAAGCTTTCCCCATCCATATTGTTCCAATTCAACTCTAATAGACAGGGGATCCCAGAGAAGTGGGAAATGGGATAAGAAGGGGAAGTATGCCTCCAAGGTTGCCCCTGACTTTGAAGAGAAAAATGAGCTCCTGGCATCTGCATATCAGGATAGGTGGGAACAATGCAAAAAAAGAAGTGAAATCAAAGACTAATGAGCTGTTTGCTAACGTTTAACACAATTGCTTGGTATCTGCATAGTTGAATGTAATAAAGCTTCATTAAAAAGTAGTTATAACAACTAATAAGACTCTAATTAAATTACCTTTCACTGGGCAAGCTGCTTGTGAAGTCCTAATTAGGTTATTTGCTGCCATTGGCCTAGCCTGGGAACAAAAGAAGATTCTGTTATGTCTTTAGGGATGCCTAGAAAGCCAGATCCCTAGACTCATGCAAGAATTGCTAAGAGGCTCTAAATCTGGGGGCAGCTGGTCTGAGACTATCTTAGCTCTCCAAAAACCAGGATGTGTGGCCAGAGTGAAATCCCTTAATAGGTCCCACTGCTCTTAGGAGCCAGACAGTTTAAAAGATGGAAAAGATATTTAAAGATGGAAATTCTAAGAATTTCACTTTACAGAAGAGGGCCTGAGAAGTGATTTATTCAAGGTCTTCCAGCAAGGAGCAATATGCCCTTCCCCCAACCTCCTCCCACCATGGTCTGGAAAAGACCCAGAACTTGGGCTGCTAGCATGGATTTTCACTTGGGAAGGGAGAGAGAAACAAAAAGCACTGGATTCTCAGGGGCTCCTATCTTTGAAGCCGTGTGTGTGTGTGTGTGTGTGTGTGTGTGTGTGTGTCTGTGTGTCTGTGTGTTGAGAGTGGTTCAGTCCCAGGTAAACTGAAGACCTACTTACAGTGTGGGTTGAGCTCTCTCCAACACTGTCTTTGCATTGGTGCCACAATGTCTTCCTAAAACATAGATCCGGTCACGCCAGCATCCTGCTGAACTACCCAGCGGGTAACTTCTGAGCTCCTGAGTGTGGCAGAAAAGTCTCCTCACAACTGGGTGCCACCCTCCCTCATCACTCAAGACTGAGCTTTGTGCTCAACCAACGGGAATCCCCGCTCTGCCCTCACTAGCTGGGCAGCCTTGAGCAAATTATTTCATCTCTCTCAGCTTCCCCTTTCTGCCTATAAAATGGGGATGACATTTTACTTATCAGGGGAATAGGAGAATTAAATGACAATAAAGCAGGTAAGCCACCGTGACCTGTGCTGTTACCTCTCCAGCCACACAGGAACACTCTCCCTTCCCTGAACACACGTGGCTCCCTCATGTCTGAAACCTTTGCACACGCTCTCCCCTCTGCCTGCAACGCCCCTCAGCCTCTTCTCTGCGTCATGAATTCTTCCAATTCAGAGGTCCAGCTCAAATGTCATTTCACCTTTGCAGTCTTCCACAGCTCCCCAGGCAGTAGCTACTCCTGTCCTGTGCTTTCCCTGGCCTCGCTTCACCCCTATCAGAACCTTGTCACACTGGGCTGAATGGGTTTTTGATGTCCTTCTCCCCCAGGAGTCTGGGTCTCACCCAGCACAGGCCTGGCGCACAGTGAGAACACAGTAAGTGAATAAAATCTTATCACAGGTACTATGAGAAGGGACTGTGAACAAGGAACAAGATTGGTTCCATTGTCACTTTGGCTCCTGTCCCCAAAGCTGAAATATAAATAAATTCCATGTATGTGCACAAACACACACACACACACCCCTCAAGATATTAGCAGTTGGGCTTCCCTGGTGGCGCAGTGGTTGGGAGTCCACCTGCCGATGCAGGGGACACGGGTTCGTGCCCCGGTCCGGGAAGATCCCACATGCCGCAGAGCAGCTGGACCCGTGAGCCATGGCTGCTGAGCCTGCACGTCCGGAGCCTGTGCTCCGCAATGGGAGAGGCCACAGCAGTGAGAGGCCCGCGTACCAAAAAAAAAAAAAAAAAAGATATTAGCAGTAACTACCTGTAATTGTTTTTGTTTTCTTCTCATGCTTCTCTATGCGGAATATGTATTGCTCTTGTAATAAGAAACTAAACACTTCTTCAAGTCGAGTGAGCTGAAAGCATAAAGGAGGTACACAAAGGGCTGATTTTCCAAACACATCTCTGAAAAAGTTAGGAATTTCCTGAATTTCAATGTGGTGCGGTTCTGATTTAAGGCCTTGTGGTCTCTGAATTTATTCTCTGTGATGTCTGTGACAGGAGCTAGTTTGGAGCCGTGAGGTGCAGACCAGAAGGCAAGTCACTTTCTCAGTATCTTTAAGGTGACCTTTTGGGGAACCATGAGTTTTTACAGACAGGAGAGAGTAAGTCCTCTGCTGTCCAGTATAGTAGCCATGGGCCACAGAAGACGAATCCAACTTATTATTCATTAAAATTAAATAAAATTAAAGATTCAGTTCCTAAGTCACAGGAGTCACATTTCAAGTGTTCAGTAGCCATATATGGCTGGTGGCTACCATACTGGACAGCACATCATTGCAGAAGGTTCTACCAGACAACACTAAATTAGTGTGTTTCTCAGCTTTTGCTCCAAAGATGGTTGGTGATATCTCAAGAGAATAAACCCATCAATTTGCCCTATGAATATGTTATTTCTTGCTTAAATATACATAGATATAGATATAGATATTTGTGGCTGTGTAAAATGATGCAGTGACTTTGGAAAACAGTTTGGCAGGTCCTCAAAAAGTTAAACATAGAGTAGCCTTAGGACCCAGCAATCCCACTTCTGATATCTACCGAAAAGAATTGAAAACATATGCTCGCACAAAAATCTGTATGTGAACGTTCACGGCAGCATTATTCATAATAGGCAAAAATTGGAAATAACTCAAATGTCCATCAGCTGAAAAATGGATAAACATATTTGATATATACATACAATAGAGTATTATTTAGACAAGAAAAAGAATGAAGTACTGATATACGCTACGTGGATGAACCTTAAAAAGCATATGCTAAGGCAAAGAAACCAAACAGGTCACATATTTTGTGATTCCATTATACGAAATATCCAGAGTAGGCAAATCCACAGAGAGAGAAAGTAAATTAGTGTTTGCCAGAGGCTGAGGAGAGGGGGAGATGGGAGTGACTGACAAGGTGTACTAGGTATTTTTTGAGGGTGATGAAAATGTTCTGGAATTAGCTGGTGGTGATAGTTGTACAACTCTGTGCACACACTAGAAACCACTAACTGTACACTTTAAAAGGATGAATTTTATGATGTAAGACTTATCACTTATGGTGATAAGTCTCAGTGAAGCTGTAATTTAAAAACAAAAAAAATACTCTTCTAATTGGGAAACAACCTAAATGTCCATCTATAGGCAAGTGAGGAAAAATCCCTGACACACCCATACAGTGAACTTCAATGCAGCAGTTAGAAAGAATGAATTAGATGTAAGTAAGAAACATCTTCAAGACAAATTGTTACAGGGGGAAACAAGTTTTAGAGAGTTGCATACAGTATAAAATGTAACATTTTAAAAAATCCCAAATATTCTATTTCCTCTGAGTGTATGTATGAAAATACAGGCATCTTGTTGCATTTTTCTTTATTGCACTTCACAGATACTGTGTTTTCTACAAACTGAAGGTTTGTGGCCACCCTATGGCAAGTCTGTGGGCACCATTTTTCCAACAACACTTGATCGCTTCATGTCTTCATGTCACATTTTGGTAATTCTCACAATATTTCAAACTTTTTCATTATTATTATATCTGTGATGATGATCTGTGATCAGTGATCTTTGATGTTACTATAGTAATTCAGTGGCCGGGGGGAGGGCACAAACCGTGCCTGTGTAATTAAGACTTAATCAATAAATACTGTATGTGTTCTGACTGCTCCACCCACCGGCCACTCCCCCATCTCTTTCCCTCTCCTCGGGCCTCCCTATTCCCTGAGACACAACAATATTGAAATTAGGCCAATTAATAGCCCTACAGTAGCCTCTTAAGTGTTCAAGAGAAAGGAAGAGTCACTCATCTCTCACTTTAAATCAAAATCTGGAAATGATTAAGCTTAGTGAAGAAGGCATGTGGAAACCCAAGATAGGCCAAAAGCTAGGCCTCTTGTACCAAACAGTTAGCCACGTTGTGACTGTAAAGGAAAAGTTCTTGAAGAACATTAAAAGTGCTACTCCAGTTAACACAAGAATGATAAGAAAGTGAAACAGTCTTACTGCTGATGTGGAGAAAGTTTTAGTGTTCTGGTAGAAGATCAAACCAGCCACAACACTGCCTTAAGCCAAAGCCTAATCCAGAGCAAGGCCCTAACTCTCTTCAATTCCATGAAGGCTGAGAGAGGTGAGGAAGCTGAAGAAGAAAAGTTTGAGGCTAGCAGAGGTTGGTTCATGAGGTTTAAGGAAAGAAGCCATCTCCATCACATGAAAGTACAAGGTGAAGCAGCAAGTGCTGATGTAGAAGCTGCCTCAAATCATCCAGAAGATCTAGCTAAGATCATTAATGAAAGTGGCTATTCTAAACAACACATTTTCAATGTAGAGAAAACAATCTTCTGTTGGAAGATTTCACCTAGGACTTTCATAGCCAGAGAGTCAATGCCTGGCTTCAAAGTTTCAAAGGACAGACTGACTCTCTTGATAGGGGCTAACGCAGCTGGTGACTTTAAGTTCAAATCAGTGTTCATTTCTCATTCCACAAATCCTAGGTCCCTTAAGAATTATGCTAAAATCTACTCTGCCTGTGCTCTATAAATGTAACAGCAAAGCCTGGATAGCAGCACATCTGTTTACAACATGGTTTACTGAATATTTTAAGCCCACTGTTGAGACCTACTGCTCAGGAAAAAAGATTCCTTTCAAAATATTACTGCTCATCAACAATGCACCTGGTCACCCAAGAGCTCTGATGGAGATGTACAATGAGATTAATGTTGTTTTCATGCCTGCTAACATGACATCCGTTCTGCAGCCCATGGATCAAGGAGGAATTTCTATTTCAACTCTTACTATTTAAGAAATACATTTCATAAGGCTGTAACCAGCATAGATAGTAATTCCTCTGATGGAGCTGGACACAGTCAATTGAAAACTTTATGGAAAGGATTCACCATTCTAGATGCCATTGAGAACATTAATGATTCATGGGAATAGGTCAAACTATCAACATTAACAGAAGTTTGGTACAGCGTGGTATTGGCACAAAAACAGACATATGAATCAATGGAAAAGAATAGAGAGCTCAGAAATAAACCTACACACCTATAGCTAATGAATCTTTGACAAAGGAGGCAAGATTATACAATGGAGAAAAGACAGTCTTTTCAGCAGGTGGTGTTGGGAAAGCTGGACCGCCACATGTAAATCAGTGAAGTTAGAACACACCCTCTCACCATACATAAAAATAAACTCAAAATGGCTTAAAGACTTAAATATATGGCATGACACCATAAAACTCCTAGAAGAGAACATAGGCAAAACATTCTCTGATATAAATCATACCAGTGTTTTCTTAGGTCACTCTGCCAAGGCAATAGACATAAAACCGAAAATAAACAAATGGGATCTAATCAAACTTATAAACTTTTGCACAGCAAAGGAAACCATAAGCAAATGAAAGAAAGGACAACCTACAGACTGGGAGAAAATATTTTCAAATGATGTGACCAACAGGGCTTAATTTCCAAAATATACAAACAGCTCATACAGCTGAACAACAAAAAAACAAACAACCCAATCCAAAAATGGGCAGAAGACCTAAATAGACGTTTCTCCAAAGAAGATATACAGATTGCCAACAAACACATGAAAGAATGCTCAACATTGCTAATTATTAGAGAAATGCAAATCAAAACTACAATGAGGTATCACCTCACACCAGTCAGAATGGCCATCATCAAAAAATCTACAAACAATAAATGCTGGAGAGGGTGTGGAGAAAAGGGAACCCTCTTGCGCTGTTGGTGAGAATGTAAATTGGTGCAACCACTATGGAAAACAGTATGGAGATTCCTTTAAAAACTAAAAATAGAGTTGCTATATGATCCAGCAATGCCACTCCTGGGCATATATCCAGACAAAACTATAATTCGAAAAGATACATGTATCCCAATGTTCACAGCAGCACTATTTATAATACCCAAGACATGGAAGCAACCTAAATGTCTATCGACAGATGAATGGATAAAGAAGATGTGGTAATATACATAATGGAATACTATTCAGCCATTAAAAAGAGAATGAAATAATGCCATTTACAGCAACATGCATGGACCTAGAGAGATGATCATACTAAGTGAAATAAGTCAGAAAGAGAAGCACAAATACCATACGGTATCACTTATATGTGGAATCTAAAATACGACACA
Source organism: Hyperoodon ampullatus (assembly GCF_949752795.1). Lineage (NCBI taxonomy): Eukaryota > Metazoa > Chordata > Mammalia > Artiodactyla > Ziphiidae > Hyperoodon > Hyperoodon ampullatus. The sequence continues at coordinate 4,729,207 of NC_136917.1, forward strand.
GAGTTATTTGTAGAGACGTGGATGGGCCTAGAGTCTGTCATACAGAGTGAAGTAAGTCAGAAAGAGAAAAACAAATACTGTGTGCTAACACGTATATATGGAATTTTAAAAAAACGGTTATGTAGAACCTTGGGGCAGGACAGAAATAAAGACACAGACGTAGAAAATGGACTTGAGGACACGGGGAGGGGGAAGGGTAAGGTGGGGCAAAGTGAGAGAGTGGCATGGACGTATATACACTACCAAATGTAAAATAGATAGCTAGTGGGAAGCAGCTGCATAGCACAGGGAGATCAGCTCGGTGCTTTGTGACCACCTAGAGGGGTGGGATAGGGAGGGTGGGAGGGAGACGTAAGAGGGAGGAGATATGGGGATATATGTATACGTATGGCTGATTCACTTTGTTATAAAGCATAAACTAACACACCATTGTAAAGCAATTATAGTCCAATAAAGATGTAAATAAATAAATAAATAAATACATAAAATATGACACAAATGAACTGATCTATGAAAGAGAAACAGACTCACAGACATAGACGGTTACCCAAGGGGAAAGGGGGTAGGGGGAGGGATAAATGAGGAGTTTGGGATCAGCAGATACAAACTACTATAGATAAAGTAAACAACAAGGCCCTACTGTATCGCACAGGGAACTGTATTCAATATCCTGTTACAAATCGTAATGGAAAAGAATAGGAAAATATGTATATGTATAACCAAACCACATTGCTGTACATCAGAAACTAACACAACATTGTAAATCAACTATACTTCAATTAAAAAAAATTTTTTTAAACCCAGAAGTTTGGAAGAAGTTGATTCCAGCCCTCATGCATGACTTTGAGGGGGTCAAGTCTTCAGTGCAGGGAGTCACTGCCGATGTGGCAGAAATGGCAAGAGAACTGGAATTCGAAGTGGAGCCTGAAGATGGGACTGAAGTGCTGCAATCTCAGGATAAAACTTTAATGGATGAGGCATTGCTTCTTATGGATGAGCAAAGAGAGTGGTTTCTTGAGATGGGATCTGCTCCTGGTGAAGATGCTGTGAAGGTGGTTGAAATGACACCAAAGGATTTAGAATATTATGTAAACTTAGTTCATAAAGCAGCAGCAGGGTTTGAGAGGATTGACTTCAGTTTTGAAAGAAGTTCTACTGTGGGTAAAATGCTATCAAACAGCATTGCAGGCTACAGAGAGATCCTTCATGAAAGGAAGAGTCCATCGATGTGGCACACTTCATTGTTGTCTTATTTTAAGAAATTGCCTCAGCTACCCCAGCCTTAGCAACCACCACCCAGATCAGTCAGCAGCCACGGACATAGAGGCAAGACCCCCCACCAGAAAAAAGATTATGACTCACTGAAGGCTCAGATGATGGTTAGCATTTTTTAGCAATAAAGTATTTCTAATTAAGGTACTGTATGTACATTGTTTTTTTAGACATAATGCTATTGCACACTTAATAGAGTACATAATGTAAACATAACTTTTATATGCACTGGGAAACCAAAAAATTCGGGTGATTCGCTTTACTGCATGTGATAACTCGCTTTATCACAGTGGTCTAGAACCAAACCTGCAATATCTCCGAATGCCTGTACGAAGAAAAAAAAAACTGTAAGGTTATTCACCAAAAAGATAACAGTAGCTACCTGTGAAGGAAGGGCCTGGCATTAGGAGCAGTGTTCAAAAGATAGGTTCTGAATTTTTACAAAGAAAAAGTATTCATTTATGTGTGTAATTAACAATTGTTAAAGCTCTCTTTATTAAAAATAAAAGCATAAATTAGATCATCCCTGTAGGAATAAAGAAAAATATAACAAAGAGCATGCTTCAAAGAAATAAGCTACCTAAGTATAATCAGATACTTTGTTAATTGACCTCTGATATTCTCCCAGGAATAAAAACTTACTCTTAAACTTTGCCTATCCCTAAACCCTCTAGAGCTGAAAATACTCCCGTGGGGCTACTTCCTCTGGTTTCCCTGTTGAGAGAGCTCCAGACCTGAAGGGCCTGAGCTCCAACCTGATTATATTTGTTAGCTGGATGATTTCCTCTCTGTGTCACCTGTCATCACCTCTCACTAGCCAGCTCTATCTAGGTGAAACCTTGAAATTCTTTTATGTTTCCTGTAGCCTATGCCTCTGCTGAGATGGTTAAGACATTGCATGTGACCTATTTCACAGATTTTTTTTTTCAGGGTTTGGAGAGAAGAAGAGATTTGCTTTTCATTTGATTTTTCCCAAATTTTTTCAGTCTTCTCTTCACCAGATCACAAGAAAAAAGATAAAATGAAAAAGAGCACAAAGGAATACTTTCTCATTTTGTAGCTAAAATTCTGCGATGGTTTTCTTCCAATCAGTATATTATTACTGGGTGACTGACTTACGACCATGATTGGCTCTCATTCTCATTCATTCTCTCTCTCTTTCTCTGACTCTCACTCCCCAGTTTTATTTTTCTGGGTCTTCTGTTCCTTTCAAATCAGTAGCTGTATATCATTCAATGAGGGTCTTTACCCAAGATTTGCCCATTTATTTACATCACCATCTTATAGAGACCAATTTTACCTTTGGGAACTTCTTAAAACAGACAGGTCCTATTCCCTGTGAACCTTTCAAGCAGGCTTTTTTTTTTTTTTTTTTTTTAACAAAACACTTCTAAAGATACCAATGTACTCGGGATGCCCCAGGAACAAATGACCCCATTTTTTACAGCAGAGAGCCTTGGCAATCTGCTTTCTCACCAGCCAGCGTCTCCTGGCCTGAGTGTCCTGCTCCTGTGTTTCCATTTCTTATATGTCTGACCCTGGCACAGTGTCCCACAGGCTGCTCATTCTTCTAGATACAAATTTCATCTGCCCTGTCTTTTGAAGAATGATCGGTAGCACAAAATCTCTGTTAATCAGTAATTGATTGACATGCAGAGAATGGCTAACAGCCAAAGAAACATCAGAATGATGTTGGGAAATCTGGTCTCTCGACATGCCACGTTACAATTTTGTCAAAGTGTCCCTAACAAAAGATGATTGCTTGCTCATGATAAATGAATCAGAGGCCTCTAGTAGGTGTAAGATTAACAAAGCCCTGCAATTAGCACCCAGCGAGGACAGCCACCATTTGTACAGTGTGCTGGGTGCTGTGCTAAGTGCCTCACATACATTATCTCCTGCAATCTCCACAATAGCCCTAGAGATGAGAGGAGAGACTTATTATTAGCCTTATTTTACAGACATAGGCATTGAAGTTCAGAGGTTGAGAGGCTGACAAAGATCCCATAGATCACGTTAAGTACCTACTACATGTCATGGTCTCTTCTAGGCACTACGGCTCCAAGAGTGAATGAGACAGGCAAAGCCTCCACTTTCATGAAGCTGCCATTCTTGGGGGGTGGGTATGGACAAATACTGGATATGTAATTGAAAATAATATATAATTATATGTACTAAAGAGATGGTGTACTAGAGGGGACAAGAAAGTGGCAGCCAGAGTGCTGGAGTGAAGAGAAAGAGGAGAGAGATGACAAAGGATGTCAGGCAGAAAGATAGCATGGACATTCTGTACGGCCTGCTGGGTCTTGATAGTTTACAGTTTTCTCTGAATGCAGTAGAAAGTCATTGGAAGGTTTTGCAAGAAATAATATAATCTGATTTATGTTTTTTAAAGACCTCTGTGGGTAAGTGGAGAATGGATTGTAGAGGCTCAAGAGTGGGGGCAGGGAGGGCGCTTGGGAGGCTATAGAAGTGGTCCAGGAGAGAGGTGATGGAGGTTTGGGATTGTGCTCTGTCCTTAACATATAAAAAGCGAAACCATCCAGGAAAAAACATGATCTAGGCTTTACAGGGAACCCAGCCTTCCTTACTAAGCTGACATGAGGTATCTTCAGGCCTTGTCCCATCTCATGCTGAATGCGTGCGAATTATGTGCCACTTGTTTTTCTTTAAAGTTTTTATTTAAGTGTGACATACATACAGAAAAGTGCACCAATCATAAGGGTAGAGCCCTGTCAGTTTTCACAAAGTGAACACATCCCTGTAAGCAGCACCCAAAACAAGAAAGAAAAGATTATCCACACCCTGAAGCTCCCCTCATACCCCCTTCCTGTCAATCTCTGGCATTCCAAGTATGTTTTTCCAGAATGACATTCTGTAAATCACTTTTCTCCATCTTGCTTAACCCATGACCCCTTTTTCCAAACTGAAAGTTGCATGCCCTCTGCAATCAGAGATTCTTTTGTACAACCAGCCAAGAGATTTGAGCTTTGTATTCTGTGATGGGTAGTATGAGAACAAGTGTATGCATATTAAAAAAATCTAATATAATGTTGAATGTGCTTTTTTCAAACTTGATATAAATTCCCACTCCCAGATTCTGTTAGGCCCCCCTCTTAAAAATCACGTGTGCAAATTCTGGAAAGACTGCAAGTTGCTGTTGTCTAGAAGAACAGTCTGGAAATCTAACAGCACAGACAGTGGGACTGGGATACACGAGTCTGTAATAGAACAAAGCCATGATTTCCGGGCTTTGTCCAGGGGACAAGACACTGGCAGAGAACTAATATTTACTGAGCACTTATTATGTCTCTGGCACTGAGCTCAGGTGTTTCAGTATGTGATCTTATTTAACCTTCACAACCCTTTGAGGATACCATTCTCTTCATTGTATAACTAAGAAAACCAAGTCTAGGAAAGGTGAGATAATTGGCCCAAGTTCTCAGAACTCATAGTGACCAGACTTGGAAACAACTCTATCTGTCTTCTTATCCCAAGCTCATTTCAGTCAATCAGAGCAGCATCTTTCATGTTTTTCTTCCTCTGATCAGTACTTAAGAAATGGAAAATGTTGATCTCAACATTTGGTTCCTACAATAAGCCGCATTTCTTCTAGTGGTTTCCCATTTACTTTTTTTTTTTTTTTTTTTTTTTTGGTGGTACGCGGGCCTCTCACTGTTGTGGCCTCTCCCGTTGCGGAGCACAGGCTCCGGACGCGCAGGCTCAACGGCCATGGCTCACGGGCCCAGCCGCTCCACAGCATGTGGGATCTTCCCGGACCGGGGCACGAACCCGTGTCCACTGCATCGGCAGGCGGACTCTCAACCACTGCGCCACCAGGGAAGCCCAATTTACATTTTTTCTTAATGCATGGACTTTCAAATTAATGGTAAAGCTGTTCATAAATGAAATGGGGAACCTGGCTATAACTTTGCTTCCTTCCAGAAAGCAAAGGCTCTTTAAGCCTGATGAAGTTTAATGCTTGCTGTAAATCCAGGGAAAAAATAAACAAAAGCACCATTTAAATCACCCAACCCAGAGCCTGGCCACATGAGGGACACGGGAGCCACACTGTGTCACCATATTATCCATTATTGAGAAGGGAGCCAGCAATTAACAAAGCAATCTAGATTAACCACGTTAACATCTCTGGCAGAGTGATTCATGTTCTCCGGTTTTCTGGAAGCCCTTCCAAGCTCAAGCTGTCCCTGGGTTCTTTGGCTTTGCGTCATGAAGGGAATTGATTTGATTAATTACATTGCTGCTGCCTAATTAGTAAGCGTGGCCACACTTGCCCATCGGTTTCACAGAGATGGAACTTGGGATCCTGACTGCAGACCAATTTTTGTAGCTGAAAGTCGCTCTGCCTTGCATCCTCGATCCATACCAAGTTCCCCAGAGTTGATCATAGCAGGACTTCAGTCCAGAGCCAGGGGCAGGTTTTCAAAGTCCAGACAGCTGGGTCTCTGGGGCCCTCCTGCATTTCAACACAGATTATTTTGTGAAAGCTTCTCAGGTTAAGAACCCCTGCCTTTCTGCACATACCAGATCTCACCCTACACAAAGCACATCCACCCTCACCCTTTCATTTGGGTTTCCTGGTTTCTCAAGAAGAAAGAGGTACAGCTCTCATTTTAGACACAAAGAAAGGAACCTTCGCAGAAATGATTACTCAAGGCCACAAAGCATTTCTCAACTAAGATTAGTCATCCTTTTTTATTTTTTTTGAATTTATTTTTTTATACAGCAGGTTCTTATTAGTCATCCACTTTATACACATCAGAGTATACATGTCAATCCCAATCTCCCAATTCATCACACCACCACTCCCACCCCCTGCCACTTTCCCCCCTGAGTGTCCATACATTGGTTCTCTACATCTGTGTCTCAATTTCTGTCCTGCAAACTGGTTCATCTGTACCATTTTTCTAGGTTCCACATATATGCGTTAATATACAATATTTGGTTTTCTCTTTCTGACTTACTTCACTCTGTATGACAGTCTCTAGGTCCATCCACATCTCTACAAATGACCCTATTTCATTCCTTTTTATGGCTGAGTGATATTCCATTGTATATATGTACCACATCTTCTTTATCCATTCGTCTGTCGATGGGCATTTAGGTTGCTTCCATGACCTGGCTATTGTAAATAGTGCTGCAATGAACATTGGGATGCATGTGTCTTTTTGAATTATGGTTTTCTATGGGTATATGCCCAGTAGTGGGATTGCTGGGTCATATGGTAGTTCTATTTTTAATTATTTTAAGGAACCTCCATACTGTTCTCCACAGTGGCTGTATCAATTTACATTCCCACCAACAGTGCAAGAGGGTTCCCTTTTCTTCACACCCTCTCCAGCATTTGTTGCTTGTAGATTTTCTGATGATGCCCATTCTTACTGGTGTGAGGTGATACCTCATGGTAGTTTTGATTTGTATTTCTCTAATAATTAGTGATGTTGAGCAGCTTTTCATGTGCTTCTTGGCCATCTGTATGTCCTCTTTGAAGAAATGTCTATTTAGGTCTTCTGCCCATTTTTGGATGGGTTTGTTTGTTTCTTTAATATTGAGCTGTTTATATATTTTGGAGATTAATCCTTTGTCTGTTGATGCATTTGCAAATATTTTCTCCTATTTTGAGGGTTGTCTTTTCGTCTTGTGTGTAGTTTCCTTTGCTGTGCAAAAGCTTTTAAGTTTCATTAGGTCCCATGTGTTTATTTTTGTTTTTATTTCCATTACTCTAGGAAATGGATCAAAAAATATCTTGCTGTGATTTATGTCAAGGAGTGTCCTTCCTATGTTTTCCTCTAAGAGTTTTATAGTGTCCGGTCTTACATTTAGGTCTCTAATCCATTTTGAGTTGATTTTTGTGTATGGTGTTAGGGAGTGTTCTAATTTCATTCTTTTACATGTAGCTGTCCAGTTTTCCCAGCACCACTTATTGAAGAGACTGTCTTTTCTCCATTGTATATCCTTGCCTCCTTTGTCATAGATTAGTTGACCATAAGTGCGTGGGTTTATCTCTGAGCTTTCTATATTGTTCCATTGATCTATGTTTCTGTTTTTGTGCCAGTACCATATTGTCTTGATTAGTGTAGCTTTGTAGTAGAGTCTGAAGTCAGGCAGTCTGATTCCTCCAACTCCATTTTTTTCCCTCAAGACTGCTTTGGCTATTCAGGGTCTTTTGTGTCTCCATACAAATTTTAAGATTTTTTTGTTCTAGTTCTGTAAAAAATGCCGTTGCTAATTTGATAAGGATTGCATTGAATCTGTAGATTGCTTTGGGTAGTATAGTCATTTTCACAATATTGATTCTTCCAATCCAAGAATATAGTATATCTCTCCATCTGTTGGTATCACCTTTAATTTCTTACATCAGTGTCTTATAGTTTTCTGCATACAGGTCTTTTGTCTCCCTAGGTAGGTTTACTCCTAGGTATTTTATTCTTTTGGTTGCAATCATAAATGGGAGTGTTTCCTTCAATTCCCTTTCCGATTTTTCATCATTAGTGTATAGGAATGCAAGAGATTTCTGTGCCTTAATTTTGTATCCTGCAACTTTACCAAATTCATTGATTAGCTCTAGTAGATTTCTGGTGGCATCTTTAGGATTCTCTATGTATAGTATCATGTCATCTGCAAACAGTGACAGTTTTACTTCTTCTTTTCCAATTTGTATTTCTTTTTCTTCTCTGATTGCCGTGGCTAGAAGGACTTCCAAAAGTATGTTGAATAATAGTGGTGAAAATGGACATCCTTGTCTTGTTCCTGATGTTAGAGGAAATGCTTTCAGTTTTTCACCATTGAGAATGATGTTTGCTGTGGGTTTGTCGTATATGGCCTTTATTATGTTGAGGTAGTTTCCCTCTATGCCCACTTTCTGGAGAGTTTTTATCATAAATGATGTTGAATTTTGTCAAAAGCCTTTTCTGCATCTATTGAGATGATCATATGGGTTTTGTTCTTCAATTTTTTAATATGGTGTATCACATTGATTGAATTGTGTATATTGAAGAATCCTTACATCCCTGGGATAAATCCCACTTGATCATGGTGTATGATCCTTTTAATGTGTTGTTGGATTCTGTTTGCTAGTATTTTATTGAGGATTTTTGCATCTATATTCATCAGTGACATTGGTCTGTAATTTTCTTTTTTTGTAGTATCTTTGTCCAGTTTTGGTATCAGGGTGATGGTGGCCTCATAGAATGAGTTTCGGAGTGTTCCTTCCTCTGCAATTTTTGGAAAGGTTTGAGAAGGATGGGTGTTAGCTCTTCTCTAAATGTTTGATACAATTCACCTGTGAAGCCATCTGGTCCTGGACTTTTGTTTGCTGGAAGATTTTTAATCACAGTTTCCATTTCATTACTTGTGATTGGTCTGTTCATGTATTCTATTTCTTCCTGGTTCAGTCTTGGGAAGTTATAACTTTCTGAGAATTTGTCTATTTCTTCCAGGTTGTCCATTTTATTGGCATAGAGTTGCTTGTAGTGGTCTCTTAGGATGCTTTGTAGTTCTGCAGTGTCTGGTGTAACTTCTCCCTTTTCATTTCTAATTTTATTGATTTGAGTCTTCTCCCTCTTTTCCTTGTTGAGTCTGGCTAATGGTTTATCAATTTTGTTTATCTTTTCAAAGAACCAGCTTTTAGTTTTATTGATCTTTGCTATTGTTTTCTTTGTTTCTATTTCATTTATTTTTGCTCTGATCTTTACGATTTCTTTCCTTCTGCTAACTTTGGGTTTTGTTTGTTCTTCTTTCTCTAGTTCCTTTAGGTGTAAGGTTAGATTGTTTACTTGAGATTTTTCTTGTTTCTTGAGGTAGGCTTGTATAGCTACAAATTTCCCTCTTAGAACTGCTTTTGCTGCATCCAATAGGTTTTGGATCGTCATGTTTTCATTGTCATTTGTCTCTAGGTATTTTTTGATTTCCTCTTTGATTTCTTTAGTGATCTCTTGGTTATTTAGTAACGTATTGTTTAGCCTCCATGTGTTTGTGTTTTTTACATTTTTTTCCCTGTAATTCATTTCTAATCTCATAGCGCTTGTGGTCAGAAAAGATGCTTGATATGATTTCAATTTTCTTAAATTTACTGAGGCTTGATTTGTGACCCAAGATGTGATCTATCCTGGAGAATGTTCCGTGCGCACTTGAGAAGAAAGTGTAATTTGCTGTTTTTGGATGGAATGTCCTATAAATGTCAATTAAATCTGTCTGTTCTATTGTGTCATTTAAAACTTGTGCTTCCTTATTAATTTTCTGTTTCGATGATCTATCCATTGGTGTAAGTGACATGTTAAAGTCCCCCACTATTATTGTTTCACTGTCGATTTCCTCTTTTATAGCTGTTAGCAGTTGTCTTATGTATTGAGGTGCTCCTATGTTGGGTGCATATGTATTTATAATTGTTATATCTTCTTCTTGGATTGATCCCTTGATCATTATGTAATGTCCTTCCTTGTCTCTTGTAACATTCTTTATTTTAAAGTCTATTTTATCTGATATGAGTATTGCTATTCCAGCTTTCTTTTGATTTCCATTTGCATGGAATATCTTTTTCCATCCCCTCACTTTCAGTCTGAATGTGTCCCTAGGTCTGAAGTGGGTCTCTTGTAGACAGCATATATATGGGTCTTGTTTTTGTATCCATTCAGCAAGCCTGTGTCTTTTGGTTGGAGCATTTAATCCATTCACTTTTAAGGTACTATCAATATGTATGTTCCTATTACCATTTTCTTAATCGTTATGGGTTTGTTTTTGTAGGTCCTTTTCTTCTCTTGTGTTTCCCACTTAGAGAAGTTCCTTTAGCATTTGTTGTAGAGCTGGTTTGGTGGTGCTGAATTCTCTTAGCTTTTGCTTGTCTGTAAAGCTTTTGATATCTCCATCGAATCTGAATGAGATCCTTGCCGGGTAGAGTAATCTTGGTTGTAGGTTTTTCCCTTTCATCACTTTAAGTATATCATGCCACTCCCTTCTGGCTTGTAGAGTTTCTGCTGAGAAATCAGCTGTTAACCTTATGGGAGTTCCCTTGTATTTGTTGTTATTTGTCGTTTTTCCCTTGCTGCTTTCAATAATTTTTCTTTGTCTTTAATTTTTGCCAATTTCATTACTATGTGTCTTGGCGTGTTTCTCTTTGGGTTTATCCTGTATGGGAGTCTCTGCGCTTCCTCACCTGGGTGGCTATTTCCTTTCCCATGTTAGGGAAGTTTTCGACTATAATCTCTTCAAATATTTTCTCTGGTCCTTTCTCTCTCTCTTCTCCTTCTGGGACACCTATAATGCGAATGTTGCTGCGTTTAATGTTGTCCCAGTGGTGTCTTAGGCTGTCTTCGTTTCTTTTCATTCTTTTTTCTTTATTCTGTTCCGTAGCAGTGAATTCCACCATTCTGTCTTCCAGGTCCCTTATCCATTCTTCTGCCTCAGTTATTCTGCTATTGATTCCTTCTAGTGTATTTTTCATTTCAATTATTGTATTGTTCATCTCTGTTTGTTTGTTCTTTAATTCTTCTAGGTCTTTGTTAAACATTTCTTGCATCTTCTCAATCTTTGCCTCCATTCTTTTTCCGAGGTCCTGGATCATCTTCACTATCATTATTCTGAATTCTTTTTCTGGAAAGTTGCCTATCTCCACTTCATTTAGTTGTTTTTCTAGGGTTTTATCTTGTTCCTTCATCTGGTACATAGCCTTCTGCCTTTTCATCTTGTATATCTTTCTATGAATGTGGTTTTTGTTCCACAGGCTTCAGGATTGTCGTTCTTCTTGCTTCTGCTGTCTGCCCTCTGGTGGATGAGGCTATCTAAGAGGTTTGTGGAAGTTTCCCGATGGGAGGGACTGGTGGTGGGTAGAGGTGACTGTTGCTCTGGTGGGCAGAGCTCAGTAAAACTTTAATCCGCTTGCCTGCTGATGGGTGGGCCTGAGGCGACCCAACACTGGAGCCTACCCGGGCTCTTTGGTGGGCTCTTTGGTGGGGCTAACACAGACTCTGGGAGGGCTCACGCCAAGGAGTACTTCCCAGAACTTCTGCTGCCAGTGTCTTTGTCCTCACGGTGAGACAGAGCCAACCCCCACCTCAGCAGGAGACCCCCCAACACTAGCAGGTAGGTCTGGTTCAGTCTCTGTGAGGTCACTGCTCCTTCCCTTGGGTCCCGATGCGCACACTACTTTGTGTGTGCCCTCCAAGAGTGGAGTCTCTGTTTCCCCCAGTCCTGTTGAAGTCCTGCAGTCAAATCCCACTAGCCTTCGAAGTCTGATCCTCTAGGAATTCCTCCCCATGTTGCTGGACCCCCAGGTTGGGAAGCCTGACGTGGCGCTCAGAACCTTCACTCCAGTGGGTGGACTTCTGTGGTATAAGTGTTCTCCAGTTTGTGAGTCACCCACCCAGCAGTTACGGGATTCGATTTTATTGTGATTGACCCCCTCCTACCATCTCATTGTGGCTTCTCCTTTGTCTTTGGATGTGGGATATCTTTTTTGGTGAGTTCTAGTGTCTTCCTGTCAATGACTGTTCAGCAGTTAGTTGTGATTCCAGTGCTCTCGCAAGAGAGAGTGAGATCACGTCCTTCTACTCTGCCATCTTGAACCAATCTCCAGTCATCCTTTTTTTTATTCAAGTAACTTTTACTGGGTTTGTTTTGTCTTATTGCAAGAAGTTATATATGCTCATTATAGAAAAGTTTAGAAGATACAGAAAAACAAAAGGTAGTAAAAAAGCCATCCTTCACACATAACTACTGAAATGTTTGATGCATATTTATTCAGCCATTTTTCTATGGGATGATATCGTACATTCTATTTTGTAACCTACTCTTTGTCTTTTGATAGATTATGAACACCTTGTGAATCATATTCACTAATTTAGTCTTTAATGGTTGAGATATACGGATCATTAAACCAATCAGTTATGTTGGATATTTGACATTGTTTCAAAATTTTAGTTATGATAAATAATGTGGCAATAAAATCCTTGTATCTCAATCATAATAACATTTATTGAGTATTTATTACTCAGGCACTGTACTGTTTTACATGTATTATCTTTTTTATTTATTTTTTTAAATTGAAGTATAGTGGATTTACAGTGTTGCACCACTCTCTGCTGTACAGCAAAGCGACTCAGTTATATATATATATATTATATATATATATATAAAAAATAAAAGAATATATATATATATATATATTCTTTTTATTATAATCTTTTCCATTATGGTTTATCCCAGGGGACTGGATATAGTTCCCTGTGCTCTACAGTAGGACCTTGCTGTCCATCCATTCTATACGTAATAGTCTGCATCTACCAACCCCACACTCCCAGTCCTCCCCTGTCCCCCTTCCCTTCCCCCTTGGCAACCACAAGTCTGATCTCTATGTGAGTCTGTTTCTGATTTGTAGATAGGCTCATTTGTGCCATGGTTTAGATTCCATATGTAAGTGATATCAGATGGTATTTTTCTTTCTCTGTCTGACTTACTTCACTTAGTGTGATAATCTCTAGTTGCATCCATGTTGCTGCAAATGGCATTATTTCATTCTTTTTTATGGCTGAGTAGTATTCCATTGTATATATATAGGCCACATCGTCTTTATCCATTTATCGGTCGATGGACATGTTGGTTGTTTCCATGTTTTGGCTATTGTGAATAGTGCTGTTACGAACATAGGGGTGCATGTATCTTTTTGAATTAGAGTTTTGTCCGGGTGTATACCCAGGAGTGGGTATATGCCTATGGTAATTTTACTTCTGGTTTTCTGAGGAACCTCCATACTGTTTTTCATAGTGGCTGGACCAACTTACGTTCCCACCAACAGTGTAGGAGGGTTCCCTTTTCTCCACACCCTCTCCAGCATTTGTTATTTGTAGACTTTTTAATGATGGCCATTCTGACTGGTGTGAGGTGGTACCTCACTTGTATTATCAAATTTAACCCTCCCAGGAGTCCTATGAATAAGTAATATTACTTCCATTTTACAGGTGAGGAAACTGAGGCCTAGAGAGGTTGAGTACCCACAGTGACACAGATAATGACTCTAGAGGCAGCACCCTTAATCACTAAGATAAATTCTTAGAATTGTAATTTCAGGATAACTAAATACATAAAATTGTAAGGTCTCTGAGTCATATCGCCCAGTTGCCCTCCAGAAAGCATGTCCCAATCAATATTCCCACCGTCAGGATATGAATGCCCACTCACTTGCATCATCGCCAACACAAGACACTATTCATTTGTATTGTCCTTTGAGAAATGAAGCTCAGACTTCTGATAGCTTATTCATGCTCTTTAGAGCATGCATGCAACCCAACTCCCAACTGAAACATTGATTTTCTTTAAACCAGTTGTTCTTATCCTTTTTTTGGTACATGGACCCCTTTGAGAATCTGATGGAAGCTATGAAACAGCTACACAGAAAATGCACATGTGCACATCAAATAACCCCATATTTTTCAGGAGTTCACAGACACCATTAACTCCTATGCTTGCTAGAGGATCGATATATCAACAATACTGAAACTAAAACTAAAAACAGGATTAATGAACCCGGTCAAATGCTGGTTTCACCAGACTGTTCTTTTTAACAATCCTGCAGTGTAAGGAACCAGATCAGAAGAGGCTGGAATAAAATGCCCAGGCACTGAAATGGTCCATTTGCCCTGTGGAGTGGAGGTACCCCGGTCAAAACTCTCTCCTGAGGTCACGCTGTCCTCCACCAAACCAGTAAGACCTCCGAGCAGATGGACAGGCCATCAGTGGGCCTGACCCCATTGGTGCGCTTCAGCAGCCTCCAAAGAACAAGGCTCCTTCTGCCAATTGCTCTTCTTCACACACTCTTGTCTTTCACGATCTCCCCTTGCATCCTGCTCCGTTATGGTCTGGAAAGCCTCATCCCAGATCAGTGAAGCCTCCGCCCACCCTACCCACCCCTCTCCTATCACAAGCATCGGATGAAGACAAGAGGGGAGGGGAGCCTGAGGGCCAGGACCTTGCCCATCCATCTGCTGTGATGCTGCTTTGCCAGGAAGATTTTTCTGGGAACTTTTCTTGGCCTGAGCAGGTGCTTTTGGGGCTGTGTTTAATAATGATCCATTGAGGCTCAGTGGCATTTTCAGAATTGGGGGTGGAACATCTGGTCCCAGCCTGCAAGGAAGGAGGTAGACAGAGGAATTAGCACTCTGGAGTGAATTGCTAATTCACTGGTCACCTTTTGGGTGACCCAGTGGAGAATTCAGCTCCATCTGGATAGACAGGCTAGGGCTGCCAGACCACCATGAGACACACACACAGAGGATGCAGGCAGCTCCTCAGGCTGGAACGTGAGCTGCCCTGTCCTTGCTGCCCGTCCATGGCCACCTTGGGGTCTCATTTTGCACAAGACCACCATATCCTTGTCAGAAATATGAGGAGGAGTGGTGATGGGAAAGGGGACTGTTCTGCCCTTTTATCGTCTGGCTTAACTCTATCTTTTGATCTCTATTTATTAATTTTTCTCCATCCTATGCCCTGTCCTCTCGCTTATGTTCTTGGCATTGCCCATCTACAGATGATGGAAGGATTTGTGAGTTAAACATCCATTCTCCTCCCACCTTCTTGGTGGGACTTACATTCCTGGGACTCCTGTCTCCCTGGGACTTACATTCACAAGGCCAGGAGATGGCAGACGATGACTTTTCAATTCTAAATAATTACAGTTCCTCCTGGATTTGGCTGAGAACATGAGTCATCTGAAAACTAGTATATTCACACCCAAACATGGCTCTTCTGTTTCCCCCTGCACCCTGTACTCTCTTGTGGAATCTCCTCAATTCTTTTACATGTCCTTTTAGTCTTTGGTGTTTTGATGGCCTTCCTCACCAGATCCAAATAGCAGAAGATGGGAAAGCAGAAACTCTACTACTTAATATCTCCATGACTCTGAGCAAATTACTTCTCTTCTAAGCCTCAATTTCAACATCTGTAAAATGGGGACAGTAACTCTACCTCCCACGTTGAAATGTTTTGAGTACAGAGTTAGCTAATGTATGTTAGGTAATGTATGTTAGATAATGTATGTACTTGCCTCCTGTAAGCTCCCAGTAGACGGTAACTGCGATTCTTACTGTTGTTGTTATTAAATTCAGATCACCACCATCTTCTGTATTTTCTTGGGCACCATCATAAAGGCTGAGTCCATTTCTAACTATCACGAGAGTCAGCACGACTTCTCCACCTTCCTTGTGATCAGGACACTGCACAGGAAGTCAGGCCTCCTCTCTCAGGCTCTAAACAGCCTGAGGTCACCAGCTCTCTGAGACACATTGCCTCACTGCCGTTGCACTGTCATGCCCAAAGGGGATGCAATTCCCTGCCTTTCCAGCTCCTGTCTCCTCAAAATGTGCAAAGATGAAATCGTTTTTGCAGGAAAGTTCTCTGAAAGTAGCAAAGTCAAGTAACACCTCCTTCCCAAACTATCACCCACACTTATCTCTCCATCCCCACATGTAACCAGCACCTCCTGGTTTTCCTCTAGGTGCTTTCACACAGAACGTTCCAGGGATATAACAAGTCCCCAGTCTGTGGGAATCAGCACTGAGGTGCAGAAAGATCAGTTGCTCCAGGGTCAGACCTGGAATTGAATCCTATCTCCACCACTATGTAATCTTGAGCAATTTCTTTAATTACACTAAGCCACAGTTTTTTTCATCCATAAAATGGGCATAATAATTGTATTCACCTCACCGGCTTATAGGTACTGAATAAAATAATTGTTGAAATCTCCTTGCTTCCCCAGTCAATGTTAATCTCCTGGATTAAATTCTCAACCAGTTCCAGGTACCTAAGGGAAGTTCAATAAAGACTCTCTGTAAAGTGGGACAAAACTTGGGGACCTCCCGCTGCAAGCAATAATCTAAAAACCTGCATCAAACTGAGAATATATTTCATGTATATTTACATGAAAGAGGTGAAGAAATTGTATTTTCTGAAAATCTAGTAATTTGAGGAGAGGAACTGTCTTTAGGCAAAATCTTAACTAGAGCTGAAGGTAGAAAGTGAAACCCATTTCCCCCCGTCACAACCTACATGCCCCTCTTCCTCGCTGCCCTCAACAAGGCTGATGCCAAAGCTACCAGAAGAGAGAACAGAAATTATTGCCTAAAAAAGCAATAAGAATTTGGAACTCTCGGAGCAATCTGCGAGGAGAGGAGCTGAGGTGAGAGAGGACAGGGAGGGGGCCGGGGAGCCCAGCACTGAGTAGTACCTTAAATGCTTGGTGCGGGTAATTTTCCTCTTGTGGAATCACTGCTTCCAGGTGGTATAAGCAGAGCAGACATCAAGGGAAATGGAGCCCAAGAAGCAGAGTGGCGGGAATGAAGTTATTCCCCCTGCCCCACTCCAGGAATCCAGAGGCTTTGAGGGAGGGCTTTGGACATCCCAGGGTTATGGGAAAGGGACATTCACGATCATCTCGCCTATAGCTTTCAAGGGGTGGAAAGGCCCCCAGCTGATTCCTGGGCTACACATATATAAACAGCATAGCCTGTAAATACTGAATTACATCCTGTCCCTTCATGGAAACCCTCCGAAAACATTCTCCCATGGCTGCAGCAAGCCCAGCCAGCTCTGTGTCCTACAGGCCATCTCTGAGTTGAGCAGTACATTGTCCCTCGGGCACTTGCATCTGCAAATTTCGTAGCAATGAGGAGCCTTCAAGCTATGAGAAAGGGCAGCAATTTCAGGGTCATTTTATGGCATGTCTGTGGACCTGGACTGAGAAGCAGGAGAAGGCCCTGCTTTGCTAAAATCTGGACAGCGGCACGTATGCAGTAGCAAAGACTAATCATTTCATCATACAATATTCATGACACCAGCGATGTGCCTGGCCCTCGGGATAAAGAAAGGCAGGCGAGGGCTCTGGTGAGAAGACAAGACGCCCTAGAGGCAGCAGGCTGGCATCATTCACTCTAAAGGCTGTAGGTGACAAGGCAGGCATGACGCCCAGGTGTGGCCCCCAGAGGAGGAGTGCATCCCAGACCAGGCCTGACAGGTGGAGAGGAGATGCAGAGCTGTGTAGGGGTCCCAACCTGAACCTGGCAAGCCAGTGGATATAGGAGAAAGTTTGGATTACCACCAGCCAAAGGACAGATCAGAGGGATGAGTCAGAAAGAGGAAGGCAGGGGCGTCAGTGGACAGCTGCTGAGAGAAGGGATGAAAGGCATTGCATGGTGCCTAATGGCTTAAGTGGTCCAATCTCAGCGTTTTACCACCTGATTCCCCAAAGCCAGTAATTGTCCCTGTTCTCTCTGGAGCCTTTCATCTGAAGGTACGGAGCTTCTCAGCCAAGCAGCAGGTTCATCTCCCTCTGAGGGCAGCATCCAGTATTGCACAGCCTTTTTGTTATAGGCTCAAAGACACTCTGGCCACAGGTATATCTGTAACTTTTCCCCTCATCTCTGTTCCACCTCTGCAATGGAGTGAACACAGCTGACAATCCAAGAAGCAGGGAGCCCCGGTAGCTAATGCAACCCCCTCGTTTCATACATGAGGAAACGAGGCCCACAACTGTGATGACCCTGAATAAAGGTCGGCCAGCTTCTAGCCCTAGGCTGGGTCTTTCCCCCTATATTCTCAACCACTCTCTCTATCTCTTTCTCTCTCTCTCTCATTTTCCCCCCTGCCTCTCTCCCTGTTTCCCTCTAGTTACAAAAGCAATGATTGTTCATTGCAAAAAGAATTTTAAATAAAAAGTGAAAATCTTCCCATAAAGCCATCCTCCAGAGATAACCATTATGAACAGTTTTTTTCACATTCACCCAGATTTTTTTCTATGAACACACACACACACACACAAAATGTTTTTTATAAAAATCAGATATTAGACATTCTCTCCTGAAATTTGGTTTTTTTCTACTTAACTCTGGCATGGGCCTCATTCCATGGAGACCTAGCTTACCATTTTAATAGATGGATGGTTTTTCAATGCGTGACTGCTACGTGGTTTATTTCATAATCCCCTATGGCTGGAATTTAGGTTATTTCCCATTTGGGGGGAACATGACTGCAGTTTCCTGTATTTTTATCTTTGCTCCCTTTTAAGAGTACTTCTGTAGGATAAATTCCTGGATGTTGAGTTCTTACATCAAAAGCTAAAGTTATGCTCATTTAAATTGTATCAGATAACACCAGTTTTCCACCCAGAATCTGTAGCCCCACACAGAATGCATGCAAATGTCTGTTTTCTCATACCTTTGCCAAACTAATAGACCTGAAATATTTTGCTGCTTTTTAATTCACATTATTTGCTTTGTAAAGGATTTCATGAGGCTTTCATTAATTCACTGGCTGTCCATTGTACTTATTCTTGTTATTTCCTTATCCATATGATTTGCTTTGTTTTCTATTGAGTTGCTTTGTCTTCTTGATTTGAAAGAGAGTTTTGTGTATTGGAAAAATTCCTTTTACTGTCCTTTAATTTACAAATGTTTCTGTCAATTCTGATAACTTTGTTTTCAAAGTTTATGACCTTGTAGAAATGTCTAGGCAAACACAGCAATACTTTTCTTTATGGATCCTGAACTTCGGTCATGCTTAAAAAGGTCCTTCCTATTTCAAAATCATAAAAATATTCACTTCCATCTTCTTATATCTTAATAATCTTTTAATATTTAAAATCTTAGATCCATCTGGGTTTATTTTAATGTAAGAAAGTAGAGATCCAGCTTTATTTGTTTCTAAATAGCTAGAGACTGTTGTCCTAACACCACTTAAAGAATAATCTGTTTTTTCCCCACAAGCATTGAAATGGCATATAAAATTCTCATGGATATTTGGTTCTGTTTATAAACTGTATAATTTCATTGATCTATCTGCATTTTCTTGCACCTCCTTCCCTGGTATTTTTTAATTACTTTTATGGTATGATATGATTGTATGATAGGTTTTACTCTCTGTAGGGGTACGTTTCCCCATCTTCCCACACCACTCCCACCATTCCTCTTTATTTATTTTAATTGACCTGGCTATTTTTTCATGGTTATTCTTCTATAATCTATATTCTTCCATATATTTAGTTTGGGATCATTTAGGTTCCCCTCTCTACCACCCCCCTGAAGAAAACCTGGTGGTATTTTAATGAGATGATCTTGAATTTCCAGAT
Source organism: Hyperoodon ampullatus (assembly GCF_949752795.1). NCBI lineage: Eukaryota > Metazoa > Chordata > Mammalia > Artiodactyla > Ziphiidae > Hyperoodon > Hyperoodon ampullatus. The sequence goes on from NC_136917.1 coordinate 4,748,606, forward strand.
GAATTTGGGGAGAACTGAAGTTTTCTTGGTTAGAGACTTTCTAGACTAAAGCAAGCTATGTCTCTCCATTTATACATGTCTTCTTTTTATGCCCCTTCATAAAGTTGTATCGCTTCCTTCACATAGGTTCCCCCCAACACTCAGTTTTAAAAGGGTTCTATGGGGAAAGTGCTATTGAGGTCAAAGCATGGAACACACTCAGTTTGGCATCAAAGATAGACCCTTAAGTGCTGCAGAAACTCCTCCATCCCATCTTCTCCCAACTCTGGGCCTAAGCCAAGAGGTCACTTCCCTCTTTGAAGTTGGAATGGGTCCATCAAGTAACCAGCAGGCAACTGATGGCACGGACCCCATGCCCAGTCCTGTGCTAGAAGTATAGAACACAGACTCCATCTTCAAAGAGCTTTGATGCTGCCTAAAGAGACAAGTGGCACATCTCTTAAGAATGACATTCCATATGAATCCATGTGGTATGGCCTTTGTTTTGATGGGAAATATAGGAGGATAAGCTGAGCAGTCAGGAAAGATTTCAGGAAGAAGATGAAAACTGGGCATTGGCCTGTGGTTACCATTTAAATAAAGAAGAGGAAGGAAGCACATTATAAGCAAGAGAATCACTCCACAACCATTTACCTAGTACCTACTATGAACCAGATACTGGGCTAGGCACATGAAGAGGAGGTTATGTGCTCAACAAATAGTTTTACACATTCACTATAACCCAAGCTCTGTGTTTGGGGCTAGAGAAATAGGACAAGTAAGATTGACCCTGGCCTTGAGGAGCTTGTAAACAAGGGAGACAGACTCTTAAATAAATAAGTTCAACAGCTGTTGTGATAGAATTCTGTGGAGAGAATAGCAGAAGACTCTTAATCTGGTGACTGTGCACTTCCTGGGTACCCATGGATGGGATTCAGTGAGTCTGTGAGCCCCTGAAATTATATGATGCTAAATTCTTTGCATAACCAGCATTTTCAGGTTAAGAACCATCGAGGTAGAGTGCCACAAAATTCTTGGCTTCTGTGTTTTAATGACCATATAAAATATATAGAAAGACCATTATAAGTAAGAAGTAAATAATTCTAGCCTTCCCCCAACCAGAACTATTCTAAGAGTTGAGAGGCAGTATCATCTGTTGTGAAAACTGCCCAGCTTTGAGACCAGGCAGATTTGGGTTTGAATACCAGCTCTACCATTTAATAGCTGTGTAACATCGGGTGAGTTCCATACACCTGAAGACTTTATTTCCTCATCTGTAAATTGAAAATTGAGAATTACAGAACCCAGTCCTCCCTCGTGCCTTATCGTGGGAGTGAAACTAGCTAAGGTGTGTCGGTTACCTGGATCTGAGCAGGTCTTCACAGCCTGCTCACTCCTTCCTTCTGCTTTCACACTTCACAGGAAGCTCTGCATCATGGGCTGTGGTTATGACAAGGAGGAATTTGAGCCAGGCCTGGAAGGGATGGAGAGGAGGAGGGGAAAGGAACGGGCATCTCAGACCAGTGGACAGAGTAGATACAGGGAAAGGAGCCGGAAAGGTCAACTCGTGTTGTGAAGAATCAGCCCATTGCAGCCAAGTTGAGCAGGTCTTCAATTCCAGCTGAAGCAGTTTGAACTTTATCCTATAACCTACAGGAGCCACTGGAGGGTTTGGGACAAGGAAGTCAATCCCATGGTGAGGTGGTTCTGAACCCAGCCTTTGCCCATCATGAAGCCCAAGACACCCGGGAAAACAATTTTTACAATGAAATTATAATGTGGACTAAGGCAATGCTTCTCACCTCAGGATCTTGTTAAAAAGCAGCTTCTGATTCACTGGATCACTGAGATTCTGCATTTCTAACAAGCACTCCGGTGATTTTGATGCTGTTTACTCATGAGCCTCACTTTGAGTAGCCAGAGGCTAACGTATTTTTGGTTGTGTCATTTTTATTACTAATATTATTCTTGTAACACATGTTGGCTGAGTGCCTGTCCTGTGTTAGGCACTGTGCTAGGCCCTGAGTAGAAAGAGAAGAATCAGACATGATTCTCTTTTTTCTAGAAGCTCACAGTCTAATCTAAGGAGATGTGGCATAGCCCTAAGCAACTGTAATTCAATACAGAAAGTAATAAATGCCGTATTTTAGCCTCAGATAAAATACTATGACAATTTGGTGAAGAGAAAGATTGTTCCCAGTTGAGGGAGAAATTGCCTGGTGCTTAAGGAAATGAATAGTAGCTTCTTTTTCTTGTTATTAAACAATGAGTAAGAACCAGTGAGTAGACTTCAGAGTTAGACTTTAATCCTAACTCTACCACTTACTAGACATGTGACTTCATTGTCTTAAACCTCAGTTTCCTCATCCGTAAAATGAGATATATTAATAGCAAGGCTTCTGGAAGGATTGTATGAGAGAATGTTTATAAACATAGTAGCTAATAACTGGTTCCTAGTTCATTATAAATGGTAGCTCTGGTGATTATTATTGTTTTCAGTATTTGCTGTAAATCTTAACATGTGTCTCTTTGGCCCCAAGGATATTGTATTTGTTGGACAATTTTGTGATCTCATTCCAGGGTTAAGCAGCAAATGAAAATGGAAAAACCTCGAAGGGAATTTCCAAATCCAAGGAAACTTCCTTCACAAAGCCAGTGCTGAAAGAATTAGCAACTAGTATTTTCAATTTTTGAATTTTTTTTGGACCAGACTGTTTCCACTGGGGAGACTTGGCTTGGCTAAAGGTGTAGCCAAGTGCTCCTAATAACAGCCACATTGAAAGGGAGCTCCACTCTATTTACAAGCTGATCGAAACGGTTTCACCACCCACTGGCTCCCTTGAGATGTCTGCTTGTGTGAAGCTGACTGTGAAATAAGTCAAATCAGATTTATAATCCTACAGACCCAGAATGTCAGAGCTCAGAGGGATGTTACAAACCACCCAGCCCTGGGGGGGACCAGATAAATGATGCTTTACATCCCTCTATGCCTTGCTGCAGTCTCCAAGCCCACACACTGGTCATTCCTTCAACCAGTATTTAATGAAGGAATATTAAAGGGCCCTATAGTAAGAGGATAAGGCACATCAGGGGACCTACAGGCACATCAGGAAGTAACAGAGGAGGCTGCTGGGCTTAACAACAAAAAATCTGATTTCCAACCTCTCTCTCTCTCTTACCTGTGGGGAACCTTGCGCAAGTGCTGCCTTCTAGCTGCAGCTCCATTTCTTCATCTGTAAAGTAGGGATAATCCCACTTTGCTCATAGAACTGTCAGGGGGATTAAATGAAATAGAACATAAGATAGTTGGCTGACATATATCTAGGACCCCATAAACACAGTATCTTTTGATTCATTGTTCATTTTTTTTTTTTTTTGTGGTACGCGGGCCTCTCACTGTTGTGGCCTCTTCCGTTGCGGAGCACAGGCTCCGGATGCACAGGCTCAGCAGCCATGGCTCACGGGCCCAGCCGCTCCGCGGCATATGGGATCCTCCCAGACCGGGGCACGAACCCATATCCCCTGCATCGGCAGGCGGACTCTCAACCACTGCGCCACCAGGGAGGCCCTCATTGTTCATTTTTTAAAATAATATTCATTGGATTTTTCCCAATTACAAAAGTAATTCGTGTTTATGGAGAAAATGTTGGAAAACACCAAAAAGCCCAGAGAGGGAAAATTCATGCATAATTTCACCACCCAAAGATAAACACGGTTGATGTCTCCTTTCATGTATATTTTTCCTGTCCTTTATACACACCAGCATGTGTATTTTGTTTCCCCATGAACTGTATTGGAAGTGATTGACAGCTTCTGTTAGGGCTTCCTGGATTCATATTCAAACTCTATCCCCCACTAGGTCTGTGACCTGGAGCAACTCGCCTTCCATTCCCCCAAGTGTGACAGTTGTGGCTTCCAGCGGGCACGGCAGGTTGGACCCAGTCACCAGGAACGCTATAGACTGCAGTGCGAAATGGCGCCCCCTAGAGCCGTGCCAGGCGCAGTCATGCTGGGCTGCCTTGGGAACAGACAGGTTGAAGGAGTAATGGGCGTAAAGATGTTTAGGCGTTTGGCCAGTGGCTGACACAGGATAAGAGCTTGTTAAATAGTAGCTACTACTCTACAAACATACCCTGGGGTTTTGAAGAATGGAGGGAGGTTCAGTGTTCAGATTTGTTAAATAGCACCTTAAGGTGACCCATTGGGACCGTGGTCCAGCCAAGAAGTCCTTCTCCTTGTGCTGATCCTGCTCCGCTTTAGCTTTTTTTCAAAAATATATTTATTTTATGTATTTATTTTTGGCTGCGTTGGGTCTTCATTGCTGTGCGTGGGCTTTCTCTAGTTGCGGCAAGCGGGGGCTACTCTTCCTTGCGGTGCGCGGGCTTCTCATTGCGGTGGCTTCTCGTTGCAGAGCACGGGCTTCAGTAGTTGTGGCTCGTAGGCTCTAGAGCGCAGGCTCAGTAGTTGTGGCTCACGGGCTCAGTTGCTCCGCGGCACGTGGGACCTTCCTGGACCAGGGTTCAACTCCGTGTCCCCTGCATTGACAGCCGGATTCTTCACCACTGCGCCACCAGGGAAGTCCCCGCTTTAGCTTTTGATCCTTGCCCTTCACCATGCCTCTAAGTCTCCCTCAGGCACGCAAAGCCCAAGTGATGTGAGTGGCTTCACTGCACCATCTGCCTGCTGCTTCATCCCTCCGCTCTCAAGTTCTGCCTCCTGCTCGCCCCATCCAGGTGTGCAGCTTTCAACCCCTCCAAGCCCTTTCAGAGGTGTTGTCTCATTTGACCTGTTTAAAAAACCTCAGTAAGAGGCTAGCAAGAGGCAACCGAGTGGAGCCATGTGGCCTCCCGCAAGTGGTTTCCCAGGGCTGCACCCATAATGCTACTCAAAATGACTACAGATCTGAGTGATGTGCAAGATAGCTTGAAGTGACAGCTAGAGATGGCACAAAAAACTCTGAGTCACGTATTCAATCAGTCAGTTGGTGAACAAATATTTATTTAGCACTACTATGTTCCAGGGGCTGGGTTCTGCAGTGAGAAAATATTCCCTCTTCACTTCTCTTTCAATCCTTCGGGTCCTCAAAGAGGAATGAATTCCTCTCAGTTTAGGGCCAGCAAGTCTTCAACACCCCTCAACCCCGGCTAATCTCCCTTTCTGAAAAAGGGAGCAGGTTCAGGCCCACTACTGTATGGAGGCATCCAGAGGTACTAATATTGTTTAGTTTTCATCTTATTTTTCTCTACCATTGCATTCTGCTTATAGCAAATGATGCAGGTTTTTAAATGATGATAGAAAGCTTCCTTTTTTAAAAAAAATTTAACTTAGATACCAAAAGTGAGTTGATTTAAAGAAAAGCATTAAGTAACAGGTGGTCCGGGTGGTAGAATGACTGATGCTTAGGAAGCCCTAGACTTGAGATGGGTGAGGCTTAACCCTTTCAGGGTTGCTGACCCAAGCCCATGATGACAGCTATGGATTCTCCCCCAGAAAAATGCATGAACATCACATACAATTTCATCAAGTTCCAGAACTACCTGGAGTCCCATTCCTGGGCCTGTATTGGAAAGAGCAGCAGGGTGAGAGTCCCGAGGCCTGGTCTGCACGGGAGACCTAATCCTCTCCACCACCTTCCTCATCTTCTTGGCAGTAGTACTGGCAGTAATAGCAGTGTTGGCAATAGTAACAGCAGTTGTGTTTGAAGCAGTCAAACTGTACTTTGAGGACGGCTTTGAGTGCTTTCAACATGCCAGGCACTTACCAAGCCTAAGCTCAGCTCATACATGCAGAAAAGAAATCACCATCCCCACTTTCTGGGAAACAAACCTCAAGTAGTTTCCCCAAGTTCACTCATCTGGGAAGTCAGGGTCAGCACTTGAACCCAGCTGTACCTGCCTGTGATGTCTGAACAGGTCCTTAACCACTGGACTCCACTGTCTCGATAAATCTCTGTTGGATCTATTGAAGGACATTTGAACAGGTTCTGGCTGTCGTTCTCCCATTCACCAGCTGAGTGACCTTGAGCAAGTTACTCACCCTGACTGACCTTCTGTTAAGGAAGAAGGTTTCGGAGTCCTGCCAAGCCATGATGCTAAGACACAGGGCAAGGAGCGTGGGACCATTTCATGAGCAAGAGAAGTGGAGCCAGGCTCAGGGACATGCACTGCGAGTTAGTGGCCCTGGCAAAGAGCAGGCATAGCCCTGACTTCCAGCAGAGAGAGCAGGCTTCCAGGAACCCACATTTCCCATTGATATTTGCTTCCTCTCCTGGCAGCTTCATTGGCCCCCACAGGTCTGTTTGGGTGCCCAGAGAAAAAGATCCCTGTCACCAATCCGCTTTCATGCCCCAAGGGCCTCAGCACCTTCCCTAATTAACGAGGGCTTCTTGGCTCCCCCCAGGGCAGGCTGGCGTAGCAAACAGGGCCACTAATCCACGTGGCTGCTCTGCTGCTGGCAAGTGAGGGAGGAGGGAAGGGTTCAACATATGTGTGGAATCCAAGGCAGCTGGCAGTCCAGTCCCTGACCCGCACTGCCCCTCTGTGGTGGGTCTGGAGATGGGCAGGGCTTCTAGCTCTGGCCTCGTGGAGACTCTGAATGTTAAGGCTGGACAAGACTCAGATCAAACCACTCAACTAAAGGAGGGAAACCATGTCAAATTATTATGTAGTGCACCTGAAACTAATGTAATATTGTCCATCAACTCTAGTTCAGTAAAATAAATAAATACATTTTTAAAGGAGGGAAACTGAGGCCCGGAAAGGGAAAGCAACTTACCCAAAATGACACATCAAGTTATCAAACAGGTTTCCTGTAATTAGATTTCCAGCCCAATGAGTGGTTTACAGGAATAATTATTATTTGGTTAATAAGCATTAATGCAGAGTTGATTTAGGTGGCAGGAACCTAGTACCCAACAAGCTAGTAAGAACTTCACATGTTTTACCATGTTTAATCCTCACAACAACCTAGGGAAGGTGGTATTCTTATTAGCTCCATTTTACTGATGAGGAAACTGAAGCTTAGGTATAGTATGAAACTTGCCCAAGGTCATGTGTCTGGTGAGAGAACCAAGATTCTATCCCAGGAATCGGAATCTAACGAGAAAAGGGCAGTCCTTGTCAGAAGTCACTGAGGGCTTGCTCAGGGTGCGAGGGTCATGCTGGGGTCTACAGGAGGAGGAAGCAAAGTAGAATGCAAATGGAACAAGAGGGTAGGTGAGGTCATTATTCAGCTTCCAAACACATGAGGATTAAGAACTGACCACACCCAGAGTTGTGGAGGTGTAGGGAAAATATCACATTCATACACAGTCTATGGGAGGAGGGTAAATTGGTACAACCAGTTCAGAAGGCAATTTGGCTAGTTGTCAGGACTTAAATGTGGAATTGACCCAGTGATTGCTCGTGAAGGAGGTTAGCCTGCAGAAACACTCAAACGTGCAAAAAGCGAAATGCATGAGGCTTGTCATTACTGCAGTTTGTAATAGCCAAAAATTGGAAATCACCTACTTGACTATCATCAGGAAAGAGTTTAGTGAACTACTTTATATCCAGAGGGCAGGATGTAATGCTCTGACATGGGGAAATAGCTTTTATGTATTCTAAGTGAAGAAAGAAATTTGGGGAAAGGTATGTGTATGACCCCATTAAAAAAAATCCGTCTGAAAGGATAAAAACAAAACTGTTAACTCTGGTCCTGTCTACTTGAATGAAGAAAGAATTTTCACTCTATATTATATAGATTTTTTTGTAATGTGTAATTTTTTAATTTAGCAGGTTCACTTTTGTAAGTGAGAGGTTTTTTAGTTGAAGTATATTTGATTTACAATATTGTGTTAGTTTCAGGTGTACAACAAAGTGATTCGGATATATATATATATATATATTCTTTTTTTCAATTCGATTCCATTATAGTTTATTACAAGATATTGAATATACTTTCCTGTGCTGTATAGTAAATCCTTATTGTTTATCTATTTTCTATACGGTGGTATGCATCTGTTAGTCCCCTACTCCCAATTTATCCTTCCCCCACTTCCCCTTTGTTAACCATAAGTTTGTTTTCTATGTCTGTGAGTCTGTTTTGTTTTGTAAATAAGTTCATTTGTGCCACATTTTAGATTCCACATATAAGTGATACCACATGGTATTTGTCTTTCTCTTTCTGACTTACTTAGTATGATGATCTCTAGGTCCATCCATGTTGCTGCAAATGGCATTATTTCTTTCTCTTTTATGGCTGAGTACTATTCCTGTGTGTGTGTGTGTGTGTGTGTGTATACACACACACACCACATTTTCTTTATCCATTCATCTGTTGATGGACACTTAGTTGCTTCCATGTCTTGGCTATTATAAATAGTGCCACTATGAACATTGGAGTGCATGTATCTTTTTGAATTATAGTTTTCATCTTTTCCGGATATATGCCCAGGAGTGGGACTGCTGGATCATAAGGTAACTCTTATTTTTAGTTTTTTAAGGGTCAGTGAGGTTTTTTTTTTTAATAGACTTTATTTTTTAGAGCAGTTTTAGGTTCACATTCAAATTGACAGGAAGGTACTGTGAAGAACCCATATTGACATGTAATCACCCAAAGTCCACAGTTTACATTAGGGATCACTCTTGGTATTGTACATTTTATGGGTTTTGATAAAGGTATAATGACATATATCCACCAATATAGCATCATACCGAGTAGTTTCACTCCCCTAAAAATTCCCTGTGCTCCCCCTATTCATTCTCCATTGTGTCACTTTTGTAATAAAAATATACAAATCTGGAAAGGAAAAGAAAAGAAATAAAAATATGGTTTCTGCCCAGAAGGAATTTAGAGTCTGGGTGGTAAACAAGGACTCAGCCAGCCCTGGGATGGCTTAATTCACAGACAAACAATAAAATAACAGAATAAGATCTGATTGTATATGTTCTGTGGGGTACAGAATGAAGAATTCAGTCTGAGTCGGGTAGGGTTAATCAGAGCAGAGTTCCTTCAAGAGGGCAATGAATGGGCCAGGATATAAAGTATGTTTGGAAAATGGCCACCATTTATGAATTTTCAAGGTGCCAGATCCTGTGTCAAGTATGTTTACATGGATTTTTTCATGTATTCAGAATAACCCTGTGAAGCAGATGTTATCCCCAATTTATGGATAAGAAAATTTAGCCTGAAAGAGCCAATTAACTTTTCAAAAGCCAAACAGCCAATACACCAAAAGGATGCAAAACCAGGCCTCTGTGATCCCAAACTCTGAGCTCAAGTCACCAGGCCACGTTGCCTAAAGCGGCTGAAGGCAAAGAATGACCGTCTTCTCAGAGGAACAAGTAACTCAGGGAGCCCAAACTCAAATTGTGGCTGTAAGTAAATGCCATAAGAAAAGTCAGCATCACCCCCTTCCCTTTGGCTGAGCACGTCTCAGCCCCATGGTCCTTGGAGAGTGCTTTGTAAGAAAATAAAGAGAAAGATCCAGACTGTCTTTATCCCTGACAAGGTGCTTCCGTTGTGATGGAGGTGAAGAGGAACCTAGAAAGAAATGCCACGTGGCACAGGGGTACAGAATGATATTTATGCCTCTATCATAAAGCCATGTGTGTTCTGTGGCAATGGACTGTGAATGCATCAGCCTTCCCACAAGCCTGTGGACTGCCACAGGGCAGAGACCACACCCCTGTTTGTCTGTATCCCCACAGGTTGGCCTCATGCCTGGCACTTAGCAGAGCTCCGTATTTGTCGAATGAATGAATGAATGTATAAAAATGTAAAAACCTACTACTCTTATATGCTGGTGTCCTAATCCATAAAATAGGACCAACTGGGGGCTTCCCTGGTGGCGCAGTGGTTGAGAATCTGCCTGCCAATGCAGGGGACACGGGTTCGAACCCTGGTCTGGGAAGATCCCACATGCCGCGGAGCAACTGGGCCCATGAGCCACAATTACTGAGCCTGCGCATCTGGAGCCTGTGCTCCGCAACAAGAGAGGCCGCGATAGTGAGAGGCCCGCGCACCGCGACGAAGAGTGGCCCCTGCTTGCCGCAACTAGAGAAAGCCCTCGCACAGAAACGAAGACCCAACACAGCCATAAATAAATAAATAAATAAAATTTAAAATTCACAACATATGTCAATATTAAAAAAAAAATAGGACCAACTATAGTCCCTTCATCTAGGGATTACTGTGATCATTAAATGGGCAAATGGTGTAAAGGATTTAGTGTAAGATGTGTACAAGAGCGCACACAATGTGACTGACGGTTCTGATATTAGCTATTAGCACTATTGTTATTTGTGTATCCTTTAAAAGCTGGTCCCTCTGGGCTTCCCTGGTGGCGCAGTGGTTGAGAGTCCGCCTGCCGATGCAGGGGATACGGGTTCGTGCCCCGGTCTGGGAAGATCCCACATGCCGCGGAGCAGCTGGGCCCGTGAGCCATGGCCGCTGGGCCTGCGCGTCCGGAGCCTGTGCTCTGCAGCGGGAGTGGCCACAACAGTGAGAGGCCCGCGTACTGCAAAAAAAAAAAAAAAAAGCTGGTCCCTCAGGATACACCCCCTTTAAGCCATTTACTGACTATTTTACTAACATCTTCAACAGGATTGGCAAGCAGAGTTACAAGTTTGTCTTCAGCAAGTATGCTTTCCTGCTCTGGATCCTGCCCACCTTTGCCACAGCTGTCTGTGCCTCCCCAGCCTCTATCCCAGGCCTTAACACGTCCTCATGGGTGCTGTGCCTACCTGTGCACACGCTCACCAGCATTTACCGTCCAGGGTAATTCACAAGGTTTCCAAGTGTTACCTCCCTCTCTCCACTTCCCCAAATTTATTCTCCAGTTTCCCATTTTTGTCAAGACCAGTTTAACTATGCCCTTTAGAGTCAGTGACAGAAACAAGACCATCCCCCTGGGCAGAAACAACTCACCCCATCATGGGTACTAGGTGTTCACACGTCATATTTGCATTTCCACTGGGGCCTTCTGTCCAGTGTTTTATTCCAAAGGATAATCTGGGACAGTGGGACAAAAACCTAATGGTGCAAGCCTTGTCACAAATCAGACCACGAGGTGGCGCCCTCATTGGCCCCCACCTAGAGCTAACCCACAGTTGAGAAGAGTCAGCATACTTGTATGTATAGTTAGCACTTACCCGGAGTATGGATAACCTTCTTTCCAAGTTAACCCCTCTCTGGTTTAACCCTGCACCAGGAACTCTGGCCATCTCCCCCCAGCCACCACCCCTGTATTGCCAAGCAGAGAAGTTGGAGGCTCCCTGTAACAATAAGCCAAAGCTCAAATAATCAAGAAGGGCAAGTGCTACAGGGGGGAAACTCAAGTGCAATCCAAAATAGGGATTCTTGTGGCATCTATGCCACAACTGTGGGGACTTCAGCCACTTTCTGGGTCTCGGTGTCTCCATCTGCCAAGCGAGGAGGTTGGACTTCGTGATTTGCTAAGATTTCTCCCATTCAGATGCTCTTCCTTCAACAAATGGATTCAAAGGTGATCCCAAAGACCAGGCCCTCAGGAAGCTCACAGTGTAACAGAGGAGATAAGACAGGAATACAAAAGTCACTGTACTGCAGGTGGAGTGGCTGGCTTAGGGACATGGTTTGAAGTTACAAAATGTTCTGTAAAGTATATTTGCATTTTTTAAAGCATTTACATACGAATATACAACAGGAAAAAAATCTGAAAGGTTATGTACCAAAATGTGATGTCTCTGCATTATGGGTATGTGTGCTTTTAAAATATTTTTTCTTTTCTTTTTGCTTTTTAATAGTTTCTCATTTTTCCACAAAGGGTATGATTAATAGCATTAAAAACAAAGAAAACACGTTTCATATTCAAACAGAATTGAGTTTAAACCCCAGCTGTATTACAAACATGCTGCGTGGCCTGGGGCAAGTCATGTAACCTCTCCAAGTCTCAACTGCCTGGCATTTAAAATGGAATTGTTTTTAACTTAATATTGCCATTAAATGCTTTGGGACCTCAAATTCACAGAGGTGAGTTAATCATGTTTCCCAATTCACAGCACCTCATTGTCATCGATCTCAGCCAGGCCTCTCTCTTACTTTATTGATTTATTTCCTTTTATTCCCACCCCTTATTCCTCTTTCCCTCTGCCTCACCCTTAGGCACCCATTTTGTATTTGATATGTATAATATTTTTTAACTTGAAAATGTTTTTGAAAATGTGTGTGGTTGGTTGTATCTTATAACAAAAGATATTATGCTATAAATCTCATTGTTTCCTACTTTTTTCACAGAGAACAATGTATTTAAGATCTTTCCATATTGCTTTTTGGACATGTCATCCAGGACTTCTAAGTACTGCATAATTGCTGTGCTATGCATGTACTCCACTCTACCTTTCCATAATTCCCAGTGAGGGGCACGCAGGTGTTTTCCAACTCTCTGTCACCATAAACACCACCCTGAGCATAGTCATACATGGGCCCCGATGGACCTGTGTGAAAATTCTTTGAGAGCTCTGCCCTGGAACAGAATTGCTGGGTCAGGAGGTATCTATATACCTAATGGGATCAGAAGGTCTTCACAGCCTCTGCCCCCACCAGCAGGAGACTTCCCATGTCTCCACACCCTTGTCTGCACTTGGCACTATCGAGTTTTCTAACAGCCTGACAGATGTTCTCTCACTCTGTGGTTTTCACTTTATTTGACTGCCTAATATTTTGAGCATCTTGGCATATGCTCATTAGACCTCGGGTTTCCTATTTTGTAAATTGCCTGTTCCTTTTCTTTGCCCACTATCTACTAGGAATGCTGTCTTCTTCTTGTTGACTTTCAGGAGTCCTTATATATTCTAAATATCAACCCCTTGACTGTCTTAGACATTGTAAATAATCTTCTCCCATTCTTGCCCCATAGTTTATCTTTTTGAAGTGTTAAGTTGTTTTTCTTCACCCCTCCATCAAAAAGATCATCCTTCACCGTGTCTTCTTTTACCTTATAAAGGTTTACCTTTCACCTTTAGGTCTTTAATACATCTCATATTTGCCATGGAAATACTTCATGGCATTTTGTGAAGGATAAAATAATACAGGTAAAGCGCCAATACAGTGCCTCAGACCCAAGAGCTGTACAATTGTGGGTGATTATTACTATCATTTGAGTAGAAAGTGGTAAGCACCGCCCTAGGAAATCTAGAGATACGGGAGTTTGAATGCTCTTTTAGCTAGATCAGAAAGGATTTTATGGGCGAAGGTTAAGTGATGGAGATTGGCCTGAAAAAAGAATGTAGGAGTCATTTATTTTGACATGTAAAGGGCAGTATTCCAGGTAGAGGAACTGGCCTGGGCAAAGGCCTGGAGGCAGGAATGCCACAGGCTGACAGTGTTTGGGCCGATCCCATCGAAGAGAGGGGTCTGACTACTCACCAACCGCTGTCTGTCTTTCTGCCCATGCCCACCCCACCCCTTCCCCCTGCAGGCTCCCTGTTCTCCACCCTGAAGCCCCCCGACGCCGTGTTCAAGGTGGTGTTCTGGCTGGGCTACTTCAACAGCTGCCTCAACCCCATCATCTACCCGTGCTCCAGCAAGGAGTTCAAGCGCGCCTTCGTGCGCATCCTCGGGTGCCAGTGCCGCGGCCGCCGCCGCCGCCGCCGTCGCCGCCTCTTGGGCGGCTGCGCCTACACCTACCGGCCGTGGACGCGCGGCGGCTCGCTGGAGCGCTCGCAGTCGCGCAAGGACTCGCTGGATGACAGCGGCAGCTGCCTGAGCGGCAGCCAGCGGACCCTGCCCTCGGCCTCGCCGAGCCCCGGCTATCTGGGCCGCGGCGCGCCGCCGCCCGTCGAGCTGTGCGCCTTCCCGGAGTGGAAGGCGCCCGGCGCCCTCCTGAGCCTGCCCGCGCCCGAGCCCCCGGGCCGCCGCGGCCGCCACGACTCGAGCCCGCTCTTCACCTTCAAGCTGCTGGCGGAGCCCGAGAGCCCCGGGACCGACGGAGACGCCAGCCACGGGGGCCACGAGGCCGCAGCCGACGTGGCCAACGGGCAGCCCGGCTTCAAAAGCAACATGCCGCTGGCGCCCGGGCAGTTTTAGGGCCCCCGCGCACCGCTTCCTTTCCCTGGGGAGCCAATCATCGTGGGGGGCGGGCGGGCGGCGGGAGGGAGGGGAGTGTCGGCGCCCGGTAGACACGGGCCCCACGGGGAAGCGGGGGGGAGGGGGGCGGGGAGAGGGGCAGCTGCTTTGCTGGCAGGGGCATGGGTGCCAGGTACAGCGCGGAGAGCTGGGCCGAGCATGCTGAGAGCCTGGGGGACCCGACGCCAGCCGGGGTTTCCGTCTCTCTCTCTGTGTATATATCTAAATGAGTCCCTCTGTACATGTATTTAACCGTGGGTGCACGTGCGTGTGTCTGTGCGGTGTACGTGTGGTCTGCGTGTGTGCGTGTGTGGGGCCGCCCGCGCGGGGGCAGAGCGAGTGGGTGCCCAGGAGGCAGCCAGGGTGTTGTTTGTCTCGTGACTTCGTACCTCGCAAGCCCCCCCTGTACTTCACTGAACGGTGGCACTTTGGCGGGGTTGGAAGCAAAGTCGGACATTAAAGGTCATTTCTCCTGTGCGGCCTTGAGTAGTTTGTGAACGGGGCGGCAGGCGGATCTCGAGTTGCCTTTTCGTTCACATTAAGGTGTGCCCCTGTCTCTCTCTCCCGCCGGCCCCCCTTGACCCCGTTTCTGCCTTTGCCATTCCTGCCCTTCAGGGCTAAACAAATCTGACCCTGTGGCCGAAAGTGACGCCCTGGACTTGTCCCATAAATCCTGCCTGCCTGCTTTTGACCGTTCCCATATCCAAATCTTCCTGCTGTGGGCAACATTGGGCAATGTCTGGCCTGGCCCTGATCTCCAGGACCCCGATCCTAGCTGGAGCTACCAGGCCAGCACCCTAGGTGGGCCTGTCACCTGTGAGGGGACTGGTCCCTTACCTCCTCCAGCATCTTCTGACCAAACACTGCATTATTTGCCTGTGCCCATGGAACCTGAAAAACAGAGCCAGACTGCAGAATTTTCTGGACAAGATAAGGATCCATATGTCAATGCAACACATATGGGCACAGGAACCCTCCTAAGCTCGGCTAACTGGCAAGCCTGCCTGGGAACAGAGCACCGAGGAAAGTCATGCAGAGAGGAGGAGCATACCTTGAAGAAGGTAACTTCCGTTCTAGTCTCAGTGCTGCTACCAGTTTACTCTATGACCTTGAGAAGGTCACATCTCTTCTGGATCTTGGTTTCCCATCTATGTAATGACAAGATTGATTCTAAGGGGCTTCCCTGGTGGCGCAGTGGTTGGGGGTCCGCCTGCCGATGCAGGGAACACGGGTTCGTGCCCCGGTCTGGGAAGATCCCACGTGCCACGGAGCGGCTGGGCCCGTGAGCCATGGCCGCTGAGCCTGCGCATCCGGAGCCTGTGCTCCGCAACGGGAGAGGCCACAGCAGTGAGAGGCTCGCGTACCAAAAAAAAAAAAAAAAAGATTGATTCTAAGGTCTTTTCTGCCTCTAAAAGCCACTAGTTTGCTAAAAGAATAAAGGATAGGGAACAAAACAGGGAGCACTTTTCTTCCCTGAAATTTAAAAAAAAGAGCCTAAGAGGAAAACCCCCACCCCAGTCCCTTTCTCTTCCTGCTTTGCTTTTTCTAAGTTGCGATTCATTAATTTTTCAAATGGTGAGAGCTTCTCCCAGTAATATTAGCATATCAGTCATTTATTCTATGGGCGATTGAAACAGAAAATCCCTTAATGGGGGAGGGGCAGTCATTCATTTAGCTGAAAAGTGTAGGAGTATCAGGCATGGCTGGATCCAGGGGCTTAAACAGTATTGTTAGCTTGCTCACTGGCTCTTATCATTCATCTAGCTCCCATCTTTTAGCTCTGCTTATCTTTATATGTTACACTTATTTCCTTTCTGCAAATAGCTTTCTCACACCATTCTTACAACTTGAGCCCCCTCCCCAAGGAGAAATAAGATTTCCCAGCATATCTGCCAAAAAAAAGAAAAAGAAAGAAAAAATCCAGAGAAGCTAGATGTTCCGTATCACAGACCCCTTTGAGACTCTAATGAAAGCTATAGATATACCTTCCAGAAAAAAAATGCACATACAAAAAAATTACATTTTCATACAATTTCAAGTGACTCACCTCTGTTTAAGATCCTATGAACTAAGCATGATATCCCAGATTCACTAGTTGTTTGAAAAAACGATGTTCAGAATTATCTAGGCCAATCCCCTCATCTTTACAGATGGAGAGACTGAGGTAAATAGCTTGCCAAGTCACACTAACCTAGGACTAAGACCTGGATCTGCTATATCCCTGTGCAGTACATTTTCTCCTCCCTTGTGCTGCCATCTTGGGGTTGAGTATATCCTCCAACAGAGAGTAGGTTTCTTCTTGCTGCTATAGAGAAAAGGGAGTCCTAGGGAAGGAAGAGCCTGCACCCAATTCCCAGAGAAGAAGGAACAGTTTGGGGTAGTCCTCTGGAAACATTTGCTTAGCAACACAAGTCTTTCAAACAAGTCTGACACAGAATCCTGACACAAGTGCAGTCTGCAGCGAAGTGAGGAAAAGGGCACAGAGCCTCGCCCCCTTGGCCTCCTCCTCCACATCTTGAGCCCTTTCCCCTTGCCTGCCTCAAGCACCTGAGGGCTCCACAGCGTGAAGTTTGAAAATCACTGGTGAATGGGACTTGGAGTCAGTAGGACCTGGGTTCAAGTCTTGGCTCTGGGTGACCTTGGGCAATTTACCTGCCTCTTCTCATCTGTTTCTCCATCTATCAAATGGACATGATCTTCACAGCCTAGCAGGAAGCACAAAGGATTCGATGAGATCACTGTGGTATAAATACTGAACTGTGAATCACTGGGCAAATGCAAGTTATAATTTGGACTTCAGATATCTGAAGCCACAGTCACCAAAGGTATTTCCTGAGCTGCTCAGTTACAATGACCTCACACTTTACTGGTTCTTGGAGGCCACCCAGGCAGCACAAAGAAGCAGTGGCAGCCTCCTACCTCTTTCCAGAAGGAAGGTTGGCCAAGCAGTGGCTCACATCCCTGGAGAGTGCTAGGTTCCATACGTGCCCCCAGCCAGGGCCTGCATTATGCTGACCTCTCCAGGCTGCCTCACTGTGGTCTATCTACCCCAAGGAAGGCCACGAGTTCATCAGGAGTTCACCTTGGGGTGAACAGGTCCTCTCTGCTCTGACCTCACAATTGGCCACAAAGCAGCCTACTTTATCATCTCTAACTACCCAAATACTGCTGGGTCGTTTGTCACCCCTGAGGCACGCACAGGGATACATCTTTACACCAGCCGAAGTAAAGAAGGAAGTGGCTTGGCAAGGGTAGTAGTTAATCCTGCAGCTCTGGGCTCAAATCCCACTCCTGCCATGGGTTCTAAACCTCAGTTTCCTTAAATGTAAAATAGGGATAATAATAGTACTTACTTCATAGGGGCATTAGGAGGATCAAATGAGATCATGAGGGTAAAAATGACACCATGCCAGTCACCTGGAGAACATCCAATAAGAGGTAGCTATTTGCAGAGGTATTGGTTATTTAATTCATTACTTTGATATATGAAGTTTAGAAAATCTGAGTAAAAAGACAAAGAAAACAAATTTGGTGCTATTCATGAGATATCAGGGTTTTAGGACTCAGGGTCCACCTTGAAGAAGAAAGACACAAGTTTATAACAGAGTAAAAGAATTTTATGTCTTACAGCATGAAAAAACATTACTCAAGGTGATGATCAGCCCAAACTAAAAGGAAAAGTGAAATTTAATAAAATAATGTTATAGAACATTCTAGAGTGACAAAGCCAGAATAGGTGTGTGAGAGAAGTCTGGATGTCTTAGGGATAGTGCATCCCGTGATGAAGTAGTGGGAGGAGGGGACACAGGGCTGCTCTGAGCATGCACCTGGGTTCAAGGCCCAGCTCCACTGTCTGAACCAGCTACTTAGGCCTGAGGCTGATTGCCCTGTGTGGAAATAGGGGATGTGGTTAGCACTGACCTCACAAGGTTGGGATGAGACAAAATATGAAAGAGCTTGGCCCAAACTGGGCATTGTTTTTATTACCTGTGGGCCACCTTACATATCCTCCTTTCTCACAGTTCTCAACTTTCTTAAACCAGAAGCTCCTTTAAGAATCTGCTGAGGGCTTCCCTGGTGGCGCAGTGGTTAGGAGTCCGCCTGCCAATGCAGGGGACACGGGTTCGAGCCCTGGTCCAGGAGGATCCCACATGCCACGGAGCAACTGAGCCAGTGCGCCACAACTGCTGAGCCTGCGCTCTAGAGCCTGCGAGCCACAACGACTGAAGCCTGCACTCTAGAGCCCTTGCTCCGCGACGAGAGAAGCCACCGCAATGAAGAGTGGCCCCCAGTAACCGCAACTGGAGAAAGCCCGTGCGCAGCAACGAAGACCCAACACAGCCAAAAAAAAAAAAAAAGAACCTGGTGAAAACCAAAGAAAAGTAAGCATAACAGCCCAAATGTCACCTACAATTCATGCCCCCCAAATCTCCCAACAAACATATGGAACCCATAAACTTTTCAACAGATTTTACTCCCTTGATATACAGAAGTAGCCAAATCCAGAGAGAAATATACACACGAGACATGCTAGCCCTCAGGGAGCCCAGCCTGGATGAGAGGTGGGCAGGTCACCAGGGAATTTGAGTGTGTGACAGGAGTTGGGCGTCTACCACCACCCTCACTTGGTGAGACCCCAAGTGTCAGGCTCCATCTTCCATTTGGGGCATGGAGGTAATGGATCAGTGCCCTGGGCTCTTGGGAGCGGGCTGCATGGGACCTAGGCAAAGTACTGAGCATCACTGCTCCGGATGAAGAACAGGCCTCCTTCTGCGTGCTGTCACCAAGAGGTCCTCACCAGATGCCGAAAGGTAGAACAGCAACCACTGCTCAGCTCAAATTAGGGGTTGACTTCCACCCAGCCCTGGAAACAGACATGGCAGCCTCTAGCTACCTCACCTCCTCTCAGCAGATTCCTTCAGTACGGTCTTCACCTTACCCGCCCCCCCCATCCATGGAATCTTTATTTAGTCTGGCTAAGGGTGAGAGTCAGGATACAAAGGCATGGCTGGGTCAACTTAGAAGAAATTGCATCCTTCTACAGTCTTCCCACATTACACCTGGACCTGCCTTCTGAAACTTAAGAACCAAGAATTGGCCATGTTTTTCTTTGGCTTCCCCTGGAAAACCTTTCCCTTAGTCAATGAGTGGCTTGCTCCTGGC
The DNA here is from genome assembly GCF_949752795.1 of Hyperoodon ampullatus. NCBI lineage: Eukaryota > Metazoa > Chordata > Mammalia > Artiodactyla > Ziphiidae > Hyperoodon > Hyperoodon ampullatus. Next base: position 4,767,833 of record NC_136917.1, read on the forward strand.
TGGCTTGGCTACAGTCAGAGCCTCAGTGTATGAGTTAGTTCGCTGAAGTGTGGGTGTTGGGAAGTGGGGAGGAGACAGATGTTCAATCTGCTCCCATTCCTGCTCTAACCTCTCAGCCCTCTCCTTCCCCACTCTGCTCCAGCCACACTGGCCTCTGCTGTTCCTCAAACTGGGGAGCCTGGCTCCCTCCTCGGGGCCTTTGCACTTGCTGGCCCCTCGACCTAGATCCCCTCCTCTCCACACGGCTTCCTCCCTCACCTCCTTCGCATCTTTGCTCAAGGGTCACCTCTCAGGGGTCATCTGATTCCTCTGACTGTCCTATTTAAAACTGACCTCCTCACTGCCCACATCATCTAGCCCCTCCTATAGCCCTTTCCTACTTTTATTTTCTCCATAGCACTTATTGCTGCCTAGCATGTTTTATATTTTATCTGTTTCTATGTTTTTTGTTTGTCTCCCCATGCACACTGGAAATACAAGTTCCATGAGGGTGGGGATTTTTTTTCAGTTTTGTTCACCGATGTATCCTCAGCATCTAAAGTAGTGCTTGCCACATGGTTAAGTGTTCGAATATTTTTGAATGAACGAGTGTATGTTACCTCACCGTGAGTGTGGGAGTGCTATCATAGTAGGAGAACAGAGTGCTAGGGGAGCTCATGGCAGGGGCTCCTACCTCTAACTTGATGATGGGAGCTGCGGCAAGGGGCAGTTGTGGTCAGGGAAGGCTTCCTGTAGGAAGTGGCATCTGAAGAATGTCAGCTGGGCCCTGCCTACCCAACACCCACTGTGGTTCGATTGTTAGTGCTTTCCATACACCGGCTTGGTGGAGATGGGAGTCTGAAGGCCAGGTATCTGGTCATAGCCCAGCTCCTAAGTCTCCACCCTCTTTAGGCTTCTGTCTACCGTCTGACAATCAGAAGCATGGAGCCAAAGACAACCCCTAAGCTCTGCCGATCTATGATGCCACTTTTGTTCTCTCCTCAATGCACAATCCTCATAGACAAGCTATTTTTGGAGACAACGTCATCGTGATTAGTAAGATAAACAGCATTGGCCCTTGCTGATGGCCTCATTCAGAAAAGCAGCATCTATATAAGAAGCTTCCAGAACTGCTCGGGAGCAGAGGAAAGTGCTAAAGGGCTGGTGACTGCCCTCACATATAGTGCCAGCTGCTTCTGCTGAAAGCATGTTTGTGTCTCTGCCAAACACCACCTGAAATCTGGCAACCACTTACACCTGTATGTCACGCCCCCATTTGTTCTTTCATTTTGTCTACAAATGATTGTTGATCTGGGAGGCAAAGAAACAAAGGCAAATAAAACGCAGCCTTTGCACTCATGAAAATTTCAGTCTGGAAGAGGAGATTGGACATTCCCTCCAAACAAGAATTCTGAAGGGACACAGACATCATCAGTGCCATTGGAAGCATGTAAGTAAAGGGCTTTGGGAATTCAAGGGAAAAAGGATGCAGGTGGAAGCCCTAACCTTCGATGTGATGGTGTTAGGAGGTGGGGCCTTTGGGAGGTAATTAGTTTAGCTGAGGTCATGAGGGTAGGGCCTCCATGATGGGATCGGTGCCCTTATAAGAAGAGGGAGAGATGCCAGCGCTTCGTCTCTCCACCATGGGAGGACACGGTGAGAAGACAGCCACTTGCAAGTCAGGATCAGGGTCCTCACCAAGGACAGGGTCTGCTGGCATCTTGATCTTGGACTTCTAGCTCCAAGAACTGTGAGAAAGAAATGTCTGCCACCCAGTCTGTGGAGTTTGTTTGGCAGCCAGAGCTGACGAATACAGGAGGCTCTAAGAGGTCAGAGATGAGAACCTGGATGAGGAGAGGGCTAAAAGAGGTGAGAGATGTGAGAGGTGACAGGGTGGGTGTGTAAAGGTCTGGCCCAAGCAGTTGCATGTCCAAAGTGATGCCAGAGCACAGTTTTCCTACGACAGGCTGAGCAGGTGTGTGAATCCCCACCTGACAGACCAGGAAGCTGAACCACTAAAAGTTCCTTTCCCAGGTCACATGGCTGATGAAGGGAAGAGTCAGCACAAGACTCCACACTGCCTGGCCCCAACCTAGAATTTGTTCTCTCCTACTGGATCTGTCTGTGTGATAGATGTGTTTCAAGCCTAGATTCCAATCAAAACATAGCTTGGAAAGTGGCGGTACACCCTGGTCCTTTAGGGCTGAGTTCAAACCCTGGCTCTGCTATTCATCAGCTGCGTGGTCCCAGTGGAGTGATTTAACCTCCCTGAGCCTCAGTTCCCACACTAGTAAGACTGCCATGATAGAAGCTTCTTCACACAGTTGCTATGAGGAATAAATGAGCCAATGCTTGGAACTGAGAAGTGTTGGGCCTATAGGAAATGCTCAACTAGTAATAGTGGTTAGGTCAGTATCCTCGCTGTGAGGAAACAGGGAAAACCTAGGGCCAACAGGAAAGTTAAAAGCTTTTGTCTGAACCAGGGTTCACAGGTGTTAGAGGGTTCTCTTCTAAAGCTGCATTATGTCCACACTCCAACTCTTCTGAGAGAAGTCCTATCTGGGGAAGAGCTGACAATAAAAGAAAACCAGGAGAAAACGAATAGTGCATTCAGATCATCTGTGTAGGGGCAGATGCTACCAGGGCCTGGTGAGCAAATCTCGGTGGCAGAACTAGATTCAGAAGCTGGACTCACAAGGAGTCTTCTAGTCTAGGGGCGCTCACACTCTTTGACTGCAACCCACAGGATGGAACACTGCACATTGCAACTCAGTACATGTAGATATAGAGATACAGATATCAAGGTTTCTCCATCTCCTCACTGTTGAAATTTTGAGTTGGATAATTCATCACTAGGGAGTGGGGAGGGGGCTGTCTTGAGAATTGTAGGATATTTAGCAGCATTCCTGGCCTCTACCCACTTGATGTCTGTAGCATTTCCTGCCCCCTTCAGTTGTGACAATTAAAATTGTCTCCAGACATCTCCAAATGTCTCCTGGGAGACAAAATTGCCCACAGTTGAAAACCACTAATGCACACAGATATAAGGAACAAAAGTTTCATAAACTTTATCCTTACTTACAAAATGTACTCTGACATTTCTCATTTTGTATTATTAGATGTCACTTTTTTAAAAGTGCCAATTGTGGCTCACTAACTTAATTTCACAGTGCAAGAACCGTAGTTTGAGGAACACTGTTCCAGGCGAGGCTTTCTGCTTATCCCTGGCCTTCAGAAACTCAGTTGTAACTGTTATCCAATGTCACCTGTCCTTCCCAGAGGGGAACCCTTATTGAGAATTGGGAAGATCTTTGGATTGGGAAAGTTACATATCATCTTAGGATCTCTGTCCCACCCTCTGTAAAATGGAGATCAAATGCCTACCTCAAAGGCTTGGGTGGACAGTAATGAGATAATCCCTAGAATAAGCACTATACTATCTCTGAGCAATTGCTATGTGCCGGGCACTGTGCTAGGGGGTTTACACACACATTTCCTCATTTAATTCTCATAGCATTTCTCTGAACAAGGGACTGTGTTTACCATTACTTTATAGATGAGGAAACTGAAGCTTGGAGAAGCTAAGGATGTAGACTTTGGAAGATGTGGTGGTTTTAAAATAGTTCTGCAGGTTCTTCTTATTAAGAGGTGAAGTCTAATTATTCACTCCTTGAATAGAATGCAGCAGAAGTGACCCCGTGGGACTTCCAAAGTCATGTAACATAATTCAATCCCCATGTCTTTCTCTCTTGGGATGCTTGCCCTTGGAACCCACCTGTCATTTTATGAGGAAGCCCAGGCCACATGAAGAGGCCACAGTAGATGTACCTGCCAGCTGAGGTCCCAGCCAACAGCCAGCCTCAACCACCAGACATGTAAGTGACCCTTGAGTGAGAACCACCCAGCTGAGCTCAATTAACACCCAGCATCATGATAGATAATAATGAAGGACTATTGCTGTTTTGCACCACCAATTTTGCTTTACAGCAACAGATAACTCGTAAATAAGGGAAGACCTAAGATTTCTACTTAGACAGTACGACTCTGGAACCCACACTTATAACCATTACTCCTAGGGCCAGGAAGGGTTTGTCATTTGTGGTTTGATTTTTTTCCCCCAGCTGTATAGAGGTATAATCGACAAGTTAAAATTGTATATATTTAAGGTGTACAACATGATGTTTTGATATAAGCATGCTTACCACAATCAAGCTAATTAACATCTATCACCTCACATGTTACCTTTTTGTGTGTGTGGCAAGAACACTCTCTTAGCAAATTTCAAGTGTACAATACAGTATTATTAACTATAGTCACCATGGTGTACATCAGACCTCCAGAACTTATTCATCCTGCATAACTGAAACTTTGTATCCTTTGACCAACATCTCCCCATTTCCCACACCTCCCAGCCCCTGACAACTACCATTCTGCTCTTTGTTTTTGTAAGTTCAATGTTTTTTGATTCCATATGTAAGTGAGATCATACAGTATTTGTCTTCTATGTCTGGCTTATGTCACTTAGCATAATGACCTCCAGGTTCATCCATATGGTTGCAAACAGATTTCCTTCTCTTTCAAGGCTGAATAATAGTCCTGGGTGTGTGTATAAATTTTTTTCCTCATTGTTCTGGAAGCCAGAAGTCAGATCAAGATGTCAGCAGGGTTGATTTCTTCTGCGGCCTCTCCCCTTGGCTTGTAGATGGCTGTCTTCTCCCTGTGTCCTCACACAGTCTTTCCTCTGTGCCTGTGTCCAAATGTCCTCTTCTTCCGAGGACACCAGTCATATTGGATTAGGGTCCACTCTAATGACCTCATTTTATATTGCTGACCTCTTTAAGGACCCTATCTCCATATACAGTCACATTCTGAAGTAGTGGGGGTTAGGACTTCAATATATGAACTTGGCGGAGGGGGGCGGGCAGCAGCGGGGAGTACACACTTCAGTCCTTAACAGGTACCCCAAGAACCCTGGGACTAAAGCCAAAATGTTAGAAAACATCAATGGGGTAGACATTATTATTGTCTCATTTTTAGGCTTAGAGTAGTTTAAGCAACTAGTCCAAGATTAGGTGGTTTCCAGGTAGCAAAGCCAGAATTCGAACTGAGCAGCCCCTCTGACTTTGCTCTACACACCCCTTACCTGGAACAACCTTCTTTGTATGTTGAAGGAAGCACCTCTCACCTTCCGCTTCTCCAAGCTCCCTCCTCCTTCCCTCTGACTCTGCCCTGTCTCTGGTCCTGAGCTTTTAGAAAACAAAAGCCGGGAAACCTTGCAAGCTTCTCCTGCTTCCGCCATCCATGCCTCGCTGGAAGGAATGAAGCACAAAGCCTACTGTCTGCTTGAATGAAGGGAAAGGGCAGAAAGGCGTGGGGCAGAAACGTGAATGAAAATCACAAATATCACCCAGTCACTCACGACCCAAATGTCCAGTCAATCCCCATCCAAAGGGTGAATCCAGCCACTTAGATGCTCCGCATGTGTGATACACGTCAGGATGAAGCTCGCTGGCTCCACACCTGGCTGAGGAATCCAGTCCACACAGCTAATCTAGCTCAAGACCATCCCTTATGAGCGTCCGCAAAGGAGGGATTGATGAGGAAGCACCTGCTGCAGCATCAGGGTTGAAGCAGCCTCCTTCCATCCCTCCCTAGCTGACCCCAGGACAAGCCAGCGGGTTTCACAGGAAGGGGCTCCCAGGGCAGAGACTGGTGGCTGTCCTGACACAGCAGAGTCAGCAGAGCTTCCCCTTCCCAACCGGAACACTCTGCTGCCCAAGAGAGCCCGAGAGGCTGGCCAGCCCCTGGCTGTGATGCACCCAAGGAAACACCTGGGCAGGATTCTCCCCCTTACCCGCCCCCCACTTGAAATCACCTAGACGGAGATGTCAGAAGGCACTGGATCTTCCCCACTGCAAGGTTCAAGCCCCAGCTATTCCAGCACGGTTGTCCTTGAGCATTGTCCCTAAGGTCTCTGAGGGACCGGTGTTCTTTCAACCATTTGCCACATATTGCTGAGGCCTCCTCCAAGCCAGGCATGCTTAGGATACAGTGGTGAGCAGACAGAGCCAGCCAGCCTCTCTGCCTCGGCGATGGGGATGTGGCAGCAGTGCCAGATGAATGGAAACTGGAATCCACAGTCTGACTGTGCCTCCTGCGCCGGTGGCCCAGGAGCCCTCCCCAGCATCTGCTGGGCATGAATTGACATGCAGGAAATCAAAGGAGTCTACAAGGGCAATTTTGTAGGTGGGCATCAGGGGACAGAGAGAGACAATACTGTCTTTTTCCCAGCATCACTGGTCTCTACCACTCTCCCTCTGCCGACCTGCAGTGCCTTCCCTCCCGCTGCCAACCTACTTCTTTATTCCCCTTGACAGAACCCCCCTTCATGTTTACACTCCATGTCTTCACTTGCTCTCCCCCGTTTCCTCTCCCATCCTTTGTAAACAGGCTTTCATCCCCACCACTTCCTGGGAACCATGCTTGTCACGAAGGGCCTCGATGCTGCCAAAGCCAAGCCTTTTCTCAGTCCTCACCTTCCCACACCTCTCAGCAGCATTTAGCACAACTGATCAGGCTGCTCTGTACCTTTAAGCACTTCTTTTGCACAGTTGCCAAGCTCGCTGACGACTCCTTCTCAGCAGAGAGCCTTCTCATCTTCCCATCCTCTCGGTGTTGAAGGTCCCCACTGCTCCGTCCTTGGACCTTCCTCTTCCCTCCCTGGTGACTTTATCCACTCCCGTGGTGTTAAAGTCTATCCACACCGTAATGACTCCCAAGTCATGTCACCAGCCCAGGCCTTTCATAGGCAGCTCAAACTTCACATGCTCCCAGCTGACCTCTTGGTTCCTCCCGAATCCCAGTAACTGTATCACCATTCACCTGATTACACAAACCAAAGATCCCAGAGTCTCTTTGACTTCCCTGTGGATCTCAAACCCCACATCAACCATCAAAAGGTTTGATGGCCTCTTTTGCAAAATGTATCTGGACTCCATCCACTTCTCACCACCGCCACCATCACCTTCTCCAGCAGTTGCCCCCCAACTCAACTCCCTGCTTCCCCCTTAGAAAACTGTCCATCTCTACCACCCTCCCCAGCTGCAAGAATGGTCCGTTTGAAAAGTAAATGAGACCACGCCCTGCTCAAACACTCCAATGAGTTCCCACTACAAGAAATCCACACTGCGTGCAATGCTCCGCTCCCCCATGTCTTCTCCCACCTCCTCTGCTGTACTCTTCCCTCCCTCTGCTCTAGAAACACGCTGGCCCCCTTGATGAACACACCAGGGATGTGCCTTTCTTAGGGTCTCTGCCCTTGCTGTTCCCTCTGCCTGTGCTACTCCAGATATTTACAGTTTTCACCCCTTTGGGACTCAATTCAGATGTCACCACCTCAGAGAGGCCTTTGCTGATCACTCGTTCTAAAATAGATCACCCATCACTGTAGCTCCTTACCTGGCTTTCCTTATTTTATAGCACTTATCAAGAGCTGACCTGTTTGTTTACTTATTTATTTATGGGCTGTCTCCTCCATTAGAAGGTGAACTCTACCTGGGCAAAAGCTTGATCCCTTGTATTTACTTCTGGATCCCCAGATCAGAGAATAGCAACTGGCCTATAGCAGGCACTCAGTAAATAGTTGCTGAATGAATGAATGATGTTTTGGTATCTGGTCCCTGGCCAGCCCTCAGGGAGTGTTGTGCCAGTGCTGCCTTTTCCCAGCTGTGAGACTGATGATGAGCATCTCTTTCCAACTTTGCTTAAAATCTGCAGTGATGGGAATATTTATACCACAGAAATCGGTAAACATGACAAATCAGGGCTTTGATTTTTCTTTTTTGGAAAGCAGTTTACCAGTATACCACTTTTAATCACTGAAGAAGCTCTTTCCTCAAAGAACTTTGGGACACTGGGAGCCCAAGCAGCCCTACCTCTGGGCCCTGATGACAAAATCTGATCCTGAGTTAGAAACAGAAGCATTCTGTTTGGAACAAAGCTTGGTTTGGGTGCTGTGAGACCTAAAGGGAAGACACCTCCATCTGGCCTTGAGGGTTTGCAGCTTTGGGCGGGTGGGGACTTAACCCCACAGGAGAGGGTGAGCTCTGGAAGCACCAGGTGAAGGAGCTGCACTGGTCACACTTGTGGCTACTCTTTCATGCAACTTGCAGGAAGCAGTTATTACGGAGGTGGGGGGAGAAAAGGAACTCACAGGGGCTCCAGAAATATTGGGGGAGACTCACAGGGCCTGAGGCTTGATAGATGGAGGTTTACTAGGCAGAAATATTGATTATGCTTATTCGTATGGCCAAATTTGCACCCTCTGACGGGTGGGACTAGAGCTAGCCCAGTTTGGAAGGACATGGGCACTCAGAGGCTGGTTCTTGTATCTGAGCTGCCAGCTTTTATTTATTTATTTTTTTATTTTATTTATTTTATTTTTTTTGCGGTACGCGGGCCTCTCACTGTTGTGGCCTCTCCCGCTGCGGAGCACAGGCTCCGGACGCGCAGGCTCAGCGGCCATGGCTCACGGGTCCAGCCACTCCACGGCATGTAGGATCCTCCCGGACCGGGGCACGAACCCGTGTCCCCTGCATCGGCAGGCGGACTCTCAACCACTGCGCCACCAGGGAAGCCCAGAGCTGCCAGCTTTTAGTACACAGAGCTGGGGCTGTGGTTCTCGGACTCAGAGGGTAGAAGAGCTACTCAGGGGCTTATTAGAAACACAGACTCACCGCGACCACCTCTGGCCTCCATCTGATTTAGTAAAGCTCCGTAAACTGCATTTCTAGCAAATGATCTAGGTGGTCTGTAGACAACATGTTAAGAAGCACTGTACTTTAACATGCACCCCGTCAGGAAAAGGATCAGATTTTACTCCCCTCCAGATCGCCTAGAGGGTCTACTGTCTTCGGGGACCCACTTGGGTAAACACTGAGTTGGAAGAGCCATTCCTCTCTCCCCAAGTCACTGACTTTTGTCTGCCACCTGCCTTAAGCCCAGGTGTCTTCAGAGAAAGGAAACCTCTCGTCTGACCCTTCTGCCCCAGATTGTTGGCCTCCCCACCCCTGCCTCCAGCGAGGAAGAAGCTAGGCCAGGGGGTAAAAGGGCGATGCTGTAACGAGCTCGGGGAGACGGTTTCCAGAAAGCAAACAGCAGCTGTTTTCATGCCTTTTCAGTCACACCAGGAAGTTTGAATTTCCGCCTCTTGCAGGCTCATAACATTTGGCGTTCGGTTTCTGTGTTTTCTGCAACTCCCGCAAGCTACCTTCGCCATTCCGGGCGGGGGCGCAGTGCACGCCCAGGTGCGCGGGGCTCTCCCGCGGGCGCCCGGGGCCGGCGCCGCCGCCGCTGCCGCGTCTCCATCTGCGCGCAGCAGAAATGAAGCCCCCCGGCGCCTCTCCTTGCCGCCCAGAGCCGGGCTTCCTTCCTCTGTACGTGCAGAGGCGGGGAAACAGTTCTTTAGACCCCGCAGTGACCGAGACCGCTCCACGGCCCCTTCCCCCGAGCTGGTGCTGGGAGTGGGGCAAGCTCGGCGGTGAGGCGGGCCCGGGCGCCACCTGCCGTCCAACGCGCCTAAGCGACGGGAGTGTGAACGCCCCAAGTTGCTTTGCAATTCCCTGGCCTCCCCGGGATTCAAGTCAAAGAGACGGAAGTGCACCAAACACCAAGGGAGTGTATTTACTGAACTTCTTCCCGGTACCCGACAGGTAGGTGTACCTCTGAGTCCCTTTCTGGAGAGCTTTGGGACTAGTGAGGAAGATCAGATTCAGACTGCATTTTTCTCCCTGGGCTATACAGAGACGTGCCAGGGACTTCACGAAACTATGGGATAAATGTGGGGCATCTCCTGGAGCGCCAGTTTTATGGGGTAAAACAAGAATTAAAACACTTTTAATATAAAACTAGAATTTTAAGATAAACAAGGGACTTGAAAGAAATTTTCCTCTCCCTATAGCCACTTGCAGTTGACCTCCCCAGATATTCTGGGTTCTGCATTCACTCTCTCCTGCTGTTAGGGACCTTTTAGTGGGAAAATCTGAGAAGCTCTAGATAAAGAAACAGGAGCTGTTGAAGAAGCAGTGGAAAGTGCAGTTAGGTAAGCCTTGACTACATGGAGGCCTCCGGGGAGAAGGTGAGGCAGGGGCGTCTAGGAGGAGTGCTGTGGAGGGGGAGCTGCAGCCCACCTGGAAGGATTTGGAAAGGCAAAGTGGGGGGGAAGTGAGGGGAGAGGAAGGGAGGGTATTCCTAGAGGGAGACACAACAGACACACAACCTAGCTGGTCCCCACTGTGTCCGTGGAAAAAGTGGGCGGCGTGGCTGTGGTGTTCTGGAGGCCTCTGAAAGCACAGCAGGAACTATTTTTTAAATTGATAATCTGTTGATAACCTGTGTGAAGACAAAGGCAACCTCATACAGTGCTAAGGGGTGATCTTAGTGCAGACATTTTGGAGGACAGGTTGGCAATATTTGAAACATTTCAAGTAAACATTCCTTCAGCAGAGTACTTGTAGGCCTCTGACCCACAGGGAGACTCTTACAAGCCCACAGGGATGTACAAGGCTGTTTACTGCAGCTTTGTCTGTAGAAGGGAAAAATGGAAATGATGTAACTGTCCATCCAGAGAAAAACGCTTAGACAGATGACGCACATCCCCGCTGTGAAATGCAACGCGGTGGTTAGCAAGACTGAGGTCCCCGGCTGTATACTGACATAGAAAATCTCTAAAATGAGGTGGACACTATGGAAAAGGCAGATTACATGACCATACATATAGTTTCATTCTATTTACGTACATTTTGAAGCTGCATGTTTGAATGTATGATTCTCAGCCGGAAATGGGAATGAGAGTATGTACTAGGGAAAAAGGAGGAACAGAGAAGGTCTTCTCTTTTTATTTCATATACTCCCTATCTTGGCTTTTTTGTATACAGAAAATATATACATATATTCCTAAAGTACTCTAAGGTTTTTTTTTTTTAATTGTGGTCAAATACACATAACATAAAATTTACCATCTTACCTGTTTTTAAGGGTACTGTTCAGTGGTGTTAAATATATTTACATTTCACACTGTTGTGCACCAATCTCCAGAACTTTTTCATCTTGCAAAACTGCAACTCGTTCAACAACAGTTCCTCCACCCTCCACCTCCCCGCCCCTGCCCCTGGCAACCACCATTCTACTTTCTGTTTCCATGAGTTTGACTAGTCTAGATACCTCATGTACAGTATTTGTCTTTTTGTGATTGGCTCATTTCACCTACCATAATGTTCATTTTGTAGCATATGTCAGAATTTCCTTTTTTTAAGGCTGAATAATACTCCTTTGTATGTATATACCACAATTTGTTTATCCATTCATTCATTGATGAACATGTGGGTTGCTTCCATCTTTTGGCTTTTGTGAATAATGCTGCCATGGACATGGGTGTATAAATACCTCTTCAAGACCCAGCTTTCAATTCTTTTACATATATATATATCCATAAATGGAATTGCTGAATCATCTGGTAACTCTAATTTTTTGAAGAACTGCCATACTGTTTTCCATAGCGACTGCACCATTTTACATTCCCACTAACAGTGCACAAGGGTTCCAATTTCTCCACATCTTAACCAACAGTTGTTATATTCTGTTTTTTTTTTTAAATAGTAACATCTGAATGGGTATGAGGTGATACCTCATTGTGGTTTTGATTTGCATTTTCCTAATGGTTAGTGATGCTGAGGATCTTTTCACATGCTTGTTATCCATTTGTATATCTTCTTTGGAGAAATGTCTATTCAAGTCCTTTGCCCATTTTTAAATTAAATTATTTTTTATTGTTGAGTTTCAAGTAAGTTTTTTTTATATAAATTTTTTTTTAATTTACTTATTTTTGGCTGCGTTGGATCTTAGTTGCTGCGCGCGGGCTTTCTCTCTAGTTGTGGTAAGTGAGGGCTACTCTTTGTTGCGGTGCACAGGCTTCTCATGGCGGTGGCTTCTCTTGTTGCAGAGCATGGGCTCTAGGAGCGCGGACTTCATTAGTTGCGGCATGTGGGCTCAGTAGTTGTGTCTCACAGGCTCTAGAGCACAGGCTCGGTAGTTGTGGCGCACAGGATTAGTTGCTCCGCGGCATGTGGGATCTTCCCAGACCAGGGCTCGAACCCGTGTCCCCTGCATTGGCAGGCGGATTCTTAACCACTGCGCCACCAGGGAAGCCCCTCAAGTAAGTTTTTAAGTCAGTTTTATTGGGGTATAGTTTATATAAAATAAAACTCACTCTTGGGGGAGGTAAACTAGGAGTTTGGGATTAACATATACACACTACCTATGTATAAAATAGATAACAAGGACCTACTGTATAGCACAGGGAACTATATTCAATGCCTTGTAATAACCTATAATGGAACAGAGTCTGGAAAGGAATATATATATACATATATATATGTGTATATATATGTGTGTGTGTATATATATATATATATATCTGAGTCACTTTGTTGTACACCTGAAGCTAACACAACATTGTAAATTAACTATACTTCAATTTTTTTTAAATGGTTTAAAAAATTTTTTTAACTCTTTTTTTAAGAGTATTTTCTGATAAATTTTGACAAATGTATGCATTCGTGTAACCAATACCAAAATCAAGATGTAGAAGATTTTCAACACTCCCCAAATTTCTCTCATGTGCCTATGCAGTCAATCTCTTCCCACTTTCAGTCCTAGAAACCACTGATCTTCCCTACAGTTTTCCCCAGTGTCATATAGATGAAATCCTCCCTGGAGGAACTAAATATGGGAAACCTGAGTCTTATTCCCCTCATCAGACCCCGTGTCTCTCTCTTTTTTTTTTTTTTTGAATTTTATTTATTTATTTTTTATACAGCAGGTTCTTATTAGTTATCTATTTTATACATATTAGTGAATATATGTCAATCCCCATCTCCCAATTCATCACACCACCACACCCCGCTTCCCCCCCTTTGGTGTCCAGACCCCCTGTCTCTCACAGTGGGATCTTGTGAGCTGCTTGGAGGTCTTTCTAGCATCTGAAACACAAAACTTTTTCATATGTATATAACCCCCTGTATCTGGCTTTGTCCACTTAGCATTGTGCTTTTCATTTATGTTTTGCATGTATCAGTAATTCATTTCTTTTTTATTGATGATTGGCATTCCATTGTATGGATATACCACAATTTGTTTATTAATTCCCCAGTTTATGGACATTGGGTTGTTTCCAGTTTGGGAGTATTATTAATAAAACTACCGTAAACACTTGCCTACAGGTCTTTGTGTGTGAATGTATGTCTGTTTTCCTTTCTTTTGGGTAGATACCTAGCAGTGAGATTACTGAGTTGTATGGTAACTTTATCAAAACTGCCAAACTGTTTTCCAAAATTGCTGTACCATTTGCACTCCTGCCAAGAATATGTGAGATTTCTAGAAGCTCCACATCCTCACCAACATCTAGTATTGTTAGTCCTTTCAAATTTAGTCATTCTAGTAGGTGTATAGTTTCCCTTGTGGCTTTAATTTGCATTTCCCTAATGACTAATGATATTGAACATCTTTTTTGTGTTATTTGCCCTTCGTACATCTTCTTCGGTCATGTGTCCAAACCTTTTGCTCATTCTTATTGTTTTTTTAAATCTTCTTATTCATTTTTTTTTTTTTTTTTTTTTTTTTTTTTTGCGGTATGTGGGCCTCTCACTGTTGTGGCCTCTCCCGTTGCGGAGCACAGGCTCCGGACACGCAGGCTCAATGGCCATGGCTCACGGGCCAAGCCGCTCCGCGGCATGTGGGATCCCCCCAGACCGGGGCACGAACCCGTGTCCCCTGCATCGGCAGGCGGACTCTCAACCACTGCGCCACCAGGGAAGCCCCTTCTTATTCATTTTTAAGAGTTCTTTATATATCTTAGGCCCAATTCTTTTAATATATATGTGCTTTGCAAATATTTTCCTCCAGTTTGTCTTGTCTTTTCATTTCCTTAACAATGTTCATGCTTTTTATTGTCCTATAAGTAAATTTTGAATTTAAGAATCAAGCAAACCCGGCAGACAACCCTGCATGCTTGATGAGGCTTTTGGGGAGGAAAAGTTGGTCTTTGAGCAAAAGAATGCAGAGAAAGGAAAAATTTGTCCTTCTTCATTGGGAGGACTGAATGGAAAAGAGAAAAGACAATTGCTCCAGGTTCAAGCAACGTCCAAAGCTTCGTTGGCTGACTCTGCTCTGCAAGCAGAGTGAAGGTGGAGCTCCCTGACGGGATCAAATAATGACATGAATAAATGTATAACTGCAGACAGGGGTAAGTGTTAAAAAGGCAAGATGCACAGTGCTCTGACAGCTGAGGACCAGCCCCCTGGCCTGGTGGGGGGTGGCTTTCCTGAGGAAATGAAGCCTGAGCTAAGCTTTGAAAGGGTGGGAAGGGAGCATTACAGGCAGAGGGAACAGTCCATGCTCTGGCAAGAGGATGCTTTCTGAAAGGCCAGGGTGGATGGTGCTGATTGAAAGGCAGACAGGGACCAGACCATGCAGGGTCTGGAGGACTTCAGGTGGTTTTTTTTGTCTTCATCCTAAGAGATTGGGATCAAAAAAGTGGGTGATGTGATCAGATGTGCATTTTGGAAAGATTAATTTGGCTGCTGAGTGGAGAATTAATTAGAGAAGAAACGGAGAGTTAATGCTCCATCAAAGTTAGTTAGTTAGTCCATCTCTCTAAAATGGCCATAATTAAAACAACAACAACAACAACAACAAAAAGCCCAGAAAGTAACATGTGATGACAATGATATGGAGAAACTGGAACCTTTGTACATTGCTGGTGGGAATGTAAAATGGTACAGCCCCTAAGGAAAACAGATTGGCAGTTACTCAGTAACTTAAACATAGAATGACCATTTGACCTGACAATTCCATTCCTAGGTATATACCCAAAAGAATTGAAAACAGGGACTCAAACAAAAACTTGAACGTGAATGTTCCTAGCAGCACTATTCACAATAGCCAAAAGGTGGAAGTAACCCAAATGTGTATCAGCTGATGAATGGATAAACAAAATGTGGTATATCCATACAATGGAATATTATTCAGCCATAAAAAGGAATGAAAAGTACTAATACATGCTGCAACATGGATGAACCTTAAAAACATCATGCTAAGTGAAAGAAGCCAGATACAAAAGGCCAGATGTATGATTCCATTTATATAAAATATCTAGAGTCAGCAAATCCATAGAGACAGAAATCAGATTAGTGGTTGCCAGGGCTAGCAGAGGGGGAAATGGGGAATGACTGATCATGGGTAGGCCTTTGGGGTGATGAAAGTGTTCTGGAACTAGATAGCGGTGATGGTTGCACAAAACTGTGACTATACTAAACGTCACTAATAGTAAATTTCATGTTATGTGTATTTTACTATAATAAAAAATTTTAGTTTGTCCTCATATCCCCTCATCTATGCAAGAAGGAAGTTGATTTCATTACATGCTTCTGGTCCTAACTTTTTAAGATGCCATAACTGCTCAGCTAGTGTACTTTGCACTCTGACCACCCACAGGATGACTTAAGTAAAACACTGACTAGGCAATAATATTAGACCATAAAATGAGGAAGTACTCTTTTCAGTGTCTTTTAGTCCTTGCCATTACGTCAAATTGAAAGTCTGACTTTGATACTAGTAAAGCCCTAACACCCCTCTAACACTTTCTCTCAACCTCTCTCTCTCTTTCTCCCTCCCCCTCTTGTTTAAGTGCAGAGAAAGCACACCTCAGGTGCAGCCCTTTAGGCAGGCAGCCTCAGAGCTCAATTTTAATCATATTGTTTTGTTTTCATTGTATTTACTTTTGCTGAAAACTTCTCTTTAGAGCAAGTGGCACTAGTATTTCAACTATGCAGATGACATAAAATTTTTCTTTTAAAATAGATTTTATTAAGTGGGGAAATTATTTTTAAATATATATTTTAAAATAATAGAGGACCACAGAAATAGCAAAAATCATGGTGTGGCTATGCTAATGACTGAAGTCTGGGAAACAGTACGCTGTTCAATTACTGCTGCTACTTCTCAGGATCTAGAGGCCATCAAACCTGTGGAAATTATGGGCTGTGGACAAAATTCTGGCTAAGACTCAGCTAGTACCAGCCCTCTCCCCCACCCTGTCACTGCGTCAGTATGATGGAGCAGGGGGAGTGAGCCAGGGAGGCCTGCGGCTTGGAAATTAAAGCTGAGGAGACAGGAACTGGCTTCTCATCCAAGGCCCTTGAAGCTGACCTTGAGGGTAACTGGGGACTCAGCTGTGACTCCCTCACAGAAATCCTCAGCAGGGGAAGGGATGGATGAATGGTGAAAAGAATCAATCAACCTGATCAGACTCACTGCTTCTCAAACCCCACCTCATCCTCCCGAAGTGAGAGGATCTGTTAGAAACTTCATGAGTTGTGCTCACCCTGCTGGCCCCAGTTACCCTCCCAAGAGGATGCTACTGGCAGAGTCCGTTCCTGGGAGAAGAGGTCATAATAGCTCTCCAAGCAGCCTCCACAAGCACTCAGACTTCTTCTCATCATTCATCCTATTCAAGGAGCCCCTCAGAGCAGGGATTACTGAGAAGCCCCCAAAGAAGTACTGTTTCTAAATCTAAGATCTAAAGGGCTGTTCATTTTAAGATATAATAAAAGCAGCTCTCTGTGCTTTAGTTCTTAGAAAAATCTTCCTAGATAAAACATTTTGAGGAGTTTCCAATGTCCTTCAAACTGATGCCTTGAGAGCCCCAGGACTTGAGCGTAGACAGCTGGGTTAAATAGCAAACCAGCTCTGTAGCTTCCTGAGGGGAGGGAGGATCTTTAAGAAATGCTAAAACATCACTGGGATAAATGAGTGGACAAGTTAATTGGTCTCATTCCTGCTCTAAAAGGCAGTTCTCGATGGGGAGTTTTTTTTAGAATCCACTCTTTCCTAACATAGACCTAACTCTGTACAGTGCACGTGTTTGGTCAGAGTCAACAAACCATTGGTAATCACGGCAAAGAGTATGTTTCTGAAAGCTCTAGTGCTGCCTGTGCCTGGGAACATTCTCATACAAATGTTTCTCCTCCCTTTAAAAACAGAGCTAAAAAAAAAGGTATTCAAATGGTGATTATGTTTTGGCTCAAAAGGTATCACAAATCAAGATATAACTTTGTACAACTCCCCAGCAGAACCCAGACAAAAGAAGAGCCTCCTTAACTGAACTCAGCTCCTAGAGTAGACTAGTCCTGTTTACAAACTTGGAAGAGATGGGTGGTAGGAAGCCAAGGGACAAGACTGGAAGGTCAGGCATGGGAGGGGTCCTTGTCGAACCCCAGGACTGTTTGTATGTCACCATCAGCACATGGCCTCACAAGCAGCCCTGTCGTGGGATTCTCCCAGACACAGGAGGGGGAGACCCGAGTTCTACGCACTGATCCAGAAAGAGTGTTAAACTTTCAGTAAGAGACTTCCATGTAGAAAAGAAGTCTCAATCTGTGGGTGTCTTCTGCCCGGAAGTCAGGCGAAAGAGGAGTGGAAGGTAGACAGTTGATGTTGCTTCTTGCTGTTCCTTTTTGCCCACACCAGAAAATAATTAATTTGTTTTCTTCCTAAGTGCCTGGTGGTAAAGAGTGATTAATTCATGTGAACCCTGCAGGTGCTGAAAATAATTGAAGTTAGCCTCACAAAATCAGGGGGCACCTCACCAGAGGTGAAATGTTGAAACTAAATAATGGACCTGTTTATGAGGACTGGATCATTTGTTAAATAATCTTAATTTTGTACCCTTTAACCTACCTCCCCAAAAGTTGTCTGATTCAGAAAAATCACAAAAGAGAGTTAACAAGAGAATAAGTCCATGGAACAATAAGAGATGCTCCCCTGGATTTTTTTCTTAGAACATTAATAGGCCCTACTGGGTGGTTAATCTATTTCTATGTGTTTTGTTTTGGGTTTTTTTTTTTGGCCGTGCCGCGTGGCTTGCGGGATCTTAGTTCCCTGACCAGGGATTGAACTCATGCCCCCTGCAGCGGTAGTGCAGAGTCCTAACCATTGGACTGCCAGGGAATTCCCTATGCATTTGTATTTGTAGAAAATCTGTTCATCCTCATCCTCACTAAACAAAATCTGAAGGGCAAAGTTTGACGATATACTTTTGGAGAGAATGTTGGCAAACATGTATAGTACTCCTGGGAATGGAAGTGAAGAAAACCTCTTAAGGAGGAAGACACTTCAGCCACCCCTGAGCTAAGGAATTGCAGATGCCGACTGCCTCCTTAGTAAGAGGGGGAAGGAAGAAATAGAGAGTTTAAGCACAATGAAATATTTTGATAAATTGTCCTGCCCATATACTTACATAATGAAGTCAGAGTATTAGTCACCCCAGGCGGCCATAACAACATACCACAGTCTGGGTGGCTTAAATAACAGAAACTTATTTTCTCACAGTTCCAGAGGCTGGAAGTCTAAGCTCAAGGTGTTGGCAATGCAGGTTTCTCCAACGCCTCTCTCCTTGGCTTACAGATGACTGCCTTCTCACCGTGTCCTGACATGGCCTTTTCTCTGGCCTACGCATCCCTGGTGTCTCTCCCTCTGCTTATAAGGTCATCAGTCTTATTGGAGCGGGACCCTACCCTTATGATCTCATTTAACCTTTATTACCTCCTTATAGGCTCTATCTCCAAATATAGTCACATTGGGAGTTAGGGTTTTAACATATGAATTAGGGGGGAAACACAATTCAGTCCATTACAGTGTATGAACATTTTCTGGAAAGATATGCAGCAAACTTGTTCATACCACTTCTGGGGAGTGGTGCTGGGATTCCAGTTTAGTCTTATTTCTTCTACTGGCATTTTTTTCCTCCTACCTGAATTTTTTTAGTGATATTATTTTAACAGATGATGATAAGAGGATATTAATTGGAAGGGGTGCCAAATTTTAGCCTGCCCAGTACACTTACCGAGGCCCAGGCAGCCCCGAGTGTAGAGAGCCATGTGCCTCGCTTCTAAGCCCCATGGTTCAGGAAGCCTACTTTGGAAGGCATTAGCATCCCAAGTTGTCCCCAATCCATCAGTGCTGGGGAAAGGGATGTCCAAGGAAGGAAAGGACCAGGTGGGGAAATAACACCGTCCTGTTGACAAGACCATAGGCCAAGAGTACCACCCGTAGGGCCCCAGCTGTGATGGTAAAGGTCCAGCAGAGTGACCACAGGAGCGGGGTTGAAGGAGTGTTTGGAGCGGGGTGGAAGGGGTATTCACAGCCCCCTACAACCACTCACTTCTCATCCCACATTCTTCCTGTGACGTCAGCATTGCTGGCAGAAATAACATCTCAAGGGCTTATGCAAGATTTCTGAGGAATAAATGAGAAGTTGCTTTCATCCCCTGAATTTATATAAACCTCCTAACTGCTTCCATGTCTGTGGTTGTTAGCCACTAATTATTAGGTGTTCTGCCTGTCAGCATTTTCATAAACTGTTCCTTTCTGTGAGACATGATAAGCATTTAATCAAGGCTGAATTAGAGGCATGTGTACCAGAGGGAGGGGAGAGGGGTGCTGGGGGTAGGTGGGGGGTAGATAGGAATTGTGAGTGTGGTTTTGAAGCTGTGAGCCAATACGGAAGAAAGAGCACTGAACTGCGAGGCACTGAAACAGTAATAGTAACAACAGTTGCCTTTAACTGTGCACTTGGAATTGGGCCAGGCACTGTGTTAAGTTCTCTGCATCCTCTGATCCTCACCAGAAAACTGAGAAGCTCAGAGACAGTCAGCCACCCAGCCAGCAAGAGCTGTGTGTCAGTGAGGGAGTTGGCTGCACATAACCGAACACAAGTAGCAGTGGCTTGAGCAAGTCAGAAGATTTTTTTTTCTGTCGTGTGAGAAGTCTGGGGGTAGGTGACCCAGGGTTAATGCGGCCGCTCCATACCATGAGGAGAGCCCCGTGTCCCTTCTAGCGTTTGCCTGTACTGTCCTTCTAATGTGGTCACAATGTCTCCCTTCCAGGCAGGAAAAGGAAAGGGACACGGGCAAAAGGCACATACAGCTGACTCTGTTCCCCTTTTATTTAAGGAGATTTCCAGAAAGTCCCATCTCTGTGTGCTTCCACTGCATCAGGTGGCCATGTTTTTTTGCAAGATGGCTATTGTGTGCCTGATATTGTGCCAGCATTTACATATATTATTGTATTTACTCTTCATAATAGCCCTGTAAGGAAGGCCTTTTCAACCCCTGGGTTCTAGTTTTATCCCTGCTATTACATAGCTAAGCAATCCTAAATAATCACTTTCTCTCTCTGGCCCCCAGTTTTCTCATCTGCTTTATGAAGGACCAGACTAGAGAAGGCGTTCTTAACTTAAGGTCTGCAGACCCTTGTCGGGACCATGGATAAAATTCAGGGAGAAGGGGTGTGAATTTGGATGGGGAAAACTATTTCATTCCTGTGTTCCCTAACCTCTAGTTGAAATTTAGCATTTCCTTCTATTATGACTGTAGGCAACGGACCACAGTAATGTTAGCAGAATCTGTGACTTTTTCACCAAAAGAAATCACAGATATTTTAGAGCATATTATAGTTGTTTCAGATATGTTATCATTTATGTTCATCACTACCTCAAAATTATGGTACTTATTAGACCTGCCATATTTAATGTGTTAATAAAGAGACATATATTTATATAGATCTACCTTACACATTTTTTCTCATATTTTAGTAACTATATTTCAAAATAATTTATTTTCTTCATAATCCTGTGTATTTTGCTTTATGCCTTTAAAAACATTTTCTAAGAAGGGGTCCATAGCCTTCAGAAGACTACCAAGGAGTCCATGGAACAAATGAGACAAAGCTTCTGAAATATGAGATCTCTTTGCCCCTCTGGCTGTAAATGAAACTATGCCACTAGCTATCATGGTCATCCTGAACAAGACCCTTCAGCTCTCCATTTCCTTAGTTTTCTCTTCTGTAAAATGAGAATAATACTTGCCTTATCTAATTCAGAACTGCTAGGAGAACCAGAGAAATCTGCACGTGAGCACACACAGATGCAGAGCTTATGCCTTTTCAATTATGCAGAGTCAGCTTCTGAAGTACTAAGTAAATGATAAGGGTTATTAAATTATCCAACCTTAAACCTATTTCCCAGAGATGCTGATGTTTTTCTATCACTTCTAGATAAGTGTCCTGAGACAGCCATATATTTTCCTAGTGCCAGAGTGGGATTGAACTAGTATAAAATTCAATAATAAAGGGGAAGTTGTACCTTAAATGCACTTGGATGGAACTACTTATGAACACAAGGAGATAAAATGAGATTTCTCCAATGGGTCATATAACTCCAGTTATCTTAAGGCTCTGAAAAACTTAAGCCAATGTACCAAGGTTAAAAGAAAAAATCATAGATCAGCCAGTCATTTCCTCTGTAATCTCTAAATACAGGGATAATTGGACAAATGACAGGAAAATTGAGAAAGTTGGTTTGTTTCATAATCTGTGCCTTTAAAATATCTGTGAATATTTATCAAATATTTATTCATCCAAGAAATCTGCTGAGATGACCATAAGTAATGTTTTAAATAGCAAAGTAAATATCTACAAATATCTTAACTTGCTAAATCATATTTTAGAAATGACCTCAAATTATGTTTGGGGTGTTACTTAGTGCTTTCACAGTCTTAAACTCAAAGACACAGGATACTGGGAGGTAGTCAGCTTGGCCAAGGAAGATGGTTCCTAAACAAGCTGGTATTTTGATTGGTTTCCCCAAGGATTTATGGAAATACTTTGGGATGTTTTTGTTGCGGAGGGTGTCTGGTTTGCACAATGGAAGCTGCCCTTTTTTTCTGGCTTCAAGAAAATGTCAGTCTGATTCTGGTGTCTGAGCCTCATAGAGAAGAACCCAGCTAAAAGTTAGGATTAGGGGAAATTTTTATGCTACTAAAAACGAAAAAGAAAAGCTTACTTTTATATATATATAAATAAAAACAGAAAATAAACCCTGGTTTTCTTATGATCCTAGTGAGAGATCATTCATTCATTCATTCATTTACTCATTCATTTGTTTACAAGTGTTCCTTGACTGCTTACATTTTGCAAGGCACTGTGCCAAGCACAACTGATGTGGCCTTTGCCCTCCTGACACTTAAGACTAATGTCGATAACATTAAAAATTTTAAGAGACAGGCTCTGTTCTAGTATTTTACTTATGTTAATTCATTTATGCTTCCCAATCACCCTAGAAGGAAAATACTGTTACCCCATGTTACATTATAGATAAGGAATGGGGAGTTTATTAAAGTTAAGGAGCTTGTCCATGTTTACAGGACTAGTCGGGGGCTGAGCTGGGATTCAGTCTCAGCCAGTCTGATGCCACAATCCGTGCTCTAAAACAGGGGTTGGCAAACTACAGTCACTGGTCAAGTCCAGCCCAATGTCTGCTTTTGTAAATAAAGTTTTATTGGAACACACATGTTCTCATTCATTTACATGGTGCCTTTGGCAGCTTTCAGGTGATAATAGCAGTCTAGCAGTTGCAGCAGAGACCACATGGCCCACAGGCCCTAAAATATTTACTACCTGTCCCTTTACAGGAAAAGTTTGCCAACTCTTGCTCTAAAACTGCTGTGCTTTCTCTGTAGCAGAAAAGACAAGAAGTAAGTAAAATAATTGAAAATAATTTTTTAACGTGCCATGATTCATGAAATGGAGCCCTGTGAAAGAGAATCACTGGAGTGGTGGGGTGTGGTTAGAGGCATTCTCTTTAAAATGTGAGCCTCCAGAGAGGGGACCTCCAAGCTGAGATCTGAAACCTGGGACAGAACTTCTTGCTGTGGAATTTGTAGGTTATTTAGCTCCCCCAATATCCACTGCCTCTGCTTTGACCTGAACGAAGGATGACAAAGAAACCAGTCTCCTTTCTGGAGTGAAAAGATTTCCTCCCCCTTTAAATGGGAGGATTCAGTGAGGGGAGTGACAGATGAAAATGTTGAGCACAGTGCTTGACAACCAGTTGGCACTCAGCAAACAATCCCTTCTTCCCTCTGACTCCCATCCTGGACACCTGCTGGACCCAAATTGGCCTGCTGCCTGAACTTGCAAAGGTTTATACATCTTGAACACAATGCTTTATGCTTTAAAATGGGCATTGACATTTAATATAGTAAAGTGAGGGTTGGAATTATGTGTCCTAACTCAGAATAAATTGTTTGGTCCAGCGGATGAGTCCCAGGGGAAAAAAATGTCCTAGCTCAGTCATTCCATTTGTGGTTGGGGCACGAATTCCCTTTCTTGATCCAAATGACCAAGGTTGAGGGCAGAGGGGGGTTGGGCAGTAGGCAAGTGGGTGCAGGGTGCTTGCCTTGGCAGTCTTCTGCATGACTCCCTCCAAGACTGTCAGACTCCATTTTATATGGTACCTTCATCCATCCATTACTAGCATTAAAGGCCTCATCTTTAACCAGGCTCTGAGCCATTAGCTTGACAATGAAAAACTGCTGAGTTTTCCTGCCAAGTATACATCCATATTATTTTTATAGATATAAATCACCTTCAAAGCCACTTCTCCTTTAACAGTTAAGGTGACTATATCTACCCACCCCTTTTGTTCTTTAGAAAAACACAGACTTTGTGGTTAGACCCAGCTTTATGTCCTTGTTCTGTTCGACTAGCTGTGTGACCTTGGGGAAAACTTTTAACCTCTCTGAGCCTCAGTCTTATCATTTGTAATAATAATACCTATCAATGTCATCCATTTATACAATATTTGAGTGTCTACTGTGCGCCAGGCATTGTGCTGGGCTGTGTGGATTTCACAGCAAAGAAGACAGACAAGAACTCAATCCTTGTGGCTCTTACAGTCTAGTAGAAGGAGTTACGATAATCAAGTAAATAAATACTCAAGATTGTTACAGATGTGATAAATGGTATGAAGGAGACGGGGTGATGTAATAGAGTGAGCTACTTAAGTGATATTTAGGCAAGACCTGCAGAATGAGAATGAGCAAGCCATGGGAAGAGCTGTTAATGGCATCGGGCAGAGGGAGTGTGGAACAGAAAGGTCTTGAGATGGGGAAAATATTGTGTTTTAGGAAGGAAGAGAGTAGTCAGCATCCAAGAGGGACAGTGGTACAAGATGAGGTCAGAGAGGCAGGTAGAGGCCAGCTTACATGGGCCTTATGGGTCATGACAAAGAATTTTAGATTTTATTCTAATCAGACTGAGAAGCCAGTGAAAATGGTTAAGACTTGACCAGGACTCGTGTGTTTAAAAGATCAGTCTGGTTACTACTGCATGGTGATGGGATCATAGGAAGAAAGGGTGAAAGTAGGGAGGCCAGGGTTGTTGTAAGGATTACCTACAATTACAAATGTAAAATAATGCGCACACCCCCGACACACCTAAGTTCTCTATGAATGTTAGTTAGCTGTTTTTCTGGAAGATCTAAGCCTCTCTTATCTGTTACTGTAGACATTAGCTTCATGTGGCTGTTGAGCATTTGAAATGTGACTAGTGCAACCATATTAATGGTTTTATTTCATATTAATTAAACTTAAATTAAAAAACTAGTATTTGACTCAGTCATTTGGGAAGTATTTTTGAAAATTTTGGATATATGAATCTATTTTTTAACTGTAAATTTTATGAAATCTGAGTACAGATTCAAGTTTTTCTTTTTAATTAATTAATTTATTTGTTTTGGCTGCGTTGGGTCTCCGTTGCTGTGCGCGGGCTTTTCTCTAGTTGCGGTGAGCGGGGGCTACTCTTCATTGCAGTGCGCGGGCTTCTCATTGCCGTGGCTTCTCCAGTTGTGGAGCACGGGCTGTAGGCGCGTGGGCTTCAGTAGTTGTGGCACGTGGGCTCAGTAGTTGTGGCTCGCAGGCTTACTTGCTATGCAGCACTTGGGATCTTCCTGGACCAGGGCTTGAAGCCGTGTCCCCTGCATTGGCAGGCAGATTTCTAACCACTGCGCCACCAAGGAAGCACCCTGCCAGAACTTTAAAAATTGCATACATTACCGAGTCCAAGCTTGTACTGCTCACCACACGACAGGCCAATAAATCGAGAGATGAGGTGTTGGGGCAAGGAATAGTGACTTTATTCAGAAAGCCAGCAGACCAAGAAGATGGTGGACTAGTGTATCCAAAAAAACATCTTACCTGAGTTAGAATTCAGGCTTCTTTCCTACTAAAAGGGGAGGGGGTGTGGCTAGTTGTTGCAAACTTCTTGATGCCAGAAATCCTTTATTCTTGCAGCTGTCCACATAGATGTGGCCACAATGTTCCTATAAACCTCCAACAAGCCAAATGGTATTCTCTGTTCTGCAACTTTTTAATGGGAAAGTGTTATACCTTTAAAGGTCAGAGCCTTGAGAACGAGCTGTCTGGTCTATTGCAGGCTATAGGCAACATTCTTTTACAAAGGTACAGGGCCAGCATGACTAAGCACAGGTGACAGAGCACGAGGGTTAGAGCTAAAGGAATAGATCTAACATGGGGTCAGGTTTGTTCTTCTCTGTTACACATACATGTCTCACATCTATCACTATTGGACATGCTGATCACAGGGAAACAGAAATCTAGAAATTTAAATGCACAGGCTGTTAACTCTTGATTATGTGTCCTATCAAGAAATCTCAATTTGAAAATTAGAACTGGGAAAAAATAAAAAGCCTTAGCATCCCTTGGAAACACTATAAGAATACAGGATCTACCTGTTAATTATATATTTTTATATACATCCCTGACTATTCCTGGATATTGGACCCTGCTTTAGCAAATTCAAGCACCCCAACTCTGGGAGAAGGAGCCCAGGACTTAGAGGATACCAGAGGGTAAAGCCTTGTCCCCAAAGCTGGGCTCAGTAGCCTTGTGGTATTAATATATTCCCATTGAGCACAAAAAGGACTGAATCAGTGTAGCATAGACTTAAATCTCTAGCTCCAGGGAGCATAGATGCACAGAGCCTCCTAAAGTTTTAGGACAGTGTGTACCTAATAAGTCACTGGGAGAGGCAGGAGTGATTTCCATCTCTGCCTGCAGATTCTCCACAAAGCCATTAAAATAAATTGCTTTAATTTAAAATACAGTTAAAGTTTGAGCCGGGGTCTGTACAAAGTGTTTTAGGTTCGTTATCCCATTTAAGCTTCATGAAACTTTCCGAGGTAGGTTTAGTGACTTGTCCAAGATCATGTCACACAGCTGCTAAGAGTCAGAGCAGGGATGCAAACCCAGGCAGTCTGACACTAGAACTTACACTCTTAACCACCATACTGGGCAACAATCCCATTGCCATGCCAGTGACCCAGGGGAGCCCCCTTGAGTATAAGACTCCTTCTCTAATATCTTCCATCACTTCTCCCCATTGCTGAGACTTGCTTACCCCCTTCCTAGTCCCTGCTCTGTTCCCAGCCCAGAGCTAGCTGGCCCAGACCAAGTGGGCAACTCCTTATGATTGAGAGACGGGCATGTGCCACTAAGAAACCACCCAGCTGCTCCCCCCAGGGAGAAAAGCAAAGAGTAAATGATGATTTTGCTACTCTCCAGATCTATGGCTGCACCCACCACAGGGTCTAGTATGCTGCCTAGCATTCATTCATATCATTCATTCATTATTCATTCATTCATGTTCAGCTTCCATTCTTTCAACAAACTTAGGTGTTCAGTCCCTTGTCTGGGGGGGGGCGGTGAATGAAAACTTCACACATATTATCACTATTAGTAATATTGTTGGTTATCATTAGTAACACAAGTAATAATTAAATTACTATTACTATTAGTCATGGGTCATACTAGTGGTAATACTATAACACCTTCGTTAATAATGATTCCAATAACAGAAAATATTTATTGGGCACTTGCCACGCTACGTGCTATTAATTTTAAAGTATTTTTTTCTATCTTAAGCCCTTTACTTTCTGTGTTTAATTCTTACAACAGTGGTATAAGGAAGTTCCAGAAGTCTCAAAATCTTCTTACGCAACCCATCAGAGCACTGAGTTACTCAGTGTTTTGGCCATAAATTCCTGAAAGAGGATCATTCACCCATGTGATAACAGGATGTTCACTGACCCCTTACAACTGTAAACAAGACAGACATGCTCTTTGCACTGGGAAAATAACAGAACTGCCCTCTAGATGAAAAACATTTCTTTTCCTTTTACAGAGGGTTTGTAAGCACAGAGACAAAATCTCCATGGTTTCCAGAATTGATTGGTGGGCTTGCATCTCTAAAAATGTTTCTTCCTTTGTGCTGTCTACCTCAGCAACATCCGACTGCTTATCATTCCCCAGAATGCTCCTAATATTTTCAAGATGTCCTTCAGCCTCTCCAGTTTTTGTCCTCTTAATGAATTATTCCTCTTTCAACAAACTAACTCAAATATCTTATTAGTGAAGATCTACCAAGCTGGTCCAACTGGATGTTTGTTCTTCTTGATGTTAAAAGAAAAGAATGGATTGCTTCTTCCTTTAGGCTCAGTAGTGCCTTTATCCCCCCTTCCCCTCCCCCACTAGCCTGTGAGTTCCTTGGGATGGGGGAGGGCAGGGACTGTTTCTTATTAGGTTTCCGGTACACAGCTATTGTCACAAGCCCTGTCACATATTATTATGGTCTCTCACATTAATTAAATATTATGTGCCGAGTCCTGTGGGTCCTTGTCTTCTAGATTATATCATTTCTTTCTGCCAAAAAACTAAAGAGGGAGGAACCATTGTTACCCATCCCAATTTTTACGTATGAGGTAAATGTATATATTAAGCTTAGAAGCAGTAAGTAATTTGTCCCAATGTCACACAGCTAGTCAAGTGGCAGAGCCAGAATTAGAATTCAAATAATCAAATAATCCATCTAAAGCATTTTTCACAGCATGTAGCACCTAATAAGCACATAATCAATGAAGGTTAGCTACTAGAATTATTGTCCAAAGTTGGACAGCTAGTAAAGAAGCTGACGTTGTAATGCATTTATTTAACTTATTTATTTACTTATTTAGTTTGCTCTAAAATTTGTAGCCTTTCTATCACACCAGAAGTTATTAACAGGACTTCTTAAAGATCATAAGACCTAACCACTTACCTTTTTATAGTTCTTGCTGTATTTAGAAAATTAAGAAATATTAAAAGGTTTCCAAAATTCGGATATATTTTTAATGTTTACATTCAGTATATTAAAGCTTTTGATTTACACAAAAATATAACTATGCATAACCTCATTTAGACATAAATTGAAGAAATAAATTTGATATCCTTCTGTAAAAAGTCCCTCCCAGCTATCTCTGCAATAGATTCTGTGAATTATAGAAAACTAATACCCTGCTGTTCTTGCTGGTAACATGTCTGGCTACCTTAAGGGATATCTCAATTCTGTATTCCTAGTGGGCAATGCTTGGGGTCTAATAAACATTCAGTAAACATTTCTTGAATGAATGTATAGGCCAACAGTTCACTTCTGGTTCCAGGACCACTTAACACTCTCGAATATTACTGAGGACCACGAGAAGCTTTTGTTTGTGTGAGTTATACCTGTCAATACTTACTAGTAGAAATGAAAACATTCTAATGTTAATTTGTCAATTAAGGTAACTATACACCCATTATATGCAACAAAAATAATCTTTTTATAGATACTATGTTTTCCAAAACAAAAAATATATATATAGTGAGAAGAGTGGCATTGTTTTACATTTTTGCAAACCTCTGCCTTAATAGAAGACATCTGGAGTCTTATCACTCCTTCTGCGTTCAGTTCATTGCACTATCACAGGACACATAACCTTTGGAAAAATCCATTGTACGTTCATGAAAGAAGGAGTATGGAAAAGGCAGATAACAACTTAGTATTATTGTCAACACTGTTTTGATCTAGCGGTAGACCCCTTGAAAGACACATTTTGAGAAACATAAGAGGGAAAACTTTATTTCTGGACAAGGTTTATGCTTCAGGTTCATGCTACTATACACAGCATAGCTGACATGAAAGAGGTCATATCGGAGATGTAAAAGGAACACCATAGAGACAGCCTTTTTCTTTTCCTTTTTTTCCTGCAGTGCGTAGTAGCGCGGACTGTTGCCGTTACCCAAGACGGTAACCGTCGCTCATATTTAAGCCCGTACAATGACGTCACACAGCGACAGCAACGCCCTGTCACCCTGAGGTTTTACTACATTTCCCAGGATGCTTCGGCAACAGTGACGCTATAGATCAGCGCCGACGGAAGAGCATCTGACTGAGCGGAAGTAGAGGATCTCAGAGGAGAAGAAGGTGAGGACGAGAGGAGCTGTGAAGCTGTGAGTAGCCCCACGGGTCTCTTTTCTTGGCGGTGAGGGATACAGCTACGGGACGAACCTTTGGGAAGGGTGGGGTGGCCCTCCTTAACTCTGAGGCCTCAAACCCCTGTGTTCTTCCACTAGACCTGGGAGCGGGGAGAAACAAAACGTTGCTGTGGAGGCAAAGTCTCCGTAATAAAATCGTGCTGTTTTAAGTTTTCTTGGGACGAGCTGGAGCGAATTCGGGTTCTTGTCGCAACACAAGGGTCGTTGGCGTGATTTTACTGCGACCAGAGGGGCGGCGGTGCTGACGATCTGACTCAGCTTCTACAGCACTGGTTCTCAATTGGCTGCACGTGAGAATCACCTGGGATGCCTTTTTAAAGATACAGGTGCCCTGGCTCCACGCCAGAGCAACAAATCAGAATCTGTGGAGTATAAGATCTGGGCAGCAGAACTTAATAAAGCGTCCCAGGTGTTAACGTTGTGCAGCCAGGGTTGAGAACCACGCTTTTCGTGGCTGATTCTGACCCCCTCGTGAATGCTGATTAGGGCCACCTGAGCCAGGGCCTCCCACTATAACCTGCGTTGGCTCTACCACACGCATGTGGGGGAAGTTGATGATTATTCTTTTGGCACGGATTGTATTTTTAGCTCCACCAGAAACTTATTTTTGAGCTTCGTGTGGTGGTGCTGGAAAGACAGGCCATAGTTCCTTATTTACGATCTGGCTGTTCGCTCTGAATAAAATTAGAGACGCTTCATTTTTCTTGGCATTGTTTTCGCTTCTGCCTATTTTTTGCTACCCCGACAAACTGGGAGCAGTGGAAAGTGGAAGACTCACATTAAAATCGGTGTCTCGTTTCTTATAAGAAGTCTGAAAAGGGTATCAGTTAAAATTACATTTGGCATTATTTATGAGCGTATGATAACCTTCATATATGAATATATAAATGAATTAATTCCAGTGAAAGGAAGTTAGGGTGTGGTTTGGGCTTTGATGCAGAAGTTTGTTTAGGTGTGATAGGTAGGATTTGATAGATAGATACCATTACCTGACATGTTTTCTCTTTCCCAGGGTTTCAGCTTCACCTCCCTCACTGATTCAGCATGGGGGAGAAGTCAGAAAACTGTGGGGTTCCAGAGGATCTGTTCAGTGGTTTGAAAGTAACAGAGCTCCAGGAAGCAGAGCGTGTTGACCCTCCAGTGTCTAATGCCAAAGATCACCATTCCCAGAGCAAGCTGCTCAGCGATGTTGAGGCCCATCCCCAGGAGGACCAAGAAGAGGAGTGCTTTCACGATGCAAGTGCCTCATTTGAGAAGGAGGAGCCAGGAGTGGACGAGGTTGAGAACAAACCTGATCGTGATGTGAATTCCTCTGAACTAGATGAAGAATACCTAATGGAACTGGAAAAAAACATGCCAGATGAAGAGAAAAAGGTAACTATTTTGTTTATTGTGCATGATCTGCCATGTAAACTGCTTTTTAAAGTGAATAAATGTGACTGATGCTCTATCATAGACTGCTTCATTTGTGGTAAAGAGTGACTTGCCCATCTATATGATTATTGTTTTAGTAGTGATGGATCTGAGATAAATCAGTGGCACGGTGGGGGAGCATTGAGTGTGTCTGCTTAGCAAAGAAATTTCCTTTTTTTCCTGTGAACTTTGAGTTCTTATGTTCATCTTGTGTATGAGTTCTTATGTTCATCTTGTGTAATTGTTTCTAACATATGTATACCTTTTAGCTTTTTTTAATGATCTATGGTTGGCTGCTGAAATTCCCGTAATGGCTATTTTTTTGGTCAGACTTTATAGAATTATAGTATGCTGCTTGTTTATGCTAATCCATTGTTAGCAAAAAGACTGCCTGAATTTCCTGGTGGTGGTGATTTGGCTACAGAGAGCAGTGACTGGGACCTGTGTCATTTACATTTCGTTCTTGAGGAACAGAATTGTGCGTGATGGTAGCTGTCATTTGTTAAGCACCAGTAATGTGCCAACCACTGAGCTTAAAATGTTACTTGTGTTTTCATTTAATCTTCTCAACATGCCTATGACATATACTGTTAACATCCCCGTAAGAGAACAGCTTAGAGTAGTATAGTAACTTGCCTGAAATCACATATCTAATAAATAGCAGAACTGATTCTCAAACCCAGATCTCCTTGATTCCAAAGCCAAAATATGTAGAATTTAATAACAAAAACAGCTGTCTTCCTACAAAGCAGATGTCCTAATAAAAGGCACACTTTCCTGCTACTTTGCCCTGGGCTAGTAACTGAGCGAGCCTTCACTTTGGGAAAGAGAGGCTTAGTGTCCTCCATATATCCTTCCTTCTGATCCCATAAGCAAGGTCTCCTGAAGAGTTACTGTAATATCTGAGTTTGCAAAGAACGTGAATGAGACCTGTGGCTTATGCCTCTGAAGAGCTCACTCACTGAACAGGTTACCATGGATTGGTGCTGGACTGAGATGGTAAATGTGCAGTGTAAGAATGGGAGTGGGGAGGTAGTGGGAGGTGAGGAAAAGCATCTTGTCTGTGTCCTTCCTTAGGCACTTTTCATGATCAAATCTGTTGGTTTTAACATGCATATGTTAGCTTTTGTGTTAGTGTGTGCTGCCAGAAGAGAAGGATAAAGGGCAAAAATGAGCCAAGTTCATGAACAACCTCACCAGAAATGGCTCAGAAAATTAAATCAAGTACCGTACAGTAA
Organism: Hyperoodon ampullatus; assembly: GCF_949752795.1. NCBI lineage: Eukaryota > Metazoa > Chordata > Mammalia > Artiodactyla > Ziphiidae > Hyperoodon > Hyperoodon ampullatus. The sequence continues at coordinate 4,799,784 of NC_136917.1, forward strand.
CATCAGGGCAATGATTTTCCAGAAAGTGAGTGTTTGGTTCAGCTTTCACATCACTGGCGCAGGCTTTTTAGAAACATTGATTAAATGTCTATGTTAAAATGTTAGCAATGCTTTTCTAATACTTTAATACGTTTTGCCCTGATACAGTGGATTGCCATCGGTTTGACAATTGAGTGGTTTGCCTCAAAATGTTACATACTCTGCTCTCCATTCCCATGATAAAAATTAAGGTATAATTTACATGTTGTGAAATTGTTTAAGCTCTGATGTGTATAGCTCAGTGAGTTGTTGTTTTTTTTTGCGGGGGGCGGGCGCTGCGTTGGGTCTTTCGTTACTGCATGCAGGCTTTCTCTAGTTTTGGTGAGTGGGAGCTACTCTTCGTTGTGGCGCGCAGGCTTCTCATTGTGGTGGCTTCTCTTGTTGCGGAGCACGGGTTCTAGGCGTGCAGGCTCAGTAGTTGTGGCACACGGACTTAGTTGCTCCGTGGTATGTAGGATCTTCCCGGACCAGGGCTCGAACCCATGTCCTCTGCATTGGCAGGTAGATTCTTAACCACTATGCCACAAGGGAAGTCCCGCTCAGTGAGTTTTGACAACTGTGTACACTTGGGTAACTCACCCTAATTGTAGTATTAGCTATTTGTATGGTGCTTTAATAAATATCTTTATGAAATTAATAATAGGAAACCAGCAAAACAGATGAAGAAATGTCTCTTTGCTGCACATAAGGTTTGGTTTTATGGGTCATTGGGAAACAGATATGTTTAAGCTTGATTCTTTTAAAGTAGACAAAGTTCAGATAATTCAACAACAAAAATAAACACAAATGGCCACAAAATGTGCAGACTTTCAGCCTCACTAATAATTTTTAAATGCAAATTAAAACATTATGTCTCATCTCTCAGATCAGAACATTGATCTGATGTTGACAAGAAGAGGAGGTAGGAATTCGTGTACTAACATTGGGAGTTTGGATTGCTACATCATTTCTATGGGGTACAGATATCAAACTTTTATATGAACATTTCTCTAGATCAGGGCTACCAGTGGAACCTTTTGCAATGATGGGAATGTTCTGTATCTACACTGTCCAATATGCTAGCCACTGGCCATTGGCTGCCACATTTTAACAGTCATCTGGCTGTTGAGCAGTTGAAATGTGGCTAGTACAGCTGATAAAATGAATTTTTAAATTTTTTATTTTAGTTAATTTAAGTGGTCACACGTGGCTAGTGAGTACCATATTAGACAGTACAGCTTTAAACCTGATTCTCTTCTAATCACTTATTTTAAGGAAGTTATTAAAAATATGTATAGGTGTATATATAAAGATACATTGCAGGATCATTCATAATTTTAGAAATTTTAGAAAACTAGAACTAATGTTGAACAGAGTGTATTACTTTAAACATTTTTGGCATATTTATGTGGTAGTGTACAATGTAGTCATTAAAGAGATAAATATTAGTATTGGCATGGAGTAATGCCTGAATGTTAAATGTATTAATAAGCAGGTATGATAATATGATTTATAATAAATATGTATTTGGTGTTTGTCCAGTTCCTGGCACAGAGTTCCTAAAACCTTTGGGATTTCCTAGGTGGAAAGAGATAAAGGTTCGTTTTGTTACTCATAACAAGCCTCTTTCAACCACACCTGAGTTAATGTTAATGCGATGACTTTTGGAAAGCCCCTAAGGAGGAGGTCTAGTTGTCAGAGTTTGGAGCTCTCAGCCTCACCCCACTCCACCCCCATCTCTGGGGAAGGGAGAGGGGCTGAAGGTTGAGTTAATCACTAATGACCAGTGATCACTAATGACCAGTGATTAATCAGTCATGCTTACTTAATGAAGCCTCCATAAAAACCCAAAAGGATCGGGTGCAGAGAGCTTCGTAGTTGGTGAACACGTATAGGTGGCGGGAGGGTGCATGTCCATAGGGCATGGAGGCTCAGTGCCCCTTCCCACATACCTTGCCTTATGCATCTCTTCCATCTGGCTGTACCTGAGTTATGTCCTTTATAGTAAAGTGGTAATCTAATAAGTAAACTGCTTTCCTGACTTCTGTGAGCCCCTCTAGCAAATTAATTGAACCTGAGGAGGTGATCGTGGAAGCCGCCAACGTATAGCCCGTGGGTCAAAAGCAGAGGTGACCGCAACAACATGGATGGACTTGGAGGGCATTATGCTAAGTGAAAGAAGTCAGACAGAGACAAATACTGTATGATATCGCTTATATGTGGCATCTAAAAAGTAAAACAAACTAGTGAATATAACAAAAAAGAAACAGACTCACAGATACAGGAAACAAATTAGTGGTTACCACCGGGGAGGGTAAGGAGGGAGGAGCAAGATAGGAGTAGTGGATTAAGAGGTACAAACTATTACATGCAAAATAAATAAGCTACGGGGATATCTTGTGCAACACAGGGAATATAGCCAAAATTTTATAATTGTAAATGGGGTATAATCTTTAAAAATTGTGGATCACTATGTTGTACACCTTTTATATAATTTATATAATATTGTACATCTACTACAGGAAAAAAAGAAAAAATATATAAACAGACCAGAAAAAGCAGAAATGACAACCTGGACTTGCAATTGGTATCTGAAGTGAGGATGGAGCCAGTCTTGTGGAACTCAGCGCTTAACCTCTGGGGTCTGACCCTATCTCTAGGTAGATAGTGTCAGAATTGAGTTAAAGTGTGGGACATTGGCTGGAGTCCACTGCAGAGCTGGAGTTGCTTGGTGTGGGAGAAACTCCTACACGTTTGGTCACAGAAGTGTTCAGAGTGAGTGTTGAGAGGAGAGGAGACACCCAGGTGTTTTCTCTTTATAGCAGGTTATGGAACAGTCAGTGATGATTCCTTTTACGTCAAAAACCTGTGTGAAAATATGTTTATACATGAAAGTTTGGCAGGATATACACCAAATTATAAAAAGTGAGTAGCTCTAAAGGGTGTGATTATTGGGAAGTTTTCATTTATATTTAATATAATTTTGTAATGTTTGCCTTTTTTATGGTAAGCATGTATTACATTTATGATCAACAATAAAAGTTATTCCAATTTGAGAATATAAATAAATAAAAATTTGATTCTTTACAACCAGGGTGGACTTTCTACTAAAGAAAAAAGCACAAAAGCTGACCTTTGAGGATTTGGGAAAGATATGCTATCATAGGATATATGTATTACTAAATGTATCAAGTATTAATAGCTAAAGTCTGTTATTCAAGCTGACTTGACTTGCCCTGTGGCTGAGAAGATGATCCAGGCTCAAGAGGGTGCCAGTTCTCAGCAGTTCAAGAGTAACAGAGGAGGAAGGCAGTTAAGATTCAGTTAAAACTGGCAAAATCTCTTAAGGAAAGCACTATGTGTGTGTTTGTTTCAGCAGCAATCTTAACTATTTGTGAAACCTTAAATGTAGCTATGACTACCCAGAAGAATAGGATTTTAGCTTACATTTGAGATGTACTAGATCTGCAAAGCAAATAAGTGATTCTTTTTTTTTTTTTTTTTAATTTATTTTTGGCTGTGTTGGGTCTTCGTTTCTGTGCGAGGGCTTTCTCTAGTTGCGGCAAGCAGGGGCCACTCTTCATCGCGGTGTGCAGGCCTCTCACTGTCGCAGCCTCTCTTGTTGAGGAGCACAGGCTCCAGACGCGCAGGCTCAGTAGTTGTGGCTCACGGGCCAAGTTGCTCCGTGGCATGTCGGATCTTCCCAAACCAGGGCTCGAACCCATGTCCCCTGCTTTGGCAGGCAGATTCTCAACCACTGCGCCACCAGGGAAGCCCCAAATAAGTGATTCTTAAAGGCTTGGCTGAGGAAGACATATCTGGTAGCAGATGAGAATTATTGCTATAATAATATTCTGATACAAAGATGCTTATAGTTTGGGGACCTACAGAATATACTGCATTGTGGTGATATTGATGTAAGAGAATCATCTTTTGTGGGCTGCTTGTCAAAATGGGGTTCTTACGCCTCACGTATAAATTCTCTGGTTGTTCTTGTGCACACACTAAAGTTTGAGGACCACTGTCATGGGGCCTTGCACATAGTCTTCCTTAATTAAATAGCTGAATAATGTTTTCTCTCTCCCATGAGGGCCAGTAATTGGTCTTACAAATTACAGAGATTTTATCATTCATTTATTCAAGAAATGTTTGCATTTCTTCCACATGCCAGGCCTTGTTTGAGGCACTTAGGAATACAGTGGTGAATAAGACACACATCTCTCATATGTATATTCTAGTTGGTATGGGTGGGGTGGGGGGAATGATAAGATGAAGTGAAGAAGGCATGGGAGTTGGAAGCATGGGCAGGACTACTTAAAATTGGTTGGTCAGGAAAGGCCTCTCTGGGGAGGTGCCATTTCAGGAAAGACTTGGAGGGGAAAAGGAGTCAGATGTGTATCTGAGAGGAAACTATTCCATAGAAGGGGAGCAGTTAGTAAAAAGGCCCTACAGGTTTGGCTGTATTCTTGGCATGCGAGGAGTGGAAGGGCCATTAGTGGGAGCATAGTGATTAAGGAAGAGAATCGGGGGATGAAGTAAGAGAGGGTCTGATGATAGAACACTTTGTGAGCCATGGTAAGGGATATGAAGTTTTTTCCAAGTGCAGTAAAAAACAGATGGGTAGTTAAGCCAGCGGAAAGATGAAAGTTATTTCCGTCTTATTAGGAGTATTCTGGTGGTTGTGCAGAGAACGCAGCAGGTGGGGGCACAGTGGAGCACGGGGACCAGCTAGGGCCTAACATGGCGGTCTGGGCGAAGATGATGGTAGCTTGAGCTGTGGATCGAGTGAAGCTAAGTGAATGATTTCAAGCTACATTTTGGAAGTGGAGTTGACGAGACATACTGGATTCAGTTGGGAGGGCTGGAGTGAGAAATAAGCTTGATTCCTTGGCTTTGGCTACTGGGTAGGTGGTGATGCCCTTTACAAATAGGGAGATGACGGAGGGACTTGGAGTTCGTCAGGGCTCTGGTGACTTAATTCTTGCTTGCAAATGAAAAAGTTTTTTTATTTGTAAGCCCAAATGCAAATTTCATCCTTTTAATGGATTTGCTCCCTGGTGCGGGCACATAGTGTTCATTTACAAATATATAGATCCAGTTAAGTAATGGATACAAAAGTCTGTTGCTTCGTGAACATGGGCTCACAACATATGGTTTCTGGGATTTTAAAACGTTTTCCTTAGGTTCTGAAACTGTAAAGGATTGTTTTTTCCTTTAAGGCTGTTTAGTCTTTAAACAGGAGCCATTATTGAAGTATTGGTTTAGTGCCAAAGTTCTATATCAGTCTTTCCCCCGTCGCTCTCATTTTTCTTAAATCCCACATTACTTAATCCTTTTGATTTCCATGTTTCTCCTGCCTCATTGCAATATTTTCATAATCTTATCAGTGTTATTGTAACAATGGACATGTTTGCAGGGAACAATTCTCTTGGTTGCTTCCAGAAAGTTTTCAGTAACTTTTCTATAGTGGCCTGCATATTCTGTTAACCTCATGAGAAAACCCTTTCTCATTTGTTGTTTCCCTTTTATTTCATTTCTAATGGGCATCCTTTTGAACTAAGGTTGCCATATTTACCAATTTCTTAGAGTTTACCAGTATTGAGTTTAATGAATGCTATTGGCAAGTGATTAAATAAAATCCTAGAATTTAAGAACTGGAAGGGACCTTAGATTTTTTTTTTATACAGCAGGTTCTTATTAGTTATCTGCTTTATACATACTAGTGTATATATGTTAATCCCAATCTCCCAATTCATCCCACCACCCCCACCCCCACCCCACAGCTTTCCCCCCTTGGTGTCCCACAGCTTTCCCCCCTTGGTGTCCATATGTTTGTTCTCTACATCTGTGTCTCTATTTCTACCTTGCAAACAGGTTCGTCTGTACCATTTTTCTAGATTCCACATATATGCGTTAATATACAATATTTGTTTTTCTCTTTCTGACTTCACTCTGTGTGACAGTCTCTAAGGAAGGGACCCTAGATTTCTGATTCTGAGTTTAAACCAGGGGAAATAAGGGTTGTTTTACCCTAAAACATTTGGAAGTTATCTGCTGATGGAAAAGTTAAAGTGGTATTCAGTGTTTCCGGTGTTTATTAAGGAAGATCTCTTTGTGTAGATCAGTGGTTCTCAAACTTAATTGTGTCTAAGAATCACAGGAAACTTACTAAACATGCAAAGCCCTCAGAAGTGTTTGATACCACTTGTGAGGTGGTATCTTGTGAGACTTGTGAGGTGGCAGCCAGGAATCTACTTTAATAAGCATCCTCAGGTTTTTTGTTTTTTTTAAATTGAAGTATAGTTGAGTTACATATTGTGTTAGTTTCAGGTATACAGCAAAATGTTTCAGTTATATTTTTTCTTGATTATATTCCATTATAGGTTATTACAAGATATTGAATATAATTTCCTGTGCTATACAGTAAATCCTTGTTGCTTATCTCCCGGATCATTTTGGTTCAGATAGAACTGTGGCCACACTTCGGGAGACAGAGGGCGAGATGAACACAGATGACTAAGCTTCCAAAACAAGAAGTATTGATTAGCCTGTATAGTGACTCCATCTAGCATCAGAAGAGCTCAATAATAGGATATTTTCTTTTACCCTGATCTGTGCCCAAGGTCTAAAAAACTTAAAGAAAGAGTTTGGGGGCAGAATTTAAGCAGTACCAAAATAAGAAAATTTATTTCTGTTAAATTGAGTTTTGGGAGATGGGATTTTCTGAGTTAAGAAACGACGAAGTATTTCCAAGATCAGTCATCTTTCCTCAGAAGGGTAATACTTAATGAGAGTCAGGTTCTAACTACAACTGAAATCTAGAGATTCTCCCTCCAAACTCCTAGTGGACTAGTAAAAATGACTTGTGGAAAGAGCAAGTGTGTCTATATCTGTAAAGCAAGTGATGTCTGATTTCAAAGAAAACAAAACTGAAGCTTTTGTTCCCTTTTTAATGATAAAGAATTCCCTTCAGAATAATTTGTAGGACTGGTGTCCCTAGCCCTTTCAGTTTGAGGTTTCCTTATCCCACCTAAATAGGACTGAAACAGAAAGTTTTGTTACATATGCTTCCACTTTCCAGCCTTTTAGCAAGTGTGTAGCTTTTTTTAATCATCCTTTTTACCCAGATGTGATTGATCTCTGCTTACTGTGCTTTAAGTTTGTGCCATTTTATTTTGTAGCAGTTACTTTACAAAGCTGCAGGGGGAAGCAGATAGCTGCTGATAGAGTTACAGTATGGAAATTAACTTGCTGATGTGAACCTCTTGTTTTTCTCCCTGTTGTCTATTAAACACATGCTCACTGTAGAATTATTTAATTAACACATTATTGACCAGGGACATATTAATACCTTTCTGTTACCTGAATGTTATTGACCGGAGACGTATCAATATGTTTTTAGAGAATGATACAGTTAATTAATATCACCATGCTAAGTTGTTAGAGCTTAAGTTGATCAAGGGTTCATTACACAACTTTTGATTGCCGTTATCATTCACATTTTGCTCCGTTAGGTTTTTGTTCCAACCTTGTGTATATTATAAATGCAAGTTTATTACCATAAGATTTTCAGAAATGACACATCGTGAAGTTTTGAATGAAGAAGAATTTTTCAGTTAATTTTATGCAGATATTTTCTCTGATTGTCCGAGCGACATATATACTAGTGTCTCAGAAGATGATAGTTCTTCAGAGTATAGTTCTGATTCAGATGATGTGAGTATTAGACCAGTAAAAAGAGAAAAAAACCTTAGTGATTGATTCTAACACGGAAAGTGAAAATGAAACTTAACGGTGCTGGAGAATGCTCCTTTGCTTCTACAGAAGAGTGGATTGAAGACAACATTTCACAAAAATTAGAAGACTTTACAGGTGTGTCAGGTGTAACTGTTGAATATAATCACCCACAAAGTGTTAGTGAAATAACAATTTTTGGTAATGACTTTTTCGAGTTGGTCGCTTCTCAAACTTGAATCACCGACAGAATGAAAAATCATATAAAAAGTATGATGAGGCTTTAAAATGGACTGATGTGACCAATAGTGACATGAAGAAGTTTATTTATTTATTTTTTATTTTTTATTTTTTGCGGTACGCAGGCCTCTCACCGCCCTGGCCTCTCCCGCTGCGGAGCACAGGCTCCGGACGCACAGGCTCAGCGGCCATGGCTCACGGGCCCAGCCGCTCCGCGGCATGTGGGATCTTCCCGGACCGGGGCACGAACCCATGTCCCCTGCATCGGCAGACGGACTCTCAAACACTGCGCCACCAGGGAAGCCCGTGAAGAAGTTTCTTGAATTAATAATTTTGATGGGACAAATAAGAAAGTCACACTGGAAAGAATATTGGTCGACTGATCCCTTACATGAAACACCTATCTTTCCAAAGGTTATGACGAGAAGAAGGTTCGAACAAATAATGATGTTTCTTCACTTTAACGATAACTCGGAAACTCCACTTCCTGCAGACAGAATTTCAAAAGTTAAACCTCTTTTGGATTATTTTCTACCAAAGTTCCAGTCAATCTGTGTACCCAAACAAGAGCTATCACTTGATGAGGCAATGAAAGTGGAGAGGATGATGCAGATTCAAAACCTATAATCCCAGAAAACTTACAATATGGAATTCTGGTCAGCATGGTTAGGGAAAGTGAAACTGGATATATATGCAACCTTTTACAACAGTGTGATTTACAACAGGGATTTACAACAGTGTGTCCACATCTGAAATATTGTTGAAAAATAAAACCAGAGTTTGTGGGGCTATAAGAGAGAATTGTGGTCTACCAAACCAATTAAAGGAGAAATCTAAAAACCTACAGAGGGGAGAAATGGCATTCTTACGGAAGGGAGAAGTGATTCTTCTATGGAAAGACAAGAGGCTAGTCTACATGGTAACAGCTATTCATGACGCCTCCCTGGCATCTACAGGAAAGGAAGACAGGAGGACTGGCCATCAGATAACTAAGCCCACTTGTATATCAGAGTATAATAGATATATGAAAGGAGTTGATCAGTCTGATCAATATCTGGCAAACTAGAGTATCTTCCAGAAAACTCGAAAATGGTATAAGAAAGTGGGTTTCTATTTGAGTAATTGCGGTTTATTCAGTGCGTTTAAGATTTATTATAGCTTTAATGCACAGAATAAAATGACTTACAAGCAATTTTTGTTAGCAGTAGCTAGGGAATGGGTAACTGACCATGCTGGTGAATGTAGTGGTAGTCCCACGCCTAGTCCTTCTTGTGGCATTTCTAAAAGAGCCCCCCGCAAAGATCCACCTTGCCGACTATCAGGTAAAATAAAAGAACATATTCTAGAGGAAATAATACCCACAGGACTAAAAAAACAAAAAAAATGCTGCCAGAAAGTGTAGAGTCTGCTCTTCCAGGGGAAAGTGCAGTGAAACCCAGTATATTTGTAATAGATGTTCTGTTCCCCTGCACAGAGGTGCCTGCTGTACTGCCTATCACACTCTAACGAAATATTAGAATGCTTTAGTGAGACATGTACAAAGTTTCAAATAAAGTGCAAAAAAAGTTTGTTGATACTTACTCAAATGTGGCTGTTCAATGTTCACTTACATAACAAATTGCTGGCCACAGGCGTTAGTTTCTGCAAAAATCCCCTGGTCAGTAACGTGTTAAGAGAAGATTTTTTTAATGTAAAAAATTTTTTGCAAGTGCAAATTTTGATCATTTAATAATGAAATAATGATAGAAGGGATGTACACTTTTAAGTTCCAAGTCAAGTGTGTTTATGTTGTGTTCACTGACCTAATGTATAGGGAATATCCCTAGCCAGCCACTTCATTGAGTGGGTCTCTGGTGGAGAGTGGTTGTTTTATGATTGATAAGGGAATGGTTGAACACCTTCTGACATTTTTGCCAGGTTACGCCAGTATTTAAAGTTGTATCAGTTGGAGTTCTCTAGGATTTTGAGTCACAGAAAGCCATTCCAACAACTGAGCTTAAAAAGGAATTCACCTGTTTTTTGCTAGTACTTATATGGGTTCACTTTTTACATTTAGGTCTGCAATCCACTTGGAGTTTATTCTTGTGTATGGTGTGACATAGCAATCTAATTTTATCTTTTTACAAATGACTACCAACTTCTCCCAGCACTGTTTTTAAAAGTCCATCTTTGCCTCAGTGATCTAGTTAAATTTTAGTATCAACTAAGACCAAGTTTGTATCCTTTCCGAAACGCTTACCTTCTTCCTGTTTGTCAGATAATCATTTAAAACCTAACTTAGTTTATAGTGGCATTATTTGTCAAAACAGAGAACCTCATTTAGACTCAGACTGGGACACCAGAGATTTGTGTGGTAATAAAATTTCAAAATAACTGGAGAATTGATTAGTATAGAAGTAAGAAGCATGCTGTTGAGATGGTTTTCTGCGATATATTTCAACTCTTTCATCTTTAAGAAAGTACTGTTCCCCATGTCATATGAATTTCTTTTTTTTTTTTCTTTAAAAATAAATTATTAGTTTTGGCTCACAAAACATAGGGAAGACTAACACAAGGGCTATGCCTGTGACCCCTTGGGCTGTACTTCCCTTCCATAAACACCTTTTAGAACCCCAGACTCATGCTGCCAAAGCATTCTCACATCCTAACAGCTGCAGAGTATAGTATCCGACCACGTGGGAAGCTTAAACAGACTCCCTGTAAGCGATGCGGGGGTCCCTTCCAATTGGGTCTTCCAGCTCACTTTTGCCGCTATTAGGACAGCACTGGTTGTACCAGCTGCCCATGTCCTAAAAGTCTCATGAATGAACAGGTCACAGGCAAATTACGCCTGCACAGCCCTTATAACTTTTTAAAAGTTTTTTAAAAGGCCTTTCTTAAACAGCAGTGGCTAAGGCCCCTTCGCTATATCCAGTCTTCTAAGCCCCAGGCTGCCTGTGGCACCTGGATGGCAGCCCCTGGGGGTCCCCCACATCCTAGGGTGGCGATGGAGGAAGGACAGGCCAGGCCAAGCATGAAGAGTAAACAGTCAATTTTATTGGGCTCAGACTAGGAATCCATGGGTCTTGAGCACCTCTGTGAATTTGTCAGTTTTCTTCTGTCTGTTCTTTTCGGCCTGCTTCCGTAGCCTCGTGAGCTGTTTCTTTTTCTGGTAATGGATCGTGGCCTTCTCCTTTCTCTTCTCCCCCAGGGCGGCTGTTACTGCCTGGTACTTCCAGCCAACCTCATGAGCCAGGCGCCCTAGGTAGGCAAACTTTTGCGTGGGCTTCAGGCGCACAACCTTGAGGCCAGCGGGAACCACCAGCCGCTTTTTCATGTCATAGGGTGGCGGGATCCCTTCAAACATCTTGAGGCGGTCCAGAGCGGCCTGGCCTCGCTTGGTCTTGTGGGGCAGCATGCCTCGCACCGTCCACCCGAAGATGCGGCTGGGGGCTCAGAAGTGGTAGGGGCCGCGGGAGGGGTTGGTGTTCATGCACTTGCGGAGGAAGGCCAGGTACTTCCACTTGTTTCTGTAGAGATTGCCAGAAATGTTGATGCCCTCACAGCGCACAACCACCACCTTTTGACCCAGAAGCACCTGCTCGGCCACGATGGTCGCCAGGCGGCCCAGGAGATGGCCTCGGCCATCGAGCAGCAGGACCTGCCGCTCCGCCGTCTTCAGCAGCCGCCTGGGAAAACATGTGAATTTCTTTTACCCGATGAAGCAAGAAAATAATTTCCTGGAAAACAGAATAAAATAAAAGATCCCGAGCATCCCTGTATTTGTAAAGGCAAAGAATAAGTTTTAAACACTTGCAGATTGAATTCATCCCTCTGCAAGGAATCCATTTTGCTAACTCAGTGGAAAATGGCCTTGGATTAACTATAGAAGAAAAACCCAAGACCCGTGGTGCAAGTCCCTGATTCAGTGAGGTAGAGGTTTATTTTTAACATAAACCTCTACCTCAGAATGACTAAACATCAGATCTCTAGGACTTGATGACATGTTCTAGAGCAGTGTCATCTTCTTTTCAAGTGCCCTAATTCTTGGTAGCAAGGGAATTTAAAGTCACTTTTTCTTTAGGACAGTGAAACATATAAGCTCTGTGCTTATTACCTTTTTGCAGCAGTTCCTGTGTCTTGCTCAGTTACTTCCTCCTGCGAACAATTCTTTATTTCCATACCTATGGAAGACAATATAGTCTTGTGGTTAAAAGCATAAAAGGTTAAACAGATCTGTCCTAGCTCCATCATTTAACTTGATGTAAAGTGGGATAATAATAGTACCTGTCTCACAAAGTTGTTGTAAGGATTAAATGACTAGCACATAAAAGCACTCAGAAAGTGTTAGTTGTAGCTAAGTCAGAATTCAATGGTGAGTGTAGACTGCAAAATGCTTAGGGGTCTGGAACCTCTAAGATCTCTTAAGAGTCATTTTTGGACACATTTCCCCCAAGGTGGCAAGCATAAATGAATATTACAAATTTTTAGAATTATGCTAACCTCAGTCAATAATCCATAAATTATCCTTCAAGTTAATTTATGAAGAACAAATTGAGTGTTTGCCTGGGGATATGAGCTTGGGGTGAGAGAGAGGGTATTACAGATTTGGAAGGGGCACATGGGAAGTTTCTGAGGTTCTGGCAATTTGTCCTCTTTGTGTATTTTGTAACTGCCATTAAGTGCATATACATTTATATCTGTTATATTTTCTTGAGTTATTGACTCGTTTATCATCATGAAATGTTCCTTTTTTGTCTCTAGCAATACCTCTCTTTTTAAAAACTGTTTTGTCTCATACTTCTATAGGCATTGCTATAGAGTAAATGTTTTAATCCTCCCAAAGTTTACATCTTAAAAACTAACTCCCAATGTGATGGTATTAAGAGATGGAGCCTTTGGGAAATTATTAGGTCATGAGGGTAGAGCACGCATAAATGGGATTAGTGCCCTAATAAGAGATCACAGAGAGCTCCCTTGACCATTCTGCCATGTGAGGCTATGGTGAGAATACCCCTATGATCCAGGAAGCAGGCCTTCACCAGACAGTGAATCTGCCAGTCCCTTGATCTTAGACTTCCAGCCTCCAGAATGTTTGTTGGTTATAAGCCACCAATCTTTGGTACTTTTGTTGATAGCAGCCCAAACTGACTAAGACAGCCACTCTTTCTTTTATGGTTAACTGTTTGCATGATATATTTTTTACATCCTTTTATTTTCACCCTATTTGTGTCTTTGAATCTAAAGTGTGTCTTATAGATAGGATATGGTTGGATCTTCTTGATTCCAGTCTGACAGTCTCTGCTGTTTGGTGAGAGTGTTTAGTCCATTCACATTGTGCTATTGACATGGTTATATTTATATCAGCCATTTTGTCTTCTGCATGTATCTTGTCTTTTTTATTCCTGTTTCTTTCACTGCCTTCTTTTGTGTTAATTTTTTTAGTGTATCATTTTAATACTTCTGATTTTTTAACCATCTGTTTCTTAGCCAAAGTTTCCTAGTGGTTGCTCTATGGTTTACATTACGCATCTTATTACAGTCTACTTTAATGCTACGTAATTCCAATAAAAAATAGAAACTTTGCTTCACTATAGCTCCATTTCCTCCCCCCTCCTTTGTGCTACCATCATCATATATCAATATATTTTGTAAACCCAACCATATAGTGTTATAATTACTATCTTATAAATCTTTCTGCCTTTTAAAGAAATTAAAAGAAGAAAGAAAATAACATATTTATAGAGCCTTTGATGTATTTACCATTTCTAATGATCTTCATTTCATGAAAATTTATCATCTCCTTTCAGTCCAAGGGACTTCTTTAGTATGTCTTGTAAGGCAGGTATGGTAGCAGCAAATTCTCTCTGTCTTTATCTGTGAATGTCTTTATTTTGCTTTTGTTTTGAGGTATGGTCTTGCTAAATATCTAATTGTTGATTGACAGTCTTTTTTCTTTTACCATTTTGAATGTGTCGTTACACTGCCTCTGGCCTTCATTGTTTTTGGTAAGAAATCAGGTATTAATAGTTTTGCCGTTTGCCTATACCTGATAAGTTGTTTTTAATTTCATTGTGTTCAGATTTTCTCTGTCTTTGAATAATTTGACTCTGGTGTCTCTAGATACGGATCTACATGCTTGGGGTTTGCTGAGCTTCTTGGATCTTTAGATAACATTTTTCATCACGTTTTTGAGATTTTCAGTCATTGTTTTTCAAATATCTGTTCTGTCTCTCTTCTTCTGGGACTCTTATCACATATATTATGAAGGGTCTCTTTGTTTTTTCCCATCTTTTTTTCTGCCTTTAGTTCTTCACATTGGATGTCTGTTGCTCTAACTTCAAGTTTACTTATTTCTCATGCCAATTCAAATCTGTTGAGCCCATCTGTGAATTTTTTATTTCAGTTATTGAACTTTTCGTCTTTGTTTTCTTGTTCTGTTTTTTAAAAATAATTTCTGTCCCTTTTTCAAGATTCTCTTTTTTAATCATTGTCATCATGCTCATTTAAGTCTTTATACACATTCCTTTTAGTTTTTCAACAAATTGTTTATAGCTGCTTTTTTTTAACATCAGCATCTTAATTTTTAAAAATTTTTATGGAGTTTAGTTGATTTACAATGTTGTGTTGGCTTCAGGTGTACAGCAAAGTGAATCGGTTATTTATATATATATATATATATTATATATATATATTATATATATATATATTATATATATATATATCTCCATTCTTTTTCAGATTCTTTTCCCATATAGGTCACCACAGAATATTGAGTAGAGTACCCTGTGCTATACAGTCAGTCCTTATTAGTTACCTATTTTATATATAGTAGTGTGTATATGTTAATCCCAAACTCCTAATTTATCCCGTCCTACCCCCTTTTTCCCTTTGGTAACCATAAGCTTGTTTTCTATGTCTATGAGTCTGTTTCTGTTTTGTAAATAAGTTCATTTGTATCATTTTTTATTAGATTTCACATATAAGTGATATCATATGATACTTGTCTTTCTCTGACTTACTTCACTTAGTATGGCTATCTGTATGTCTTCTTTGGAGAAATGTCTATTTATATATTCCACCCATTTTTTTTTTTTTTTTTTTTGCGGTACGCGGGCCTCTCACTGCTGTGGCCTCTCCCGTTGCGGAGCACAGGCTCTGGACGCACAGGCTCAGCGGCCATGGCTCACAGGCCCAGCCGCTCTGCGGCATGTGGGATCTTCCTGGAACGGGGCATGAACCCGTGTTCCCTGCATCGGCAGGCGGACTCTCAACCACTGTGCCACCAGGGAAGCCCCTCCACCCATTTTTTGATTGGGTTGTTTGGGGTTTTTTTGACAGTGAGCTGCATAAGTTGTTTGTATATTTTGGAGATAAATCCAAAATTGGTCACATTGATTGCAAATATTTTCTCCCATTCTGTGGGTTGTCTTTTCATTTTGTTTATGGTTTCCTTCTGTGCAAAAGCTTTTGAGTTTCATTAGGTCCCATTTCTTTATTTTTGTTTTTATTTTCATTCCTCTAGGAGGTGGATCAAAAAAGATCTTGCTGTGATTTGTGTCAAAGAGTGTTCTGCCTGTGTTTTCCTCTAAGAGTTTTATAGTGTCTGGCCTTATATTTAGGTCTTTAATCCATTTTGAGTTTACTTTTGTGTATGGTGTTAGGAAGTGTCCTAATTTCATTCTTTTACATGTAGCTGTCCAGCTTTCCCAGCACCACTTACTGAAGAGACTATCTTTTCTCCATTGTGTATCCTTACCTCCTTTGTCATAGATTAGGTGACCATAGGTGCATGGGTTTATCTCTGGGCTTTCTTTCGTGTTCTATTGATATATATTTCTGTTTTTGTGCCAGTACCATACTGTTTTGATGACTGTAGCTTTGTAGTATAGTCGGTGGTATCAGTTGTAACTTCTCCTTTTTCATTTCTAACTTTTTTATATATATTTAAGGTAATTATTGATATGTACATTCGTATTGCCGTTTTCTTAATTGTTTTTGATTTTTGCAGATCTTTTTGTTTTTGTAGGTCTCTTGTGATTTGATGACTATCTTTAGTGTTGTGTTTGGGTTGCTTTTTCTTTTTTGTGTGTGTATCGTAGTTTTTTGGTTTGCAGTTCCCATGAGGTTTTGATATAGCAGTCTATATACATAAAAGATTGTTTTAAGTTGTTGGGCTCTTATTTTCAAATGCAGTTCCCATTTTCTGCATTTGTACTCTCATCTTCTCATGGTTGCTGGTTTTGATATCCTATTTGTGTGTGGATGATTTCCTGCTGTTACTATATGTTTACCTTTACCAGTGAGCTTTCCCATTTGTGATTTTCTTGTTTCTAGTTATGGCCATTTTTTGTTGTTTTTTTCCCCCTACGTAGAGAAGTTTCTTTAGCATTTGCTGTAAAGCCGGATTGGTGGTGCTAAATTCTCTTAGCTTCTGCTTGTCTCTAAAGATTTTGATATCTCTGTCAAATCCGAATGAGAACCTTGCTGGGTATTCTTTTTATTATTACTTTTAAATTTATATTTATTTACTTTTGGCTGCATCAGGTCTTAGCTGTGGCACACGGGATCTTTCGTTGTGGCACACGGGCTTCTCTCTAGTTGTTCGTGGGCTCCAGAGCACGTGGGCTCTGTAGTTGTGGCACATGGGCTCTCTAGTTGTGGCATGCTGGCATGTGGGCTCTTAGTTCCCCAACCAGGGATTGAACCAGCGTCCCCTGCATTGCAAGACAGGTTCTTAACCACTGCACCACCAGGGAAGTCCCTGGGTAGAGTATTCTTTTTATACACATCAGTGTATACATGTCAGTCCCAATTGCCCAATCATCACACCACCATCCCCACCCACCTGTGGCTTTCCCCCCTTGGTGTCCTTACATTTGTTCTCTACATCTGCATCTCAACTTCTGCCCTGCAAACTGGTTCATCTGTACCATTTTTCTAGGTTCCACATACATGCATTAATATACGATATTTGTTTTTCTCTTTCTGACTTACTTCACTCTGTATGACACTCTCTAGATCCATCTATGTCTCTACAAATGACCCAATTTCTCTCCTTTTTATGGCTGAGTAATATTCCAGTGTATACAATGAGGTGATACCTCATTGTAGTATTGATTTGCATTTCTCTAATAATCAGTGATGTTGAGCAGCTTTTCATGTGCTTCTTGCCATCTGTATGTCTTCTTTGGAGAAATGTCTATTTAGGTCTTCTGCCAACTTTTGGATTGGGTTGTTTGTTTTTTTAATATTGAGCTACATGAGCTGTTTATATATTTTGGAGATTAATCTTTTGTCCGTTGATTCGTTTGTAAATATTTTCTCCCATTCTGAGGTTTGTCTTTTGGTCTTGTTTATGGTTTCCTTTGCTGTGCAAAAGCTTTTAAGTTTCATTAGGCCTCCTTTGTTTATTTTTGTTTCCATTACTCTAGGAAGTGGATCAAAAAAGATCTTGCTGTGATTTATGTCAAAGAGTGTTCTTCCTATGTTTTCCTCTAAGAGTTTTATACTCTCCGGTCTTACATTTAGGTCTCTAATCCATTTTGAGTTGATTTTTGTGTATGGTGTTAGGGAGTATTCTAATTTCATTCTTTTACATGTAGCTGTCCAGTTTTCCCAGCACCACTTTTTGAAGAGACTGTCTTTTCTCCATTGTATATCCTTGCTTCCTTTGTCATAGATTAGTTGACCATAGGTGCGTGGGTTTATCTCTGGGCTTTCTATCTTGTTCCATTGATCTATGTTTCTTTTTCTGTGCCAGTACTATACTGTCTTGATTACTGTAGCTTTGTAGTATAGTCTGAAGTCAGGGAGTCTGATTCCTCCAGTTGCGTTTTTTTCCCTCAAGACTGCTTTGGCTATTCGGGGTCTTTTGTGTCTCCATACAAATTTTAAGATTTTTTGTTCTAGTTCTGTAAAAAAATGCCATTGGTAATTTGATGGGGATTGCATTTAATCTGTAGATTGCTTTGGGTAATACAGTCATTTTCAAAATATTGATTCTTCCAATCCAAGAACATGGTATATCTCTCCATCTGTTGGTATCATCTTTAATTTCTTTCATCAGTGTCTTAAAGTTTTCTGCATACAGGTCTTTTGTCTCCCTAGGTAGGTTTATTCCTAGGTATTTTATTCTTTTTGTTGCAATGGTAAATGGGAGTGTTTCCTTCATTTCTTTTTCAGATTTTTCATCATTAGTGTATAGGAAGCAAGAGATTTCTGTGCATTAATTTTGTATCCTGCAACTTTACCAAATTCACTGATTAGCTCTAGTACTTTTCTGGTGGCATCCTTAGGATTCTCTACGTATAGTATCATGTCATCTGCAAACAGTGACAGTTTTACTTCTTCTTTTCCAATTTGTATTCCTTTTATTTCTTTTTCTTCTCTGCTTGCCGTGGCTAGGACTTCCAAAAGTATGTTGAATAATAGTGGTGAGAGTGGACATCCTTGTCTTGTTCCTGATGTTAGATGAAATGCTTTCAGTTTTTCACCATTGAGAATGATGTTTGCTGTGGGTTTGTCAAATATGGCCTTTATTATGTTGAGGTAGGTTCCCTCTATGCCCACTTTCTGGAGAGTTTTTATCATAAATGGGTGCTGAATTTTGTCAAAAGCCTTTTCTGCATCTGTTGAGATGGTCATACGGTTTTTATTCTTCAGTTGGTTAATATGGTGTATCACATTGATTGATTTGTGTATATTGAAGAATTCTTGGATCCCTGGGGTAAATCCCACGTGATCATAGCGTATGATCCTTTTAATGTGTTGTTGGATTCGGTTTGCTAGTATTTTGTTGAGGATTTTTGCATCTATATTCATCAGTGATATTGGTCTGTAATTTTCTTTTTTTGTAGTATCTTTGTCTGGTTTTGGTATCAGGGCGATGGTGGCCTCATAGAATGAGTTTTGGAGTGTTCCTTCCTCTGCAATTTTTTGGAAGAGTTTGAGAAGGATGGATGTTAGCTCTTCTCTAAATGTTTGATAGAATTCACCTGTGAAGCCATCTGGTCCTGGACTTTTGTTTGTTGCAAGATTTTTAATCACAGTTTCCATTTCATTATTTGTGATTGGTCTGTTCATATTTTCTATTTCTTCCTGGCTCAGTCTTGGAAGGTGATACCTTTCTACGAATTTGTCCATTTCATCCAGGTTGTCCATTTTATTGGCATAGAGTGCTTGTAGTAATCTCTTAGGATGCTTTGTATTTCTGCGGTGTCTGTTGTAACTTCTCCTTTTTCATCTGGTTTTATTGATTGGAGTCCTCTCCCTCTTTTTCTTGATGAGTCTGGCTAATGGTTTATCAATTTTGTTTATCTTCTCAAAGAACCAGCTTTTAGTTTTATTGATCTTTGCTATTGTTTTCTTTGTTTCTATTTCACTTATTTCTGCTCTGATGTTTATGATTTCTTTCCTTCTGCTAACTTTGGGTTTTGTTTATTCTTCTTTCTCTAGGTGTAAGGTTAGGTTGTTTATTTGAGATTTTTCTTGTTTCTTGAGGTAAGCTTTTATTGCTATAAACTTCCCTCTTCAAACTGCTTTTGCTGCATCCCATAGGTTTGGATCGTCGTGTTTTCATTGCCATTTGTCTCTAGGTATTTTTTGATTTCCTCTTTGATTTCTTCAGTGATCTCTTGGTTATTTAGTAACGTATTGTTTAGTCTCCATGTGTTTGTGTTTTTTACGTTTTTTTCCCTGTAATTCATTTCTAATCTCATAGCGTTGTGGTCAGAAAAGAAGCTTGATATGATTTCAATTTTCTTAAATTTACTGAGGCATGATTTGTGACCCAAGATATGGTCTATCCTGGAGAATGTTCCATGCACACTTGAGAAGGAAGTGTAATCTGCTGTTTTTGGATGGAATGTCCTATAAATATCAATTAACTCTATCTGGTCTATTGTGTCATTTAAAGCTTGTGTTTCCTTATTTATTTTCATTTTGGATGATCTGTCCATTGGTGTAAGTGAGGTGTTAAAGTGTTGATTGCCTCTTTTACAGCTGTTAGCAGTTGCCTTATGTAATGAGGTGCTCCTATGTTGGATGCATATATAATTGTTATATCTTCTTCTTGGATTGATCCCTTGATCACTGTATAGTGTCCTACCTTGTCTCTTGTAACATTCTTTATTTTAAAGTCTATTTTTTCTGATATGAGTATTGCTACTCCAGCTTTCTTTTGATTTCCATTTGCATGGAATATCTTTTTCCATCTCCTCACTTTCAGTCTGTATGTGTCCCTAAGTCTGAAGTGGGTCTCTTGTAGACAGCATATATATGGGTCTTGTTTTTGTATCCATTCAGCAAGCCTTTGTCTTTTGGTTGGAGCATTTAATCCATTCACGTTTAAGGTAATTATCGATATGTATGTTCCTATTACCATTTCCTTAATTTGGGGGGGTTGTTTTTGTAGGTCCTTTTCTTCTCTTGTGTTTCTCACTTAGAGAAGTTCCTTTAGCATTTGTTGTAGAGCTGGTTTGGTGCTGCTGAATTCCCTTAGCTTTTGCTTGTCTGTAAAGCTTCTGATTTCTCCATCGATTCTGAATGAGATCCTTGCTGGGTAGAGTAATCTTGGTTGTAGGTTTTTCCCTTTCATCACTTTAAGTATATCATGCCACTCCCTTCTGGCTTGTGGAGTTTCCGCTGAGAAATCAGCTGTTAACCTTATGGGAGTTCCATTGTATGTTATTTGTCGTTTTTCCCTTGCTGCTTTCAATAATTTTTCTTTGTCTTTATTTTTTGCCAATTTGACAGCTGTGTTTTCTGGTGTGTTTCTCCTTGGGTTTATCCTGTATGGGACTCTTTGTGCTTCCTGGACTTGGGTGGCTATTTCCTTTCTCATGTTCGGGAAGTTTTCTACTATAACCTCTTCAAATATTTTCTCTGGTCCTTTCTCTCTGTCTTCTCCTTCTGGTCCTTCTCCCCTATAATGTGAATGTTGTTTTATTTACTGTTGTCCCAGAGGTCTCTTAGGCTGTCTTCATTTCTTTTCATTCTTTTTTCTTTATTCTGTTCCGCAGCATTGAATTCTACCATTCTGTCTTCCAGGTCACTTATCTGTTCTTCTGCCTTAGTTTTCTGCTATTGATTCCTTCTAGTGTAGTTTTCATTTCAGTTATTGTATTGTTCATCTCTGTTTGTTTGCTCTTCGGTTCTTCTAGTTCCTTGTTCAACATTTCTTGTAGATTCTTGGTCTGTGCCTCCGTTTTTTTTCCGAGATTTCGGATCATCTTTTTTTTTTTTTTTTTTTTTTTTTTTTGTGGTATGCGGGCCTCTCACTGTTGTGGCCTCTCCCGTTGCGGAGCACAGGCTCCGGATGCGCAGGCTCAGCAGCCATGGCTCACGGGCCCAGCCGCTCCGCGGCATATGGGATCCTCCCAGACCGGGGCACGAACCCGTATCCCCTGCATCGGCAGGCGGACTCTCAACCACTGCGCCACCAGGGAGGCCCTCGGATCATCTTTACTATCATTACTCTGATTTCCTTTTCAGGTAGATTGCCTGTCTCCTCTTCATTTAGTTGTTCTTGTGGGTTTTTATCTTGTTCCTTTGCCTGAAACATATTCGTCTGTCATGTCATTTTGTCTGACCTTCTGTGTTTGTGGTCTTGTTTCCACAGGGTGCAGGATAGTAGTTCCTCTTGCTTCTGGTGACTGCGCCCTGGTGGGTGAAGCTGGATCTTGTCCCTCTGTTGGTCAGGGCCGTGTGAAGGGGTGTGTTTTGAGGTGGCTTCGAGCAGCCTGTCTGCTGATGGGTGGGACTGTGTTCCTATCCTGCTGGTTGTTTGGTCTGAGGCATCCCAGCACTGGAACCTGCAGGCTATTGGGTAGGGCTGCCAATCAATATTCCTTGCTTTGTGCTGGGTCCCAGCACATGTGAGACCTTGTGTGCACCCTCCAAGAGCTCCTGGCCCTGTGGAGCTCCTGCGCTCAAGCCCCACTGGCGTTCAATGCCAAATGCCCTGGGGTTCTTCCTCCTGGTGCCAGACCCTCAGACTGTCTTAGAGGGCTATTTTTATGTAGGAGCATCCCTGTGTAGCCTGTGTGGGTTTAATATTTTTAGGTGCAAGGGCTTTTTTTTGTATGAATGTCTGCCACCTCTTTCCTCAGTGTATGCTGGCTGTTATCCCCTTGATAGGAGGTGTGACTGATGTTGTGGTGACCAGAGCCTGCACTGGATATTGAGCAGGGCCTCCCCTTGGCTCTGTGGTTGTCACTGCCCTGTCAGGGGCAGGGTCTGCTAGCCAGTTGTTGGAGTAGAAGCCCCCAGATCCATTTCTGAGGTGTGTTTCTGATCTGTGGTGCAAGATAGGCAGGATTGGAGCACTCCCACTGGGAGAGAAGCCACTGAGTATTCCTCCTCTGGAGCTGTTCACCCGTGAGTGTGCTCTGCTGCGTCACCCTTCACCAGTTGTGCGCACTCACAAAATTACACTGTTGTTGGCACTGCTCTTGGCCCCGCCTTAACTGTGGGTATGCTGGCAATTGGCTCTGGTGTCTGTGAGGCATTGTTTTCACCAGGACACCCGCAGAGATCCCCTGAAGTCAGGTCATAGGACTGCAGTAATCGTGCACCTGGACCCACTGTGGGAGCTATGGACGCAGCTCAGACTCTGGCCTGGCCCGACCCCTTGTGTGTATGTGCCCACAAAGCCCACGGCTGCTAAAGCTAGACCTGGCTCAGCTGCAGGAGCCCTCGTCTGTTTGGATGTTCTGCAGGCACTGAATTTACAAAGCTGGCGGCGGGGGTGTAAATCCGTGGTTCACACAGCCGTGAGGAGAGATTTCAGCTCTTCTTTCTTAGTTGCAAGGCCTCTGGGGCTCAGCTGTGGTTTCAGCCCCACCTCTGCGTTTGGGCTACCCACCCACCTGCGTCTGCTCCTGAGGCTGCCCCGGGGCACATGAGCCTGCCCAGGAGGGACGGGGCCAAGGTGGCAACCAGGGCAGCAAGTCCACCCAAGTGGGAGCCCCTCCTAGTGCCTGTGGAGGCAGGGGCCAGTGCATGGGGAAAGGCTGCAGTGGCAGCCCCACCCTTCATGCACCACTCAGCCATGGAGCTGCATATCTGTGGCGGCCCAGGTTTCTTCCACGAACATTCTGGGTTGCGGAGCTCCTCACTCCCATCCCTCAGGCTGTCTCTTCGCAGCCAACAGCAGTCTTCTCCCTGGGTCTGCTCTGCAGACCCCAGGTTCCAGCCCCCAGCTCCCATCTGCATCAGCAGACACACGTCTCAGGCTGGGGAGCTCAGGGTTGTGGCAGGCGCCGTCTGTGTGGGTCTCACTCTGTCCTGCCTGCCACAGACGGGGTGCTGGGCTCTACCTCTGAGCCCCCAAAGCTCCCCTTCTGTCCCAGCTGACCTCCCGACTGGGGAGGGGGCTTCCCCGCATGATCTGTATATACTCGTGTTCCTGTTGACTGCTTTTTTCCCCCTGATTGTGGGTCAAACTTTCTGGTCTCTTTGCATGTCTTACAATTTTTTTGTTGTTGTTGAATCTGGGCATTTTAAGTAATATTGTAGCAACTCTAAAGTCTGATCTTCCCCCACCCCCCAATTATTTTTGTTGTTGCTATTTTGCCTGTCTGCTTATTTGTTTAGTAATTTACCTGGGCCTAGCTGTGTGATTCATTTCCTCTGGGATGTGTGGCCACTGATGATGGCTCTGCTCAGTTGGTTTTTGGTTTTGTTCCTGTTTTTATTTTTAAGTCTGGCTTTCTTGAGGTTGCTTCTGTTTCCACACAGTTTAGTGGCCATGCAGTACTGGTCAGAGATGATGTTCAAACACATCAAATCGATACGGCTTCCACCTGCAGTCATTGGATCTATGTGTGGATTTAGAAGTGTGTTCCAAGTTCAGATAGTTTTCAGGTCTGCCCCATTGGACCCTCTTGCATTTCCTCAAAACATGTGCACAGGCTTCTAATAGAACAAGGATGTGTGAATAGTTTCAGCCCTCTCAAGTGTGCACACCAACTCCAGTCAGCCAGGATATTTGAAGAGCTTGTCAAGTGCCTCTATGACTGTCTCTTTGTATCCTCCTGTTACATTTGTCTGACCCATGGGTCCCTTGTTTGCCCAACCAGGACCGCTACCACAGATTAGTAGAACCCCTGGGCTTCCCTGTTTGCTTGCCACTCAGATTGCAACACCACTGGGCATGGATTATTTCACCTTCTTTGAATCAAGTCAGTCCTCCAGCAGTGAAACTGCTGGTTATTCACAACCTACCTTGCGGTGTTAGAATTACCACATTGAATGATGGGAGAAAAAGGGGAGCAGTCTCTAGCAAGTATGCCACAGGTTTTCATGGTTATTTCCTAAATGAGTTTTTCCTGAAATAAGTGTTATTCACTTTGTTGTTAATCCTGTAATCAATTTCCAGGACACTGAAGTGTTTTTTTTATCTTTCTGTCCAGTTTTGTAGTTGCTTTTGGGTTAGAGGGTTTGGAAACCTCCTCATTTAGACACATCAGAAGTCCCACCTAGGGACTTCCCTGGTGGCACAGTGATTAAGAATCTGCCTGCCAATGCAGGGGACACGGGTTCGATCCCTGGTCCGGGAAGATCCAGAGCAACTAAGCCCATGCACCACAACTACTGAAGCCTGTGTGCCTAGAGCCCGTGCTCCGCAACAGGAGAAGCCACTGCAGTGAGGAGCCTGTGCACCGCAACAAAGAGTAGCCCCGGCTCGCCACAACTAGAGAAAAGCCACACACAGCTACGAAGACCCAACACAAGCAAAAAATTTTTTTAATTAAAAAAAAAAAAGCTTGTCTTTAAAAAAATAAAAGTCCCACCTAGTATTGAGTTTTAAACTGTTTAAACATTTTACACATTCAAATGTTAAAATTAAATCAGAAAGTATAAGGAAAATTAAGCATAAATGTATTACAAGCAGGAACAAATTAATGTAACTATATCAAATTGATTACATGTTAACATAACTATATCGAATTGATTACATAGAGAAGATAATTCCAATAACTTTGGACATAATATTCTGGCTATATACCCTTAGTAGAATGTATCCTAAAGTCGGAAAGAACTGCAATGAAATCTTGAACTTTACATAGTAGGTTATAGGTAGTGATAGTCATATAGTAATTTTGAACCTTTTTGTTTATTGTAGGATAGAGCAAATGAGTAAATATATTGCTGTTACTGGGAACTAGAGTTTTCACTGTGGGAGTTGGTGTGGTATTCACTTACTTGAATACATACATAGAAGATTTCACTTGTATGTATTCTCTGACTCCTGGGATTTTTATTTTATTTAAGATGTATTTTCATGGGTATCTTCATTGAGAGGGCCTAAAAGCAGTGACTCCCTAGTAACATCTAGATCTTGGTTTCTAAATGCCATTCCCCACTAAAAGAATCCAGGACTCCTTGGAGAAATGGCTGATTCCAGGTATGGGGAAGGCAGGGTACAAAATATTGCACCTGGGATATAATGTACACCTGCAGCAAAGTTCACCCTTGGGGGATAGATCCAAGCAAAGGTTTACGCAGATCCTAGAAGTGGGCTAAGAAGACTTAGGTAAGAAGTCTGGAGCATGGTCTAAAGGGGCCCCACAGGAGGAAAGGTGCCCTCTTGCCCAGGCCTAAGGAATGTACAGTGTTCTTCAACCCATGAAACCATCTGAGCATTTTATAACATTCCAGACGTTTGCAGTGCTTTTTTAAATTCTCTTATTTATTTACTTATTTATTTATTTGGCTGCATTGGGTCCTTGTTGCTGCATGCCAGCTTTCTCTAGTTGCGGCGAGCGGGGGCTACTCTTTGTTGTGGTGCACGGGCTTCTCATTGCAGTGGCTTCTCTTGTTGAGCACGGGTTCTAGGTGCACAGGCTTCCATAGTTGTGGCTCGTGGACTCTAGCACAGGCTCAGTAGTTGTGGCACACAAGATTACTTGCTCCGCGGCATGTGGGATCTTCCCGGACCAGGCTCCAACCCATGTCCCCTGCATTGGCAGGCGGATTCTTAACCACTGTGCCACCAGGGAAGTCCTGTTACAATTTTAAAAAATAACCTGTGAGGTAGAATTGAGTTGCCCAATTAGAGGCATTATGTACAGTCTACATTCAAAGGAAGACCATGTGGGGAAGGAAGTGAAAGGTAGTCCTGGGGAGGAGATATGGTTGTGCTAGACTTTGAAAACAGGAAAATATGGTTTGGGCAGCTGGAAGGGAAATCTAGAAGAAAAACAGTGGCATTCCAAGGTGGGTAGGTAAGCAGAAGAATGGAGTGAAGAATAAGAGAGCCAGCTGTCTAGAAGAGAGGACTTGTGTAGTAATGGGAGATTAGGTTGAGTAGGTTGGAGTAGAAGTTTGTTGCAAAGAATAAAAGATTTCTGAATCTTCATTTTTTTAACCTGTAAAGTAGGTAGATACCTCCATGCCCATCTCTCAGAATTGTCTTGGGAGGCAGGTGAGCTGAGCCAATGTACATGACAGCAGGTGTTAAGCAATGAAGTGCTGTACTGGTATAAGCTCTAGTGCCAGGCTGAAAAGTTTGCAGTTGTGGTAGTAACTGTTGAAATAAACTCCATTCGTCAAGGGCGTTGTCTTTTTTAGGTTTTCCTTGGCAGTTCCTGTGATGATTTCCAGTGCAAGGTAAAGTCACTGTTTCTCCCTGAGTTTTTAGTGATGGGGAGGACTACTGAGTTAAGAGCCCTGTAAGAATTGTCCCCATTCTTATGGAAATACAATTCTAGAACAGATGTTGTTACCCTGTGGGGTCTCTGCAATGTGTTAAAAGGCACTGTGGAGGCATGTGAGAGGGCTCCTGACCACGTTAGACGAGAACCTGGAAGATTTGCACCCAGTAATGCAGCAGGATACCAGTACTACCAGTTCACTGATGTGTGAATACTGCTGGCACTTAGCATGCTAAGTAAGACTTATACACGATGAAATCTGTCCTTGGATTCCATAACATTACACAGTGTGCGTGCCATCCTTTGGAAAAAAGAGTATGTTCCGACAGCAGAATAAATCCTAGTCTTTGTACTGGGATCAAGTTAGTCTCCTGGCACAGCTGGGAGATAGTGCAGCTTTCTCTTCAAAGTGCTATTTTTAGCTGTTGCCAAGGAGATATTCAGCATGATATTGATACTTGAATTACTCCTCAGTTTACACAATCTGTGGAAGCAGCAGCTCTTTTTCCAGGGTTTACTGGATCACTGAGTTGTGATTTATCAGACCACAAAATAAAATTCCTTCCTTAGAATAATTGGCCTCTGAAGTACGTTCTGGAGCTCACCTCTTGGCCAGTTCAACTTTCAGGCCTAGTTATAAAGACACCATGAGCTTTTCTCAGGCTGCCTGCTCAGGCTGGCCCTTATCAGTAATTCCTTCTGGGTGTACCTTGGATCTAGGCTTTTCTCATTGAAATGTTAATGTTCTAAATTTACCAAATAATGATTAAACTCTTAAAACACACACTCACACACACACACACAAATGCACGCATGCAGGCACACTCGCACGCAGGCACGCACGCATGCACACTCGCACGCAGGCACGCACGCATGCACGCACGCGCTCACGTGAGCTTCACAAGAGCCTGATCTGGCAGTCTGAAAGACTCATCTGTGTTCATAGAACATTCCTGATAAGTTGACACTGGAGAACAGATTATAGACCAGAAAGTAGCTCGAAATTAGAGTTAAAATAGATTGAAATTGTTAATGTATGGACATTAAACTCTAATAACTTGATGAGTTGCCCTTCTCTAAAGAATTTTTTTGATATAACTTTTAAAAAAATATATTCCAGACCTTTAAGACCTGTGATGCATTTATCCATGTGATCTTATAATTTCTTCTTTTAACTTATTAACATGTCACCTTGCATTAATATATTTTCTAATGTGAAAACAACTTTTCATTTCATTGTTACAACTTTATTAGCCAGTGATACATGGGTGTGTGTGTGGTTTTGAGTGAATTTAAAATTGATCGAATGAATTCCCTAATATTTGTAGGGTTTTGATTTTACCCTAATTGAAGTTGTTTTAGAATTAAAAAAATTTTTTTCGTTTTTCTTAAACCCCTTCACCCATTCTCCCACACCCACCCCACCCCCCCGGCCCCAACCTATGAGCCTGGTGTTTTTTGTTTTGTTTTGTTTAGATTCCACATATAAGAGAGATCATATGGTGCTTGTTTTTCTCTGACTGATTTATTTCATTTAGCATAATGCCCTCTAGGTTCATCCATGTTGTCGCAAATGGGAAGAGTTCATTCTCTTTTATGGCTAAATAATATTCCGTTGTATGTATGTGTGTGTGTGTGTAACACCACAGTTTCTTTATCCATTCATCCATTGACGGCCACTTAGGTTGTTTCCATATTTTGGTTATTGTAAACAACACTGCAGTGAACATGGGGGTGCAGATATCTTTTTGAGTTAGTATTTTCATTTTCTTCAAATAAATACCCAGAAGTGGAATTGCTGGATCATATGGTAGTTCTATTTTTAAGTTTTTAAGGAACGTCCATACTGTTTTCCATAGTGGCTGTACCAATTTACATTCCCACCAGCAGTGCACAAGGGATTTCTTTTCTCCACAGTCTTGCCAACGCTTGTTATTTCTTGTCTTTTTGATAATAGCCATTCTTTTTTTTTTTTTTTTTTTTTGCGGTACGCGGGCCTCTTACTGTTGTGGCCTCTCCCGTTGCGGAGCACAGGCTCCGGACGCACAGGCTCAGCGGCCATGGCTCACGGGCCCAGCCGCTCCGTGGCATGTGGGATCTTCCTGGACCGGGGCACGAACCCGTGTCCCCTGCATTGGCAGGCAGACTCTCAACCACTGCGCCACCAGAGAAGCCGGATAATAGCCATTCTAACAGGTGTGAAGTGATATCTCATTGTAGTTTTGATTTGCATTTCCTTGCTGATTAATGATGTTGAACGTCTTTTCATGTACCTGTTTGCCATGTATGTCTTCTTTGGAAAAATGTCCGTTCAGGTCTTCACCCACTTTTTAATAAGATTGTTTGAGGTTTTTTTGCTGTTAAGTTGTATGAGTTCTTTATGTATTTTAGATATTAATGCCTTATCAGGTATATGATTTGTAAATATTTTCTTCCATTCATTTTGTTGATGGTTTCCTTTGCTGTCCAGAAGCTGTTTAGTTTGATGCAGTCCCACTTGTTTCTTTTTGCTTTTGTTGCCTTTGCTTTTGGTGTCAGATTCAGAAAATCATTACCAAGACCTATGTCAAGGAGCTTACTGCCTTAGTTTTCTTCTAAGAGTATTATGGTTTCAGGTCTTACGTTCAAGTCTTTAATCCATTTTGAATTAATTTTTGTGTCTAGTATAACATAATGGTTCATTTTCATTCTTTTGCATGTGGTTGTCCAGTTTTCCCAGCACCACTTATCGAAGAGACTGTCCTTTCCTCATTGTATATTCTTGGCTCCTTTATCGTAAATTAATTGACCATGTGTGTGGGTTTATTTCTGGGCTCTCTGTTCTGTTTCATTGATCAATGTGTCTGTTTTTATGCCAATACCATACCATTCTAATTACTATAGTTTTGTAATATAGGTTGAAATCAGGGAGCATGATGCCTGCAGCTTTGTTTTTCTTTCTCAAGATTGCTTTATCTATTTGGGGTTGAAATAACTTTTAACTGGATTTGTTATGGGGTTTTCTTGGCCTCCAGCATCAAACCCCCTTTCTCATGTGAAGGAAATTCCCCTGTGCTGTAACCATGTTGAGTGCCAGTCAATCCCCCGATTCCCTCACTCTGTTTTCTGGCAGCCAAGGCATGTGACCTACGCTTGGCTCATTGGATGCTTCTGACCAAAACTTTAAATCTGGATCAGGACAAGGAAAGGGGAATGGTTAGGATTTATTGGCTGCTATTACAGTCCTATCTTGGCCAGATTCTTCCACTAAAAGACACTTAATGTTTTCTTGCTTTTTGACTTAACAGAGCTGCCTTGAGTCCTGCCTGTTTTCTAAGCCTATATTTTAGGCCTCCCTTTGATTGTGTGAGCCCCACAGTAGCTTTCCAGTAAATATTCCCTTAAATTTTTTTTTTTTTTTTGCCTAAGATAGTCCTTTTACTAGCATCCAAAAATCCTAACCAGTACAATAGAGGATATTATAATTCAAGCACCTCCTTCCTGGGTAGTACTAGGTAAATGTGGCCCCATTTTTGTGTTTTGATTGCCATCACCACTACCCATTTTATTTTTTCCTGTATTCCCTTAGAGTAGTCCTTCTTCAGATGTGCTATATCTTAAAATGAATTATTATTGTGTCTGCTGAACATTAATAGATGTCATAAAAATTAAATTCAGTTTATACCTACCTTTTAGTTTCTTTATTGAGATTCATCAAATGTTCTGTTTCATCCAGAGTATAGTAATAAGGTATTTGGAAAGCACCCTGGTCTCAACAGCTCATTTACAAATCTTCTCCAGAGACGTAACATTTTTAGCTTAGTTCCTAATCTTAAGAGCACCAATTGTTTAGGCTCCCAGTTTGTATTGTGGGTGAAAAACCCTGCTAACTTTATTTCCTCCCTGTGAAGTTTTTATTTAGTCAGAAGCTTCAAGAATGAAGGAAGAGATTTTTGGAGATTCCCTCTTTTTTTAAAATGCTGTCAAAAGGTGGCCGGCAGACACTGCTGCCAGTTCTGCTTCTGCCGACCATATTGCTAAGATGTTCAGGGCTGAAAGCACACAGGGACTCGGCACCTGTCGTCTTTGCTCTACAGAATAACATTCCCTCTGCCTTTGAGTTCAAAGAGTGCTTGGCCATCTGTGTTAATTTCTGAGTTGTTAGAAGAAGCTAAGAAAAGAGAGGTTCCTCTAGGTTTCTTCAGATTTCCCTGGGTTAGCCTGCTAACTGCATACTGCCTGACCCTGCAAATAAGACTTGTCCTCCATAATGCGCTCTGCTGGCTACTGTACGTCTCCTTTATGATACAAACTGCAATTGTAGCTAAGTAAGTATTACATTATTTATTTTACAGAAAAATAATAGCTCATATTTATTGAGCCCTTATTTGCCAGTCGGTGTATTGGGAGTTTTACATAAATTATCACATTAATCAATAAATCTATTAAAGCCTTAATTTTTAGATGAAGAAACTAGGCTCAGAACGATCTGGAACTTGTCCAGGATCTTCTATAATTAATAAGTAGCAGATCTAGAATTTGAGTTTATAATGGTAAGCCTACCAGTGGGTATACTTAGTTTCACTTTTAGTAAATAGAAATTACTGTTCCATGCAAAAGGTAGAAACATAGAAAACCTGGGTTTTATCTTTTAAACATCAAGAATTCACTTGATGATTAGCCAGATGGTCATGTGTTTTTTCCTGTATGTTTGAGATTTAGATAAAACTGACCCAGTTCTCAAAAGTCAAGCTGCTGCCTATTGAATAGCATAATGTGTAATGAAAGCTGACCTTTTTGTTCATTTATCATAATATGGTGAGAATTTATGTCATTCTCTGATCTCTTTCAGAAAAGGAGAGAAGAGAGCTCTAGACTAAAGGAGGAGGGAAATGAGCAGTTTAAAAAAGGAGGTAAGGTACCTATTTCAGCACTGATGCTGGACGTCTTGACTCCTCATTCTTTTGTAGATTCTGTGAAGAAACACCAAAGAACATTAGGAAACAACTAGCAGACCTAAACTGCTAATAATACCCTGTTGCCTCCCAACACCTTGGAATTTTATTTTTTTACCAGGTCCAAATTATTCTCAAGTGACAGTGACCAGTTACCATGTGTCTCTAGGCACAGGCATAGTTTTTCTTTTCTGTAATCTACTGTCTATAAACCCAGAGATTAGAAGGAAAAACTCTTGAGTTTTTGCTTTGGGAAACTCTAAACTGGAATGTTAAAAGGCTATTTTGCTACATTGCTGTAAAAACAGGGTCCCCGTTACTCACTTGTGACAGTGCTGTGAATACTGGCCCAGTGCATCCGGTGTGGCCGAGGGAAGGATTTTGCTTGTATTTTGGTTGCTCTTTCATGTGCCTTTTTCTGTGGATGCCTTAAGTAGAGAGATGTTCCTTTTGCATTTCCTATATTTGCTTAGGAATAAGTGGGGTTCGTTCTTATAATTTGGGGGAACTATTTGATCTTATGATCAAATTCTGTCACATCTCAGAGTGTGCATGCTTTAGAAATCTAGGAGTAGTAACATCTTCCCCTAGTTATTTTTAGGTTAAAAAAATTTTTTTTCTTATATCCTGGTTTAGCAATCATCACTTCTTTTTTTCTAAGAAAACTAAAGGTTCTCTGAAAGCGTATCTCCTTGTATTTTAGTATTAAATATTTCAAACCTGAGAAAGGAGTGAGTACGCAATTTTTCTTTTAGTACCCTGACCATAATTCTTTGTGTGGCAATGAATATATAAATTTATCACCATTTTCTCTTTTAAGGTGTTTAGTCAACTGCTGATTTTTACATTGTTGCTTCTGGCTCTATAAAATGTCTCTCCAAACATTTCATGGAAGCAGTTTTAGCCGGGTTGACTCCATGAAAGCACAATGTCTTTTTTTTTTTTTTTTGCGGTAGGCGGGCCTCTCACTGTTGTGGCCTCTCCCCTTGCGGAGCACAGGCTCCAGATGCGCAGGCTCAGCGCCATGGCTCACGGGCCTAGCCGCTCTGCAGCATGTGGGATCTTCCCAGACCGGGGCACGAACCCTTGTCCCCTGCATCGGCAGGCGGACTCTTAACCACTGCGCCACCAGGGAAGCCCCACAATGTCTTTAATGAAAATATATACATAGAATTTTTTTCTTCATCCAGGGCCATTAATCCCAGATTTCAGTCTCTTTCATCTGTCCAGTTCCCTAATCCCCTTTCAAAACTCTTTACTAAATTGATAAGCCAAATGAAAGGTGAACATACAGAGAGCATTCTGTTGGAGACCTTTGTCCCGTGAATGGAAAGCTATGCTTTCTGAGATCTTTTGGAATACAGTGATATCAGGTGTAAAATCATAACTACCTCTCATACTTTACCTTATCCTCAGATTATATAGAAGCTGAAAGTACTTACAGTCGAGCCCTTCAGATGTGTCCATCCTCCTTCCAGAAAGACAGGTCTATTCTGTTTTCAAATAGAGCTGCCGCAAGGATGAAACAGGTATGTATCTTTGACCTTTTCTTTTTAAGAAGCACATGAACTTAGAGTGTTTTTGTAGGATAGCTTCTCTCCAGAAACAAGCATAGGGGCTCTAAAGTTGCTGCCTCTCTTTTCCTACCCATATATCTCCCTGATTTAAAGGGCACGGGGAAGATAGAAAAAATATTTTGAAAAACTTCAGTCAGATTACTGTTCACATTCCTCATTAAAGAGGCTGAGTGAACACGTCCATGGAAGGAAACCTGGCAAAGTTTCCGCCAAACTAGGGCAGGTTAATGAAGCAAAGAGCCTAGTGCATCTCCTAGAATAGCTACAGCTGCTTATTTTAGGCCTCTGGAACTCTAGATAAAGACCCAAAGGGATAGGAAACAGTGCTTAAAACTGGACTTCAAGATGCTTATCCCTGAGATTCTGATTTTCTGTTAAAAGTGTGGACATAGGGAGAAACGTCCAAGAGTTGGGGTGAGAGGTACGCTTAAATGCAAAGTAGGTGTCAGGGAAAGTTCAAAGGTATTTTGTATTTCCAAAGGATTGAGAACCTGGTGTAACAGGGTGAATTTAGAATAGATGAGAGTGTAAATATATTTGTTTGGTATCATGCTGGATACCAAAAGTTAGATGTGTGATTTGTCTGATATTCCTATTTAGTCAACATAGTAAATCTTGCCAGATTGAAATGACGAGAGCTTGAAAAAAACAATACCACTTGTTTAACTGTGACTACTTGTATTCCAAGCACAAAGGGTAGGTTTTTTTAACACACCTCTAAGCAGCTACGAAGCAGGCCCAAGACTGGGTGGAGTGGTTTTCTGTTCGTTTAGATCAGGTATCTACATCACTCTCTTTTTTGATGTTGACTGGAATTCTCTAGTGCTTCTACCAAAGTCACTTTGGATGGCCAGGGTTTTTAAAGGGGGGTGGGGGTGTGCTTGAATATTTGGACATGCAAAAAGTTTTATTTCAACCCAGACGCGTATGTTTTATTATTGGATTCAGTGTCCAAGGTGAAGTTTTTTAGAGTGATTCATGTGGCACGAGAGAAGGAATAATTCTAGAATATACAAACAGACATTTTGTATTAGGGGAAATAAAACAACTGTTTTAAGTTTATTTAAAACAATAGTCATTAATATATTCTACCATCGACCAGAATTCACACCTAATAGTTTTTACACTTAGCTGGAAAATTCTGGTCTTTCACTTTTGCCTCTTGGAGACATCTAGCCACATTCTTAGACTGGAAATTGTCATTGTGAAGTGAGATCAAGGATACCTTCAGTGTCGGAGAAAACTCTGTACCATACCCATTTGGCTCCTGGGTTTGGGGATTCTTTGTTCCCACAATTGCCAAGTTACTGGCATTGCTAGTGTTGGGCTGGTATGATCAACTGGTTCTTGAATTAGGAAAATGTATGGCCTTGCTAGTCTTCTGTCTGTCACAGTTGAGGAGGACTCAAAAGAGACTTGCTCTGTGACTCTTGCCTGCACGAAGAATAGGTTTGTTAGTGGGGTTTTTGTTTGTTTTGTTCTTTTAACTTGCATTCCTAATATTTTTAAAAGATCCTAAAATTATAGACTTGGAGACTTTCAGGATTAATGTACTGAAGTGATTTAAGGAGCATGTTCTGAGTTTAAGGAAGTGATGGGTTAACTGCTTTAAGAAGAATTTCTGAAAGGCAAGTTTGCAGGCTCAGCATCCCTGACTGGGTGTGCCTGGGCAAGCTTTATGTTTCATGTCTGGAGAGGGAAAAGGCATACTAGAGTTAGGACAGAGTTTCAGCTCTAGGCCTGACTACACAAGAGCAGACAAAGCCCTAAAAAAATAGGCTCTAAAAGTAGTTACTTGGGGGCACAAAGAATACCACCACAGCAGTTGTAAACATAAGTTATAAAGATTTGGGACTTCCCCGGTGGTGCAATGGTTAAGAATCTGCCTGCCAATGCAGGGGACATGGGTTCAAGCCCTGGTAAGGGAAGATCGCACAGGCCGCAGAGCAACTAAGCCCGTGTGCCACAACTACTGAGCCTGCTCTCTAGAGCCCATGAGCCACAACTACTGAGCCTGCGCTCTAGAGCCCGTGAGTCACAACTACTGAGCCTGCACTCTAGAGCCTGTGAGCCACAACTACTGAGCCTGCATTCCACAACTACTGAAGTCCATGTGCATAGAGCCTGCGCACCACAACAAAGAGTAGCCCCCACTCACTGCAACTAGAGAAAGCCCGTGCATAGCAACGAAGACCCAATGCAGCCATAAATAAATAAATAAATAAATAAATTTAAAAAGTTATAAAGATTTACTCCTATTTCAGTTTAAAATATGAAGTTGTATCTTAGATTTATAGAAATCTAATAAGTTGGGGAAATACTGACTTACAGATTTCTTTACTACAGGACTTCTTGTTAGAGTTTTTAATATGTGAATTGCTATGATGAACATTGGAAGAGATAATATAGTTAGTGTTTCCCAAATGACTCTGGAACCTTTTTTGCTTATTGTGGGTAAAATACACATGCTACAAAATTGACCATTTTAACCATTTTAAAGTATACAATTCAGTGCCATTCACAGTGGCACTGGATACATTCACAGTGTTAGGCAGCCGTCACCACTGTCTGGTTCCAAAATTTTTTTTATGGCCCGAAAAGGAAACCCATTAAGCAGTCACTCCCCATCCTGGAACTGTTTCTTATTGAATCCTGAAACTCCATTTGGTAGACATTGCTCTAAAATGTTCTGCAAAATATTTGGCATTTGCTACAGTAAACATTATGGAAGTATTGAACGTTTATTTGAACTAACATTTCTCTAACATTGTAGAAAATTTCTAATTTGGGGAAAATAGACATTTAGAGCTTAGAAAAGTTAAATAGCAGATTAGTGTCAGAGCTGAAACTAGAATCTAGTTCTTTTGATATCCTGTGTTCTTTCCACTGTGCCATGCTTCTCAATTCAGCAAGTTATATTAGTTAGGTATCTTATTTAGTGAATTGTTTTGTTTTTTGTTTGTTTGTTTGTTTTTTGCGGTACACGGGCCTCTCACTGCCGTGGCCTCTCCCATTGCAGAGCACAGGCTCTGGACGCGCAGGCTCAGCGGCTATGGCTCACGGGCCCAGCCGCTCCGCGGCATGTGGGATCTTCCCAGACTGGGGCACGAACCCGCGTCCCCTGCATCGGCAGGCGGACTCAACCACCGCGCCACCAGGGAAGCCCATGTTTTGTATTTTTGTTTCATCAGTGGATAAATTAAGGTTCATAACTGAGACTACGCGAGAAGCCATACAGTGTCTGTAGATGGACCATCTGTATACATTTTCAAGATACCACTTTGGGTGCGATGTATAACAGCTGTAGCCAAAGAGGAGGCTTATTAATTCAGGTATTCATCTATCAGTCATGTGCCCTGTTCATTGATCACAGAGTTTTCTCACTGTCAACATTCTAATGTAAAGCGTCTTGCAAATATAACAAGTCAATTGCAACAGTCTTTAAAGATACTTTAGGAAGAAGCTACTTGAATAATTTGTCACCAGGAGGCTTTCAAGTTAGAGCTGTGAGCATAGTTTGAATTTTAGCTTGGAAGTAACACGTGTGTTTTGGTGTTATTTCCTTGAAAAGCATTCTGCATCTCCATAAGCAATTATTAATGATCAGCATATGTCATTGAGCCTTTGGGCTATTGAGACAGAATTAGGGTGACATATTAATGATCTATTTCCTTTTAGGACAAGAAAGAGGTGGCCATCAGTGACTGCAGCAAAGGTACAGCTTTTTGGTCTTGTTGCATGTTAACATACAAAAGCATTACCTCAGCTAGACAAGCAAATAAGGAGGCTCTCAGTCAGGTGTGTACTTGTACACATGTACTCTTCTTCTGAGGCAGTTAAAGAAGAAGCTCTCGGCCTTTCTTAGAGGTACTGCCCAGTAGTTGTCTTAGTGTAAGCATGCTTTTGAATGGATAGTTGTCCGTTTATCCTGTATTGGTAAATATATGGAGAATAATTCCAAGCTACCTTGGCCACAGAAACAGAGTTTATTCCCTGTATGTCCAAATTACTCTCCTTTGAAACTGAAGTTGAAGATCTTAGTTAGCTGCTCTTGGGGCAGCTGACTCTGTGTGTTTGGAAGGGCCGTTGCTGTTAGGGAATGGGTACTCTCTTCAGGTGTACTGCTTAATCCAGACCTCCTTGCCGTCATTTTCATTATCCTTTCAGGTTCCACACAGTGAATCAAGCCTCTGCTATCTGAGTTCCATCATGGTCTTTTCATTCTACCAACTGATAGAGACAGCCCCAGACATAGGATCACCATTGTTTTTTCCACAAATTTCCTGATAGGCCAGACGGTTGTCTTGTCTTGGTGTGGAGACTAGTCTTTCTAGTCTTTCTTTACTACTCTTGTAATTTGTGGGTTGTTGTTGTTTTTTCCATTTTCGTCCTTTGGTTAATATTTTCTCTGAGAGAATCATAAAGTTAGAAAGAACCTTATATATTATCTAATCCCACTCTCAGACCAAGCATGAATTCCCTCTTCTGTTTTGTTTTTTAGGTTTTTTTTTAACGTGAATTAGTCACCCTCTCTACTGGATTTCTTTTCTTTATCCTTGATATTTCTATAGAGTATCTGAATGAACCTGTTACTACATTAGAATCTAGCAAACTTCTTCTGATCTGTTTATCTTGGGCTGCAACTAATTCTGAATGTACTGTTTTGTTTGGAAGAAGGTGTTCAGCCTTAATCTGTGAGATGTGTGGGTTTGAAGAGTTTAAATTAGGAACAAGATTCTGATTTTCAGTTCTTTTCTCTGTAACCAAATGGTGAGAAAATGCCTTGTAAGCCTGATTAGCAGGGTATACACTAGGAAAGAGAATTCATTTCCAGCAGTAACCCTCAGTGTAGGAGCCAAGAAAATGAGAGGAAGGGGGAGGAAAGTGTTTCCAACCAAAAGTGTTTCAGATTTGTTTTGGGATTTGGTTAAATCAGTATTCATGTGCTTATACTTAGTTGTTATGGGCTGCATATGAGTTGTTGAACCCATAGGCCAAATACGTTGACACTAGTATGGTTTATTTGTATTAAGGACCCTTCTCCTCCCACTAACCCCCCAAACACATTCCCACTCAGTGCATAAACCCTGGCAAAGGACTTAACTTATTTCTGAGGTCATATTTGGAGCTCATTACTACCAGTTATATGGAACAGTATTTAATGCTAGTCACCTTTGATCTTTTAGCCTTGGCATAAATAAAGTTTAAGTTAATTCTGTTTATATGGATTGAGAAAGAAAATCACAAGTTAGAGTGAAAAGTTGACATTTGAGGTTTTTATAAAGTAATCATGGGGAATTCCCTGGCTGTCCAGTGGTTAGAACTCGGTGCTTTCACTGCCGGGCCCGGGTTCAATCTCTGGTCAAGGAACTGAGATCCTGTAAGCTTTGAGGCGTGGCCAAAAAAAGTAATCATGGGAAGAATTCTTTCTCTTCAATACATATTTGCATTGTTAGAAGCTATCCACTAGTTGAGAAGGGGGCAGTATCTGAGTTAAAATGTAAATTAGGGGGTTCAATTTTTTAAAAGATGTAGTAGAGGTCATTGGAGTATTTTTTTTTTTTTTTTCCTGTGAGTATTATG
The DNA here is from genome assembly GCF_949752795.1 of Hyperoodon ampullatus. Lineage (NCBI taxonomy): Eukaryota > Metazoa > Chordata > Mammalia > Artiodactyla > Ziphiidae > Hyperoodon > Hyperoodon ampullatus. Next base: position 4,838,508 of record NC_136917.1, read on the forward strand.
TAGTTGGGAATATTTTAAGAGACTATGATGTGCTGGACTAAGGGGAGGTTGACAGCATGTAAAGTTGAAATGTTGAGGTTTGGGTTCTTTCAGAAAACCTTCTCCTGAACCAATATCCCCCTCCAACCCCTCTCCCATTTCTCTGGTCTGCTTCATTGAAAGATTGTCTATACCTCCTGTGTCTCTTTTGTCTTCTCCCATTCTCTCCTCACACATCCACTGGACTTCTGTTTCATTCACGCCCCTGAAACCCATCTTGTAAAGGTCACCAGCACCTTCCTCTTGTTCAGTAGTTGCTTCCCTACCCTCATCTTACTTGACTTCCCAAAAGCTTTTAACAGAGTGTGTCATTCCTCATTTTCTTCTGTTTCATTGGCTATTCCTTTTTAGTCTCTTGCTGGTTTCTCTGTCAGCCTCATCATTTTGGAAGTCCCTATTTCTTCATCTATAGGGCCCTCTTCTTTTTTTTCCCCTCTGTATTTTCTCCCTATGGGATCTCATCTAGTTCTGCAACTTTAAATAACCCATCTCTATGCTATAGTTTATATTTCTGGCTCTGCCCTGTAGTCTGGAGCCCTGTATCACATTGCAAAGTTGACATCTCCTCTGGGATGTCTAGTAGGCATTGCAGGTTTAACGTGCCCAGAGCAGACTCTGGTGCCTCCGCAGTCCCCATGCATGCATGCGTGAATACAACTTGAGGTTAGTTTTTTTCATTCTAATGAATGGCATTATTATCCATTGTTTACTTGCTGAAACTAAAACCTTTGGAGTCATCCCTGATTACTCTTTCTTTCATTCCCCATGGCTTAATTAATTAGCAAATCCTTTGGGCTCTGATTCAAAGACATTTCCTTAATCTGGCCTCTCCTTTCCATCTCCACTGTTAGCAGCTTAGTCAGCATCCTCTCTCATCTGGACCATTGCAGTGACGTCCCAGCTGTCTCTGCTTCCCCTCGTCCCCTCCACACTGTAGCCAAAGTGATCCTTTAAAACTGTAAATCAGATTATGTCTTAATCTGCTTGAAAACATTCCAGTGGCTTCGTATCACACTTAAGTCCAAGCTCCTTTCCCTGGCCACCAAGGCCTCCATGACCTGCTTGTTGCATATCTTCAACCTCATCTCCTCCGCAGCCCTTACCTAGTCACCAACAAACACGTCAAAGTTATTCTTGCTTTAGAGCCTTTACTCTCGTTAGTCCTTTTTCCTGTATGCTCTTCCTCAGCTTTTCAAACGGCTGGCCTCCCTCAAATAATCCTTTTTCGTATTTGACCACTCTCTAAAGTTACTTATTCCCCTCTTCACCTGAATTTACATCACCTCGTTTTATTTTCCTCTACAGCACAAAACTATCTGAAATTATTTATATGCCATCTTCTCTTGCCTCCTAGAATAGCTTAAAGCTTCATGAGAACGTGGACGTAGTCTGTTCTGTTTGCCACTACTATACTCCAGAGATACACTGCACTAGGTGCCTATGTTAGGCACTAAATAAATAATTACTGAAAGCATGAGTGAATTTAAAAATGGGTATATCACTTGAAAAGAAAAAAAGTTCTAGAGCCGTGATATTGCTTTCTAACAGAGAAAGAAACAACTCAAAAAAGAATACAAGAATGTAGTATACTTGAACCAAAACGCGGGCACTGGATTATTGGAAGGGTTGTTGTTGGAAAAAGGAGAGGATGTTATGTGCCAGTGATCTAAGGGTGTTCGATCGGGAGTTTGAAGGAACAGTGAGGATTTAGCTAAAAATGTAACCTCAGGAGTCAAGGCACGACCGCAGTAGCTGAGGCCTAGAAAAGAGAGAAGGATAGCAGAGTCTGCCACCAACGTTCTCCCTCAATTTTTTAATACGTGCCTTCAGATTACCTCTTATTTTCTCACTGTGCCTTGAGCTCTGTGTTTTGGCCTGTCCTGGAGTGGGTGAAGGACAAGTTAGGTGGAACGCACGGCTTGGGCGTGGACCAGGGCTTGGTAAGCTACAGTCACAGGCCACATCCAGCCTGCATGCTGCCTGCTTTTGTACAGCCTACAAGCTAAGAATGGTTTTTACATTAAATGGTTGGAAATAAAAGAGCAGTAATATTTCAAGACACATAAAAATTATGTGAACTTCAAATTTCAGTATTCATAAATAAAGGCTTATTGTGATACAGCTAACTTTACTTGCTTATGCATCGTCTGTGCTTGCTTTCGTGCTACAATAGCAGAGTTCAGTAGTTGTAACAGACAGTCTATCCCACAAAGTCTAAAATCTTTACTATCTGCCCTTTACAGAAGAAGTTTGCCAACTGTAGGTATGTCCTTTGACAAATAACTTTTCCTTAGGGACCCATGGAGAATAATAAAGAAACTTGATATAACTGAGGATGTACAGGCCCTTTTTCCTCATGGTGACAATGATTTCTTCTCTTTTTATAGCAATTCAGTTAAACCCCAACTATATCAGGGCAATATTGAGGAGAGCGGAGTTGTATGAGAAGACTGACAAGCTGGATGAAGCCCTGGAAGACTATAAATCCATACTAGAAAAAGATCCGTCAGTACATCAAGCAAGAGAAGCTTGTATGGTAAACCTAATTTTTTTACAGAAATATTTTCTATTCCTTGTGTTGCTACTCAGTGAATGTTAAATGATCCTTAGAGACACAACTGTATGCCATTTCTAAGCTTTTGAGCAGCTTATCAGAATATATGGGAGATAGAACTTTGAAGTGGTGGCCACACGCCCACTGTACCATGTACTGTTTAATCTTCATTCTAAAAGTGTTATCTGTGTAAACCTCTAACCTCTAGGGTTGACAAGAACTTTATTTCACTGTTGGACTAGGGAAATCTTGTCTACTTGTAGGTGCCTGGTTTAGTTGAAAGTGAGTCTTAATATTATAGGTAACAAATTTCTGGTTTTCTTGTCATCCTTTTCCTTACTCAGTCACCAAGTTTCTATTCATTGTTATTTGGCCAGCACATTTCCAATTGAATATATCCTAAACTAACTTTCTTATCTCTCTTAAAATGACTCTAGTTCTTGTCCTTGGCACTAAAAATCCTTTTGCTTCTAAATGACATAATATTTTTTATGCCAGTTGTAAGTTAACTAAATGTTACTGGTTTTCCTCCCTTTAAAAATAACTCCAGATTTGTGCTCTTACCTTTAGCACCGCTCTTTGATTATCTCTAACGCACAGAGCAACATACACTCTGAAGGATATACTGCAGTATTGGATGTGTATATCTTATTGCCCCAAAATAATGCATGTTCAAGTAAGTTCGACAAACACTGGCTTTAACCAAACAGGTTTCTTCGCTGCCAGACTTTTCAGAGGGTCATTAGGATGGAGAGGTCCGTTCTGAACCCAGTATGCCGCGGAGGTGGCAGGAGCTGGGGAGCTACAGGAGTCTTTTATTTAAGCCAGACTTCTCGGTTTTGTTTTTGGAATTGAGGGCACTTGCCAACATTTACAAATGGACAGATTTTACTAGATGAAAATCTAAGTCGGGCTCCTCTTGAAGTTGGAAGATGCAGACGTGCTGGCTGCTCCTTGAGCTCCCACACGCTGGCGCTCAGCTGGCGCTCTCGATTCCACGCTGAGCATGCCCGTACTCTTGCCTTACACCCGGTCCATTACTTACTACCTTTCCCCTCTGGCCCCTGAGGGCATCTGAGCCCCTGCTATACAGGTTCCCGTCTAGTTCACAGGACTGTTATTCCACCAAGCGGACCTGAGAAATGTTGACTCATCTCCCTGCACTAATATTCTAGGTGGTTTGGGTTTTGTTTTGCTTTGTTTTTATACCCACTTGAGGTGAATTCCTTCAGTAACAACAGATCTTTTGAATAATGGGAGAAGGGCTCATTTGGGTAATTAAAATACATAAGCAATTTGAAAGCAGTTTTAATCCTTTATCTGACTTTTAACATATCTCTGAATGGTGTTAGGATTAACTTAAATTTGACATGAGGAAAGGGAATAGAGTTCTTAAAATCTTGGCTAAATTCTTGGTAGCCTTTATCCTTGTCAAATTAGTTTTAAGAGTTCCGTGAGGGCTTCCCTGGTGGCGCAGTGGTTGAGAGTCCGTCTGCCGATGCAGGGGACACGGGTTCGTGCCCCAGGCCGGGAAGATCCCACATGCCGTGGAGCGGCTGGGCCTGTGAGCCATGGCCGCTGGGCCTGCGCGTCCGGAGCCTGTGCTCCGCAACGGGAGAGGCCACAGCAGTGAGAGGCCCGCGTACCACAAAAAAAAAAAAAAAAAAGAGAGTTCCGTGAAAGGGAGCCTTGTCTTAAAGCTAGCTGTTATATGCATAAAGAATTTATTTTATCTTGAATTATTACAGCTGAGTTAATACTGGACTCCCAGAGTACTTGGGGGCAATTACAGAGCTAAAAGAGACCATCAAAGACTCTAATCTATATCAGCCGGAGGTGATTTGGTTCCAGGGGGCATTTGGCAGTGTGGGGAGGCACTCTGTCATGACTGGGAGGGTACTGATGGCATCTGGTGGGTAGAGGCCAGGGATGCTCTAAACATTCTACGATGCGCAGGACAGCCCTACAGCAGTTACCCAGTCCAAAATATCAGTAGTGCCAAGGTTGAAACGATCTGATGCTTTCTCAACAAATTAGATTATATAAAGAAAGGACTTCAAGTTAAAAAATGCAAATGAGCAAAAAAATTAATACTATAAATATCACCTGTAATCCCACCACCTAAACATACCCCTGTAAACATCTGGTTTGTATCCTTTCAGACATTGTGTGTGTGTGTGTGTGTGTGTGTGTGTGTGTGTGTGTGTGTGTTTAATAGGCTCATGTATATGTACTTAACCTGGTCTCACTTTCACATGAGGTTTTTAATGTTTCTCAAATTCAAAATAAAGCCAAAAGATTTTCACAACCCACGTTTTGGTGCTTTTTCCCTCAGAGGTTACCTAAGCAAATTGAGGAACGTAATGAAAGACTAAAGGAAGATATGTTAGGTAAGTCTTCTTCCCTTACCTTCTCTTGACCATAAATAGCTAGGAAGCCGGGGATGGGGCCATCAGTACTTTTATTCATTAGAGGAGAATACAGCCATTAGAAATAGCTGTGGGACCCTTTGTTTGTTGTGGGCACCAGTACCGTGGGGCTAGTGAGTTCTTAGCCATTTTTAACTCTAGAAGGAGCAGTGTGGTTTAGAGTGGATAGCAGCTTTTCAAAAACTAAACTTCCGGGCTTCCCTGGTGGCGCAGTGGTTGAGAATCTGCCTGCCAATGCAGGGGACACGGGTTCGAGCCCTGGTCTGGGAAGATCCTACATGCCATGGAGCAACTGGGCCCGTGAGCCACAATTACTGAGCCTGCGCGTCTGGAGCCTGTGCTCCGCAGAAAGAGAGGCCGCGATAGTGAGAGGCCCGCGCACCGTGATGAAGAGTGGCCCCCGCTTGCCACAACTAGAGAAAGCCCTCGCACAGAAACAAAGACCCAACACAGCCATAAATAAATAAATAAAAAATACAAATAAGTGTTTCCCAATTGATTAATTAAAAAAAAAAAAAAACCTACCATTTTGTGGGGCTTTTTTTTTTTTTGGAAAATTTTCCTCCCTTCAAGAATGCAAACATAATTAACTCCCAACCTGGGCTGCCACCAACCTCTATTTCAAATCATGAATTTCATAAAAACGGTTGAATTTCTTCATTTGAGTAAACAACTTCAGGTTTTTGGGGTTTTGTGTTTTTTATCTATCTATTTATTTATATTTGGCTGCATTGGGTCTTCGTTGCTGTGTGTGCACTTTCCCTAGTTGTGGCGACCTGGGGCTACTCCTCATTGTGGTGTGTGGGCTTCTCATTGCGGTGACCTCTCTTGTGGAGCATGGGCTCTAGGCGCCCGGGCTTCAGTAGTTGTGGAACATGGGCTCAGTAGTTGTGGCGCATGGGCTTAGTTGCTCCGTGGCATGTGGGATCTTCCTGGACCAGGGATAGAACCCGTGTCCCCTGCATTGGCAGGCAGATTCTTAACCACTGTCCCACCAGGGAAGTCCCACCTTCAGGTTTTAAGTTCATTAGGATGCAATCAGTACAAGCCAATACCATGTCAAAACCAAGGGGACTTTTGTTTTGAAAATGGCGTTCAGAGTCCCTTTAGTGTTTGAGAACACGTGCGCGGGCAAGAATTAGTAGTAACTAGGAAGGGGGAAAAGACTGTGGGCTGGGGGGTCGGGGAAATGGTTTCATTTGACCCGTGTTTTAGTCACTTCTTGTATTTGCCAAAGCATGTTTATAGTTGGAATTACAGAGTTCCTCTCATGAACAGCCTGCTTGACGAAGGGGGGTAAAGGTCCCTGGACAGGAACCTGCCCAGCATAGTCTGCTTATATAACCTGTCTGATAGCTCTCTGTTAAGGTCTCCTATATATTTTTCCTTATGAATATTTTCTAAATCTCTATTGTGAATTGCAATCACATGGGACTAAAGGAAAATCATTTAAAATAAATTGGGCCTGGCTATTTATGGCCTTTAGGCATCAGTATCCAGAGAATGAGACAAATTTCCCCAAAGATCACTCTGATAGCAAAGTTGATTGAGAAGAAGCCACTAACCTAGTTGATCCAAAGCCCTCCGGCCCCTGCTGGATAGACTCAGACTCCAAGGGGAGATGCTTCAGAAGACTTGGGGAGATTTCTGGAGCCTTCCTCAGTTTTTCCAAAATTGGCTCTTTCCCTAATTTACATATTTAATTAAATTTGACACCATGTTTGAGCAGAAAAGTTATTTTGGAGGTACTTTTTCTTCAAAGAAGAGGGAAGAGAGCATTTTCTTACCTATTCACAATGATGCTTTATTTTAGCAAAAAAAGGAAGGAAAGAATTTGCATTTAGCTGAGCTGGATTTCATGCTGAAAGAGATGACTTGGTGAATGAGCACAGTGGATTTGGAAAAGACACTTAGGCACTGGTCTCTGGGTCCATTTGTTTTGAACCAATATGGAAAAATAAAGGGATCGGTATAAATGGAATCCTACTGCCATTGTCAGTTCCAGATGGAATCAAAACTTCCACCTGTCCTTGTCACTCAATTCTAATGAGCTGATGTTTCCTGTCTTGTGGCTTTGGCTTTTACTTATGTTGTTCCCTTCATAAACAACTTAAGTTGCTTGGTAAGTAATATGTCAGTTTGTTGTTACACATCAGTAGTCTGAATGGCTGGACTCTTTTATATTCTTTTTTTCTTTTTTTTTTTTTATTATTTTGTCTGCGTTGGGTCTTCCTTGCTGCACGCAGGTTTTCTCTAGTTGCAGTGAGCAGGGGCTGCTCTTCATTGCAGTGCGTGGGCTTCTCATTGCAGTGGCTTCTCTTGTTGTGGAACATGGGCTCAGCGCATGGCCTCCAGTAGTTGTGGCACATGGGCTCAGTAGTTGTGGCTCACGGGCTCTGGAGCGCAGGCTCAGTAGTTCTGGCGCACGGGCTTAGTTGCTCCACAGTATGTGGGATCTTCCCGGACCAGGACTTGAACCCATGTCCCCTGCATTGGCAGGCAGATTCTTAACCACTGCACCACCAAGGAAGCCCCTTCCTTTATATTCTTAATGAATATAAGGATCATGAATAAAATATTGGTTCTGGGTGTCACCTCCCGTAGGAGAGCCTTAAAGGGAAAAATCACTCTCAGCCCCACAAGAGCTTTCTGGTGTTCTTCCTTCCTTGTTACAGATGAACCAGCTTTGATTTGTGTGCTTTGAGATTTTTGGAGGCTGGTCCCTCTAGAAGCGCAGAGTAACGTCACTTGCTTAGAAGTTCTGAGCAAGCTTTTTGCAGTGGACTGCACGATTTTGAGTGCTGAGTTTCTCTGGGAATGACGGCTCCTGCTGGAAGGTTGGCAGTTAAAGATTTTTAAAACTGCTTAACACCATTTGTCACTGGCATTTACTACGTTATGTGATTATTTAACAAAATGAGATTGTCTTTAAGTTTGTTCGATAATCGTGACTTGCTTTTCCTTTTCTCTCTGTAACTTGACTTCCTTTTTGTTAGAAAGAAGAGCTACATACCCCCCCTTCTTGGGAAAAAAAAATTCTAATTGGAATTATGAATGGGTGGAACATACTTGCTCCTCTATTCTTAGTCTGTCATTTATAAATGTCATCCTTAGAGCAGGAGTAGAGACCCAGGGTGGCAGTCACTGATAGTGCCACAGTCCTTGCCAGAGAGGGACGATCATGCTGACTTTAGATTTGAGGAAAGGGGTCAGTAACTGGAGTGTTTCCTTTTGTCCTTTTCTCTGGGAAGATAGCCTGGTGGCTGTTATAGCCAGGGGATGACTTAAGGGTATAGTCAGTGGTGTGATGAGGCGGGAAGGATGTCCTGGACGGAGCACCCCAGGAGGCTCAGAGCATTTAGCTTCTGTTCCAACCATTCCGGGGGATCTGCCCTTCCTACCTCAGTCGAGAGGCTGTCCTGACCTGGAAAACCTAGAGCTGTGACATGAAACTCTTTGATTCCCCCAAAGGATCAAGAGACGTGGGTGAGGCACTGCCCCAGAAACCCTACCTTCCTTTCCCTGGCACCCAGCTGCTCGGCACACACAGGGGCCTTGTTCCGCCTCCGGCCCAGGTTTTCCACTTGTACCGTGCCCTCCTTCCACCTTCTTGGAACATGTTGCTGGTCTCCTGATTCCTGCAGTTACTCAGGTGTTCACTCCTGGCCATTAGCATCCTAATGAGTGTGTAGTTGGGAACTGAATTAAGAACACCACCTTGTATGTTCCATGTTCAAAAGCTAGATTTGGAGCCGGAAGCCACTTGTTCATTGTCATTGTGAGGACGCAGCAGATCTTTTTTGGCTCTTCCTGCGCATTGTGTGCCTCTCTGCAAGTGACAGAGGGGCCTAGAATCAGCTGCCTTGCCAAATATCACAGGAGAGCCTTGAGATTGTTACTGTCCCTTAAAACTGCTGAAGCCAGACATGTGGGTATGGAAATCCAGGCTCTTTTTTCACACTTCTCTTCCTGCTGCCCTGCCTGATACTCATTACGGACTGTACACTTGCCATGCCGTGTGCTCTGGCCCCTGGAGAATCAGCCAGTTCCTTGTCGCTGTCGCCCCCTCAGTAGGGAATGTTGGTTCTGGGTGTTCGATGCCCTGCTTCTTGCTTCGTTACCTAGTTGCTGCTCCTGTAGCTTCTCCTCTTTGATAGTTCTCGGTAAGGCTTCTTTCCACTTCCTTTCACCCGAGAGCTGACTAATATGTAAGCATCTGAACTGAGTGTGAATTTTATTTTCTCTATCCTGTGCTCTCTTAATTTGCGTTTTGCTCAGAGGAGAGCAAGAGTCACAGCTTCATGGCTTAGTTTTCTGCCTCATAAGAGGAAATGCAGTGTCAGGATTCACTTGGATGCAGTTTGGTTCTCCTAATAGGAGAAAGTCCTAAAGGATCTATTCCACTGGGCCCAACCTCAGTGATCTCAAGGAGGTGAAAACAAATGGCCTTCCGGGCTCTCCTGATGGTAAACTGACTACTGCACAGTCAGTATCTCCGAAGAGAAATTATGTGTAATGAGTCAGTTGGGTTTTTATAATACAGTGTTGCTTGGAGACACAGAAATTAGTATTTATCAGAACCAGATCCAGTGCCAAGCCTTGATCTCTAGTCATAAATGTTCTTGTCTGAGCACAAGCAGTGTTGGACTCTTCTCTTTGCCATGGGATCTCTTATAGATGAGATGCTAACAGTTAGGGACGTGTGGACACATTCACGCTGAGTCATGGTGTCAGATTTGCTACAAGTGGAAATAAAGGAACCCAATACTGCCCAGATCAGGGGAGGGGTGGGATTTGGCAGCCCATGGAAAGTGTGGCAGATAGGCTGGTTTGGCAGATGATCCTGTCTTGGGTTCAGCGAAGCTGCCCTTGTCTCTGAGCGCCCAACCTGACTGTGAACAGCAGCAGGAAGATGGTGGGTGTACAGAGCTAGGAAGGAGCATGATCTCTGCTGGAGGTGCTTCTCTGCCACCGTCATCAACAGTAAAAGGTGAATCTTGCAGACACCGAAACTTGTTGGCTGTACCTCAGTGTTGTGCTGTCTTTCCTCATGTTCCCATTGGCCCTACGCTAATTTCAGAGCTTTTTTTAATTGAAGTGTAGTTGATTTGATTTACAATATTGTGTTAGTTTCAGGTGCACAGCGTAGCGATTCAGTACTTTTGCAGTTTATACACCATTTGAGGTTATTACACGATAATGGGTATAATTCCCGGTATATCCTTGTTGCTTATCTATTTTATATATATAGTTTGTGTCTGTTACTTCCATACCCCTACTTTCAGAGCTTCTTCACCCGACAGTGTAAACATCAGATGTTTGTTCAGTGAATAAACGGCCTCTGTCCCGTTATGTCTCACCAGCTTTCTGTCAGAACCACCTCCAGGCTCTCCTCTTGTGGTTTATTCTTCACTTTGCCCCGTAGCATTATTAACCCTGAAAGCTGTTCTCAAACCATCAGTGGCCTTTGCCGCGTCCTCCCACCTCCCTTTCAGCCCTTTGGACACACTGCCCACCCTTGCCTGCCTGTCTCCATACATTTGATCCTACCATTTTTGCCTGCACTGCCCACTCCCTCTATCTCAAATGGTTGCAGTCCTGCCTGTCCTTTGGTGGTGATTGAAATGCAGGCTCTCACACACAAAGCTCTGCCAGATCTCCCTCCTCCCTGCCCAAGCTGGAGGGCATCTTCTTCGTATTGACTCATAGCATTTTATATCTCAGCTACATATGAACTGGCTTCTGTGTGTGTCTTCCATCATATCTAAGCTTATTTTGGTGTAAAGACACTGTCCTGTATCTTTGCTTCACCGCCACACATATGTACTTGGTCCATGTTGGTTGAATTAGTTGAAGTCAGGTTAACCTCAGGTCTTCTCTGATGGGGAGACTATTTAATCATGTGTCTTTTTTACGTGTCTGCTACCTTCCAGGGACTTCATGTACGTTGTCTATTTAGCAAGCAGACTTCCCATCTCCTGTTCTACTGTTCTGGCGATAATAGTCAAGCTGTTGTGGAATGTTATAAAGGCAGAGATACGAGAATAAAATGATGCCATATGTGTTAGGTTGGGTCCTTGGAGAAACAGAAGGCAAGATTTGATTAGAAGCACAAGAGAGGACTTCCGTGGTGGCACAGTGGTTAAGAATCCGCCTGCCAATGCAGGGGACACGGGTTCGAGCCCAGGTCCCGGAAGATCCCACAAGCCGCAGAGCAACGAAGCCTGTGCGCCACAACTACCGAGCCTGTGCTCTAGAGCCCGTGAGCCACAACTGCTGAGCCCAGTGAGCCACAACTACTGAAGCCCACGCAGCTAGAGCCTGTGCTCCGTAACAGAGACAAGCCACCGCAATGAGAAGCACGTGCGCTGCAACAAAGAGTAGCCCCCACTTGCCTCAACTAAAGAAAGCCCACGCGCAGCAACGAAGACCAAGCACAGCCAAAAATAAATAAAAGAAATTTAAAAAAAAAAAGAAAAGAAAAGAAACACAAGAGATTTATTGCAGGAAACACCTGCAAGGGAAAGTGAGGCAGAGGGGCAGGAGCTGGACGTGAGTGGGAGCCGCGTCAGGCCCCTGGGAGGAGGGAGGACTTGGTTCGGAGAAGTCCTGCCCTGCAGGCTGGTGCCGGGGACGCGTCAGCAAAGCCACTGTCACAGGGGCCCCTGCTCTGTCCCTGCCCCGCGCCGTCACTGACTGTTGACAGCCGTGGGGCCCTCGACCTCTGCGTGGAGGGAACTGCGCTCCCTGCATCTGGAGAAGCATGTGTTCCCGGCTGCCACTGCACGGAATCAGCCAAGCTAAGGTCCAGGGCTCCTCGTGGCGGGCAGGTCCTCCAGCCGATTAGGCGAGGTCCGGGCCTGCGCAAGGCCCCCGCCCCCTCCATCTGCGGTTTGAATACTTGTGCCCGTGCTCCGCCGCCGTCTCTAACTGCTCCCCGTCCTTCAGAGCCTTGTCTCTCCCGAAACGACTTCCTCACACCCCTGAAGAGGCCTGCGAGCTCTGCTCTCACCTCAGTCTTGTGTCTGGCTGCCCACTAGGCTGTGAGCATCTCAGAAGCCAAGAATAACTTGTATTCTTTAGATCCCAGTGCCTCCTATAGTAGATACCAAGTCACATGTACATTTGCGCTTCAAATGGTTGTTCTGGCCGTCGAGGTGGACTTGCAGTGACCCCTCCAGCCCAGGTGGTGGCCCCTGGCTTGGTCGACAGTCCACAGTGGCCCTGGGACAGGCTGTTCCTGGGGACTGTGACGTGAGTGGCCCTTGAGGCTCCTTACTTTTTACTCACTCCGTGTCAGAAGAGCCAAGAATGGTGCCAGCAGTGACATTTTATTGGGCTTCTTTAAATGTTTGTTTCCTCCCTGTCCTCTCTCCTCTCTCTTCAGCCCCAAGACAGACTGCCGAAGTTCTGGCTAACTCACGCTCTCCTGGGGGGGGGCCCTCCGTTTCCTTGCCTTGTTGCGATCCCCTGTTCATGCATCCATCTACCTGCAGCAGCGCTCTGGGCACCTCTGTGCTGCCACCTGTGCGCAGGGACAAGGCCTGTGCCGGTGATTCTCCTTAATCAGCAGCACTGAGCATATGTGTTCCAGGTTTAAGTTTGGGGAATCCTGCCTGGAGAGTGGTCAGTCTGGGTTTTGGGAATTTACTGTAAATATGGTGAGCTGCCAGGGGGCTAAATCTTAGACCGAGTCCAAAAGTTTCCAAGAGTTACTAGAAAAGGCCTTGACATTTAAAGGCCATGCACCTTTAAGTTCTTTACCTGGGGTTTATTTCAAGGTGGGAGACCTCAGAGGGACAAAGCTGCTGACAAGGGCAATGTGGGAAGGAGCCTGTACCTCTGATGATCTGGGGTTTCTTTCCCTTTTACCCTCGTCCTCATCTCCATTGGAAGCAGACCTGCAAGAAAAATTAGAACAGTGTAGAAATGGTCGAAATACGTATTCACCCATCCTCGCCAAGATTTTCCAAAACACTCCTAGCTTCAGATATTCCATCCTGTTGCCCACATATCCCTGTAAATCTCTCAGATGTCCTGGAAACTCCAACTTCTGTATAAACTCCATGGCCCTCTTGTATGGAGGATCAGCATAAAAATCCATAGTTATACTGTGTGTCTTCATTTTGTCTTTATGACATGAACTCACCTGGTGATTAATAAGGGAAGCTGAAACTTGGGGAGGGAGACTGGGCTGTTGAGGTGATGGTGCTGTGCAAGAGAACAAGATCTCCCGTTTCCTGAGAAATGATGAGTTCGGTGTGGAAGCTAAGACTTGGAAAAGGAGGAGGCTCTTGAGTTTGAACCCAGGTTCAGTAGAAACCCGCAGAGTGGAATTAGATTCAGCAAGTCGCTCTGCTGTTTCTTGGAGAACAGACTTGGGGTGGGGGGTGCTTGGCCCTCTCCGCCAGGCTTGGCCTTCAGGCCCCAGGAAGAGCAGCCCATCGCTCATCCCAGAGCCTGTTCCCTGGGGGCTCTGGCCAGTCTGGACAGGAGCTTTGCTGTCACAGCAGGGCTCCCTCGTGCTCCTCTACGCAAGCCATGGCTCAGGGTGGACGGCGCTGAAGTGATTGCTCTGCTGTACATTGGGGGCTGAGGGTTTCATGATTTTAAAAGCAGGAGTTTCTTTTTAACTGCAGAGAATCTCTTTTTATTTTGTAATCAGATAGTGAGGCACCTGGGGTCTTCCTGCTTCTGCTGACTCCCTGTATTTACTGGACTTTTTGCTTTTACGTTGCAGGTAAACTAAAAGATCTTGGGAACTTGGTTCTTCGGCCTTTTGGACTCTCCACAGAGAATTTCCAGATCAAACAGGATTCCTCTACTGGCTCCTACTCCATCAATTTTGTTCAAAATCCAAATAATAACAGATAACAAAGATAACAATGGCTTTTAAAGCTGGCTTGGAAATTGTATGCTGCCTGTGTTAGCAAGGGGAAAGGCCCTGCCGGTGTTGAACGTTTAACAGCTTCTTATCTCAAAGACAGGCTATCTAGTAGAGGCCAGCGCTCCCTTCTCTCCCTTGTTTTATGATCAGGGTGAAACGCAGTTCCTGATGTAATGAGCCTAATTTAATTTGATTTCCATTTTAAGGTGGTGTCTGTGCAGCTGTTGCCTTGGTTCTGGCTGTTCTTTGTTTTGTCCGGGAGAAAGCCTGCTTGTCGAGGCTCACCTCCCCGAGCTCCACAAAAACAAGCCCAGCTGGTGTCTCCTGGGCCGAGCAAACCTGCTGGTTGGAGACTGCCCAACCACGACCGATGGGGTCCCCACCTGCTGTTCCCTCGCCCCGATCACACGCACTGCCCAGGCTGCCTTGCGTGGGCTCCAACATCTCCTAATTTCCTCTGTGGTAATAAACGCTTTCTGTGACAGTCTGAGCTGGGTTGTGAATTTTGTCCCCATAACAACAGCTAAAGCAGTGCTGGTTTCGAGCAGTGTTACTGGATTCCACAAATCTGCCCAGAGTCTTAGTTGCCACCTTGAAGATGATCTTGAAGAGCTGACCATCCTACCACGTATTAGGATTCAGAAACTCCACCTTACAAGCTGTCCCGGGCCTCTCCAGGTTTGTGCAGATAATTATGAAATCAGTGTTTTTGATCAAGTATCAATCTTAGTAATTTCAACTTAAAGTAGCTTCATTCAGGAATGGTGGTATGTGAATCCCAGAACAAAACCATATTCTTTTAGACTCCATGAACCCAGAAGTTTCAAAGGTAGGTTTTTTTTTTTTTCTAGTCATCAGTGCTGGTGAAAAGCTTTTAACTGTTATGGTTTGAGTGTCAAGGGCAGTGACATGCAGGTTTCATCTTAGAAATGAAGTACACGTATAATTCTGTAAGTGACATGCAGTAGGTATGCTCCCAGTGTTAAGAATTGTGCTGCTGTTTTGCTTTGTTCCTCAAAGCCCCTCAGCGTGTGTTGGTAGGCAGTGGAATCATATGCTATATCCACACTTCGTGATTTGCGAAGCCTTTCTCCCAGATTGAAATGGAATTCCTCATACACTTTATAAGGGGAAAGGGAGAAGGAGAATGTGGTTTTTAATTTTGCTTTGCTATCTTTATGATAAATCTGGCATCTGATTTTTCCCGAAAGGTGTGTGTGAGAAATCGTACAAGTTGTACAGAAAGCTTTGCTGAAAGCCGTGTGGCCCACCCAACGGTGATGAATGCATCCTGTGCAGCCGGTGCTGTGCACTGCTGCTCCAGCAGGAGCAGCCCTTCTCAGACCTCTTGATCTCAGGACCCCTCCACACTCAAAACAATTTAAAGAGCGCTTTGGTTTATGTGGATTACATCTCTTCATACTTACCGTATTCGAAATTAAAACAGAAATTTCTTAAATATTAATTCCTTTAAAAACAACAAAATACATTTCACGTTAATACAAGCATTTTAGAAAAAATCTAAAACAAAATCACATTTTAGTAAGAAGAGAGACATCGTTTTACATTTTTGCAAATCTCCCAGGGTTAAGAAACGTGTGGCTTGATAGAATATAGAAGGATTCTCACATCTGCTTATGGACTCATTTTGTCACAATATCACATGTAGCCTGGAAAATTCTGCATACCTGTGTACTTGTGACAGAATGATGCAAATAACCTCTTCTGAAAGCATCTCAGGAACCCCTGGGGAGCCTTGGACCACCTTGAAAAAACCACTTTGTCAGATTATGACTTTCGAGCTCAGTTGCTGAGACTAAGCAATGGTCGGGGCTGAGATTCCTGAAGGCTATCTGAGTCTCCAAGGAATAGGAAATAAACTTGTTTGCCTAGAAACAGCCTTTCTTAACCCAATCCCATTGCTGCAGGGGGTAGAGGCTTTGCTGCTTAGGCATCCTTCCTCCTCCTCCCCCCTTCCTCGCTGAAATCTTAAAGGAGGCTAAACAAGGCCAGTATTAAGTGCTTCTAGTGATTGGGCCAAGCAAGTACTATACCTGGAGAGGAAAGGAAGGAAACCTAAGTAGGTGTGAGTTTGCTTAAGCCAAGGAGTTTATCTATCACTGTTACTTTTCTGCTTCCAAAATCTGGAAGAAAAGATAGATTCAAACCTTTTGAAAATGTTTGTTCAAACCTACAGAAAAATCCTGAAAGGGTTGAAAAGTAGGAAGAGTGTACGTACAAGGGAGGAAGGTGGCCTGTTGCTAAGATGTATGATTTAAAATTCTGAGATGCCTTCCTCCCCTCACAAAAAAAAAAAGGTATACGAGAATTTACTTTTAAGGTAATCACACTGTGACATCGTATATATACTTATGCCAGTGACATTGCAATGGATCAAAATAATTTTGGATCTCCTTCTAGAATTTCCCTGAAGGCTCAAACACATGTTTAAAAATACTATGATCTATTCCCTATCTGCCTCCATGAATAGACCAAGAGCTTCCGGAAGGTAAGGGCCATATTTATATTCTTAATAGCACCAGCAGCTACTGCTTTACTAGAAATTTAGTAAATTGGTATTAAAGGATGTTCCACGAGAAGTGGTCTCAAAGTGAACCATTCTATCCGAACGTCTCTAGATTCTGTGGCCTTTATTTAGTACCTGTTTTTTTGACGCTTAAAAAGACATTCGTAAAGAGTCCCTTTAAGCTGGTCGACCGCATCTTGTGCAGCCACCTAGAATGTCCTCAGATGGTGATCATTCAACCTGGCCTGTAAACATATGCCTCCTGTGTTTTTGTTTGTTTTTGTTTATTTTTGGCTGCGTTGGGTCTTCGTTGCTGCACGGGCTTTCTCTAGTTGTGGGGAGCAGGTGCTACTCTTCGCTGTGGTGGCTTGTTGCGGAGCACGGGCTCTAGAGCGCAGGCTCAGTAGTTGTGGCGCACGGGCTTAGTTGCTCCACGGCATGTGGGATCTTCCCAGACCAGGGCTCGAACCTGTGTCCCCTGCATTGGTAGGCGGATTCTTAACCACTGCGCCACCAGGGAAGCCCCGCCTCCTGGTTTTTAAATGTTCATTTTTGCATCTTGTACATTTACAAGGATTTGTGTTGAGACTTTCAGAAATCCCCAACTTTTCCTCTAGTTTCAGGCTCTCCTCCTCCAAGGTCATCTCGTGTTCTCCGTATATGTTTCCACACCGTCTCCCAGTTCTCACATGAGCAGCTTTTCCGTTCATGGGAGCCTCTGCAGAAGGCTTGCCCAGGAAATGGCACTGTCACTACAACAAATTCACACTTGAATGGTAGTTTTTCTGTGCAGACTGTACTGTGGATTAGTTCATTTTCCACACATCATGGAAGTATGGTTGAATCCTAGTCTTAAAATCCAACCTCTTTTTCTAAGAACTCTGACTTCCCACACGCGTCTTCCTTCCATCACAGGCACTGCAGCTGGTTTCTCGTTCCCCTGCCCTTTAGCTCTTTGTGCTCCCCCACACCCCCACCCCACCCAAACGCCGTCTCTTATTGAGTTGTTGTGCTTATAGGCCTAGAGAATGTTACCACCATGCCGAGATGTGGAGGCTGGGAGTGGCCAAGCCTGCTAGCTAATGACCTGAACATAGCAGCCAGGGGCCGCATGTGAGCTTCAGTAAACTGACAAGACTTCACACACTGGACCTCCAGACTTACTCAGGTACAGTCAAAGGTGTGAATGTTTGTTGAATCCTACAACACTTGTAGTGGAAGGTAGGGAACTGCTTTAGGTGCTCCTTTAGGTGCTCCTTTAGGTGCTTTATTTCTGGTGCTCCTCAGGTCTCTGTGGTGGTTTCCAAGCCTATCGCTGAGTTACATCTCACACAGCTCTCAAGCTAGAATCCAGACCGCTTCAGGAAGACCAGGCACAGGGACTTTACAGAGGCGTGTTCTGGTCTGACTGGACTGCTGTGGAATGGGGAGCCAGCAGCGGCTGTTAAATGTGAACCTGATTGGAGTGTATTTGGAAGGTTGTCTGTTCCCAAGAGCTAAGCAGACCTGCAAATTCTGTCTTTTACAACTGGTTTAGCAAAACTTGGAATGTCAAAAGAGAAGGCTGTGATAGGAGACTAAGGAGGATGGGAACAGCCATGCAAGTTAATGGCTGCTTTAATCTTCTTGAGAAAGATCTTTAAAGGGAAGGGCCCAATAACCCTCCAAACCGACGGCACAGGACAGGAGAAATCAGCAGCTTAAAATTAAGCGCCTGCCCTTTCCCTCTCGGCTCTGTGTGTTCCCGCTGTGTGAAGGGAAAGCCTGCGGCTGCCCGAGCTCAGTCTCCTTGGTGCGACTGAGCCTGCAGCCCAGCGGTCGCCACCAGCCCACTGTTCTCTCGGTGTTGCTCTGATCACTTCCGCTTTTGACCCTGCCTTTCGCCTCCCTGCCTCCATTATTCCTTAAGACGCTGTACTCTTCCTCTTCTGCTCTTGTGGGTGTATACTGTGTACTCGATACACACCCCACACCCTAGTAAGATCTCCTGGAAGCAATTTCAGTGAGATGTTCATGATCCTTTTCAGCCTGCCCCCTCTGCACTTCAGTAGTAACAAGCTTAGTCCTTCCATCACCTGGATTTCCTTTAAAAAAGGAAGTATGTGGACATCCCACCACATACTTCCAGAAGTGGCTGGAAACTCTGTTCCTTCAGGGAGGTGCACAGCTACGCAGAGAAGGGAGGTTTCCAGTCACTTTCTGTTGTCTGAATAGCGGCCTTGAGCCCACACTAGACCAAGTCCATTAATACTGCTGAAAGTGAGAAATGGACTACTTGCTACCAGCCAGTCCAAGAGGTGGGGCTAAAATAAACCACAGAGCATCAGAGTGACTGCTTAAGACCCTTCAAAGGGCAATCAAAGAAACTAATGATAAAATCAGTTTATGAAAACTAGTGAGGATGTCCTCATGTTTCAAAGTATCAAAAATTTCAATCTTCCTGGCTAAGAGTTGGTAATTGTTGAAGGGAGGGATGGGTATATGGGGTTTGTTATACTCTAACTTTATAAATGTTTGAAATAGTCTATGATAAAAATATTCCATTTTCTTCTAATTCTCGACCCTCTGAGGGCTATAAGCTAGGAATAAGCTCCATCACACAGAAGTTAATTCAGCCAGACTAGAAATACGACTCCCTACACCGCTTCCTTTCACTCAAGGGGAAACTTTGTAAGCTCACATTTTCCCCTTAGCTAAAGCATGGCAGAGCCTGCTGCCCCACTGCCAAGGAAGCCCACAGCTAATAATCTGGCCATGATTCAGTCCCAGCTGCTAGTTCCGGCTTGCTGAAGAATACAGCCTACCCAGATGGCAACTCCTATCAGGCACTGGGACTCCTCAGCCATCAGGCATCATGAGAGATGTGAAGGGAGTCAACCCAGAGGCTCCTTAGGAAGCCCTTCGTTCCAAACGTGAGGAGCTAGATCTGCAGATAGTGGAACCTCATTGTTCTTGGTGTGGTGCTTTGCCAGGCTGATGTCTGTATCAGACACCCCACCGACTCACACCGGGCAGGTGCCCTGTGCCGCCAGGCACACAGGTGCCCTCCAGCTCCCCAAACTCAGCAAGTCGGAAATCCACAAACGTGAAAGTCGTCAAGCAAACTGAAGACAGAAGGAGGCCAGGGATGGGGAAGCAAGGGAACGGAGTGAGGTGGGAAGTGTTTATTGATAAATTTCAAAGGATATAGGCTTTGGTGGATGCTATGGTACTTGTTCTCAAGTGCACTAGACTGTTGTGTAGGGATGGTTTGACTGCCCCAAAAGAGAATACGCTGTCTGCAACTTTGCCTCAGGAAGTTAACTGGAAGAAAAGGTCTGATAATTTCCTAGAGCTCTGTGACACTGACTGGATTCTGCCACTGGCTGGTTGGCATCAGACCAGGAGTTACAGCTTCAGCTTGTGCTTTTCCAGCCGCTCCCTTTCTACAGGCATTAAAGCAAGGTGCGTTTAAACATGTGAATCACCCCCATCACCATCTTCTGTAAAGTTGCTTTGTCTCACTGAAGCCCCTGGCTGTGCCTTCCTGGGGCTGTGACACATCAGGCTCCCCTTTACCTCGGGGCACTTCCCATTTCGGAATTCATTCACCTCCTTTAGATCACAGGTTTGAGCGGTCTGCTCAGTGTCCAAAGGAGTCAGGCACTGAGCGCAGACAGAGTTCAGAAACATAAGATTATAGAATATTTCACTCAGGGAAGAAGGTTCCCTGATGTTGCCCATGTTTTTGGCCTTGGCTGAGTAGGAACTAAAGAGCTAGTTGAGTGAGACACTTACTTTCCATACCTCATTTTGGCCAGTGTGGCCACTAAGTGATTCTTCTGTTGGTAAGGTAACTGATAGAACTAAGATTAGAGTCTATGTCTCTACCTTAGACTAAATAAAGCAGGTTATGCAAATAAAAGCGTCATCTTAATATCACCCACTCTCTTTCCCTCCTTTGTTAGAAAGTTGCTTCTACAAATGGGCTTCAGGAGGGAATGAAGAAAGGGCTAACCCTAGAAGTATTAACTCTCCAGGTCAGTGACCTAGCATTCAGTTTGGCCAGCTCTTTCTTTCTTTCTCAGGCACAGGATGCCTTAGTTGTATTCTCTTTCATCCCAGGGTCATCCATCGCCTTCTTGATATCAAAGCAAAGGAGTTAGGCCGTGAAATTTCTTTGTGAGTAAGCAAAGATTTGGCAGGATGCTCATCACTAGAAGAAAGTATGCTTAAAAGACACATAGTATGCTCTATTCAAAGCTCTGAGGGAAGACTCATTACTTGAAAGAGTGGAGACGAGCTGTCAGGTATAAAAGCAAGAAAAACGGCTAACTTTTACGTGCAGTGACACACCCAGCGTGTGCAGGGAGACACTGATACAGCCTTAACGTGATTTGAGGGCATGGATCTAAATTATGCTGTTATCTGAAGACAGCACCCGAAGTTGCCATCTGCGGCTTTTGTTACTCATTCCCTCTATCTTGTAGGAGTTGTATCTACAAATATACTGACATGTATACAAGATGATTAGGAATGGTATTGCAGGGGGTCTCTTCTAAGGCCTTCCCAGATGATATGCACATGACTTGTTTACCTTCCCTGGTTCTCTCGTTCCATTTTCATTTGTGGGAAACATGAGGGGGAAAAAAAGATATTAACGGAGCCAGATTCCAGTGACCTCCTTCTTACACTCATTTAGATAAACTGAAATGGGAGAATGTTTGTGATTAAAGACTCCATGATACTCTGGAATAACAGGAAGCCTTCTACAGGACTGCTTTACTCAAATGGGGAAGAAAAAAAAAACCAAAAACGTACACTGACTGAAGTTTCTGGGTCAGCCCTAAAAAAAAATCTCAACTGTCTGGTAGGTATCAAGAGGCTAATTTTTCCTGACAACTGAGTGTTTCTGGTCACACACTTGACCTAACGTTGGATGTACTGGGCTTTTAAAGAAGCAACCATTTATCCATAAGGGCAAGGCTAATTAAAATTAGGACAAGCCCAGCAGTAGATGCGTTTAAACGTGTGAATCACCCCCATCACCATCTTCTGTAAAGTTGCTTTGTGTTTAATTACATCCAACTCTGAATGATGGGTTATTCGTTTCCATCAGAAAAGAAAACAGTAATGTTGGTGCACAGGTTCCTAATTAAACTATTCTCCTTACCTCTATTCTCTGTCTTCATAAAGACATCCCATTGAATCTCCCAGTGATTAAAAACTACAGGTTGTTCTCCTAAGGAAGCAGTGCTAGTTAAAACAGGTCCCTCGAGGACATGTGGTTGAATTTTAACAATTTAAAAAATAACCTTTAAAACCTAACTAACTCCTAAAAAGTAAATAATAGTTTTAAATAACTAAATTTTTTTAAAAAATCAAGACTTTATTGGATAAATGTTACACAACATTCTTTAACATTTAGGTCTCAGCATAGTTTAGATGAGAAACAATTTTTGTCATTCAAGTCTACAAAATGAAATAGGCTTGTGAAGATTTGAAATACAGACAAAGGAAGCATGAAGCAAAGCTTAAATATTAAGCAACTAAAGCAGTGAAAGTGAAATAGCAACATGGTATGTCTAGATTTTAAATACCACCAAGTTTCATTTTTTAAAAAAATGAAAATCTGGTTTATAACAAACAAACACCACTGAGAATTGTCTTAAAAAATATTTAGATACTTACAACCTGATCTCTCCCAGTTCTTTTGCCTTTATATTACTTCTTGGTCATTTCCATCACTCTGCAATTAGAATTTTTGATTACACAAAATCTGCTATGACCTGGGAGTTATCTGGTTCTTGAAGTGAGCCTGAAAGGTACTGCTGGGTTACATATCTGAAAGAACAAGGGGGACCCGAGCCTAAGCTCTGGGGCCAGAGAGCAGGGCGCCACTGAAGTGTGCATCATCTTCAGAATGCCCTGCTGCTACAGTTCCTGAGCTGACTTTTTCAGACTTGATCAAATGTATAATGACTTCATGATCAATGATTTTCCGTAAAGACAATTTTAGAATGCAATCTAGACTTTCAGTTACTTACAGTGTAATTAGGATTTGCATTAACTTGCTAGAAGCAAGACTGCCTACCTTTTCTTGAGTTGTAAAACAAATCCTAGTCAGGTATAGTAAATATTCTAAAACTCTCCCAGAACTTTTTGTTAATCTTGAGTGTGGGGTTAATAAGTAATTTCAAACCTATACTGTAAGATTATGCAAAGCTTGAACACTTGAGCCAAATGCTTAAGTTATGTTGCTTCAAATGAATTTTCTATTTTTTTCCTTTTTTTGTATTAAGTAATCAATATGGATTATCTTTCTGGTTTAAAAAATAAATCAGTATTGCCACTAAAAAACTTCAGGTTTATTAAAAGTACGGCACCATCAAATATAAAATGCCTTAAAAATGTAGTACTAACAGGTCCATCTGGTTTTCTCGTTAATGTTTTTTTTCTCCATTCATTAAAAAAGAAAAATTAAGGTTTTTCATAATATGTATTTTTCATAGACAAGAACATTACAGTCTCCATTAATAAGAATTCATACTTTATGCATGAAAAGTTCACCATCTTTATGCGTCTGTTCCTGCTGCTTGTTCCCCAGGGTCAAGTCCCATCTGACACCTGTGAGGATTTCTTGCACTTAGAAAGAGAGGCTCTCTGTGGAGAGAGGTCAACATCAAAATTCAGATATTATCACCTTTTCTGAACTAGTTCAGAAATCAGTAAGGATAGGGAGAATAGTACAAGCCTTTCCAGCTCAGCAGAATGACGAACTGGCTCTTAGAGTACATTTTCAGTCCAAGATCAACACTAGCCTGATCCACTTTGAGTCAGAATTTGAAAGATAAGAATGTAGTTATGAAAATGTGCACAAAATATTAAATACTGGTGGCAAATAAATACATCTTAATATGTTCTAACAAGCAAATGTATACTTAAGATAATATAGCCCTGCTTTAACTAAAGATCCAAATTTTCTTAGTGGGTTGGGGACACTTTTTGCCATCCTTTTAGTAGGATGTGTTTGTTAGATAATCTTTTGTTTCCATTGGCATCCTGAAGGAAACATTGGCCTCGGCATTTGTGACTATTGCTGTTTCATTAGAAGAGCCATTTTAGAGATACCTTTGTTCATATCTGAGCTGATTAACATAAACCTTGGAGAAAGCACAAAGTTTTAATATGAAAAATAATTCAGCATTTCTGTCATCATCACATGCCTTTCAGGCGTGTCCAAACTGTACTGAGAAGAACGTCATGTTCAAAAGAAGGTACTGTCAGTGATTCTTCACACATAAAATTCAAGAGAGTTCTTTGCGTATTTCACATCACTTTTCTCCTCATCTCATGCATAATTTATTGCAATAGTTTTTTTAATAAAATATTCCCCTAATAATACCTTTTCTTCGGTTTAATATAGCACAATTTGCAAGTGCCCCTTTATAGACTGTTGGTTTTAACCACTGCCTGCATATGTACTTCTTAGTGCAGCTTTAAAAATCTGAGTCTCCAATTTCATTCAGTCCCGATGCTCTGGTGTTCTCTGTCATTGTGGTACAGGTCCATGAAACCAGCAGCCTGCTAATGTCTTTGTGCTGAAATATAGTAAAGAAAAGGAAGAAAATGTAGTTAAGCACAAGTAATTATATGAGAAAAATGATGTCCCTGTTTAAATTAAGCCCTATACAGACTGTGGGATCACACCTGATTTTTTACTTTAAATCAGTTAAACCTGACCAGTGTAGGTTTTTTGAGAAAACAACTTACTGCCACTGTAAACCAGCAGAAGCATTCATGTTCTTTCTGAAGTATATCTGGCCAAATTCCAACACAAATAAAATGGTTTTCACCTTCACGTAGTCAATCTGCACTTGAGTGTATTTTTTTAAATACTTATTTATGAATATTTGCCTAATAAAGGGAATTTTAGCTTTGTTCTTTATGCTCCCATTTCACAAGTAAGTAACAATATAAAAGTTTGCAAGTCAGCTTCGCCGCTGTGGACTATGAAACACCAGGAGCCTTCCTCTAGCACAGGCTTAAGAAGCAAATTTATATACAAAACCAGACTATGGAAAAAACAGCTGCAGATGACACTGTCTACATATGTGCAAGAGCACAACAGAGGGGGGTGGAGGGTGCCTCCCTAGAGGTAGACACACACAGCACATCAGAAGGCATCAAGAGCACCATTTTGCTACTGGAAGAGAACTTAGGTACACTGGTTCCATTGACCAGTGTCCCTTGTTACAACAGCAAACCAAGTTATCAGCAGGGGCACTCTGCACCATACCTCCAACAAAAAGCCGGGCTCTGAGCAGAACATTTATAAAGGGCAAGGCTTATAGAAATTACTGCTAAGTAGCATGACCAGAATGCCCAACATTACCGACCTCCCTCTGCTATCAAGAAGTAGTAGAATCCCATTGAAATGCTCTACAATCCCTGGTTATGCCTCTCAAACCTGGGAGCCTAAGTACCAGTAAGAGTTTGAATTCCATACGAGGTGAGCCGTGGAAATAATAATGATTACTTTTGGTCAAATGTATTTTTAAACCAAAGATATGGTATCTTCAGTGGAATAATAACAGACAAAACAAAAATGCAAAAAGGAAAAAAGAAAAACCACCCCATTCTTCCCAATATTTGACTATGAAACACTTCAAAGTAGATGTATTTCTCATTCTTTGATAGAACTCTTGATCTTATGTTAACTTCCCAGTGCTGCCATACTTCATTCACTTATTGGATCAAGGCCTATAAAATAAATTTCACAGGGCATTCTATCACATTTCTTCTCAAGCAATGAAAAATTGCTTCTAGCCATAAATACTGCACACATCAAAACAACAGCAGTCCCTGCTTACTAAAGCAAAAGAATCATTAACATGGTTTTAAAATTTGACATTGAGCTAAGAAAAGTTTTTATTTTCTAAAAATAAGATATAATACTAATAAATTTAGACTCATGGAAATTTGCAAGTAAATATCCCCATTTTATAAACTGAAAGAGAAGAAAAGGTAAACAGCCAGTTCCATGTACAAGTCCATTTCCTTCTGCTTATGACTCTCAATATTTGGCTTCAACCTTAGTGAGGCCTATTCCAGTTGGCAGGAAAGCCAAAGACTGAAGCAGATCTTACGACTACTCCCGTGGGGGGTGCAGAAAATTGAAAATGCTGTTCCCTCAAGGGGTCACCAGGTAGCTACAACTCCTATACGGCTAAGAGCCCAAAATACCCCAGCCTTAACCTCTGATCCAAAATGTGCCACTCTGACCCTGTTTCCAAATTATAGCTCATACACAATGATACAGTCCAATTACAGCTCTTCACTGGCTTCAAACACCAGAGTTAAATAGCCTTAATTCAAGAAAGCAAAGCCAAGATCCTAAGTTCAAAAAGCAGCACAACAAAAACCCCTGAACCCTTCCTGCCATATAAGAGCCCCAAATAAGGATTCCGAGCATTATCTAAGGAGGTTTTAATAAAGGTACTTAGATTACAACTACACCTCAGCATTATCTCTCGCCACCCTCTAAGTTTTGACTTGCCTTATGTAAATGACAATGGTTTTGAGGTTGGTTTAATTAAGAATATATATATATGTTCCTATACGGATATATATATATATTCTTATATATTAAGTAATGACTGAGAAGTTAAAGTAATGAATATAAAAGTGACAAAGGAAGACTGAGATAGTGAAAAGATAAATCCACTAGCTGACTTTCCATGGAGACTCAGTTGCTACTTGACATAATTCTGCAGTCTGACACCCAACTTCTACCACCCTACGAGAAATTCCTCTGGATTTATGGAAGCTCTCAGGAGGCCGGCTCTACCTTTTTAAAAAAAAAAAACACAGCAGGTAATAGTGACTGAAAGCTATTTTCACTCATGAAAACTATCACCAACATGAGGTACACCCAGCTACCAAGGTCAGTGAAAACAAAGGAAAAAGAACTAGTGCATTCTTTTACGTCTAGCCTAATCTACTTTGGGAATGGTAAGTGATGACATGATGCCCTCTTCGCTTTGTGGCAGGGCTTAACACAGACAGACCTGCCCGTTTCACTGTTAACTTCAATGCTCCCAGTCTGAATCCACAGTGGTCTGTCAGACACTGTAAGGGAGCAGCAGCACTCGTCACTGTCTGATGTAATAGCTGCCATTTGTTGAGACCTATGGTAGAAAAAACCAAGTTAACAAAAATAGAGCATTTGAGTTCTTTTTCACCCATTTTACCAAAAAAAAATTTAAAAATAAGACCAAAATTCAGGTGAATTTTTATAATGAATTTATTCTAGATAACTTGCTGGCTTCACACAATGTGAAGCTCTGGTACTAAAGGGAAAGACTTGAGGTGTGTACACACCAGTCTTGTCCAGGAGAGGGCACTCTCCAGCCCAAGTCAGTTGAGCTGCAAAATGCCTTAAGGCTCATGAAGATGTTGCCCTCCAATGCTAACTCACAATTTAATGCTCCTGACAAAAAATTTTTACTAGCCTAACACTAGCCTAGTGATGGAGTAGTCCTGACCTTCTCAGTATTCAATAAGGGCCAAAGTTGTCATCCCTATCTGTATCATATCATTAATGAGCTCAGAGACACCGTTTTGAAGAATCACCAAAACTGCCTGAATGCCTTCCCTTTCTCCTTAATGCCAATGGCACCTGTGCATACTATTCAGCACCTGAACTTAGTGAGGTAACACCTACTTGAAATAAGTTTGACAAGGTACGCTTTCTCTTAGGCTTTCAGAACAGAGACTTCAAATACTAAGCAAATGAAGGATTACTATTTTAAGGCTTATTTCTTATTAACCTATTTGCTTGTTTCCTTACTTTCCCTACTTTAAGTACAGTATAAATAAGAAAAAACTCATCTATCATATCAGTGTAGCAACTCTGGTATCACTGATTTAGATAATGTCCAGTCCCTGTAATATTTTTTTAATGCTGAATCAGAAGCAGTAGCATATAATCAAAACCTTAAAAAAGGCTTTTCTGACACTGAAAAGGAGAAACTTTATACAGCTGATCTATAAAGAAACATGATTACTTCTGAATTTTAACTCAGAGGGGAACAATTTTCTTAAATGTGGTTTAATAATGAGGTTATTTACCCTTTTGTTCATGGGAAAACGTAAATATACTATTAGCTACAACCCAACAGCAGTCACACAAGAAAAACAGAAATATGAACGCACAAAGAATTTATCTTTTGAACCTCTCCCTCCATGGGTAAAACTTAGGCTTCAACAATCATTCTAAAGAATCTCCTTTTCAATTCTAGGCAAGAGGAAAGTCAAATCAAAGAATGATCTTATTCCTGTGCATTTACCCCTCCAGTGCCCAGAAATGCCGTGTAAAATAGTAACATGCAAGACCCCAGTCCACAGAGCCTGGCCCGTGAGTCTCTTGTGCTAACGTTTAAGATGAGTATCCCGTCAATGCTTTTTAGGGTCTCAAGGTTTTTCTTTAGAAACTGACCACACTTGCAGGATCCATGAGGAAGTGCCAGGAAGCCCCAGCAGTGAGGCAGTAAATGGAAGGAGACCCTCATGAAAGGCAGAGATTTCATTGGAAATTATTTGTTTTGTCCTTTAAGAGAAAGCTTACATTCAACAATGGCAACTACTCCTGGGAGGCAGCAGAGATATAAAGGGGCAAATCAGAACGCGGTAAGAACTTTCAGTCTTCTTTGTAGAGTGCATGAAAGAAGGAAGTAGAGGTCACACTCTTAGAGCAAAGCCCAGAGTTTAAAAACTAAAGAATTAAGATTACTATCTTCCTGAACACTCAATATAAACTTTCTCTTAATACAGTGTAGCGTGATGCAACATGAAAAACCAGGAAAAGAATACATAGTGCCTCATTTTACAATAGACATTCTGGTTTTCCAGCCCTAATGCTATTTTTCTAACCAGTTATTTCGTTAGGGTTTTAGACAAACTGCACATAGCTCTTCCCAGCATACCAGGATAAACACCAAGATGTGCCACTCCCAGCCGGATTCCCTGCTAAAAACGAAACGGTGAGGGGAAATCATACGTTTGTAATCAACAGCATCTCAAACATGAGCCATGGGTAGAAATGACTACCCTCTGGAAAATATGGCCACGACGCACACAGATCAAGGCCTTGGAATGTGAGGTATTTCCCTCCTAGAAATGGGAAACAATCTACTTAATCATACCAGTGGCAATAAAAGGGGATGTTCAAATTAATGTCCACTTTTTCACCATTTGGCGAGATATTAAAATAATAAAACACCAGGGTTCCAGGAAAACACAGTATCTGTACAAAAAAGCTAATTTACACTACTGAAAAGCTGACAAGTCCAGCCCTGTGGTCCTAATACCTTTGGAAAGTCCTGAGAGGACCTCTACTGCACTGAGCCCCACCAGCTCAGATACTTCTCATGCCTTTGAAAGGATCTGGGGTGTGCTGGGCTTTTCAGATGGTTACTGATCATTAGTACGAAAGTGTCTGAATCACAATTCCTTTTCCTCATTCAAGAGTTGAAATGTCAGTGGACTTCTCCCCTCACCATATTCCCCATGACCTCCAACCCAGTTGCCCTCCACAAATGCCCGTTGGGACTAGTCAGACCATGCCTACTTCTAGATATCTGTGGATGATCATCATACTATGATTATTGGAATTTTCAGGTAAGAATAACGTCGCTGTAACATTTTTAAAATTTATACTGCCTGTATGTTGAAGAAAGATACTATCGAAAGCTACCCGAATGAAATTTCTATGCCACATACAGAAAGCACTAGTTGTGGTAATGACAGCAAGTATTTACGTAAGTCTTGTGCCAGGCACTTTATTGCTTTAAACATTTAAATTCTCACAATTACCTTTTGAAGAGGTACTATTTCTCTCCCCCATCTCACAGATCATGACACTGAGGTAACCTGCCTAGGATCACAGAGCTTGTAAGTGGCAGATCCAAGTCAGGCTTTGCCTAGGAAATCTGGCTCAAGAGCCTGTACTTTCAACCATGTGCCTGAAAAGTGAAAAAAAAAATGATCCTTTGCTCAATAAAAAGACTGATACTGAGCACTATTAGTGCAAAAATGTTAACGGACACTCCAACTCACCTGCATCACTGGCAAGTTACATTCTCATAAGTATTTCTATCATTTACACTGAACAGGATGATCCTCTCACAGTTCTATTGAAAAAAAAAAGTCTCCCCAGGCAAGCCAAAAAAAACCCTATTATACTTTACCTGGGGGGAAAAAACGTATTCCTTCCAGGACTTTTCAGTAGTTTTTAAGTGAATCTTTGTGCTGCAGAGAACTAAGTGAGGGATACTGAGGGTTACAAAATTATCTTAAATATTTAAAAAATAAAAAACAAGCTCTTGCTAAAACTTGATATGTGTTATAATTACAAGTTTTTTAGTTTACATGAAAAGGAAAAAGTGATTATAACACAGCCTTAACACTTTGGCTATGGGGTATCTGGTATTCCTTCTAGATAACCACACTGGATAGAAAAAATTATAAGGAGGTTTCTGGCACTAAGACTTCCAAGGCAACAAAAGGTTAACTGTCACATTCTTATGATACAAGGAAAATTCCATATTTAAATAATGGCTGTGTTTTCAACTTATTTTTAACGAGATCTTACAAATATCAGGAATTTAAAGAAGAAATATTTCATGCACTTTTAAACCAACTTTTAAGACAAGTAATTTTGGAACTGGCCAGTTTTCAACATCAAAGTTTTATGAAATTGTTTTACAAACCAAAGTGTCTAACGGAAGAAGGCCCACAGCTTAGACCATATACTACAGCCATGTAATTTATTCAGTTGAAAATGAGAATTTGACTCAGAAATTCACTATTATGATAAATCCTGGTAACATTTGAGTCTATTTTCTTCATTTCCTTTACATATCCCCACAATCAATCTTTAATTTATGCTAACATAGGAATCTATAAGAAAAAATTCAAGTTTGGCAATTAGTTTTTTCAGAGATTAATTAGATACATTAAAATTTGATTCTATCCATGATGGATTTTAAGGCATGATACAAAAATTCAGTATCTCCTACCAAAGTGTAGTATACAAGATGATCTTAGAATTTTAATAAAATTATCTACATGTCAAGGCATATTTGTTTTCCACTGGTAGTACTGACATAAAAAGTGGAAAAACGGTACACATATGAAAATATGGTAAAGAGTGTGATGGTATGTAAATAATTAAAGTTTTGGAAACTAATTTAATTAACTCCATTACTAAAATCATTTAAATGGTTTCCATATTCACAAAATTGTTTTTGTCATTAGGAGGTTATGGTTTTAACCTAAAACCTACTGTTAAAGAGTATTTAATAGGTAAATGCAGTCATACTAATTGACCTAAAAATTTTACCAAGAGGTAGGGATAGTTGTTAAAAATAGGGGCACCGTTAGCCCTATGCAGGACTGCAGGTTGATTAGGAAGGAACGCTGGAAGCCAGGCTGCCAGAACAATACCATCCAAACTTAAAAGATTTCTATCAAAAAACAAATTACAGATGGATGGTAGTGATGACTACACAACAACATGGATGTACTTAGTGCGACAGAACTGTACTTTAAAAAATGGTAAAAATGGTAAACTGTATGTTAGGTATATTTAATAATTTTTTAAATACCAAAAAAAAAAAAAACCAGCAAATTACAATGCTCTATTAATATGAAGGAAAAAATGATTTCCACCTAAAGTCCCAAAGAAAGTAAACCGGAAAAAAACCCTGTTTGAGTCTATAAAGGTTAAATCTCTTACTTGAGTAAAGAATAAACAAAAGAGTTGAGCTGTTTCTCCTCTGATCTCAGTATCAACTATCCATGGTAAAAACACCAAGATACCCTGGAAAACTAAAAATATATAGATCACCTATATGACTTAAATTACTGAAGCTTTCATTTTTTTATTTCTATTCACTCTTTGTTGGATGGAGTACAGTAAATGTACACAAACTGTAAATACAGAATATTAAGAGCCTAGTAACTAAGTCAGAACCAGGTAAAGGTAATTAAGGCAGCTTAGCTGTTTTATTTCTCCAGGCTATTGGCACGGCACCAGCCTCCTGTTCTATTTCTGAATTCCCTCTATCAGGCATTTTAATTGTTTTAATAGCAACCATATTAATACAATTCCAAAGCAAACACTAAATTTGTCCCAACTTAGAAACAGGGTCTTCAGAATTCTCTCTGGCAACTTCCCTATTGGAGGCCATCACCGGATACAGATCAAAACATTGTCCTGAATTTAAACATTATCAACTTTTCTAGACATTTGCCAATCTCTTCTCTGAGTACTACCAAATGTGAACCAGTGCAGCACAAGCTATAGAAAAATTCACAACTTAAAAGGAAAAATCTAATTTTAGATCCAAATTATAGGTTTCTTAAGGTATTTCCAATTCTCAATTCAGTTATTTTATATTAAAGAATGTGTATGTATATAAAAGAATATAAATGTGTATCTTCAACATAACCAATAGTAAGTACAACCTGCTCAAATAGGGGTGCAACTCTAATTTTAAATTAGAAATTCAGACCCGCTAAAGAAGATATTCATTTAGCTGATTTTAGTAAGTTCCATATCCTTTGCCTACAGTCCATCTTCATATCTATATTCCTGTCTGTTGTCCTTTCTACTTAGTACCAATCTAAAATTACTATTTATAGGTTTTCCCCATGAAAACCAAGTAGGGTCACACCATCTAGTTCTGTAAATAGGCTTCAGACTAGTGAACTCTACTTTCTTGGTCTCACTGATATCTCAGGTCTCTGGTTCCACATCTATAAAGAGTCCCTTCCAAACTTACAGAAGAGACCTTTTCTGGTCTATAAATTCTAGAAAACCGAAAGATAAAAACACTCTGATGCTTTACATTTCCAAAGATTTCTAGAAATAAAGACATCTTTTGCTTTCACAGCTCTTACTTCCCTTAGTTTCTCCCCCTTGCTAATCCTATTCTAACCACTTTTCTTAGACCACTAGAGATCTGGCCTAAGCCTAGTTTTCTCTCTGCAAGGGGAAAACAAATACCCATTTTGGTTGTCTCCATATAAAGAGTTCAGTGTCTCCTTTTTTGTTGTTGTTAAAGAGAAATGTAAGAGAAAAATGGCTACAATTACCCAATTCAACTCTATCTCCATCTTCAGTGGATACTGGACTAATATATCTTAGCTGCTTAAGAAACTCCTGTTTGAAAACACTGTTTAGTATGCAGCTATTGGTTTAGTGTTTAGAACACAGAGTACATCTTAAAGATTACAGAAATTCTTGCAAACTTGTTTCCCTATTGAAACTTCAGATGAAATATGCCAGACTGCTGGTTTAAAACAGAGGGATTATTTGGCATAATAAGAGATCGTGCACATTTGTGATTATGCTTCAACCTTTTCTTTAAAGGTATGGACTATATCAAATTAGGTGTTACTTTTATACTCATCATGATTTTATCTTTTTCTTTCTTCCTTTTCTCCATGGCTTCTGAAACAAATCAAATTTAGTTTATCCCACAAGAGCACATTTGCCCAAGCACTTAACTACATCAGCAGTACCCACTGTCAAAACCATTTCTATGTTAGGATAAAACTCACCTGGATCATTACCCAAAGCCTTAGAATTACATAACTTAGGTGACTCTTTGCTTTGCCTGGTTTAAATCTTCCTGAACCTTAGATTTCAAACTTTCGAAAGTGTCTGAATGAACAAATTCACTAATCTGAAACAAATACTCTGAAAATCTTTTAAGATACTTCCTTAAAACCCCTCAATCACACTATGAACTTCTTTCAACCTGTTATAATCAAAGAATTTTTAAAATACTATAATTATTTCTGTTTGCAGGAAAGAATATGTTCTATTCAAGTGAAACATTTTTTTAAATTGTGTGTTTATTATAATCAAAAAGCATTGACTGAGTTCCCCAGAAGAAATTCCACTTGCTTTTGCAGAAATCGGTACATTACCTTAAGGAAGCTGACCGAAGACTACTGATTTTCAATCTCCATTAATCTTTTCATAATTAATTCCATAGTAACTAAGATATTTCAAACTGCATTACTTAGAAATCCACAAGAAGTTGCTCTCTTTAAAAGTTCCAAGTTTCCAAAAGTGTCAAACTGACATTGTATCACATTTAAAAGCTAAGTTGGATGCCTAAAATATGAAAGCAACTTAAAAAATCTTGGGACAAACTTGCCTCCACAGGCAATCAATCAGATTTTTCACTAACAATACAAAGCTAAAAATGGAAAATAAGAAATCAAATCTTAGGGACAGATGGACCATGTAGAAAAATAGTGAGCTAAGTTACAAGCCCCAAAAGCAATGATACCTGAGGCAGAAGATCAAGCAGAAAAGAGATTGATTTTAATTACACAAATGTAAAAAAAGAAAAAAAAGAAAAAGCATGTGATGAAATATTAAAGCTAAAAACGAAATAATTAAAATCCATACACTTATGAGAAATTGGCTGAAGGAGGGTCTCAAGTCTAGAAGCATATCAGACCTCTATACTACAAAACCTCATTTTAAGAATA
Source organism: Hyperoodon ampullatus (assembly GCF_949752795.1). Taxonomy (NCBI): domain Eukaryota; kingdom Metazoa; phylum Chordata; class Mammalia; order Artiodactyla; family Ziphiidae; genus Hyperoodon; species Hyperoodon ampullatus. Next base: position 4,872,497 of record NC_136917.1, read on the forward strand.
TATTGATTAGTCACTTATTTGAATTTTATCATGCTCAGATTATATATTCCCTGATAGGGCAAATAGGAAAATAAGTGATTTTTTCATCTCCTCTATACACTATTACAAAGAATAATTTTCTACCATCTTGAAATTTTTCAAAGCTTTTTGAGAAACACACACAAATAATTTGGATTTAGTCGATTTTATTTACAGCTTGTTTTTTTTACATTTCAGAGCATTACACAATTACATTTTCTCATTTTCTGACCTGCAAACAGATACCTTAAATGGAAATATTTTTTAAAAATTATCAAACTAGGTACATCCAAAATGCAACAATTACATATATGACAATTAATTCACAAAGTGTAATTTACCAGGACGTATCCTAAGAATTTAGGAAGAGCCAGTCAGGAGAAATCTGACCAAATTTAGCAATCACCTATTTACATATCCAAAGACAAACCTACCTAACCTCCCAAACCAGAAGTCTGAAAGTTTTTGTTAAGTCCCCACTGGACAAGAGAGAGAGAGATTGATTCAGACCTAGCCAGCCTTGACAGTCTTAATCCCAAATACTGGGCTATTTCCCCAGTGTGCAATTCAACAGCAAGCATCTCAGTTTGTCAAACATCTAACTATCAAACTCCCGTGCCATATGCACATAGAAAGGTTAAGTGTTCATTAATTAAAAAACAAGTAGTCATTAAATATCCTCACTATTCCCCCTAGCTCACCAGCCCTTACTATGATTCCAGATATGCAACCTGTGTCACATAGTGACAGGCTATATTTGATACATGTATGTATCTATGCATACACACACACATATATTTTACATGTATGTATATACGTATACACATACACACAGTACTAGGTACAAATGGCAATTAACAGTCCCTGCAAAAATTCATTTTCAGTTGAGGCTATGGCTCCTATGCCTTGGGGTGGTTTTAGACTGCAAAACTGAAAAATACTAAAATCTCACTTCCTTAAGACAAAATTTGATTGCTTGTTCAGTTTAAGCTTCTCAGTCTAAAAATGGCTGTAAGGTTAAGTATAAAAAAGCAGCCAACTGAGTGCAAGTTCTCTCTCCAATTTGGCCAACCGATCTCATAGAAGTTACCCCTAACTAGACTAGAAAATCTGTGGCGCCTTCCAAAGGTTCTTGCCTACCTTACTGTCCATGTTCACGTTTCAAACTGTGTCAACAGAGCCCGCACTTCAGGGGTCAGCTGTTTGGCAGCCTTAGCTGCCTCTGTGATAGCCTTGCGATACAGGCCCTTTCTCTTCTTATTAAAGCGTGACTGGAAGTTTTCTAAAAAGGGGGAGAGCTGTGAAAGAGCCAGGAAAGATGTTGTTGGAGACCCGAACCATGAAATACGGGCCTCCTGCCGGACTAAAAGGCCGTTATCTTTCCGGCTCACAGTTATAGTAAGAATACGGGCTGGCCACCAGGGGAAGCCATATATCTTGGCCCAAACAATGTCCCCTACACATACGGTCCTGCCATCTGGTGTGACGCACTTAGAGACGTTTTTGGAAAAGACTTTCATTTTCAAGGAATTACTGAGCTTTTTCTCTTCCTTTGAAGAGGAGGAAGTAGAGGATGTGGAAGGTGCATGCATACAGCCTGGAGGAAAATCAAAGCTTTCAGAAGAACTACACTCAGAGTTGGAGGATTTCAAATCATCTGTGCTATCAATGCTACACACTGAAGCACTGGAAGAGTCAGATTTCTTTTGATTTAGGGTCATGTAAACAGAGACATTGCTTTTGCTGCCCTTTTTGCCCAGTGTCTGTGGTTCATCCTGCTCACCAGGCACAAGCACTTCAGTTGTGTCCTGAACCTCACTGCTGGCCTCTTCAGGGCCTTTGGAGGGACTCTGATTTTCTGAAGGGGCCTCACCTGCTGAGCGGGTGGAGGTGCAGCGGGACTGGGGCTTTGGTGCCATCTTGCTGCTCCGCATTTTCTCCAGTCCTGTCTTCAGAGAAGAGTCATTTTCTTCATTCCTGTACCTCTGTGGTTTTAAACGAACCCGGGGTGGAAGGGAACCTGAGCTAGGATTCTGGTATCGACGTGTGAAATGGACTTTTGAATGTGCATTTTTGGACGTAGAGGTTTCACTTTGCTTCTTCTGTGCCTTTTCTTTGGCAATTTTCAGCACTTCCCGAGCTTTTGCATGATCCATGTTCTTATTCTGGAGCACTTTTTTAGTACTTAACTGAGCTTTTGATGTATTTGCCTGAGCAGAAACTTTGACTACTCTGCCTCTGCTGTGAGCAATATTTGAAACCTTAACCACAGCATTTCTTTTCTGGCTTTCATTTTGGTTTTTCCCATCCACCTTATGGTCAGTTTTCAGTTTTTTGTTCACAGTAGTTACACTTTCATTTCTCCGTTTTTTATCTTCATATTTAGAAGAGTCACTTGCACTACTACCTTTTCTCATTTCTTTTTTTTCAGCAACGACACTGTTTTTACACTTGTCACACAAGACTTGCCTGGGTCGTAGTTTAATAGCATTCATTATTGAAGTAGGTTCTTCCCTGTACATTTTTCGTTTGGGTCGCTTAATTTTCCGAGGAGGTGGCTGAGGTATTGATTGGTTATATGTGTCCCTGATAAACAAAGGGGGAGGATAAGGTGCTCCTTCATGGAAGAGAGGTGGTGGTTTGGAAGTCCACAGGCTTTCGGCCAAGCTCAGCTCAGGAGGCGGGACAGGAGAAGGGTCTTCAGGAACAGCACCATTCACTTCACGCTTGACATCGGCCCCTTCTTGGAATGTATTATTTTGGAGCTGCATGGCTTCAGGTTTATCCTTATATTCCCTTTTGGGAAATACTGTCACAGGGATCCCATGGGGCCCAAACCTTTGAAAGAAATGAAAGGAGAAAAGAAGCCATTAAGTTAGTGTCTATAATTCAGTTTCTTGAAACACCACCTAATGTTTATTTATATGACCTTTCCTGAAAACTATTTCACTTTAAAAAACAAAACCAAAAACCTAAAGACAACCTCCCCGGGTCCCAAAGTCCTCCATTTTTGGGGGGCTTACATTTTAGGTCTACACTCAAAAAGAAATACTCAATAGTTGCTCTAAGCAATGCCGTAATAGCTGATGTTATTTAAAATAGATCTTTCCAGTCTTGAATCAGTAAGGATGTTCTATCAGATAGCTTAATAGTTAATATCATTTGATATAACGTTCACTCAACCACAGATAACGTGTCTAGTAAATGCAACTATAAATTTGTAACATACGTATCTTCCTCTGGTTATAATGGCTTTCAAAAGCTTCACAAAACAAATTCAGCCCTAACTACCCCAAAATATTGAATCAGTAAAATCCCAACTCAACTTTATTGTTTAAACACTATAAAGATTCAAAGGCATTTGCTTCTCTACTGTTCTACCCTAACTCTTAAGGCCTTCATCCAACCCAGCCACTCCCCCCCAAGAAAAAAACCTCAAAAATACTAGAAATTCAGATACTCAAATAACCTCAAAAGCAGACAGGTATAAAGCTATAGCTTTCTAGCTTTTAAAAATCACATCATACATTAAGAAATATTTTCACATTGCAATCCAATAAAATGTTTATGCATGTATACATGCATGCACATAAATACACACACTTAAGCAAAAGTTTCATTAAATACTTGACCTTATATCATGTGATACATAATTATATTTTTTTCTACTCTGGTCTATTTTCATTTGTTTTGATGCTAGTCAGGTGCATTAAATGGATTTCAAAACTCCCTTACAGGTCCAAACCCAGTTTGCAAAGCACTGGTATAGAACACAAATCTCTACAATTATCAGTTTCTAATAAAACAGGGGTCAAATAACGTTGTTTCTCATGTAGACTTAGAAATAACTGTGGTTTAATCTGCCTGGGCTAAAACATCAAGAACCCTTAAATCTAAACTTGCTATACTCAGATTCCTGCATATAAAAATAAAATCACACTACCAAATGATTTCATCATGTACATGCTAACATGCTAATTTTAGGCACTCACTGGGCCAAACAGTACTGAACACAATACAATTCTAACACCAATCCTCTAAAGCAGAGGTGCTTAGAACCTAAGGACTGGCTTCAAGTAGTCAGGTAGAACCCCTGACATTATTAGATGCAAATGTTTTGTATAGATCTCTTTTTCTGGAGAATGAGTCTTGGTTCTCAGATTCTCAAAAATGTCTTTATGTCCCCAAAAAGGTACAGAATTCTTTGTTGGAAAGAAATCTTGAGATTAAGTTCTTAGGGCTGCAGATACACCTAAACTTGGGCAGGGATATAGGAAGAGCCAACACCAGGATATCTGGTTCCAACACCTAAATGGTTTTTTTCCTGAAGTCTTGTTAGCTTGGCTACCACAAACCAACAACTTTTAGCAAATACAAACCACAAAGGAAGAGGAAAGCCTTTTTTACCTAGAGTGGGACAAGTTTGGGTCTGGGCTAATCCACAAAGGAAGAACACATTCCTCACTATATCAAACTTTACAAAAAGTAGCTTTCAATTCAACTATACTTCAATTAAAAACAAACAAACAAATAAATAAGCAGCTTTCTATTCTAGCATAGTATTTCATAACCAAGTGTTTGCTTCCTGACTACTTAACTGCAAGGCACTTTGAGCATCTGGCCTTAGCTTATATGGAGGTGCTCAACAACCACTTTTTCAAGGTGACAGGAAGACAGAGGTTATTCTTGTGTTTTAATCTAGAGCTACATAAAACAATATAACTTATGAGGTGAGACCACTATTTGTATTAACAATAAAATTTTCTAACTTGTATAAGAAGCCATCATTTTGCCCCATTACACTTTCACTTGTTTCCATAACTGAGAGAACAAATTTCCTCCTTTTATTAGGAGTAACTAAACCTCTCTAAATTCAGTTTTTGCATATGTAAAAGGGAGTAACACTATTTCCTACCTTAGAGAATTCAGGGGAGGATTAATAGGTCAACAAATATTAGCCATTTTTCTTGGCTAAACTTCATTTAATTTACTTCATTTAAGTAATATGATCTTACTTTCAACTAATAATTTACCAGAGTTTGGGATCCTTTCTATATCTCTAATTCATTATCTCAATGTGAGGATGATCCAGCCAATTACTTTAAAGCTGTTTATATCAAATAAGCTGTGAAATCTGATACGTCTACCTTCATGGAGTTTAATAAGAACATTAATTTCACTTCTGGGTTTTTCTTCTTCCTTGCCTTTCCTTCTTAAGCATATAAAATACAAGCATTAAATGTTTTTAATAACATAGGGAGGGGCTTCCCTGGTGGCGCAGTGGTTAAGAGTCTGCCTGCCGATGCAGAGGACACGGGTTTGTGCCCCGGTCCGGGAGGATCCCACATGCCGCGGAGCGGCTGGGCCCGTGAGCCATGGCCGGCTGAGCCTGCGTGTCCAGAGCCTGTGCTCCACAACGGGAGAGGCCACAACAGTGAGAGGCCCGCGTACCGCAAAAAAAAAACCAAATAACATAGGGAGGCACTTAATTGTGTAATGATGAATGGAAACTGCAGGCACCAAAAGAAAAAGGGGGAAAAAAAAGACTGGTAATTGTGGGTAGTGGATTGGCAAAAGCAGAAAAAAAAATTTTTTTAATTTTTTAACATCTTTATTGGAGTATAATTGCTTTACAATGTTGTTAGTTTCTGCTGTATAACAAAGTGAATCAGCTGTTCGTATACATACATCCCCATATCCCCTCCCTCTTGCGTCTCCCTAACCCACCCCTCTAGGTGGAGGGAGCACCGAGCTGATCTCCCTGTGCTGATCTCCCTGTGCTACGTGGCTGCTTCCCACTAGCTATTTTACATCTGGTGGTGTATATATGTCGATGCTACTATCACTTCGCCCCAGCTTCCCCCTCCCCACCATGTCCTCAAGCCCATTCTCTATGTCTACGTCTTTATGCCTGTCCTGCCCCTAGGTTCATCAGAACCATTTTTTTTTAAGATTCCATATATATGTGTTAGCATACGGTATTTGTTTTTCTGACTTACTTCACTCTGTATGACAGACTCTGGGTAGAAAAATATTTTTAACTAATAATAAAACTTCCTCAAAGACCAGAAGGATAAATTATTGTAAGAGGAAAAGGGGAATCAGTGTCCTCCTCCATCTTAGTAATCATTCTGTTACCCTTCCATGGACAACATTTAATACCATGGCCATGTTTTCAAACTGAGTGTGGAGAGGTTGGTTGCGAAATCAAATTTCATGGGTCACAGCTATGATTTAAATTAAAAAACAGTGTAAGTATATGTAACTGCAATGAATCTGTTTCATGTATATATGTATATACAGGGGTCTACAAATAAAATATATTTGTAACTATGCTCAAAAGTTTGAAAGCCACTGACTTATGAAACTATTACCTTAATAAGAATATAAAGTAGCAACAAAATTATGGTCTCCTAAAACCCCTAAAATCTAATTTCTCAAATATAGTCGGGGAAATCTGCAACACAACAACACTTGGTGGTGTTTGAAAATGGAGATTCTTAAGCCCTGCCCCAAGACTGAATGGTAAGACTCGCCTAGGGTGGAACCCAGGATCTAAATTTTTAGCAGGCATGTCTGCTTTAGCTTTTTCTAAGGTGAAGATATCTGTGTCCCATATGAATGCTCACCAAAGAGTGACCTCAGCAGAGGAAGATTTTAATGATCAGTGGAGATGTGGAAAGCTGACTAGTGTCCCTTGCTTGAGCTTTTCCTAAAAGAACTTTTTACAAATACTCCATGAGTTGAATAATAAGACTCAAACTATCTCTGCTCCTTCCCCCTCCCCTTCTTTGTGCAGCAAGAGGGTATTTATTAATGTATTAGTGACTCATTCTAACCCTTACCCATTTACAATTTTTTGTACCCAAAAATTCTAAAGGAAAATTACTCAGGTATTATGGCTTAATTTAAAATAGCTTTTGGGGAAAACTAGGTAAAATATACAAGAGACCTCTCTGCACTATCTTTGCAAATTCCTGTGAATCTATAAAAAGTTTTAAAACTAGCTATCATCTTAATAATTTAGGAGTAATGAGTGTCAAAATTCTGAGGAGGGAGAATACTGAGGCTCACTAGTTATTTTGTGTCAAAGCAAGAGAAAATCACTGTGAAAAAGAATCTTCAGCTAATGTAAATGGAAAACAAATGCTCAGAAAAAAAATTCAGACGTGTTAGTTGAGACAGGCCCCAGTGTTCTTTCTGGACCAAAGCTCCCTCCAATAAATATATCAAGGAAAGACAAAAAGAAAGCTTTCCCTCTCTTAATTCTTTTCTCTTAAAGAAGCTACAGTAGGAAAAAATTACATGCAACTAACTCATTTTTAAAAATATCTAGATGTATTTCATTTCAAGCAGATGTTTTCAGAAACTCCCTCCCTCCTTAAATTAGCAACAGGTTCAATCATAAAGGAGGGAAAACTGTGAAGCAAGCTTATCCTGGTTCACATTGCATCTGCAAGATTGGTTATTATGGCAGAGTTTAATCTCAGGACAAATGAAATTAGTTCAATAGTCAGCTACACGCAATAGAAAATTTTACAAAATAAAATGTATATCTATGCCTCAAAAAATTAAAAATACAAGCCAGCACATCCACTTCTGGGTATACAGCCAAAATAATTGAGAAAAAAGGATCTCAAAGAGATATATGCACACCCATGTACATAGTAGCACTCACCATAGCTAAAAGGTAGAAACAGCCCAAATGCCTCTTAACAGACAAATTGATAAACAAAATGTGGTACATACATACAATGCAACATTATTCAGCCTTCAAAAAGAAATCCTGTCACATGCTACAACATGTATGAACCTTGAAAACATTATGCTAAGTGAAATAAGTCCATCACAAAAAGACAGTGTATGATTCCATTTATATAAGATATCTGAAGTAGTCAAATTTATAGAAAGAAAAAGTAGAATGGTTGCCAGGGACTTGGGGGAGGGAAAAATCAGGACTTGTTTAAGGGGTATAGAGTTTTAGTTTTGCAAGATAAAAAGTTCTGGATGGGCATCCCTGGTGGCACAGTGGTTGAGAATCTGCCTGCTAATGCAGGGGACACGGGTTCAAGCCCTGGTCTGGGAGGATCCCACATGATGCGGAGCAACTAGGCCCGTAAGCCACAACTACTGAGCCTGCGCTCCGCAACAAGAGAGGCCGCGATAGTGAGAGGCCCGCACACCGCGATGAAGAGTGGCCCCCGCTTGCCACAACTAGAGAAAGCCCTTGCACAGAAAGGAAGACCCAACACAGCAAAAATAATTAATAAACTCCTACCCCCAACATCAAAAAAAAAAAATTTCCATCAGGCAGGACAATCACATACTTTGCTAAATAGCTTTGGCTGGGTCTGTAACTAACCAACAACATCCCTTTAAAAAAAAAAAAAAAGTTCTGGAGATCTGCTTCACAACAATGAGAATGTACTTAACACTGCTGAACTATATACACTTAAAAATGATTAAAATGGGGGCTTCCCTGGTGGCGCAGTGGTTGAGAGTCCACCTGCCAATGCAGGGGACACGGGTTCGTGCCCCGGTCCGGGAAGATCCCACATGCCGCGGAGCGGCTGGGCCCGGCCGCTGAGCCTGCGCGTCCGGAGCCTGTGCTCCGCAATGGGAGAGGCCTGCGTACCGCAAAAAAAAAAAAAAAAGATTAAAATGGTATATTTTATGTGTTTTTTACCACAATTAAAAATGTTTTTAATTGTCTATCTACCTAATGAAGAGGGGTAAGTTTGACGAGAAGCAGTATATTTCCATGGTAGTAAAGGAATTATTAGTCCAGGGGAAATAGTAATTACACTGGAGAGTAACAGGACAACACCCTGACCTGAGGAAGGACTCAAGTGAACATTCACCAGTGAGGGCACATGAAGATCACATGCCCACAGATGTGGTGCCCTGAGCACACAACATTGCATGTATAACCTGAGCCTCTCCTAAGCAAGTATCAGACAACCCTAAATTGAGAAACAGTCCCCATTACATATATTCTATATTATATTGCAACTAAATGCAATACATGATCTTTTACTGGACGAAAAAAGTTTTAAAGGACATTTTTGAGAAAATTGACAGAGTAATGAAATATGGGCTACAAAACAGATAAAAGTTCTCTTATCAATGTTTCCTGAATTTGAAGACTATATTGTGGTTATGTACGAGAATATCTTTGATCCTGGGAAATAAATACTCAAGTATTAAGGGGTGAGGAGAATGATGTATGCAACCTACTCTCAAATAGTTCAAGTGAAAAACATGTTTATATAAAGAATGATAAAGCAAATGTGGCAAAATGTTAAAAATCAGTGCATCTAGATAAAGAGTGAGTTCTCTGCTTTGAAATTATTTCATAATAAAGTTTAAAAATTATTTTAAAAAGTATAATCTTAAATTTAGTTTACACCTCAGTTCCACCAAAACTTTCAAGAAGGGACTTCTCTGGTTGTCCAGTGGTTAAGACTCCGGGTGTCTATTGCAGGGAGCACAGGTTTGATCCCTGGTTGGGGAACTAAGATCCCACATGCTGTGGCATGGCCAAGAAAAAAAAAACTTTCAAGCAAAGAAAGTATATAAAAAAGATTTGTTCTACTTAAGCATAAATGCCAGCAAACTCACCTGAAGTACCACTAAGCACAAAATCTATTCAAATACAAGTCTGCTAATTAGTCATATAGTATAAAACTAGGTCCCAACCCTAGGACCTAACTGTAGTAGCTGAGACCACAGTCACTGCCAAAAGAGGCTACAGACTAGAGGGAAAGAAATCACCGAGGATTAGTGATTAGGCAATGAGCTTTGCAGGAAACTGACTACACCTGGAAGGGTCCAAGCATATTAAGAGCAAAACGGTAGAGGCAGAGAGTGGTTGCCCACTTCTGAATGTTGGTAACCAACTTAAGTTAGTTTAAAAAAGTGAAACACTGAGCAGGTGCAGAAAAGCCAACAGGTGAAAAGATGCAGCATAGGAATTACCAGTCAGCAAACAGCCCCCCTCCATAGGAGACAGGTAAGGATTCAGAGGCTTAAACAAGCAATAAAATACAGATAACCATCTGGTGGAAAAAGAGGGCATGTTGGTGAGTGTATAAGGGAGGGTTAGGTAAGAGTGTGATGGATGAAGAATACTAGTCTCAAAAATAAATAAATAAATAAATAAAAATGGTTCTGCAGAACCTAGGGACAGGACAGGAATAGAGGCAGACTTAGAGAACCGACTTGAGGACACGGGGAGGGGGAAGGGTAAGCTGGGACAAAGTGAGAGAGTGGCTTGGACATATATACACTACCAAATGTAAAATAGATAGCTAGTGGGAAGCAGCCGCAGAGCACAGGGAGATCAGCTCGGTGCTTTGTGACCACCTAGAGGGGTGGGAAAGGGAGGGTGGGAGGGAGACACAAGAGGGAGGAGATATGGGGACATATGTATAGCTGATTCACTTTGTTATAAAGCAGAAACTAACACACCATTGTAAAGCAATTATACTCCAATAAAGATGTTAAAAAAAAAAAGAATACTAGTCTCTTAAAAAGACAAGACCAGTGAAGGCTTCTGATTAAATATAGTGATGAGACCAAAAGTGTACATCACTTCGTTAAAAAGTTTAGCTACTAGTCTGTTCCCACCATTTAATAAGTACAAAGAACACAAAAACATCTTCCTTTCCCTAACTTTGAAGTATGTCATTCTCAAATGTGAGTCCTTCTCAATTATGGGTTTTTTTAAAATATTTATTTATTTGGATGCATCGGGTCTTAGTTGTGGCTTGTGGGATCTCTCGTTGCGGCACGAGGGCTTCTAATTGTGGCGTGCAGGCTCCAGAGCACACGGGCTCAGTAGTTGGTGACCGGCAGGCTCTAGAGTGTTCGTGTGTGGGCTTAGTTGCCCTGCGGCATGTGGGATCTCAGTTCCCCGACCAGAGATAGAACCCTAGTCCCCTCCATTGGAAGTTGGATTCTTAACCACTGGACCACCAGGGAAGTCCCTCAATTATGTTTTAGAAGCATGTAAGAAGCAGAGACTGTAAGGACTAAATTGCCCTAATGAGACTATAACTTTCTCTTCGTGACAAAGCCCAAAATTTCCTCATAAGCCATCTGCCCCAAGGGGTATTGGGAAGAAAAGATTGAGACACATCCCCTACCATCCATCACAAAACTCCTAGTTATCTCATTCCCTCCTAAAATATAAATGTCATCCTTCCTTATTAAAAGGGGAAAGTTATACTTCACCAGTATTACCTGAAGCTTCCACAGACTTTTTCAAGGTATTTTGAAAATGCAGATTATACTGTAGGCCACAATGCATTTAGGTTGAGTGGCTATTCAAGCAAACCCATTTAAGTGACTATAATAGCTGCTGTCACCTTAGTGCTGCCACTTAGTAGCTACTTCATACAAGTATTATTAGTTAACAACTATATAGCATTTACTATGTGCCAGGCACTATTCTAAATATGTACTTATTTGCATCAGATGATTTAATCATCACAATTTATAGCTGATGAAACTAAAGCACACAGAGTGTAATGGCCTTCCCAAGATCACACAGCTAGTGAGCAGCAGAACCAAGACATGAACCCAGGCAGTCGGCCCAAAGTCAGGTTCTTAACCACTACTACTACTATTACTGTTTCCCCTCACTTCAAGTCACTTAACGCCCCTCCCTCCACCTCCACGCCCCACCAAGGAAGTGGAGGAGCTGACAGGTGCACATACTCTCTTCTGAACCCCATGGAGGTGAACAGGCTTCAGAATTCAGAATTTTCCCAGTTTTCAAAAGATAATAAGCACCCTATCATCAAGCATATTACTATTTCAGCAGTAAAATGAAATGAAAGAACATTCACACTAAATGGGACAAATACAATATGCTCACATAATTTCAGCCAGGTTAGGGTCTGCCACCAAAAAATTAACAGGAAGTTCAGTTTTCAGAGCTTTCTGGATATCGGAATTGTGGTTAAGTAACTTGACAGAACTGTCAAGATTAATTAAGAATATACATAATTGCTTACCATACAGCCTAGTACACAGTAAGCAGGCATGATACATGGTAACTATTATTAGAGTAAAATTAAAACATACTCAATTTTGTTAACTAAGTGAATGGATGGTGTTTTTAATTAAAAGCCCCAAGTATTACAAGGGCAATCTGCAGGGACTGTGGGTACCCAAATGGGTGAGGAGGGAGGGAGGATGACTTTATCAACATACAAACAAAACATCCACCAATTATGAACAAGAATGCCAGGAAGTATCTTTCAAAATTAACTGAGGGTGGGCTGCATAAAAGTCTTAAAAGAATATCTCTGTAACCGTAAGAATTTACTCAATCTTTTAAAAAGTCTATGCAATCCCCTTTTATAAATATAGCTTTGCTTTTGGAGGGAGGGAAAAAAGAAGTTAAACCCGAATTAATTCAGATTTTAAGCTCCCACTCACGTACCTTCAAACAATCCTCTAAAAACAACTTACCTGGATATTTTGGAAATAAAGATGGAAACAACTATAGAGAAAACACTGACGCTTCAGCCTTTATAAAAGCAAAAATAGTCACAACACCTGTATGGTACTCATATTATTTAACTCCCTAACAGTAAATTCTTCTTTTAAAATAACCATCCAAGAAAATGATAATGACCACAAAGTGGCAAAATACTTTTAAGAGCAGCCAGATCTCGACTTCACTTTTGTACAACATCACTTAGAGAAAGATACTGGACATTTTCCCAAGAAAATGAACACTGATATAAAAGAATCTTTTTAATTATTAGCATAAATACTCATCACAGCTTTCAAACACTTGAAAAGAATTCCCTTGGTCCTGGCCCTAAGACACCAATAAGCAGTTTTAAGTTCTCTATGTTTCCATTATGATTTCTATGTACTTTTGATATTTCTTTTGTATTATGTCCAATAGAGTCTACCACACAGAGGTCTAAGTTATTTCTCAACAGATGGACTTTTTCTAAAAGGCAAATTATTCACTTTATTTCACTATTTCTATTTTACCAAAAACAGGTTGTCCAGCAACTTACTATATGTTAGTCTTTAAATTCTTTTCCAATTCAATCATCCAGCACTTAATGCTGATCTCGTGCTCAACAAGATTCAAATCTGACATTTTGTGATTCCTCCCATGATGAAGTGGACTCCACTGTTGCCGGGGTCAGGCCAACCAAGGCAAAACATTTAAGACCTAGGACCATATATGAAGAAGAAACCCCATTTTCAAAAATGCCTGAAGAATTCACTAAATTGAACTGAAGAGCAATTCTTATTTTAAAACCAAGCTGCTATTCCTGGTTGAGTGAGGAATAGAGCGCTCTGCCATTTCTACCTACCAGGGTAATTCCCCACCAAAATCATAAGCTACGTGGTAATGGCAAAATACAGAAATGTATTAGAACAGGGTTGTTTTCAAACCTTAGAGAATTGTATATCATTCAGAAAAGCATCTTCAATTTCTCAGTGCTTTCCTCTTCAAATCACAAAATGTAACTCTCACAAACTGCTGTGACTCCCAGCTGTTCATCTTATTCCATAGGCAAAAAGGCATCTCGATACACCTACTAATATCTACCACTTATAGTTTTAGGCAATTGAATCTCTGAGCCTTCCTGTCTTTATCTGTGAAATGGGTATTAATAGAATTTACTTCATTCGATTTTCTAGAGTAAAATGAAACAATGTACACAAAGTGCACAGTGCCTAAAACAGGAGTGGGAAATACATAGTAGGTATTATTAGTTACAAAGTAAAACTTGGCAACCTTCCTAGATGGTGGGAATAGGCAGAAAAGTGAAGTCAAATACTATGGAAGGTATGTGTTTTAAAAAGCTAAAAAAACATTATTCTGTTTTAAGGCCAATTGGTACAAAGGGAGAGAGACAAAAATTATGGACTACTTAAATTTCTAGTGGGCAGCCGGATTTAAGAAACAATTTGCAAGTCTAATTACCAGTTCTACAAAAAGTATCTGGATCTGCCACCCAAGTGGCCCATCCCCATATGTACTGCTTACTTTACAATTACATTCCAATCAAATTACCCAATAACTTAAAAAACGGGTTTAACGGGCTTCCCTGGTGGCGCAGTGGTTGAGAGTCCGCCTGCCAATGCAGGGGACGCGGGTTCGTGCCCCGGTCGGGGAAGATCCCACATGCCGCGGAGCGGCTGGGCCCGTGAGCCATGGCCGCTGAGCCTGGGCGTGCTCCGCGGCAGGAGAGGCCACAACAGTGACAGGCCCGAGTACCGCCAAAAACAAACAGGTTTAACAAATTTACGGTCCCACTATTTTGGCAAAACTATCCCCTAAAAGTCAGTTATCTCCAAATATGCTCTAAGAATCATCTGCATCGGAATCACCTTGTTAAAAACAAACTGGTGGGGGCTTCCCTGGTGGCGCAGTGGTTGAGAGTCTGCCTGCTAATGCAGGGGACACGGGTTCGAGCCCTGGTCTGGGAGGATCCCACATGCCATGGAGCAACTAGGCCCGTGAGCCACAACTACTGAGCCTGGGCGTCTGGAGCCTGTGCTCCGCAACGGAAGAGGCCACAATGGTGAAAGGCCCACGCACCACAATGAAGAGTGGCCCCCACTTGCCACAACTAGAGAAAGCCCTCCCACAGAAACGAAGACCCAACACAGCAAAAATAAATTAATTAAAAACAAGAATACCAATGCCCCCCCCCCAAAAAAAACTGGTGGAGTGGAGCTCAGAAATCTTAAGCACATTCGTTTTGAGAACAACTGCCCAAAAGATGTTTAGCCAAAACATTCTATATTAAATCCACCCAGAGTATAACTTAACCTCCACTTTCCTGCAAGATCTGCCACGAAAGCAAGCTCTGTTCTGCTGGTGTGCCTGAATTAATTTGGGAATTAAGGTAGAACAGGACGAATAAATATCAAGAAATAAGGATGCACTTCAGAGGCACAAATAACTACTAAGAACATCTTTCATTTTTAATCAATGTGAAATTAACTCAGCCATAACAGAGAAGATGAACACATAATACACAAATTCTTTAATGGCCCCCACAGAAAAACTGATCTTAGGAAGATTAAACCTAGTTTCATCAGCTTTGCTTTAAAACAGTACACTGTGAAGTATGGTCTTATTTACACATAAAAGGCTGAAAATTAACCTCATTAGAGACCCAACTCCAATAAAACATGCCTGGCATAATTTGTGTGTAACACATCTACTTACCTAGTTCATGAAATTTATTTAATACTGTGATGTTACACAGATTCTTTACATTCAAACTAGACTTTTAATGTCCAACAACTAATCATTTCCAAAAAAAATAAATCACTGCAGTCCAACAAGTGATCAACAGCTCACTCTCAATACTGTATATACAAGTACAGCAGTAGGTGTCCTAAAGCTGCCTAGGTCAGAAAGTGATTAGCACTTGTCTCAGTGCTATTTCACTGTGGAAACCTTTTATCAACACCTTGGGGTATAAGCAGAATAATCATCAAAAAATATTAAAAGTGTTTTAAATAGGTACAACTCAACACAATCATTCAAGCATACTACTTGAGGGCCTAAATTCTCAACCTGGACACTCAGTATAAGCTACTCATACCACTACTCACTGCTTCACCAGAATGGCTGTATATTTTTCCCACCAAAAGTAGGGCTATTGCACCATACGTTTCATGATCTCTGTAAAGAAAAAAAATCATTGTCTTGGTTTATATTTCCTTAAAAAACAAGTAAATCTACAACTTGTCTTAAGAACTTAGTGAAATCTGAAGATTTCTAAAGAAATCACCTCAATTCTTTTTAATGCAACCCGCATACACACACAGAAAAGGCAGTATTTGTGAAAGATCAATTCTGAAATACAACCAGCTACAACCTTTAATAAGCATGTACCACAAAATTAAAATGCACAAGGGTTTTTAAGCATAAGCATTTACTTCATGATCCCTTAATTCGTATCACGTACCAAACAAATGGAATCAGAAAGGTTTTTCAGGATTTCAAAGCAGCTTTATAACTTTAAAGATGTGGAGAACAGTAACAAACCGTTAAAATGATCCCTCTTGTAGGAAGGAACCACAGGTCCCATTGAATATGTCCCTTCAAGAATAGATTGAGAAGACTGAGAAACTACCATTTCAGAGGACTGGGCTGAAGGCTGGTTAAATTTTTCTACGTTTGGAATTACTTAAGTTGGAGGTGTGTTTAAGGGATAGGCCTAGAAGTTTGCAGGCAGGCAAGAGATATTGTATCATTTCTACTGACCCAAAACAAGGCCCTTAGGGGACTACAGTTGTCCCTTCTGTTTGCTCTTGAGGGAAAAGGCCTATTTTTTTAAAACGTTATGGAAATGCATCCAAGGGGATGCAATCGGAAAAAAATCCAGAATGTGGAAAATTCTACCAAAAAAAGTCTATGGATTAACAAATCAACTGCAAGGAAATAAAAGTAATGGCAGGAGAACTACAGATGAAAAACTTAGGAAACTTCTCAACCAACTGCAATGTATAAACTTTACTTGAGTTCTAATTTGAACAAAACTTAGATGTTAATTTTGAGACACTGCACATGATGATGTAGAGGAATTGTTGCTATTAATTTCGGTGTAACAACAGTAGTACAATTAAATTTTTAAAGTTCTTATCATTTTACAGATCTCTACTGAAATACTTATGGTAAAATTATATGTTTAGGATTTGCTTCAAAATAATCCATTGGAGGTGGGCATATGATGAAACACATTTGGCTAACAGCTGATAAATGTCGAAGCAAGGGACATTCATTTACCATAATATATAATACATGGATGTTCATTTACCATAAGAAAATTAAACAAATATGATACAACCACTGATTATTCTGTCTAAAATAAGACAGTTTAGCAACCTGAAGGAATGCTTATTATATAATGCTAAATGAAGAAACAAATGTACCTATGTCAAAATTTCAAAAAAGGTTAAGGAAGAAAAGAGAATAGGAAGACCAAACTGAATTTGTGAGTTAGTTGATTATCTACTTTATCTACTAGTATTAGACTACTGTCATTAGACATTGCTAATGAATTCAGGAGTAGGCAGGTAATTTAAACTACCTAAGAGGGCTGCGTATAAAACTATAGTGGAGAGGCCTAGAATAAGCTAGAGAACGCATACCTCAACTTAAAGGCATTCAAATAAATACTCCACTACATAAAATCCATTTTTAACCAGATATTCAAATATCCTCATTTTTAGGGTGACCAAGTCATTTATTTGCCAAAGCAAGCTACTTTGAATAAAGAAAGGAGGAGGTAAGAATCAAACCAGGATGGTACAGGAAAACCAGACCACCTGGTCACCCTATTCACTTTATCTATATCAACTGAGGCATTAAGTTTGTTTGCTTATTTGTGTTTAAAGTGAACTGCCTAAACTCAAAATGAATTAGCTTCATACACACTAGAGACTGAAGCCCAGCAAGGCACAGAGATTTGCTCAAAGTCATGGTGTTAATTGAAGAGGCAGGTGCTAGAAGTCAGCACCCGGTACCCTGACACTGTCCAGATCAATCTACTCTTTAGTACCATTTTCTTCTCTTTAGGTTTTGGTTTTTTTTAAATTACATGTGTCCTGCTCCTGTTTTCCACAAAAAGAGTCTCTTCAAAATGTGTTCTTCAATCAAATAATTCTAAAAATAAGGCAAAAAAATAATACAATTAACAGGAAGGTGAAGAATGTCCAACAAATGCTTACAAAAGCAGACTCTTGATCAATCCACATGTATATGAAATCCTGTACTCTAAGATCAAACACTTTTTCTACATGCTGGACAACCCTAAGACATTTCTGTACCGTGCATGTCAGAATAAAAAAATAAAAGCAATAACTGGACCCTTGGAAGACCGGAGAAAAGCACACATACATTGATGCACCTAGTAGCCTCCCAAATGTTAATTCTTTCCTGATGATCTCACTGAAGAGGCAAGAACCAAGACCTCAGAGCCTACTACATTCCCAGTAGACAGCTAAGGAAATGGGGAGTCTCCAGAGCAGCTTCTATGGCTATGAGCTGACTAAAGAATCTCTTTGCCTCCAACACCCATACACAACCTCTGATTATCCCATATAGCTATTAACATCAAGATAAGCACTATATTTCAGAAATATGCAATTCTTTACTTACTGCTTAACAGGAAATCTGCCAGCCCAACTACCTTCCTAATATGAAATTAGAAAAAGCATAGACTTTAGAATCAGATCAACCTACATTTGAGCCCTTACTTTGCCATTTACAAGCTAGCCAAATTGAAGGAACTTCAATTTCCTCCTATATAAATGAAAAATACCACCAGAGTTATGGAGGTTAAAGCATGTGGTACAAAGCCTGGTGCTTAACAGGCACTCAGTAGGAAGCTCTTGCTTTAATTTTTATTGGAGTATAGTTGATATACAATATTGTGTTAGTTTCACATGTACAGCAAAGTGATTTAGTTATACATATACATATGTCTATTCTTTTTCATATTCATTTCCCACAAGAGGAAGCTCTCGTTATTTCTACCTAATGGTTTCATTCAATGGCCAATTCAAATAGGATACAAACTTTTTTTTTTGGCTGTGCCGCCTTGCGGGGTCTTAGTTCCCCAACCAGGGATGGAACCTGGGTCCGGGCAGAGAGTACTGAGTGCTAACCACTGGACCGCCAGGGAATCCCTGATACAAACTATTTTTAAAGCAACTGATGACTACAGTCACGGTCTTGGTGAAGTCTGTAAAGAGTTATCTCCTGGATCATCGGTTAACCCCAAAACTGTGCATGAAAGTATGCAGTCAACGTAAGCACAGATTACAAAACATATTGGCAGATCTATTTTTCCAAATTATATTAAATTATGAAAAAAAAAGATACTCAACTAGTCAATCACTGGTCCAATAATAATTCCTTGAAGTGCTAAATTTTAAAAACACTGCTTTATTTCCTCACCACTTCCACAATGTGTGTGACTCCCATATAAGCTTCTAGAAGGCACAGACTGTCTCATATATATAATATTCAGAATAGCTAGGAGGGTGCCTTATACAGATGTGGTCAATAAATATTTGTTGAATGAAAAGTTGATATGGTTCCCTTAATGGTGTTTTAAAAAATACTTTAATGACAGGATCCTTTCACTTCAAAACATTAAATTGTAAAAGGTTCATAATAAGAGTAGCACCCCCAACAAAAGAAGCTGCTGTTTATAAGCACTGTAGGTAAAACAGACCAAAACTCAAAAAACGAATGGCTTTCCCTATGAAAGAAAATTTTAAAAAACAAAACACCAAGACAATGAGCACCTCAAAACAGGACAGCACTGTCCATTCCATTTCCAGAAACAACTTACCTTTTTGCACCTTCCTTTTGCAGATTTGAAATCCAGATTCTCACACAATCACTGGCCTTCGCTTCTGTTTGATTCAATAGCATACACACTACTGAACATACACATTCTGTCTCTTGCTATTATTAAATACATCAGTACTGGTCTTATTCTGCTTTCTAATTCCGAAAACAAAAGTCAAAAGTCCTAACCCAAAATTCTTTAAAAAAAAAAAACTAATTAAAAAATTTTTTTTGAGATTTAACAATGTTTGAAGTAACTGTAAAGGCTCCCATCTTTTCCCATACTTCAATTATGTATTTTAAATGGCTTTCTTCCCCAAATGAGAAGATTCTTGTGTCCTGATGGGAGGGCAAGCAGTTACAAGTAAAACATACTAAAATAAGCCATTTCTAAACAGGTGAGATACCATCAGTGTGTGCTGTTGCAGGAAACAGAATGGAGAGCCGTGAATGGGAGCCTCTGCACTTCATATCTGCAAAAGAGAATAAAAAGGTTAACTTAACTCTAGACTTAGAACACAGTATCTTCATCTGTTTAAAGCAATGCCCATAAACAATTTAAATTAAAAAATGAAAATGTGCTAAAACAAGAGGTTTGTGGGTGAACTCAACCGTTTAAACTGTATCTACAGTTTTAGAAGTCAGTATCTTAACACTTTTATACCACACCATCTTGATATTAAAGGTTTAAAAAAAATCCCATCTCTTCTTTAGACCTTTCTTAAAGTTATCATTAGCCAATTAGCCAAATGTGCCAGGGGGAATTAGTTCTAACCGTAAGAATAACAGTCGAAGAGCTCATTTTTAATAAATGTTCTTCCCTTTATAAGGAGTGGCAGTTAACCTTTTGGGAACCCCAATGCTCACACCCCTTTCTCCGACCTCATTAAAGTTAAAGGTTAATTTGAGAACAGCGCAATCTCCCCTACCCAGCACCGCGTTCTCTGCGAAAATCCTTCTGCGTTTTGCACTGACCCACCCGCCGCAGTGTGGGTGAGCCAGTGCCAGGTCACGGAAGGAGGCCGGGGTTGGAGGGCGGTGAGACCCGCGAGCCCGTCAAGCACCCGCGCCCCCCCCCACCCGGCGGCACACCTGCCTCGCAGGCGCCCACCTGGGGCAGGGACCGCCCTCTGACAGCCTCGCGCGCCTGCCCCACTCGGAGCGCGCGCCACGCGCCGCGCGGGACCCGAGGGCGGCGCAGGCGGCTGGGCGCCGGAGAGGCGGGAGCCCGGCGTGAAGGGGCCGCCCGGGCTCGCTCCCTCCCCGGGGATCGAGCGGGCCGGGGCGTGCTGGGGGCGGGCGCGGTACCTTTTGGACAGATCCATGAGGACCCCGGAGAAAAGCTTCTCCCCGAGGCGGAACGACACGACGAGCGCGTCCTCAATGATGTGGTCCAGCGTGACCCGCACCTCCGAGCCGGGGATCAGTTGCGACACCGCGGAGTCCCCGCCCGCCGGTGGCACGAGCGCCGGGGCTGAGGGCTGGGGCAGTGGCGGTTCCTGGCGCTCCTCGGGAGCCGCGGGCTCCTCGGGCGGCGATGCAGGGGAAGGTGAAAGGCCAGGCCCTTCCTGTGGCGCGGCTGCCGCCGGCTCCACCACCCGGGCGGGCAGCTTCTCCTCAGGCTGCAGCTCCGGCCCCGCCGCCTCCGGGCTGCGGGCTAGCTCCCCCGGCGGCGGCGGCGGCGGCGGCGGGAACGGCGGCTCGTCGGCCTGAGGAGAGGACTGCTGCCCGTCGGCCTCGCCGTCCGGCACAGATGCTTCAGTGGCCGTGACCGGGAGGGGGTCAGTGCCGGCCTCGCTGCCGGGAATGGGCTCCATCTCCGGCTCGGCCTCGCCGGCGCCCCCCTCCCCGGGGGACGCTGCAGTCGCTGCCGCCTCTGCAGCCACGGCCGCCATTTTCTTCCTGGCTTCTCCCTCCTCCAACTCAGTCTACAGCGGCGGCGGCAGCGCTGCTTGGTTCCCTAGGCCTTCCCCTCCCTCCAGCGAACAGTTTTGTCCCGCCCTTACCCCGATGCTTGTTATTGGCACCGCGCCATTGGTTCTGTCCTACAGCCCTCCCGCACTTGCAATATTCCATTGGCCACGTGGGGACGTCTATCATCCAGTCAGTCCATCCCTCCCATACAGAGTAGGAACTTCTCATTGGCCGGACTAGTTGTCAAATGGAGAATCTTAGAGGAGGAGTGGGGGGCGGGCTCAAAGGGGGCGGGGGGAAGTCAAAAAGCTGAGCCTTATACTTATTGCCTCTTTCTATTGGATGGAAGAGAAAATATAGTCTTATGGTTGGACTATGCTCCTGCCCATTATCAGCCAGGGTTTCAGAGGTGGGATAAAGGAGGGAATCACGTGGCGTGCCTGTTCTTTCAAAGGCTACGGAGGGGAGGAGTAACGAGGTAATGAGGGAGGGGAACCGCTTCCCAAGAAT
This sequence comes from Hyperoodon ampullatus, assembly GCF_949752795.1. Lineage (NCBI taxonomy): Eukaryota > Metazoa > Chordata > Mammalia > Artiodactyla > Ziphiidae > Hyperoodon > Hyperoodon ampullatus. Next base: position 4,894,302 of record NC_136917.1, read on the forward strand.
CTCTGCGCAGAGGTCCTTAGAATAAATGTTATTTCTAGGCGCGGACCTGCTTGCAGCCGCGTGTGGGCACGACAGGCTTCTTTGGGAAGGACAACTAAAGTTTGAAGATAATTCTACAAACAGTTTTTGAGCTCCTCCTATGCTAGGCACTGTGCTAGGTGCTGGGGATAGAATGATGTGCAAGACGTTCTCCATAACCTCATGGCAGCCACTTCAGCTCCCACACAAGGGGTGTTTCCTTGAGTTCTCTCCACTTTCTAGGAACAATGCACCTACTTATTTCAAAGTAGGAAAATGCTAATGAAAACAGGAAGGATACCATGCACACTGGATTAAGCTGATGAATGTTCCAGAGAGCAGTACAGAGGCACTGCTGAACTTCCACGTGAACACCAATTTTCAACCCAAATTCACTGGAAAGTGGTCGCACCTGGTTACTTGCTTCAGCCTTTATCTTTCCTTGCCGCTCGTATGCCACAGGTGCAAAAAGCCTCTCCAGCGTCCTAATGCCTCTACTTCTCTATTCCCACTTTAAGTTTCTTGATCTGTTTTGTCTGGAAGAATCTACTGAACCTATTTCTTTCAAAAGGCTCAGAGTGAGCCTTTTCTCCAGAAGAGACTGTAAGCACTGAGAATGCCTGCAAGAGCGAGCAGAGGAAAGTTGCCAACATGAGGGGGAGTAAAAAATGAAATTCTAAAGACTAATTACAGCCAGCATTTATTGGGCACCCCCTATGTGCCAAGCACTAGTACAACTATTTAGTATAACACCTCATTTAATCCTTACAATACTCCTATAAGGCAGGTACTGTTATTATACCCGTCTTATAAATAAAGAAATTGAGGCACAAAAAGGGTGCTCAAGGTCACTCAGCTAGTAAGTTGCATAGTCAGAATTCCAGTTTTGTTTTTTTTGGGGGGGTGGAGATAAATTAGGAGATTGGGATTAACAGATACACACTAGTATATATAAAACTGATAAACAGCAAGGACCTACTGTACAGCACAGGGAACTATACTCAATATCTTGTAATAACCTATAATGGAAAAGAATCTGAAAAAGAATATATCTCTCTATATATATCTGAATCACTTTGCTGTACACCTATAACTAACACATTATAAATCAACTCTACTTCAATTAAAAAATAAAATAGCAAAAAGAAAAAAAATTCTAGTTTCACATTGATAGGACTGAAAATGGGAAAAAGTAAATATCAGCATATGCTCTATTTCAAGCCCTGGGGCTCTTGGGAGAGGCGCATAGGAAATCCCAGTCAGGGCAGGATCAGCATCTGCAAAGTAACAGAAGGAAATAAATTTACTGAGTGTCCACTCTGTACCAGAGATTTTCCCATAAGCTCCCATTTAAAATCCTGTGAGTTGTCTTCTCCCTCTTTTACAGGTGAGGAAACTGATCCTTAGCCAGGTTAAAGGTCTTCTTAGCAGTCACACAGATAGCTAGCAGCAGATCCTATAGAACCCAGGTGTTTCCAAGTGCATGATTGTTTCACTCATTCACTGAACAAATAATTTATCCCCTGCAGGCTAGATGTCTGCAGAAAACAGGCATGGATCCCACCTTACAGAGTTTTTGCCATGATCAATTTTCTATATTTCAACATAATCAATTAATTAAACATAACACTTAGTCCTATGAAACTTGTAGACCCACACTGAGTTCCCACATTGTATAGTATCCCACATGAAGAAAAATACAGTTCAGGTCCTACGACCTGATTACCTCTTGCAGTAATTCATTGCAAGACGCTGCAGTAAATCATTTAAATTAAGGATTTATAGCAGATGGTGGCATATCAAGTCACCCTTCTAAATCACCATTTTCAGCCTGCAACTCAAGATCCTCTACTGGTTCCCTACGTTCACATCAAGTGTATCCTCTTCTGCTTGTCATTCAAGGCCCTCTCTGTTCCTACTTTATCTTTCAAGGTCTGTTCTCTACTATTCTTCAAGCTTTCTAATACTGGGAAGATCTTTCATCGATTTATTCCACAGATAAACATTCAAGGCCTACTATATGTCAGTTACTGGGCTAGGCAGTCAGAAGCCATGCAGAAAGAACATGAAAGCCTCCTTGGAGTTATTTTTCTAGTTAGGGAGCTAGAAAATAAGCAGTGAATAAATAACATGATTCACAGATTATGAGCAATGCCATAAAAGAAATCAACAGGGTGAGGTGATAGGGAATAGCTGGGGGAGGGGCAGAGAGTGTCTCATTTAGATAAGATGGTCAGAAAAGACCTCTCTGAAGACAAGACATTTTAACTAAAATGCAAAGGATAAGAAGGAGCCAGCTATTGACATTGCTGAATGAACACTTGGGTCAAAAGGAGCAGCAATTGCTAAAGTCCTGTGGCGAAAGAGGGCTTGGCTTACTCTAGAAACAGGAAGAGACCAATGTGGTTGAAGAGGAATAAGCAAGAAGATAAGTAGCTGAGATAAGTTTGGAAAGGAAGACAGGAGTCAAATCATATTTTATGTACGGCAAATACAAAAATGAGATTCTGCCCTCGGGGGGGGGTTCCATATATACTGGGACCCCAGCTTTTACATGTGCTGTTGTATCCTAGTCTCCCCTGCCTTCTGTCTCCTCCTGGCATAGGATCAGCATAGAAGAGGCCCCTGGTATTTGTGGAATGGATAGCCACATGGTATTTGGTGCTGAATGGATAGAGGTTTTCATGAATGGTTGGAAGGTTGGATGATGTCTTAGTCCATTCATACTGTTAGAACAAAATGCCACAGACTGAGTGGCTTATAAACAACAGAAATTTATTTCTTACAGCTCTGGAGCCTGGAAGTACAAGATCAGGGTGCCAGCACAGTCAGGTGAGGGCCCTCTTCCAGGCTGCACAATTCTTGTTGTATGCTCATTGGCAGAAGGAGGCAAGGGCGCTCTCTTGGACCTCTTTTATAAGTGCATTAGTCTCTTGGGCTTCCCTGGTGGCGCAGTTGGTTGAGAGTCCGCCTGCCGATGCAGGGGACATGGGTTCGTGCCCCGGTCCGGGAAGATCCCACATGCCACGGAGCGGCTGGGCCCGTGAGCCATGGCCGCTGAGCCTACGCGTCCGGAGCCTGTGCTCCACAACGGGAGAGGCCACGGCAGTGAGAGGCCCGCGTACCACAAAAAAAATAAATAAATAAAAATAAAAAATAAAAATAAATAAATAAGTGCATTAGTCTCTTTCATAAAGGCCCTGTCCTCATGACCTAATCACCTCCCAAAAGCCCCACCTCCTAATAAACACCTGGATGGTTAAGATTTCAGCAAATTAATTTTGGAGGGACACAAACATTCAGACTGTAACAGATGAATAGTTGGTTGATTGGACAAATCGTTGAATGGATGGATGGGTGGATGGAGGGGTGGATAGATGAATGGCAGGGATAAGGAATCCAGCTGACTACCCAAGTGCATCCTCACTGTCACAAGCCGACTTTGATCTCTGAGCTCTGTGGGTACTACAATTTGGTGGCTAAAAACTCAGAAAGTGGAACGAAGGAACCTGTATGTGACTCCTCAGTTGGCCTCTGACTAGCGTATGATCTGGGCATAATCTTAGGCAAGTGGCTTAACTTCATTTATAAAATGTCTTAATAATAACTACCTTCCAGGACTTCCCTGGTGGCACAGTGGTTAAGAGTCCGCCTGCCAATGCAGCGGACACAGGTTCAAGCCCTGGTCCGGGAAGATCCCACATGCCACGGAGCAAGTAAGCCTGTGTGCAACAACGACTGAGCCTGGGCTCTAGAGCCCGTGAGCCACAACTACTGAGCCCGCGTGCCACAACTACTGAAGCCCGCACGCCTAGAGCCTGTGCTCCGCAACAAGAGAAGCCACTGCAATGAGAAGCCCATGCACCGAAACGAAGAGTAGCCCCCGCTCACTGCAACTAGAGAAAGCCCGTGTGCAGCAACAAGGACCCAATGCAGCCAAAAATAAATAAATAAAATTTAAAATAATAATAATAACTACCTTCCTCTAGGGCTTGTTTTTTAAATTATGTAACATATATGAAGTGTTTAACATAGAACCAAAAGCATAGTGAGCATAGCTCAATAATTGTTAGCACCTAGATCTAGAAATGCAGAATTAGGACTTCCCTGGTGGTCCAGTGGTTAAGACTCGGTGCTTCCACTGCGGGGCATGGGGGTTCAATCCCTGGTCTGGAAACTAAGATCCCACATGCTGTGCAGCATGGCCAAAAAAAAAGAAATGCAGAATTATCATTGCATCTGGGGTTGATCATACTCCAGGGGCTCTGACTCCCAATAACCAAACTTGTGAGAGACTAAGTAAAAACCCAGACACTGGGGTGACATGAAGGGGGATAAATGGCTACTTATGGCTTAGCAGTTTCTGGTTTTGTTTTGTGGGCTTGGCCTCTCAGGAAATCAAATTACCGACACACAGAGCATGGGTAGTGGAGACTCAGGACAAAAGGAACTAACTGACAGCACGTGGCTGAGAAGTCACAGTGCCAATAAATCGCTCCTCCTGTTCTAGGCCTATTTTTGTCCAAGTAACCGATATTTCTCTTCTAAAATCAGATCGCCCACTTCCAGACCAAGATTGTGATAGATAACTACTGACAGACATGTCAATCACTGGCTCTCTCTCCATGTGTCTCAGCAGTTCTCAATGTATTGAGGGATCTCTCTGAGAATCCGCCAAAAAGCTATGTTTTACATACTGTGTGATCACATTTATATAAAATACGAAAACAAGCAAAAGAAATTTATGCTGTTAGAAGTCAAGATAGAGGTTATTCTTGGCCAGGGGAGGGGGGCAGTACAGGGAGTGACTAAAAGGGAATACGAGTGGAGTTTTCTGGGATTCTGATAGTTTTCTGTTTTTCATCTACTCACTAGTTATACAGGAAGGTTCAGCTTATAAAAATTCATCAAGCTGTGTACATATGTGCTTTTCTGTGTATAGTTTTGTATTAGTTATCTTTTACTGCTAAGTGTCTTAAACAACATATATTTATTTTATAGTGTCTGGGGGCAGGAATCCAGTCATGGCTTAGCTGGGTCCTCTATTTAGGGTCTCTCTCCAGGCTATAATCAAGATGCCAGCAGCGGGCTTCCCTGGTGGCGCAGTGGTTGAGAGTCCGCCTGCCGATGCAGGGGACACGGGTTTGTGCCCCGGTCCGGGAAGATCCCACATGCCGCGGAGCGGCTGGGCCCGTGAGCCATGGCCGCTGAGCCTGCGCGTCCAGAGCCTGTGCTCCACAACGGGAGAGGCCACAACAGTGAGAGGCCCGCGTACCGCAAAAAAAAAAACAAAAGATGCCAGCAGGGGCTGCAGTCTCTTCTGAAAGTTGGACTAGGGAAGGGCCCACTTCTAAGTTCATTCATATGATCTTGGCAGGATTCAGTTCCTCGGTGGCTGTGCTCAGCTTGCCAAGTGGCCCTCTCCATAGAACAGTTTGTGATTTGGAGCTCGCTTCATCAGAGCAAGCATATGAGAAGAGCCAGAGAGAAATGATGCAAGGAAGAGAGAAGTCACAGTCTTTTATAGCCTAATCTCAGAAGAGGCATCCTGTCACTTGTGCTGTATTCTGTTCAGAAGCAAGTCACTAGATCCAGCCCAAACACAAGGGGAGAAGATCATAAAGGGGCATGAATACCAAGAGGCAGGGATCATTGGGAGCTGAGGGTCCCATCATTTAAAGTTTTTAAAACAAGAAAATGAGAAGTATTCCAGATGTTTCCCCAAACCTCCCCCCACCCCAACATATTCATCCACAGATGCTGCCAAAGCCTCTTGTTCGATGTGGATGCTTTCCACCCCACACTACCTGCTCCCTTGTAACAGACCCTCACTTCAAACTGGCAGGTGGAAGAGGCCATCATATTACAAAAGTAAATCCCAGTATTGAGGACAGTCCCTATAAGGAGAGCCATCATTGACCCAACCATTATTGAGTACCTACTATGTGTCAGGCTGAGACAGCAGCCAGATTAGCCTGGGGGGGAATCAAGCACATCAAAGGTGGGCACGTCCTGAGACATCTTCCTCCAAGGTCTCAGGTGTCCTTTCACATGCTCCCCTCCCCTCTCCGTATATTCTCAACAGCTGCCATGTCAACGTAGTTCCTTAAAAATGGACCCCAAGAGAGGGAGTAGTTCTAGGCTGATCATCTCAGTTTGTCTGGGACTGAAGGGTTTCCTGGGACACAGGATGTTCAGTGTTAAAAGTGGGACAGTCCTAGGCAGACCCTAATGGTTGGTCAGGGTTCATGCTTCATGTTCTGCAGAAATGAACACTGATCTTTGCAACAACCCAGCAAGAAAGGGAGCCTCAGAGAGGTTAAAGAAATCTTCCAAAGCTAAAGACTGGGCCCCTCGGTCTCCAAAGAATGTTCTCTCGGCAACTTTGATCTTTTGGCTGTTTCTTGTATTTCCTTAGCCATCCCCTGGGACAGGATCCTCGGGTAAGTGTGCATTTTTGTGTCTAGTCTTCTAGTTCCAAGCCCACAGGTTAAATCTGACCTTAAAAATAAAAGTAGAAAATTTGAAAAAACAAAAACAAAACCTGACCTTAGATTCTAAACACCCCTGATTGTACCCACCCCATCAAAAAATTCTAAGAACTTGTATTTACTTGACATTCCTCTAGGTTGGGTTCTACCATCATTTCAAATGTGATAGCTATTATTAGATTTTTAGACCCTTGTAAAGTAAGGACTTTATTTTATAGCTTCCTTAGCACAGTGCTCGGCCAAGTAATATCTAATATTTATCAAGTGCTTACTTCACATCAGGCCTTAAATCAATTAAGCCTTTTATATCCCTATGAGGTACATTGCATAATTATCACCATTACAGATTAGGAAGCTGAGGCACAGAGAGGTTAAGTAAGTTGCCCAAGGTCACACAGCTAGTAAGTATAGGTACCAAAGAGTAATATCTATTTGCTCATTGATTATAAAGAGTTCCCTGTGTTTTTTTCTGGAAAGACTATCATTTGTTCTGACAGACTTAAGTGAAGCTTTCTGAAAAATGGGTGGAAACCTCAGCTAATGAGCTACATGTGATATGCCATCCATTCTTGAAAAATCATGAACCCATGATCATTTTGATAGAATTGCTTCTATGTCATCACAGTTTCTCTCTGTCTTGGTTTCCTCATCTCTACATCAAATGATAATAATCATCTCTACCTCAAAAAAACTGGACCAGGTCTAAGAAGCAGCAACTATTCTTATTATCCCTCCCAAAGGTCTAGAGGCCTGGGCGGGAGCATGGAGGTCATTTGGTTCGTCCAGTGTAAATTCTGAGCCAGAAGCTGCAGGCCAGACCCTGGTCTTAGCATTTAGTTCATGGCTATTCACTTCCACGCAGCTATTTCAGTGTTTACGCCCAGTCATTTCTCTCACTACACACTTGCTACATATGCAAATAAAAAATGAACTGAATATTCAGTTCTAAGTAGCTTTGGTTCATTTTTATACCAAATTCCTACTCTCTGTTTTATTTGTATTTGTTTGTTTTTAAAACAGCAGAGATCTTTTAGGAAGGAATGTATGTACAGCTATACATAGAAAAAAACCCTTGTGATGTCTGTCTTGTGCATCATTTGCACCTCTCCTACAGAGCACAGTGCCTGGAGTACAGTAGGCCTTCAAAAATATTTGTAGAATTCATAAACAAATGACTAAATGAATAGTTATTTCTAGGAAGTAGGATCGCTGTGGGTTTTTTTTTCTTTTTGCCCATCTACATGTTCCAGTTATCCTAATTTTCTCATTTTTCTACAATGAACATGTATTTCTTACGGAAAATGTTTAAAATCTTACTTCAGCAAATAAATACATAAATAAGTGAATAAAATGGAGCCTGGGTAGCCTTGTAATAGGAAGATTCCAAACATGGGCTGCCTGGACAGGGTGTGCATGACTCCGTTGCCTGGGATCTGATGGGGAGAAGGAACAGGAGTCCCCATCCTAGAACCCAGAGGCTCCACCAGCCTGCCCTTTCTGTTTTCCTTTGGCCCACAAGACATCGTTTTTTTGCTCTCGTGTGTTTACTGGGTGAAAGCAAGAAGCAAGTCCCCAAAGTGTTTTTCGAGGATTGTAAATGATTCATAGGGAGCTCATAGACCTTGGCTGTCTTCGCGTTGCTGCGTTGGAGGTGGTGCCGCTCCCACGCCCTCCCCCCCACCCCAACAGTCCCTGAACCCTCAGAGGCCACCCTCTTCTGTAAGTGTTGGCCCCCGTGTCCAAATCCGAATTCCTTCCAAACTCAGCCCACTCCACCCAGGTCTGTGGATGCTGACGAAGAAGGGAACAGACAAGCCAATTTAGCTGTCATCCTCTCTTTGTTCCCTTGACCTTGAGGCACTTAACTCAGCAGAGCTAGCAGTGGGGGGAGCCCGGCAGAGTGCGAGGACGAAAGACTAGAAACCTTGAAGGGCTCTTGGAGCCCGCGCTCCTTCTCTCTGCTTTGGTCACCATAGTGGCTTCTCTCTGAAGCCTCAACCCTATGGTTTCTGATGGATATTCATTCATAATAAGGCCACCTCTGCGTTTTCCGCCCACTGCGGAACAGGCACCAAGTGCATTCACAGTCAGGTGGCTGACGCACTGGACCTTTAAACTGCGGTGGCGGGGGTGGGGGGTGAGGAGAGTAGGGGGGTGGCGCATGGCGGGGAGGTGGTCCTCTGCCGTGCAGAGGGAAGGTTCAGAACTGGGGAGGGGTTCAGACCCCTTGTGGTTCTGTCCCCTTGGTTTACAGAGGAGAAAGGACTTGCCCAAGGTTTCTCAGCCCTTCGAGAGACAGCCCCAACTGGAATATGACAGCCCTGACTCCTGGCCAACTGCTCACTGCACTCCATCATCAGGGGTGCGCGTAGGGCCCATGTTCTCACTCCAGATTTTCTAACTTCTTGGCCTTTTGTGCCAAGCACTGGGCATACTTTCTGGGACTGTTACTAAACATTATCGAATTTATGGTAATCAGATCGTGATGAGCCCCTAGTGAAAGGCTAGAACTAGACTTCCTGTAGTGACACAAAACCCTTCCATTTCCAGTACAGATTTGCAAGTAAATTAGCTCATTTAATCCCTAAAATTACCCTGCAAAGTGACGGTTATTATTCCCTTTTAAATTGAGAAATCTGCGTCTTCAGAGTGTGTGAATGGGTAAACTTGGAGTCAGAGGTGAATTTGAATGCTAACTCTGCAATTTACTAATGATAAAGGATGGCACAATAGCTCATTAGTACAGGCAATGACTTCAGATTCACTGAGATCAAATCCTGCCATTTCCCTGCTGTGTGACTTTGGGCAGGTTACTTAACTTCTCTGAGCGTCTATTTCTCCATCTGTAAAAACATGATAATAGAACCTACTTCATAAGTCATTGTGAGGATTAAATAAAGTAATGCATGTAAATCACTTAGCCCTGTGCCTGAGGGTTAATAAGTGGTTTCTGTTATTCCAAAATTAGAAAGTACTCTCTCCTGCTAGAACTTCTGGTCACACACAAAAAGAGAAAATCTACACCCCTCTTCCAGGTTCACCCAGAGCCCAGAGCCTTTCCTTTGTGTCAGCCAAGGAACAGAGCACATGAAAACATGACATTCCAAAGAGAGGAAGGTGAATTTGAAAGATGCTTTTCATAGCTTGATTTCACATTTTTAAAAGATTCAGACAAGGGAAGAGTGGAAATCTGTATCTCTCTATAGCCTTGCTGCTAATACCTCCAGAGTTATGCTGCCCAACACGGTGGCCGCCAGCCTCGTGTGGTTACTGGAAACATGAAATGTACCTGGTCCAAATTGAGATGTGATGTAAATATAAAACACACACTGCATCTTAAAGACTTGGTACGAGAAAAATATTATAAAATATCCCATTGGAAACAACAAGGTCCTATTGTATAGCACAGAGAACTATACTCAACATCCTATGATAAACCATAATGGAAAAGAATATATAAAAAGGGCTTCCCTAGTGGCGCAGTGGTTGAGAGTCCGCCTGCCGATGCAGGGGACACGGGTTCATGCCCCGGTCCTGGAGGATCCCACATGCCGTGGAGCAGCTGGGCCCATGAGCCATGGCCGCTGAGCCTGCGCGTCCGGAGCCTGTGCTCTGCAACGGGAGAGGCCACAACAGTGAGAGGCCCGCGTACCGCAAAAAAAATAAAAAGAATGTATATGTATGTATAACTGAATCACTTTGCTGTACAGCAGTTATTAACACAACACTGTAAATCAACTATACTTCAATAAAAATAAACAATTAAATTTAAAAAGTAAATATCCCATTGATAATTTTTATCCTGATTTCCCATTGGAATGATTTTTTTTTTGGCTACATCATGTGGCATATGGGATCTTAGTTCCCCGACCAGGGATCAAACCCATGCCCCCTGCAGTGGAAGCACGGAGTCTTAACCACTGGACTGCCAGAGAAGTCCCTGGAATGATATTTTAAATAAAACAACATTGGGACTTCCCTGATAGCTCAGTGGTTAAGAATCTGCCTGCTAATTCAGGGGACACGGGTTTGAGCCCTGGTCCAGGAAGATCCCACATGCCACGGAGCAAGTAAGCCCCTACGCCACAACTACTGAGCCTGTGCTCTACAGCCCACGAGCCACAACTACTGAGCCCGTGTGCCATGACTATGGAAGCCCGCGCGCCTAGAGCCTGTGCTCCGGGGCAAGAGAAGCCACCGCAGTGAGAAGCCCGCGCACCGCAACGAAGAGTAGCCCCCGCTCGCCACAACTAGAGAAAGCCCATGCGCAGCAACAAAGACCCAATGCAGCCAAAAATAAATAAATAAATTTTAAAATAATAATAATAACTACCTTCCTCTAGGGCTTGTTTTTTAAATTATGTAACATATATGAAATGCTTAACACAGAACCAAAATCATAGCGAGCATAGCTCAGTAATTGTTAGCACCTAGATCTAGAAATGCAGAATTAGGACTTCCCTGGTGGTCCAGTGGTTAAGACCCGGTGCTTCCACTGTGGGGCACGGAGCAGCAATGAAAACCCAATGCAACCAAAAATAAATAAATAAATAAATTTTAAAAATAAAATAAAATATATTATTAAAGTTAATCTTACCCATTTCTTTTTTTTTTTTTTTAAGATTTTTTGATGTGGGCCATTTTTAAAGTCTTTGTTGAATTAGTTACAATATTGTTTCTGTTTTATGTTTTGGTTTTTTGGCCGTGAGGCATGTGGGATCTTAGCTCCACGACCAGGGGTTGAACCCGCACCCCCTGCATTGGAAGGTGAAGTCTTAACCACTGGACTGCCAGGGAAGTCCCCTACCCATTTCTTTCGATGTTTTTAATATAGCTACCAGAAAATTTTCAGTTATATATGTGGCTCACATTGTATTTTTCTAAGGCTGAGCTAGTATAGAATACTCTAATTCCAGCTCAGCTGACCTATGTAGGACACCTCCTCACATTTCTGTAGTTTAATTATCACAACATTATCTGGAAAGTATCGTTATCTACATTTTACTGGTGGAGGACAAGCTTAGGGATGCCAGCCCTTCATTTTGCCAGGTAAGGTCACCAAATCACTATTATTATGTACTATCATCATTTCATAAAGAAAAGACTTCTTTAATAAGAATAAAATTGAAAATTTCAACTATGTAAAATAAAACAGTACATTGACACCAACAACTGTCTCCCATAAAAAAAAAAAGCAGCGGCATTCCTTAAGAGTTTATTATTTTGCAGGCACTGGGTTAATATATGCTTTATTTTATTCAGTTCTGTAAAATCTATGAGGTCAGTACTATTATCACCCTTTAACAGATGAGGAGACTGAGGCTCTGGCTGTGGGATTGTAAGAAGATAGGTTACAGGGTCCCTGGAGAAAGAGAACCGGGAATGGCTTTCTTGACGTAAGAGAAGCCATTTTGGCCTAAGCCATTTTGTAATCTAAGCCTGGCCACAATGCTTGCCCTTGAACAGGTCTCAGTAATCAATGATCTTCAAGAACAAAGGAATGCAGGAGCAGAGAAAAGGCAGTCAAACAACAGTGCAGTGATAAAGCAAAGTCCTAGTTCCTCCTCAAGGGATATACATAACAATATATCTTTGAGTTCTTCATGAACTAAGGCCTCCACCCAGGTGGGGAATGGAATGATGATGTTGACCCTCCTGACTTCAATCAACTAAAGCTTAGACTCTGTGACCTTGGTCCCAATTCTACGGTGAATCCTCCTTTGCTCAAGACCCTTCATGAATATGTATGTACACTTAGCTTAAAAATTCCCCAATTTTGCTGTTGGGGAGACACTGCTTTGGGAAAGATCCCTAGTGATCGCCTTACTTCCTGCAAGTAATAATAAATCCTTCCTTCTCCCCATCTTTGGCTTGGTGTGTGTCTTTGGTTCAACACCCACCAAGAGGCAAACCCATTTTTCAGGTAACAGGATTTGAACTGTCAAATGACAAAAATAATACAATTTCATAATGAGTATCATGTCCTTTACTTAAGGGAAAACAACCCATGGATTGGGGGAGTACAGTGCCTCACAAGCAGTGGAGCACTCCTTTTGAGGGATTCTGGGCAAAAGCGAGTTTTACAGAGCATTAGATGAGGCAATGCAGAAACAGGGTATGATTGGCTAGGAGGTCAGGGATTCCTTATAAGGCCAGCAGGTCCTGTTTTCTAGGATAAGGTGAACTAGCTTTAGCTGAGGTGGAGGACTGTTACTGGTGTAGTTATGTTTCCTAGACAGTGAGGTGTTTCCAGTCCATGTGGGCTGACTTAGGTTTAGATTTGTAACTTGGGCCAGGCCACTGGGCAGCCTCCTTTTTGTGGGTACCGATATAGGAATATCCTTTATCAATTCCCCACTTTTGATCAATACTCTCAGTTGTACTAGAGTATTGATCAAAATTTAAGGTGTTAACTCAGCTCTGAGCTACTGCTTTTTGTGAATGCTGGTGTCAGGTTGGATCTCTGACTGGAATTCATGCCATTTTTGGCGTTCTAGGCAAAGGGAGATCATTTGTCTGGTCCCCAGCGGCTGCATGCATGCATTTATAGCCTTTGAGAGAACATAGCACACAAGGGAGACTATTAGAATGATTATAAGCAGGATGGTACCCAACATTTGGAGGGCACTCTGAGGCCAAGGTGCCATGACCCAAACCAACTCAGATCAGAAAGATCAAAGAAAGACCCTGTTGAATGAGTCACCTTCCTAAACCAAATGGCTTGCTCAGTGATATGTAGCTGAGTCTCAACTTCCTCAGACTATTAATCCAAGTGTAGAAAGTGGTGTTGGGCACAGAACAGATACCTTCTTGCTCATCTAAAAGATAATCAAGGGCTATCCTATTAACAACAATTTTGGCCAGGGAATCCAGGGATTTTTGTTGGACAGCTATTGCTTCAGCAGCAGATTCTGTGATGGCTTCGGGAGTTAAGGAAAGATTCCTGATCATAGCCTCCTTTGCACTTACTTCAAGCCAGAGGAGGAGGGATCTGCTAAGGGAAAGGAATTCTGAATCATGAATGCCTCCTGGTAATTCCTGTTTTGTTTAATAATGCAAATTGAGGGGAGTTACAAATGTTCAAATGGTACCTTTGGGGGTGGAGCTATTCCCCCAAAACTTGGATGGTTTTACCAGGATTATAAATTTGACAGGTTAAGCACCGATTAAAAACTATAGTTGCAGGCTTATGGCATAATTTGGGCCTTTTTTTCCCCCAGTAAATTAGTTCTTTATTCTAATCAGAAAGGTCTGAATTTTATTTACCTGTTGCGATATTAAAAGAAAACTTTTTAACAGTCAAAAAATAAATATCATAATTTCAATTTTAACTTTATAGGCACTTTCAAGTTCATCATTCCATTTACAGTATCATATCAAAGCTACATTTAAAAACTTTAGAGGGACTTCCCTGGTGGTCCAGTGGTTAAGACTCTGCGCTCCCAGTTCAGGGGGCCTGGGTTCAATCCCTGGTCAGGGAACTAGATACTACCTGCTGCAACTAAAAGATCCTGCATGCTGTAACTAAGACCCAGTGCAGCCAAATAAATAAATAAATACATATTAAAAAAAAAAAAAAAACTTTAGAAAAGTTTTCCTTGTAGAAAAAGAAATAAGTAAATTCTTTTAAAAAAACTTATTCTTTCTCTTAAAAGAAGTGAAGTAGACATGCCAAGTGATTAAACTCCTTAGGGGATGAAGTAAAATAAAAAAGCAAGTTCAGGCACTCAGAACTATTTAAAGTTTAAAAGTCTGCTGCTGTTTGGTACTTTCCTCACTCCTTCCCCCAAATGAAAGAAACGTGCTGATACCTTGTAAACGCTTTTTTCTGTTCCCATGGTGTGTCATGGAACATAAGGTATGGAGAAATGGTACCCTGAGAGATTATGGCAGAACCAAGTGGCCATCCTGACTCTCCCAGAGTTTGGAGGTCTTACTTATATAAGACCCTCTGATTTCCAGTATCGGTATTCCCCAGAAGGTGAAGAAGTGTGTTGTACAATGATGACCTATGATGGTAGAGGTTGAGTTAGAATATTAATGGACCTTTGAACCACGCAGTAAATTTCATCCATCTCTGTGGACGCAGTGGCTTTGGCATGAAAATCTGCCCATGCCTTTCTCTGATATTCAGGCTCAGTTCTTTTAGTGTGAGCCTTGATCTTCATGAGAGCGAGTTTAGAAGGGAGGAGAATGGCAGAGAGAAGTACTTCTACTTATGCCCTCTTCTGAATAGGAGTGCCGCTTGAAGTTGGAAAACCTCTTTGTTTCCATAACATTCCAAAGCCATGTTCCACACCAGAGGCACAGCAGCTATCAGTGTAAAGGTTAACTGATTTTTCTCGAGCGATCACGCATGCTCTTCTGGTCAAGGCAAATAATTCTGCCTGTTGTGCTGAATTACCTTGTGAGAAAGGTATGTGTTCAATGAACTCATATTGAGTAGGGACTGCATCACCAGCTTGATATTTTCCCTGTTTATTTTTGGTATAAGACCCATCCACACAGAGAATTAAATCTAGGTTATGTAGGCCTATGTCCTTTAGATCTGGACGTGGGGTAACTAATTGGAAAGTGACGGTCTCACAGACATGCTCTTCTTCCACATCTGATAAGGGAAGCAAGGCAGGAGGATTAAGAATGTTGCACCAAAAATAAAAAATAAACAAAAATTAAAATTAAAAAAAGGGAATTCCCTTTGGGAGATTGGGATTGACATATATACACTAATATGTATAAAATAAATAACTAATAAGAACCTGCTGTATAAAAAAATAAATAAAATAAAATTCAAAAAAGAAAAAAAAGGGAATTCCCCAGTAGTCCAGTGGTTAGGACTCCATGCTTCCACTGCAGGGGGGAACAGGTTTCATCCCTGGTCGGGGAACTAAGATCCCTCATGCCTCAGAGTAAGGCCAAAAAATTAAAAAAAAAAAATTTTAATTAATTAATTTTAAAAAAAAGAACGTCGCAGAGTTTAAGATGTATGTTAGATGGACATAAAAGCAGGAGTCCAGGACTTCCCTGGTGGCGCAGTGGTTAAGAATCCACCTGCCAATGCAGGGGACACGGGGTCGAGCCCTGGTCTGGGAAGATCCCACATACCATGGAGCAACAAAGCCCATGCGCCACCACTACTGAGCCTGTGCTCTAGAGCCTGTGAGCCACAACTACTGAGCCTGTGCACCTAGAGCCCGTGCTCCGCAACAAGAGAAGTCACTACAATGAGAAGCCCGTGCACCGCAACAAAGAGTAGCACCCACTCGCTGCAACTAGAGAAAGCCAGCACACAGTGACGAAGACCCAACGCAGCCAAAAATAAATACATACATATTACAAACTAAGCAGTTTAAAATATTTTTTTAAAAAAATTGGAGTCCAGGGACTTCCCTGGTGGTCCAGTGGTTAAGACTTCACCTTTCAGTGGAGGGGGTGCGGGTTCGACCCCTGGTCGGGAAGCTAATATAAGTGAGCAGGACCCTATGGGGCCTTCCCAGGACAGTGCTTCCCCACGTCCTCTGCTTCAGCCCTGTTCTGAAGTACCTAGGTAATAGTATTTGATGCACATTTCCTGAGTTGTTTTGCAGATGTGAACCACTCCCCCCCACCAAATGGAAGAACTACTTGATGACCATGAGCACATAGCTCCAGGCCTCCTGGAGCCTAAGGACTGATAATGTTAACCCCTGTGACACCACCCCGCTGCCTCACCACCAGCCAATCAGAGAACTGAGTACAAGCTGGTCACGTACCCTGTGACGCACCCCTCTCCTGGCCTTTAAAAATGCCTTGCCAAAACCCTTCGGGGAGCTTGAGGCTTTACAGGGCATGAGCCACCTGGTCTCCTTGCATGGCCTTGCAATAAACCTTTCTCTGCTCCAAACTCCGACGTTTCAGTTTGTTTGGCCTCACTATGAGTTGGGCACACGAACTCGAGAACTTGGCTTAACACTGAGATCCCACATGCCTGGCAGCCAAAAAAAACCAAAACATAAAACAGAAGCAATATTGTAACAAATTCAATAAAGACCTTAAAAAAAAAAAAAAAAGGAGGAGTCCATAAGTAGTAGGTCTACTTGAGGAAAGATGCTGATCTTAGAACAACAGCAGAAAATGTTGGAAGATAAATACATTTCCTAAGGTCAGATCTGTTGAGGCTTCTATTAACTGAGTTGCAGCTGCAACTGCCTTAAGCTGATTTGGGTCAACTCTGGCTACTGAGTTTGGCGGCCTGCTATAATATTCGGCAGGTCTCATTCTTCCACTGGAGTCTTGAGTTAACATTCCTAAAGCCTGATTATTCGTTTCTTGGACGACTCCTGTCAAAGATTTGTCATAGTTGGGTAGACCCAGTGCCGGAGGATTTTGGAGGGCTGTCTTAAGATCAGTAGGTGCTTGTTTGTGTTTGTCTTCCCACGATGGGGGTTCTGGTGTGGTTTTGGTGAGTTCATAAAGCAGGGAAGCTTTTGAGGAAAAATTAGGAACCCAAAGCCTGCAATATCCTGCCAGGCCTAAAACCTCTCTAAGTTGTTTTTTTGTGGTAGGTTTTGGACAGTTTTGTATTCATTGTATGTACTTTAGAGAAAAGTGAAATCCTCTAGTGCTTTTTTTTTGTAATTTATTCATTTATTTATTTTTGGCTGCCTTGGGTCTTCGTTGCTGTGCACAGGCTTTCTGTAGTTGCTGCAACGTCGGAGTTTGGAGCAGAGAAAGGTTTATTGCAAGGCCATGCAAGGAGACCAGGACTTGTGACCTTTGCTTGCAAACTGTTGGAGTAAATGCATTGAGTCTAATTTAGAGGCTTCCTGTGTGGAAGAACACAGCAACAGATCATCCACATATTGTAAAGGTTAGGGAATGTAGGGTGCTCAGATCTTCCTAGAGGGCTTGGGAAAATGTGTGGAAGTTCCAGTAAGTCCCTGAGGCATTATGGTCCAAGTATCTTGCCGATTGTTCCAGGAAAGGCAAGAAAATGTTGGTGATTTGGGTCCAGAGGGATGCTAAAGAAAGATGAGCTGAAGTCTACCACTGTGAAACACTTAGCAGTTTGAGGGACCTGTGATAATAACGTCTTTGAATTGGGTACCACTGGAAGATGAGGAATCACAATTTTATTTATCGCCCTTAGGTCTTGGACAAATCGCCATCCTTGCCCACTTAGCTTTTTTTTTTTTTTAGTTTTATATTTATTTTTGGCTGTGTTGGGTCTTCGTTTCTGTGCGAGGGCTTTCTCTAGTTGCGGCAAGTGGGAGCCACTCTTCGTCGTGGTGCGCGGGCTTCTCACTGTCGCGGCCTCTCTTGTTGCGGAGCACAGGCTCCAGACACGCAGGCTCAGTAGTTGAGGCTCACGGGCCTAGTTGCTCCACGGCATGTGGGATCTTCCCAGACCAGGGTTCGAACCCGTGTCCCCTGAATTGGCAGGTGGACTCTCAACCACTGCGCCACCAGGGAAGCCCCACCCACTTAGCTTTTTTTTTTTTTTTTTTTTGCGGTACGCGGGCCTCTCACTGTTGTGGCCTCTCCCGCTGCAGAGCACAGGCTCCGGACGCGCAGGCTCAGTGGTCATGACTCACGGGCCCAGCCGCTCCGTGGCATGTGGGATCTTCCCGGACCGGGGCACGAACCCGTGTCCCCTGCATCGGCAGGTGGACTCTCAACCACTGCGCCACCAGGGAAGCCCCCACTTAGCTTTTTAATTGGGAGGATGGGAGTGTTACAAGGGCTGGTGCAGCCAGCCCTTGTAAAATTTAACCCTTGTAAAATTAAAGATTCAACAATGGGGATGAGTCCTTGTGTAGCCTCTGATGTTAGTGGATATTGAATCAATTTAGGCAAAGGTTTGGTGGAGTGTATTTTTATGGGTTCAGCACTCTTGATTTTTCCAATGTCTGATGATAAATTTGCCCACAGATTCTGGAGAACTCCAGATAACTCCTAGGGTGAAACATCTTCGATACTATCTATAGCAAATTGTAGAGCACATAATAATTGTGATTCGGGTTGGTCAGGGAATTCAAGGGTTATTTCTCCATCGGGCATGACCTTTATGTGCCTTTGTAATTTTTTTTGTTCTTTTTTTTGGCCGCTCAGCTTGCAGAATCTTAGCTCTGCAATCAGGGACTGAACCTGGGGCTACAGCAGTGAAAGCTCCAAGTCCTAACCACTGGACCGCCAAGGAACTCCCCTTGTCCTTGTAATTTAGATCAAAGATCTTAGCCCATTAAACTCGAAAGAGGTTGAGTCACAAAGTAGAAAGGTATGATTGCTGGAGATTGGTCCTAGGGTCATCTGGACCAGTTTTGATAGGTATTCTCATTGTACCTTATTTGAAAACCCCACTATTTTATATTGTTTTTCACTCTGAGGGATAGGTTGTTTTTATTTTTTTAATTAATTAATTAATTTTGGCTGCGTTGGGTCTTCGTTGCTGCGCTCGGGCTTTCTCTAGTTGCGGTGCTCGAGCTTCTCATTGTGGTGGCTTCTCTTGGGGCAGGGCATGGGCTCTAGGCACATGGGCTTCAGTAGTTGTGGCTTGTGGGCTTCAGTAGTTGTGGCTTGCAGGCTCTAGAGCACAGGCTCAGTACTTGTGGCGCACGGGCTTAGCTGCTCTGTGGCATGTGGGAGATCTTCCCAGACCAGGGCTCGAACCTGTGTCCCCTGCATTGGCAGGTGGATTCTTAACCACTACACACCAGGGAAGCCCAGGATAGGTTGTTTTTAAAAGATGGGGGCTGACTTAGGTTTAGATTTGTGACTTGGGCTGGGCCACTGGGGCAGCCTCCATTTTGTGGGTCCTGATATATGAATTTCCTTTATGAGAACCCACATCTGGTCAACCAAAGCCTGTTCTCTATCAGTTCTACCTCCCCATAATTGTCCTAGGAAGTGATTGCAGTTTGCATTAGGTTGTAAATTTGATGAGTTTTTGTTGTTGTTGTTGTTTGTTTGTTTAGAATTCCATTATAGATTTATATCCTTTCCCTCCCCACCCCAGTCTGTACTTGAATTTGGGGAAAGGTAATTACAGTTGAAGTGACACATGTACTTAAAAAGAAATCAACACCTCTGCCTTCATCCTGCATGAATATGAAAGAGGGATTTCTATCTAACTAGCCCTTCTCATTTTCCCTTCTGATGAGGAAGCTCTAGAGAAGTCCAGGCTGTAGTTGGGCTGCCTGCCTCTTTTTCACACACGGCTTCATCTGCATCCTTCCAGGCAGAGCCTGAGGCCCTGGAGACCACTCCACTTCAACCCTCTTTCCACCTGACAGGGGATTTAGAAACGAGCTTCCCATGCCTGATCAACAATTGATTTCTAACTTGTCCACCTCCTGGCTTTCAGCTCTCAGAGCTCAGCCCTCAGGGAGATCACACTTGACTTTGAAAGCTGAGGGGAAACCTGCTTGGCATTAACCTCCAAATTCAAATCCTGAAGTTGCAGATTTGCAGGGTAGGTGATTAGGGAGGCTGGCATTTTAAAGCCACAAGTATAAGGGTAGGCCCTTATGTCTTTTAGTCATATTGGGCTTGTGATTATAATGACTATTGCTTGGCAGATGCTTTGCAAACATGGAATCATCATGGAATCATAGCAACTCTTATTCATCATGCAAATGAGGAAACTGAGGCTAAGGGAAGTGAAGTGATTTGCCCATGTCACATAGCTGTTGATGGCTGAGCCAAGACCCCAAACCTGGTCTATCAGACTCCAAAGCTTAGAACTCAAAACTAGTTTACCCAAGGTCATGTCATGGCTAGTAAGTGATTGAGCCAAAATTCCAATTAAAACAAAAATGAGAGACCATGACTTCCCCAGCAAACTTGTAGAGATGAAAGAAATGATGATATCAAATGTGAGTGAAGGTGAGTGAGATGAGCTTTCCTTCAGGCACTCAAGCCTCTGCAATTTGATGTTTCCCCTTTGAATAGCAATTTGATAATATATACAAAGTCCTTAATTTTCTTTTCTTTTTTTAAAAAATTAATTAATTAATTAATTTTTGGCTGCATTGGGTCTTCCTTGCTGCACGTGAGCTTTCTCTAGTTGTGGCGAGCGGGGACTACTCTTTGTTGCGGTGTGTGGGCTTCTCATTGTGGTGGCTTCTCTTGTTGCGGAGCACAGGCTCTAGAGCGCAGGCTCAGTAGTTGTGGCACACAGGCTTAGTTGCTCCACAGCATGTGAGATCTTCCCAGACTAGGGATTGAACCCATGTCCCCTGCATTGGCAAGTGGATTCATTGGCAGGTGATTCACCACCAGGGAAGTCTGATGCAGCTTTAAAAAAAAAAAATTCTATATTTATTTATTTGGCTGTACTGGGTCTTAGTTGCAGCTTGCAGGGTCTTTTAGTTGCAGTATGCAGGGGTCTTTTAGTTGCAGCATGTGGGGTATTTTAGTTGCGGCATGCGGGGTCTAGTTCCCTGACCAGGGATTGAACCCGGGCCCCCTGCATTGGGAGTGTGGATTCTTAGCCACTGGACCACCAGGGAAATTCCTCACTATGTACTTTATTAAAGGGGAGGGAAAAGGAACAACCTAAATTTCACCAACAAGGTTTGGTAAATTAATTATAATATGGCCACTCAATGGTATATTATGCAACTTTAAAAGTTGTATTCATAAAGATTTGCATTAACATGAAATGTGCTTATGACATAAGTCTAAAAGGATAGAAAGTACTACGATAATGTTTAAATGCATAAAAATTCCTGGGAATAAACACTCTAAAATATTAATATTTTACATTTGAATATTTAATATTTGAATGTTAGAAGCATTGTAATTTTTCTTCTTTCTATTTTTCTGCATGATTAAAATTTTTCATAAGGAATAAACCTGACCAAGGAGGTGAAAGACTTATATGCTGAGAGCTATAAAACATGAATAAAGGAAATTAAAGATGATTCAAAGAAATGGAAAGATATCCCATGCTCTTGGACTGGAAGAATTAATATTTTTTAAATGGCCACACTACCCAAAGCAATATACAGGTTTAACACAATCCCTATCAGATTACCCATGACATTTTTCACAGAACTAGAACAAATAATCCTCAAATTTATATGGAAACATTCAAAAGACCCAGGATTGCCAAAGTAATCCTGAGGAAGAAGAACAAAGCAGGAGATATAACCCTCCCAGACTTCAGACAATACTACAAAGCTGTAGTAATCAAAACAGTGTTGTATTGGCACAAAGACAGACATATGGACCAATGGAACAGAATAGAGAGCCCAGAAATAAACCCACACACCTACGGTCAATTAATCTTTGATAAAGGAGGCAAGAATATAAAATGGGAAAAAGTCTCTTCAGGAAGTGTTGCTGGGAAATTTGGACAGCTACATGTAAATCAATGAAGAACACACCCTCACTCCATGCACACACACAAAAACTCTCAAAATGGCTTAATGACTTAAATATAAGACAAGACACCATAAAAATCCTAGAAGAGAACATAGGCAAAACATTCTCTGACATAAATTGTACCAGTGTTTTCTTAGGTCAGTCTCCCAAGGCAATAGAAATAAAAACAAAAATAAACAAATGGTACCTAATCAAACTTACAAGATTTTGCACAGCAAAGGCAACCATAAACAAAACTAAAAGACAACCTACAGAATGGGAGAAAATATTTGTAAATTATGCAAGCGACAAGGGCTTAATTTCCAAAATATGCAAACAGCTCATACAACTCAACAACAACAAAAAAACAATCCATTTGAAAATGGGCGGAAGACCTAAATAGACATTTCTCCAAAGAAGAAATACAGATGGCCAATAGGCATGTGAAAAGATGCTCAACATTGCTAATTTTTAGAGAAATGCAAATCAAAACTACAAAGAGGTACCATCTCACACCAGTCAGAATGGCCATCATTAAAAAGTCTACAAATAACAAATGCTGAAGAGGGTTTGGAGAAAAGGGAACCCTCCTACACTGTTGGTGGGAATGGAAGTTGGTGCAGTCACTGTGGAAAACAGTATGGAGGTTCCTCAGAAAACTAAAAATAATTGGGATCCACCAATCTCACTCCTGGGAATATATCCAGACAAAACTCTAATTCAAAAAGATACATGCACCTCTATCTTTATAGCAGCAGTATTCACAATAGCCAAGACATGGAAACAACATAAATGTCCATCCACAGATGAATGGATAAAGAAGATGTGGTACATATATACAATAGAATACTACTCAGCCATAAAAAAGAACAAAATAATGCCATTTGCAGCAACATGGCTGCAACTAGAGATAATCATACTAAATGAAGTAAGTCAGAAAGAGAAAGACAAATACCATATGATATCAATTATATGTGGAATCTAAAATATGACACAAATGAACCTATATACAAAGGAGAAACAGCCTCACAGACATAGAGAACAGACTTGTGGTTGCCAAGGGGGAGGGAGGGTAGGGGAGGGACGGAGTGGGAGTTTGTGGTTAGTAGATGCAAACTATAACATACAGAATGGATGGACAACAAGGTCCTACTGTATAGCACAGGGAACTATATTCAATGTCCTAGAATAAACCATAATGGAAAAGAATATATATATATGTATATAAACTGAGTCATTTTGCTCTACAGCAGAAATTAACACAACATTGTAAATCAACTAAACTTCAATTTAAAAAAAATTTTTCCATAAGGATATTTTTCCCTTAATGGATAAACATTGGCCATTATAAAGAGTATTCAAAGAGTATGTGGTCTGGTCTTTGAAAGCTATTCCAAGAGAAGGAAATTCATAATGAATAATATCAATATCTTTGGACTAAGTGTAAAGCAGCTCAAAGTGACTAATTTGAAGGAAGCATGATAATTTATTCAGTCTCTGCACCTTCCCCTTTCCTTTCTTTACTTACTCCCCTTCACTTATTTTTTTTTTTAATTTATTTAATTTATTTTATTTTTGGCTGCGTTGGGTCTTCCCTGCTGCACGCGGGCATCTCTAGTTGCAGCGAGCAGGGGCTATTCTTCGTTGAGGTGCACAGGTTTCTCACTGCGTTGGCTTCTCTTCTTGTGGAGCACGGGCTCTAGGCATGCGGGCTTCAGTAGTTGTGGCACGTGGGCTCAGTAGTTGTGGTGCACGGGCTTAGTTGCTCTGTGGCATGTAGGATCTTCCCAGACCAGGGCTCGAACCTGCGTCCCCTGCACTGGCAGGCGGATTCTTAAGCACTGTGCCACCAGGGAAGTCCTGTTTTCTTTTCTTTTCATCACTGATCACTATAGGAAATGATTGTTGTCCCTTCTGTACCCCTCCCCCAATGTCCCCACCCCTGTACCTAGATAAGTCTCTAGCTGTCATTAGGCCTCAGCAAAGATTTGTAGAAGGAATGAATTCACTCTTACCCTGACGTTCCCCTAAGGCCAGAGTGCTGTTATGTTCACTCAAGTCAGGAGTTCAAAGAAGAGAAACTGAGAAGGGAAGGACAGGAACGTAATATAAAAATATCTCTGATCCATCTGGCCACTGGTATACGAACCACTGACAGCCTGCAATGGATCAGGATTTCCATGTCTATTGCCAACCTTAAAAAGAATAATTCATTGTTGGCCAAAAATGTTAATAAAAATAACTCCCGGGCTTCCCTGGTGGCACAGTGGTTGAGAGTCCACCTGCCGATGCAGGGGACACGGGTTCATGCCCCGGTCCGGGAAGATCCCACATGCCGCAGAGCGGCTGGGCCTGTGAGCCATGGCCGCTGAGGCTGCGCGTCCGGAGCCTGTGCTCCACAACAGGAGAGGCCACAACAGTGAGAGGCCCACGTACCGCAAAAAAAAAAAAAAAACTCCCATATTTGGAATGTTTACCACATGCCAAGGACTGTGTTAATAGAAATGTTTCTGTGTATTAATATTATTTCATCTTTATGATAGCCCTATGGGTAGATATTATTATTCTAATTGAAGAAACTGAGTCTCAAAGAGGTTACATAACTTGCCCAAGGTCACCCAGATGGCAGGTGATGGAGGCGGCATCCAAAGTGAGATCATTATGGTTTTCACCCCTTGCTAAGCATGAGGAAACGGAGATTACCAGACCCCACCTGAAGTCACCAACTCAGGATTTCCCAGAGTCTGGCCCTGGGATGTACTGAAAAGTCTCCACAGGTGACCTGAAACCCACCAAAAGTTGAAGACTTAGGCCCAGTTTGGTCTTAATCCAAACTCACCTTTTTAACCACTCACTTGGCTTGGACCCAGTACTAATCATATTTTGTTACTTCCCCAGAAGAATCTTTGGTAGAACCACTGCTGATCTTTGAAGGCTTTGGTCCAAATATCAGCTTTCAGGATGTGACTTTGTCTTTGGAGTAATGGAAACCAGCGCACAAGCTCAGAGGATTCTTAACAGAAAGGGTCTCAAAAACCCAGATGATCTAATAATATCTTTCAAGCCCAGGAACATAACTTTCACTCAGCCTGGAACCCTGCATCCTCCTCCTTGCCTCTTTAGCATATACCCCTCCATCTCTCAGATCACAACTTCCCACAGAACTTTTCCTATTTACTTGTGATTATTATTTTTTTAATGTATTTATTTTTTTATTTTTGGCTGCATTGGGTCTTTGTTGCGGTGTGCGGGCTTTCTCTGGTTGCAGCAAGTGGGGGCTACTCTTCGTTGCGGTGCACAGGCTTCTCATTGCGGTGGCTTCTCTTGTTGCAGAGCACAGGCTCTAGGCGCACAGGCTTCAGTAGTTGTGTCACGTGGGCTCAGTAGTTGTGGCACGT
This sequence comes from Hyperoodon ampullatus, assembly GCF_949752795.1. Classification (NCBI taxonomy): domain Eukaryota; kingdom Metazoa; phylum Chordata; class Mammalia; order Artiodactyla; family Ziphiidae; genus Hyperoodon; species Hyperoodon ampullatus. The sequence goes on from NC_136917.1 coordinate 4,919,554, forward strand.
GAGCTTTAGAGTGCAGGCTCAGTAGTTGTGGCGCACGGGCTTAGTTGCTCTGTGGCATGTGGGATCTTCCTGGGCCAGGGCTCAAACCCGTGTCCCCTGCATTGGCAGGAAGACTCTTAACCACTGTGCCACCAGGGAAGCCCCTTACTTGTGATTATTATTTGTTTCCCCCTGCACTGGACCAAAGAGAGCAAGGACTAGGCCTTGTGTTGCTTATCTCCAAACTCTAGCCCCAGGCCTAGCATGTAGTAGGTGCTCAGTAAATTATAGCTAATCTTTATAGACCTCCTACTATGTGCCAGGTTCTGTGCTGAGCACTTCATATATATTAAGTCACTTAATTCTTACAACGACCTAATTCCCATTTCACAGATGAACAAACTGAGGCATAGAAAGACCAAGTGGTCACTTAAGGGTCGAAAAGGCTCAAACACACCATGCTAGTCAATTGTAAAGCCCAGATTCAAACCCAAGCAGTCAAGCTCCATAGTTGAAACTCTTGACTAATTAATATTATGGTGGTTGATTGATTGATGGTTTAATTAATGGCCTGTGGAGCAGCCACACCCACAGTTCACCTGCTGGAGACTAGAGCTAATGCCTGCCTGGGCAGGCCTGAACAGAATATCCAGGCAACATGGCCAAGCACCAGCCGTCAGAGAGATGCAAGTCACCCCTGAGACTACATCCTGGGTCCATCACTTATCCTCTTTGGACTCCAGTTCTCCCATCTGCTATGTAGGCTAGTAATTATCACCCTCAAGAATATTATGAAGATTAGATGACCTGATATACATGAAACAATCTCCCATGATGCATCATACCAGGCAGGAGGCATACAACACAGTGTTTCCTTTCTTTAATCAATCTTTCCCTTTCTGCAATTCAGTCTAAAGACTGTTCCAATAAGGCTCTAGCTTTTTCCGATGAACATTCTCCAGAGGAGATACAAAAGCAGCTGTGGCCTTTGCTTGCGTCTGCCTGCTCCCTCACTGAACACTTCTGCTATTTCTAGCTCATCTCTCATCACGGTCTTTTTCTTTTTCCAAGGTATCTAGGATACAGACTTGCTAGACCTGGCTCTGAATTCCCAGAGGTGGCCAAAGCAGGGCCTTGGACAAGTAGCCACATGGGGAAGCTGTAAAGGACAGAATCAGAAAAAATTTTGCCCTGAGAATGAAGGCAAGGCCAGCCAAGCCCTCTCTTCTGACAGCAGCTCAGAAGCAGAAATGGGGGGAAAAGGGGAGTGTCTTTACTCATTCTTTCCTTCCTCCCTTCATCTCTCTCCCTCCCCCATCCCTCCCTTCCTTTCTTCTTCCCTCCTTCCCTCCCTCCCTTCCTTCCTTTCTTTCTTTCTAGACAAAGGTCTTTTTTTTTTTTAAAGGACTGAATGATCTGGGACTCCAAATGACCTGAGTATTGACTAGGACCCATGACAAGCTAGGAAGGACAGTGCCTTTTTTTTAAAACATTTTTTAAAGAAGTTTTATGTATTTATTTATTTTGGGCTGTGTTGGGTCTTTGTTGCTGTGCGTGGACTTGGCTCTAGTTCCCTCGAGCGGGGGCTACTCTTTGTTGCGGTGCACGGGCTTCTCATTGCGATGGCTTCTCTTGTTGTGGAGCACGGGCTCTAGGTGTGTGGGCTTCAGTAGTTGTGGCATGTGGGTTCAGCTGTTATGGCTCACAGGCTCTAGAGTGCAGGCTCAGTAGTTGCGGCGCATGGGCTTAGTTGCTCCGCGGCATGTGGGATCTTCCCAGACCAGGGCTCGAACCCATGTCTCCCACATTGGCAGGAGGATTCTTAACCACTGCACCACCAGGGAAGCCCAAGGACAGTGTCTTTGTAGGGACAGGCTACTGTGGCATGTTTAAGCATTAGGAAAAATTAGACTCAAAAGCACCGCCCCATGGGTCTTTTGTTGCTTGAGTAAACTTCCGGCCTGGCAGTGCAAACAACTGGCAGAACCTCTCCTGCAAGGGCGATGGACCACTTGTTCTTGAAGTCACTCTCCCGAGTACCAGTGAGAATAGGGGAAGGGGTACAGGAGGGAGTCCACACAAAGATCCAGGTCCATATGTCCCTTTTTTAGGTAGGCCTCCTGATTTCTTCTTTTTTTTTTTCAGATTAAAACATTTTTCCAATAAATACATGCACATAGTGAACAGTTCAGACCACTCAGAAGAATAAAGTGAAAAGTTAGCCTTCTTTCTACGCCAGTTCTCAGGTTCTTGGGTACAACTATTATCTTCCCCTGCACCCCAAGGTGTTACATAGCATCAGATCTCCTAGTCCAAGCATTTTGCTTCCTGTAAATTATTTCCATCACCCAATATGTATGGAGCCCATTCTATATGGCAGGCACTGAGGATACCACGATAAACATAGAGTCCCAGGCTCTGGCCTCAGGAAGCCTACAGCTTAGTGAGGAAGAGCACTAATTAAGTAACCGTGGGAACTCCCTGGCAGTCCAGTGGTTAGGACAAGCTTCCACTGCAGGAGAACCGTGTTTGATCCCTGGTTGGCGAACTAAGATCCTGCAAGCCATGTGGCGTGGCCAAAAACTAAAGTAAAATAAAATAAAATAAACCAGTAACCGTACATGCATAACTGTGAAAAGTGCCATAAAGGAGAAGTACAGGCATAGAACATGCCTGGCCAGGAAATGATATTTAAGCTGGTGTCTGAAGAATTTTAGGAGTTAAAAACAAGAGGGAAAACATCTTTCTGCCAGAGGGAACAGCATGTGCAAAGGCCCTGCAAAGGGAAGGCATTTGCAGGAGGGACTGGGAGAAGGCAGTGTGGCCGTACAGAGTGAGAGGGAGGTGTGAGGTGACGTTCAAGGGCAGTCAGGGCCGGCTCACACAGCCATCTGGCAACTCTGGCAACCAGCCCAAAGCTTTTTAGAGTTGTGACTGTAACAAGGCCGTGTGCCAAGCACTTTGGATAAATCAAAGACCTTTCAGAAATTACTGGAAAAAATATGGACAAATGCAGCAAACAGCAGGAATTCGAGCCTGGTGGGTCGAACAGTCCTTGTATGGGTTTGGAGGCAGGACAGAAGCCTTCACCAGGCTGGGAATGGAGGAGACACCCAAAAGAATTGAAAGTAGGATCTTGAGGAGATATTTGTACACCCATGTTCACAGCAGCAGTATTCACAATAGCCAAAAGGTGGAAGCAACCCAAATGTCCATCGATGGATGGATGGCTAAACAAAATGTGGTCCATATAGACAATGGAATATTATTTAGCCTTAAGAAGGTGACCAATCTGACACATGCTACAATATGGATAAAGCTTGAGGACACTATGCTAAATGAAATAAGCCAGTCACAAAAAGACAAATACTGTATGATTCTACTTATGAGATACCTAGAGTAGTCAAATTCAGAAAGATAGAAAGTACTACAGTGGTTGCAACGGGCTGGGGACTTGTCATTTTATCATCTATATAGTGTCCTATGTCCACACTGCAGACAAGATACAGAATAGCTCCATCACCACAAGGATCCCTTGTGTTGCCTTTTTGTAACCACACCCACCTCCCACTTCATCCCCAACCCATGCAACTCATCCATCCTCCATTTCTAAAATTTTGTTATTTCAAAAATGTTATGTATGCGACTTCCCTGGCATTCCAGTGGTTAAGACTCCACACCTCCAATGCAGGAGACACGGGTTCGATCCCTGTCTAAGAACTAAGAATCCATATGCCGTGTGGAGCAGCCAAAAAACAAACAAAAAAAAGTTATGTAAATAGAATCATACTGTATGCAGTCCTTTGGAATTGACTTTTTTCCCCTAAATTCCATGGAGACTCATCCAGGTTGTTGTATGGGTGAGTAGTTTATTCCTTTATGTTATTAAGTGGTAAGTATTCCATGATATGTACTTACTTCAGTTTGTTTGACCAGTCACCACTGAAATATATCTGGGTTGATTCCAGTGTTTGACTATTACAAATAATGTTGCTATGAGCATTTGTATACTGGCTTTTTGCGTAAACGTAAGTTTTTATTTCTCTGGGGAAAATGCCTAGGCGTGCTGTTGCTGGGCTGTATGCTAGTTGCATAATTAGTTTTGTTTTTTTTGTTTTTTTTTTCTTTTTGTGGTATGTGGGCCTCTCACTGTTGTGGCCTCTCCCGTTGTGGAGCACAGGCTCCGGACGCGCAGGCTCAGCGGCCATGGCTCATGGGCCTAGCCGCTGTGCAGCATGTGGGATCTTCCCGGACCGGGGCACAAACCCGTGTCCCCTGCATCGGCAGGCGGACTCTCAACCACCGCGCCACCAGGGAAGCCCGCATAATTAGTTTTTAAAGAAACTCCTAAACAGTTTTCCACAGCTGTACACTGACACTCTCACCAGTAATATGTGACTGATTCATATTCTCTGCATCCTCACAAGCATCTGGTGTTGTCACTAGTTTTTTTGGTTTTATTTTGTTTTTTGATAAATTTATTTATTATTTTTTAAATTTATTTTGGCTGCGTTGGGTCTTCGTTGCTGCGCGTGGGCTTTCTCTAGTTGCAACGTGTGGGGGCCACTTCGTTGGGGTGAGCGGGCCTCTCACTGTGGTGGCTTCTCTCATTGTAGAGCACGGACTCCAGTCATGCGGGCTTCAGTAGCTGTGGCATGTGGGCTCAGTAGATGTGGTGTGGCTTGTGGGCTCCAGAGTGCAGGCTCAGTAGTCGTGGCACATAAGCTTAGTTGCTCCATGGCATGTGGGATCTTCCGGGACCAGGGCTTCAACCCATGTTCCCTGCACTGGCAGGCGGATTCCCAACCACGGCTACACCAGGGAAGCCTGTCACTAGTTTTTATTTTAGCCATTCTGATAGATATGTAGTGATATCTTGTGTAGTTTTAATTTGTATTTCCTAATAGCTAATGATGTTGAACATGAAAATGTGCTTATTTGTCATCTATTCTTTTTGATAAGCTTTTTCTTCATGTTTTTTTACCCATATTCTCATTAGATTGCTTTTTTGTTTTATTACTGAGTTTGAGGGTTCTTGATATCTTCTAGATACTAGTCCTTTGTCAAATATGTGGTTTGCAAATATTTTCTTCCATTGGGTAGCTTATCTGTTCATTGTCTTCATGTGGGCTTTCACAGATCGAAAATTTTATATTTTGACAAGGTCCAATTAATCAGTTTTTCCTTTTATGAATCATACTTTTTGTGTTAAGTCTAATAACTTTACATAGTTCTAGATACTGATTTTTCACTCTTTTTTTTTCTAAAAGTTTTGTAGTTTTACAGTCTATAATCTATTTTCATTTAACTTTTGTATAAAGTGCGAGGTTTATACTGAGGTTCATTTTTTTTTTTTTTTTTTTGCCTATGGACATCTAATTGGATTTGCTTGATTTTTTTTTAAAGACAAACTTATCCAGCATCATGATCAGACTATTAGATTTAGCCATCAACAGCACAGATGCAAAAACAAACAAACAAAACAAACAAACCCAAACCTACATTAAAACCCTTTGTTAAAACTCCTAGAAGAGATCATAGGCAAAACATTCTCTGACATAAAGTTTACCAATGTTGGGACTTCGCTGTCAGTCGAGTGAGTAAGAATCTGCCTTCCAATGCAGGGGATGCGGGTTCAATCTCTGGTCGGGGAACAAAGATCCCACATGCTGCGGGGCAACTAACCCCACCCGGAGCAACTACTGAGCCGGCGTGCTCTGAGCCTGGGGGGCCACAACTAGAGAGAAGACTGCTCGCCGCAACGAGGATCCTGCGTGCCGCAACTAAGATACCACGCAGCTAAATAAATAAATAAGTAAATAAGTAAATATTGTTTTTTAAAAGTCTATAAATAACAACTGCTGGAGAGGGTTTGGAGAAAATGGAACCCTCCTACACTGCTGGTGGGAATGCAAGTTGGTGCAGCCATTATGGAAAAGAGTATGGAGTTTCCTCAGAAAACTAAAAATAATTGGGATACAGCAATCCCATTCCTGGGCATATATCCAGACAAAACTCTAATTCAAAAAGATACATGCACCCCTATGTTCATAGCAGCACTATTCACAATAGCCAAGACATGGAAACAACATAAATGTCATTGACAGAAGAATGGATAAAGAAGATGTGGTATATATATACAATGGAATACATAAAAAAGAACAAAATAATGCTATTTGCAGCAACATGGATGCAAATAGAGAGTATCATACTAAGTGAAGTAAGTCAGAAAGAGAAAGACAAATACCATATGATATCACTGACATGTGGAATCTAAACTATGACACAAATGAATCTATTTATGAAACATAAACAGTCTCACAGACATAGAGAACAGACTTATGGTTGCCAAGGGGGAGGGGACTGGAGGAGGGACGGAGTGGGAGTTTGGGGTTAGTAGATGCAAACTATTACATATAGAATGGATGGACAACAAGGTCCTACTGTATAGCACACGGAACAATATTCAATATCCTATGATAAACCATAATGGAAAAGAATATAAAAAAAGAATGTATATAAACGTATACCAAAATCACTGCTGTACAGCAGAAATTAACACAAAATTGTAAATCAACTATACTTCAATTAAAAAAAAACAGGGCTTCCCTGATGGCGCAGAGGTTAAGAATCCACCTGCCAATGCAGGGGATACGGGTTCCGGCCCTGGTCCAGGAAGATCCCACATGCCAAAATAAATTAATTAATTAAAATAATGTATTTTAATTATTAGCCAAAAATATAAATAAATAAAAATAACCTCTTGGGTGATGTTCTTCAGTGTCTTCTTTAATGCTGCCAACAAAACCTTTTTCACTGTTAAGCAGGCATCTGGTCATTGAGAATGTTCTCTGGACACAGCCCTCTTTGGTTCCATGACCATGCCATGTGCCTCCATCCACAGCCGTGTCTTCCTCCTCCACAGTGGTGTAGGGGACAAACCTTAAGCCCTGGAGCGCTTGGTGTTTGGACCTCTCCCACCTGCAGTCCGCAAGCGAGCGTTCCCCACAGCTCAAGATGGCTCCTCAGCATCCGTTGTTTCAAAGCAAAAGCCTCTAATGAAGAGCCTAACAGCTGTTGGCCCTCTTTGGGAGCCTCTGACTAAATAGGATGGCAGTGTAGTGATGCTTACTCAGCAGTGACCACCAGGAGAAAGTGAGTTTGCTTCTTTTTTTTTCTTATAAATTTACGTATTTATTTTTGGCTGCCTTGGGTCTTTGTTGCTGCGCGCGGGCTTTCTCTAGTTGCAACGAGCAGGGGCTACTCTTCATTGTGGTGCGCGGGCTTCTCATTGCGGTGGCTTCTCTTGTTGTGGAGCACGGGCTCTAGGCGTGCGGGCTCAGTAGTTGTGGTTCGTGGGCTCTAAAGTGCAGGCTCAGTAGCTGTGGCGCATGGGCTTAATTGCTCCGCGGCATGTGGGATCTTCCCGGACCAGGGCTCGAACCCTGCATTGGCAGGAGTATTCTTAACCACTGCGCCACCAGGAAAGTCCCTTCTTGATTTTTAATCATCACCTCTCTCCTTGTTACTCATTCCCAACACACAGAGATAGCCCCACTCCTGACTCCTTTAGGACATGCGGGGTTAGGTTTTGTTTTGGTCTAAAATAAATTGACATTACCTCTTTTACAGGTATTCACAGGATCTCCCTAGGGTACTAGAAACCTTTCTAGGTGTCCCCCAAACAAGTTTGGGCACATTGCACCAGAAGCTGTTGGGGGTTTGATGTGTTGTTGCTTTTCTGATTTATTCATTGATTTCACATGACAATCATGCTAGTAGTTACCATGTGTGGTGTCCAGCCATATGCCAATTGCTTTGCACTATTTATCTCTTTTTATCTTCACAATATGCCTGCAAGGTACGTATTTTCATGCCTATTTTATGGATAGGAAATTGAGGATGGGAGAAGTTGAGTAACTTACTGATAGGAGAACTGGAATTTAAACCCAATCTTTCTGATTTTAAAACCTGTGTTGAAAGTGAAAACATAACCTGCAGAATGGGAGAAAATTTTTGCAAATCATATGTCTGATAAGGGAGCTTTATCTAGAACATATAAAGAATTCTTATACCTCAATAATAAAAAGACAACCCAATTTAAAAATGGGCAAAGACACTGAGTAGACATTACTCCAAAGATATATAAATGAGCACAGAAAGCACATGAAAAGCTGCGTAATGTCATTAGCCATCAGGTAAGGTAAATTAAAATTAAGAGATACCAATCACACCCACTAGGATGGCTATAATTTTAAAAAGATGAAGAACAGCAGGCTTTGGTCAGGATGTGGAGAGATTGGGACCCTCATACACTCTTTTTTTTTTTTTTTTTTTGCGTTACACGGGCCTCTCACTGTTGTGGCCTCTCCCGTTGTGGAGCACAGGCTCCGGACGCACAGGCTCAGCGGCCATGGCTCACGGGCCCAGCCGCTCCGCGGCATGTGGGATCCTCCCAGACTGGGGCACGAACCCGTGTCCCCTGCATCGGCAGGCGGACTCTCAACCACTGTGCCACCAGGGAAGCCCCCTCATACACTCTTGATGGGAACATAAAAACACATGCAGCTGCTTTGAAGAGATGCATCTGGATGTTCCTCAAAAGGTTAAAACAGAGTTACCACGTGACCCAGCAATTACAATCCTAGATAAATAGCCAAGTGAAATGGAAGCATATGCTCACACAAATACTTGTATGTGAAAGTTCATAGCAGCATTATTATTAATAGCCAAACAGCGAAAACAACTCAAATGCCCATCAACTGATGAATGAATAAAGTGTGGAATATCCATACAACAGAAAACGATTTGGCAATAGAAAGAAATGAAGTACTGGGGCTTCCCTGGTGGCGCAGTTGTTGGGAGTCCGCCTGCCGATGCAGGAGACGCGGGTTTGTGCCCCGGTCCGGGAAGATCCCACATGCCGCGGAGCGGCTAGGCCGTGAGCCATGGCCGCTGAGCCTGCACATCCGGAGCCTGTGCTCCGCAACGGGAGAGGCCACAGCAGTGAGAGGCCCGCGTACCGCAAAAAAAAAAAAAAAAAAAAAAAAGAAATGAAGTACTGATACATAACCTGGATGAACCTTGAGAACATTATGCTAACTGTAAGAAGCCAGACCCAAAAGGACCACATATCATTTGACTTCATTTATATGAAATATCCAGAATAGGCAAATCCATAGAGACAGAAAGTAGATTAGTGGTTGCCTAGGGCTGAGGGCAGTCAAAGGGAAATGGGTAGTGACTACTAAAAGAGGCTTCTTTCTGAGGTGATGAAAATATTCTAAAATTGATTTTGGTGATGGTTGCACAGCTCTGTGAATATACTAAAAAGCACTAAACCATACACTTTAAATGAAGGAGCCATATTTGATTTATATCTCAATAAAGCTGTTAAAAAAATAAGGCCTGGGTTATCACATGGCTTGTCAGGGACTCAGTTTCTCATTCAGTCAGTCATTCAACAAACATTTGTTAAATACCTACCGTGTGTCAGGCACCATTCTGGGCACTGAGCATACAGTGGTTTACAAACCAGACAAGGGCCCTGCGTTTACGAGGTTTATATTCTAATGCAGGGAGACAGAATATAGACCAAGAAATTTTAGAGAGATCAGGACTTCACTGGTGGTCCAGTGGTTAAGACTCTGCACTCCCAATGTTGGGGGCACGGCTATGATCCCTGATCCGGGAACTAAGATCGCGCATGGCGAATGGTGCGGCCAAAAAAAAAAAAAAAGTAAAAAAAAAAGAAATTTTAGAGAGATCATTTCAGATATCGATGCATGCTATACAGAAATGAAATGGGGGGGTGATCATTTTGTAATGAATAGAAATACTGAATCATTAGGTTGTGTACCTGGAACTAACATGGTATTGTAGGTCAATTATATTTCAATAAATTAATTAATTAACTAGCCAGTTAACTGATTAATTCGAAAGAAACTAAATGGGGGTTTTAAGATAGGAAGTGACTGGTTGAAAGGGAAGTGAGCTACTTTAAATAGGGTTGCTAAGAAAGGCTTCTTTGAGGAGGTGGCCTTTAACTGAATTATTCCTTCCTCCCTCCCTCCCTCCCTCCCTCCCTTCCTCCCTTCCTTCCTTCCTTCCTTCCTTCCTTCCATCCTTCCGCAAACATCCCCTGAGCTCCTGCAGGCCCTGTGATACGAAGTCATTCCATGGCCAAATCTCAGCTTCCACCGATGCCTTTTCTGATTGACTAATCTGTTTCCTTGTTCAACTTGGTGCCCATCTGATTTGTGAAATGTTTACATAGCACCTTTCCCTTTCTCTGTCTGGTGGGAGAGAGAGAGATAGCAAAAATTGCCTCCCCTTGGGACAGTGAAATAGAAATCATTCAGCAATTGCAGAGAAAACCAGAAAATAAAGCAAACATTTTCTCAAAATCAGTGCCATGGACTAAACACATTGGTTTTGTTGAAGTCCCTGGCAATTTCCCCAGCTCTTACATAAACCTGGTTGATAAATGAGAGAGTCCTAGAGGATGAAACTGCCAGTTGGTCAGGCTGTGGCCTCTGCTCAACAGTTCCAAGCCCTGCAGTCCAGACTCTGGCGCAGAACAGTTCTTTGAGTTTCTATGTGAGTTCATGGCTTTCCGTGTCAGGACCCTAATCCCAGTCCAGTGATACAGGCAGTGCTGGGTGGCTCTGAGACCCCTGACCCCCGAGGGCTCACCACCCATTTGAATGCCACCGGAAGTGGTATTTCTGACCGCAAGTACAGCGAGCTACCCCTTTACTGGGATCTGCGGCAGAAGGCACAAAAAGCAGACTGACCCATGGAGACAATGGGAAGAATTGGTGGCCCAAATTCTGGTCCTGGTTCTGCACTGACTAAACCTGTACCTTACTTAAATCTTATCACTTTTTTGGGCCCTTGTTTCTCCTTTTGTAAACTGAGAGGGTTGGACCAGTTCTGGAATGAATAAGACCAGATCTGGATTATGCTACACATACCCCTGCCATGCAGACGTCATTAATGGATCACACCACCCTTGAGATTCAGCTACAGAATCCTTCTCAATATAGCGTTCTAATCAGCTACCATACCACCAATGGATCAGAGTTAGCCCATAGCTTAGCACATAGCTTAGCACCTACTAGCCATGTGCCTGAACTGGGTTGTTTCTAATATCCTGATGAATCTGAGCCTCTAAGTTTGCAATCACAGCAGCGGTTGGGCCTGGGAGTGGTAGAAAGGAACATGGGCATTAGAATCAGAAAGTCCTGGGTTTGAATCTCAATGGTGCCATTTACTAGTTTTGCAATCTTGGGTGAGTTAGTTCTCTTTGAGCCTCAGTTTAGTCTTCTCTGTAAAACAGGGTCAGTGTCCCTAACACACACAGGGTTGTACAAATTAAATTAGATAATGCTTGTAATATACCTTTTGCTTGCACACGGAACACAGACACATCCAGCAAATGTGTGCACCAAGAGATTTGTCTTCTACCCTGTTCTGCTCTCCTCTCCATCCCACACAGCAGAGAAGCCCTGACAAGGGGCTCCTGACCTGTGCTGCCTGAAGTCCCCTCCTCCCAGGGCTGTCTCTTCTGTCAATGTCAGATACATCTCTGCCCTTCTAACACTCCCTGGGGCCTGCCAGCACGTCAGGGAGCTCAAAGCAGCCTCACAGTCTTCTGGCCAAGGCAGAAGCTGGAAAGAACCATCAGAGATGAGTGAACTATGGGCTTTCCCTCTGGTTTTCACACTTGGCTTCTGCTTAACAATAGCAGCACCAGATGCTGGATGCAGGTGGGAAGATAGTTTCCTAGAAGCAGGGCTGTAGCTGGGCTATTGTTTTTGTCATGTAGTATAGGTACCCGGGGCCATTGTGGGAAAACTTGGTTTATAATTTCTGTAGGCCCTAGATGGCAAGTTCATGGCCCAAGTACCACCAATCTCTTGCCCTTAGCCCACCCCCCATCACTGTGCTAACAGCTGGATTCTCTGGGAAGTAGACTGTGAGACAGAAATTTACACGTGAAAAATTTACTGAAGATGCTTTCAGAATCAACAGCTGTGGGGAGGGGAGGAAGCAGGATGGAGCACTGGAGAAGTTGAATTATGATGTACATGCAACAAAGGCCCCGGTGCATTCTACAGGGAGCTCAGGAGCTGGAGTGACCTGGGCAGCGTTGCCTCCTATTGTTGAGCCACATTGATCAGTGGGGCGGCGCTCTTCAGCCAAGGGCAAGGCCTGGAGAGGGGTCCCAACAACACTACCCCCTGACGGGCGACTAAATGACTCAGTCCTGGAGTCACAAACCTGTCTCAAGATCCATCACATGTGCTCATGCAGACATCACATTTCATTTCACTTATTTATTTATTTGGCTGAGTCGGGTCTTAGTTGCGGCACGTGGGATCTTCGCTGCGGCATGTGTGATCTTTCATTGTGGTGCGCAGCCTTCTCTCTAGCTGTGGCGCAGGCTCCAGCGTGCTCGGGCTCAGTAGTTGCTGCGCATGGGCTTAGTTGCCTTGTGGCATGTGGGATCCCAGTTCCCCGACCAGGGATGGAACCTGCGTCCCCTGCACTAGAAGGCAGATTCTTAACCACTGGACCACCAGGGAAATCTCAGACATTGCATTTCTTCTCCAAGGCAATATGGGGCTTCAGAATTCTCCTCCAGACTGTGCTCCAGGTAGCCGTCAGCAATCCATGAGGGCTGGCATGCTAGAGGAAACATATGTGTCATCCCTACCCTAATTTTTTTTTTTTTTTTTGCCACGTCGTGAGGCATGCAGGATCTTAGTTCCCCGACCAGGGATGGAAACCACGCACCCTGAAGTGGAAGCGCCAAGTCTTAACCACTGGACCGCCAGGCAAGTCCCCTAATCTTAACCCTTGTGCCAATTTTATTATTAGTCCAGCCATAGAAATCAACAAGGGTAGAGGGAAAATTTTCCCCCTCCCTGACACCCCCCTAATTACTTGGTGAGAAACGGACTGGAGAGCATGGAAGCTGGGACACCTCTGGGGAGGCTGTTGATGGTGGTGGCCATGGAGACACAGAAAAGAAGGTGGACCGTGGAGATTGGTGATGGGCTGTGGTAGAACAGGAGAAGACCTAGCCCTTGTTACAACTGTGATTGAATAACTTGTTGTGTAATTGAAACTGAGCAGGACCCTGCAGGGCCCTCCTGGGTACAAAAGGCCCTCTGTGCCCTGTTCTTGTTTGTAGAAAAAGGCTTTAGTCTCCTAGATCTTCCCTGAGTTCCAAAGAGCAGATTCAAGCTTTTACTAATTAGGGAAGCGAGGAAATGCAGAAACAAAGGAAAAGCAGTCAAGAAACAATAGTTCAGCATAAGAGTCCTAGTTCACCCTCAAGGGATATACACAACCATCTGACACATATCTTTGAGTTGTTCTGATGGAACTTAAGATCCCCCACTCAAGTGGAGGAAGGTGACTTCATGCTGAGCATAAGCACACAGACCCCAGACTGGATGGAACCAGGAGGTAGGTGATTAAGACTTCCAAAACACCACCCTGTTACCTAACCACCAACCAATCAGGAGAAAATCATGCCCTCTGCCACCCTCACCCCAAATGTTACCTTTAAAAACTCTTCTCTGAAAGCCATCGAAGAATTCAGGCCTTTTGAGCACAAGCCACTGGACTCCTTGCTCGGCACGCTGCAAATATGTGCTGTGCTTTCCTTTACCACAGCCTGGTGTCAGTGTATTGGCTTTGCTGCATAGCAGGCAAGTGGACCCAAATTCAGTTCAGTAACATAATTAACTGCTTAATGTCTTTCTTCTCCCCCCTAGACTGAAGCTCCAAGAAGGCAGGGATGGCATAACTTTTAATTCACCTCCCAGACTTGGGCAAATTAATTCTTTTGAGCTTTGGTTTTCTCATCTGTAAAATGCAGGTGATACTGATAACCCTCCTTCTTAACTAAGTATTAGGATTAAATGAACAATCCAGCAATTCCACTTCTGGGTTGTAAAGAAGAAATGTTGCCTGCCATTCCAGTTTCACAAGAGTCAAGCCATTGGCCACTGCAGGCACCCACCTGAGGAGAATTCAGGATGGAGAAAAAAACAGGAAACATTCTGTGCTTTGTATATACTGGCTCCTAGAGAGTTAAGGTGCATATCTAAGGAAAAAGTTCAAATTACCCCATACATAGAAAAGCACTAATATCATTAACTTGAGATGTCTGTTCTTTGTTCTTTGTGATTAGCAGTAATTTTTTCACGCTTGACTACATATTTTCCTGGCAAAAGTTCACAGATATTCTGGCTCCTCCCTTATCTTTTCAGAGCAGTTCCTCATAGCTATCTGAGAGGCTGTATCCCAGGCTAGAGTCCTCAGTAAGGTCCCCAAATAAAACTTAACTCACAGGCTTCCCTGGTGGTGCAGTGGTTAAGAATCCGCCTGCCAATGCAGGGGACATGGGTTCAAGCCCTGGTCCGGGAAGATCCCACAGGCTGCAGAGCAGCTAAGCCCGTGCACCACAACTACTGAGCCTGTGCTCTGGAGTCCGCGAGCCACAACTACTGAGCCCACGGGCCACAGCTACTGAAGCTCACGCACCTAGAGCCTGTGCCCTGCAACAAGAAAAGCCACTGAAATGAGAAGCCTGTGCCCCGAAACGAAGAGTAGCCCCTGCCCACTGCAACTAGAGAAAGCCCGCACGCAGCAACGAAGACCCAATGCTGCCAAAAATCAATTAATTAATTAATTTAAAAACTTTTAAAAAACTTAACTCACAACTTTTACATTACGCATTTTTCTTTCAGTCGATAGGGTATATACCCCAAAAAACTGACAGCAGGAACCTAAACAGGTATTTGTATACCCATGTTCATAGTAGCATTATTCACAATAGCAAAAAGGTAGAAGCAACCCAAATGTCCATCAATAGATGAATGGATAAACAAAATGTGGTCCATACATACAAAAGAATATTATTCATACATGACTAAATGAAATGTTCATACACGCTAAAACATGAACCTTGAAGATGTCATGCTAAGTGAAATAAGTCAGACATAAAAGGACAAATATTTTGTGATTCTACTTTTGTGAGATGCTTAGAATAGGCAAATTCATAGAGACAGAAAGTAGAACAGTGGTTACCATGCACAACAATGTGAGAGTACTTAATGCCACTGAATTGCATGCTTAAAAATGGTTAAGATGGTCAATTTTATGCTACATATATTTTACCACCACCACGACAAAAAGATTAAATGAGATCATTTTATAAGGCCTCTTAGCATAGGGACAAATATTCATTATTATCACTTTTTTCCTAGAAGTGTTCTAATAAAGAGAGGAACCAAGAGCTAGGGGTGCAGAAGCAAGCAAGCTGGCTAACTGGGTGTGGTCTGCCTCAGGGACCGTTCACAGCTGAGATGATACTGGACTGAGACTTTGCTACAGAGTTGGAGGGGGAGGCTCTGAGAGGCCAAAGCTGCAGCTCCTCTGAGCCTGAAACCACCACGACTACCAAGCTCTAGAAGGGGGTTCCGCACGGAGCTGGGGGGCGGGGGGGAAGGGTGCGGTGGTCTGCCTGGGTGAGCCCTTCCCATAAGGGCCTGAGGGCCCATACTTTGTCTTCACCAGGCAGGAATATCTGGGCCTGGGGACATCTGCATTTGGTATCTTGATTGCTGACCTGTCCCAGCAGCTGCTAAACCATGATATGCTTTCTCTGAAACCCAATGGGCAGACAGAAAACAAGTTAGCCTGGCCTTCCCGGCTTTTGTGTCATAATTAGTATTCTAGTCCTTGTGTAGAGAGAAAATAGCCAGAGCACCTGCTCTGAGAGGCGTCAGTTGGCGCCAGATCTCCCCGGGGCATTCTTTATATGTATACCATTTTAGGGGAAAGACTTTTAGGAGCCTTAGTCTAACCCACTCATTTCACAGCGAAGCCAGCACAACGCCAAGGAAGTCGACAGACTTGGAGAGCAAGGGCTATGGTTCAAATCCCAGCTGGCCACTTCCAAACTGTGCAACTTCGAGCAAGTTCTTTAACTTCTGGAAGCCTCATTCCTCCTCAGTAAAATAAAGATAATAATACCTGTCTCTTGGAGATCTTCTGAGGGATGAAGGTCAAGGAGAAGTTTCAACTCGTGGCAGCTGGCTGGAGGGAAGTTTGGCTGCACCTCCTCCGAGAATGCTCTCTGTACCAGCCACATCTTTTCACACTCCATCACTTGCCTGGTGTTATTGTCTCCCTGACATCTATCCTCACCTGAAATTGTTTATGTGTATACTCACTGGTTTTCTTTTTTTTTTTTTTTCTTGCAGTATGAGGGCCTCTCACCGCTGCGGCCTCTCCCGCTGCGGAGCACAGGCTCCAGACGCGCAGGCTCAGCGGCCATGGCTCACGGGCCCAGCCGCTCCGCGGCACGTGGGATCCTCCCGGACCGGGGCACGAACCCGCGTCCCCTGCATCGGCAGGCGGACTCCCAACCACTGCGCCACCAGGGAAGCCCCAACTCATTGGTTTTATTCTTCCCCCTTCCTCCACCAGAAAGTAACTCTGACCCACTCTGGCTCAGCAGCTAGGGCTGGATCTAGCACATTAATGGCATTTAGTAAACGTTTGTGGAATAAATGGCCCTCGAGAGTTACTCTGGGGTTAGATCAAGCCTCGTTTCTTCAAACTGCCATACAACACATGGGCATGGGCACTTTAGGTAAATTATTTCAGTAACTGTTGAGAAGTCATCAGCCTAAGAGAGATACATTTAGCTGTGTGGACCAGAAGTAGTTCATATCTCCAAGGCCTAGACAAGGAGAGTAAATAAAATGAAGGCCTCTGGTACCAGTCCCTCCTTTGCTGGAACCCAGTGTCCAGGTAACGTGGGAGAAACACTGGGATTCTGAGGGTAGAGGTGGGAAGAAGATGGATGTGAGGAGGGTAAGGCTGAGTGGGGGAAATAAGATAACCCAGAGTGGGGATTGGCTTTTCTAGGATTCTGACTCTTGGCTGTGCAGTACATTGCAGAGTTGGGTTCTTAGAAAGCACTGTATTGAACCAGGGCATCATAGTAGTGAAATACGTAGGCTCTGGGTCCAAACCTAGGTTCATCCCTTACCTCCTGTGTGATCTTGTCACCACAGAACCAGTCCCACAGTGGCCCTATTCTGGTTCTAACAAGACCCTGAGCTGTTTTTCAGAGACGACAGAACAAAACCGCAAGTCATGCAGCCAAAGCATGTGCAGAGGAAAAAATTTTGACCTCAAACAAATTTGCTCCCTTCCCCCATCCCCCCACCCCCTCAAGAAACCAAAGGACCTGGGACATGACCAGAACTTGAATGACAGAACCCAGAAGGGAAGGATCCATTGTCCAGGAAGATCTGGTGGTGAAGCCCCTTTCCCACACCTTTTACCCTAAATGGCCAAGTTCCAGAGCCCTCCAATCAGAACCTGCCTGGCCAGACCTTCAACATACCAACCCTCCTCCCCTAATTCATAAAAGTTTGACAGGGGCTTCCCTGGTGGCGCAGTGATTGAGAGTCTGCCTGCCGATGCAGGGGACACGGGTTCGTGCCCCGGTCCGGGAAGATCCCACATGCCGCGGAGCGGCTGGGCCCGTGAGCCATGGCCGCTGAGGCTGCGCGTCCGGAGCCTGTGCTTCGCAACGGGAGAGGCCACAACAGTGAGAGGCCTGCGTACCGCAAGAAAAAAAAAAAAAAAAGTTTGACAGAACCCCAGATGGGGAGACAGATTTGAGCTGTGCCTCTTGTTCCCTTGCCGGCCAACCTCGCAATAAAGTTCTTTCTTTTCTCAAATGCCGGTGCCATAGTACTGGCTTCTATGCATGTAGGGCAGTGAGCCCTTTGCTCAGTAACAATCTGGAGTCAGGTTTGTTTCCTCTCTGGGTTTCAGCTTCCTCATCTGTGAAATGGGATGATAACAATACAAGGTACTTTGAAAATACAAGGTACTTTACAAGTACCTTGGTACAGGTACAATACAAGGTACTTTATCCCCTGGTTAAATGAGATCAGTCACCCAACAGTTAGCATAGTGTGCTACTGAAATACATTTCTAGTCCCAAGATGGAGTCACTCCCACCTGGGGTGCCAAGTCAGCAAACCAAAACTTAGATAACGTTCATGTCCCAGCAAATGCTCCACCTGAACAGGAACGCAGTATACCCAGGCAGCCAATCCCCAAAAGCCGAGCTAACTCTGGGCTCTATACTTATTTCCTTGTTCCTTATTCATCTGCTAATTTGCTCCTCCTTGTCCCTTATTCTTTATCCTATAAAAGCTTCCTGCCTTCTGTCCCAGTTTGCAATTCTTTGGAAACTTGGGAACCGAGACTGCCTGCTTCATGAAGTGTTAAAGTGTTTGCATCACCTGAATTGTCCCCTTTTTTAAAAAAATATTTATTTATTGATTTGGCTGCACCGAGTCTTTGGTGCAGCATGCGGGATCTTCATGGCCACGTGCGGGATCTTTAGTTGTGGCATTCAAACTCTTCATCGCAGCATGCGGGGTCTAGTTCCTTGAACAGGGATTGAACCCGGGCCCCCTTGCATTGGGAGCACAGAGTCTTAGCCACTGAACCACCAGGGAAGTCCCTGAATTGTCTTCTTTACTCGTTTTTAACAGCACTCAGCACAGAGAAGCAGCAGAATCATTCTTAGCTATATTTTCATTCAGATGAAATGCTGAGATCTAGCATAGAGACATGACTCCAGTTGCTGGCAGAGCTTAGAACTCACTGCTCTCAGTTCATGCTCTGTCCTCTATCTGTTGTGGCTGCCATCTCTTGTCCCCAGGGCCTTGGGTCTAAGAGGGGAACCTGAATATGTAAAAAATAAATCTCAGGGGCTTCCCTGGTGGTGCAGTGGTTGAGAGTCTGCCTGCCGATGCAGGGGACACGGGTTCGTGCCCTGGTCCGGGAAGATCCCACATGCCTCGGAGCGGCTGGGCCCGTGAGCCATGGTCACTGAGCCTGCGCGTCCGGAGCCTGTGCGCTTCAGCGGGAGAGGCCACAGCAGTGGGAAGCCCGCGTAGCGCAAAAAAAAAAAAAAAAAAATTAAAAAAATAAATAATAAATAAACAAACAAACAAATAAATAAATCTCAGGAAACTACAAGGATGACAAATGAGGCTTAGTATGTGTAGTCAAGTAGACCCATGCTTTGTGATATTAGGATCTTCAGAAAGAATCTCCTATCCAGAATGATGGTAACTAATACAGTTTATTGAGTGCTTTCTCATATGTACAAGACATAGTTTGAGTGCCTAAAACGACTGTTATTTATTCTCCAGAGCAATCCTAGGAAGTAGGAGCTGTCATGACTCCCATTTTATAGATGTGAAAATTAAGACCATAAGAAGTTTAACTGGTTCAAGGCCATATTAAGAAAGTTCTAGGGAATTCCCTGGTGGTCCCGTAGTTAGGATTCCACGCTTTCACTGCCGAGGGCCCTGGTTCAATCCCTGGTGAGGGAACTAAGATCCCACAAGCCACACGGTGTGACAAAAAAAAAAGATAAATAAAAATTTTTTAAATTAAAAATAAGAAAGCTCTAAGTGGAACTATATGGCATTCCCTCCTTGCCCCACCACAGGTTGACATTCCAGTATTAAAGAGTCCTGCCTAAGGATCACAGCATCTTTTTTTTTCTTATTTTTTGGCCATGCCATGCAACATGTGGGATTTTAGTTCCCCGCCAGGGATCGAACCCGGGCCCTCGGAATTGAAAGCATGGAGTCTTAACCACTGTACCGCCAGGGATCATAGCATCTTATATGCTATACTTGGTATAGTATATAAGACTATACTAAGCCCTGGCAGTTATGGACATATTCAAAATGTATGAATCTGTTCACAGTAGAATCTCAGAGGTGACAGGAGTATTAGCAATAATAACAGCTAATACTATGTCAGCTATTGTTGTAAGTTCATGTAAACTTTAAAAGCAAGACTACAAAGTAGGAACCATTATTATTCTTGTCTAACAGAGGCATAGAGAGGTTAAGAAAGTGGCCACTGGAATGGCGAGGCTGATGGCCAATGAGTGGAGCTGGGAGCTGAACCCAAGCAAACCACAGGCAATCTTGTGTCTGCACTTTGCCCTGTTCTGCCTCTTGGTAAATGACCTGCCCAGTTGCTTGATAACCTGTTGGTAGGCTGTTTGTAGGCTCAGGTGACCCTTTGTGAATCTTAAAAACAAAGCCATAAATACTCTCTTCAGACACATAACTCTCTGTGATTTTAGGGGCTTCCCAAAGCCTCTGTCTGATATGTATCAGAAAACCTCCAAAAAGTAACCTCATTTCAATCCAGACCCTCTAATCTCCCCATAACATGCTCCATCATTGTCCTTTAGCCTGGCTCTACCATCTCCAAGAGTGGGAATGTCCTACCTCCCAGGCAGCTCATTCTTCAATCAGCAAGATTCAATAGATACTTCTCCTCTCTGGTGAGATGATGTTGCCTCCCAGAGCCTGCTGCACAGAGCCTGGAGTCTTGGAGAGCAAGTCAGCTTCCAGCTCCCAGACAGCTCTTCAAAGGACAGCCCTGGGTCCATCCCATCCCACCCCTGCTTCCTGGAAAGCTTCTGATAGGCAGGGAGCCCTGGCCTCTCATCTAGTTGTTTGTCTCCCTCTTGAAGCAAGAGAAGTAGAGATGAGGGTGATGCTGCTTCACAAAGGATGTCCTTGTCCCTGCTGAGAGCAGGTATGGATGGAAGGAGCCTAAAGAGCCCTCCTGATCCAAGAAGTGCAGGTGCGGATACCCTTCTGCTGGCTTGCTATGCACGCTTGGTCAGAGGCTGGACTGCATGTTTCTGGGCCCAGGTTAGTCTTTCTGCAAAACTAGGGGGCGTTGATTAGATTGAGGCTGCAAACCCAAAAGCTCATTGAGGCCAAGCTAATGATAGAAATATCTAGGAATATTCATTTCCTCTACAAAGAAGAAGACCACTCTCTTTTTCTATTTCTGATGGAGCCCTGGAGGCAAACTATCCAAAGTAATAAAGACAAAACTGTCAGCGGTGAAGAAAATGGCAATGAGCACTTGGTCTCAGTGGAGGGGACCAAAGGGGACTGTCGCCCACTTCCCGTCTGCAGGGGCAGCTGTGGGATGCCGATTCTTTGTCTATAGGAGCGTCTGACACTCAGCATCACCAATGTGGACACAGAGACCTGGTGATAGCAGATCTTACCCACTTCCTTTTTTTTTAAATAAATTTTATTATTATTATTATTTTGTTGGCTGCGTTGAGTCTTCGTTGTTGTGCGTGTGGGCTTTCTCTAGTTGCGGCGAGCGGGGGCTACTCTTTGTTGTGGTGCACGCACTTCTCATTGTGGTGGCTTCTCTTGTTGCCGAGCACAGGCTCTAGGTGCGCACGCTTCCGTAGTTGTGGCTCGTGGGCTCAGTAGTTGTGGCTCATGGGCTTAGTTGCTCCATGGCATGTGGGATCTTCCTAGACCAGGGCTCGAACCCGTGTCCCCTGTATTGGCAGGCGGATTCTTAACCACTGCACCACAAGTGAAGTCCCTTACCCACTTTCTAAAGAAGCCAGACACATGAATTTTTATGTGAAACTCCCAATTTTTAGAATGTTGGCTCAAATTTTTCTTAAACAGTGGGAGGGCCCAATACATGTTCTGAATTGTGATCCACCCGTTTGCAATCTCTGGAGCCGGTGTTTTTAAAGCTCCCTTTCTGCTGGAACATTCTGTGGAGGGAGAAGTGAAGAGAGCAGGAGGACAGGAAAGAAGGAGAGATGGCAGGAGCCGCAGGGGAATCTCTCTGAGACCTGGTTTGGCCTCTGCTGAGCCTCTGAACCTCTGCTAGTTCAGCAGAGGGGCGGGGGAGGAGGAGAGGAAGGCCTGGCCCTTCTAGGCCGGGAGGCTGTGTTTAGTAAACCATCCTCTCCATTGCTTTCAGTTCTCACTTGGGAGAAACATAATGGCTCCAGGCCTCAGGGGTGTCTGAGCAGGTCTGAACAGGAGGCCCAGGTCTGTGGCTGGAGAGGCGGTGCCCTGGCTCCCAGGGCTGATGGACAGGGGGAGGGGAGGGAGCACTCAGCATCCTAGGCCAGAGGCGGGCCCTGGGCCTCAGCCTCAGGCTGGACTGCTCCCTGCTCCCTGGCTTGCTTCTAGCTCCCAAGGAGCCCAGGATATCTTTCCAACTGGGCCTCTGTGTCAAGCAGGGAGTTTATAGCCCATGGTTAGCATGGCTGACCGCCAGCCTGGCAGATGGCCAGAGCCCAGAGCACACTGGGAAGGAGCATAAACAAGGCCCCTGGTGGGCAGCTGTGACCCAGAATCTTCCAGCAGAACAGAAGTAAGCAGGGAGGAGGAAGACCAGGGGGACCCTTCCCCTGACCTCTCAGGCTCCCTGGGCTCAGGCATCAGCCAGGGACAGGATGGTGTTCCCTGAGGCACCAGGCAAGCAGCTGTCACAAAAGGGCTGCAGGAGTTCACTTTTTTTTTTTTTTTTTTTTCGTGGTACGTGGGCCTCTCACCGTCGTGGTCTCTCCCGTTGCGGAGCACAGGCTCCGGACGCGCAGGCTCAACAGCCATGGCTCACGGGCCCAGCCGCTCCGCAGCATGTGGGACCTTCCCGGACCGGGGCACGAACCCGTGTCCCCTGCATCGGCAGGCGGACTCTCAACCACTGCGCCACCAGGGAAGCCCAGGAGTTCACTTTTAAGGGGCCTTTCAACCTTCTGAGACTGTGAGTCCATGACTATGATCCAGCTTTTCTCACACTGTAGGTGTCTCTCTGTAGAGAGGACGTCTGTGGTTTCCCCTCGCCTGGAACCCACTTCGCTCCTTTTGTTAGCGTCACCCCAGTTATCCTTCCAGAAACAATCCCTCCTCCACTCTCAGTCCATGTGGATCAGGTGAGGCTAACCTGGCCTTTCTACCTGCCTGGCTCCAGGGTGGAGGAGGGATTGTTTATACGTGCCAGGCCTGGCCTGGCTGATCAGCCGATTTCTACCTCTGCTGGGTCCAATGAGACCACCCGAAGGAATTTTGCTGGAACTCTTGGGAAAAGAGACATTGTCAGCAGTCAGCTTCCTGTACATCTGGAGGTGCTGGAGACCATCTGGCCATGACACCGGAGGAGCTTCCTTGAGGACGACGCCATCACAGAAGGAGACCCCATGGAAAGAGAGGGAGAGAAAGAGATGGAGAGAGAGGGGACCAGATTGATGGATGCATTGATGTGTATAAGAGAGAGATAGAGACCTGAAACTTGATGAAATGGTTTAAGCCCCTGGATCCAGCTTTAACTGATGAAGTATTGGATCCCTGGACTTTTCAGTGAAACAGTAAAGAATATGCCACTGTGGCATAAAAATTACTTGGAGCAGAAGGCATTTGAGTTCCCGATATTTTTTACCTGCTTAAAAGCATAGCTTCTCAAAAGAACTCAATTGTCCTAAATCCCTCCCTGGGGAGCAACAAGGGAGGATTGACTAGAGACGAGAATTACCCACCTAAATAGCCACTGTCATAAAGTGATCGTATCTCCCATCTCGTCTCCTAAGGGCCCATTTCTCTTTCCTCATAGTAATTTGTTTTCCTGTAACTTCCCTTCTCCCTCCTCCCTAGGGACTTCCCTGGTGGTCCAGTGGGTAAGACTCCGCACTCCCAATGCAGGGGCTCTGGGTTCGATCCCTGGTTGGGGAACTAGATCCCACATGTATGTCACAACTAAGTCCACATGCTGCAACTAAGAGTCCGCATGCCACAGCTAAGAGTCTGCATGCTGCAACTAAGACCCAGCACAGCCTAATTAAATAAATTTTAAAAAAAAAGATGGTATATAAACCCCAAATTCTTTTTTTTTTTTTTTGGCTGCACCGGGTCTTTGTTGCTGCGCACGGGCTTCCTCTAGTTGTGGCGACCGGGGGCTACTCTTCGTTGCGGTGTGTGGGCTTCTCATTGTGGTGGCTTCTCTTGTTGTGGAGCACAGGCTCTAGGTGCGTGGGCTTCAGTGTATGCGGCGTGCGGGCTCAGTAGTTGTGGTGCACGGGCTTAGCTGCTCCGCGGCATGTGGGATCTTCCCAGACCAGGGCTCAAACCATGTCCCTGCACTGGCAGGCGGATTCTTAGCCACTGTGCCACCAGGCAAGTCCCTAAACCCCAAATTCTAACCACCTCCTTGAGTCACATTTTTCTGAAAACTTCTGTATATTATGTGATTAAACCTATCTTTTTTTCTTACTAATCTGTCTGTTGTTAGTTTAATCCACAGGCCCCCATTTACATAACCTAAGAGGGCAGAAGAAAAGTCTTTCCTCTCTTACATCAGTTATATAAGCAAAAAAAAAAAAAAAATCTACCTCTGACATCAGCTTCCAGGACTCCAACATTCCACACGAGATTATATAATTATATTATGTAATTATACAGTAAATCTGTGATTTACTGTATAATTTGTTTAAGGAGTAAATTCTACTTTACCTACTTTTTTTTTAGGACATAGAGAAGCCAGCAATAACCCAGGCCTCTGAAATCCTGCCCTGGTTGACTGAAACTAGGGGAATTTGCCCAAGAAGGCTCAAGGATCCTGGCTGCATTCCTGCCCTGCCTGCACGCCCAGCATACACCCTAGACAGCCCTGGTCAGTGCCGAGACCTGCAAAAGAGAATGTCACAGGTCCCAGTGGTGCCCTTTATTCATTCATTTGCTAATTGAACACATATTTATGGAGCACCAACTGTGTTCAGAAATGATGTTCTTATCCTCAGAGATCTCAGAATTTGGTGAGGAAAACAGACCAGTAAGAAGAATTTCATCAGAATGTGATGACTACTATGCTAGAAATAAACACAGAGAAGGGACCTCTAGACTGGGGAGCGTGGCAGGCATGTCATAGAAACTTCCTGAAGGAAGTGACCCTTGAGATGAGTTCCACAGGATGAGAAGGAGTCAGCTGGATAGGGGGTAGAGGAAATGCTTTCCAGGCAGGCAGAAGGAACAGCATGAGGTACAAACTGCAGGGGATGGGAGAGGCTGTGGCCTGTCCCTGGGAGTGACTGGGGTAGAGACGGAGTGGGGGGAAGTGCAGGGGATTCCCATCAGGGAACAGGGCCTGTCTGACAAGCTGGCTTTGATGAGGGCTGCTTCCTGCGCAGACGAGCGCACAGATGGCTCAGACCCGAACCTGAGGCCAGGGCAAAGCCTGACTCGTGCCGCAGGGGAAGAAACAAACTGGAGGAGCCCCAGCCCGGGCCCCAGGTCAAGGGCGTGCAACAGAGCCCTGGCCACAGAGAAAGCCTGGACCTCCCTATTGGAAATGATTGAAGGCAGGGCCTGGAGCCTCATCTTCCATCTCCTCTCCCACTCCGGATTCCTCCCTTTCCCACACATGTCCTTGAGCTCTGCGGGGTCTGTAAGGATGGGAGAGATCATGGGTAAGAGTAGGGACTTTGGAAGTCAGGCAGTCCTGGGCCCCAGTCCTAGCTGTGTCATGAAGCGTGGGCTTCTTCCTCAACCTCTGTGTGTCTGTCTCCTTGTCTGCACAATAAAGCTAGTAATAGTACAGATTCAATAAACTAATGCCTATCTGGTGACGCAGTCGTGCATTCGTTCATTTACTCTTTCTTTTTATGTTGTCTCTTAGCATCCCTTTCTTTGGGGATCCACACCACTCTCTGTGTTTTGTTAAGACTTTCAGGGGACTTCCCTGGTTATCCAGTGGCTAAGACTCCGCACTTCTAATGCAGGGGGGGCGGGTTCGATCCCTGGTCGGGCAACTAGATCCCACGTGCCACAGCTAAGAGTTCGCATGCTGCAACTAAAGATTCCACATGCCGCAACGATAAATAAGTAAATAAATAAACATTAAAAAAAAAAAAAAGACTGTTGGTTACAGAGCCTTGGCCTCTTCTGGGCCACAGGGATGGGGCACAGACTATGTCCAGCCAGTCATGCTATCCCCTTCTTGGCAAAAGTGATTGGTCCCTAGGGTGGACCTGAGATTCAAGCAGGCCAAGCAGAGACTGGATTTCTCTTCCCCGCTGTTACTGAGCTGTAAGAATATGAGTTTGGAGAAAGAGCGCATCTACCTGTGGGTGACGTCGCTTCTTACAAGGAAATAGAGCCAAGATAACGATGGTGATGATGATGATGATGATGATGATGACATCACCATGCTTTGCTTGAAGCCAAATCTGTTCCTGAACTTCCCAGTTTGAAGAACATATTCATTCACGTTTTCCTTAAGCCAATCTAGTTTGGTTTCCTTTATATGCAGCTCCAAGACTCTTAAGCCATTTGGCATGTGAAACCCTGACCACAATATCTGTCCCCATAGGAAGAGCTCAGTGAACTGTCACTACAATGAAGAGGGTGAAAATATCTTAAGCTCCTTCACTATCACCCCTTTCCCTCCCAGAACACAGTCTCAGCCCTTACCTTCTGGCCTGGGGAAGAGGCTACTAGCTGTGTTGGCTTCCGATTTGCAAGAATGGCCTGGAGGTGAGGGATAGGGTGACAGGCAGGCCAAACACCCAGTGCCCACCAGTTAGCATGGGAGCTGCAGCAGCCCCACCGAAGTCCCCAGCTGCCCACTGAATGTGATTTGGATTGACTGCCTGGTAGAGTGGCCAGCAGCTGGAGTCCCACTGGCCTGGTCTGCATCCCGTCACTACAGAAGTGTGTCTCAGTCACTTTATCTTTCTGGGCTTCTGTTTTCTTTTCTATAAAACTGGCACAATAAAAGCCCCTGTCGCTCAGAGAAGTTGTGAGGACGAAATGAAAAAGAACTAATAATAAGCCTAGTCTTGACAGTATGCTCGATATATTCCAGGCATTGTTCTAACCACTTTACAAACTATTAGTCCAATTTACCTCCACAGTAAGCCAAGGGGTTAGGTACTATTATTATTCCCACTTTACAGATGAAGAAACTGAGGCTCGGAGAGGTTAATAACATGCCCAGAGTCTCAAAACTAGGAAGGGGTCGAGCTGGGATTTGAATCCAGGCATTCTGACCTGAGTTCACATCAGTAGAGGTCCAGGCAGGATCAAAACCCACGCCAGAGGGTTGAAGCGAAGGAATTTAATAGGGGCAACTAGTTAGAGAGGGGCTAAAAGAGATGAAAACCAAGGAAAGATGGGGCAACCTAGAGGTTAACAACTGTAGGAAATAACTATTTCCCCAGGGCTGACGGGACAAAGGGAAGAGTCAGTGTCACTGCAGTCCAAGGAGAGCCTTGGCTGCCTGGTAGGAGCTAGGACATTGGAGGAAGGGGCCATCCTCTGGAGTCACTGCCAGAGGCTGCAGGAGTGGCGGCTTCAGGGGTAGGGGATGGGGTGGATACATCTCAACTTCTCCCCACCCTCTGCTCTCTAAGCTGCTGGCACCTCCCATTGGCCAAACTGAAAAGGAAGCCAGTGGGCAGGGGAGCCTGGGAAAGATAGTTCAGCCCCCTAGATGTGAGCCCAGTGGAGGAAGGGCAAGGTATGGGTCTGAGAGCAAACAGTAAATGACCTGCATACCCACCGTGCCATACAGCCTTTTCATCAGACTGCAGGGCACATAAGGGCAAATGCACCCATAAATGGGAATTGTGAGGACAAGAATTTAGGTCTCTGACTCCTGGCTCAATGTTGTGTCTGGTACAGTAGCAGAACCCAACAGTTACCGGCATCCGGTGACACTGAAAAGCAGAGGAAGGGGCAACTGGGGTTCCTGATGGTGCCTCCTGTTCTTGGCCTTTGCACATCTGGAAGCTTCTACAGACGGCTCTACGCAGCAGAGTGCAGATCCGCAACAAGAAGCAAGCACTGTTTTTCTCTTTCAAGGGTATGAGAGCAACCTGAATATCCCCAGCAACTGCTTGGGGATCTGAGAGAAACAGATGCAGCTGCTGCTGAAAAACAGGAGGCAAGTACTTGGGGTGAAGGGCTTCTCAGCTCGCCATGCCCTCCTTTTGCAAAGGCCGTCATCTCTGTCTCTGCGGAGTTCCCTCACTTCCCTCCCCCCTGCAGGCCCCATATAACCTCGGGGAGTAGCTGGGAAGCAGCTGCCACCTGCTGCCCTGGAAGCTGGCAGGATCCCACAGGTGACAGCATGAGCAAGCGCAGAAGGTCCAAGCCAGAGCACAAGAGGTGTGGAGTTGTGCAGGTCCTGCCAGGATGGAGCAGAGATGGTCATGGGAACCCTTCCCTTTGACCAGAATTCTGCCTCTAGGGATTTATCACAGAGATAATCTTACACAAGCGCATAAAGACTTCCGGACAGGGCTATTCACTGCAGTGTGGGTTATGATTCACAGAAGACAAGGGAAAAAAAGCCAATCGGAGGTGATTGGATTAAGCAAATAATGGTGTACTTCAACAATGGAACGCTCTGTGCACTTACAAGGAATGCAACATCTACATATGCTGAAACAGGCTGATCTTCCAGACAGGCTGTTAAGTGAAAAAGGCAAGGGCCAGAACAGAGTGTCTAATATGCTGGGGCGGAGCCAGGGGTCGGGGAAGAAATGTTCTTATGTGTATTTATGCAAGCACCTCTTGCTATCCAAATCTATTTGGTTTCTGAATTCAGATAGCAGGGGTTCAAAGCAAGGGATGCTACATTATTGGAATCTTTGACTCCTGTCTTTTATTTCCGACAGCAAATAGCAAGAGTTCATTAGTAAACAGTTCATCCAAGAGGCTATCTGAATCTATTTTGTTCCTGAGTTGGAACAGCGTTTGGATAACCAGAGTAAACAGTAGGGATATCTGTATATGTAAAGCTCTCACCCTGTGTACGTGTGTATTTTCTCTCTGGGAAGATACACAGGGAATTGGTTAGCAGTGGTTGCTGCTAGGGAGGGTAATTCAGCCCTGGGAGAACGGGGTAGAAGTGAGACTTATTTTTCAGTTTACACATATGTTGTGGTGGTTTTAATACATGGCCCTGCAATTCTTTAAGAGGTGGGATCTATGTCCTGTCCTGTTCCGTCTGAGGGGCTTTGCATCTGCTTAGACCGATGAAGAATGGTGGAAGTGATACTACATGACTTTGAAGGTTAGGTCATAAAAGGTCATGCAGCTAAACCTGGGACACTTTCTCTCAGACCCCAGCCACCATGCTGGGAGAAGTCTAAGGCACGTGGAGAGGCCCAGTGGTCCCCAGTGCCACCTGGGCTCCAGCTCCAGCTAACATCATATGCAGCTATGTGAGTGAGCCATCTTGAAGTTCAGCCCCCATCAAGCATTCAAATGACTGCACCCTCAGCTGCCATGTGACCACATCAATGCCAGAGACCCCAGGTGAGAGCCACCCATATGAACCAAGTCAGCAACAGAACTGCAAGAGACAATAATACATTGTTGTTTCAAGCCACTGAGTTTTGGCGTAGTTCTTTGTATGTGAATATTAACTGGACCATATATATCATCACACATATTACCTATTCAAAATTAAGAACATCAGGCTTCCCTGGTGGTGCAGTGGCTAAGAATCTGCCTGCCTAATGCAGGGGACACAGGTTCGAGCCCTGGTCCTGGAAGATCCCACATGCCGCAGAGCAACTAAGCCTGTGCGCCACAACTACTGAGCCTGCCCTCTAGAGCCCGCCAGCCACAACTACTGAAGCCTGCATGCCTAGAGCTCGTGCTCCACAACAAGAGAAGCCACTGCAATGAGAAGCCTGTGCGCCGCAACGAAGAGTAGCCCCTGCTTGCTGCAACTAGAGAAAGCCCGTGCGCAGCAACAGAGACCCAACGCAGCCAAAAATAATAAATAAATAAAATAAATAATTTTTTTAAAAAATTAAGAATATCTTCCTTGTAAACATACAGGGATGGTGCTAAATGTTAAATGTACAGTATCTCATTTATTCCTCACAAGTTCACTGTAGTTATCTCCATTTCACAGATGAGAAAACTGAAGCTCTAAGGGGTTCTCTGGTTACCTGCCCAAGATCACACCTCACAAAAAGCAGCCCTAGGATAAGAACCCAGGAGGCCTCTCAGTCCCAGGGTAACTGTCCCTCCCGGGACCCTGCTCTCACTCCTTCCCACTGCGGGCCTCACCTTCTCCAGTGACGGGTTGGGAAGAGGTGAGGGGTGGAAACTCATAGCCCACAGGGGCCTGGTCAGTAACACAGAGGGGTGAAGTGGGCGTGGTGGGCTCAGCCCTGGGAAAACCAGCTCAGAGTTGCCAGATCGTTGGATTTTTTGAATAGAATCCAGAAATCAGATTTTTATGTGCACTTTATTTCTGTTTTAATGTTGGCAACTAGTTATGTGTGTGTGTATTGTTATTTTTGTTTTTTTCATTGTGTAGACTGACAGGCAAAACAAAAACAAAAGCCTGCGGATTTGCCTCTTTGGACTAGAAGATCTCCAAGGAGTCTTTGGCGCAGACGTTCTGACTTTCGGCAGAGCCTCTCTGGGGAGACAGCGCAATTCCAATCCCAGGAGGCTCAGATCTGAGAAAGGAGAGGGGTGGTGAAGACGGAGACGCCCCAGCCTCTCCAGCAGTGGGGAGGGGCGGCAGGGGGTTCCGGGAAGCCAGGCCACAGGGACCCACAGCAGTGCTGGAGGGCAGCTGAGCCTGTGGCCAAGCAGCCGCCATAAGCTGCCCGCCTTCCCAGAGCTGTCGCTTTGCTCCCCGGGGCCGCGGAAGGCAGCCAGGGCACCGGGGGAGACTGAATTTAAATCGCGATGGGAAAGCACCGCCGCCCGCCCACACCAGCCATTTTCTCCACCTCTTCTGCTCAGCCCACTGCTTTTCCAACAGGAACGCTGCCCCCACCTCTTCCGCATCGACCCTTCTTAGCGGAGGGGGGGATCGATCCCGACCTCAGCTGTCTCCTCGGGCCTCTCCCTCCCCACTCCCCACTCCCCAGTGTCTTCGATTCCCTCCTGAGCTTGCGGCCCATTCCATTTTCAGCTGACTTGTCTTCCTCTGAGATCCAGCCTGGCAGAGCGCCATGGAGTGATTGATGAGCTAGGGAGCTCTGGCTGGCAGGCGGGTGGGCAGCCAGCCAGAGACGCGGCTCTCACAAGACAGCCCGGCCGCCCAGGGAGAGCCCCCAGCTACTGGGGTGCTGCTCCCTGAGGTCCCCCCGCCGCCACCCAGGTTGACATGGCAGCCGCTCTGGACAAAGCAGATAAGCACAAGGGCCACTGCGTACAGTACCTGGCACACAGCAGTCCCTGAGGCAACGAGAGCGCTCTATTCTCCACTCCAAAAACAGACCCAAGAAGATGAAGACAGTGAGCTCCTTAAAGCTGGGAATGTTCTCATTCAGCCATGCCTCTCAGTCCAGGTATTTATAATTTGTACACTCACTCATTCATTCGTTCATTCATGCAGCATGAGCCTTTGCTCTGAGGTTCAGCACTTCATTACAATTGCTAGTGTGGTCTTGGGGGACAGGGTGGTTTGAATCCAGGCTCCATTGCCTCCTAGCTCCGTAAACTTGGGCTCGTCACTTCACCTCTCTAAGCCGCAGCTTCTCTCTCAGGGTTGCCGCTGTGAGATTGTTAGATAATATGGAAAAAGTGCTTAGGACAGACCCTGGTATATAAAGGGGATCAATAAATGTTTTCAGTTGGGGCTTCCCTGGTGGCGCAATGCTTAAGAATCTGCCTGCCAATGCAGGGGACATGGGTTCGAGCCCTGGTCAGGGAAGATCCCACATGCCACAGAGCAACTAACCCCGTGCACCACAACTACTGAGCCTGTGCTCTAGAGCTCGCCAGACACAGCTACTGAGCCCATGTGCCACAACAAGCCCGTGCTTGAAGCCCGTGCACCTAGAGCCCGTGTTCCACAACAAGAGAAGCTACCACAATGAGAAACCAGCGCGCCGCAACCAAGAGTAGCCCCCGATCGCCACATCTAGAGAAAGCCCGCCTGCAGCAATGAAGACCCAATGCAGCCAAAAATAAATAAATTAATAAATTAATTAAAACAAAACAAAAGAAATGTTTTCAATAAACAGCAAATAAATGAGGGCCTACCACGTGCCAGGTTCTGGGGCTACAGCTCTGAGCGAGGCAGATAAGATCCCTGCTCTCATGCAGTTCACCTTGGAGAGAGTCTGGAAGACCAACAGAAAACAAATAACTGAACGGACAAACAGGAAATAGCAGGTAGAGCTAAAAGGGCATAGGATGGAGAATGGCAAGGAACAATGGTGATGGGGGGATGGCCTGAAGGCCCCTCCAAGGAGGTGACACTGGAGTTGAGTTGGGACGAGGAGGACGGGTGGGGAGACAGCATATTAGGCAGAGGGAACAGCACATGTAAAGCTCCTGAGGCAGGAGCAAAGCTTGGAATATGTAAGAATCAGAAAAAGAAGAGAGAGGGGCCCACGTGCCAAGAAGAGCAAAAAAGAGAATGTAGGAGATGAGCTTGGAGACCTAGAATAGGCCAGAGCAGCAAGGACATGTAGGTCAGGATGATGGTTTTATTTTAAGCACAGTGAAGTGACTATGCTTGTTGTTTCTGTTTTGCTTTTCAGTCTTCACAATTTAAAAAAAGAAAATGCCACAACTAAGTAGCCCGCATGCCTCAACGAAGATCCCGCATGCTGCATCTAAGACCCGGCACAGCCAAAGTAAATAAAAATAAACAAACAAATAAATATTTAAAAATAATAATAAAATAAAAATTAAACAAACAAACAGAAAGGATTCGTTGCCAACATTTTAAGCAGGGGAGTGGTGTGATGAGGGGATAGAAGAGGGAGCTGCCGAGAGGTTCTCATGGTGACTGGGACCAGGGAGGTGGCCACGGCGGGGGCAGGATGGTCTGAGAGGTAGCAGGGACAGGTCTTTTCCTAGATTCCCAGGAGGAGAGAGATTGGACCAGGTGTCCATGATGATTCCTGGGGTTTTCATTTGAGCTGCTGGATGAACGGTGGTGCTGTTTACGGAGGTGGGGCAGCTCCATAAAGCGTATGTTGCTTTACACCATCAGTCAAGAACAGGAGGCACAGCACTCAACCAGAGGTGGTCTCTGTCCTTAGGAACTCGTGGTCTGGACGGGGCATCAAAGAAATGAGCAAGCGATGACGATTTAGCGTGACAGGTACTAGGACAGGGAAGGAGAGGAGGGGCACCTACCCAGACACGGGGGAGGAGCCCAGCTCCCCGAGGAAGGACCTCCGGGCCCATGTGCTCCAGCCCTTTCCTTCATCCTCCCTCTGCTCTCCTCCCTCACTATACTCCAGCCGCACTAATCTTTCTACTCTTCTAAAAAGCCACTTTGGGGACTTCCCTGGTGGCGCAGTGGTTAAGAATCCGCCTGCCAATGCAGGGGACACGGGTTCGAGCCCTGGTCCAGGAAGATCCCACATGCCGCAGAGCAACGAAGCCCGTGTGCCACAACTACTGAGCCTGTGCTCTAGAGCTTGCGAGCCACAACTACTGAGCCCCCAGGCCTGGAGCCTGTGCTCTGCAACAGGAGAAGCCACCGCAATGAGAAGCCTGCACACTGCAATGAAGAGTAGCCCCCGCTCACTGCAACTAGAGAAAGCCCATGCGCAGCAACGAAGACCCAACACAGCCAAAAATAAAAATAAAAATATATAAATTAAAAAAAAATAAAGCCTTTTTCTTTCCTGCCTCTGAGCTGTGCACATGTGGTTGCATCTTCTAGGAGTGCCCACTTCTATCTCGGCCTGTTTCTATCCCCCTCTATGTTCATCTCAACTTAATTTTTTTCCTGCTGAAATTGTTGAATTGACCATCTCCTCCTATAAGAATCTGTAAGGGGATAGGAAGAGATTTGTGTCTTCTTCACTCCTGGATCCCAAATCCTCAGCACAGCCCTGCACACGATAAGTACTCTATAAGTATGGGGGGACTTTCTTGGTGGTCCAATGGTTAAGACTCCACACTTCCAATGCAGGGGGCACGGCTTTGATCCCTGGTTGGGGAACTAAGATACTGCATGCCACATGGCATGGCCAAAAAAAAAAGCACTCTATAAGTATGGGTTGAATGAATGAGTGAACAGATGAATGAAGGTAAGGCCTGAAAAATGAATTGAGCTAGACAGGCAAAGAGCAGGGGAGGTAAGACTAATCCAGGCAGAGGGGATGGCTTGTGGAAAGGCCAGGAGGCAAGACAACACAGTATAATCAGAAAACCAAAAGGACCGACAGATCTGCAGCTACCTGTATTTTCTCCATGCCCTCGGCCTGGCCAGCACACAGGGCGTCCTCAGTAAGCATGGAGGCCTCCCTGCTCTCTCCCGTGTGGTGAACAGAGAAACTGCAGCAGGATGGCCAGAGCCCAGGAGCTCCCAGGGTAGGGACTGTGCCTCATTCTGTGCCAGGCCCAGACCATCACATCGTAGGTTTTGGACGTTGACTGATGCTGAGAGGACATTCACACCTCAGCTGCAAAAGTGACGGGACTTGATAATTCCAGAATGTTAGCTCCAACAAAGTCTTTAGAGCCCAACCTGCCCCTTGTTACCAATGAGGAAACTGAGGCCCAGAAAAGGGAATGGATTTGTGCAAGCTCACACAGCAAGTCAGTCAGATGGGAGCCCAGATGTCCTGACTGCTGGTGCAGAGCCTCTCCCACCCTGTGCCCACTTCTACCAGTCCCCCTCCTTCCCTCTCCATCCTTCTGCCTTTCAAGATGTTAGAAACCAGCAGATTGGAGCCAACAGAAAATCCCTGAGTGCTTTTTACCAGGGTGAAGGCATTGTGTTACAGGGAGGGCAGATGGGCGACCCATTAGCAAGTGAACACTGAGTTCCTGTGGGTTCCATTAGTGCTTCTAATTAACCCATTAGCACCCACTGGAAGCGGGAAGCACAGAGACCCCCAGAGGGGATGAGTAATGGAGTAAGAGAGCTTTGATAAGGCCAAGGGAGCAGAGATGGAGAGACAGGGAAGGGGTCTTTCCTCTTCCCTTAGAAGGAGGCTTTCCTTGGAGAGGGTGCCAGGTACCGTCAGGGATGAAGAAGACCAGGCAGGACTCAGAAGCATGGCATTTCAGAGCTGGAGGGAACCAGCTGAGCTGACCCTTTGTACAGATATGAAAACTGAGCAACAGAGAGGAAGAATTTGTCTCTGAGTCACTCATGGAGAGCCCAGGATTCCTGGCCATCACACTACATTACAGGACTCAAGTGTGTAACAGGAATTATGGCTAAAAATACAGCAAACCATTATTGGAGCACCAAGCTAACTGTTTTACATATTTATCTTATTCTCACAGCAATCCTGGGAGGCAGATACTATTACCTCAAAACTGAGGCTCAGAGTGGTTGAGTAACTGCCCCAAATCACACAGTTAATATGTGGAAGAGCCAGTATTCGGACCCAGGCAGACTGATCACCAAATTCTCATCTTCATCGTCATGCCATCTTGGGGAGCAGCAGAAAGAGACAGAACCACCATTTGATACATTTTCTGCACAGCCCTTCACTCGGTCAGGCTTTTTTTTTTTTTTTTTTTTTTTTTGCAGTACGCGGACCTCTCACTGTTGTGGCCTCTCCCATTGCGGAGCACAGGCTCTGGATGCGCAGGCTCAGCGGCCATGGCTCACGGGCCCAGCCGCTCCGCGGCATGTGGGATCTTCCCGGACCGGGGCATGAACCCGTGTCCCCTGCATCGGCAGGCAGACTCTCAACCACTGCGCCACCAGGGAAGCCCCGGTTATGCTTTTTATTTTAAGCACTTAAAGATGATACTATTGTCCTATTTTACAAGTGGAAAACCCAAGGCACAGTGAGGCCAAGGAGCCCACCTAATGTCACACACACAGATACTGTCAGAATCAGGATGCAAACCCGTTGATCTCACTTCATTGCCAAGGCTCTGGGCCACCCCACTGCATGAGTGTGAGGACCTCTACTCTAGGACAACCGTGTAAATGTGCCTACCTCTCTGCTTGGCATCCAGACTGATCCTTCTACTTACTTGGGGAACCACTGAATGAAACCGCCTGCCCTGGCCAGGCACCATAGTAAGAACTTGTGTGAGTTATCTTAAACAGGCGGTCCTGGTATGGAATGCAGAACTAACAGGCTACCACCAACCAGAAGAATTTGGGAAAGGTCAAAAGGAGAGAGGAGACTCCAATCCTCATGCCTTACCAAGCTCCCAGAATCCTTCTCGCTGGAATCCATCTTGGCTGAGTGACATGCGCACGACCAGGAAGGACCCCGAGTCAGAGTGACTGGCCAGACACAAGCCGGAAACTAACCCTATTACCGTAAAACCTGAGACTGCGAGCCACATGGCAGAGCAGTTCTCCTGCGTTCCCTTACCCTGCTGCTCTCCACCCGGGCCCCCTTCCCAATAAAGCGTCTTGCTTTGTCAGCACGTGTATCTCCTCGGACAATTCATTTCCAAGTGTTAGGCCCACTCTCAGGCCCTGGAAGGGGTCCCCCTTCCTGCAACATACTTGTTCATCTATTCATTCACTCAGACAACAAATGTAATATTGTGTGCCTGCTGTGTCTGCCAGGCCCTTGCTTACGAGACCAGTGGGATTCCAGCACTTGTGCAGCTACCATTCTACTTGGGGGGCAGGAAAGACAGATAGCAATTCCAATAGGGTAGGGATGAGCATTGGGTGTCATGGCATCACCTAGTCCTAGGGGACAGAGAGGGCCGAGCTGAGTCTTGTAGGCCAATTAAGCATTGTCCAGGCAGAGAGGAGCTAGAAGCAGCCCACACAGAGGCCCAGAGGTATAAGAGATCCCCAATTCCAGTAAAAGCTGGGTGGGAGCTTTTACCAGAGGAGCCAGGTGGAACTGGAGAATCAAGAAGTGGCTGGAGTGTGTACTTCACCCCCAAGACAATGGGGAACAACTGTAGGATATTACATGTATCATGAAGATTTGCATTTAGAAAGCTTGACTCTGGAAGAAGGATGTGATGGGCTGTGGGTAGATGTCTAGAGGTGGGTTTGGTGGTGGAGTTTCCAAAGATAAGGAGGACGAGGGTGATTGATTTGATCCAGGAGTGAGAGGCAGGGAAGTGGCCTGTTACTGACTAGGATGACAGGAGAATCAGGGTGGGGGTTGGGAGGATGAGAGACAAGTGCCTTAGACCTGATGAGTATGAGATGCCTAAGGGTGTCCAAGAGACTCTGTCTAGAGTGTGCCTGGACTTACTGGCCTGGATTTCAGGCCTACTGGTCTTAAGATTTTGCAGAGAACTGACTCCAGGCCTTCTTACCCTGTGTCTCAACTTCCTCATCTGAGGACTTCCTTGGTGGTCCAGTGGGGAAGACTCGTGCTCCCAATGCAGGGAGCCTGGGTTCAATCCCTGGTCAGGGAACTAGATCCCACATGCATGCCGCAACTAAGAGTCCACAAGCTGCAACTAAGAAGTCTGCATGCCACAACGAAAGATCCCACGTGCCGTAACTAAGACCGGGCACAGCCAAAATAAATAAATTAATTTTTAAAAATTAAAAAAAATTTTCCTCATCAGTACAATGGGTAATAACATGATCTCATAGAGTTGTGAAGATTAAAAGCATACAAAACATATAATTAGGGCTTCCCTGGTGGCGCAGTGGTTGGGAGTCCGCCTGCCGTTGCAGGGGACACGGGTTCGTGTCCCGGTCCAGGAAGATCCCACATGCCACAGAGCAGCTGGGCCCATGAGCCATGGCCACTGAGCCTGCACGTCCAGAGCCTGTGCTCCGCAACAGGAGAGGCCACAACAGTGAGAGGCCTGCGTACCGCAAAAAAAAAAAAAAAAAAAAAAAAAAAAAAAAATATATATATATATATATAATGTATAAAGCATTTGACACAGTCCCTGGTACATGGGGATGCTTCATAAAGGTTAGTTGAATAAATATGTGAATGGATGATTCTTTGGGCTGTGGCTGCTAGAAGTTATTTGGGAAGAAAGAGTTGATTTAAAAATTCATAGACCTTATTCATACACCATGATCAGGTGGGATTTATCCCAGGGACGCAAGGATTTTTCAATATCTGAAAATCAATTAGTATGATACACCACATTAACAAATTGAAGAATAAAAAGCATATGATCATCTCAATAGACGCAGAAAAGGCTTTGACAAAATTCAATACCCATTTATGATAAAAACTCTCTAGAAAGTGGGCATAGAGGGAACCTACCTCAACATAATAAAGGCCATGTATGACAAATGCACAGCTAACATCATTCTCAATGGTGAAAAGCTAAAAGCATTTCCTTTAAGACCAGGAACAAGACAAGGATGTTCACTCTCACCACCTTTGTTCAACATAATTTTGGAAGTCCTAGCCATGACAATCAGAGAAGAAAAAGAAATAAAAGGAATCCAGACTGGTAAAGAAGAAGTAAAACTGTCACTGTTTGCAGATGACATAATACTATACATAGAAGATCCTAAAGATACTACCAGACAACTACTAGAGCTCCTCAGTGAATCTGGTAAAGTTGCAGGATACAAAGTTAATGCACAGAAATCTCTTGCATTACTATGCACTAACAGTGAAAGATCAGAAAGAGAAGTTAAGGAAACAATCCCATTCACCACTGCAACAAAAAGAATAAAATACCTAGGAATAAACCTACCTAAGGAGGCAAAAGACCTGTACTCAGAAAACTACAAGACACTGATGAAAGAAATCAAAGATGGCACAAACAGATGGAGAGATATACCATGTTCTTGAATTGGAAGAATCAATACTGTGAAAATGACTATACTACCCAAGGCAATCTAAAGATTCAATGCAATCCCTGTCAAATTAACAATGGCATTTTTCACAGAACTAAAACAAAAAAAATTTTCAATTTGTATGGAAACACAAAAGACCTCAAATAGCCAAAGCAATCCTGAGAAAGAAAAATGGTGCTGGAGGAGCAGGCTTCCTGACTTCAGACTATACTACAAAACTACAGTCATCAAAACAGTATGGTGTTGGCACAAAAACAGAAATATAGATCAATGGAACAGGATAGAAAGCCCAGAAATAAACCCACGCACCTATGGCCAATTAATCTATGACAAAGGAGGCAAGAATATATAATGGAGAAATGACCGTCTCTTCAATAAGTGGTGCTAGGAAAACTGGACAGCTGCATGTAAAAAAAATGAAGTTAGAACATTCTCTAACACCATACACAAAAATAAACTCAAAATGGATTAAGGATCTAAATGTAAGACCAGATACTATAAAACTCATAGAGGAAAACATAGGCAGAACACTCTTTGACATATCTTTATGGATCCACCTCCTAGAGTAATGAAAATAACAAAAATAAACAAATGGGACCTAATGAAACTTAAAAGCTTTTGCACAGCAAAGGAAACCATAAACAAAACGAAAAGACAACCACAGATTGGGAGAAAATTTTTGCAAATGATGTTACTGACAAGGGATTAGTCTCCAAAATTTACAAACAGCTCATGTGGCTTAATATCATTAAAACGAATCATCAAACAACCCAACCCAAAAGTGGGCAGAAGACCTAAATAGACATTTCTCCAAAAAAGACATACACGTGGCCAAGAGGCACATGAAAAGATGTTCAACATCGCTAATTATTAGAGAAATGCAAATCAAAACTACAATGAGATACCACCTCACTCCAGTCCAAATGGCTATCATCAAAAAATCCACAAACGGGACTTCCCTGGTGGCACAGTGGTTAAGAATCCACCTGCCAATGCAGGGGACATGGATTCGAGCCCTGGTCTGGGAAGATCCCACATGCCACGGAGCAACTAAGCCCGTATGCCACAACTACTGAGCCTGCACTCCAGAGCCTACGAGCCACAACTACTGAGCCCACGAGCCACAACTACTGAAGTCCACACACCTAGAGCCCATGCTCCACAAGAGAAGCCACCACAATGAGAAGCCCACACACCACAACGAAGAGTAGCCCCTGCTCGCCGCAACTAGAGAAAGCCCACGCACAGCAACAAAGACCCAATGCAGCCAAAAATTAATTAATTAATTAAGGAAAAAAAAGATGTGGTACATATATACAATGGAATATTACTCAGCCATTAAAAAGAATGAAATAATGTCATTTGCAGCAACATCGGCGGACACAGAGATTGTCATACTGAGTGAAATAAGTCAAACAGAGAAAGATAAATATTGTATGATATCGCTTATATGTGGAATCTAAAAAGAAATGATACAAATGAACTTATTAACAAAACAGAAACAGACTCACAGACTTCAAAAACAAACTTATGGTTACCAAAGGGAAAAGGTGGTGGAGGAAAGATAAATTAGGGGTTTGGGATTAACATATACACACTATTATATATAAAATAGATAATCAACAAGGACCTACTATATAGCACAGGGAACTCTACTCAATATTCTGTAATAACCTGTATGGGAAAAGGATCTGAAAAAGAATGGATATATGTGTGTGTGTGTGTGTGTGTGTGTGTATGTATATATATGTGTGTACATATATATATACACATACATATATATAAAACTGAATCACTTTGCTGTACACCTGAAACTGACACAATATTATAAATCAACTATACTCAATATAAACTAGAAATTAAATTTTTAAGAAAGGAAAAAATTAAAATTAAAATTCATGGACATTTTTCCTCCTTCTTTAGTATTCAGGGCTGGGTTGGAGGGTAGGGGAGAGGTATAGTAATGCCACTATTAACCTGGAAACGACTGGGTACGGGAGGGGATGGTTCCATCTTCCATCCTCACCCCTACCCTGGAGAGACACACACACACCTCTAGGTATTGAATAATTATAAACCTATAAAACTGGGGGGAATGGTGGGAGGTGGGGGGTGGAGGACATTACAGCCCTTATAAAGGAGGCTCCAGAGAGATCCTTGTCCACCATGGTAGCACCCTGATCTCTGACTTCCAGCCTCCAAAACAGGGTGTAAGGCTTTGGGACATTGTTTTGGGAGGAAAGGAATGGCCAGGCCTTTTCTGTGCTCTCTCTCAACAGAGCTTGGGATCTTTCTGCAGGAAAGCACTTTTTAAGCTAGGGAGTAGAGAAAAGAGCTCAAGGTAGAGCTCAGAATTGAGTGCATTCATTCATTCACTCATTCATTCATTCAACTAATTAAGTGGTTCTCAACCAGGGGTGATTTTGCCCCTTGGTGAACATTTGTCAATACCTGGAGACATTTTGTCCTAACTGGTGGGGAGGGGGAGGTGTGCTATTGGTATTGAGTGGGTAGAGACCAGGGATGCTGCTAAATATCCCCAAGTGCACAAGATAATCCCCACAACAAAGAATTTTCCAACCCAAAATGTCAATAGTGTGGCATTGGAGAAATTCT
This sequence comes from Hyperoodon ampullatus, assembly GCF_949752795.1. Taxonomy (NCBI): domain Eukaryota; kingdom Metazoa; phylum Chordata; class Mammalia; order Artiodactyla; family Ziphiidae; genus Hyperoodon; species Hyperoodon ampullatus. Next base: position 4,960,750 of record NC_136917.1, read on the forward strand.
GATCTAGTTAGTACTTACTGAGAGCCTGTTGTATGCCTATTAGGAGATACTAGGAAGGGGAGACAGTCAACTTTACTACCAGGTAGGGGAGACACACACTAAACTTATCAGGTGATGATAAGTGTTATCAGGAAAATGTGAGAGATGCTGGGGGCTGCAGCACAGGGAAGGGACGTTGACTTTTTCTTTTTCTTTTCTTTTATTTATTCATTTTTTGGCTGCATTGATTCTTCGTTGCTGCACGCGGGCTTTCTCTAGTTGAGGCGAGCAGGGGCTACTCTTCGTTGCGGTGCACAGGCTTCTCATTGTGGTGGCTTCTCTCGTTGTGGAGCATGGGCTCTAGGCCCATGGGCTTCAGCAGTTGCAGCATGTGGGCTCAGTAGTTGTGGCTCGCAGGCTCTAGAGCACGGGCTCAATAGTTGTGGCGCATGGGCTTTGTTGCTCCGCAGCATGTGGGATCTTCCCGGACCAGGGCTCGAACCCATGTCCCCTGCATTGGCAGGCAGATTCTTAACCACTGCACCACCAGGGAAGTCCCACCTTGACTTTTCAACTGCAAAGAGCTGGAGGAATGGAACTGCTAGGGCAAAGGCCCTAAAGGCTGTGGAGAATCTGGTTTCATTTATTCTGAAACTACTACTGAAGTGCTTCCTGTGTGTTAGGCACTGTCCCAGGTGCAGAGTATAGATCACAGGGCAATACAGATACAAATTCCTTCCCTCTTCGACAGCGCAGCCTCCGGCCCCTAAGGAGACTAAAATAATGAGGAAAAGTGCGTCCTGTGGGCACTGAGAAGGGGACTGAAACAAATATGGGAGGTGAGGGAGTGAGCTTCCCAGGAAGCAAGGACCACCAGTGCAATGGTCCTGTGGTGAGAACACAAGCATGTGGAGGGAATGGGGAAGGCCAGTGTGGCTGACTGGAGTAGCAGGAGATGAGTCAAAAAAGGTCTAGGCTCTGAACGTTCGTGTTCTCCCCAAATTTATATGTTAAAATCACTCAAGGTGGGCTTCCCTGGTGGCACAGTAGTTGGGAGTCCACCTGCCGATGCAGGGGACACGGGTTCGTGCCCCGGTCCGGGAGGATCCCACATGCCGCAGAGCGGCTGGGCCCGTGAGCCATGGCCGCTGAGCCTGTGCGTCCGGAGCCTGTGCTCCGCAACGGGAGAGGCCACAACAGTGAGAGGCCCGCGTACCGCAAAAAAAAAAAAAAAAAAAAAAAAAATCACCCAAGGTGAAGGTAGTAGTGAAACAGGAGGGAAGGGGGCAGGGCACAACCTTTAAAAGAATGACACAGCCATAGGACATGACAAAAACTGGTTAGATCAAACTAGGTCCAAGATGGCGGATGTGAGTCAACGTCCCGTAGACCTTGAGCCTCATTGCAGGCTCACTGTAACGCATCAGTACTCTAAATGACACACCCACAGGCACCATGACAGTGCCAAGGCCGACCAAAGATGGTAAAAAATTGGGTGGTGGCCCCAATTCCTGGAAATCCCCATCCCTTCCCCAAAATATTGATAGTTGGAATAATCCTCCCACTCATTAGCCTATGAAATTACTCACCCCTACAAAAACTGACAACCCCATACCCCGAGGCCTCTCTTGTCTTCTGAGATGGCCCACACTCTGTCTGTGGAGTGTGTTTCTCCCTAAATGAATCCACTTCTTATCTATCACTCTGTCCCTCACTGAATTCTTTCTGTGATGAGACATCAAGAACCTGAGCTTCATTAAGTCCTGAGGCCAGGTGTGTGATCTCAATTAATAGACTGTGGGATTAAAAGACTGTGGGTTCAAGTCCCAATCTGAGTTCCATGGTTTCATTAGGAGGTGGGAGCCTTTGAGAGGTGATTAGGTCAGAAGGGCTCTCATGGAATTAGTGCCCTTATAAGGGAGGCTCCAGAGAGTTCCTTGTCCCCCACAGTGGCACCCTGACCTCTGACTTTCAGCCTCCAGAACTATAAGAAATAAATTTCTGTTGTTTATAAGCCAGTAGTCAGTCTGTAGTATTTGGTTACAGCAGCCCTAACAGACTAAGACAAGAGGTCATGGGGCCCAGATCATTGGGCCTTATAGGTCACCACAGCGATGTAAGCAGATAGGGTAGGGGCAACCCGGAGAAAGAGAACCAGGCGTGGCTTTCTGGACATAAAAGAAGCCATTTGTGGCCTAAGCCATGTTGTAATCTATGCCTGGCCACAAAGCTTGCCCTTGAACAGGTCTCAGTAATCAGCGATCTTAAGGGAAGCGAGGGAATGCAGGAACAAAGGAAAAGCAAACAAGAAACAATAGTTCAGTGAAAAAACAGTGTCCTAGTTCCTGCTCAAGGGATATACATAACAATTTAATACAGTCTTTGAGTTCTGCAGGAACTAAGGCCCGAACCCAGGGGAAGGACAGGAATGATGATGTTGACCCACATGACTTCAATCAACTAAAACTTGGACTCTTATCAATCATGGCCCCAATTCTATGCTGAATTCTCCTCTGCTCAGGCCCCTTCATGAATATGCATGTACCCTTAGCTTAAAACTTCCCCAAGTTTGCTCTTTGGGGGAGACGCTATTTTAGGAAAGATCCCCAAGTGTTATTACTTTTGCTGCGAGTGATAAACCTTTCCTTTTCCTGATCTTTGGCTTGGTTGTATCTTTTTCTGACACCCACCAAAAGGCGAACCCAGTTTTCGGGTAACAACAGGATTACATGAGAAGATGTCTGACCAGTAAGAGCTGCCTGTGAGAAGCTTGTAGAAAAGAGTAACAAGAGGGGTGGTGGGCTGTCTAGACTGGCAGTAATAAGTCCACAGGAAGCAATGTGGAAAGAGAGGGGAGGAAAATGCGTTGCAAGAGCAAGGGAGTGACCGTACCCCCAGACCCTGATCTACGGGAGTACCTGGGAAATTAACAGCTTCCCTTGAGGGGACCGTAAGGGAACAGGGTCCTGGGGGGGTGGGCAGGGGAGGGCAGGTTTCAGGCCAGGAAGGGGAAGAGAACGTGCAGAGAAGAGGCTGAGAATCAGCAGTTTTGTGATGAGGACTGTGGGCTCCTGACATCACCATGGCAGGGTGGTCGCAGAAGGAGTCAGATTAGTTGTGTCCGGGCTTGTGGGAATCAGGGTCTCGGTTATGGAGCACAGATGCCGATGGAAGCTCGGGCTCCTGGTGGGGAAGGATGTAACAGTTCCACAAACGGTTACTCTCACAGCTCCTATTCTGAGCCACACCTTTAATAAATGTTTGCTATTACTTCTATTATTTCGCCAGGAAGCCAGAGGAAGGAGCTTCTGAATTCCTCCGGGGCGGCCCGCCCAGTTCACCCCGGAGGAAAACAGGCTGGGGCGGGTCTCGGATTCCAGCCGCACGGCTGGAGCCACCGCGCACCCCACGACTGCCCTCCGGTGGCTCCTCCCGATTCCTTATCAGCCAGGAGATCCCCCAACCAGAGGCGGATCAGTTGCTGCTTTCAGAGCCCTAGGCAGCTGGGTGTGTCTTCCCTGCTTTGCCAAATCGGGGAGAAAAAGAAAAAGAAATGCCTGGACGAACCTCCTGGCTCAGGCAGCCAGCTGGCTGAGCGTGGGACTCGCCTTAGAACCCGGCGGCAGCGCAGTCGGGGCAGAAGCCGCGTGCGGCACCAAGCGGAGAGCGGAGCGCGGGGGGCGGAGGCCGAGACTTAGGTACCTCCCTTTCCCCGCCAGCTAAGGGCCTCCGCCAGCTAAGGGCCTCCGCCAATCCCCGCTGCAGCCCCGGTCGCGGCCCAACTGAACCCTATAGGCCCCAGGGGCCGAGGCGCCCGCATCCCGGCCCACTGGCCCACTCCTCCCCGCGGGAGGCAGCCCCCAACCTGGCTGTTGGCCACATGCTGAGTGGCCTTGGGCAGGTTGCCTCCAGTCTCTGGGCCTAAGCTTTTCTCATGTTAAAAGAGGACGCTGGGACTTCCCTGGTGGCGCAGTGGTTAAGAATCCGCCTGCCAATGCAGGGGCACATGGGGTCGAGCCCTGGCCCCAAGTCCCACGTGCTGCGGAGCAACTAAGCCCGTGAGCCACAACTACTGAGCCCCTGTGCCACAACTACTGAGCCCCTGTGCCACAACTACTGAAGCCCGCGCACCTAGAGCCCGTGCTCCGCAACAAGAGAAGCCACCGCAATGAGAAGCTCATGCACCGCAACGAAGAGTAGCCCCTGCTCACTGCAACTAGAGAAAGCCCGTGCGCAGCAACGAAAACCCAAGTCAGCCAAAAATAAATAAATTAAATAAATTTATAAAAAATAAATAAATAAGAGAGGACGCTGGACTCAATTTCTCCAAGGTCCCTCCAGGTTGAGGCAGTCCCTGCAATGACCTACCTTCTCCGGATTTGAAACTCTTCCCTCCTCGTAGCCTTCAGGTGGACCCTGGGTTATCTCGGGATGGTATTTATCCTTTCTGCATCCTTGGGGGCAGAACAGTTGCAGTGCAGCTGTGCTTCCCAGCAGAGGTCAGCATACTTTTTCTAAGAAGGGCCAGATGATAAATATTTTAGGCTTTCTAGACCAGGCATTCTCTGTCACAACTATTCTACTCTGCCCTTGTAGCAAAAGCAGCCATGGAGGATAGTAAACTAATGAGCGGGGCTGTGTTCCCATAAGACTTTGTTTATGGCAGCTGATTTGAATTTCTTATAATTCTCAGGTGTCAAGAAAATTTTCTTTTTATATATTTTTTTCTTTCACTTAAAAACACAGAAAGTGTTCCTAACCTAGCAGGCTGCACTAAATCAGTTTGTAACCCCAGGCTTTGTAATGTGGGCTTTGGGGCTGATTCCTTCACTTTTCTGGTGCTGTTTCTCATCTGCAAAACACTGACAAACTTCAGCATGGTTGTGGGGGGTGGGGGGAGATGATGTCAGACCACAGATGAAGCTACTACATAATTGATGTCATTCTCCATGTTGTAGCTGGTACGTGTCTCCAGCAGAAGATGGGGCCTTAGAGGTCAGGATGGTGTCTTGTTGCATCCCACACTCCCCTCATTTCCTGAGTGCAATTATGTGACAGGCACTGTGTTAGCTGCTCAACATGCAAATCTCATTCAATCAGCTCAGGCTCAGGAGATAGAAATTGTAGGCAGATAGGATAAGGGGTCCGGGATAAGGAGAACCAGGCATGGCTTTCTTGACATAAAAGAAGCCATTTTTGGCCTAAATCATTTTGTGATCTAACCTGGGGCACAAAGCTTGCCCTTGAACAGGTCTCAGTAATCAGTGACCTTAAGGGAGGTGATGGAATGCAGAACAAAGGAAAAGCAGTCATGAAACAATAGTTCAGTGATAAAACAGTCCCAGTTCCTCCTCAAGGGGTATAGTAACAATCTGATTACGTTTTTGCATTCTGCAGGAACTAAGGCCCCCACCCAGGTGGAAGAGGGAATGATGATGTTGACCCTCCTGACTTCAATCAACTGAAGTTTGGACTGCCCAGGCCCCTTCATAAATATGCATGTACCTTTGGCTTAAAAATTCCCCAATGTTGCTGTTGGGGAGACACTGCTTTAGGAAAAATCCCCAGTGTTCTCCTTACTTGTAAGTGATAAATCCTTCCTTCTTCCTTTCTTTGGCTTGGTTGTGTCTTTTGGCTCAACACCCACCTAGAGGCGAACCCAGTTTTGGGGTAACAAGATGACATATTCCTACTTCACCGGTAAGAAGGTGAGGCTCAGGGGCTTCCCTGGTGGCGCAGTGGTTGAGAGTCCTGCCGATGCAGGGGACGCGGGTTTGTGCCCCTGTCTGGGAGGATCCCACATGCTGCGGAGCGGCTGGGCCCGTGAGCCATGGCTGCTGAGTCTGCGCGTCCGGAGCCTGTGCTCCGCAACGGGAGAGGCCACAACAGTGAGAGGCCCGCATACCGCAAAAAAAAAAAAAAAAAAAAAAAGAAGAAGGTGAGGCTTAGAGCCCAGATTTGAACTGGGTGTTAGGTCAGCCTCCAGAACCCCTTTCTTTGTTTCCTTGCTTTTTTGTCTGATAAAACTTAGAGTTGCTTAGTCTAGCAATGTGACCTCAAACAGAATACTATTTTTCTAGATATCTGTAAACTCTTTGGTCAAAGGACAAGCTATAATTAATACCCATTATGTGCACCTGTCATTTGCTCCCATTTTTCAGAACAGAAAACTGAGGCTTGAAGAGGTTGAGGATTGAAATCTGGGCCTATCTGACCCCTAAACTGAGGCCTTTCAACTGAGAACAGTTTCCACGTAACTGGTTGCATAGGCTCCAAACCTAGGAGCCCTCTAGGTCTCCTCCCGTCCCTTCCCCCGTGCCCAATACGTTGGCAAGTTGTTTTGATTCATCCTCGAAAATATATCCTGAATCTATCATTTAGGGGAGGGAGAAGAGCTGCTTTGGGGCTACCGTGATCTGTTGAAAATGCATATTAGAACCTTGGAAGCCTTCCTAGTTGACTTGGAATAAAATCCCAAACCTTACCTAGAGGGCCCTGGGCCATCTAGCCCATCTCTCTCCCCTGTCCCCTACTCATGGCCACATTCCCTTAGCTCCAGCCTCAGTGGCTTCCTACCTTCCAGTGTAGCGAGAGACTGCAAGAGATAACGCAGGCGCCGTGTGGTCACAGAGAGATCGCCTGGTAAATGGCAGTGTGATGAGAGTGTGACTGCGATCAAGAGGACAGTCTCTTCCAGGTTCTCAACCTCAGCACTGTTGACTTTTGGGGCCAGATCATCCTTTTGTTGTGGGGGGCCATCCTGTGCCTCGAAGGATATTTAGCAGCATCCCTGGCCTCCACCCACTAGAGGCCGACCCTCTTCAATTATGATAATCAAAAATGTTTCCAGATATTGCCAAATGACCCAAGGAGACAAAAGTGCCTCCAGCTGAGAATCCTGGGTCTTGGGGGAAATGCTGCAGGAGCCGAGAGGGTGGCGTGGAGGCAGCAAGAGCAGGAGGTGGAATGTGAAAGGCAGCAGAGGCTGCCTTCCCTCCTTGCACAACTCCACGGTCAGCTCCTCTGGCTCTGTCCCTGGAGACCCTTTGTCTCTGCTGGAGGCTTCCTTCCCATAAGGCTGCAGTCAACTGCGTGTGTGTGTGTGTGTGTGTGTGTGTGTGCAAGAGCTGGAGAGGGAGAAAGAGAAAGGGAGAGAGAGATTGGGAGGAGACAGAGAGAGACTGCAGATGGAGGGGAAGAGAAAAAAGCTCTTTGAGGCTGGAAGCCCCTCTGGCCCCAGGTCCCAAGCCTCTGAACACACCAAGCTACAGCCCTGGGGGCCTCTGGCAATGGAGTCTAGGGTCCTTTGCCCCTCCACTAAGTGACCTGAGGGAGATGACTCAGTGGCCCCATCCCCAGGCTGGAAGGGGTGGGGGGTGGGGGACGGGGAGGCACCAGCCTGGTCTCCATCATCCCCTCCCCACCACAGACAGCCCACCAGCCGGTCCTGTCCAGCCGGCCTCTCAGGTTCATCAGAACCTGACCCCTCCCCGCCCTGGTTTGGCAACCATCCCTCTGTGTCCGGAGGCCTGGAGTCTCCCCGTGGCTGCCTCCCTGCTTCCACCCTCACCCTTCCTATCGTTTGTGCTCCAAGAAGCAGATGGAATGACCTACTAAAATTGCAATTCAGATCACGCCATCCGGGCTCAAAGCGCTCCAGTTAACTTCCTCGGCCCCCAGAATCAAATCCAAACCCCTGGCACACCTTCAAGCGTATGTGGTCCCCAGCCCCCATCTTTTACCTGAAGTTTCCCCTGCCTGCTCTCCCCAGTCCTGTGTCCTCAGCATTAAGGTGTCCCTTACCAGACAGGCCTTCCTGCCCACCCCGTCTGAAAACAGTCTCCTCACACTCCGGCACCTCCGCCTGTTGTGTAGTCTTCAAGGCACTTTTGACCACTTGTCTTACCTTGTTTCTTTCTTGCCTGCCTCACCTGGAATCTCAATTCCTCGCCTGTCATTAATGTCTGCATCCTCATGTGGCCAGCACATAGTAGAGCTCCATAAATATTTATCAAATAGACAAACGAATGAACAATTCGATAGCCTCAAGAGCCCCTGTCCTTGCTATGGCTCCGTGTCTCATCACAGGCTTTGTGGCCTTGCGCTCAGCGAGGCTCATAGGCAGGGACGGCTCAGCCCATGGTGGTGGGACGGCAGGCGCAAACAGGACGGCCCTGAAAAGGTGCAAAGACGTCAACAGAGGCAAACGCAAGGATGTCCCTGGTCACAGTGGGGAGGACACTTGGGGGACTTGGACATCTTTCCATGACTCTAATGATGAGTCCACGGCTTCAAGAATCCTTTCCCTCCTTTTATCAGTCTCTTTGTGACTCTTTTTGAGGGCGACTCATTGTTACTATTAGTAAGCTGGCTTCCCTCCGCGGAAGGACACTTCCGGGAGAAGCCGCGGGCCCGCTTGGGCCCAGAGACGGTCCTGGTGGAAAGGAGGCGGCCCCTCCTCCCCTGGGCCCAGCCTTCCCAGGCCAGGCTGCGGAGCGCGCCACTAGAGGGCGTTCCAGGCCACCGCATCCCCGTGAACTGGCGGCCAGAGGTGGGCATGGCGGTGCTGGGCTCTGCTGCGTGTCCGCCTGCTGGAGCCTCTCTCCCTGTCCCTCTCTCTCTCCCATTCAGGTCTTCCTGCAAGAAGTGGGGCTGGACATGGCCGTCTCTGTGGAGGGGGCTCCACATCTCCACCCCCACCTGCAGTTATCCTCTCTGATTGAGCCCCTCCCTGCGTAGTCACAGACCACGTGACTTTCTGAGCTGGAAGAGGCTTAGTCAGGGTCTCGTTGCCTTACCTCGCTGAGGGTTAATCCAAGGCCGTGAAACAGAGCGTTGAGTCTGGCTTTATATCCGCACTCTGTCACTTAAGAGCTGGACCACCTTGAGTGGGTTCCCTAACCTCTCTGAGCTCAGGCTGCAGACGTTCCAGCCTTTTAGGGCTGCGGGAGGTGACACATGCAAAGTGCTTAGCACTGTGCGTGGAGAGAGCCATTATCATTATGAAAGTGGCCTGCTGAAGGCCACCTGTCAAGCTGAGGTGGCAGACCTGGGCCCAGGAGCCTCAGACTCTCAGGCTCCAGCTCTTCCTGCTGTGGTGGGCAGAGGCCACCTCTGCTTGCACCCTTACTTGGGGGAGAGGTCTGTGTTACCAGCCGATGTCACAGGACTGTCCCCATGTGCCTCATCTGTGTTTTCCTGCCATGGGCTTCCCTTGGGAATGGCTCCACCCTTCCTCCTGGCCTGGCTACACCTGAGCTCCCTTCAAACCAGCCCAGGGGTGGGGGAAGGGGGAGGCAGTCTCCAACGTGCTGGGAGGTGGCTCTGCCAGGATGTAGCACATACTCTGTCCCAGCCGTTCTACTTCAGGAGACTTAATCCTACAGACAACAGTAAATAATGCACAACATTTTCCACTGCAGCTTTTTTTTTTTTTTTTTTTGCCGTACGCGGGCCTCTTACTGTTGTGGCCTCTCCCGTTCCGGAGCACAGGCTCCGGACGCGCAGGCTCAGCAGCCATGGCTCACGGGCCCAGCCGCTCCGAGGCATGTGGGATCTTCCCGGACCGGGGCATGAACCCGTGTCCCCTGCATCGGCAGGCGGACTCTCAACCACTGCGCCACCAGGGAAGCCCTCCACTGCAGCTTTGTTTGTGATTACAATAGTTGGAAGTAACATAAACGCCCCTTCAGTAGGTGACTGGTCAAATATGGTGGAGTCATAGAATGAAACACTAGGCAGCTGTAAGAAAGGATGAGGACGTCTTTGGTATCAACATGGAACACTCTTTAAGCTGTATTAAATAAAAAATCAAAGCATGACAAAGGGGGGAATATATATACACATAAAAATGGATACATCTTTGTGTATATATGCATCAGATTGCTCTGAAGGACACATACAAAACTGATCATTTTGTTTACCTGGGGTGGGGGGGATCAGGGTGGCAGGAGACCTGCGTGTGAGGGGAGATTTTCTTTTTTCTTTTGGCTTTGCTACGTGGCTCGTGGGGTCTTACTTCCCCAACCAGGGATTGAATCTGGGCCCTCGGCAGTGAAAGTGCAGAGCCCTAACCACTGGACCACCAGGGAATTCCCTAGGGAGATTTTCTTTGCAGCTCCTTTTGTTACTCTTGAATATTGAAACGTGCATGTGTTACCTGTTTTGAAAATTAATTTAAAAACTCTCTTTAGGGACTTCCCTGGTGGCACAGTGGTTGGGAGTCTGCCTGCCAATGCAGGAGACATGGGTTTGAGCCCTGGTCCGGGAAGATCCCACATGCCGCATAGCAACTAAGCGTGCACCATAACTACTGAGCCTGTGCTCTAGAGCCCGCATGCCACAACTACTGAAGCCCATGCACCTAGAGCCCGTGCTCCACAACAACAGAAGCCAACACGATGAGAAGCCCGCACACCACAACGAAGAGTAGCTCCCGCTTGCCGTAACTAGAGAAAGCCCGCGCGCAGCAACGAAGACCCAACGCAGCCATAAAAAATAAGAAAAAAAAAAACCCCTCTCTTTAATGAAAGGAAATGGTGACCAAAGAAAAAATTATGTAATACAACATAATAGGACATGATATAATGTAATATATTTGGGTTGGAGAGAATCCACCTGGGATGCGTCTCCCCTCTCTGTCCCCCTCCTTTTCACTCCTTTCTCCTCTTCCTCTTCCCTCTCTTTAGGAAGCTGCCTTTTCTAGACCAGCTCCCATGGTGAACTGTCTCTGAACTCATTCATTCATTCACTTGTCATTGATTTATTCACCAAATGAGCTCTGGGACGGAAGCAGGATTTAGGCAGACGTAACTACTTTCTGCTGTGTGTGGGGCAGAGAGGTACTGTGAACACACAACTAGCCAACAGTGTCATTACACTTAGCATAAGTGCAGTGAAGGAGACAGCACATGGCAGCACAGAAAAGGGGACCTGACCTAGCCTCTGGGTTGGAAAGGCTTTTCTGAGGAAGTGACTTGTTTTTCCCATTCATTCTTGAACAAGCTCTTGTAATCTCTTATGAAAGAATTCAAACACATACAGAAATAGAGAATATATTATCATGAACCCCATATGCACCCATCAGCTCCCACAGTGGACAACACGGCTAATCTTGTTCTGCCTCTGCACCACACCCACTCCCTCACTTCACCCCCACCCAGTTATTTTGAAAGAAAATCCCAGGCCTCTTATCATTTCATCTGTAAATATGTATCTCTAAAAGATAAGGACTCTTTAAAAAGAAAAATATAATCACAACACCATCAACACGCCTAAACAAAATGAACCTTTCCTTAGGAGAAGAAGTGACATTTAAGCTGAGAGCAGGCCAAGCAGGTGCAAAGGCCTGAGGCAGAGAGGGGCATATATATGGGGCTTCCCTGGCGGTCCAGTGGTTAAGACTCCATGCTTCCAAAGCAGGGGGCAAAGGTTCGATCCCTGGTCGGGGAACTAAGATCCCACATGTTGCGTGGCATGGCCAAAAAATTAAAAAGAGAGGGACATATATATAAGTAGATTTAAGGAATAAAGAGAAGGCCCGGGTGGCTGAAGCAAAGAAGACAAGGGTGGTGGGCGGCGGCCAGACCGTCTGGGGCTTTGTAAGCTGCAATAAGGAGACTGGCTTTAAACGTTATCCTCATAGCAATGAGTAACCCCTGAATGGCTTTAATCAATGTTGAGAGATGATCTGTGGGCAGAAAAAAAATAATTCTAGCCGGATACCTGGCTCCTCACTGAGCCTGAACTGTGCTTTCATGTTTTGCAGGTTGAGGAGTTATTTCTCTCCTTCAAGATGTTTGGACATCTGTGTTCCTGTTTGACAGACTGTGAACTCTGGAATCAGGCCGATTGGAGTTCAAATCCCACCTCTGCTCTTTATAAGGGGTGTGACTGTGGGGAAGTCTCTCTCCCTTTCCAAGCATCCTTTCCCTCATCTATAAAAAGACCCACAAAGCCCTTGCTTCAGAGCTCACTGTGGAGATAGAGTGAAATTCCATAGGGGAGTTGCAGTGTCAGGCCTTTCCCTCCCTGCTTCCTGCCCCCGCCATATTGTCTTTACTGGGAAATGCGCTGTAGAGAGTGAAAGAGAAGCCAAGGGCTCAGGGCCTACCTGGGGTAGGAGGCCTCACCTTGCCAGCAGCCTTGAGCTCCGCTTCCTGGTCTCTCTGAAGTCCGGTCCTGAGGTTTACAGCCCCATGGGTGGGGCTGGGGTGGGGATCACGGAGGGAGGCAGTATGGCAGCTAAGCTTTCCTGTTGGCTATTGGAGACCAGTGGTGTCCCAAGTAGAAAACGGCAGGCTCTCGGGAATCAAAAACTGTGGTAGGTCTCCTCCTCCACTGCCAGCAGTGTGGTTTTAGTTTATGATAAGGCCTGAGTCTTCTGCCTGGCTCAGGACCCAAGACCTTCCAGTCAAGGACAAGTTCCCAGTAATGATTAGATTGTTACCCTTGGCCAGGATTTGCAGTCTCAGGAAGGCCACAGCCCCGGCAGGTCCACCCTATCAACTTTCCCCCTATGTATGCACACATACGCAGGCCCCTGGCTCAGGCGGACGCTTACACCTGCACACGTGTGCACACTTCCTTGTGTGTATGTGCACTTTTCTCCACGCATACTTACCCACCTGCCTGTGCATATATGCACATAAAGAGGCATGCATGTGTAAACTGACACTTACATACACACCTTCACACTAACATACACACTGCCACCTACACATAACCCACAATCCTTAAAACGCACACACACAAGCAAAACTGCACACACTCAGATACACTCACCCTCATGTTCAAGACATACTCCTGCTGTGGTAGATCATTTCTAAAGATGGCTGCCATTAATTCTTTTCTTCTCTGCATGTGCATGCTGCCCTACCTATCAGAAGGTAAATTCTATTCCCTTCCTCTTGAATGTTTGTGGAAGAAGCAACATTCTGAGATTTCTGAATCCAGGCTTTAAGAGCACTGGCAGCTTTTACTTCCTCCTTGTTGGAAGTCAGCTGCCACGAAAGAAGTGCAACGATTCTGAGACTACCATGCTGTGAGGAAGCCCAAGCTGTTCATATAAAGAGAGAGAGGAGCCATGCTGATGTGCACTAACATGTCAGAAACAGGAGGGAAGCCTTCTTAGACCTTCTAGCTCAGCCTAGCTACTAGTGGAATGTAGCTTTGTGAGTGACCGCCGATGATGCCATTTGGTGCAAATGACCACCCAGCCACACCCTGCCCAAATTTCTGACCCACAGAATGATGGTAAATAATAAATAAAACTTTAAATAGTTGTCTTAAGGCATTATGTTTTGTAATAGTTTGTTATGCAACAATAGGTCATTGAAACACCCATACATATTACATACTTATGTTCATGTATACAAACCCATGTACACAAACATGTGTGACATGTGTGCATACATGCACATACCTTTGTACTAGGCACTTCCTTTTTTTTGGTCACACCACGCAGCTTGCAGGATTCCCTGACCAGGGATAGAACCCAGACCCTCAGCAGTGAAAGCCCAGAGTCCTAACCACAGGAACACCAGGAGGTCCCCTGTACTAGGATACCCTTCCTCCAAGCAGCCTTGTGCTTTGAAAGGCTGATACCATCCTCACTTCCAGGAGAGGGATCCTGATGAGTCTAAACCAAACTTGGTGGTCTCATCCTCTCCAAGATGGGTTTAGCTTTGGCAACGTTTAGTTCTAGCCAATGAGACACGGGGGGAGGTAGGATTGGGCTTCTGGGAAAACTTCCTCATTCTTAGGAAAGTCACCCTAGAAGCAAATATGCGTTTATCAGTCGCTGGATTCTTAATGTCTGAGTGTGGGATATGGAAATGCTACAGTTGTTTTGTGACCATGAGGATGCAGAATTAAGCAAAGTGGAGAGGTGGACAGGCCCTTAAAGACATTATTGATCGAGGCAATCAGTCAACTTGAGAGTCCTCCCTCCCCACCTCTGGAATTCCAGTCAAGAGAGATAAAATTTACTTATTGTTTGGGGAGGGTTGTTTGTTTGTTTTTGCTTGAAGTCTAAGGCTTCCAACTAATATCTACCCTCCCTTCAGTAAATAAACACTCTCACGTACCTATGAACAAACAGATCCAGAGGCATACTCAGAAAGTCACAGCTGAGCACATGTGCACTCTGCTTTGCATGTATACACAAGCACATAATAATACTCCACATGTATACACAGTGATACACACCCATACACAAAGGAAGCATATATCCTTCTACATACACAGATACAGGGGGACCTACACATACTTTGTTACACATGCATGCAATTCCTGTGTACAGTACCGCAGACATAAACGCACCTGTGCCATGTGCATTTTTATACAGAGAAGCACAGAGACAAACACTGGTCACGTTAATGTCAACGTGAATTTACCTATTCCTGCCCACGTCTGAATAGCTGTAACAAACATACAGCTCTGAGGGCCTCCTTGGCTGCAGTGAGAAGCCACTGGCAGAGGCCAACAGCACCTCACATGGGACTGACAGAAAGTTCTGAATAGAGATAGGAAAGAGGGACTTGCAGACCAGAACATGGCCCAGGAGGCAGGAGGACAATTCCAGTGTGACCTGGATGTGCAGCCCCATAGTCATGGTTGCTGAACTCAACACAGAACCAAGGAAGGCTGTGAGAAGTTTGTTTCCACCCTCAAAGGGGAAAGAAAACCTCCCCCCACCTGCCCAGCATCTCCTTCTACACTGACACAAAACCTATGCTGTGAGGGAGCCTAAGCTAGTTTGCCCTCCAAGGGCCTCTTCTGGCTTTGCTCATAGGCAAACACTTGACCTGGACATTGCATGAAAGTGAATTTTCACCATTTATGGCAGTGGGCACTCTAGGGAGAGAGACAGTGTATGCAAAGGCACGGAGGTGCAAAACAGCATAGTGAGTGTGGGAGATTCCAGTGACCAGGAGTCTGCAGCAGAGAGTCAGCGTGCGACAGAAAATGAGGCCGGGGAGGTGGGCAAAGGCCATGTCGGGCCCCTGGGTTCATCTCTGCACTCCACAGCCCCGTCCACTCACCCTGACCCCCAGTGCCAAGCGACTCTGCACTTAAGCCTTCATCTTCCATCCACTGGTCTTCTCATGCCAAACTCCTGCATCAGACTGAGAAACAAGATGTTTGGTTTCTTTTTTGGGGGCTGCGCTATGGCTTGTGGGATCTTAGTTCCCCGATCAGGGATCGAACCCGGGCCCCTCAGCAGTGAAAGCGCGGAGTCCTAACCACTGGACCACCAGGGAAGTCCCTAAATGACATTTTCGAAGAAAAGGTAGCAATAAGCAAATTTCCTTTCTGTCTTGCATATGAGGCTTTTTGGACGTTATTCTCTCAATCCCCCTTCTTGTATCTTCCCATAACCCAGAGGAG
Organism: Hyperoodon ampullatus; assembly: GCF_949752795.1. Classification (NCBI taxonomy): domain Eukaryota; kingdom Metazoa; phylum Chordata; class Mammalia; order Artiodactyla; family Ziphiidae; genus Hyperoodon; species Hyperoodon ampullatus. The sequence continues at coordinate 4,976,119 of NC_136917.1, forward strand.
TTACCAAGGAATTTTTTTTTTTTTTTTTTTTGGCCACACCTGGCGGCACGAGGAACTTCCCTGACCAGGGATTGAACCTTCGCCCCCTGCAGTGGAAGCGCAGCGTCTTAACCACTGGACCACCAGGGAAGTCCTACCAAGGATATTTTTGTTAACTTAGTTTTTATTTATCATCTGATAATGTAAATTCGTCTTCCAGAAATTTCCTATTTCTTTTTTTTTTGCATTTTTGCATTTTATTTATTTTTTATACGGCAGGTTCTTATTAGTTATCTATTTTATACATTAGTGTATATATGTCAATCCCAATCTCCCAATTCATCCTATCACCACCACCACCACCCCAGCTTTCCCCTCATACGTTTGTTCTCTACATCTGTGTCTCTACAGAAATTTCCTATTTCTAACTTTAATGAAATGCAAGTTCTAAAATAGCACATATGATACAATCTCATTTTGGGTAAAAGGTTGGCATGTATATTTATGTGTGCCAATAAGGTCTGGAAGGATACATACACCAACTTGTAAACAATAGTTATATCTGAGTGATGGGATTACAGATGATCCTTATAGTTTTTTAGGCTTTTCTTCCTTTTTTAGAATTTTATGCAAAAAGCATATGTTACTTTTATCAGCAGGAGAAAATGATTTCAAACCAAAAAAAAGACTTTAATCTACATTTTAGCCAAAAGTATGAAGTTGGTTGTAAGAAAGTGAGAATAAAGAGAAAATTTCAGGGAGAAGTGGGGAAAGGAGACATGAAATCAACTTGTGCAGGATGGAATCTTCCAGGTGTCTTCAGGAGCCCTGACCTACCCTTACCAAGGGAGTCTTGCAGCCCATCCTCTGAACCAAGGCCAGTCAAATAGGGGAAGGGGATCATAGAACCAGCTCCCACCTCAAGGAACGTCTGATCTAGGTGGCAGTATGAGTCATGTGCAGGAAAAGCATGCCAGGCAGTAAATGAGAGGCGAGCTGAAGAGCTAACTCACCTGGGGGTGGGAGCCATGGGTTCTGTTCCCAGCTCTGGCACCCAGCGACCTTGGGCAAGTCGTGTCACCTCTGTGAATCTCAGTCTCTTATTTGTCAAGGAGGTATAATGACAGTAATTGGAATGCTGTGATGATCAGATAAGATAACTTACCTGTGACTGCCTCGTGAACTCTGAGGCGTGCCATAGGTCATCTTTCAACCTGCAGCAGGGCCTCTGATGCAAAGGAATCCATCCCTATGATGGAAGTTCAGACCCAAGCAGTAGGCAAGTGGAATAGACCATTTGGGGGCAGGGCCACCTTTGAATGGTCCTTAAAATCCCACCATGCAGGCTGCAGCCTGCACAGCTCTGACATTTCAGAATATAAAGTCGGGAAGGGCACTCATGTCTTAGCTCAAGGACCCACACAGCCCATTCCTCTCTGTAGAGCAGTACACCCCAAGGAGAAAAAAATAGGAGTGGCCACTTCCTGGCCTCCTCTGAATGGCCAATCCTTTTCATAATTTAACTGCCTACTCCGGATAATTACTTTTCTCCTGCTTATGAGCTTAGAGCAATAGTAGTTCCCAATAACTTAATAAGGCTAAATTATAATGAGTGTCCTGCGGAATTACACACTGCATTAACAACAAATGAGTTCATTAGAAATTCATTAGGAGTGATTCCTAGGGCTGCCACAGGAATTAATCACGGTGAGCCTGCGGCAGGAGAAGGGGCAATGAATAATTGCACAGGAACTGGATGAAGAGCTTCCGGCATTTGACTTTGGCCTGAAGCAATATTTTTAAGAGTCATGGGGTGCTCTGGTTGTAAGTTTGGAGGTGAGGTTGTTTGGATGTTGTTGGACCTACCTCCCTTGCGTCCTCCTCCTTGCTGGCTATGGCCCCACCAAGGATCAGACCAGGAGATATGGGGGTGGGCATGCCCAGTTCTGGGGTGTTGAGAAATTATAGAGAGGACTTAGGGTTCTCGCCTGCCCGGCATGCATTTCCCCTTCCTCTGTATGAGCCTTTCCATGTTCTTTCCACGTTCCTTGAAGAGCTACCCCTCCCCTTGCTGCACATGGGTATTCATGGGACTGTCAATCAAGAGGCTCCGCCCACCCCCAGGAGTTGCATACAAACTAGCTAGGCCAATTGACCTTTGTCTCTTGGTACTTTTGTTTGTTTGTTTGTTATGTTTTGTTTTGTTCTTTGTTTTTGCGGTATGCGGGCCTCTCACTGTTGCGGCTTCTCCCGTTGCGGAGCACAGGCTCCGGACGCGCAGGCTCAGCGGCCATGGCTCACGGGCCCAGCCGCTCCGAGGCATGTGGGATCTTCCCGGACCGGGGCACGAACCCGTGTCCCCTGCATTGGCAGGCGGACTCTCAAACACTGCGCCACCAGGGAAGCCCGAAGACAAGTATTTTTATCCCCATTTAATAATGAGTAAATTAAGGATTTGGCTTATTTGCCAATCTCTCACATCCGCCTTCCCTGACCCTTAAGAGGTGATCAGGGTGATGCCTCTGTTTTCCCACAATACCCCAATGTTACAGGCTTTATCTCAGTTATCACACCGTGTTACAATTGCCTGTTTACTAGGCTGGTTCTCTCACAAGATTTGAGGACAGATACTTGGTAGTTCCAGAATCTAGTGAACAGTAGGTACTCAGTATTTTTTGAATGACTAAAGATTGTGTGTCTGAAGTCTCAAGGCTAATACTGTGACTCAAAAGCCCAGGTTTCCCCCTGAGCAATTACAAGCAGCTGGTATACACCTGGGGGATTCCTGTAAAGGACAATCTACAGGTTGGAGTAATCAGAGAAGACTCCCGGGAGGAGGAGGAGTTGGAAAGACAATTCAAATTTGGAAAGACGGTGAAAAGTGAGCAGTCATTCTACGCAGGCCAAGGCATAAAGGTGAGATTCTGCAAAGGGCACACCTCCTCCGAGCCTAGAGACCCCAGGGGATTTCGGGAGACTACACCCCTTTCCCTAAGCCTCCCTAGCCTCCCTAACCATCTTACATCGAACCTACATCCCATACTTCTGTGAAATCACAGGGAGATGGCAAATGGTCTATTGTTTCCCCATGCCCAGACCGGTATGACATGTTTCTTATTAGTGGATTTCTCCATTTGGAAAGTCCCTTTTAAGAATTAATGGGATAGTTTTCAGTTTCCATGAAGAAATAAGATCCATTAATGTCTATGATATACTGCTAAGTGGGGAAAAAAGCAAGACAAAACAGTGTCTTTGGATTTCATTTTTGTTAAAAAGAACAGGAAAAAAAAAAAAAAGGATAAGCACAAATAAGTTTGTGTGCATGTGGGAAATGTCCAGAAGGTTATATACTGAATTAAAGCGCAACTGCTCTGGAAAAGGAGATGTAGGGGTGTGGGTCTTTCACCTTTACTTTACCCAGCTTTGAGCTTTTGTCTCCTTAAACACTGAGTATGTATTAATTTTACAACTGAAAAACAAGACCCCATGGTGGGATTATAGGTAGCTTTTAGTTTATTTGTGCTTTGTTCTTCCCAAAGGATCTACTATGAACATCTATTGCTTTTATAAACAGAAAATTAAAAACCCTTTCCTCCATAAAGATTGTTTAAAGAGGAAAGAAAGAGAATCTCAAGGTGGCACAATTCATGATGTTGGGAAGCAGAATGTCTGGGGGAAAAGAACTAAAGATGTTCTAAATTCTGGGTTCCGAGAACTTCAGCACCCAGGCAATCTGGGGCTAAACCAATTCAGTCTCAACATGGCAAAACATATTAAGAGCTGTAAGAATGTTCCAGATTCCATAACTTTGTAATCCCATCCTGGGGCTTTAGCTCAAGGAACTACTTTAAAAAATTCTCTACATACAAAGAAGCTCACTGTGGCCTCTCATTTAATGGGGTAACCTGAGCTCCCCCTAAAAGTCCAACAGCAAACATTATGCAGCCATTTCTAACAATAAACATGGCAGCTTAATAGAAACATGGGACTGTGTTTACAAACTAATACCGAGTAAAGAAAAAAAGAATGGAATATTGCATTATATAGTGACTATGGCTATTATACACCTGCTATAATTAGAGTCGTGGGAAAGAAAGCAAGGATGAGAGAGGAGAGAGATGAATGAAAGAGGCAGGAAGACAATTAAAAAAGTAAAAATAGTTATAGTGTCAGGGTAATGGGATTATGGAGGACTTTTGGAAATCTGTTTAAATGGTGATGAAAGTTGCCTTGGGAGTAAATACGAACTATACACAGGGGCACTGTGACTTTGAGGAAGTTACTTAACTTCTCTGAACCTCAAGTTTCCTCCTTGGCAAAATGGGGACAATAATGGCACCTACTTCACAGAGTTGTTTGGAAGATTAAATGATATAATTCATATAGAGCACTTAGCACCATGTCCCATGCATGATAAATATTCAGTAAGTGTTAGCTATTATTGTCATTGTTACTTCATCATTATTATCAATTAGGGGAAATTCTCATATGCTCCAGGTGGGAGTGTAAACTGTTCTAGCCTCTGACAAAGGCATTACGGTATAGATATAACTTATATATAAGTTTATATATAACTTTAGATACAAAACCCCTTTGGTTCCAGGAATTGCATGTCTAGGAATTTATCCTTAGCAAATAATCTCAGTAAATAATCTGACATGTATACCAAGAGGTGTGAATGAGAATGTTTATCTCAGAGTTATTTATAATAGAAAAAGACTGGGAACAACCTAAAGACCCGGCAATAGTTACATAAATTATGAAACATACATACCGCAGAATATGTACGATATACCTTTATGTAATGATATACACGTGTACTTACATCATTACATGAAAAAGAAATGACAGAACAATATAATCTTATTTATAGAAGAAAGTATAGGTGTACATTTAAAAGTCTAGAAAGATAGCTACCGACTGTTATCAAGGGCCATCTCTGCCAGAACTGTCACTTGCTCTGAATTATGAAATTTTAATATACATAATTCAGCATCAGAAAATCCACGATGAGGTGTGGGTGAGGTGAGTGCGGGTGTGTGTTTTTGTGTTTTTTTAAAGTGAGACACCTGGCTGGGGTGAGGGATTCTAAGATTGGAGATTGCAGACTGGCAAAATGTGGCAAAGCTGGTTTCACCAGTTCAGAAACCACTCAGTCCCAGGTCTCGGGGGTTAGCAACTGTGGTGAATTCTGCTTTGGATAGAAACGATGGGGATTCTTGGAGAGCCCACTCTGGAAAAGGAGACAGATGCAAAACTTTCCTTAATTAATAACCATAAGAGTGACGGCCTTTGTAAGTGCTTCATACTTGCATGGCCAATCGGTTTGATCCAGAGAGCAGTCCCACAAGACAGGCAGGGCAGGAGTTGTCACCGAGGAGATGGGAGTCCTTAATGTGAAGTGGTGCCAGAATCAGAACAGGGACAGGAAGTGGGGGCTGAATTACTAGCCCTCCCAGTGGTGAAGCTGGAATAGAGTGAAATTCACCACGCTCCCAGCCCATGCCTGGCACATAGCAGGTCTTCAGCGCACCTGGCACTGCCTCCTCTGATTGGCTCCCTGGGCCCTTGGGCAGCTGCTTCCCTTTGCTCGCACCGTCTACACCCATCTCGTGCCTATTCTCCTTCAAGTGCTCTTTGCTGCAGACAACTCATTGTTTCCTTCCATTGTGGCCCTTCCCACCTTCATCACGTTGTTCCCTCAACTTAGAATGTTATCTGCCTACATTCTCAGTCTCTTCCAACCTTACTACTTCTGTAAACATCCAAATTCCTTCAAGACCTGTATTAAATGCCATCTCCTATGCAAAGCTACACCAGCCAGCTGGACACCATCACTCCTTCCCTAGGCCCCAGGCCCCAGATCTGCATGTCTAGGGGTTCTCTGCAGGTGTGTTTTGTCCCTGGACCAGACTGGAGGTTCTTTTCTGAAGGGGGTATGTCTCACTGCTTCCTCAGTGCTGGCCCCAAAATGAGGTACCTGAGGCCCTTTGGTCGACGAATGCAGGGGTGACTGAGTCAATGAGGGAAGATGGAAGCATGGATGGAGGGAGGGCTGGGCAGAGGTGGATGACACCTCAAACCCTGTGGCAGAGCTGGTCCTGGCCTTGCCCATGGCAATGGGATTCCAGCCAACAAGTCCCCAGGGTGAATAACCTCAGGTTTCTGCTGCCTGCCTACATCATAAAATTGCAAGTGCTTCCTCTTCAGGGGTGGGAAGGAGAAGTGAGGTGACTTTGTGGCTGAGCCTCAGCATCTGGGAGGGTTTCTAAGCTGAGGCACCAGACCCCTCAGCACCACAGCCCATCTTCCTCATCCTTCTTCTCCTGAGCCTCCAGCTCTCTGGCAGCATGGCCTTCACCGGCAATTATGAGATCGAGAGTGAGAACAACTATGACGAGTTCACGAAGCGCCTGGGTGAGGGAGCTCCTGAAAGCACCTCCCTGGGGCTGGGCTGTCACGGCCAGCTCTGCACAGGGAACCCAAAGTCTACGAGGCTCAGAGAAGTTGAGTGACTCGTGCAAGGTCACACAGCCAGTAATGGGTGAGGTGGAGAGTTGATTGGTTTATTCATTCAAACGTTTACTGAATGCTTGCTACACGCACGGCCAACCCAATGTTACTGATGGGGCGCCTCAGCAAGGCTTGCCCAAGGTCACACTGTGCATCAGCAGCAGATGTCATTAGACCCCGCTGGACCCGAGGATGAGATGATGAGTGGTGTCACCACATCCTGCCTGGGGAGAGGTGACCAAGGGGTGGGAGCACAGAGATCAGGTTTGACAAGCCACTCATTCCCTAAGTCACTGAGCAAACAGGAGCCTCTTACAGTGCTAGGCACTGTGGGTGGAGATCAAAGGCCCCACTCTTCTGACTGTTCGATTTGCAGCACTGGTTGTGAGGAACCAAAGAGACAGTGGACTTGACAATCCTGCAGAAATCTTGGTGTGCTAGCTAAGTGTGAAGCAGTGCAGTTGTCTAGATTGAGGACAGCCCCAGGGGACCAGGGCTTACTACCTCCTGGTAGGAAATGGGCCCCAAGAGCGGGATCCGTGTGCCCTGGGGCCTTGGGAAGGCAAGAGCCCTTCTGAGTCAATCACTGGTACTGGCCCTGAAGGAACAGTGACTTGGCTTCACCTACAACAGTCTAGATGTGGGAATCTTTATCTGTAAAACAAGAGCATTTCAAGACAGTCTTGAAGGTCTCATTCATTTTAGAAATTTATGAGGTCAGCAAACTTCTGTTCTACTACCATCAGAAGAGCAGCTATTATTTATTCTTAACTATATGCCAGGAGTTTTACCAGACACAATCACTGTAATTTAATCCTTGTAACAGCCCTGGGAAATGGGCCTTATTATCCTCATTTTTTGGATGAAAACACTGAGGCTGGGAGAGACAGTGACTTGCCCAAGCCACATGGCTCACGACATGGGGCTTGTGCTCGACTGTCCGGCTAGCCTGCCATAGGGGAGGCAAGCTCATGTCCAACGCCACAAGTCGTAGGCAGCTCTTACATGGCCACTCTGCTTGTCCCCTAGCCCAGGGCTCCTCAGCGACAGGATTGAAAAGGGTCGCAACCTCAAGATCACCTCAGAGGTGCAGCAGAACGGGCAGAACTTCACCTGGTCCCAGAACTACCCCGGGGACCCCTCCATTACCAACAATTTCACCATCGGCAAAGAGTGCGACATGGAGACCGTGACGGGCAAGAAGTTCAAGGTGAGAGGCAGCTAGCCACCCCTCCCTCCATCGCCAGGACTCTGGCTGACTTCTTCGTCCCCACCGTGTCCCCGGGGGCTGCTCCCCGAGCTGAGGCTTCTTCTCGAGTCCAGCCTCCAGCTTTAACAGCTTGAGTTACTTGGCAATTTAGCCTCTCCTAGTTTTTAATGCTACCGTCAATAATCGACACTATAATGATAGTAAAAATTGTTAACATTTGCTGAATCCTTCACACATATATCCCAGACACTTGCTGGATCTGTCACACATTTTTTTTTTTTTTTTAATTTTTTTTTTTGCGGTACGCGGGCCTCTCACTGTTGTGGCCTCTCCCGTTGCGGAGCACAGGCTCCGGACGCGCAGGCTCAGCGGCCATGGCTCACGGGCCTAGCCGCTCCACGGCTAGATATGGGATCTTCCCGGACCGGGGCACGAACCCGTGTCCCCTGCATCGGCAGGCGGACTCTCAACCACTGCGCCACCAGGGAAGCCCTGCCTCTTCTTTTTCAATGGTGGTACAGTATCCTATGGTATGGAAATGCTATCATTTACTTACCACTCCCTCATTAATAGATTTTTAGGTTATTTACCAGTGGATAATACAGGTTGGATATTTAGGTTGTTCACTATTACAAACAATGCTGCAATCAACACCCTTGGATGACATCAGCATCATTCTAATAATGATGATCATAACTGACTCCATAGTTAACAAGGGGTGCTCAACACCAAGCCAGGCACTGCTCTAAGCACTTTATATATATCATAGTAAATCATTTAATCCTCCCCATAACTCCAGGAAGTAGGTACAGTTACTACCCCTATTTTAGAGATGAGAAAACCGAGGCACAGGGACTTCCCTGGTGGCGCAGTGGTTAAGAATCTGCCTACCAATGCAGGGGACACGGGTTCGAGCCCTGGTCCGGGACGGTCCCACATGCCGCGGAGCAACTAAGCCCGTGCGCAACAACTACTGAAGCCCGCACGCCTAGAGCCCGTGCTCCACAAGAGAAGCGACCGCAATGAGAAGGCCGTGCACCGCAACCAAGAGTAGCCCCTGCTCACTGCAACTAGAAAAAGTCCATGCGCAGCAAAGAAGACCCAACGCAGCCAAAAATAAATAAATAAATAGATAAACAAACAAAAACGAGGCACAAAAGGTTCAGTGACTTGCACAGGTTATCTATGTCTTTGGATATATGTAATCAGATGTCTATAGGGCAAATTAATTCCTAAAGGGGGATTGCTGAGGCTGCAAGCAGGCCCTTCATCCCTGAGGGGCTGGCCTGTGTTTGGGGGCTGCTCTGCAACTCTGTGTTTTGCTTCTCTTCCAGGCCACTGTGCAGATGGAGGGTGGGAAGGTGGTGGTGAACTTCCCCCACTACAACTACACTGCAGAGATCATGGATGGCAAGCTGGTGGAGGGAGTGTCCCACTGGTTCCTGGCAAAATCAATGAGAATGCTTTTCTGCCCCCAGCCACGGCCCCCAAGAGGTGGTCCTCTGGGCAGCTGGTTTTATGGGCAACCTGCTCGCCCAACCATGGGCCAGGCTCTGTGCTGAGTACTGGGTGCACGTGACCTCATTTGACCTTCATAATCACCCTGTTAAGGACTTTTATCCCCATTTTCCTCAGGTGAGGAAACTGAGACACAGGATGGCTAAGTGATTGGCCAGAGGGCACAGAGTTTTTCTGACAGAGCAGGGGTTTGTCTCTGGGCAGTCTGACTCCAGTGCCCACACTCGGCCACCTCAGGGACACACATCTGGACCCCTCCCAGAGTGTGAATGAAGTGCGGAGTCTGGGTGGGCCCTGCAAGGGTAGCCATCACTCCATTCTACTTCCACAAGGGACTTCAGGCCCTTGCTGCTAGATGTTTTGGTGTTTCAAGAGAAGCTGGAAATTGGCACTTCCAAGTGAAATTTCCAGTCTAGCAAACGTTGCCAACTAATTAAACATTTTTTGAAACGCTGACAGGGACAACTCACACACCTGTGGACTGACCCCTCCCACACGCCATTCTCTGTAAACACAGGTTGGAGGTGCTGCCCTGGAAGGCCCTCATCTCACATCCATCTCTTCTCCCTGGGGCTCCAAAGTTTTCCCCAGGTGAAAGAAACGGTGTGAGGTTAAGAGGAAAAGGAAGGCGTTTCTACATGTCATTCCCCCTTCGTGAGCCTGTGTCCTGGGCTAGAGTCCCCCGGGGGGAGGTCTGGTGTGTCCTCCTCAAGCCCCTCCAGAAGGGAAGTGATGAGGGAAGCAGGGTTTGCCTCCCCTTGTCCTCTCTCTCTGTCTCTCCATCTCTCCCTTGTTTCCTTGTTTTCCTCATCTCAAGTCCAGTCTAGAGAAATGGAGCATGTGGCCCAAGAGGCTCAGTGCCCTCCCATTACTCACATTTTACAGAGAAGCCATAGAGTCTCAGAGACACAAGTAACTTGCCCAAGGTCACACAGCTACTTTGTGGTGGAGGCAGATCGCATCAGCTGACTTCTAAATTCTCTGCCTGCTCTTCCCAGGCCAATGGGTCTTCTTTCTCCCCTTCATTTTAATTAAAAAAAAAAAATCTAAAAATAAATAGATGTACAGTGTTTTAAAAATATATCTATGTGTATGTGTGTGTGTGTATATATATACATATATATATGTATATATATGTGTGTGTGTGTGTATGACATAAGTGACTATACATTGTTTTCTGGATGGAAATCGACCTCTTGGAGAATCTGATGAAAGCTAGAGGCAAAGCTCCCCAGCCTGTGATGAGTGCAGGGAGAACACAGGGCAGGGGAATGGAGCACATTTGTGCCCAACTGAACTGATCTTCCCAAATGGAACAAACCCGTTTCCTAATTCCTAGAGGCGCCTGACCATGGAGCCTATAAGGTGTGAGCAGAGCCCAGAGTTCAGGGCCATTATATACACACACACACGCACGTGCACGCACAAACGCAGGCAGGCACAGGCATGCACACATGCACATGCACACACACACAGACTAGGCACCAGAGACAAGCTGTCTTGGTGGCAGATCTCCCATCTCTGGAGGCCCAGAGTCATTCTGGATACCTCCCTTCTTCTCCACCAACATGGGTGCATTTTGCAAGCACCCCTCCTTCCGTCTCCACCCACCACCAGCACCCCTTCTCTCATCGCCTCTCCTGTAGACCGTGCCCCAGCCTCCTCCCCGGCCTCCCCCTCCACTTCATCTTCCATCCATCCCATATGCGAATCACACATCACTTCACACTGCTGCCCTTTTACAAAACTGCTTCCACCAAACTGCATTTGCCACCCACCCCTCCTGACAAGAAAGCTGCTTTCCTCTGCTGGGGATCTGGACCAACTGATGCTATGCACACATCCCAAGACAGCATGTCTTGGCCTGGAGCCCAGGGCACCACACACAGTGGGCCTTGGCTGAAGAGTATCCTCTTGCAGCCTCTTCCACGAACGCTTACACTTCCTGAGGACAGGGAATGTATCTTCCCATCACCAAGCACAGGGGCCCCATAAATGCTAAATGGTGCAGAGGGTGAGCACGGCCCCTCAGACTTAGAGGGGTGACTGATTTCTCTAACCTTCAGTTTTCTCATCTGTACAATGGGGACAAGCTTGGTGTCGTGCAGATGTGCCTGGCATGGGTGAACTGAAATGGACAGACGGGTGGAAGATTATCCCACGAAAAGCCACATCACGCCAACATCTGTTAGCACTTTGGCCACGTAGAGTCCACACAATGAGTCCTGTAACAAATTGGGAAACTGAGGCCCAGAGAAGCAGTGCAGCAGGCTCACTCCCACTCAGGGCTGGGACTGGAGGCTGGTCTACCTTCTCTGGGCCCCATGGTCACCTTGGGGCCCCTGCATTGACGCCCCCTGTTCCTGCTGCTTCTTCCAGATCTCCACCGCTGAAGGTGTGTCCTACGAGCGCGTGAGCAAGAGGCTGGCCTGAGCTAGCAGGCAGGGCTCTGCGGGGGCCGCAAAGCCACCAATAAAGCTGATATAACAACAGACATTCTGCTCGTTCCAGAACCTCTGTCTTTGTTCTCTGGTGTCTTGGGGAAGTTCTGGCTGGTGGGGGTGGGAAACCCCTGACGATGGTTACAGAGGCCACACCTTGGCCCTGAGATCTCTGTGGGACCTGTGTCATGGCAGAGGGAGACGGGTATGGACGGAAGACCCCTGGCCCTGGGGAGAGGGCAAAGGCGGTGCTCAGGATGCACGGCGGGCACACTTCTGTGGACCCCTAGCCCCAGCCTGCCACCCATACTCTGCGTGGAGACCATCCTTTCAAGAGACAAATATCACCTCGGAGGGGTGGCACTCTGACTCTCAGATGGGCCACAGGAAGGTGGGGAAGGGCCCCCCACTGCTGGGCCCCGAGGCTGCACAGACACTGGGATGCACCCACCAGGGCTTAGCCAGGGAAGGTGTTTCAGCATGGCTGTGGCTCTCTGCTAATCTGCTGTGGAGTCGTTCCTTTGGGTCTCAGTTTACCTGCTGGTACAAGAGGGGGCCAGAAGGACCAATGAGGAACTGAGGAGAAATGGGAGTCTATGAGATGGCACAGGGGTTATGGGAGTGCCAGGCAGCAAGCGAGCAGTCAGAGTAGGGCTTAGACAGGGGGGCCTGGGAGAAACTTGGAGAAGCTGCAGTGGGCTGGGAAAGGTGGTCAGAAGGGTCACTCTGATCCCCTGGTAGGTGCCTGGAGCCCTGCATCAGGAAGGATTCTGAGGCAGCATTTGGATTGAGCAGACATCCCTGCCTGATTACAGCGTCTGTCCGGGGCATGGAGGAAGAGGAGGGAGGTCTGCCTGTCCCGTGGCTAGATAGTCGCTAACCCTGATGCACTTTTTTTCATTCTCCTCTCTCCTTGGGAGTGTTCCCCATCTGGGTACCACCCTAACTTCTATTTTATTACTTTTCTTGGCCACGCCATGCAGCATGCAGAATCTTTAGTTCCGGATCAGGGATCAAACCTGTGCCCCCTGCAGTGGAAGCATGGAGTCTTAACCACTGGACAGCCAGGAAGTCCCCACCCTGACTTCTTTTTACCCCATAGTTTTCTCTATGGCAACTCACTTATTTTTACTACAATGGAAACTTTATATCACTTATATACATGGAAAGCCAACATCATTTGCCATAAATAGACTAAGACTATTAAAAAAAGTCAAAGCTGAACAATGTTGACTTCTAGCTGGATTCTGCTGCCAAAGCCATGACTCTGAGGCCTCCCTTAGTGAAAAGGGTAAGAATCTTACAGAAGCCAGTAGCATCAAATGGGAAACTCTCTCCTTCCCTAATCAAAAATCCTTCAGGACTCCTTGAAAAGAGAAGAATGCACTCACTATAAGAGTTGAATTATCTAAGTGTCCATCAGTGGATGAATGGATAAAGATGTCTCTTTCTCTCTCTCTGTCTCACACTCACACACACACACACACACACACACACACACACACACTGGAATATTATTCAGCCATAAAAAAAAGAATGAAATCCTGCCATTTGTGACAACACTGATGGACCTTGAAGGTATTATGTAACGTGAAATAAGTCAGATGGAGAAAGACAAATATCGTATGATTTCAAAATAAAACAAAATAAACTCATAGATGCAGAGAACAGATTAGTGGTTACCAGAAGGGAAGGAGGTTAGGTGGGTGGGTGAAATGGTTAAGGGGGTCAACTGTATGGTGGTGATCACTCTTCAGTATATACAAATATACTGCAAAGTATATACAGATATACAAAGTATAAAAATATACTGCATGGGCTTCCCTGGCGGCACAGTGGTTGAGAGTCCGCCTGCCAATGCAGGGGACACGGGCTCGTGCCCCGGTCTGGGAAGATCCCACATGCCATGGAGCGGCTGGGCCCGTGAGCCATGGCCGCTGAGCCTGTGCATCCGGAGCCTGTGCTCCGCATTGGGAGAGGCCACAACAGTGAGAGGCCCGCGTACTGAAAAAAAAAAAAAAAAAAATATGTATATATACTGCAAAGTTGAATTATAATACTGTATACCCAAAACATATACTACAAAGAGAGCTGAATGATCTAAATTATCTTGAATATACAAGTCCCACATATGGGGTAATAGAAATAAGGTTTGCCCGACACCTTGCGAAGGGTCTGGCACACAGCAGGTGCTTCATAAGTGCTACCTGACCTCAGGTCCTTGTAGCCTGTGTAATCTACGGCCTTTCACTCTCAGGGGCCAGCCTCAGCTTGGACAGACAGCACAGCTCAACTCACTGGCAGCTCAGACCTCGCCTCCCCCCACATTGTGCCCTGAAACTTGTTGCTTTCCAAGCACAGCACTCAGCCTCCCACACCCACCCACCAAGCCAGGACCCTGTGAATGCCATCATTTTGCCAAGACTTATTGCTAACTAAGTTAACTAGGTAAGCATTAAACTAGCAGTGTTGCTGTTTCCCCTCCAGACTGAATAATTACTCATAATGAGCTTGGATAATAAGTCTCTAAATAACAGAGAGGTAACCATAATTAGGCTGAAAATTGAGAGAGAGAGGAGGAAGGGCGAAGAGTAGCAAAGAAAGAAAGAGCTGAGGGGGAAGAGAGATTGTTTATACTCTGGTAACCGATTCAAGGACAAATTCAAACACTGCAGCCAGTGTTACAGAGTCACAAATTCATGGACTAGAAGGACCTCAGAGCTCAACTAGTTTAAACTCTGTATTCCACAGATATAGAAACCAAGGCTCAGAGGAGGGAAGAAATTCATCTAAGGTCACACAGCAGATTAATGGAGGGCTGGGCATCACCGGCTGATGGAGGCTACAGTTTCTCTTTCCAGCTTATGGGGGTAAGTGGAGTAAGGTGAGATGGGGTGAAGTGTCCATGTTGCTGGCATCTTGGAAAAGAGGCTTCCTCAGCCAGTAGAAGGGACAGTGGTTAAGAGCTTCGACTCTGGAGTCACATTGCCAGGGTTCAAATCCCTCTTCTACCACCTAGAAGCTGTGTCACCTCGGGGTACGTTCGTCCATTTCTCTGAACCTCAGTTTCCTACCTTGTCAGTGGGGAAAACAACTGCACTTACCTAACAGAGTCGTCATGCTACAAATTAAATACTAGCCACTGCGACTGCGACCAGCATCACCTCCATTATCAGCACTGTCATTCTCAAGCCAGTGTGATGAAAGTGTAAGGAGTGCCCCCTCCACTCACTTGTAAGGCACATGGGCACGCTGCCGTATTTCTTGGCATCTTGTCTTGTCCATGTGTAAAATAGGCTCATAAGACCTTCCCTTCCCGGGTGACAGAGGAGTTGCAAGGGTAAAAGGTAAAAATCCTCGCTAGTGGCCTCCATAAAGTGAGAGGCGCTTCACCATTTTGCTGTGCTGTTCAAGGTGCGGGAGTGACTCCCTGCTCAGTTCAGGTGCCCTTCACCCTGACCCTTGGAGGTCATCTCTAACAACCATTGCCCTCCTGCCAAGCTCATCTGGTGAAATGGGGGCTTCTCAAAGCATCTTTAAAGACTACCACTAGGTGGCGTTCCACCACACACCTGTGGCTCCCAAGGATACCAAGAGGTGCTTGTATGCTGGGGGTGGGGCAGGGGGGTGAGCAGTGAAATCCCAAGTGATTGGGCCATGGTGTGGGGGTGTGTTTCCTCTGGGGGCGGGCAATGCGGAGGCCACAAGGCTCCTCAGTCCGGTGTATCTAAGTGCCAAACTGAGTCCACACCCCTTGCCCACGGTGAGACCTTGGGCCTCTCTGAACCTCGGTATCCTCATCTGGAACATGGTGATAATGCCGTGAGGACAAAAGAAGAGCAGGGGGAATAAGAGACCATGAGGGAAGTGTCAAGTACAGGGCGTGGAACACAGTAAGTGCTCACTAAACAGGGCCCTTCTTGGAGGTTCTACTGGTGTGACTGGGAACACACTAGGTCAGAGCTTCTAGAGCAGAGAGATGTGGTCAAACCTGGCTGTGCATGTGCATCTCCTGGGGGTCCTATTAAAAGGATAGCCCAGGGCTTCCCTGGTGGCGCAGTGGTTGAGAGTCTGCCTGCTGATGCAGGGGACACGGGTTCGTGCCCCGGTCTGGGAAGATCCCACATGCCGCGGAGCGGCTGGGCCCGTAAGCCATGGCCACTGAGCCTGCACGTCCGGAGCCTGTGCTCCGCAACGAGAGAGGCCGCAACAGTGAGAGGCCCACGTACCGCAAAAAAAAAAAAAAAAAAAAGGATAGCCCAGGCCCCACTGCAGACCTGCGGAACAGAAGACCAGGGAGATGTCACTGTTCTGAAGTGCTCCCTAGCCAGGTGTGACCTTGGAGACCATTCCAGTCCCAACCCTCCCATTTTGCAGATGAAAAAACTGAGATCTAGAACAGGGGACTGACCGGCCCTCGTCCACACAGCTAGGGAGTAACAGAAGGTCTGACTCCAGTATACACTGCCTGCTGTGGCTCTGGTAAGGGCAGGGCCTGAAACATTGGTCCGAGCTGGGCCAGCAGATGGCTGACCACTTGAGTTCTTCCTCCTTTAAAGCTAGAGCTGGGATGGGGGGCGGTGAAGCTCTGGGGCTCATCTGGGCCCCTCCTCCAAAGGGAGAGGCCCACTCATCTACAATATTTGTCACAGAACTCACTGCTGAATAATGATGCCACATATTCCATGCTTTCTTATCATAAACCTGAAGTGCAGCCCAGGCTGACAGCTTTCTCACCTTACAAACGAGAAGACGAGTTCAGAGTGGAAAAGAAGCTTTTCTCAAGGTCATCTAGCTAAGAGCAGACAGACTCGCACCTTCCACCTCTCGGGCTAACGTTCTTGTCCGTACACTAGAAGCTGCAAGCTTCCAGCCTAAGAACCACCTTAACCTGCAGTGTGTTTTATTGGTCTTCTATTGCGTTGCAATTAAAAAAAAATTTTTTTAAATCACAAAAAATTAGATTTCCTAGCAAGTGCAGATATCCAGTTTCTCTGAAAATCTGAAGTTGTGGCAACATAAGGCTTACATCCCTGAAAGGTTGTAATTAGCCAGAGCTGAACAGAAGCCACACCCTCTACAGGGGACACACTGGCTTCATCAGTCCCCATAACCTCACACTGTCTCATTCATCCAGCTGATTCACTCACTATGTTACCTGCCTGGTCCTGGTGGGCCTTTGGATTTGAGACGCCTGCCAAACGCTATGGCCTTTCTGCTGAAATTTGTCACAAATGGCTTCCCTGAGGAACAGAGAATGAGGTTAATGAGATTGGTAAGATTCTTTCCCAGGAACTTGGTGCCAGGGATTACCAGAGGCAGCCCAGAAGTGGGGTCCCCTCCCAGGGGATGCTCTGGGGAAGCCCCAAGCCTGGTCCCAGGTCTTCACCTTCACAGATAGGGCTGGGGGAACCCCTCCCACATCAGAGCCTGTTGGGGGCAGGCAGATGGAGCCGTAAATCCCGTTAGCCTGTGGCAGCTGTGCAAAAGCTATGTTTCTGTACTTTTGTCTGCTGCTGAGCACACTCTGAGAATCCCCCTGACCCCGTCAATCAGCAGCACGAATGCCTGGCCACTCTTTGGCGAACCCATATCCATTATTCTGTCATGTCTTCCTCACCAGGTGAGCAGGATGGCCAGCTGGAGCCTTGCACTTATTCAAAACTCGACTGAGGCATCTCAGGGCGGCGGGGCAGCTCCAGGCTGCCAGGGTTTGAATTGTGCCTCCTTCCTTCACCACACTGTCTTTAGGCAAAGAACTTCTCTGTGGCCGTTTTCTGATCTGTAAGGTACAGCTGCCTTGTAGGGTTACTAGGATGGTTATAGGAAATAATATAAGCAAATTCCTTAGCAGAGTGCTTTACAAACAGCAAACGCTTAATAAACGTCAGCTGGGTGATTAGTGCTACGATCACCAGGTATCTATATATTCTATTGGTTGCAGGTGGTTTAGGGCACAGCCATCAAACCCAGTAAACAAACTAACAAGATCATTCCAGATGATTTAACAGCTATGATGAAAACAAAAGGGGTAAGGAAAGAGACCTGGGGGATGACAGAGACCTCTTTGGAAGGTGACCTTGTGGGCTGAGGTTTTTCAACCATGGCACAGCGGTCATCTGGGGCCAGTCCATTCTTTAGTGTGGGGGCTGCCCTGTGCATTGTAGGATGTTGAGCCGCATCCCTGGCTTCTGCTCGCTGAATGCTAACCAAGTCCCTCTCCCAACTGTGACGACCAAAAAATATGTCCAGACATTGCCAAAAGTCCCCTGGAGGGCACAAATGAGCCCTGCTGAGAATCACTGATAAAAGGGATTAAGAAAGGGGAGCATTCAGATGACAGAATAGATGGCTTTGGAGAGATGGACTTTGAACCCAGAGGGTATGAGGAAGTGGAACCTTAACCCTGACCCTAATCCAGGCATTTGCGACTGTTTAGCCGATTTCCTTCAACTAAATCACTCTACCTCCATAATGGGTTCTGTTTTTCCGGAGAATCCCACCCGATTCAGAGCCGGGATGTCAAGCCTCACTCACTCCCGCTGCCCAGCCCGTGACCCAGGGAGGCCCAGCTCCAGCTCCGAGGGCAGGAGCCCGTCTTGCTGTCACCCAAGTCCACAACCTCTTGGCACGAGTGTGGGTGCCCATCTCCGGAGGCTGACGTGGGGGAGGGAGGGAGGGCTGGCTGAGAGAAGGCCAGGAAGAGAACCCAGAGAGGCCATGAGCAGGTGATGTGTTTATTGCGGGACCACTTTTTTTAGGGGCTGGGCTGGCTGTGAGGTTCTACTGGGGGTGGGGGGGTGACGACGATACGGACAGACGGACCCTCCCAAGCGCCCAGCCCCAGAAAAGACAAACACAATAACTTGGAATCCAAACCAGTTGCACATAAATAGAAGGAGGTTGGCAAAAGAAAAAGAGAACAACAAATGAATGTGCACTTTCCTATGCTAGTGTGACAAAGCGGCCCCGCGCGCCGCCGCGTCCAGGCTCTTCTTTACTCAGCTTCCACGCTGAGGCTCCCATCTGCTCTGAAAACCGCCTTCAGATCCGACTCCTGGCAGCCCCCCTGCCAGTCTCCTGGACTGGCAACCAAGTCAAGAAAACTAAGATGGGTTCTTCTCAAAAAAAAAAAAAAACCAACCAAAAACTGCCTTCGTGGTTCTCTGCACCTCCCAGTCCTAGGGGGTGAATAATGGGACCTCTGACCCTAAACCAACCAAAAAATAAAACACGCTGAGCACAAGCCGTGAGTCAGAATAAAAACATATTGCACATGCTTCCAAGAGTCTTCCTGAGAGCCCTCTCACTGCAGAGACCCAAATACTGGCTTCTGATCCACCCTGTCACTGGCTGTCAGTCATGTAACAGACCCTGCACGCCCCCAAATCCCCAAAGCCAGTTGGCATCAGGCATACAATCCCACATTATGAGCCTCTGCTCTGAGCCAAACTTGAGGCTGAGGCTGGGTTTAACCTCAAGCAGGAGATGCATGCGGTGGAAGGAGGTGAGCATTGCTGGGTTTAAATCTTTGTCTACTTTTCAACAAGCTTTCTCCTCTGGGTGGTTATCGAAGTTCTACAGGTGAATAGAGCATCCAAGACGTGGAATCTTCTGGAACAGAGAGCCTGGAAAGTGGTTCTCCCCAACCATATGCTTTTGCAAAGGGAGCTCTGTGGTTAACCACAGGTCTGCCCCAAGCCGGGTTAAAAACCTACAGCCCTTGCGTGGGACAGGCAGTGTGGCAATCACGATCATTTTCCTCCTAAGGACTTTTCAAGTATCACAAAATCCCTGATACAGCATGTAAACAAGACCTCTTACTGAACAGAAAGCTAGGTCACTTCGGGAAGCAGCAGCATGTGAAATATCTAAAAGGCTGAAGAGGGTTTTAGGTTCCACAACAAAGCAACAAGACAGCTGCCCACTGTGCCTCGGAAGGCAGACAGACACTCGGGCATGAACACACACACAGGCCCCTGTGGATGGAGCCAGGGAAAGAAAAGCACCCCAGATAGCATCTACCGGGGGTCTGGAGACACATCAGGCTGCCCCCTTTTCAGTGGTGTAGCTGCCATCGGCAAAGAATAAAGGAGTCTTTGATGCTAAAACCTGGACGTGCTCGTGAACTGCTGGTCTGCATCCAGTCCCCAGTCTCCTGGCCTCTTCCCAGGTCTTTCTCGACCCGCTGGGCCCCTCTCCAGGGGTTGGCCACCGAGCCATCCCCTTGCATCCCAGCCACATGTGGAAGACGTTTTCCAGAGCAATGCTCTTGGGTGAGGTATGTCACTGCCTGTTTTGCCCCGGGTCAGTTTTATTTAAAAAGAGCATGCACCCTCTCCGTTCAAGGGTCCTGAGGCTCTGCGGGGACAGCCTCCCAGGCGCCTCACTGGGCTGAGCTCCCTTCGTCAGCATCCTCTTCCTCTGCCCAGATCTCCAAGGCCTCCCTGCGTGGCTAAAGGTGCCCTATCTGTCGAAACAGCCCGCAGGGAACGCGTGGCTCCCGCTGAAGTAGCTGCTCCCGTAGGTGGCGGCGAGGCAGTGTCTGGGCTCAGCTGCAATGGCCATGTGCATGCTGAGGGACGTGGGCAGTGGCACGGGACACATGTCCAGGGGCTGGAGGGTGGGGTACAGGGTATGGAGTGATGAGCCGCTGCCCCCTGAGAGCAGGGTCCCCGAGTGGTGGGCCTGCAGCGAGTCCCGATAGGCCACGCACAGGTCCTGCACGGGGGTCTGGAACTGGGCCAGGGCCATCGCTGTCGGCTGGCCGAGGCCGGGATAGGCAGGTGGCTGGCACAGCACCTGGGGGGGAGCTGGGGGTGTGCCGGGCACCATCGCCAGGGCCTGGCTCTTGACCGCGACGGCATCCTTGAGGATGTTGTCATAAGCTCTGAAAGGAAAGGACTTGGGTGAGACTTGGGAGGTCAGAGGCTCCAGCACCAGACACCTGCCTTGCTGAGGGGGATGCCAGGAGACGCATGTGCTGTGACTGCTGGGCCTCTCCCAGCCTGGGCTCACTGCCTGAAGCACTGCCTCAGCTGCTCTCTGACTAAACTCGGGCCTCAGATCTCAGCTTGGATCTGCTTCCTACAAAAACCCTCTTCTGACCCCTCAAGACTAGCCTAGCTGTCCCTGCAGCCCCTCTGCACTGCCCCACCCTGGCGGTCAACACCACAGATGATAACTTCCGGTCACTACCTGGTCCCTCATGCATAGTTCGAGCTTCGAGAGGGAGCACCCATCTGCTTTTGCTCATCACTGCATCCCCACACTGGGCACAGCGCCTGCCCTGAGAGGGCAGAGCTCCCGGTGCTTAGGTGAGCACAACCTCTGCCTTCTAGGCGCTTCCAGCCAGCTCCATCCCCGGCTAAGCTAGCAGATTTCAAGCAGGTTGCCCCCAGGGACCTAAGTGTCTCCATCTGAAAAGGGGGATGGAACAGGTCTTTTGCCATCTCAAAAAAAAAAAAAAAAAGCTTCCCGAAGTAAACCTTTCTGGGAAAACAAATCAATTAGAGGCTTCGGTAAGAAAGGAACAAGTGGAGGCTGCAGCAGGTCTGAGCAGGGGGTTACCCCAGAGGGACAGCCTTGGGGAAGAGGCAGGGCTGGTGGCTCAGTACCCAGGGGCACCCATCCTCACTCAGGCTAGACAGTGTTCTCCAGCTTTGGGCACCTTCTAGAAGGCACAGATTCTAAAATAAGGGCTAGGGAGCAGGACTGATTCCAGAGGAATGGGACAAAGGCAGCTGCACCAGGAGGCTGAGAGGTGGCTCTTCAGGGGCTGGCCCCGTGGTCAGTGGGGCCAGCATCCAGGAGATGCCACCAGCCGTTGGGTGGAAGAGAGACCAGGTGCAGCCAGGCGAGGGCTTTCTGCCCTCTCTGCCCTCCTCCCTGCAGTCACTACTGAGCTCTTTTGCTTCCAGTATCAGTTTCAGGGTGTTCTGTCTATGATGCCTTTAAGCATCCTCTCTGAAACACTGAACACTTCCTCCCCAAGATTCCCAAGGACCCTTGCAAGTAGGCTGTGGCCTCTTACGTGAAGCCACTCTGGGCTTAGCTGGCTAAGAGTCAGCTTTGTGGCCATGTCTGAGAAAAGCAGCTCATAATGAGAGTGTCTCAATATAATCACCCAGAAGACTGACTGATACACTGGGTCAAAGAGCCCAAGACACTCAGAAAGATGTGCACAGAGCCCTTCTGCTGCTGCACTCTTGACCTAAAAATTGCAAACCCAAAGCTACTCAAAATAGGAAGGACCAACTCCCCGAATCCCAATTCTGTCAGGAGTCACCATGGCCCACTTTCCGTGAGCCACCAGCCCACCATAAGCCTCCAGGAAATTGCCTGAAGTGGGTCTTATGAGCAAGTGGAACTTCGGTATTTCCGAAACACAAAGCATCAGGAGAGGAACTTACACCAGCAGGATTTCGATGCATGTGCTGAGATGTTCCAGGGAGTAGTTTGAGATCCTCTGCAGGTCTCTGGTCCAGTAGGGAGAAAGCTGAAGGCAAATCCTAGAGGCCCCGACGCAGGCTGCGGCCACCACAGAAGGCTGGAATTTGTAGAAAATATGATCTGAAAGAGAGTCACAGAGAAGGAGTCAGCATCAGAAAGCCTGGTCCTGGAGTCCTGCCTTGTGCTCCCCGGTAGACAAATGATTAGGTCCAAGGTTGTTCACTGCTCCCGCAAACACACACACACACACGATGAAAAATTAAAACAGCATGAATTTCCATTCTTGAATCTTAAAACACCTTGGCTCTCTGAGTCTGGGATTTCTTATGTCAGCCTAGAGCAGCAGTTTTCAAAATACCATCCCTGGCTTCCAGGGGCTGCAATGGGCTTGCTGATGGGCTACAAGCAGAACTGCCAAACACCTGTTCCTTCCTTTGGCTGTTAGGGGTGACCCACACAGTTTCAAAGGCTTCTTTTTGAGGTTATGACTGAAGGCTACTTAGTAACAAAGCCTGGCCCCCAGTAGACACTCCCTAACAATCTGTTGAAAGAATTAACGAATGAATGAATGCCTATAAGTGTTTGATGTTCTTAACTAAAATTGGAACTTGACTTAGGTTTACTGGGGAATCCTCCCCACCTCACCCCAGCTTTACTGACGTATAATTGACAAATAAAACCTGTACATATTTATGGTGTACAGCGGGATGTTTTGGTACATGTACACACTGGGAAATGATCTGAGAAATCTTTAACGTCCTGCTTTGATATCTGGCAACATGGCAAAGCTGGGACTACTTATGTGCAAAGGCAAACTGTTGAAATTCCCACAATTCTCATGAAGAACAGTCAGTTATCAGCGCATTATGATGCTGTCTTATCCTGTTTATGACTTTCAATGATTTCAACATTTGCCTCTTAAAGTATGAATTAGGCAGGGTGGTACGGTTACAGACACAGTCAGAGTCAGACTCCCCAGGTTCAAATTCCAGCAATGGCCTTGGGTACGTTACTTCACGTCTTGAGTATCAACTAAGGAAACAGATTCGTAAAATGAGAAGAGCACAAATGATTTTCATGTGAAGTCGTTGTGAGGTTCAAATGAGACAATGCATGCACAGCACTAAAATAAGGTGCCTGGTACATAGTAAGTGCTCATGTAATGCTTGATCTTACAATTGTTGATGTTGTTACTGAGATTATTGGTATTTGGTTTGCAGCGGGTTATCAGGTGGTTGTATCAACAGTATTTCTGACCTAGAGTTGTACTTAATATCTAGATCTTTAGACACTTCAAATAAAAGTCCCCCAACAAGGTAAAAGTTTATTGCTAAAGCAGATGTAAACATAATCCTCTCTCGCACCCTACCTGTATGATGATAGCTCTTCCGGAGTGACCTACTTGTGGATTTGCATTGTGTTCCAGATTCGTGTATAAAAAACTACCAGGTGATCAGTAAATAGAGAGGCTACCAGCTGCCTGCATACAAGCTGCTACTTCTCTTTTACACGTTACTGCTAACACAGGGTTGAATCGTCGCTCCTTCTCTGCTGATCCCTGCCAAGGGGAGTGATCTGGTGATTTGGGTGGATGGGCCCCCCGTCAGCAAGGACTCCCTGGGGCAGGTCTCTCAGGGCCCCTGACCCCGGCCCCCGTGTGGTGGGGGAAGGGCGGACAGGCCCTGACATCAGCCCCACCTTGCAGGGTGACCTCTAGGAAGTAGTGGGCGTACTCCTTGAGGCACTCTTTGGTCTTGCGGGGGCAGGTGGTGGGCCAGCTGTGGCAGTGGTGGTCCTTCTGGCTGACGGAGGCCAGGAGGTAGTAGTCGAGGAAGTGGGCGGGTGTGGGTAGGCAGAGGTTCCAGCCGAAGGCCTCCAGCAGCAGCAGCTCTGTGCTCAACAGCTCCTTCTTGGTAAGGGAGAAGTTCTGGCTGCTCAGGATCCTCGTGCTGTTTATCTGTTCCAGCTTGGGGACGTGGTCTTCCCTATCCTCGAACTTACCTGAGGGAGAAGCAGAGGTTACTGGGAGTTTTACGACACTTGCTGTAAAAGCCCACCTTAAAGTACCTGGACGGTGCTGACAGGGAGAAGAGCAAGCCTAAAGGCACACATTCCAGATCTGTCACACCTGGGCTCGAATCCCCAGGTCATCACTTCCAGCTGTGCTGTGTGGTCATGGAAAGGTGTCTCACCCTCCCTGTGCCTCAGTTCTCTCACATGTAAAAGGGAAATTATACGTCCGAAAGCTTTTGTTAGATTCAATGGGAAACCTCACACCAAATGTTCAGACCAGCAATGAGGACCACAACAGTAGTTAGCAACAGCAGCAAGGGCCTGGGGAGTAAGGTGGCCCTCCCATCTGGTCCTCACTAATTCAGCCTCAGGACTGGTCAGGGCGCCATTGTCACGGTGACCTTGCAAATCTGGTCCTGTCCCTCCAGACGTGGAAAAGTCCTTCAGTGGCTCCCCAGTATCTACAATACTGAGTTTAAACTCTGTCAATGGGTTCTTAATTTGGATTCCTCCAGACGCAGTTTGCTTGGGATGTGAGCCTAGGAAAGATCTATAAGGAGGAGAAGACAGGAAAGGGACAAAAGCCAAAAGGGCACTTGATCTTGAAGAGGTTTCTGCACCCCTACGTTCACTGCAGCATTATTCACAACAGCCAAGACAACCTAAGTGTCCCCTTTCAGATGAATGGATAAAGAAAATATGGTATTTATATACAATGGGATATTATTCAGCCATAAAAAGAAGGAAATCCTGCCATTTGGGACAACATGGATGGACCTTGAGGGCATTATGTTGAGTGAATAATGAGAGAGTCAGAGAAAGACAAATACTGTTACGATATCTCTTACATGTGGAATCTTAAAAAAACAAACTCAGATACAGAGAGCAGATTGGTGGTTGCCAGAGGGGGTGGGGGATGTGAAGACGGTCAGAAGGGACAAACATCCAGGTATAAGGTAAATCAGTCCTGGGGATGCAACGTCAGGCATACTGACTATACTTAACCATATTGCATATTTGAAAGTTCCTAAAAGAGTAGATCTGTAAAGTTCTCACTGCAAGAAAAAAAAGTCTAACTATGTGAGATTATGGATGCTAACTTATCGTGGTGATCATTTCACAATATATGCATATATCAAACCACTGTACACCTTAAACTAATGCAGTCTGCCAACTGTATCTCAATAAAACTGGAAAACAAAAAAAGTGGCGTCGTGTAACTTCCAAAGCGAGGCTTTAAGAGGCCTTGCATCTTCTGCCTTTGTCCCGCCTGAGGTGCCATTCCCAGACCTCTGTGCAAGGAATCAAGTCTAGCCTGTTGGAGGTGAAGAGGCCACAAGGAGGAGAACCAAGATGCCCAGGCAACAGCCCAGCCAGCATCGACTCTCATACACATGAATGAGGCCACCCTGGACCTTCCAGGCCAGCGGATCCTCCAGCAACTGTATGAAGGAGTCCAGGTAATACCAGCACAGGAACCACCAAGCGACCCACATCGTTGTTGTCTTAAATCACTTAGTTTTGGGGTGATTCGTTTTGCAGGAACAGACAACTGGAATACATTCATATCAATGCACAGTGGCAAAAAGATGCAAAACCCCGCAGACAGACATGTCACACAGCTCGGGAAGTACCGAAGGAACAATGACCTCAGACTGGAAGGTCCTGGAAATCATCTGCAGGAAATAAATCTGCATGAAGAAATAATCTGCAGGAAATAAATCCGCAAACAAACAGAAATAAAACACAAGCCTGGGGTTATCCCACTCAAGGGTCAAGGAACCGAGGATTTCCATAGCAATGTCCCCCTGGCAGTCATCAGTTGTGGAAGGCCCTAGTGGCAGCCTCTGCTGTGGAGGGCTCTGCAGGCAGGGGGAGTGCAGCCACCACATCCCCACTCGGGGGAACCACGCACACCTGGCTGTAGCCTCGGCCACGGAAGTTCTCTGCAGGCACCGTGCCCTCCCTGCCTACGAGCCTTTGTCCGCGCAGCCCCTCTGCCCAGAGCACCCTTCCCCATCCCCTCTTCACTCCGCCAAAAGCTCACCCCGTCCTTCACCTAGAAGCCACTGCCCCCTGGAAACCTTCCCTGACCATGGTCCCCACGTGCTGCCCGATGCCCACATCGGATGGTGGTGGCCTCGGTCTGGTCACCTTGGCCTCCAAGCCTAACCTCACTGGGTGCAGAACAGCTGCGGGAGCAGGTGTCGGAAGAGGCAGTGGGCGACGAAGTTGAGCTCCGAGCACACATCTGTGCCGATGAAGGCAACAGCCAACAAGTCATCCACACACCTGTGCTCAACTGCCAGCGCCCCCTGACCCAGTTCTCAGCAGACGCTCAGGCTCGCTGAGAGATAAGGAAGTAACCACTTCAGGCAGGCGGCCCTGCAGCAGATACAACACATTCCTCACTAAGGCCTCAAAAGCCGTCACTGAGAAACGAGACACTGAGAAACGAGACACTGAGTCTGGGAAGCCTGCATCCTTCTTCTCAGGGAGCCAGGCCACAGCCCACTGGGTGGGCAGAGCTGGTGACGAGAAGCTCGAGTGCTTGCCACGGAGGAGCAGACACGATGCTGACTGGTCCCGAAGCGGCTTACAGCAAAGCAACCCAGACTCATCTCCTTCCCGAGCCCCATCCACGGCCCCGCCGGCGGAGCACACACCTTATTCCCTTGCCTTGTACCAACCAGGGCAACTCAGGCAGGAAAAGGTGAGGACAGTGCTGCCCCCTCCCCAAGGGGAAGAGGCTCTTGAGCGCTGAAATCCTGGGTAGGGGGGACCCTGCCGACCAGGTCTCGCTGCCTTCCGCGGCCTCAGGGCCCCTCCCCCTCCCCACGCACTGGATCCGGCCACACTTGGACTCTGGCCCCTCCTCCAGCGGGCGTGCTCATTCCCTCACCCCCTTATCACCTGTCCTCCAGAGCTCAGCTCAGAGGCCGCTCGGTGTCATCAACGCACTGCTCACACTCCGACAGTTTAATCTCTAATAGTAGTAACAGTGGCCAGCACCTGACCATTAATAGGTCATTAACAAGTGTGAGCCCCAGAAGGATAGGAACCATGTCCCACATATTCGAAGGTGTGCCCCGAGGTGCCAGCACAGTCCCCGGCACACAGTAGATGCCCAATGCCTATTTGCTGAGAGAATGAATGGTTCTCTCTGGATAGTTGAATTGTCGGCCATTTGAATTGTTCTCCGATGCTCTCTGATTATCTGTATCTGCTATTTTTTTCTCCAACAATTCATTTATTCTTTATGCAAATTAAAAAGAAAGAAAATAATATTTTTCTTGCCAAATTGTCAAGGTTTCCCTGAACCTTGGGCTGACCTGAGCCAATGGCACTCAATAGCTAGAGCTCTTTTCTTCCCAGAGCAGAGGGTGGCACGGTGAAGGTCACCGCTCTGGCAGAAACCTTTGCATCTGGTACCTTTAAAATGGAGAGATCTGGTGTCAGCACCTTAACCAAGCGATCAAAGGTAGCATCGCTCTTGCATCGTGCCAGCGGTGGCACCAAGACCCTTCCATGGTCTTGCTGGCAGCCAGCAATCTATTCCGATGGCAGATGTGCTCAATCAGATTAATTTCTCCCTGCCCTCAGTGCTTTTCAAACCTTTTAGAGTTCTGCCTTTTCCGCAGCCACCAGGCCCAAAAAGGATCACCCTCAAATGGAAGGGGCCATGGATTACTGAGGAATCTCATTCATCTGCTCTCTCTGCTCCCCACACTGGGGAGGCTACATGGGGACCCACCGCACTGCAGAGCAGGGCAGAGCTGGGTCTGAATCCTCGACAAGTTGACCCTGAACCTAAAAGCACTAAACTCCACAGGCTGTTCATTTCTTCTCTAGGAATCCGCCCCACACGGAGAAAGCATGGCTATGCAGGATGCAAAGTGCTGTAAGAAGTACCCAGCACACAGAAATGGACAGAGCTTCCATGCTGGGCCGGGCACCAGCATGTGCTGGACACACAACAGATCCTCCCCGGTAGGTTCTGTTCGGAGCCCCAGAGGCTCAGAGAAAAAGCTCACGCAAGCACTCAGCTCCACACCTAGGAACGACCTTGCAGCCCCTGCTCTCACCGAACAACACACTTCACAGCCAGCAAAGATTTTAT
Source organism: Hyperoodon ampullatus (assembly GCF_949752795.1). NCBI lineage: Eukaryota > Metazoa > Chordata > Mammalia > Artiodactyla > Ziphiidae > Hyperoodon > Hyperoodon ampullatus. Next base: position 5,004,365 of record NC_136917.1, read on the forward strand.
GAGTTTCCTGGTGTTGCACGTGCCCGGCAGATGTTTCCTCCCTCCTCCCATGACCGTGAGCCGGGCAGCCCTTTGTCCCCAGCCCGCCACCACCGAGCACCGCCACTCAGCTGCTTGCTCCTTATTGACAAATGGCACAGACAACAGATGCCTGGGAGTCTTTAGGCAGGTCCCCCGGGAGGGGCGGGGGACAGAAGTCCGAGTCTTTGCAAGTCAGACAAGAGCCACAGACTGCCTTCAACTTGTTTGATGTACTTTTTATTTGGAAAAGTTTCAAATCCACAGGAAAGAAGAAAGAACTGAACAATGAACCCAGATGACCCTTCCCCAGATTCACCAACAGCTGACACGGAGCCACACAATTGCCGTGTGTGTGTGTGTGTGTGGTATATAAATATTGGTTTTACTGGACCATTTTTTAATTAAGTTGCAGGCATGACGTGCCACCCCTGGATATATCAGCATCCATTCCTGAGGTCATTTTCCTACTTAATTATAATGTTATTAGCAATTGCAACAACATCAGCATTAATGTAGTTAACATTTTCTAACATTCAATCCATATTTGACTTTCCCCAAGGGTCTCAAAAATGCCTTTATAACCTTTGTTTTTTTGATCCAGATCCAAAAGGCTACACATGGTGTCTGTTACATCTCTTTGGTCCCATTCTTTGTTTGTTTTTCATGACATGGACTCTTTGGATGAATCCAGGCCAGTTGTACAATGTCCCATATTCTGGATTCCCTGATTGTTTCCTCATGATCAAACGGTTTGAGCAAGAAAACTACAGAGGTGACGTTTTGTCCCTCTTAACAGATCACATCAGGAATTCTACAACATCAGTTTGTCCCAGCAATAGCGATGCTACATTTGATCGCTTGGTTAAGGTGCTGACACCAGATCTCTCCATTCTAAAGGTACCATTCTCCTGTGAAATTAATAAGTCATCTGTGAGGTGACACCTCAAGAATAAGTGAATATCCTGTTTCCCAACAGCCTTTAACTCAATGGTTTGGCATCCATGGAGGATCCTTTCCTGAATAAATTATTACATTGGGGTTGAAAAAAAGAATTTTTAACAATTCTACCATTTTATCTACATTTTTCTTTTTGGATATTCACTGTCCCAAATTTGAACAGTGGGAGCACTGTCAACATACTAAGGTTAAAAAAAAAATCCTAAGCCTATCAGAGCACTCACCCTGAATCTGGGAGGCCAGCCACATGCACATGAGCCCTTAGTGTTGGTGGCAGTGGTGAAACATACAAAAAACACCTCTGAGGATGCTCTGCACATCAGCTGACTGATTGCTCCCACACTCCCAGGGGCTGGTGCAAAGAGAGCCTGAGCCACACTTGGCAGGTCACAGAGTTAGTGAGTAGACTGATGACTGTGAGGCCACCAAGTGACCTAAACTCTTAACCACAGACTAGGCCACAGTGGCCAGACACTGTAAGCCAGCAAGCCTCAGGAGTGACACTCACACACTGGCTTTTTTTTTTTTCTCTCTCTTTTTTTAAATGGCATTTAAAGAAATTATAGTAAAATGCGTATAACAGAAAATGTACCATTTTAACCGTTTTTAACTGTACTGTTCAGTAGCATTAAGTACATTCACACTGTTGTGTAACCAATCTCCAGAACTCTTTTCATCTTGCAAAACTGAAACTCTATACCCATTAAACAACTCCCTGTTTCCCTCCACCAACCCCTGATAACCACCTTTCTACTTTCTGTTTCTATGAATTGACTAAAGACTGGCTCTTTCTTCTTCTACCTGCTGTCCTGACAATCAAGCCTTAAAACAGACCAAACAGACTCCTGACTTTTCTGAAGTAGGGTCAAGAGAAGCAGTATTTTTAATTGCTTAAAAAATAAAACAAAACAAAACAGAAACCAAACTCTTTAGTTTGGAAAAATTTAAAAATACCAAAAAAAATATTATAATGAACCCCCACGAATGCATTATGCAGCTCTAACGCTCATCCACATTTACACTGCCTTTAGAAAAATTCTTAAACAAAAACATAAACAGCACAGAATGGGAGTCTATAAAAAGCCAGTGTTGCCCGTTTCTCAAGCCCAGGCCCAGCGCTGCCCATTTCTCAAGCCCAGGCCCAGCGCTGCCCACTCTCTACTAGACAGGTCCCAGTTAATCCCCCCAACAGTCCTTCATGCCTGGCAAGATGCCCATTTACAGACTCATTCAGGATTACCTGCTGCCCATTCAGGAGGTAAACCTAGGCTCAGACATGAGGCCAAAGTTCCCTGGCTAAAGAGAACCAGGTGGGTTTTTTTTTTTGTGGTACGTGGGCCTCTCACTGTTGTGGCCTCTCCCGTTGCGGAGCACAGGCTCTGGACGCGCAGGCTCAGCAGCCAAGGCTCACGGGCCCAGCCGCTCCGCGCCATGTGGGATCTTCCCGGACCGGGGCACGAACCCATGTCCCCTGCATCGGCAGGTGGACTCTCAACCACTGCGCCACCAGGGAAGGTTTTTTTTAAACAAATACATAAATGGCTCCAAAGTCCAGAGCTTTCTATACCACAAGCAGGAAATCTCAGATACAATCAGGAAGATCCCTGCAATTCCAGAAAGTCTCCATAGTGAGTTTATCTACCTGGGTGCAGGAATTCCCATGGATGTGAGTGTCAGGTAAGCTGCAGCCTCCCCATCTAACCCCCATGTTCTCTACAAATACTCATCTTCATCAATCCTCCTATTTACTCCAGAGCCTTTCCACTAAAGATCTGTATGATCAACAAGACTCAGCTTTTATTTCCAATGGCAGAACTGAAGTTGAAGAGTAAATCTCCAACAGGGATACTCTCTGTAATAAAGAACAGCCTCCCCTAGAGGGTGTGGAGAAAAGGGAACCCTCCTACACTGTTGGTGGGAATGTAAGTTGGTGCAGCCACTGTGGAAAACAGTATGGAGATTCCTCAGAAAACTAAAAATAGAGCTACCATATGATCGAGCAATCCCACTCCTGGGCATATATCCAGAAAAAAACATGGTCCAAAAGGATACATGCACCTCAATGTTCAGAGCAGCACTACTTACAATAGCCAAGACACGGAAGCAACAGAAATGTCTATTGACAGATGAATGGATAAAGAAGATACAATGGAATACTACTCAACCATAAAATAGACTGAAATAATGCCATTTGCAGCTACATGGATGGGCCTAGAGATTGTCCTACTGAGTGAAGTAAGTCAGAAAGAGAAAGACAAATACCATATGATATCACTTATATGTGGCATCTAAAATAAGACACACATGAACTTAACTATGAAACAGAAACAGAATCACTAACATAGAGAACAGGCTGGTGATTGCCAAGGGGGAGGGGGGTGGGGGAGGGATGGAGTGGGAAGTGGGGTTAGCAGGTATAAGCTTTTATATATAGGATGGATAAACAATGAAGTCCTACAGTATAGCACAGAGAACTATATTCAGTATCCTGGGATACACCATAATGGAAAAGAAAATATTAAAAAAAGAATGTATATGTATGTATAACTGATTCACTTCACTATAAAGCAGTAATGAACACAACACTGTAAATCAACAATACATCAATTAAAAAAAAAAAAAAAAAAAAAGCTCTGGCTTTTTGTAGTTATTGAGGCCAGCAGCTTGCTTCCTACTCATCCCCAAAGGGGCATGCTCATATGTCCAGCAGACAAGTGTCTTTCCGAGGAAGCAGGGGAAACAGATTTTGAGCAATCTGATGGAGAAGCCAGGAAACTACTCTGGGGACGGCACCCTCCGAAAGGCTGTTTGACTTTGCGATGCAGCACGGAGAGGCAGACCAAGCACGGTGCCGAGGGTCACCCTGGGTTTTCCAGAGGCTCAGCCACTCACGGGCTGTGTGGTCTGGGGCAAGTCTCAAACCTCTGGGGCCGGTGCAAGGGGAGAAACAGAAGGAGACAGAATGTTGGTGAGGATGACACAAGGGCTCGGTGTGCTCAGAACAGGGCCCAGCACTCAACAAACATTGGAACATGTGCTGCTTTATAAACCTCTGCTCGCTTCAGGACCAACTGTGCAGTCACAGTCACAGGTGCAATAACAGCTTAATTTGTGCAGGATTTGAGGTGGGAGAGAGAGAAAGCCAGGGACACAGCAAGAAAACCCTCCAGCTGTAAGACAGTGCTTCGGTGGCGGTTTTCAGGGAAGGCAGGAAGCTGTGAAGACCCTAGCGGGTGGGAAGCGGGGAGCATGTGTCTCCCCCACGCTATCCTGCTGCAGACATGCTGCGTCCAAGAGCTCCAGCCCCTCCAGAGACCTGGAGGTTAGGAAACGTCCCGCAGAAACAAGCCTGTAATCTCAGCCAGACCTGGGTGTCAGGGAGACCCAGCATGAAGGTGAAGCTCGGCTACCTTCCCTGGTTGAGCTCCCTTCCTTCTTCAGGACACAAAGAAAGGTCCTTAAGGAATGTCTACGGTCCCTGTCACTGAAGATGCCTTGCACACACACGTACCCACTGTGTGCTGAGCCTGGGAGGTGGTGGGGCCCAAGACAGATCAAGTCCCCGTCCTCACCCTGCCTTACAGAGTCTCTCCTTCCCTTCCTCACAGCAAGGCTGCATCTCCAGTCTCCCGCACAGAGCAGAGCTCAAAAAATACTGAATGCACGAATGAATGCAAACACATTTACGACAGGCTGACTCAGTTCCTGAGTCCAACTTTGGACCGGGGGTGAGGTTGCAGGTGGTTGTTTTCTCCAGGAGGAAACTGTCTTCGAGGACAGAGGTGGCATTCGGCCAGCTGGGTCAGACACTGGCTTCCCTTCTGGCTGCGAGGACTTCCCCATCTCAGGATGGTGCAACTGGTGGGATGACTTCACACGGTGGCCCCAGCAAAGCCCAGGCTCCTTTGTGCTCCTCTTGTTTTTTTTTTTTTTGCGGCACGCGGGCCTCTCACTGTTGTGGCCTCTCCCGTTGCGGAGCACAGCCTCCGGACGCGCAGGCTCAGCGGCCATGGCTCACGGGCCCAGCCGCTCCGCGGCATGTGGGATCTTCCCGGACCGGGGCACGAACCCGTGTCCCCTGCATCGGCAGGCGGACTCTCAACCACTGCGCCACCAGGGAAGCCCTGTGCTCCTCTTTACAAGGGACCCAAATAATATCATTGACTGTAAAAGCAGGGGCCATGGGATGTGGCCCCTTGTCATGTACACGGCTGGCATCTGGGGCCCGGGTTACATTACAGAGTTCTCCCCTGTAATGAGGGTCACTACTTTGCAGAATGCCCACTCCTGGCTCACCAGGGGCTGCCCTGGACTGGGCCTGACCAGGCTGCCGGCTGCAGGAAGAGCTGAGGGAGAGCTCTTCTAGGCTGCGGTGCTGAAGGCACGGATGGAGGGGTACTGGATCCTTTGTTGTTCCAACCTCTCTGCTTGGAGAAGGGAGGAGAAAGAGGAAGAGGAGAAGGAGGAAGGGGAGGGGGAGGGGGAGGGGAGGAGTGCAGAAATCTCGGCCCTCTCTCTCAAGGTTAGAAGCGGAGCCACTTCCAGACGTGAAACCCGGTCCTTAGGGCCGAAGTTTTCATCCAGGTCAGCTAAAACGCGCTCTGCAGCCTCGGAAAGCAGGGGGGCCCGGCATCTCCCAACAACCTCTCCATTTGCTGGTTTGAGTCTTCTTGCTACAGCCAAGGAAGAAAGTGGTCTGGGACCTCCCTGGTGGCACAGCGGTTAAGAATCTGCCTGCCAATGCAGGGGACACGGGTTTGAGCCCTGGTCCGGGAAGATCCCACATGCCACCGAGCAGCTAAGCCCGTGCGTCACAACTACTGAGCCTGTGCTCTAGAGTCCACGAGCCACAACTACTGAAGCCCACATGCCACAACTACTGAAGCCCACGTGCCTAGAGCCCGTGCTCCACACCAAGAGAAGCCACCGCAATGAGAAGCCCGCGCACTGCAACAAAGAGTAGCACCCACTCGCTGCAACTAGAAAAAAGCCCGCGCACAGCAATGAAGACCCAATGTAGCCAGAATTAAATAAATTTATAAAAATAAATAAATAAATAAATAAATAAATAAATAAATAAAAGTGATCTGCTGTGGGACAAATGCTGCTGTTGTGTAGCAGCTGAGAGCAAGGACTCGGGGGACAGGGTTGGGGGGCGGTGATGGCCACCTGGGTCCCCATCCTAGCTGTGTGCCCATGGGCAAGTTACCCAACTACTGGGCCTCAGTTGCATCCTCTGTCAACCGAGGAAAATAACAGTGCCTACTTCACAGGATTGTTCTGAGGATTAAATGAGCAAACCCACACAAAGAATTCAAAACACTGCCTGGCACAGAAACAATACATATTAACCGTTCCATGATCACGGAGGCCAGGACCTGCCCTCCACCTCCAAATTCTGATTATAGAAAAAAATGCAGTGAGTTTGCAAGTAGTTTTTATTTTATTCTTTATATTTTTTTCTATTTTCTACAAGGAACAAATACCACTCTCCTGCTGAGGAAAAGCAGTTTCAACTTCTCAGAAGACAAGATGCCATGGATGGGCCCCTAGAAGCCAGAACCGGCAAAGTAACTGCCAGAGAAGGTTCCTGAATGTGGATCTGCCCTAGTCCAAGACTAGGACATCGGGAAAGGCAAGGAATGCTCCTTGAAGACCATCTTGAAAATCCACTCCTAACATGAAAATAATCTCATCTCACCACCCAGAGTGGGGACAGGCTGGCATATTTCCTTTGGGCCTGGAAGGGGCTTTTGTTTTTGTTTAGAGGACAGTGATCTTTACTTTTTATTTTAATTTTTAAAAAATAAATAAATTTATTTATTTATTTTACTTATTTATTTTTGGCTGTGTTGGGTCTTCATTGCTGTGCACAGGCTTTCCTCTAGCTGCGGCAAGCGGGGGCTACTCTTTGTTGCGGTGCGCGGGCTTCTCATTGAGGTGGCTTCTCTTGTTGCAGAGTACGGGCTCTAGGCGCGCGGGCTTCAGTAGTTGTGGCTCGCAGGCTCTAGAGTGCAGGCTCACTAGTTGTGGCTCATGGGCTTAGTTGCTCCATGGCATGTGGGGTCTTCCCGGACCAGGGCTCGAACCCGTGTCCCCTACATTAGCAGGCAGACTCTTAACCACTGCACCACCGTATAGTTGATTTACAATGTTGTGTTAGTTTCAGGTGTACAGCAAAGTGAATCAGTTATACATATACACATATCCACTCTTCTTTTTTTTTTTAGAGTCTTTTCCCATATAGGCCATTACAGAGTACTGAGTGGAGTTCCCTGTGCTATACAGCAGGTTCTTATTAGTTATCTATTTGGAAGGGGTTTTAAAACCAACTGAAAGGTGCCTTGCTGGTACAATCGAGACCAATGCTGACCAGGCGGTGGGTGTCCCATGGAGGGCAGGCTGCTGTGACCAGGGGAGTGAACACCCACCACGTGGAGCCCGAGTCTCGTAGGCAAGGCAAGGAGGGGCTCTAATCTGGAAGACAGTCTCTGGGTGTGGGGAACAGTGCCTAATGAAGGACTCTGAGTCTGCCCTCTCAGACTTCAGCACTAGCAGGAGAATGCGTATAATGCAATTCTGGCCGTAAGAGCGGAGAAGGTACTACAAGACACGAGTATTCACTACAGAGAGGGTTCAAGGCTACTGTAAATAAAAAGAAAATAGAGATGAACGCCTAGCTCCCAGCAGCCAAACTGCAGACAGCATGAGGAGCAGACAGGGTGCTCAACGTTGATGTCCGGGTCTTTGTGTGAGCCGGGCTGTCCTCCTAACAGTAAGGACACTTGGATTTTCTCAGAAGGGTGACTGGCTTGTTCTTGGCAGGTACCCAGAGACCTGCTGGTCATGCTTGGCTTGAAGGCTGCTTCTTTAGGACAGGGACTTGATCTGCTTTGTGCCCTACAGTCTCCCAGGCTCAGCGCATAGTAGGTACATGTGTGTGGAATGAACCATCGTCAACGAAAGGGCCTGTAGGCACCCCTACTGTTCACCCCCGTCTCCCCGGGGCTGAACACAGTGTCTGGCATATTGCAGAGGTGGAATAAATGTTTTTTGACTGGTTTACCCATGCAGGGTCAAGGGCTCCTGAACACTGCATGATTAATGAACCCATGCAGCTCAAGACCCCCCGTCCTCTCAAAAAACCTCAGGCCTTGGCCAAACAGGTCTGGGCACTAGAATTGCTAAGGCAAATGGTGTGATTTCTGAATTTCCAGCCCAGCCAGCTATCCAACCAGCACGTCACACAAAATCCCTCCCCCCAAGTAGTTCCAGGCCTGCCAGTCTGCAGAGATGGGAACAGGAAATGGAAAATCCTCACTCACTGCGCTGTAACACTGGAGCCCCGAGCCCGGATCTGCTCAGCGTGGCCCTCACGTGACAGACCACTGTTTTCAGTCCACCCATGCTGTGTGGCCACCGCCAAAATGTCACCGATTAGAAGATGTACCACTGATGTTGCAGCAGCTTTTTGGAGGACATAATAAACTATGGTCATATGAAGCGCACACATCAAAGGCAAGGCCTATCCTGGTCTCTGAAATGTGAAACCATGGCAGGGAGGAAACTGAGTGCTGGCCACTCTTGCACGAGAGGCAGGGAGTGTTAAATTATTTCCTGCACGGGGGCAGCCACATTTCCTCGCAGATTTGGGTTTAATCCTATAAATAAATCTTAGGCTTTGTCTGAAGGACACCCCTGAACAAGGCCACCTGGAAAAATTGCTCCCTTTGCATCTGCTGCGTACAATTAGTGCCCCAGAGGGGTCCCAAGCATTCCTAGCTTTGGGCGGAGCTGGTGTGCCTTCCTTCATCCTTGTCCAGAAGGGAAATCCAGGAGGGATTAGGACCGCTTCCCCCCAGTTTGCTGTCAAAGAAGCTGCTTCTCAGTCCTCAAAGCAGGGGGAGGGGAGGGGAGGGGAGAGATGCAGGGATCAGAGAGGGGGAGTGAGGCACTTTCCTAGGAGAAAGACAGCCCTCTCCTAGCATCGCCCGAGACCCAGAGGCAGTGCCTTTTTTGGTACCTGCCCTAAGACATGAGGCTACTGATTTCTGGCTTAAGGAGCCTTAAAAGCAGTTGGTCTGGGAACCCATTTCTCACCTGGACACCCTGGACAGGACAAGGCAGAAAGGCAGGATGCAAATGTACTCTCTGCTGGGAGCACAGACAGAGCTCTAAGTGGACAGCGAGGGCTTCCCTGGTGGCGCAGTGGTTGAGAGTCCGCCTGCCGATGCAGGGGACACGGGTCCGTGCCCCCGTCCGGGAAGATCCCACATGCCGCGGAGCGGCTGGGCCCGTGAGCCATGGCCGCTGAGCCTGCGCGTCCAGAGCCTGTGCTCCGCAACGGGAGAGGCCACAGCAGTGAGAGGCCTGTGTACCGCAAAAAAAAAAAATAGTGGACAGTGATGAGGGGCCAAGATGGGGGAGGGACAATGCTCCTCTTCTGATGGTGTGTTGCTCTCGTGGAGAAGCACGTGCTTCCAAAGGCTCCCACACGTTAAGTTCAATATAAGAAAAAAGGGATCTGCTCAGCTGTTGGTCAAAACCTCTGCAAGGCAATTCAGTGCCACCCACCAAAATCTTAAATGCACACACCTCTGAGCAAAGCAATCCCACAGACATACCTCAGTGTGCAAAGATGCAGAGGAAAGGACCGCTGTTGTCATATTGTTTAAAGCAGTTAAAAAAAAAAAAAAAAGATGGCAATGTAAACATCCATCGACAGGGAATCATTCTATAAATGTCAGTGTTTATAATATGGAGAACTCTGCAGTCAGTAAAAAGAGTAAAGTAAACCCATACAGACGGGAAAGATGTTCCCTAATGTACCATGAAGAAAACACCTTTGATATTAATCCACTTGTGCAAATGTAATGGATTCTGATTACTCACTGTGCACACTGATCTGGTGAATACAGAACCACACTCCTAGGGGAAGATACAGGGTTAGGTTCCTTTGAGCCTCTGATCACAACCGATCAACACATAACCTTTTTTGTGTATTTCTGTTTACTATATTGTTGACTCATGATCACTGAACTCACAGCCAACAGCACTTACACCTTATACCTGAGCAAAGCTTACCTAACACACACATTTTCTCCTAAGGTACACACACCACAGCCTTCCCAAAGGTAGGAACAAGACACCGCAATTCAGCACGATGGTTAGGGCCCGTTTTACAGAGCAAAAACACCAACAAGCAGAAAAATGAGAAAACATGGCACTAAACAGCAAAAAAAGGACACCTGTTATTAGTATGAGAGTTGAGAAGGCATAGTGCTGCCTTGTTCAACCTCAGCAGGGAACACGCACGCCAGGCGATTCACATCTTCTGCTGCTCAGCATGTGTCCACGAATGATCCGAAAAGTTCCGGGAGTATTGATTTTGGGGTTACAAATAAATTTTAGTGAGTAGGCGAATTCACAAGTATGGAATCTTGGACTCATGAAGGCTGACTGTATGTTTGTATATGCACAGAACATTTCTAGAAAATACACTCGATCCATTTTTGAAAAAGATGTAAGGAACTGTTGCCGGAAGTTACCTCTGGAGAATGAGATGGGTAACAGATTTTTTATTTTATTCTTTGAATCTCATTTACAAGTGAGCACACCATTTCTAATTTTAAAACTCGACAGGAGGGAGACGGGCCTTTCTACAGGTAAGCACAGCAGAGCATGACAGACTCATGCTGGGCTACGGCACCCTGCCCTGCAGGAGGACCCATGTGCAGAGAGGGGTCCTTCCCTTGCAGAGGCCGTGGGACCACCCTCCTGCTTGATGTTTCCCTCTCCTGGGGAGGAGGATGAGGGCTGAGATGAAGGCTAGCATTGGACTCAGGCTCACCTACAAAAATATGGAAGTCAGAACTTTATCCCAAGAAACAAATGGACTTGTCCCCCTGAGCTTTCACAGCTTTTCACAAGCCCGAAGCCAGGAGCACGACAGGGCTCACCAACAACTCAGCACTAAGAAATCTTGTTTTCCCAGGGAGTGGGGTGGGGGTCTGGAAGTCACAATGAAAGAAAACAGAAGTTTGCAAAGAGAAAGTATGACGGAATTGGGATTAGAAAGGAAAAAAAAGAAGAGAAAAAGGAGGAAGGGAGGGAATCTGGCAATTTTGTTTAAGGGCAGTTTTTTTTTTTTTCTTTTGGCCACACCACGTGGCATGTGGGATCTTAGTTCCCTGACCAGGGATCGAACCCGTGCCCCCTGCATTGGAAGCGAGGAGTCTTAACCACCAGACCACCAGGGAAGTCCCTTTATGGGCAGTTTATACGGCTGTTAATCATGATTCATTCCCTCCTCTCACCCCTGGAAATGAAAATTGGTTTGTTTTCCCAATTATGAAAATACAGAAGTACATCTAGATCTGGAAGGATACACCCCAAACTTTGGGAATGGGACTATGGATGTGGGGGGAAACAATTTTTTTACACTAAGTCCTTCTGTATCTTTTGTATGTTTTTAACAATAAAAATGTATCTCATACTTTTTGTATCATCACATTTAAGGCCATGCTACCGTAGCAATACCACCAAGCATGCCTCTTGTCTTTCTGGTTTTCTTTCCCTCCCTCTCTCCTTCCTCAGGCTGGTCCATGTCCTGAGGCTAAGAACTCAGCACCCAGTCATCTCTGAGCAGTGACAACCAGGCAAAAGTAAAACTCCAAGTTTCCGGGGCTTCCCTGGTGGCGCAGTGGTTGAGTCCGCCTGCCGATGCAGGGCACACGGGTTTGTGCCCCGGTCCGGGAGGATCCCACATGCCGCGGAGCGGCTAGGCCCGTGAGCCATGCCCGCTAAGCCTGCGCGTCCAGAGCCTGTGCTCCACAACAGGAGAGGCCACAACAGTGAGAGGTCTGCGTACCGCAAAAAAAAAAAAAAAAAAAATGGTAGAGTCTATGTTGTGATATGAATTCTACCTCAATTTTAAAAAATAAAGCAAAATTCCAAACTGTGTGACCTTGGGCCTCTCTGAGCCTACAGAATGGTCAGATGACAGCATGATCACATGGGCTGATTGTGAGGCTTCCAAGTGATGTGTGTGTAAAGTGCTTGGCACAGGGCTGGGCGTGTAGAGAGGGACCAGTGAGCAATGAAGCTGCCCCCGCCGGGACGACGATTATTATGTGGCACTGTGAAAGCCAACTCACGTGCGAGTGGTGGAGTTTCTGTGTTGTCAAATTGTCCTTTTAATTAAACACCAACAACCAAAAGACAGTTGGGGAGGGGTGCTATGTAAGAGGAAAGACTAAAGAAGAGAGTGGCTCTTCTCTATTTATGGTATATTTGTATTTAGATTATATTTATAGTAGAATTCTCTCCTGTGTTGAGGAAGGAAATGCAGTTAACTTGGTCATAGAAAGGCAAAGGGTGGCTTTGCCAGTGGTGCCCCAAGGAACAACCCACACGCTCTTGCTTTTCTGCCCCCTTCCACAGGCTTGGAGACATGCGTCCTTGACTGGCTCCTGCTTTATGGGGGCAGAAGGGGCTACGTGTAGGTGAGAGGGCTCCACCTATGCAAAGGCCCTTACCTGGAAGCAGCTTTAAAAACCTAAGCATGGACAGGTGGGGGCAAGAAGGACTGTCCCCCTTATATCTGGGAATTAATTATTTGCCACAAAATCAGCAGAACTCAGAACTTCCTGAGGCAAGGTGAACCCCCTTGTGGCTGACAGTCGGCCTGGGGAGAGGGAGGGAGGAGTGAATAGGACTTCAGGCTGTCATGGAAACTTTTCTTTCCTGGGGCCTCTGAGCATATGGCAGGTGTCCTGAAAAATCCGTGCCTGCCGCCCAAGGCTGGCTGCTGTCCTCAGACATGTGGGTGAGGCCCCCTCCCTCTGCCACGGCAGCAGGCACAAAAGAGTCCCCAGTGCGCGCCTCTCATCCCAGCTCCCCAGATAGATGCCGGGAGCCTCGGTGAACCCATGGAAATCCGAGTCCCCTGCCCCCAGGGCCCTCGAGGCAACCCACAGATCACAGACGGCAGCAAGCCAGAGGCCACGGTGCAGACTCCTCGAGGGCCGGTGAAACGCGATGCCTGTCCTGCTCTCCGCTGAAGGGGACGTCTCGCAAACCCCCCAGCTCGTGCTGATTTGAGACTTTGAAGTAGTGAGCAGGCCGGACTCCCAGCAAGACAGGCTCCCCTGTATAACATGGGAAATCCAGCTGGCTCAAGGTAGAGAAAATCACAAGTCAGGAGGCTGTAAACCCAGAGCAGCCAAAGGGATTAAGATAACAGCAGGTGGCAGGTGGCAGGTGCCAGGGCGGAAAACAAGGCAGAATTCTGAAAACTCTAAAGCCATGTGTCTGGACCTGGCTGACTGTGCTGGAGGGTCTGTAGCAGCGTGCCGGGGACAGACAAAGCCACAGGAGAAAATGGGCATGGTGGTCTCAAAGCATCAGAGGGAATCAAGCACTGGGGAATGGGGAAGGGACCCATAAAATAAAATAGGACAATAACATATTGTAGCGGAGAATGTAAGATCTGATTGAATTTTAAGGAGAAAAGACTAGATGTCAAGGAAATGTGACTGCAGCTGGCCACTTTGGGGTGTCCCGCTCGTCTGCATGAAGGGCCACTTGCCCCAGCTCTAAGGGAAACTCTGGCTCCATTCATTTCCTTTAGCCCACAAATATTGTTTTCATTTTATTTCATTTTATTTTTTTTGGCCACACCACACGGCATGTGGGATCCTAGCTCCCCAACCAGGGATACAACTCCCGCCCCCGGCACTGGAAGCACGAGAGTCCACAAATCTTATTTTTTGAGGCCTTACTATGTGTTCCTTTCCCTCCCTGAAACTCACTGCTTAGTGGGGGAGGTGAGTGTCAATCAAAAGTCCATGAGGCCGTGGGGCTGTACCTCAGGGAGGCCTTACGTACACCCCACGTCCAAGGCGGCAGGGGAGGTTTTCTCGGGGATGTGAGGGCAGGGCCCAAGTGCCGTTTAACCAGGACCAGATGGGCAGGGGGAAGGAATGGGAAGTGCTGTGGGCAGAGGGAACAGCATGTGCAAAGATCTGTGACAGGAGGGGCTTGGCTGGAACCCAGGGATGGAAGAGGAGAAAGGCCTGAGGTCAGAGAGGCAGGACACCGACGGACGGTCCTTCTAAGACTGTCGGTAAATCAGGGGGCAATTTTTAGTTGCAGCGTGGCATGGCAGACTGCGTTTTAAGCAGATGACCAAAGTAGTAGCATATTCATTTCCTACCTAGGCAGACAGATGGTCAAAGCCATGCTGTGTTTTGTTTTGTTTTTTAAGATTTTTTTTTTGATGTGGACCCTTTTTAAAGTCTTTGTTGAATTTGTTACAATATTGCTTCTGTTTTATGTTTTGGTTTTTTGGCCGTGAGGCATGTGGGATCTTAGCTCCCCGACCAGGGATCAAACCCACACCCCCTGCATTGGAAGACGAAGTTTTAACCACTGGACCACCAGGGAAGTTCCCATGCCATGTGTTTAGTGAGGCCTCACTGGAAGATACAAACTCCAAGAGGCCTGTGCCCAGGCCTGGAGACTACATAATGGGTCCTGCTTGGGGCCCACACAAACAGTCACATTTCTAAACATGTCCAAGAACAGTGGTTGCTAGGGCTCCCCGCCCCCCCCGCCAGCAATTTCAGAAGCCCTATGTCAGAAAGCAGGTGACATGGGGTTAAGACACAGGTTCTGGCACCATGCAGTTCTGGGCTCAAATCCTGTCTGCTATAGATGAGCTGGGTGACCCAAGGCAAGTTTCTTAACCTCTCCGTGCCTCGGTGAAATGGGGGTACTAAAAGTATCTGTCTTCTAGTGTCACTGTGTGGATTCGTTAAGATCAAGCTGCTAAAGTCCTCATCCCTTGGCCTGGTACATTATAGATGCTACAGAAAATGTTGGTTATTCTTACTATGGTTCGCATTCAGCTAAGGATGAACGCGGAAGATGTGCAAAGACCGTGGAAATGCAGAACGATTCGGGAGCACCCGGGCTCACCAAGTGGGAGGAAACGGCACAGGGAAGGAAGTGGGTTCCACATACTTGCGAGCAGAAGGCAGGAGACTGCCACGGCGTAGAGCTGCTTGGAGGTGGTGATGTTATAGCGATCCAGGAAGTGGTCCAGCAGGTAGACGGCCAGGTGCCGGGCGGCGGGGCAGAGCTGGCAGTGGCTGCTCAGCAGGGTTAAGATGTCAACAAAGAACCGGCGGCTCTTCAGGAGCGGGGAGTGGGCTCGGAAGGTGGGCAGCTTCAGCTCCTGGAACAGGCAGGGCAGAAGGAGGGTCAGGGCTGTCTCCCGAGAGCCTCAGAGGCCCACCTGCTGGCTGGTGAGGAAGCATCGATTCCCTCCACACCCTCTTCGTTTTCCTTCAAGTCCCAGGATGGCAGCCCCTCTATTCTAGAAACTCCTGGACCGTCTTCCACCTGCCCTCACTGAGCATAGGCTCGTAAAGGGTCAAGAACATGAAGACAGAGGCAGGTGAGGGAGCGGGCCATTCCCAGCAAAAGCTCGACTATCTGAGATGCACGAGGCCATAAGACATGTAGGAGGCCTTGAGGTGGAGACCCACATCCAAATTTTGGTTCCTCTACTCAGCCAGTTTGACGGACCTTGGTCAGCCTGCCTTCACCTTCATTTCTTCCTCAACAGCTGAGGATTAAATGAAAAATGGATGTGAAGCACCTATTTTGAAAAAATAAACCATAAAAAAGTTGTTAAAATAACAGTACAAAGAACTCCCAAATAGCCTTCACCCAGATTAATTGTTGACATTTTACATTTTCTCTCTCTGCAGACATACACGCTTTTTTCTAAAAGTAAGCTCTAGACATCGTATGTCCCCCTAGGAGGTGACTTTTCCTTTGTAATTCATACACTGCCGTGTCACCTGAATTTATTTAGTCTAACACAATAAAAACCAACAAGAGAAATGTCACCCAACCAAGATTTTTATGACGGAAAAATTTTTCTTGTATATCTACCATATTTATAATTGAACCAAAGTAGACAAGACACAATTTATTTAGGAAATGTCTTAGCAACATTTTGTCAAATAGGGAAACAAAACTGAGGAAAAACAGGAAAAGAAAAGCTGGCAGAAAGGGAATTGTGAGAGCTCACTAAGGGCACGTTCCCTGGGGGAGGAGATTAAAACAAATTGGTGCCCATCCTCCGTGTAATGCCCTCTCTTAACCCTGGGGCTTTACTTAAATAGCAACAGCTCTGGGATGAGAAGATATCTGTTCATTCACTCATTCAAGAGATATCAATTCATTCATTTCACTCAGTACTCACATCAAGTACCTCCTATACATCAGGCATTATTCTAGGCACAGGATGTACAATCTGGAATGAGATAGACACAGACCTAAATGTAACATTAAAACTATAGAACTCTTGGAAAAAACACAGGAGCAAATCTTCATGACTTTAGATTAGGCAATGGCTTCTCTGATCTGACATCCAAGACAGAAGGAACAAAAAAAGAAAAAAATGCATAAGTTAGACTTCAAAATTTAAAACTTTCAAAAGATACCATCAAGAAAGTGAAAAGACAAACCACGGAATGGGAGAAAATGTTTGGAAATTATGTATCAACAAGAGACTCTAATTCAGAATATATAAAGAACTCTTACAACTCAGCAATAAAAAGACAAACAACCCAATTTAAAAATGGGCAAAAGGGCTTCCCTGGTGGCGCGGTGGCTGAGAGTCCACCTGCCGATGCAGGGGACACAGGTTCATGCCCCGGGAAGACCCCATATGCCGCGGAGCGGCTGGGCCCGTGAGCCATGGCCGCTGAGCCTGCGTGTCTGGAGCCTGTGCCCCGCAACGGGAGAGGCCACAACAGTGAGAGGCCCGCGTACCGCAAAAAAAAAAAAAAAAAAAAAAAAAAAGGGCAAAGGACTGAATAGATATTTCTTCACAGAAGATATAGAAATTGCCAATAAGCACATGAAAAGATTCTCACATTACTAATCATTAGGAAAATGCAAATCAAAAGCACAATCAGATACCACCTCACATCCATTAGAATGGCTATTATAAAAACCAAAACCAAAAGAGAAAATAAACAAGTGTTAGTGAGAATGTGGACAAAATGGAACAAATTGAAAGCCTCAATACACTGCTGGTGGAAAAGTAAAATAGTGCAGCCACTGTGGAAAACGATCTGGCAGCTCCTCAAAATGTGAAACATAGAGTTACCACATGACGCAGCAGTTCCAATCCTTGGTGTATACCCTAGAGATGGAAACACAGGACCACACAAAAACTTGTACTGGAATGTTGATAGTGGCATTATTCATAATAGCCCCCAAATGGAAACAACCCAACTGTCCATCAACTGATGAATGGACAAATATGGTCTGTCCATCCCATGGAATATTATTAGGCCACAAAAACGAATGAAATACTGATATGTGTTACAACATGGATGAACCTTGAAAACATTATGTTAAGTGAAAAAAATCCAGTCATAAAAGGCCACATATCCTATGAATCCCTTTATATGAAATGTCCAGTATAGGAAAATCTGTTCACCAAAACTGCCTGCCTCAGCCAGGCACGATAATAACCACCTGCACGTGTTGTCTCACAACAGGAGGTCCCGATAGGGCCCACTGCCGCTGAAAACTAACCAGGAGAATTCGGGAGGGGCCAAAAGGAGGGAGGAGACGCCAGCCCATAATATGTCCTGCCAACCTCCCAGAAACCCTCACGCTGGAATCCATCCTGGCTGAGAGATGCACACGCCATCAGGAAGGACCCTAGTCAGACCAAACAGGGGCACAAGCAAGATGACTGGCCAGAGACAACCTAGAAAGCTAACCCCATCGCCACAAAACCTGAGACCGTGAGCCACGCGGCACAGCAGTTCTCCTGGGCTCCCTTATTCCGCTGTTCTCTGCCCGGGCGCCCCTTCCCAATAAAGTCTTTTGCCCTGTAAGGATACGTGTCTCCTTGGACAATACATTTCCGAGTGTTAGACAAGAGCCCACTCTCGGGCCCTGGAAGGGGCCCCCCCTTTCGGTAACAAATCCATACAAACAGAAAGCAGATTAGCAACTGCTGGGAGCTGGGGGCAGTTGGGGAGGTTGGTGGCAGGGGGACCTGCCAATGGATATGGGGTTTCTTTTAGGGATGATGAAATGTTCTGAAATTAGATAGTGTGGATGGTTGCACAACTCTGTGAATACCCTAAAAGCAACTGAATGTATACTTCAAAAGGGTGGATGTTATGGTGTGTGACTTATATCTCAATAAAGCTGTTATAAAAAAAATAAGATGGACACATCACCCACTCTCATGGAGTTTATGGCCCAGTTAGAAAGAGATGGACATCAAAGAATAAGGCAACTGCAGAATTCCAAACCATGATCAACACTACGGAGGAAAGCTGTGGACTCTGGGAAAGCTCCTCTGAAAGCGAAGCCTGGTGGAGATTTCATGCTGGGATCTCTTTTCTTCTGGCTTATTCCCCCAGAGCCTTGAGTCCACAACACAGCTCTCTCAGTAGCCCTAGAGCTGTGCTCAAGGAAGATGCCCAAAGCCTGAATCAATTATTTCCTGTTCTTAACATTATACATGAAGAAACTGAGTTTGACAAAGTCCAAAAACCCCAGGGCTTAACTAACTAGCAATATTAGATCTGAGACTAGAAGAATTTTAATGTATGCTTTTTCTCAACCTTTTATTTTTTTTTAATCATGGAGAAAATCTTTTTTTTAATAAACAATGTTTTAATTGAAGTATAGTTGATTCACAATATTTTGTTAGTTTCAGGTGTACAGCAAAGTGATTCAGTTAACATATATATATTTTTTCAGATTCTTTTCCACTATAGGTTATTACAAGATACTGAATATAGTTTCCTGTACTATACAGTAAACAATCCTTATTGTTTATCTCTTTTATATATAGTAGTACGTATCTATTAATCCCAAACTCCTAATTTATCGACCTCCCTCTCTTCCCCTTTGGTAACCATAAATTTGTTTTCTATGTTGGTGAGTCTGTTTCTGTTTTATAAATAAATTCATTTGCATTATTTTTTAGATTCCACATATAAGTGATATCACATATTTGTCTTTCTCTACCGGACTCACTTCACTTAATATGATCATCTCTAGGTCAGTCCATCCACGTTGCTGCAAATGGCATTATTTCACACTTTTTTAGGGCTGAGTAATATTCCATTGTATGTATGTACCACATCTTCTTTACCCAGTTATCTGTCAGTGGACACTTAGGTTGCTTCCGTGTCTTGGCTATTGTAAATAGTGCTGCAGTGAACATTGGGGAGCATATGTATTTTTGAGTTAGAGCTTTTGTCTTTTCTGGATATATGCTCAGGAGTGGGATTGCTGGATCATATGGCAATTATATTTTTAGTTTTTTAAGGAACCTCCATACTGTTTCCCATAGTGGCTGCACCAATTTACATACCCACCAAGTGTAGGAGGGTTCCCTTTTCTCCACATCCTCTCCAGCATTTATGATTTGTAGACTTTTTCCATCATGGAGAAAATCTTAACTTCTTTATGGAAAACATCTGACTTCTCTGTGTATTATTCATCTTCATTGTTTGATGGATTCATGCTGCTCCTTGAAGGCGGGGGTCTGGGTCTGCTCTTGCTCATGTTTGTTTTGCCACCACCCTGGTGTGATGAGAACATGGTCAGGTGCCCGAAACTAAACAGTGAAGGAGTGAAGGGAGGGAGGGGAACAGGAAGGGAGGGACTGCAGTGATAAGCACCAACCACCCGGGGCCCAGAGGAAGGTGTGGCTATCTGTGTAGAGTAGCAGGTCCGTGGGGACTTCAAGGAAAAGAGACCTGTCTAGCCAAATTCTGGAAGGATGTCTAGGAATTAACCTGTTGAAGAAGCAGGAAGGAAAGGAAGCTCAGCAGGAAAAACAGCACCTGCAAGGCCACACTGGTGTCCCGTCTGGGGAATCTGGAGTCCTTGGAACAGCCGGAGAGGAAGGGTATGCTTGAACATAGCAGGCTGCGAGGGTGGGCAGGGTCCCAGCCTGTATGTCCTGCTAAGATATCCGGCCTGCCCTGAGGGCAATGGGGAGCCAGCGAAGGGTTTAGAGCAGGGCGATGACATGGGCGGAACAGCCATGCAGGAGGATCTCTCAGCCAGGCTCGTCCTGGGCTACAGCCAGACAGCTGGTATCAGCAGCCAACGTGTGGCTGCAGCCCCTCAACGACAGGGCCCTCTCCCCACCCTCCAGCAGCCCCCACAAGCTTGCAGCCTACTTGGGCATTTCCTCTAAGCAGAGGGCTCTACGGCTCTTGACAAGAAGCAAGCAGTCACAGATCCTTGGTGTTCCATAGGCAGCAGCTGGGGGAAATTAGCCAAGCGACCTTTGGCCCAGGCCGCGCTGCCCTCATCAAGGCGGTTCAAAGGCCCCAAACACAATAAGTCAGATATGCAATGTCTTGACTTCCCTCCCAGCTCAGCTCAGCCCAGCCAAGCTTCACTCCCTCCCTCTGGATTTTCCCTTGTGTCAAGAGAAACTCAAAGCAATACGCTGTAGGTCTTTTCCTCTGAACACTCCCCTGCGAAAAGGGCCCACTGGCTCGAGCAGATTCTCACAGGAAGCCATCGGTGCATAAAAGAAAAAGCTATGGACCTTCAGAACAGGCAACAATAGCTCCGGAAGGAGTTAGCAGGTAGAGCTTCCTGGAAAAGGCTGGTCTCAAGGGTGGGCAGGCTTCTGAACACAAGAACAGATGCCTGCGATGCTTCCCAGCCCCATTTCTTCTCCTCCCTCAGACACGGGTTTAAAGGTCACTTCCTGAGAGAGGCTTTCTCTGACCCTTCATCATTCCAAATCAGGTGCCCCTTGTTTTATCTCTTAGCACGCTGTTCTTCATGGCCAGGTATTTACTTATTTATGTGTCTTTTCCTGCTAAACACTAGCTTCAGAGAGCAGGAGCCACGTCCATCTTGCTGATACCATCTGCCCAGTGCCCGGAGCCTGGCACAGGGGCAGGTGCTCAAAAAAATATCTGCATGAGCAAAAAGGAATGAATGGCCATCAAAAGTCATGGAGGAAACTTACATGCATATTACTAAGTGAAAGAAGTCAATCTGAAAAGGCTGCATATTATGACTCCAACTGTATGACATTCTAGAAAAGGAAAAACTATGGAGAGAATGAAAAAAGATCAGTGGTAGGCAGGGGTTCGGAGGGGAGGAGATGAATAGGGGGAGCACAGAGGATTTTTAGGGCAGTGAAACTACTCTGTATGATACTATAATGATGGATACATGTCCAAACTCACAGAAGGTGCAACAATGTAAACTGTGGACTTTGGGTGACAACAATATGTCCATGTAGGTTCACTGACTGTAACCAATGGACCCCTCTGGGGGGTTGTTGATAGTGAAGGAGGCTGTGTGTGTGTCAGGGGGCGGCAGGGGTACAGGGGGAATCTCTGTACCCTCCGTTCAGTACTGCTGTGAACCGAAAACTGCCCTAAAAAACAAAGTCAATTAAAAAAAAAAAAGAATGAACACAAGGACATTCCTCCCTGCTCCAAATACACCCATCCCTGCCATATATGGGGGAGCAACTTGGCACAGATTGTAAAGTCAGGCAGTTCTGGGGTGGAGTCTCACCTTCACTATTTACTAACCTTGGGCATGTGAATTCTGCACCCGTGTCCTCATGCAAAAAACGGGGGTCACAGTGCCATAATGTAAAGCATCTGGCACTTCACAGCACTCAAGCAAGCGTCAGTGGCCTTTCCCTCAAACTGGGCAATCAAGTCTCAGGTAAGTTGAGCTTATCTGCCTCTGTCGGGCTCTCATAGAAAGCTGCTTTGTACGGTGGAACGAGACATTCTACCTGAGGGGTTACAGCTGGGCCTGGGGGTCTGTGCAGAAAAGGAAGCCTGACCACTCCACGTGCTCTGCGGAGCCCCGGAACCAAAGGGAATTAGAAGCTCTGAGCCTCTGCTTTTCTCCTGCACCTCAGAGCAGGGCGATTCTTTGGCAAATGAACAACAATGCGGGATGCCAGCATGCCTACCCTGCTTAGTTGAGAGTCCAGCCGATTACTCCCCTAACCCAATTAGCGGGGAAAGGCATTCATTACAAGGGCTTTGCTCTAAGGATCGCATTCCTCCCCAAGCACTCTTGACCTAAGTCAGCTCCGGGTGCACGAAGCCAGACCCTCTGCTGAGTGCTGAGTGGCCTGGATTCCAGAAACCAAAGAGCAGCCTGCTGAGAGGCGGCTCAGGAAGCTCTCCTGGATTAGGCAGGCACTTGGCAGGCACGCAGCAGCTGGCACGGGCGGAAAGGGGGCGGGAACCAGTCAGGCAGGGTGACTTTGCTCGAGCTGGGGCCAGGGGCAGCATCGGTGTGGCCGGCACAAAAGCTGCGGGGAGGGCACTGAGAGGAGGGGAGGAGGGGTGGAGGGGCGGAGGGGCGGGCAGAAGCTTCCTGAAACTCTCCCTCCCCAGTTCTGGCTCTTTATCACCTGAGCCAGACGGGAGAGCACCTGTGCCTGAGGTACATCTAGAGGCGGGAGCACAGGGACAGATGGCCATGATAGGGTGAGGGCCGGGGGATCCACCTTAAAAAAAACCTGCTCTTGTTATCTCAGTAGTTTACCATATTTTAAAAAATAATAACAATGGACTAGGAAAAAAACTATTAGATGTACACCAAAATGTTACAGTGGTTATCTCAGAGGGCTGGGATCCCACATGATTTTTACTTTCACACTTTTCAACACTGCCCAGATTTTTAAAAAACATTCACTGAAAAAAAAAGAAACATTCGCTTTATTATTTCAATTACTGTGTTTCCAGTTTGAAACAAATGGAGAGGGACTAGATACCCACTGTACTAAGGCCCAGCTCAAACCTTATCCCCGAGGATTCCCTGGCAACCCTGCATCATCGCTTTGACAAAATCAGCTCTTTAATAATAGCATCCGGGCTTCCCTGGTGGTGCAGTGGTTGAGAGTCCGCCTGCCGATGCAGGGGACACGGGTTCGTGCCCCGGTCCGGGAAGATCCCACATGCCGCGGAGCGGCTGGGCCCGTGAGCCATGGCCGCTGAGCCTGCGCGTCCGGAGCCTGTGCTCCGCAACGGGAGAGGCCACAACAGTGAGAGGCCTGCGTACCGCAAAAAAAAAAAAAAAAAAAAAAAAATAGCATCCCCCCTGCCAGTGCTGGGCTAAATATCCCGCTTCATCCTCACAAGATGTAAAGACCCCACCAAGGCACTACCCAGAAGTAGTGTTTTTCTTTGTTTCTTCTTTTTACTAATTATAAATTATGTGCTCACTGATACATTTTCTAAAGTAAAAAAGAATAACAGATATCACTGATAATCCCTGGTGCAGCGAGAAGCACTATTAAGTTTCACATGGATTCTTCAGATGTTTCTGTGTGCAAACTTTCACAGAACAGGATCCTCACCTACAAGCACATCCCTTTCACAGGAATCTGTGGTTTCAATGGCTGCCTGGAGTTTCATTGTGAGGTTGTGCTGTGACTTCACCAGACCCCGATTCTGGACGTTTGGGCTGTTTCTCCTATCTTCCTTGGGGTGTCGTCTGAGAGGCCTTCCCTGACCCCCCGCTGCTGCAGCATCCCTACAATCAGTAGTTACTGCTGACTCACGTGTTCCTGTCGCCCCACCCTGCCCCTACCACCCACAATGTGATCTCCGGGAGGGAGGGAGCCACCTCTTTCCGGGTCTTGGTTGTACCCCTGGTACCCGGCACACAGTTAGGGCGAATGAATGTCTGTTGAATGAGTGCATGAATGTATGAATGAATGAATGGACTGTTCTGTGATGAACACAGGTGCGACCCAAGCAAACACCAACTGGGGGACCTTCCCTCCACCTGGGGCCTTCTCTAACCTCCTCCCCCAAGTCTCCCTTACCTGGTCCTGCACCTTTCCCTGGGGTAACCAACGGGGTGGGGGAACGGCCCCCGAGTGGGAAACCCCAGGGACACCAGAGGTGCCATTTTGGGGGAGAGGAAGGCGGCGGGTGTCGAGACAGGCTTGAGCCCTTTAAAAACACTCTCCTTGCTGCCTAAGAGCTCTGCCTGAGGCTTTCAAAGCAGAAAGAGGACTACCTGAGAGGTGCAGGGCTCCAAGAGAGGCCAGGGACAAGTGAATCGTGACCCACATAAAGCCCCAAACCGAGCTACACACAGAGGCAGCAGGGCCGCCCTGTAGAGGCTTTGGAGGTTTCCATGCTTCCCCCTCCCCTTCCCCCAGCACAGAGGCGCTGACCTTGGCAGAGGTTGGCAAACCCTCCGCACCCGTGCTGGGCTCAGATGTGCGTGGGAGCATGGGCGAGGCCAGCCCCAAGTGCACTTCAACAGACCCTGAGCCCGTAGCCAGGACCCCAGCCCATCACTGTTGCAAGAGAGACGGGGAAGAAAATTCAGTGTGTGCCCCTCACACACAGCCTCTGCCGGCATTTTAAGGCCAACCTCAGAGGGCTTTGAAGGTCATGTGCACTGTGAAAGTTCAGCCAGTCACCCCTGGTTACTCATATTAGGGGAGAAAGGGAAGTCTTCATTTGACCCCTTGGTGTCCTGCACTGTTACTTTCTAATTGACTATTAACCCACACTTCCTTCCCATCTCTGCTTAAAAGTCACTTCTGAAAAGTGTTCCCTGGTCATGCCCCTGTCAGTCCCCGAGCATCCAGGACTTTCTATCCATCCATCCGTCCCTCCCTCCCCCCATACAAGCACCATCTTCTTCACCCCTGACTGGGCATCACGAGGGCAGGGGCTGGGTTCATCTTGTTCGGCTCTGTGACCCCAGCACCTGACACAAAAGAGATACTCAATCCTTACCCAAATCTCCAAATTTGGGGAACTGCAAATACTTGGAATGAAAAGGTAAGAAAAAATGAGTCGCTCCTGATCTTAGGTTGCATAAAACTATTCATCTAGTTGAGCAATTCCAAGTACTCACAAAGGCTGGCAGTGTGAGGACAGGGCAGGGGTGGGGGAAATGCTGAATTCCAGGGGAAGAGAAAGCTGTCCTTGCCTTGGGGTGGTGTGTGCCTCAGTCTACTCCACAGCAACACAGGGTAACCGAGGAGGAGGAAGGCCAGTGTTTACAGAGGCCTGGGAGCTTTAAGAATCATAAATTATGCCCTCCACACTTGGTCATTCCAAAGGTAATGCTTCCCAACGTGTGTTCCATGACACCCCAGCCCCTGAAAAAAGGGTTCTCTGGGCCATTAGTTTGGGAAATGCTACATACATATTAGCCCATTAGAGGCCCTGAAACATTTGTCCAGGAAAAAACTTACATAGTCTTGAGAAACTCTCGGTTAAATTTATTTATCCACAGACCACTACCACCCACTGTCCTTTTTCAGGGGCACACTAACAACATCCCAGAGAGCTTGTTTTGTGAAATGGTGCTTTAGGGTGCTGGCAGCTGGGCCCTGGTGCGCTGGGGAAAATGAAACCCCGGCGCATCTGCAAGGCAAGACTCTGGTGAAAATCCTTAGCTCAGTGCCTAAGAATTTGATGATTCGAAATCAAGAGATTAACTGAAAAGCTTGCTGAGATTAAAAACCACAGCTTCCACCTGAAGAATGGCCCCTGGTAAGAATTTCCACATGGCTGTGGTATTAGGGGCCTAGGAGGGGCACAAGAGGCCACAGAAGCCCCGGGCAGCCAAGTGCTGGGTGGGTGCCCTGCCTTGAGGAGTCCAGGGACTGGGCCCAAGATTAAATCTCCTGCCCCGTCCCATCTCTTATATATATATGTATATATATGTATATATTTATAAGTTTGGCAGCTCCCAATTCTCCGTAAACCACAGACCTGGTTCCTCCTTGGTTACCTTCTGTTGCTACTGGATAGACTGAGGCACATGTCACCCCAAGGCAAGGACAGAGCTTTCTCTTTCCCCTGGAATTCAGCTCCCTGAGTTTTATACCTCCCCTATGGTCTTCATGAGTATCTGGACTTGCTCATTATGATGAATGTATCCTATTTATAATTTGAAAGCTTCTATGTATGTATCATGTTATACATACCATTTTAGACATATGTATCATATTTATAATTTGAAAGCTTCTATGTCATTTGCCAGACCCTGCATCCCATGCACTGTGTCCTCTCATCCTCCAACAGGCCCACGAGATGGGGATCATCAGCACCCCAGTATTCCAGACAAGGACGGCTCAGAGAGGCTGAGTAACCTGCCGAAGGCCACCTAGTTAATAAAGGACGGATGTGAACCTGGGCTTTCTGACTCCGTGATCTTAACACTATGTTTTGGGGTCCCCATGGGATAGTTTAGGTTTGTGCTTTCCTTCCAAAATCATGCTATAGTTAACTGATTATAAAATATCTCATCACTACAGAAATTTTAGAAAATACGATGAATACAAAGAAAATTTAAATCACCAGCAATCTCTCCACCAGGAGATAACTGTGAGTATGTATGAGTGTCGATATATGCCCTTCGGACACTGTTTCTCTGCACACAGACACCCCCGACAATTTAACCCAATTTAGGCTCTCCATCCCAACACCCACCCTCTTGACACGGGCCCGGGCAGAGGTACTGCCACTAACAACAGTACCCAGGAGACTGAGGCACAGATGTTCAGTGGCCAAGGCCACATTCCGGGTTAGTGGCAAATCCTGGCTTGGACATCAGAGGAGCTGGCCGGGCCCGGGGTGTGACATTGCTTTGAGTGCGACAGTTGCTTCATACAGCCCAAGGTGCAGAGCATGGCTGAGCCACTGAAAGAAAACCACCCTGGGTCTCCTCCCGTGCTTCCCACCATGCTCATCCTCCCTGCTGCCAACGGCTACCTCCCGAGGGAGGCTGGGCCTCCAGGCTCTGGGCCAGCTGCTTGAGAAACAGCTCCAGGGGTTGAGTCGGCCTGAGAACAAAGAGCAGCAAGACGTGAAGAAACGCCATGGGTAACCAAGGTGACCAACAGGAAGTGGAGACTTGCAAATTGAAAGGGAAAAAGAAAGGGGACGAGGTGCGTTGGTTCTTCAGAGGCCTCAGGAGGACACACCACAGACCTGGGAGGCCCTGCAAAGCCGGAGGATCACTCACCCTCCCCTTCCTCTCTTGCCCGATTGCTTCATAAACCCCGAGGAGACATTTTCCGTAAAGAATCAACTTCTCTGCGGGAACATTATTGCAACATTCTTGAGAGGGTGGCTTGCAGTACATGAAGCCAACAATGCTGGTGACATCCTCTCCTGCTGATATCTGGCCTGCAGCTTCCTTCCAGCAGAGAGAAAGGTCACCCCCAGCCACCCCATCTCTCAAGGGCCCCCTGAACTCTGCAAATGGCAGGAAGACCAGCTCCAAACACACCTCCTCATTCCCAGAACCGAAAACACCCACAACCTTTTTATTAAATGCCCCCAGAGTTCTTCCATTCAGCAGCTTCCTGATATGACCACGTCCCACACCTTCTCGACTGGGGGTGCCCCTCATTCTCCCACACCCTCCATCAACTAGGGGTAGGGGTCATGATGTGCCCCCTTCTACGGTGGTTCTCTGCAACAGGTCCAACCCTTGACTCTCTCTTCCTGTTCCCCTGGGTCACCATTCCTAAGCTGTGGCCTCAAAAGCTCTTCACTCCACACTTCCAGCTCCCCTCCCCAATTTCCAGATTCCTTCTGATGGATTCTCCTGGGCACCCAGACCCTACTGTGCAGCCCAAAACGAGTCAGTTAGGGTAACCACCACTACTAACCCCCAGTCACTCCAGCTGGGACTCCAGTCCCTTGCTGACCTGGGTTTCTGCAACCGTGGTCAGTTGATCACAGGCACTGGAATCTCCTGGGGATCTACTGAAACATGGAGGCTGCCCCCAGGTACTGAGTTGGATAGCATTTCACCCAGATTCATGTCCACCCGAAACCTCAGAATGCGACCTTATTTGGAAAGTCTTTACAGATGCAATCAAGTTAAAATGAGGTCATACTGGATTAGTGTGGAGCCTAATCCAATGACTGGTGTCC
The DNA here is from genome assembly GCF_949752795.1 of Hyperoodon ampullatus. Classification (NCBI taxonomy): domain Eukaryota; kingdom Metazoa; phylum Chordata; class Mammalia; order Artiodactyla; family Ziphiidae; genus Hyperoodon; species Hyperoodon ampullatus. The sequence continues at coordinate 5,032,333 of NC_136917.1, forward strand.
TTATAGGAAGAGAAAACAGAGACGCACAAACATACAAAGGGAAGACTAGGCAAAGACAAACATATGCAGAGGGCCAGGTGAGGATGGAAGCAGAGAACGGAGGGATGCAGCTACACGCCAAGGAACGCCCAGGGTGGCCGGCAACCACCAGATGTTGGAAGAAACAAGGAAGGATCCTCCCTGCAAGCCTTTGAAGGGATCGTGGCCCTGAAGACACCTTGATTTCAAACTTTGGGCCTCTACAACTGTGAGGGAATAAATTTCTGTTGTTTTAAGTCACCCAGTTTGAGGCAGCCCTAGGAATCTATTACACTCCCCATTTCCTGACTTACTGAATCAGACGTCCTGGGATGGAGTTGGGCACCTAAATATGCTTTACAAGCACTTCATGTGAGCCTGATGCTTGACTATAAGCTCCGTGAAGACAGAGAATTTTGTTTTATTCATCACTTATATCCCCAGTAGCTAGCAGTGTGTGGCATGTGGTCGGCTGCTAAAAAACATGCGTTGAATGCAAGAATGAACCTGAGCCGATGTGCAAGAACTACTAGTGCCTTGCTTGGTCAGGACATTAAGGCAACTTTAATTATCAAATAAGATAATGTGCAACAAACATTCAACAATGTCTGGCATACTGTGCCCAATAAACACCTACTCCCTTAATTTAGAGGGCAGTGGGAGTCTTGAAAGATTACACAGAAACTAGCAATTAATTGCCGGAAGGAGCTTTCTAAGAACTCTGTTCACCGTGAAAAAGGCCAATCCCTCAGCAATGGAAAATCTCTTTGTTCCAACAAGTAAGAAACATGAAATCTTTCACTGTTTGTTAACTGGTCCTTTTGACCCCATTTCCTAAAACCCTCAAGTCTCCCCACTTCCTGCCCTGGTTCAGAAGCCATCTCCTTGGATCATTACCAATACCCAGGTCTCCAAGGCCAAGATCATTTTCCAGTGATTCAGCCCTCGCTCCTCACAGCTCTCTATGTGTCTCAGAATAAGCGTAAACATCTACGGAGACCTGCATCCCAGAGCCAATGCTCCCGGTGCTTCTCCCACTCCTCTCCTACTCACCGCACCGCCCCTGGCAAGTCACTGATGTGTGACTATCACACGCAGCCCTGAGCCCTGGTAGATGAACTTCCTCCACATCTCACCTTCTCTTGGAAGCTCTTCACACTTCCCTAGGCAATGGGGTGTCACCGCTGGTACAGTGGTTAAGAGTGTATGCTTTGGGGCTTCCCTGGTGGCGCAGTGGTTGAGAGTCTGTCTGCCGATGCAGGGGACATGGGTTCGTGCCCTGGTCCGGGAAGATCCCACATGCCGCGGAGCAGCTGGGCCTGTGAGCCATGGCCGCTGAGCCTGCGCGTCCGGAGCCTGTGCTCCGCAACGGGAGAGGCCACAACAGTGAGAGGCCCGCGTACCGCACAAAAAAAAAAAAAAAAAAAAAAGTGTGTGCTTTGGAGCCAGGTTGCCTGGGTTCAAATCTTGGCTCTGCCATCCACCTGCTGTATGACCTTGGGTAAGTTGTTTAACTCTCTAAACTTTAGCAGGCTCATCTGTAAAGTGGAGATAAAATGAAGATAATTTAGTACTTACTAGAGGGGGTTGCTGGAGGATTTAGATAACAGGAGGGAACATACATCAAGCACACAACAAGCACCCATTAACGGGGAATAGCATTGCTACATTTCACTGGCTTTTACGACCATTAACAAATAGAATGGCCAGGAGTGGTTTGAGATGATTAGCCTCAGCTGTGCTAAGAACAGCCCCCACCTCCCAACCGCCAGGACCGGAGTGGGGCTTGGGGCTGTGGTATCTCCTGGGAGAGCCTCTTAGGGTCTGCAGGTCATACACGGGGTTCAGTAAATGACTGCCTAATGAAGAAGCCATCTGCCAACAAGCCATGGGGATGGTCCAAGGAAATGAGCCAGAACTCTGCCTTCCCAGATTCACGGCCAGGCTACCTGTGGCCACCCGGCTTCCTCCCTCCTGATCCAAATGCTGAATCCCCTTCACCTGAAGCAGGCTTCCAAGGAGGATTCCTACCTGGGAAGGTGTTGCTAGTGGTTTGACACAAGTTCCCCCAGAAAGTGCTTTATGGCCCATCTTAAAAGTAACCATGCAGGGGCTTCCCTGGTGGAGCAGTGGTTGGGAGTCTGCCTGCCGATGCAGGGGACACGGGTTCATGCCCCGGTCCGGGAAGATCCCACATGCCGCGGAGCGGCTGGGCCCGTGAGCCATGGCCGCTGAGCCTGCGCATCTGGAGCCTGTGCTCCGCAACGGGAGAGGCCACAACAGTGAGAGGCCCGCGTACCGCAAAAAAAAAAAAAAAAAAAGTAACCATGCAAAATAAACCCTGAAATATTCAGGGATAATGGAGTATGATGTCTGCATCTTGGTCCAAGAGGGGAAAAAAAAACGCCTGACAGAAAAAGGGGATGATAAGGCAAATGTGTTAAAGTGTTTACAACTGTGTACTGTGCTGGCAACTCTAAGTTTGATAATACTTCAAAATAGAAAGTTAACACAAAAGAAGAGACCAACGAGAGATTTCCACTCCGAGCCAACAGCTCTGTACCACTCGCCCCAGGGTCGCCCCGCCGCTGAAGGGAAGTCCCTGTTACACATGGCTGCCTTCAAGGCTGCGTGCGACGACTCTGCCTTTTCAAAGTCAGACTCCGGACAGCAGACCGTGAGGTTTTAAGGTCCCAGCTCCCCCACTTAATGGGGGACCTTGGCCAAGTGCTGAAGCCCTTGGAGGCTGTTTCTCTCCTAGTAGATGGAGTTACTGGCAGCTGTGCTACCCACCCCACCAGACAGTGAGGTCCAGGAAGGCGATGTGTGTGTGGGCTGTAAGGCACAGACCCCAGACCAGGCATCCGTGATGAGCACACACCAAGGGGCTTGTGGCTACTCTGCTAGGAACTGGGGAAACACAGCCCCAGCCTGCTCTCATGCACCTGCCGTCTAGAGAGGGAACCAGATCCAAATGGAACAATCCCACTAAGAAGTGTACAATTACAAGTCATGCTGGGTGCTGAAGGAATAATCGAGGGTAGTCTGAGAACATCACAGGGGTGCAGACTGACCTTGTGTGCGAGTGGGAGAAGGTTCCTCTGAGGAAGTGATGTTTGACGGCCAACTAGAGAACAAGGAGATTGCAGCATATTCTAGTCCCACAGAGTAGGGAAGTATACAAGCCAAACTGTTAACAGTGAACTCAAGTTAAGGATACCATGAGGAAGTAATAGGCCAAATTAAGAACAGGGGGTGTCCCTCAGGACAAATGACCTGGTTTCTCCAAAACCCAGTGGCATGAAAAAAACAATTTTAAGGAGCTGGGAGACAGGGAGACCATTACAGAATAAAAGACTTAAGAGTAATTTTTAAAAACCTACTGAATAGAAGATATTTGCAAATGATATGACTGATAAGGGGTTAATATCCAACATATATAAACAGCTCATACAACTCAACATCAAAAAAACAAACAATCCGATTAAAAAATGGGCAGAAGAACTGAACATTTTTCCAAAGAGGAAACGAAGATGGCCAACAGGCACATGAAAAGACACTTAACATCACTAATCATCAGGGGAATGTAAATGAAAACCACAACGAGATAGATTATCACCTCACACCTGTAGAATGGCCATCATCAAAAGAGCACAAATAACAAATGTTGGCAAGAATGTGGAGAAAAGAGAACCCACCTACACTGTTTGTGGGAATGCAAACTGGTGCAGCCACTGTGGAGAACAGTATGAGATTTCCCAAAAAACTAAAACCAGAACTACCATATGACCCAGCAATTCCACTCCTGGGTATACATCTGGAAAAAAAAACCCCAAAAAACAGAAACACTAATTCAAAAAGATACAGGTACCTCCATGTTCACAGCAGCATTATTTACAATTGCCAAGGTATGGGAGCAACCTAAGTGTCCTTCAACAGATGAATGGATAAAGAAGATATGGTACATATATACAACGGAATACTACTCAGCCATAAAAAAGAATGAAATTTTGTCATTTGCAGCAACATTCCTGGACTTGGAAGGCATTATGCTAAGTGAAATAAGTCAGACAGAGAAAGACAAATACTGTATGATATCATATGTGGAACCTAAAAAATACAACAAACTAGTGAATATAACAAAAAAGAAGCAGACTTACAGAGAACAAACTAGTGATTACCAGTGGGGAGAAGGAAAGGGGATGGGACAATATAGAAGCAGGGGATGTAAAAAAAGGGTTATTACAGGATTATATGAAATCATGTATGTGAAACTTCTGAAAATTATAAAGCACTATAGAATTTAAAGAAACTTACATTCAATTAAAAAAATATAATGCATGGATCTTATCTGGATTGTGATTTTGAACAATGCAACTATAAGTGTCATTTCTGAGACAGCTGTGAGAACTGAATTATGGACTGAGCAATAGATTATTAATGAATGATGGTGAGTTTGTAATAAAATAATGGCATAGTTGTTATGTCAAAAAAAAAGAGGCTTTTATTGCTTAGTAGATATTTATGGGTGAAATGACATGCTGTCTGGGGAAGATGAAACAGGTACTGAAGCTGGGTAGAGGGTACATGGGGATTCATTCCACTTTTCTTTCTACTTTTGTGTATCTTTTTAAATTTCTATAATAAAAAGGAAAGCACAGTGGTTCACTCCAAAGAGTCAGGAGTACTGAGTTACTTGTATTTTTTTTTACAAGGATCAGGAAATTAATTGTTATTAAGCAGAAAGTTATCTACCTCATCATATTTGATAACTCCACCTATTTTAGTCTATGCATGAACCACAGTGAAACCAATTCCCCTCTGATGGGCATTTAGGTTTTCTCCAAGTTTTCCTTACAATAACTGAATCCATCCAATCCCTGATGCTTTTCTCTGTTCTTATGATCCTCCTCACTCCTTGTCAACCCAACCCACCCAGGCAAGTCAATGGATGACCATTTTTGGACTAAGTAGCTGGTGCTACCAGGGGAGATGTCCCTAGAACAAAGAAGGCCCAGGCCCTGGTACCATCTGCTCCAGTGACCTGCAAGGGAGCCAGTGCCGCAGGACAATTCAAATTCCACCTCAAGATTCAAGTTTCCAAGTAACTGCCACTTGGGGGTAGAGGGAAGCACACACTGCAACAATGGGGCTCAGAGGGAGCCTGGGGAGTTTTCTGGCCAGGGCCAAAGGTCAGCAGCCCTCACCCAGCCTGACACAGGTCTCAGGCTGGTTCCCTGCTGCATATGGGCCTCCCCAGATCCTGGAAAGTATTCAGAGTTCTGTACCCCTTCCTTTCCACCCATTAGTGCTTTTCCCATTCTGGGTTCCTGATTCTTTTAAACACAGCCAAGAGACACCATTTTGACCTACTGAAATGGCATGGACTTTTTTAAAAAAATAAGTTTATTTATTTTATTTATTTATTTTTGGCTGCGTTGGTTCTTCGTTGTTGCGTGTGGGATTTCTCTAGTTGCGGTGAGCGGGGGCTGCTCTCCGTTGTGGTGTGTGGGCTTCTCACTGCGGTGGCTTCTCTTGTTGCAGAGCATGGCCTCTAGGTGCACGGGCTTCAGTAGTTGTGGCTCACGGGCTCTAGAGCTCAGGCTCAGTAGTTGTGGCGCACGAGCTTAGTTGCTCCGCAGCATGTGGGATCTTCCCGGACCAGGGCTTGAACCCGTGTCCCCTGCACTGACAGGTGGATTCTTAACCGCTGAGCCACGAGGGAAGCCCAGCATGGACTTTTCTTTTTTTTTAAAGGCTAATATCCAGGGTTAGCAAAGTTACTGGGAAGCTGACACCCTCCCACACCACTGGTGCAAGTGCAGGCTGGTGCAACTTTTGATAATTTATTAACTGGTGAAACTCAAAGTTCTTAAAATCACACCCCAAGACCAGCAATTCCATTTTAGGCATTTATTCTCATGAGCACACTCGCAGACAGAAGAATAGGATCACCACTGTAGTGCTGTGTAAAATCAAATGGTACAGGAGAAATGACCCAAAAGACCATCAAGAGGGGGATGAATGAACAAATTATGTAATATACATACTGTGGAATATTACTCAGCAATAAAAAAGAAATAAACTCCTAATAGATACAACATAGGTGAATCTCAAAAGTGTTCTCAAAAGTGAATCTCTAAGTTAAAAAAGGCAGACAGAAAAGAGCACATATATGTAACTCCATTTATATGACACTCTGGAAAACACAAACTAATCTACACAGACAAAAAAGCAGATCAGTGATTGCCTGGGGCTGGGAGCATGATGGGGTGAGTGACTGAGAAAAGGTACCTGGGAACTTTCTAGGTTGATGGCAATGTTCTGTATCTTGACTATGGTGGTAGTTACATGAGTATATACATTTGTCAAAACTCACTGTATACTCGAAACTGCATATGCACTTAAGATCTGTACATTGTATTGTATATAAATTAACTTCAATTAAAAAAAATGAATAAGCAGCTCCATCTAAGTATCTAACAAAGAAATGAGTTAAATCATGGTATATCCATACAATAAAACATTATGCATGATACCGCAGAAAAAATAGTTAATGACATACCAAGTTACTTAGTATATGCAGTTAAGAAAAAAATTGTTATGAAACTATAATATACTATGATAACATTTATATAAAATAAAATGTATATATTTGGATAAAAAATTACCAAAAAGAAATATTTCATTCATTCATTCAACACAAATATATTGAGTATCTACACTATACCTTTATTGTTAAAATGAGCAGAAAAGATCCAAAAAAAATCCCTTCTCGTCATGGAGCTTCTGTTTGGTCGTTTCATAAAAAATATTTAAATTATTAAACTGTAAACATTAAAAAAAATCAAATGGTACAGGGAAGTGTGTAAATGCTACTACCACTTGTGTTAGAACACACACTTGGTTTGTTCATGCAGAGAACAACTCTGGAAGGATTCATGAGAAACTGGGATCAGTGGTACCTTTCAGGGAGGAAAACTAGAGCCTCTTCACCATCCACCCTTTCATATAACTTGGGTTTTTTTCCCTTTTTACCATGTTCTTTTTTTTTTTTTTTGCGGTACGCGGGCCTCTCACTGTTGTGGCCTTTCCCGTTGCGGAGCACAGGCTCCGGACGCGCAGGCTCAGAGGCCATGGCTCATGGGCCCAGCTGCTCCGTGGCATGTGGGATCTTCCCGGACCGGGGCACGAACCCGTGTCCCCTGCATCGGCAGGCAGACTCTCAACCACTGCGCCACCAGGGAAGCCCTACCATGTTCTTATATTGTCTATTCTAAATAAACACAATCGTTTCTAATTTTTTGCTAAAGTCCAATAATCAGGAATTGGGTGGAGAAGAATGATATGGAAATGTGAGCATGACATACTACAAAATCAACAAAGTGTTCTGAGAAAAGATATTTTCCATTTTTACTAAAAAAAACCTCCAAAATAAAAATGTATTGTAATGACAGGCACACAAAGGAACAGAAGAACCTACACCAAAATGTCAACAAATTACTTCCAAGGGGTGGGATTGTGGGGGGGAATTTTACTTTCTTCTGTGTGCTTGTATTTACTTTTGCAGTTTCCTAAACAAACAAACAAACAAAAACTCCACTCTGTGTGTTTAATAACTTTAAAAAAAAAATGAAGGGACTTCCCTGGCAGTCTAGGGGTTATACCAGATTCCATGCTTCCACTGCAGTGGGCATGGGTTCAATCCCTGGTCAGGGAACTAGGATCCTGCAAGTCAGGCGGCATGGCCGAAAAAAAAAAAAAAGAGAGAGAGAGAAAATAACAGACCAAAATTGTCACCTCTTTCTGCCAGGTTCTCTCAGAGAGAACTGTTGGCTACACTCTCTACCCAAGGGGCTATGTGGTTTAGGAAGACAAAGAACAAGTCAAGGGCAAGGGCACAGGGCCAACCCAAAGCCTTAACTGTCCTCCCCTCACTTAGGGAGCACAGGCTTTCCCAACCATCCAGGGTGCCCACCAAGACCCTTCCAGAGGCCCTGGAGACTGATGGAGGACACCCATTTTCTCCCAGGATACCTGGGAGGCAGAGGGCAGGGATCACTCTCCTGGTTTATAGATGAAAGGGAGGCTCCAAGATAATCTGCTTCTTCCACAGATCAGGTGCAGAGACCAGGTCTCAGCTGAGTGTTGAGGGCACACTGAACACTTCCTTATCCTAAGGCGTGTAGGACTCGAGAGAAAACGCCAAGTTCTGATTCAGTTTTGTCCCCAGCTTCCTACAGAACACAGGTGAGGCAGTGGAGTCAGGGCGTCTCCAAGCTAGACACCACTTTGAATGACATCTCATTCCACCTACAAACCCCATTTCTCAACCCACCTTCCATCCTCTGTCTGCACACACCTTGGGAGCAGCCCAGATCATCTCTTGAGGATGCATGCAGGAAACTCCTGCTTATACTAAAAGCCTCACCATTACCTCCAGGAAGGGGCCCTGAGGGACGGCTGCTTAGGGTCTCACTTGAAGACCATCACCATGTCAGTACCTAAGGGTTTGTCAAAACCAGCATGTGGGTCTGAAAGGCCTGAGTAACACATTCCTGGAACGAAGCTGGGCAGACACATCCCAGTGTCTGGAACACTTTCTTATGGGTGGATCTGGGTGTGCCTCATGATTTGGGAAGAACTGTTCCCTGGGGGTGTAGAAACCCAGAGGGAGGAGAAGGGAATAGAAAAACCAGTTAGGGGGTGACCTAGCCAAATGGCTGAGCATGGACCTGAGTCACCACCTTCTATGAGGAGACAGATGTTCAGCCTTGCAGTGGGGAAATTCAAGGAATTTAAGGGGAGGGGTGAGAAGAGAGAGTATTGATGTTGGAAAAGAGAAATAAAAGAAGCTTTAGGGGTCACTAGAAAATGGTGCAGTTTTAACCCAGGTGAAGGACAGAGCAGGGATGAGATTCTACCACATGCAGCTGTCAGAGTTCGGGCAAGAGAGGAAGGCCCCACAGCATCTCTCCCTTTCCCCAGTCAGGAGAAACAGGAACAGCCCACCAAGGACGCCCCAGGGCAGGCAACAGCAGAGGCCAAATCACTTCAAGGTGAGAAGCACCACGCACAGCTGAAGCACCAGGACCCACCAGGACCAAACAAGGGAGGCCCCGGCCGGGCAGTCAGGCTTCTCAGAATGGTTTGGGGAGAACCTAGCTCTTGGCGAACCACTGTACCATAAACTAAAATACAGAGCCTACAGTATCATGGAGGGCAGAGCCTCAATTGTTCCCTGCCTTGGACTTCCATTCTTGCTAAAATGGATGTTTTTCTCCCCAGATTTATGTTCAGACTCTGACACAATCAGGGATTTGATCTCAAGAGAGTGACTGACACCCTCTGAGTCTTGTAGTTTCCACCTATCACACGGGGTCAATCCCAGCACCGGGGCAGGTATGAGGAGTGAGATACTACACAGGGGCGTGCTTGGCACACTGCCTGAAATACGGGACGTGCTCAGTAAATAGTAGCCACTAACATCATCACCACTAAGCATCATTTTTGTTGGTGGTGTTTTAGGTCTTTGTATAAATTCAGTCCCAAATCAGTAAAAATGTCCTTTATCACTCCATTGGTTCAAAAAAACATGGTCTCACACAGCTAAAGACCTTTAAGTGTGCAAGGAGCTGGCTTCAGTAGGGAAAACACATTTGGTGGCTGGTTGCTCTGCAGATCTCAAATCTGGGGCAATGGGGAAGACCCCCAAGGTACCAGGCGACTCCGATCCTGGGAGAAGACGAATGCCCGATGGAGGAGAAGCGAGCCTCGGGTACGCGGGCTCCCCAGAGCCCCAGAAGATAAAGCTACTAGGTCATGCTAAGCAGGGCTTGTCAACGTGGCTTTGGGACGGTGGGGTACTCTTTCCCCATGTACCCACCCCAAACCCTTATATTCACAGTCTTTCACATACCCAAGAAGCCTTAAATCACAGTGATGGATGAGGGTCCTTAAACAGACTCTTTGCTTCACTAATATAAGCACTTCTTCCTAACTGGAGGGACGATTATGTGTAAAATGGACATAAGTCAAAAGGAGACCAGAGCAAGCTCTATCTATTGCGCTGCTCATTAGAAGATAAAATTCAGGAAGGAAAATGGAACTTCCTGACATAAGTGTGGGAGGAATGATCTAGACTTCTATTATCCGGGCTTAACCTGTACTTCTTTTCCTAAGATCCTGAGGCTGGACTTCGGTCCAGGTCAGTGGATCTGCCCTTGTGGGAAATTCTTTTTCTAGCCCCTCCCCTATTCCTCTCCTCCCCCCACATTATCCAAGGAAAGAATGAGACTGCCTACTATCTAAGTCTGTAGGAGGCCAGGAGGCAGCCTCTCCCTGGTCCTGTGCCTGGCACTGCAGCTGCTCACACAGACTGCCCCAGCCAGGCCAGGGGCACCTCCTGGGACATGCCCAAGACCCAACGGAGGGTCCCTGGGAAGCATTCCTGCACCACCATTCCACGTGCCCCCGCAAGTCCATCTGAGCCTCGTCCTTCCATTCTGTGCTCCCCCAGTGGCTGTGTCTGCAGCAGGTCAGGGGGTGGACACCCCGTGCCCTCCCTCCACACCTCATCACACTGGTCTGGGAATCCCGAGCTATCACGCATACTTCATGCCTGCGAGGGGCTCACAATCTAGCGAGTAGGACAAGTTACTACACAGGTGACAAGGACAATGAGAGAAGCATGAGGTTGGGGCCAGGACACATGGGGGAAGGGAGAGAGGCTTGAAGAACCAGGAAGTTGGCCCTCAAGCTGACAGCCATCCCATGACCTCATTTCATCATGTGTACCCAGAACCTGCTAATTTTAAACTTGGGTGGATGCATCTTTTCGCCAAAAAAAAAAAAACAAAAAAAATTGGCTGTCAGTCTAATCTGAACACTCCTTGGGGCATACAGCTGGTTACTAGAAAAACATCACCAACAGCCTCAGTGTCACCACCAGCATGGTGGGGATGATCTGCCCCTCCCCCCATGTTCAGTGAAGAAGTTCAAGGGCACAGGTGTGATGAGGAAGAATCCTGACTCCCCTGTACTGGCTGGCACCCCCACCCCCAGCAGAAAAGTAGTCAAAGGAGGGGGACTCTAGCACTGCTCCAGTAGAAGCAGTAAGGCCAGGTAGGATGATCAAAGGAGTAATTTAATATTTGAAAACGATGTGACCTACAAGGTCTTAATTTCCAAAATATACAAACAGTTCAGACAACTCTATAACAAAAAAACAAACAGCCCAATCAAAAATTGGGCAGGGCTTCCCTGGTGGCGCAGTGGTTGAGAGTCCTCCTGCCGATGCAGGGGACATGGGTTTGTGCCCCGGTCTGGGAAGATCCCACATGCCGCAGAGCGGCTGGGCCCGTGAGCCATGGCCGCTGAGCCTGCGCGTCCGGAGCCTGTGCTCCGCAACGGGAGAGGCCACAGCAGTGAGAGGCCTGCGTACAGCAAAAAAAAAAAGAAAAGAAAAACAGAGTCACCATATGATCCAGCAATCCCACTCCTGGGCATATATCTGGAGAAAAACATGGTCCGAAAGGGTATATGCACCCCAATGGTCACAGCAGCTCTATTTACAATAGCCAAGACATGGAAGCAACCTAAATGTCCATCAACAGAGGAATGGATGAAGAAGATGTGGTACATATATACAATGGAATATTACTCAGCCATCAAAAAGAATGAAATAATGCCATTTGCAGCAACATGGATGGACCTAGAGATTATCATACTAAGTAAAGTAAGACAAAAAGACAAATACCATATGATATCACCTATATGCAGAATCTAAAATATGATAGAAGTTGATTTATTTAGCAAACAGAAACAGACTCATAGACGTAGAAAACAAACTTATGGTTACCAACGGGAAAAGGTGGGTGGGAAGGGATAAATTAGGAGTTCGGGATTAACATATACATACTACTACATATAAAATAGATAAACAAGGACCTACTGTAGAGCACAGGGAATTATATTCAGTATCTTTTTTTTTTCTTTTTTTTGACTGCACCACGTGGCATGCGGGATGTTAGTTCCCTGACCAGGGACTGAACCCACACCCCCTGCAGTGGAAGCGTGGAGTCTTAACCACTGGACCGCCAGGGAAGTCCCTCAATATCTTGTAATAAACCATAGTGGAAAAGAATATGAAAAAAAAAAAAATATATATATATATATAAAACTGAATCACTTGGTGTACACAAGAAACTAACATAACATTGTAAATCAACTAGACTTCAATAAAATAAATAAATAAATAGGAGTACTTTAAGGTTGAGCACTGGATAAAGGGGGCCTACAAAGAGAGGAAAGGGAGCCATCTCTCCATAGCAATTTGGGCGGGAAGAGGGTTCCACCCTCCCATTCACTAGTCAGAAAGCCTTCCCGGGGCTGGGTAGAAGATCTTGCAGATGGGGTCTAGTTCCTGTGTCCTACCCCTCAGCAGGCACGTGACTTCTGGCCCACTGCTCCCCCTTCCCAGCCTCAGCCCCAACACCATCCAAAGGTCCAGTGCTGCCTTTCTTATGAAGACCCTGTCACACTTGCGAACCCCTCAGAGAGGGTGGTCACAAACTCCAAGCCTTACCCTAACCACGCATGTCACAAAAGGGGCTATTGGTCTCCCCCCGAGTGGTCGTTAAGTGGAAAAGCATAGAAAAGCACAGCACCTGTCAAGTAGCCACCATGTGCCTCACACGGCTCTCAGGTTCTCTCACTGAATCCTAACATTCCTAGAAAACATTTCCCCCAGTTTACAGAAGAGGAAATTAAAGAAGATTCACTCGCCTCATCATTCTGCAAAGGTCGGCTGTGTTCTGGACACTGCGGCCCCGCACTGAACAAGACAAACACAGGCTTGTTCTTCTGGAACGTACATTCTTGTGTGGGGGAAAAGATAATAAGCAAACAGAAAATAATCCCAGACACTCGTTAAATGCTATATAGAAAACAAAACAGGATGATTTGATTGAGGGACACAGAGGAACAGTTATAGAGAAAAGGAGACTCCAGATAGAGGGAACAACAGCCCGTGCAAAGGCCCTGAGGCATGAAGGAGCTTGACTTATTCAAGGAAGAGAAAGGAGGTCAGAATGGGATGGGGCAGGAGACAAGGCAGGAGAGCAGGCCAGGGCTGGACTGTGTCAGGTAACAGAGGTGGTGATAAGGACTGGAAATTATAACTGCAGTGGGATGACGGGAGAGGTCTTTAAGCAGAGAAGTGACACAATCTAAGTTCTGCCTGTTGTGGGAAGAATGAACAATGAGGGCCAGGTTTAAAGAGGTTTAGAGAGGCTAAATAAGCAGCTCAAGGTTTCACTGCCATTAGTAGCTTGCATTCAACACCAAGGTTTGTTTCCTCAGTGTCACATTTTATACACTGTAGTATAACACTATACTGGAATCTCGTATCTGACAAAGGGGGGTGGGCTCCCACTATCTCTGTCATTCCAGGCTTGCTTCCTGCACCAGTCAAGTGAGGATAACTGCTCCTGGTTCTATGATGCCAATTCAACAGCCTAGATGGAAACATACTTTGTATTCATCTGGCAGCATTCAACAAACAAAGAGTATGACATTATAAGCAAGGAAAGCCGTGGAGAAAAGGGAACCCTCCTACATTGTTGGTGGGAATGTAAATTGGTACAGCCACTATGGAAAACAGTATGGAGGTTCCTCAAAAAACTTAAACTAGAGTTGCCACATGATCGAGCAATCCCACTCCTGGGCATATATCCAGAGAAAATTCTAATTTGAAAAGATACATGCAGTACTTCCCTGGTGGCTCAGTGGTTAAGAATCTGCCTGCCAATGCAAGGGACACAGGTTTAATCCCTGGTCTGGGAAGATCCCACAAGCCGCGGAGCAACTAAGCCCACGTACCACAACTACTGAGCCTGCGCTCTAGAGCCCACGAGCCACAACTACTGAAGCCAGTGCACCTAGAGCCCATGCTTCCTCAACGAGAAGCCACCACAACGAGAAGCCCGCGCACAGCAGCGAAGAGTAGCCCCGCTTGCAGCAACTAGAGAAAGCCTGTGCGCAGCCACGAAGACCCAACGCAGCCAAAAATAAAATATTAATTAATTAATTAATTTAAAAGAAATGAACAGAAAAGACACATGCACCCCTATGTTCACAGCAGCACTGTTTACAAGGAAGCAACCCAAATGTCCATCAACGGATGAATGGATGAAGATGTGATATATATACAATGGAATACTACTTGGCCATAAAAAAGAATGAAATAATGTCATTTGCAGCAACATGGACGAACATAGAGATTATAATACTAAATGAAGTAAGTCAGAAAGAGAAAGACAAATACCACATATCACTTATATGTGGAATCTAAAATATGATACAAATGAACTTATTTGCAAAACAGAAACAGACTCACAGACACAGAGAACCAACTTATGGTTACCAAAGGGGGAAGAGGGTGGGGAAAGGATAAATTAGGAGTTTGGAATTAGCAGATGCAAACTATTACCTATAGCGTAGATAAACAACAAGGTCCTACAGTATAGCACAGGGAACTATATTCAATATCTTGTAACAAACCATAACAGAAAAGAATATGAAAAAGAATATGTATATGTATGTATAACTGAATCACTTTGCTATACACCAGAAACTAACACAACATTGTAAATCAACTATACTTCAATTAAAAAAAAAAAAGAAACCCAGGATTTACCCTAATAAGACCAGCTTCGAGTCACAGGTGACTCCGAGTATCAACCCGAGTGAGTTTTCTATCTCTAACCTGAAAAACCTGGACAAACCCGTCCTCCTTCAAGGTAGGCAGCCCAACAGTGAACTAATACAGCATTATGGCATGCGTGAGGCACAATTAATGGGGAACTGCCTAACCTGCTCTTTTTTTTTTTTTTTTTTTTGCGGTACGCGGGCCTCTCACTGTTGTGGCCTCTCCCGTCGTGGAGCACAGGCTCCGGACGCGCAGGCTCAGCGGCCATGGCTCACGGGCCCAGCCGCTCCGTGGCATGTGGGATCCTCCCGGACCGGGGCACGAACCCGTGTCCCCTGCATCGGCAGGCGGACTCTCAACCACTGCGCCACCAGGGTAGCCCTGCCCTGCTTCTTTGAGTGGCTGGAGGAGAGATTAGAACAATCTTGCTTATATACAGAAGGCTGAGGATTCTCAGGTAGTTGAGCTGGTTGAGTTTATACTGCTCTCAGAAATCCTTCCTGCTAGAAAGGACCAATGAGGTCAAAGCCATTCCTCCTAAGCTATGAGCAGAACTAATAACCACTCGAGCCTACAATGAACAAGGAAGCCCAATTTCCACGGCAGGCCTCACTAATTTATTTAGCCACCACCTCCAGAAAAGGACCAAGACCTTACTGCCTGGTCCACCATCCCACTGCCCCAGCTTTTTAATTGAACCATCAAGACCTGGATTTCTTCTCCAGATGCCTAAAATGTGCTTGCACCTTGGGCCATTCTGTTCTGGGAAGAAGACCAAGGGAAGCAGAGGAAAGCCACAGCCCAGACAAGCAATGCAAGATGGAGATAGACTAGGTACAGGAAAAAAGAAAAAATAATTTTACTAGAAGACAGCTACCTCCTGATGAGGAAAAAACCCTGTGGTGACTTTTTAAGCAGAACTCCATAGACATCGGGTGCAAATGCACTGGATATGAGACCTGTTTGTGTAGGGAGCCAGGTAATCCACTAAGACCTTTCCCTCCCTGTATTGGGTTGAATGGTGTCCCCCCAGAATTCATGTCTACCCAGAACCTAAAAATGTGGTCTTATTTGGAAATAGGGTCTTTTCAGATGTAATTAGTTAAATTAAGATGAGGTCACGCTGGATTAAAGTAGCCCCTATTCCAATGACAGGTGTCCTTATAAGGAGAGAAAATAGATACAGATAAAACACCATGTGACAACAGAGACAGAGATGGGAGTGATGCCTCATGAGCCAAGGAATGCCAAGGAGTAGCATGGCCTTGCCAACACCTTGATTTTGGACTTCTAGCCTCCAGAACTGTGAGAGAGCATATTTTTATTGTGTAAGTCCCCAGGTTTATGGTACTTTGTCCCAGCAGCCCTAGGAAACCAATACACACCTTTATTTCACACCTGTTCCCCAAACCACCCTTCCCAGTCTCAGCCCAGGGGCAGGAGACAAGACACACAGGCCACATCTCTAATCCACCTGGACTCTTCCACCTTCCCGGAGCCCATCAGCACTTCTCCTTTTGAGGTGAGGGGGAAAGCAGAGATCACATTTCAGGTGCCTCCACCTTCTGCCACCAGCGGCAAACTAGCAGGGGAGTGTTTGTTGTCTCCCCACATTCTCTTAGTTTTGTAGCCTCTCCTTTATTTATTTATTTTTAAATTTTTTTAAACATCTTTATCGGAGTATAATTGCTTTACAATGGTGTGTTAGTTTCTGCTGTGTAACAAAGTGAATCAGCTATACGTATACATATATCCCCATATCCCCTCCCTCTTGCGTCTCCCTCCCACCCTCCCTATCCCACCCCTCTAGGTGGTCACAAAGCACCGAGCTGATCTCCCTGTGCTATGTGGCTGCTTCCCACTAGCTAGCTATTTCACATCTGGTAGTGTATATATGTCGATGCTACTATCACTTCGCCCCAGCTTCCCCCTCCCCACCATGTCCTCAAGCCCATTCTCTATGTCTGCGTCTTTATTCCTGTCCTGCCCCTAGGTTCATCAGAACCATTTTTTCGTTTTCTTTTTTTAGATACCACATACACGTGTTAGCATATAGTATTTGTTTTTCTCTTTCTGACTTACTTCACTCTGTATGACAGACTCTAGGTCCATCCACCTCACTACAAATAACTCAATTTCGTTTCTTTTTATGGCTGAGTAATATTCCATTGTATATATGTGTCACATCTTCTTTATCCATTCATCTGTCGATTAGGTTGCTTCCATGTCCTGGCTATTGTAAATAGTGCTGTGTAGCCTCTACTTTAGTGTTTCTTAAATCTTATTCAGTCCCATCCTAGATATATTTGGGGTAGGGGCATTAACTACGTATGCCTTAAACTATCATTTACCTAATTATTCTTTATGTAAAGTCACTACTTTTACTTAAATTTATTTTAAAAGGAACTACATCGTTACAGTATATGGAAAATCATCATCAGTTAGCCTATGCAGAACTTGCTCGATATATGTTTTTAAATTGCACATTAAAGTAAATACACGATGATTATTTTTTTTAAGTTCATTCATGTACCCTTTAAAATAATCTCGGGTGACAGTACTATGGGAAATACCACCTTAAGAGGTACAGTTTAGTTGTCTGAGAACTCTGGGCTCCTAAGCAGAAAAACCAATTTAAGCTCTCCAGTCTCGTTTCTCACCTCACGACTGTCCCAGGAGGAGGATAAGAGCAGGAGGGAAAAAAAGCACCGGGAGTTTCTAGTTCCCACGCAGGGCGACCTGAGGATACTGAGTCGAGGGCGAAAGGGACTTTCTAAATACCCAGCCCTGCGAGTGACAAGGGAGGGGACAGACTGACCTTCTCGCGCAGGGTGCAGTGGACGTCCGAGGCGACACGCCCTTCCCACCACGGCTCATCCATCATCGAGTCTACAGCGCCGCGACGCGAGGCTACCGGGCTCTCGGGGCGCACCCTGTGTGGACACGGACAACTTCAGCGGCCGCAGCGCGCCCCCCGGCATCCCATCCTCTCTCGTCCTCGGCCGGGGTCTCTGCCGGGCGCCCCCTCCTGTCCCGCTCAGCGGAGCTGGCGGTCGCCTCCCATCCCGGGAAGGTTGCAGTGCCCCCTCCCCTCTATTCGCGGAACCTGAGGCGACCTGGAGCTGTGCAACAACTTGCAGAATTTTTATCTTCCCTTTTGCAAAAGTTGCAGAGAAAGTTGCCGACTTCGCTAGCTCTCCAGAGGCCAGGGCTCTGGCAGCGGCCACCGGCTCGCTGTCCCCAACTCCTCCCCCGCCGCCCAGCCTTTGTCCTGCTCCCACATCCTGCCCTCCAGCCGGGGCGAAACTCACACATCCCTCTCCGGGCGTGGGGGGCTGCGGGCGCCAGGCCCCCCCGGCCCAGGGCCGAGCTGGCTGTGCCCTGGGGTGCCTGCACGCGGATGGGCCGTAGCGCTGGGCGCTCCACGCTCTTGACTGCCGCCTCCGTAGCCCGGCTAGCCCCCGCCACCGCCGCGCCCCTGCGTGCGCTCGGGTCCCTCCGCGGCTCGCAGCCTCGGGGCCGCCGGGGGCCTTCCTCCCTCGCCGGGGGAATTGGGGGCCGGGCCTCGCGCATGCGCCGCCGGCCCCCGCACCCCGCGGGGCGGGGGGCTGGGAACTGGAAGTCTTTCTTTCGCCGGCGCTGGCTGCGTTTCCTGTCAGCCCTCCTCCCCCGCCTCGGTGGAAAGCTTCCTCTCACCTTCGCGTGGGCGCCGGGTGGCCTCCTGGGCACCCCGCGGACTCACGCGGGCAGCGCTGGGACCGCGGCGCCAGGACCGCGGCGCCACCTGCGCGCGCCACTCGTGAAAGGCGCGGACAGAATGCCCCCAGAAAGTTCTCTCTCCCGCGTGCGCTGTTCTAGCCAACCTTTCGTCGGTTCCACCTGGTGGTTTTTTTTTTTTTAATTTCTTTTTTTTTTTTTAACCGGCCCTGCAATGGGGAGGTGAATTTCCAAACGGACAGTTCTCACGAAATCGCCAGAAAATCCGCTCTTGATTATTCACGAGTCCCTGATTCTAAAGGAGGCTCAGTAAATCAGCGGATATTTTTTTGTGCTCCTGCAAGGTATAAATTGTACGCCTTACATTGGGAGAAAGCCAGTCCTTTTGGAGGGTCCGCTGGATGGAAGGCATTGTCTTTTTGATTGTTTTCGGAAAGGCACGCCCTTTAATCAGCTCCTCTGATGGCACAGAAGATTGATTGGTTTTTGTGATTCTTCTGGACGTTCACAGATCTGTTTCAAATCCAGCTAGCAGCTGGGTGACTTTTGCCATGTTCCTCAGACTCTGTAAGCTTGGAACCCTCGTATGTAAATTGGGAATAAAAATTGCACCAACCTGCTGGAGATACTGTATCATTAAATAAGATACTTCATATAAAGGGATAATCGCCATGCCAAGTATAAAACAAATAGCTGCCACTAAAGAGCCTTTGGTTTCTGACTGGTACCCAAGTACCCACCTGGAAAAAAAAAATTTAAATCAGCTTTGATAAGCTTCAGTAGGTGCTTAAAGAGAAGTTTTAATATAAAAAATAAATTTAAAAAACTACTGTGAAAGTGAAAAATATCTAAGAATAAACAATAAGTGCAGGCCCTTAATAAAGAAATTATAAAGGTTAAACATAATAAGAAAGGCTTGAAGAAATAGAAATAGGTGAAAATATCAACTTTACTCAAATTAACTCAATAAAATTCTAACGATTGTGGGTAGATGGGGGTGGGGAAGGGATGACAACACTTTTCTAACACTCAAATGGAGGAATATCTATGACAAAAGCTAAGATTTTTATATTTTAAAAACGGGGTATAGATCTATATATTGCCAAATCTTAAAACATATTGCAAAGCTATAATTCAAACAGTGGTGTTGACACAAGAATGGATGGATAAGTATCAGTGGAATAATTGAAAGTTTAGAAACATATCCTACATACTTAAAAATTAACTGTGTGATAAATGTGGCATTTCACTTTTGAGGGGAAAAGGATAAATTCTTCAATAAACTGGACAGAGGAAATTAGTTAACTTGGGGGAAAAAAGTAAAACTAGGGATTTATTTAAAGCATCATCAAAATAAATATAAGAACTTGTCAAATGACAAAACTAAAACAATTTAGTAATGAGTTTGATGTTCTTTATTTAAGGGAAAACAATTCATGAATTGGGAGAGTGCAGTGCCTCACAAGCGGTGGAACATTCTTCCCAAGGGATTTGGGGGAAATCGAGTTTTATAGAGCATTAGAAGGGACAACGAGGAAACAGAGCATGATTGGCTAGGAGGTCCTGTTTTCTAGGGTAAGGTGAGCCAGCTTTAGCTGAGCTGGAGGACTGTGATTGGTGTAGTTAGGTTTCCTAGACAGTGAGGTGTTTCCCATAAATGCAGGCTGATTTAGGTTTAGATTTGTGATGTAGGCCAGGCCACTGGGGCAGCCTCCATTTGGTGGGTCCCAACATACAATTTAACTTTTTCAAACCCAAAGAACTGCAAAGAAATATCAACACACACTCCCTAAAAAAAAAAAAATCACAAGAGAACTAAAAGAAAATGCAGGTTATTTCAGAGGAGAAGACCTAGAGCTTAAGGCATAGGAAGAAACAAAAGGCCAGGATGAGTATATATATTTTAATAAATATGTAAGCCTTAGACATCAAATATCACCAAAAGGGAAAATGACAAATTGAAGAAAATGTTTTTAACAAATGTGGTAAAGGTTGATCTTACTATATAGACCTCTTGTAAATCAATACATATTATAAAATGCTAATACCTGAAATGCAGAAAAGGATGAACAGGCATGCATGATAGAAGAAATTCAGGGACTTCCCTGGTGGTCCAGTGGTAAGGAATCCACCTTCCAATGCAGGGGATGCAGGTTCGATCCCTGGTCCGGGAACTAAGATCCCACATGCCACAGGGCAACTAAGCCTATGTACCACAACTACTGAGCCCAAGCACCTCAATTAGAGAGCCGGTGTGTCGCAAACTACAGAGCCCATGTGCTCTAGAGCCCCTGCACCACAACTAGAGAGAAGCCCACATGCCACAACGAAGATCCCACGTGCCTCAACTAAGACCCAATGCAGCCAAAAATAATAAATAAATATTTTTTAAAAAGAAAGAAGAAATTCAAATGGACAATTATCATTTTTTAAATGCTCATACTAGTAAAGACATTAAACATGTTTTAGAAACAAGGTATATCTTTGTCAAGAATTTTTAAAACACAATACACAGGATTGACACATATACAGTGTTGGTGGGAATATAAATTAATACCATCTTCTGAAAGACAATATCACTCAAAAACCTTAAAAATGTATCATTGTATCCAACTATTCCACTTCTGGAAATTTATTCTAAAAAAATAAGCAGATGAGTACAAAGATTTCTTTACAAGGGGTTTCATCAACAAATGCTCTTTTATCATAGTGAACTATTAGAACAGGGACTGGTTAAATAATAATTTGGCTCTTACCATTTTTTAAGGAATGAATAATGACTTGAGAAAATGTTCACAAGACATTAAGTGAAAAAGGAGATAAGAGTATGATCCCAATTGTATATTACATTCACACACAAACACAAGAGAAACAAAAAAAATCTGTAAAAATATTAACTGTGTAATCAGAGTGGTAGGATTATGGTTAATTCTAATTAACTTTTTATTCTAGTATATCTGAATTTTCTAAATTTCTATAAGAAACATGCATTACTTTCACAAAAAGGAAAAAAGAGTGAATGTTATTTTTAAGTAATCACCGATATATTTACTAGACTGGCCTTCCATTGAATAACAATTCACAGTGTTGTTTTGTTTTTGGTTTTGTTTTGTTTTTTTCATAGCAGTATTATTTCTTTCTCAGGCTACACCAAAAGAGGACAGACCTTTATTATTCACTGATTTGGAGTCTTCTTTTCCTAAACTTCAGCTCTCAGTTATCTGGAGTTCCAATAGGTGAGAGGGAGACAGAATCTTGTGGCTTTTCTCCCAGGGTATTTTAAGAAGATACTAAACATCATTCGTATTCTGCAGTCCTTTTTGTATCATTCTCAGGAGTCTCTCATTTTCCCAGTGTCTCTGAAAGATAAAAACATGTTGCACTGATGGTTTTGGTAGTGAGTCCTGTCCACAGGTAGAAATGATGTTGGTGCCCTTAGCAGAAGAAGCTTCCTCCGGTGCACAGCAGGGGAACAACACAACTGGAGTTACTTCTCCCACCCACTCCATCCCCAACTAAGCTAAGAAGTATCCATTCATTTATTCATTCATTCACTCAAAAACTAAAACTGTATCAAGTGCTTACTATGAGCTGATTACCACCCTCCCACTTCCAATCTCTGAAGCTCACAGGTTCGGAACCAAAGATTTAGAGCAAGGCCATCCTACCTCAAACTTTACCAGGTATAAAATGAGAAAAAAAAATTTTTTTCTCTGACCTTTCCAATCTTCCACAGAGGACAAATCAATCTAATATTATAAACTGTTCACTTTAATTTTCCTTTGTCTTTTTTTTTCCCCATAGGCTATAAGCTCTCACATTAAAAATATACATTTACGGTGAAATGAACGTGTTCTCATCCTGGTCCTAGGCCTTGTTCTCCTCCCCAAGGATAAGCAACGCCTTGTGTTTCCTTCCAGAAGTGATCCACACATTTACCGACATGAACACCCATGTCTTTCCCCCCTTTACACAAATGGCAGCATACGGAATGGATCCTTCTGCACCTTGTTTTTCCCTCTCGGTTGTTTCATGGCAGTGCCCGCAGAGCTGCACAGTTATCCCATAGTCCCATAGTATGGATCCATCATGATGTATGTAACCAGTCTTCTTTTGCTGGATACTTAGGTTGTTTCCAGTCTTTTGCTGCCATAACCACACTGCAGTGAATATCCTGGGTGGCAGGATGGTCAGTGACATAAATTCTTCAGGCACTCAGCTTTACAGGTCCTAAGCTGAGGCAAAGACTTTGAGTAGTATTTCCTTAGGGTCTTAATGGTTTGCATTGCTCCATTTAGGACCAAAGGCATGAAGCCTGGCTCAGTTTATAGGACAGAAGGAAGACATCTGGGCTATAAACTTTGAGACATAAGCCTTGTTTACCACTTTGGTCTTTAACCAAAAACCAAGCCAACCCCTTTAAACTCTTTCTAACTCTGCGCTCTACATAGTCTAAAGGACATTGGCCAAATCCTTTATGATCCTTGATTAGAAATTCTTGAGATATATTTCTACAGATTAGGTCTGAGACCCCAGCAGGAAGAATTTTAAAAAGCAGCATTTTGGAAACAAAACTCAAAACCTAGGATATTTATAAAGCTGGTCCATACTAATTTTTTCAATTAAAAAAATAGTATGAGGGGACTTCCCTGGTGGTGCAGTGGTTAATTTAAAAATCTGCCTGCCAATGCAGGGGACACGGTTTCGAGCCCTGGTCCGGGAAGATCCCACATGCCTTGCAGCAACTAAGCCCATGCGCCACAACTACTGAGCCTGCGCTCTAGAGCCTGTGAGCCACAACTACTGAGCCCTCATGTCAAAAATACTGAAGCCTGTGCACCCTAGAGCCCAAGTGCCCCAACAAGAGAAGCCACAGCAATGAAAGCCCACACACACCACAAGAAAGAGCAGCCCCGCGCTTGCCGCAACTAGAGAAAGCCTGCATGCAGCAGTGAAGACCCAATGCAGCCAAAAATAAATAAATAAATTAATTAATTAAAAAAAATAGTATGAGATCAAAAAGACACAAAAGGAATAAGAAAAAAATAAATTTCCCTCTCGCTGGGCCAGTTCCTGGGTTGAGTTGTACAGGCTCAAGCTCAGGAGGGCCTTGTGCTTGATTTTAATGTTCTACTGTCACCACCTTGAAATTCTTAAGAGTTTTGTCTTTGAACCCGTGTTTTGTAAATGAAATTCAGGAGGACAGAGGAGCATGCATATGAGCAGATGACATCCGTGACACAGGTGTCTGCTGTTCCTTGCTGCCCCGTGAGCATGGAATTCTAGTGGACCTCCTAGGCATGGGAGTTTAGTGAAATCCAAAGAAGTAGAAAGTAAGAGTGTTACCTCTCTACCTGGAGGGCAGGAGGAACTGACAACCCCGAGAGGCTACACTTTCCACTGCACTAGACTTGCTTTGAGTGCAAAAGAAAGGTGTGACCGTTTCCTAAACGCTGCTGTTAACAAAATACCACAAACTGGGTCGTTTAAAACAACAGAAATTTATTCTCTCACAATTCTGGAGGCTAGAATCAAAGTGTCAGTGGGGCTATGCTCCCTCTGAGACTCTGGGTAGAACCCTTCCTTGCTTCTTTGAGCTTCTGGTGGTGGTCGTCAATCTGTGGCTTGCGGCTGCATCACTCCACTGTCTGCCCCTATCTTCACAACATTCTTATAAGGACAGTAGTCAGCCATCTAGGATGAAGGGCTCACCCCACTCCAGTAGGATCTCATCTTAACTAACTATATCTGGAATGACCCTATGTCCAAATAAAATATTAGGACTTCAACATATTTGGGGGGGAGGACACAATTCAACCCATAACAGAAGGCAATAACATTCTGAGAAATATGAATGACCCAGGAAGCTTATCATAGCCTTTCTTACTGGTGTTGCTTCCTTGTATTAAGCTACCATGTATCATGACACAGAAGGAAAAGAAAAGGTGGAGCAACCTGTCATTGCTTTTCCTTTCCTCTCTTCCCGACTCATGAGTAAGCCAGAGGTAGAGAGTATTGATAAGATGTGCACATCTCAAGAAGTTCATTGCAACAGTATTCACAATAGCCAAGACATGGCTAAGTGCCCATTGATGGATGAATGAATAAAGAAATTGTAGCATTGGGCTTCCCTGGTGGCGCAGTGGTTGAGTCCGCCTGCTGATGCAGGGGACACGGGTTTGTGCCCCAGTCCGGGAAGATCCCACATGCCACAGAGCGGCTGGGCCCGTGAGCCATGGCCGCTGAGCCTGCGCGTCCGGAACCTGTGCTCCGCAACGGGAGAGGCCACAACAGTGAGAGGCCCGCGTACTGCAAAAAAAAAAAAAAAAAAGAAATTGTAGTATATATATACAATGGAATATTATTCAGCCTTAAAAAAGAAGGGAATCCTGTCATGTATAACAACATGGATGAGCCTGCAAGGCATTAAGCTATGTGAAATAAGCCAAACACAAAAAGACAAGTACTGCATGGTATCACTTACACGTGGAAGCTAAAAGACTGGAATTCATAGAAGCAGATAGTAGAACAGTGGTTATCAGGGGTGGGGAGCTGGGGAAAACGGGAAGATGTTGGTCAAAGGGTACAAAGTTGCAGTCCTGTAAGATGGGTAGGTTCTGGGGATCTAATGCACAGCACAGTGTCTGTAGGTAGTCAGACTGCATTGTAGGGACTTCCCTGGTGGTCCAGTGGATAAGACTCCATGCTTCCAAGGCAGGGGGCACGGGTTCCATCCCTGGCCAGGGAACTAGGATTCCACAAGTGGGCGGCCAAAACAACAACAACAACAAAAACAAAAAACAGGTTACTATGTACAATGATGGGGTGATGGATATGTTAATTAGCTCAACTGTAGTAATCATTCCTCTATGTATATGTATGTCAAAACACATGTTGTACACCTTAAATGTATACAATTTTTATTAGAAAACAGAAACAAACAAAAAAAAACCAAAACAAGAGCAAAAAGGAGTGAAATAAAAAGTTGCATTAGTTGTGTGCAGCATTTTCACTGCTATTATATAAACTAAATACATATGAACATACAAACTGTGAAATATAAATTGAGTGATTTCAGGGATCCTGCATATGAGTTAAATACTTTTACTTTTGCATTGAAAAGTGGCAATGCACAATATGAAGATGAATGATAAAACTCACAGGGCTTCCCTGGTGGCGCAGTGGTTGAGAGTCCGCCTGCCGATGCAGGGGACACGGGTTCGTGCCCCGGTCCGGGAGGATTCCACATGCCGCAGAGTGGCACGCCGTGAGCCATGGCCGCTGAGCCTGTGCGTCCGGAGCCTGTGCTCCACAACGGGAGAGGCCATAACAGTGAGAGGCCAGCGTACCGCAAAAAAAAAAAACCCAAAAAAACCTCACAGTAATATTTAAATTTTTCTTCTCTTTTCTTTTTTTAAATTTTTGGTCATGCCATGTGGCTTGTGGGATCTTAGTTCCCCGACCAGGAACTGAACCCACGCCTTGGGCTTTAGCAGTGAAAGCACAGAGTCCTAATCACTGGACTGCCAGCGAATTCCCAATTTTTCTTTACTTAGAACATTAAATAGCAAATAAAACAATGACAAGTTGAGAGATGGCAGAAGATAGGAAAAAAACTTTATATTTTAATAACTTTAATAGCACTTTTCCCTGCTTTTTGAACAAGGAGCGCCATGTTTTCATTGAGCACTGGGCCCTGCAAATGGAGCTAGCCCAGCCCCCACCTCTGGTCCCTCTGAACTCTACCCCAGAGGAAGCCCATTGCTATGGTCTGAATGTTTGTGTCCCCACCATCTCCTAAATTCATATGCTGAAATCCTAACACCCCAAGGTGATGCTATTAGGAGGTGGGGGCTTTGGGAGACGATTAGGTCATGAGGGTGGTGCCTTATAAAAGAGACCCTGGAGGGACCCCTGGCCCCTTCCGCCATGTTGAGGACACAGCAGGAAGGTGCTGGCTATGAACCAGGAGGTCACTAGAATGTGACCATGCTGGCATCTTGTCCTTTGTGTTCCCAGCCTCCAGAACTTCTGAGAAATAAATTCCTCTTGTTTATAAGTGACCCAGTCTGTGGTATTTTGTTATAGTAGCCTGAATGGACTAAGACACCCCTTTATGTTTCCTCCCAAAGATATTCTATACCTTATGGTTCTTAATCTGAACTCACCCATCCCCCTCCATGGGCAATCCTTGGGGCAAAAATTTCTCCTTCTCCCCACCATTACAATTTACCCTCACACCATTTAGGCCCCTTGAAGACAAGGACAGTGCCTTATGTAAAGGAGGTGGTCAATAGAGTTTTCCTGCATTAATAGATAAATGAGGGACATATGGGTCGCAGAGCTAATGGAGTCTGAAGGAATCAGCTGGCTCAGACTTCAGCTTGATAAGGCATTATCCCCAGTTTTCAAATGAGACTCAGAAAGTTGTAAGACCCTGGACACTTACGCTCTCTGGTAGTAAAAAGGAGGAACTATTATTTCCTTAAAAGACTGTTGTGACTATGAAAAGAAGAAAGGTGCATGGAAATACAAACTGCTTTCTAATATGTGTCACTCAAAACATGCCAGAACCTTCCTAGGACATTGCTTTTTTTAAAAAATATTAATTTATTTATTTGGCTGTGCCAGGTCTTAGTTGCCATGTGCTGGATCTTCATTGCGTCACACAGGATCTAGTTCCCCGACCAGGGATCGAACCCGGGCCCCCTGCATTGGGAGGGTGGAGTCTTAACCACTGGACCGCCCGGGGAAGTCCCAGGGTATTGCTCTTTAGAGCCTAAAACAAATGCTGTGTAAACTCACTGTGGGGAGTTGGCAAGCAGCTCTCCTTCCATAGGGCTCAGTTCCTCCTCTGTCAAAGGAGGGGATGGGATTAGATCCCTAGGGTGGGAAACAAACCCAGGGGGACCAAGGGGTCAGGAAGACAACGTGAGAGAATCTTGCTGGGTGGAAGAAAGCTCTCACAGCCCTCCTGTGTAACTTCCCTACCCCCACTTCCCACTCTGAAGGAGACACAGGGATAGAGAAGTACTCTTCTCTGTGAGGAAGACAACAGCACCTCCTAATAGCATGTTCAAGGGCCATGCAGCCGAGGCGCCAGGGGACAGCAGGGAGTGGTGAGGATTGCGGTGAATGAGACAGCTCATGGAGCATCCCAAGTGAGGTGCCCGCTGTTCTGCTCTGAGTGTTCCAGCTCCAGAGTTTGGGTCCATTATTCCCAGTTTGTTAGATTTCTCAGAGAAAGAGGAAACCAAGATATCTCCTGATTTTTAAGATACTGGCTTTTTTCCCTTTCTTTTTCTTCTTCTTTTTTTTTTTTTAAATGCTTATAGCCACCCTCAGCATCAGACCCATTTTGTGAACGCTGGACTAGGTGTGTGATAAGGAACATTCCAGCCTGACTAGGAGTCTGTGGGGAACAATGGAACAAGAGCCTAAGAGCTCCCCAGACTCCAGGAGGAAATAAAAGCAGCCATTAACTTAAAAGCCCCTGAGCCTGCCAGACGCCCCTCCCCTGACAGACAATGAACAGGAAGGAAACTGAGACTGGACAGTAAAAAGCAACCAGACAAGCCTGCTGGGGCCTGCCGGTAGGACCCTCAAGCTGAGGAGGTCCTCACCGCCAGCAGCCGGCTGCTGATTTCCTCAGGCCGTGGGATGCCAAGAGGTCACCTTCTATGAGGGGCTTCCAAAGCTTGCAGGTACCCAGGCTTGAAGAGCCAAGTATTAGGGCAGCAGCTGCTCAGCTTGGGGGGCCTGAGGCTGGGGGTTAGGGGAGGGCGCTGGGCAATCTTCTATTTTGACATTTTTGGATCACACGGGTATCACTCTCCTTGTAACACTATTCAAACTTGATTAAAATATGTTGAAGATCCTGAACAACCCCACTCTCCTACCACCATTAGGCAACTATGTGATATCAGTGTGATGGTATCTGGGGCTGGGCACATGGAAGGTGGGGGGCATATACCCTGAGAAAACCATAATTCAACAAGAGTCATGTACCACAATGTTCATTGCAGCACTATTTACAATAGCCAGGACATGGAAACAACGTAAGTGTCCATCATCGGATGAACGGATAAAGAAGATGTGGCACATATATACAATGGAATATTACTCAGCCATAAAAAGAAATGAAATTGAGTTATTTGTAGTGAGGTGGATGGACCTAGAGACTGTCATACAGAGTGAAGTAAGTCAGAAAGAGAAAGACAAATACCGTATGCTAACACATATATATGGAATTTAAGAAAAAAAAATATCAAGAAGAACCTAGGGGTAAGACAGGAATAAAGACACAGACCTACTAGAGAATGGACTTGAGGATATGGGGAGGGGGAAGGGTAAGCTGTGATAAAGTGGGAGAGTGGCATGGACATATATACACTACCAAACGTAAGGTAGATAGCTAGTGGGAAGCAGCCACATAGCATGGGGAGATCAGCTCGGTGCTTTGTGACCACTTAGACGGGTGGGATAGGGAGGGTGGGAGGGAGACGCAAAAGGGAGGAGATATGGGAACATATGTATATGTATAACTGATTCACTTTGTTATAAAGCAGAAACTAACACACCATTGTAAAGCAATTATACTCCAATAAAGATGTAAGAAAAAAAAAAAAGAGAGAGAGAGACCGGGTCAGAGGCTCCAGGTGGAAGCGGTGGAGGAGGTAAGAAGGGGCCAGACTGAGCATATGTGGAAGTCAGAGCCGACAGGGTCTGCTGATGGCACAGATGTGGAGTGTGAAAGAGGGGAATCAAGATGACCCCAAGGTTTTAGGTCTGAGCACCTGAAGGTGGTAGTTCTCATTTCCTGAGACCTTAATCCCATGACCCAGGACATTTTTGATGTCTTGCCCTCCCCTGACCCTGGCCTCTCTACCTCCTGCCAGCTCAGTGCTTAAATCAGGGCTCTGAGAGAGACTGCCCAGACTGCAGTCTTGACCTTGCTTCTTTCTAGTTGATGATCTCAGGCAACTTACTTAACCCCGGATTCTTCATTTGTAGAATGGGGATAATAAGGGGTAGCTCCTTTATAGAGTTATATGAAGATCAAATCATATCATGCCTGCTATGCAGAGGGCACTGAGTGTGAGTGCTAATTTCTATATAATCATGGAGTTGTAATCACCTGAATGCAGCTTTGTACCCTGCTGCTTCTAAGTCCCAAATTATCTCATGAGCATTTTTCATGAGATATCTCAAAAATATCTTTCAAAACTATTTTCAGGGAGTTCTCTGGTGGCCTAGTGGTTAGGATTCTGGGCTTTCACTGCAGTGGCCCGGGTTCAATCCCTGGTCAGAGAACTGAGATCCTGCAAGCTTCACAGTGAGGTTAAAAAAAAAAAAAAAAAATAGTAATAATATTTTCAGTGGCTGCATAATATTCTATCATGTTGCTAAATCATTTATTTAACCAGTCTTTTATTGCTGGATATTTTAAAATACGACTGAGGGTTATTGGTAACACATTGTGTTTTATCTGTGCATTATAAATAAAATCCTAAAAACATACTTTAAAAAAAATTTTATTGGGGTATAATTGATTTACAATGTTGTGTTAGTTTCAGGTGTACAGCAAATTTTAAGTGCCTTGCATGTAATAAGTCATTTTTTCCTCATAACAATCCTATAAGGTACTATCATCATCATCCCCATTTTCAAGATGAGAGCATGGAGGAACAGCAAGGTCAAGATCACAAAATTAAGTGGAAGAATTAGAACAGAACCCAGGCGGTTTGGCTCCAGAATCTACATTCAGAACCACTACACCAGCCTCTGAGGTCCACGAACCTCCTACGGCTGCTAATACCCAGCCATTATATCATATTGAAGTAGGCTGGACCTTCTCAGATCAGACCAGGCAGCAGATGCAACTGGAGGGCTTGTTAAGCAGATGGCTGGCCCCACTCCCTGGGTTTCTGAATCCCTGATAAGAAGGGGTGGGCCTGATCGTTTGCATTCCCAACAATGCCCAGGTGATGCTACTGTGCTGGTCTGGGGATCCGACCCGTGAGGACCAGTCCCAAGTCCATTCCCCCCTCTCTTTCATAAGCCACCACTTCATACCTTTTCTCAGCCTCCAACACTTTGTCCCCATCCTCACTCTTGACTGATGACCTTCCTTCTACCTCACTGAGAAAATAGAATCTGTCAGAAGGGAACTTCCACAAGCTCCCCCAACATATTTCCTCACCTTCCTGCTGTCCTCCCTCCTGTTATTACAGATGAAATGTCCCTCTACTGGATCATTCCCATCAGTATACAAACATGGTCTAACTTCTCCCAGCTTAAAAAAAAAAAGTACTTTAAATCCCACGCTTAGCTACCTCTCTCTGCTTTACAACTGAGCTTCCCAAAACAGTGGTCTCTACTCACTGTCTCCAATTATTCACCTGGTGTCTCTTTTTATTTTCTAAGAAAATTTTGTGATAAAATACATAATGTAAAATGTGCCCTTTCAACCATTTTAAAGTGTATAATTCAGTGGCATTAATTACTTTCACCCTGTTGTGCAACCATCACCACTGTTTTCAAATTTGTTCCTATATATAGGAAATGCCAAAGAATCCAGAAGAAAGCTACTAGAGCTAATAGCCAAGTACATCAAGTTTGCAGCTGCCTATTGTCTCTCGAATGATCCCCAACCATGTTTTTCCTCTATTTCTCCTCCCAAACTTCTCTTTCCAAAATCTCCTCTGAGCTCCATCTCACTAAAGCAATGGTCAACACTCGATCCTAATTTAATTTTTCCTACTGCATCATCTGATATGATTGTTTCTTCCTTTCTGTAACAGTATCTTCACTTGGTGCTACAGACTGAAGTTGTGTCTCCCACCCCCAAATTCATATGTTGAAACCTGAACCCTGATAGTATGGTATTTGGAGGTGAAGCTCATGAATGGGATTAGTGTCCTTATAGAAGAGACCCCAGAGAGCATCGTTGCCCCTCCACCATGTGAGGACACAGCAAGAAGACGGTTATCTATGAACCAGGAAGTGGGCTCTTACCAGACACTAAATCTGCCAGCATCCTGATCCTAAAGTTTCCCGCCTCCAGAACTATGAAGTATAAATTTCTGTTGTTTATAAGATAGCCACTCTATGGCACTTTTTTTTTTTTTTTTGCCCACGTGACATGAGGGATCTTAGCTCCCAGACCAGGGATGAACTCACGCCCCCTGCAGTGGAAGAGCAGAGTCCTAACCACTGGACCGTGTATGGCACTTTGTTATAGCAGCCCAAATGGACTAAGACACTTGGCTTCCAGCCCCACGGTCCCTTGATTCTCTCCTACCTCTGTAGGAGAGAGGGAATGAGACCAAAGAGGCAGAGGTTGGGGCAATGCAGCCACAGGTCAAGGAATTGCCATCAGCCCCCAGAAGCTAAAAGATGCAAAGAATAGATTCTTCCCTAGAGCCTTCAGAGGAAACATGGCCCTGCTGACACTTAGAGCTCAGACTTCTGGCTTCCAAAACTGTGAGAGAATCAATTTCTGTTGTTTTAAGCCACCAAGTATGTGGTAATCTGTTACAGCAGCCCTGGGAAACTAATAGAGTTGTCTAGTAGACATCTCCAACTCAACATGTCCAAAAACAAACTCTTCTTTTATTCACCTCCCACTCCCACCCATGAACTTGCCCCTCCCACAGTATTTCCCATCTCAGTAAAGGACAATTTCAGCCTTAAAGTCACTCAGGCAAAAACCTTGGTGCCCCTATTGAGCCTTCACTTTCTATCACATCCAAATCATTGGCAGACCCTGTTGGCTGTACCTTCAAAAATAGCCAAAGTCAGATCACTTATAACCTCCTTCCTTGCAACCACCTGGGCCCAAGCCACCAGCATCTCTTGCTTGGATTATGACAGTCATCTCCTGTCTCCCTGACTTTGTCCTTGCCCTTTAAACTCTTCTCAAAATACTAGCCCGAGTGATGCTGTTAGAATCTAAGTCAGACTTTGTTACTCCTTTGTTCAAAACCTTCCAATGGTTTCCCATCTTACTCAACACAAAAGCCAAGTCCTTACAATGAGTACAAAGGCCCTTATGATCTGAACCTGCACTTCCCTGATGTCACCTCCTACTACTCTTCCCCTCCATCACTTGGCTCCTTGACCAACCATGTTGGTTCCCACCCAAGGAACTTTTCATTGAGAATGCTGGGGGTTTGGGAGGGGAGCTGATAGGATGACCAGGCTACATTTTGTGCCATTTGAGACTGTGGACGTGAGTTTAAAGTGAGATCAATTGACATAGTTGTTTGTTCTCTTTAACATTCAGTTGGGAATGAGTGAATGGAGAAGGAAGAGGGTTGGGTTTGGCCAGATTAAGGTTTTGCTAGGGAAGGATGATGGAGAGAGAAGAGGGAGGGCATTATGGCCATTTATATGAGGAAGTGATTATAATATTGGACCATGAAATCTAAGCTGGATAAGAAGGAATTAAGTTAGGCAATGCATATAAAGCACTTACTACAGGGCTTGGCACATTGTTAAGGCTCAAGAAGCATGAGCTGTTACTATCACAAGCATTCATCTTAAGTACACTAAAAGAACTCTTAAACCTAAAAAGACCTGGCAAAATTAATAGCAGTACCACACTCTATCCCAGCACTTGTGATTAAATCTCAATCCCTATAAACAAGAGATGGCTTTTAAGATAGAGCAATAAAATTCAAGATAAAGATGATACTTAACAAATATGTATGTGTCTTGGGTATAACTAAATAAAAGGTATATTTTGGACTTCACTACCACCAGAATGAAAAGTCATAATTGCTTTCTAACTCTAAGAAATTATACTGGGCAACATCCAAACATATCCTTCGATTTAAATACATAAAGACTTGTTACCCCTCCAAAGATTTCAGCCTGATGATATGGTGGTTTTCTCTTAAAGGTATGCTTCATCTTACAAATTGTCACTGACTTGCTTTCAGTGATACATTAATACTGACATAGAAAGTACCTTTTCATCTGTTACCCATATCTGCCAAGAGGAAAGCTGTGGTTGACTAATTGGAAGCACACAATCAAATGGATCAACTTTATCAATGTGTTCTGGGTACCCAAGGCCATGGCTCATTTCCTGTCAAACTTAAATATTATTCAAAGATTTGGCTAAGAAAAACATACTATTTCTGTGTTCACACAAATAGAGATGTTAATGAATAGAATGTCAAAGTCATATATTTTAAAGATTAAAACATATCAGCAAAATTCA
Source organism: Hyperoodon ampullatus (assembly GCF_949752795.1). Classification (NCBI taxonomy): domain Eukaryota; kingdom Metazoa; phylum Chordata; class Mammalia; order Artiodactyla; family Ziphiidae; genus Hyperoodon; species Hyperoodon ampullatus. The sequence goes on from NC_136917.1 coordinate 5,066,007, forward strand.
GGAGCTGGGCCATGGAGCAAAAAATCAGCAGATGGGTACTGTGATAGGAGGCTCCATCTGCCAAGGTCCTGCTAATTTAGGATTAAGACGAACCCTTTGTGTTGGCACTGTGTTAGAGGGAATGTGGTGGAGGACGTTTCTGAGCTAATCACCTAGGTGGATGGGGTTGCCCGCTACTGAATGAGGGAACTGGGGTTGGAACCAAGGGTTGCATGTTCAAGTCTCTGGTTTTACACTTCTAACTGCAAGAGCCTCAATTTCATTATCTGAAATGGATGTGGTAACTCCAAAATGCCTCAGTTCTAACATTCACGTTTTGACATTTCTAGTATTGAGAATGTGTCTCAAAATTAACCCATTTGAAGGGGTAGTGTTCGTCTTTAAGTGGATAACGAATAAAGCGGAAGGCAATTCTTTTTCTGGGTGTTGATTTAAAATGTAATGAAGCAGAGAGGCCCCAGCTCATAAGGCTGTTGTGAGGATTAAGTCAGTGGAAATGAGATGCTGTAGGTAAAGCATTTAGGGGAGCGTCTGGACCTGGGGTGGAGGGGGTTGTGAAGGAGGGGCAGCTGCAGCCCTCCGATGTCCCCCTCCCCAGCCCAGAATGCTGCTAAGATTTCCATGTCACCTTATCTGCGCAAAGACCTGGCAGAGTAAGACAGAAAAAGAAGAGGGAAAACATCCCTACCCTGCTCTGCAGGGTTACTTCTTATCTATAATTTGTTCCAACTAGGTTCAAGGACTTGGATTTCTCTGATGCTGTTTCCTGCCTCCCTCCCTTTATTTTGTTAATCACCATGAATTCGATTTCAGAACACGGTCAGATTTGGCTCACCCGTTCAACACCTCTGCAGGGGGACCTGGAGCCTGCATTTATTTCCTGTTTACATGCACATCATTTATGTAAAACCATTGTTCAAAACACTCCAGGGGCTCTCCATCTGCGTGTTAAGCCCATGTCGGGTCAATGGCCCTTAATGCCATCCCTGATCACCCCGCCATTGTTTCTCTAGCCACGGGGCCCCCTTGGCTGTACCCACGCACCCTGCGAGCTGCTATCTCAGGACTTTGCGATTATTGTTCCCTCCACCTGAAATGCTCCCCCGCCCCCTCAGCACCCTCAGATAGTCGCATCTCACTATCTGAGGGTCTTTACTCAAGTGCCACCTTTGCAGTGACACCTTTTTTGGACCCCTCGCTGAAGTCGTAACCCACCCCTAACAAGCCCCCTACGCTCTCTCCTACTTTATTTTCTCTCCATAGTAGCTAAGACCATGCAACATACTATTTTACCTTTTTACCTGGTTTATTGCTTCTCTCTATTAGAGCATAAGTTCCATGAAGGCAGGAATCTTTCTCTATTTTGTTTGCTGCTTTATCGCCACTGTCCAGAGCAGAGCTAGCACATATAGGTACTCAGTAAGAACTAGTCTTTATGTATTTAGCATATCCCTTCTTTAAGTTGGAACTGAAACAGGAGGGAAGGGGGCAGGGCACAACCCCTGAAAGAATGACATAGCCCTTGAGGCTACAATATAACCTGGTTAGAACCAACTAGGATCAAGATGGCGGAAGATTGGACTTCCAGTAGACCTTGAGCCTCATTATATGCTTCTTGTAATACATTAGCATGCTAAATGACATACTCACAGGCACCATGACAGTTCCAAAGCTAACCAAAAAAGGTCAAAAATTGGGCAGTGGCCCAATTTCTGGAAATCTCCGTCCCTTCTCCAAAATAGTTGGAATAATCCTCGCACTCGTCAGCCTATGAAATTACCCAGACCATATTTCGGGGGCTTCTCACCTTCTGCGATGGCCCACACTCTGTCTGTGGAGTGTGTTTCTCCCAGGACCATTCTCACCTTTTGAGACAGACTGCATTCTGTCTATGGAATGTGTATCTCTCTAAATAAATCCACTTCTTACCTATCGCTTTGTCTCTCACGGAATTCTTTCTGTGACTAGATGTAAAGAAGCTGAGCTCCGTTAAGTATTGAGACCAGGTGTGTGATCTCAATTAAAGGACAGTGGGTTCAAGCCACAGTCTGGGTTTTAGCTGGGTTCAAGTCCCAATCTGAGTTGTGTGGTTTCAGAACTATTGGGCCAAAGGGATGAATATTTTCTATAGTTCTTCACTTTAGTTTTTGCTTGTACCAGTAGTTTGCCCCTTTTAACCGCTGAGTAGTATTTCATAGTGTGGATGTACTGCACTTTGTTTAACCATTTACCCATTGAAGAACATCTTGGCTATTTCCAGTTTGGGGCTACTATGAATAAAACTGTTATAAACCATTGTGTACAGATTTTCATGAGACCTTAAGCCTTCATTTCTCTGGGATAAATGCCTAGGAGTGCAATTGCTGAGTTGCACTGAGTGGTAGTTGTATGTTTTCTTTTTAAAAGAAACTGCCAAGGGGCTTCCCTGGTGGCGCAGTGGTTGAGAGTCCGCCTGCCGATGCAGGGGACACGGGTTCGTGCCCCGGTCTGGGAAGATCCCACATGCCGCGGAGCGGCTGGGTCCGTGCGCCATGGCCGCTGAGCCTGCGCGTCCGGAGGCTGTGCTCCGCAATGGGAGAGGCCACAGCAGTGAGAAGCCCGCGTACCGCAAATAAATAAATAAATAAATAAAAGAAACTGCCAAATCATTTTCCAGAGATGCTGTACCATTTTACATCTCCACCAACAATGTAAGAGTGATCCAGTTTCTCCACATCCTTGTCAGCATTTGGTATTGTCACCCTTTTTTATTTTAGCCATTTTGATATGTGTTCAGTGAGGTCATGCATTTAATTTGCATTTCTCTGATAGTTAATGACCTTGAACATCTTTTTTCCCTGCTTATTTGCCATCTGTATGTCTTCTTCAGGAAAACGTCTCTTTATGTCTTTTGCCTATGGTCTGATTGGATTGCTTGCTTTTTTAATATTGAGTTTTAAAAATATGTTCTAGGGCTTCCCTGGTGGCGCAGTGGTTGAGAGTCCGCCTGCCGATGCAGGGGACACGGGTTCGTGCCCCAATCCGGGAAGATCCCACATGCCGCGGAGCGGCTGGGCCCGTGAGCCATGGCTGCTGAGCCTGCGCGTCCGGAGCCTGTGCTCCGCAACGGGAGAGGCCACAACAGTGAGAGGCCCGCGTACCGCAAAAAAAAAAAAAAAAAAAAAAAAAAAATATGTTCTAGATTTAATCTTTGTCAGATATGTCGTTTGCAAATATTTTCTCCCACTCTGTAGGTTGTCTTCTCATCCTCCTAACAGACTAAAAGTTTTTAGTTTTGATGAAGTCCAACTTAAACATTTTTCCTTTTAAGGTCATAGTTTGGTGTCAAGTCTAAGAACTCTTTCCCTAGTCAGATCCTAAAGATATTCTTCTATTTTTTTTCTAAAAGTTTTATAGTTTGAGTTTAAATCTATGATCAATTTTGAGTTAGTTTTTGTATAAAGTGTGAGATTAGGGACTTCCCTGGTGGCGCAGTGGTTAAGACTCTGTGCTCCCAGTGCAGGGGGCCTGGGCAGGGTACTAGATCCCACATGCATGTCACAACTAAGGAACCTGTGTGCCTCAACTAAGGAGCCCTCAAGCTGCAGCTAAGGAGCCCGTCTGCCAGAACTAAGACCCAGTGCAACCAATTAAGTAAATAAATAAATTTAAAAATAAAAAAAATAAAAAATAAAGAATAAAGTGTGAGATTAGATTGAGGTTTTTTTTTTAAACCTATGGATGTCCAATTTGGAGCCTGCATTTTAACAAATCTTTAGAAACACCAAGGTCTGAGAACTTCTGGGGAGGGATTTGTAGGATTTACTTGGTGATGTGATGGTAAATGTTTCACAACCAGTTCTTGGTGAGGGAGGGATAATTTCCATGGTATAAATACAGCCTTTATAGCTGATTGCAAGCAACTGATATGATGCCCCTGAGCACAGAGTTGGGAAGAGATTCACAGAAGCACACCATTATGTAATATACCCACACTTACAGGAGATGCATATGACCTAAAGTATAGATAATAAGTATAGATAATAATAAAATGTGGAAGGAAATGATGAGTTTTGAGTATTTATCAACTTTGTTTTAAATATAACTTATTTAATTTTAAATTTATGTCAAGAACTTTGGAGGTTCTAAGAGTTTACCCTACTTGCAAGCTACATTGTCAGTTTCATGGATGCTGGCAGAAGACATGAGACTCCTGGATTAGAGACAAAGGACTTTATTACTTACAGCAACTGCAGTAACTAGAGTGTCAGCATTACCTTGTACTAGTTCCCTGAGCCCCAATTCCCAAAGGGTGATGCAAAATGGCACTTATCCATGCAGTGGGTTGTATATAGGAGAGGAATTCTGAGTTTAGGGATCCGAATGCTAAGTTATCATCTTTTATAATGCTCAAAGGCAGACATTATCTTTATTACTCTGGCCAATAAGAAAACTGCCCTTTTTACCTTGAGGGAAACACTATACAAACAAGTTTGAAAAGGTAGTCCTGAACAAAGATAGTCAGTGCTTCCACTCACAGGACCAGCTGAAATGAGAGAGACTCATGAAGAATTGACTCCAAACAGCTTATATAATTTATTTTTTAATAATGGCTGTGTTTAACAACCAGCCCACAAAGTTCCTGAAAATGGAACAATAGGCCCTCAGAAGCCAGTATATTGGCTCCAGTACACTGGCTCCAGTACACCAATGTATTTCGAGGAAAAAAAAAAAGGAAAGACTAAGGGAGAGATTCTCTCTGGATTGATTTCACCAGCTGGGAGCCCGGGAAGCCCCATCCATGGAGGAAGCTGTTTTAATGGTTTGTTTTCCAGAATGGTTATTATTATAATGGAAATTCTAATAATGGTTATTAAAGTAAAAATAGCAACTACTCTTTGTTGCCTGTCAAGTACAGGTCATGTATTTTGGGGGCTTTTTATCTCATTTAATCCTTGAAATTACCTACGAAGTAAGGAGACTATTACTATCCTTGTTTAATAAATGAGAAAACCAAGACTCCTAGGGGTCAAAGAAAACAGCTGGGCTGGGATTGAGCTTGTCTGGCAAACTCTAGCTCTGAGGAGTTGAGAACTCACAGTCTCTCTTTTTTTTTTTTTAATAAATTTATTTATTTTATTATTTTATTTTATTTATTTATTGTTTCCGGCTGCGTTGGCTCTTTGTTGCTGCACGCGGTCTTTCTCTAGTTGTGGCGAGCAGGGGCTATTCTTTGCTGCGGTTCACGGGCTTCTCATTGTGGTGGCTTCTCTTGTTGCAGAGCACGGGCTCTAGGCGCATGGGCTTCAGTAGTTGCGGCACATGGGCTCAGTAGTTGTGGCTCGTGGGCTTAGCTGCTCCTTGGCATGTGGGATCTTCCCGGACCAGGGATCGAACCCGTGTCCCCTGCACCAGAAGGTGGATTCTCAACCACTGTGCTGCCAGGAAAGCCTGAAATCACAGTCTTAAAAGCAACTTTTCCACTCATGTCGACTGGCATTGGGACTCCACTTGCCTTCTCTCTGTGCCTCTCAGGAGCAGGGCTTTGTGGTGTCATGCTGGCAAGGGCCAAGGGCATAGATTTCTGGTCTCTGTTTGCCAGTGAGTTCCAGTGTGACCTTGGGCAGATTATTCATCTCTGCACCTCTATTTCCTCATCTGTCCAATGGGCTGAAGGTACTGTTCTGCCAGTCTTGCAGAGTTATCCGGAAAATCAAAGGTGCATCAAAATGGTCTGGGGTTGTAGTTTAGGTTGCATGACTTTGTACCAGCTATAAAATCTCTGCAACACCCCCCCCGCCACCTTAAAGGGTCTTATTTGTATTATGGGGGCGGGTCATATGTGGTCACCATGAGGCTGTCAGATTCTGAGTCGATAAGTGAGATAATAGCTCCAGAAGGCTCTGGAAAAGGCAGAAAGCAACCCCCAGATGTGAGGTATTGTTTTTCACTCTCCGCTGCCCCATCTCTTTCTAATTTCCTGTGGTTGTGCAGCCACCGGGCTCAGAGAGGGTCAGGTAAGCATTTGTGACCCGAGTCTTTGGACTGCAGGAGTGATGGTGGTTCAGGTGGGGCTGGCCTCCCTGGAGGCAGATAAAGACTCCCCGCCACGTGCCAGGCAGGAGGTGTCTAAGAGGCGCAGGAGCCTTGAGTATAGCCTGCCTCTGAGCCTCTCAGCTCAGAGTCTGTTCAGAGCTCCGTCTGCGCCCCACCTGAGTTCCAGGCCTAGAGTCGCCGAGTGACTGGCTGAGGGAAGGCATTCTAAGCCCAGGGACCGCCAAGTACAAAGGCCTAGAAGGGGGAATAAACTTGGCAGGTTTAAGTGGCAGCAGACCAGCCCGGCTGGAGAGGGAAAGGGGAGGAAGTCAAACATCCACAACCTGCTCCAAGCAGCCGGACCCCCAGGAAGCCAAGGAGCCCCAAGGGGGCAGGTAAGGGATGTTCCCACTACTTGTGAAGGCTCCACGTGCTCTCGAAGGAGTGGATCAGTCCCTGGTAACGGGCCGACAGCCAGCAGCAGCTCTGGCTGTGCCCACCGAGATCACCTGACCTTTTCTCTTCCTCCTGTCAACTTGTTTGCAGGCTGGGTCTGAGCCAGAGGTGAGGGGGCTGGCAGGGCTCAGAGCTGTAGCCTTGAGGGCTTGCCTCTCCCTGCCCAGCCATTAGAGCCAACAAGATGTTACCAAGCCCCCTCAGCCTCCATCTGCCAGTTCCAGAAACCCAGTCCCCTGCGGGCAGGGGTAGGGCAGGGGGAGGCTTCCGGCAGCAGGACTGGTGAGTCCTAATGTCACAGCCTATCTGAGCGGGACAGGAACTCATAACAGACTCACCTGTTTACAAAAATTCCCAAAGTCCAGGCTGCACTCTGGGCTACTTACATCAGAATCTCTAAGGGCGGAGGCTTTGAATATTTACAGCCCACTCAGGAGATTCCACTGTGCAACCCAAGCTGAGGACCAGGGCTGTGGTTCCTTGCAGCTCTCTGGGGCCTCTGAGTTCAGACAGAATTGGATTTGAACTCCAGCTCTGCAACTTCACCGAGGGACCTCAACCAACATTCTGAGCCTCCCTGAGCCTCTATTCCCTCCTCTGTAAAAAGTGCATCGTAGTAATACACCTACCTTATACGTTATCCTCAAGGCCAAAGGTATTAATCCATGATAAACACATGGCACAAAGGGTTCATTCCTAGCAAGAGCCCAATAAATGTGTTTATTGTTATTACTTTCCCAAGGTCAAGCATGCCATTAGAAAGTTCCTCTTTAGGTTAAGTTGAAATGTTCTTATGGCTGCAAGAATGATCTTCTCAAAACCCAAATTTGCTTGCCTCACCCACCCACAAAATCATTCTGTGGTTTTCCTTTATTCTCAGAGTCAACAGAAGTCTTGAATTTGACCTAGCAGCCTTCAAGGCTCTGACCCCCCACCTTCTTTTTTTTTTTTAAGTTATTTATTTATTCATTTATTTAATTTTTGGCTGCATTGGGTCTTTGCTGCTGCACGCGGGTTCTCTCTAGTTGCTGAGAGCCAGGGCTACTCTTTGTTGCAGTGCACAGGCTTCTCATTGTGGTGGCTTCTCTTGTTGCGGAGCATGGGCTCTAGGCGTGCGGGCTTCAGTAGTTCTGGCACGGGGTTCCCCCTCGCAGGCTCTAAAGTGCAGTCTCAGTAGTTGTGGCACACGGGCCTAGCTGCTCCGCGGCATGTGGGATCTTCCTGGACCAGGGCTCGAACCCGTGTCCCCTGCATTGGCAGGAGGATTCTTAACCACTTCGCCACCAGGGAAGCGCCCCCTCCCACCCTTGCCTTCTTATTTTGCAGTCTTTGCTCCCTTCACACCATGACCTGGGGCTCCTTTGATTCCCCCGACCCTCCCTGCTAGTCCCACCACCGGGCCTTTACATATGAAGCTCCCATCACTGCTCCCCTGGAATGCCTTCCCCACTCTTCTTCCTGCTAACTTACCCTGTAGATCTCAGCTTGGTTGTATCACTCTACCAGTAAAGTTCTTTACACTCTTACCAGGACAAATCCTCACCTTGTCATGCTCATGGCACCATCTCACAGCTGACATTTTACATTTATTTCTCTGGTCATTTGTCCAATGCTTGTCACCTGTGCTAGACTCTAAGCTCCAAGAAGACAGAGACCATATCTGCATTTTGCCCCATGCCTAACCCACTGAGTTGAGGTTTGATAAATACCTATGGAATAAATGGCCCAAATGGGCCTCTTGATAAAGTCCTCCAGTTCAAATTTGGCTCCTTGCAACAGTCGGTGCCCTGGACTAGAGCACTGTCCTGCAGGAGTGGGCAGGCACCTTCGGGACCCCCACTCTTCTCTCCTCTCCCTCCTTATACAAGGTGGCTCTTCCAGACTTCCATGTCTTCCTCGGACAGGTTCTGGTTGTACCACACTTGGAGTGGGACTCAAATTAGCCGATGGGGTGCTTTTCAAGAGTGATTTGCCCATAGAGTTCTGCCAAGTGGTGGGGCAGCTGAGAAGTGTTTCAGGATTTAATGCCCTCCTTAGCCTTTCACCTCTGAGGCCCTTGATCTCCATGTAATTAAGCTCATACATTAAATGTGCTTTATGGGATGAGAAAGCCCCACGTGGAACATGGACTTTTCACACCAGGAGGCCATTTTAGGTTATTTTCAGCCTCAGCTTGAAAAATCACTTGGGGTGGGGATGAATTGGGGTTGTGAGTTTACAAGGGCATCAGTGAAAAATTGACTAGACAGGATCCTGCTTTGTGGGAGGGAAATACTTGGGACCCAAACCCCACCACATAGGAGTGCTTCCAAGTCAGAGCACTTGCCCTCATTTCTCTGGCTCCCCTCCACAGGGGGCACACAGGGTGGTGGGGAGGCCTATTGCCCACAGAGGGGCCCACTCATGGCCAATGTAGCTGAAAGTGCAGTCTCTAGATGCACCCGCTTGGTTCCAGTCCTACTGCCTTGATCTTTGTCATTGACCCAAGCTCTCTAGGACTCAGCTTTCCCCATCTGTAAAGTGGGGATGTTGATTGTAGTAGCTGCTCACAGGGGTGTGGAGAAGCTGAGAAGAGACAATACATAACACCCAGCATGTGGCTAATGTTCAGTTAGATAATAATGTTATTATCTTCCAGCTCAGGAAACCTAATACCAGCAACCACTGATTGCCTTCAGTGGAAGCAGAGGGCCAGATGTGAACGTTCAATGCTTCAGAACATGCTGGCCTGATTCATCCAGCTGCTTTAATTTATGTTTCAGGAATTTCAGGCTCTTAGCTCTGCTTTGGAGACAGAAGCATAAATGTTTAGTGCCAAAATGGATTCTGAGACCATCTGATTCAATCCTTCGTTTCACAGATAGGGAAACTGAGGCCACCTGACGTGAAATGGCTTGGCCAAAGCCACACAAGGAATCAGAAGAAGACAGAGCTGGGACTGGAACCCAGATTTCTTGTTTTCCCGGACAACTGCAGTATTCCTGCACTCTACCAGTTGCCTCTGTAATTTAGAATGTGTGTGAAATCCCTTTAACTGAAAATGCTAGAAAGATGTGTGGTTATTGTGTTCTTATTCTTTTTCTTTTCTCCAGCTGAGGGTCATGGTCGAATAATACCACGGATCAGAATCTCTCTCTCTCTTTTTTCCTTTGGCTCAGAATCTAGAAAACAGCCTGGAGAAGAAACCAGGGTAGATCTTCCAGCCTCTAAGCCTCAGGACTGGAGGTTTGTGTGGTAGACGTTCTCCCCCTAGTGGAATGAGTGAAGATGACAGACAGGGAGTGAAGAAGCTTCTGCCTCCAGGACCTGGCTGCCCAGGGGTCCGATGCAGCTTGCACAGCCGGGCCTCCCTTACCTCACCCTAATGCCAGCACCGTCAGATCCCATATTTACTTAAAATTGTGATATTCTGTTCATCAAAACACTTTTTGGTATTAATTTTGATTTATTAAGTCATTGAATTAAAATATTATTTATATTGATTATTTTGGGGGCACCTCCTTTAAATTTTGCACGTGAGGTAAGTGCTCCATTTGCCTCCCCCGATTGTAGTCTTTTTAAAATATTTATTTACTTATTTGTTTGTTTGTTTATTGATTTTCCGGCCATAGTCTTAATCCAGAAGGTGGCCCTGGAAGAACCTGCAGATACTTGATGTGCTGACCCCCTCGCTTGTCGGAGGTGCCCTGAGGCCCGGCGAGGGCTGGGCTGGGCCAGCCTATTAGGGCTGTGTGGTCTGCTGCTTTTGCACTGAAATAATCAGAACTGCAGATTTCCCAGGCTTTCTCCGGAAGCGAACGGTGACAAAGAACCTCTCCTTGCCCATACTCTAGCCAGGCTCCTCTGAGCCCTCTTCTTTACTAGGCCTGTCAACCTGGGCCTATAAAGACTTGAACTAACACTAACATCGTTTCCAACAGCTCAAGGCCCCGTGACCCGTGCCCCCCTTAAAGTGGTTGCCTGAAAACACTCAAGGCAGCCAAAATAATGTACTGTTTGTTCCAGCCAACATCTGAAGATAGCGCCCCTGTTTCCCAGCCTCTGTGGGAGCGTAGGAACCCCATTTTGATAGAGGCCAGTTAGCAAGTCCATAAGGGCTTCACCTGGACCAGTCCCCTCCCCCTTTTCCCTGAGTCTACAGAGCCCCCAGTCAGCCCCATCCCCACTCCCTCATCCTCCCGTTAAAACACCCAGTCACCGCTGAATAAAGCAAAGTGAGCCCAATTCACTCTGGGCTCTTCCAATGCAGTAATATACTACAATAGTATATTACTGATTAAAATCAGTCCTTACCACTTTAACTAGTGTCAGCTTTTCTTTGAAATTTATTTTATTTATTTTTGGCTGCGTTGGGTCTTCCTTGCTGAGCACGGGCTTTCTCTAGTTGCAGCAAGAGGGAGCTACTCTTCGTTGCGGTGCGCAGGTTTCTCATTGCAGTGGCTTCTCTTGTTGCAGAGCACGGGCTCTAGGCGCGTGGGCTTCAGTAGTTGTGGCTCACGGACTCTAGAGCGCAGGCTCAGTAGCTATGGCGCACGGGCTTAGTTGCTCCGCAGCATGTGGGATCTTCCTGGGCCAGGGCTCGAACCCGTGTCCCCTGCCTTGGCAGGCGGATTCTTAACCACTGCGCCACCAGGGAAGCCCGCTAGTGTTCAGCTTTGTTTCTCTTTGATAACGGCTGCCTTTTGAAGTGTGTCCCTTATGAGAAAAGACCCTGGGGCCAAGGGCAATTTTATTGCACAAAGATGCACTGAATTCTGGGTCTTCCTCAATGCCTAAAGCATGAAGGCCTAGGGAATTCCCTGGCAGTCCAGTGGTTAGGCCTCGGTGCTTTCACTGCCAGGGCCCAGGTTCAATCCCTGTTCAGGGAATTAAGATCCTGCAAGCCACGTGGTGTAGCCAAAAATAAACAAATAAAAATAAATAAATAAATAATACTTAACAAAAGACAAAAAAGCATGAAGGCTTAAAGATAGGCCCTATTTGCAGGGGCCCACAGTAAATAGCTAGACTAGGAGGAGGGTGTGGTGCCACCTCATTGGAACACCTTCCTCAACTGGGCCTACATCCTGCATCACCTGCTGGAGGACTCCAAGTATTCAAGGCACCAAGGAGTCAGCCACCCTCAGACGTGTTAGGGGACACACCAGCCCTCCTCCTTGCCATCAACTGGCTACCAGAGACCCCCCTCAACTGTGTCACCTACTTCTGCCCACCTGCCACCAACCCAGCGCTCCCACCTCACCACTTCCAGCAGCCCTGGGCCACATCCAAGGAAGACGAGACCCCAGAACTTTGTCCTGCAAGGCCTCTGCCTCCACCTGCCCGATCCCCTACAAAGAGTGCTAAGGCTCCCCCCACTCCATTATCCCCACCACCTTCCCTGGGGATTCCCTGGCAGGCTGCCAAGGGGACATGGGTTTAGGTCAGGCCCAGAAGTGGCAACCACAGAGCTTCGGGGTCCTGCCCATCTTGCTCAGGCTGCATTTATTACCCAGGCTTCACAGAGTTGAGTCAACTGCCTTCAAATGCTTGAATCCCTGGGGGTAGGAAGAGGAAGCGGCTAAAGGTGCTCTTTTTAAGAATGTAAAATAAAGAAGAAGAAAGGGAAAGACAAAAGAATTGTTCATAGACAAAAATGCCTCGAGCTCAGAAGCGGGCCCTTTCCTACCGGGGTGCTGGGCAGGACCCCAACCACACACTAATCTGCTTGGGCCCCAAACTCCTTCCTGGGTTTCTCAGACCCATCCCAAACTCATATGTTTTGTGGCCTAAAGAGAATGGAATTATTTTAAGTAAACTCCATTTCATTTACGGAGGGGTCCACCCCTTCCAGGACCACCTCAGGCAGTGTTTCCTTTCCTTTCCTTTGCCCCCCGGCCCCACTTTTCCAGCTAGAAGATGGTCAACCCAATCTGCCAGGGACCTGCGGCTCCATCAGAAAGTTCTCTCCAGCAATCAACCTGGGAGGCTTCTCAGCACCAGCCACTCAGATCCCTGCACGCTGGAAACCCCTGGGGTGGGGGAAGAGATTCATCTGTATGCTACTCACGTCCGCCCAGTGGTTCTCAGGCATGCTGGGTAACCCAAGTACCTCACTGATTGAGAAGCGGGCCTGCAGGTGATTTGTAACTAATAATGAAGGGCTTAAGTGTGACACTGACATGCCTCACGCGTGGAGCAGATTCAAGGTCATCCCTGTATGACTGTCACGCTCACTCTTGCTTTCTTGAGCTGAATGAACTCTTTGCCACGACCTGTGAGGTTCCGTGTAACCTTCCAGCCTCGCGCCTCAGGTCCCTGTCTCCTTTCTCACTCACCCATCCCTCTGGCCTTCAGCCAGTTCCGCAGGTGTGCCAAGCTCTATTCTCCACACCTGCTGCTCTTTCTGCCAGGACACCCCTCCCCGCTTTTGCCTTGCTGTATCTCCTGTTTTAGGGCCCAGCTTAAAAATTAACTTCTTCTTGGTACTGACTTGGAGGGGACTTCAGAGAGCCTTGAGGAGTTGGGGGGCTGGAGATATTCTGTTCTTGATCTACATAGAGGTGACAAGGTGAAAATTCATTGAGCTGTCCATTTAAGATTTGTAGACTTCATGTAAGTAAACCCAAAAAGATGATATCTAAAAAAACAATTTCACCCTTTTCTCTGTCTCCTGTTCTTTCTATTACTCTCAACCATGGCATGTGCATTTCCATCTTGCCACAATAATTATACTATTTGTTGGTTTGTTTGTAAATTGTTTCTCCCATTAGAATGTAAGCCCCATGAGGAGAGAACCACTGTCTGTCTTGTTCACTGAGGTACCTTCTGGAGTGTAGCACAGTGCCCGCCACAGAGTACATATTAAGAAAACTAGCAAATGGATAGATGGAAGGATGAATAAAAAAGCTTGGATTTAATGATGGAGGGGCAGAGGAGGTCAGCCAGAGGTTAGAAGCTCCCGACTTTCAGTCCCCAACAGACAGTTTAGGGGTCTTGCTCTGGAAGCCCAAGTTCAGGAGCTGGTGCCCTCCTTGGTGACCCAGCACTGGCCTGTCTACACCTCATTGGGGTTGTCCTGGTCGGCGTAGATGAGGAAGCCCGTGAAGAGGCTGTCGGTCCAGTATGGGTCATAGAAGAGCCCATTCTGCTCAGAGTAGAAGATCTGCAGCCAGACCTCGTCACCCTGCTTGAGAGCCAGGATGGTGGAGCCTGAGGCCACATCGTGGTTGCCCGTGTTGGCGTCGAAGGTCCGGATGCGGTACTGGCCGTTGTGCACCAGGCCGATGGCCAGGTGCTTGTTGGCCAGCGTGATATCATAGGTGAAGTAGTAGATCCCTGGCACGCCGCAGACAAACTTGCCGCTGGACGTGTTGTAGTGGCCGCCCTCATTCATCAGGATCTTGTCGAACTTGATGGGCAGCCGTTCCCTTGGGTAGCTCTTGGTCACTGCCACGGAGAAGGCTGACTTGGCGTGGCCACTGCCGCAGCTGCAGGGGCCCGGGAGGCCGGGCTCCCCTTTCTTGCCTTTGGGCCCCTTCTTGCCCGGTGTGCCATGCTTTCCTGGGGCACCACTGACCCCCTTGGGGCCGCGAGGGCCGGCCCGCCCAATGGCCCCTGCTTTGCCCTTTGGTCCTGGCTTTCCCCGGTTACCTGTCCGGCCAGGTGAACCTGGAAGACAGAGCAGCTGGTGTTATGGGGGGGACCTCAGAGAACTAGGCAGAGGCCGATGGCCTGGGCTTTCCATCCTTAGAGCACAAGCCTTTGGATAAGGGAAAGAACATGAAGGCTGTGGAGTCGCATAGAAATGGGTGCAAACCCTGATGGTACAACCAGGGGCACTTCTCCCTTCTTATCTGGAAAATGCGAATGTGACACACACCTTCCAGAATCATGTGGATCAGGGCAAAAATAACTTGTAACAATGCACACCCTCCCCTCCTCCTGCCTTCTAAGGAAGAGTCTGATTTGTCTGTCAGGTCAGTCCTTCCCCCTGCTGTGCTGGTAATAGGTTGAGACAAGAATTGCAAGAAGCCTCTTGACTTCAAACCACTGACCTTAGTGAACTCCCTGCCCAGTGTCCAAGATCCCTGCCCACATGGGCAAGGGTTTTTACAGCAGCATTGCTTACAATAGCAAAACACTAGGAACAACTAAATGCCCAACCAAAGGGAGATAACGAGAAAAATCATGGTCCATCCATTATGTGCAATTCTCTGCAGGAGTTTAAAAAATGAGGCAGATTTACGTGCACTGTTTGAAAACTTCTCTAAACTACACTGTGAAGAGGAACAAGCAGGTGGCAGAAACTTCTTTTTGCTCAGAGGAAACCACAACGCTATTTCTATACCCATTTAAGTGCCTGGCACATAGTAAACACTTGCTAAATACACTTGGTATAGCCTGCAGAATATTTTCACAGTATTACATTTTCACAGTAATATGTGCCTGTAGAACACCTCTGGGTTTTTAATACCCATACTCTAATAATGTGCATTTCTCTCAATACAATATTTTTTGGCTGATGATTATGTGGGAAACATTTATATTTATGTCCCCCAAACTCAAGACAACATTTTAAACAAACTGTATCTGGGTCACGACTGGAGTCACGTGCAAACACAATGGTGGTATGGTTGATACAACTGGCAGACTGGCAGAGCTGTGGGTAGATGTTTTGGAAAGCATGCCCGATGTCAGTCAGGGAGCCTGCTGCTGGAGGGGTTGCCAGGTGCTAAGCAGTGTCTTAGCATCACAGCACACAAAGCAAGTGTTCGTTAACCATCCTACAAACTGGGTGATCAGCAGGTAATGTTGCAGATATTTTACATCCTAACAAGGTACTTGGCTCCTTACAGGGATTTTTCTGTGCTTTAGAGTTTTGTGTTAACGTGTAATGCATTTAAATTTTTCCTATTTTAAGTAACCGGGAAATAGATTTCCAAATAGCATTTTCTCACTGAACATCTAGTTTCCAGGAACGGATTGCTTATGCTGAGTGCCTGGAAGTGTTTGGTATTATTATACATACATGTAAATATATGAAAGAGGCCAGGGAGGATATACATTTAACCAATTAATAGTGGTTACCTTTGGAGGTTGAACGGAGGATGACGAGGGGTAAGAATTCAGAAGAAATCTTGCTTTATTTATACTGTTTGAATATATTACAATGAAAATGTATCGTGTATTATACATGTAATTAAAAATAAATAAAAGGAATGGGGAAAAAATAAAATGAAGAAAGGTCAAAAAGCTGTTCTTTGAAAAAATCAAAATAAATAAAAGGTGGGAGAAAGGACCGTGAGAAGAGGAGGAATAAAGACAGGGTCATTTTGGATTGGAGTTGTTTGGGAAGACAAATAGATAAGGAAGCTTATTGGGAAGTTGTATGACGTGTTATGGTGTGTGCTTCTTTCTTGATTTCCTTTTTTGAGAAACTTCTGGAAAAGCTGACTTTTACTTGTCAAGACCTTTCTGGAGGTGGGTTTGTATGTGTATGTCAGGGGGAGGGTGGTCGGAGATTATCCTGTCCTATGACTGGTCCCAGGATGACCCAGCTTTATCTGGGTTATGTGTGTCAGGACTCTGCATCTGTCAACACTGCCTTCCTTGGTGTGTTGGCTTAATGCTCAGCAGAGACTCAATACGTGGCAGAAGAGACAGCCAAAACAGCCCCAAACCTACATCCTCGGAGTTCTTAATCAAGGTGGAGAAAGTCAAGAGCAGAGATATCCTGTTTCTCTTAGGGTTCATAAGGATGATGGATCACGTCATAAAATGTCATGCAAACTCTGGCTGGCTCTGCTTGGAGCACACGCTCAGACCCGAATTGACCACTGTGGTCAGGAAATGGGAACTATGTTGTCCAGTGCCTGACATACTCTGACCCCCCTTTAGTCAAAGCCATTATCATTATTTTTATAGTTCTTCTTCTGGAAAGGAGGTGCTTTTGGAGGAATTAATTTGATCCGGTAGGAAAGGGCCTGGATTTGGAGTCTGCTACCAGCCTGTGGTGTGAGCTCAGCGAGTCTATTAAGGGACAACTACCATTTATTGTATGTCTACTCTGAGACAGGTGCTTCACATGTTATTTTATTTCATCTTCACTGCACCCGTGTGAGGGAGGTCCTGTTATAATCCCAATTTTAGAGAAGAGGAAACTGAGGTTTGGAGACAGGCGAGGTAATTTGTCAAAATTGGTATCCAGGTTTGTTACAAAGTTTAAGCTCTTGCAGCTACGACGTGCTGTTCTCAACTTAATCATTCTGACTTTGTGTCCTCATCTGTAACATGGGGATAATAAGAATACCTCATTCATAGGATGGTATTGCTGTACCAGCAAATGAGCAGCATACTCAAAAGTGCTTTGTCCATGTTAAAATGCCATACAAATAAAAATTATGATTTCACTAATGCTTCAAATGTACATTTTGGGATGCCGCTGACACTGAAAAGTGCTTGGTGACTGGGGTGAGCGTTCAGAGATATAAGGAATGTCAAGGATGAGAAGGCCTGTAGACAGTATCCAACTTGTCTGCTGCCTGCCTGGCACCCCTTCCTTCGGGAAACTGCCCTTTACTACTTCACGTGGTCCTAGGGAGGCTGTCAGTCACAGTGGCCAACTGCCCTCACCACACACTCACACGCACCAAGGGGTGGGCACTTGACCCAGTCCTAGCAAATGGTGGTACCTCACCTCCATAGTCAAAGGGATTGGTCCAGGATGCACGTGTGATCAAGGAGACTCAGTCATCCTGAGAATTGCTCTGTGGATCAAGCCATGAGGAGGTAGGCTTGAGCCCACCAGTGGGCATTTCATAACTTCCAACCTTTTTTTTTTTTGCGGTACGCAGGCCTCTCACTGCTGTGGTCTCTCTCACTGCGGAGCACAGGCTCCGGACGCGCAGGCTCAGCGGCCATGGCTCATGGGCCCAGCTGCTCTGCGGCATGTGGGATCTTCCCGGACCGGGGCACAAACCCATGTCCCCTGCATCGGCAGGTGGACTCTCAACCACTGCGCCACCAGGGAAGCCCAACTTCCAACCTTTGTGAGAACAAAACCAACACACAGAGAGAAGCAAAGCCTGGACAACAATATTTAAGCTCCTAGACCCAGCTATTCCTGAAGCTCAGCTCTTGGACTTTCTAGTTGTATGAGCCAATAAATTCCATTTGGGGCTATAAATTGGGTTTCTGTCGCTTGCGACAGAAAGAGTTCTGAATAATATTTCAGGAGACTTGCTTAAAGTCACTCAGCAAATCAACGGTGCAGCTGGGGCAGGAACAGAAGATCTGATGCTCACTGTTCCTTTCCAGAGAATATACTGCTCTGTTTTTTAAAGACACATTAATTTGGTTTACAATGAAATGGGATTCACATCAGTTTTCATAACTTTGCAAACCCCTTTCGTGTCAGATGTTGTCAACCCCAGGTGGGAACAGGAGAGACAGGCACTGGGCTTCTTACCTTCCTCTCCACTGTCCCCCTGGTCCCCATCCTGGCCATCCTGGCCATCTTTGCCTGGAAAGCCCATTCTTCCGACCATTCCTGAGGTTCCTGGGGATCCTGGGGGGCCCGGTGGGCCCTGGGGGCCAGGCAGGCTGCAGATGAGTTGAGGGGAGCCCTTCTGGAAGTCCCTGCGGGCGAAGGCACCAAGCAGCGGGTCGGCCGCACAAGGAAGGGCACAGGCCAAGAGCACCCAGGGGATCATGGTGGTCACCTATGGGAGGCAAGAGAGCTGTGAGCTCACTGGGGGTCAATCAGAAAGGCATCAAGAGGAGGAAGAGGAGGAGAGGGCATCTGGGAGAGACACAGTTACATTTCTGATCCTTCCTCTCTCCCACATCACATACAAGTAGCTGGCCAGTGTCATCACATCTTGAGGACATATTTGGATGAGCTGAGTCATGGACTCAGAATACACTTGGGAGGGCTCCTGCGGGGGAGGCACACATCCTCACACTGTCGCGCTCCAGAGTGGCAGGACTGACAGCCCAGTGACAGCTGCTGGGGAGGAGAGAAACGATCCATGGTTTCATTCAAATATGTGGCATGAATGGAAAGTTACAAGGACAGAAATATCAATACTTCCAACTGCAGGAGGTGATTTGCAACTAGGCTGCCTCTCCCAGAGAATTTGGGGCAGCACATTGGTGGGTGAGAAGTGAGGTGTCAGCTCTGAGCGAAGGTGCGCCAAGCCTGAGCAGCACTGGTGGGCCGTGGGCACAGCTCCTCTGTCATGGGCTCCCTGTGCACCAGGCCTGGGCTAACAGCTTTCCACACATTACTTAATCTCACAGCATCCTTACCGAATAGATACGGAGAGGAAATGGGGGCTCAGAGAAGTTCACAATGTGACTAAGTCAGGCAGTTAGTAGTTGGCAAGGCTGGGATTTGAACGAGGCTGTGCAAATCCAGAGCTTGTGTGCTTTGCTTCAGGCTACACTGCTTTTTTTTTTTTTCCTCCAGTTAAAAAATAATAAAAATGATACACTCACATTGTTATAAAGTCAAATAATACCATAAAGCTTATAATGAAAAATTGTGTGTGATCTTCATACCCACCCCTCAACCCCACCCCCACCCCCGCCCCGCTCCAAACTCTTTTGGGTATTTCTTCTGGCATTTATTGACATTAAAAGATAATATGCTTACATGGTTTCTTTTTATCAATTTTGGACAATTCCTTTTGAATTCCTATTATGACAGATGAGGATTCAGCCCTCTTCCATCACTCTAGGACCCTGTTTTCTCTTCCTCATGCAGTTCAGATATAATTTTTGACTGAATCAAAATTCATTCTGAATTATTATGTCTTATTTACTGCTAAGCTAAGCACTGTACTATAATTATACTTCCTTTCTTTCTTTATTTTTTTTTTGTTTTTGCGGTACGCGGGCCTCTCACCGTCGTGGTCTCTCCCGTTGCGGAGCACAGGCTCCGGACGCACAGGCTCAGTGGCCATGGCTCACGGGCCTAGCTGCTCCGCGGCATGTGGGATCTTCCTGGACCGGGGCACGAACCCGTGTCCCCTGCATCGGCAGGCGGACTCTTAACCACTGCGCCACCAGGGAAGCCCTATACTTCCTTTCTTATACACACTTTTCTTACTGGAGATATTAATAATTTTATTTGCTTAGTTCTCTACGCCACTATTTTCTACATTATCAAATGTATCAGACAATTTACGTCTTCCAGTTATTTTCTTAAAGACATAAGTCCTGGAGTCCTCCATTCTCCTTTTCCAACCTTTGTACATGCTAAGCTGTCATCCCAGGATTTTCCTTTATAACCATCATAGCGATTGTCTTTGCCTCTCTCCTGTGTTGTATCTCCTGCTTTACGAATCCCATGTCTTTCTCTTATTTTATTTTATTTTTTCACTCTCTCATTTTGGTGGCACATTTGGTGTAATAGCTTCCTGGAAAAGGCGTGTGTGCTGTAATTTTTTGGGACAATTTGCAAGCCTCAATATGTCTTAATTTCACACCGTGTCCTTAAGGCTGGGGCATGATCACACCAGAGACCAGAGTGTTATGTGCCCAGAGATTATCTACCCCCAGCCCCTCACTGGGAAGATGCAGAAGCCAAGGGCCAGAGCAGAAATAAGCCACTTGTTCAAGATCTCTCAACAAACTGGCTCAGTCACTTTATGACCAACAGCCTCTCTCCCTGGAATGAAACCAGGAGAGAGAACATTCCAGGTACGACTTCTTGCCTCTAGGATGAGCTCTGAAGTGGTAACTGGCTTTGTGACTTTAGGCAAGCCCCTTTCCCTCTCTGGGCCTCAGTTCCCCCCCTGAAAAATAAGGGGTTGGTTTCCACACTCGAGCATGCATCAGATCCACCTGGAGGGCTTGTCCAAACCCAGACTGCTGGGTCCCACCCCCAGAGTTTGTGATTCGTTAGGTCTGAGCTGCGGCTGGAAGATTTGCATTATTATGTGGTATGTGAGGGACACTGATGCTGTCGGTTCATGGGCCCATTTTGAGGACCGCTGGACTAGATGATTTCTAAGCCCCTTCACCTCTGATGCTGACTGAGGCTTTCAGACTCCACTTGGCCCTCTCTTACTAGATATGAAGTCTTGCTGGCTTCTCCGTTCCCGCACAGTCTTCAGCTGCCTCATCACAGCCTTCAAGCATGAGGGGGCTCCCCGCAGCCGTGGCGCTGGCAGTAGGGGAGGACCACTGCTCAGGTCTCACCCTTGGAGCTCACAGTTCCCTCCTGGGCCCTCAACCTCCCTTCCTTTCACATGCTGCTTTGCCTGAGGCCTGGGAGCCTGACCAGACCACTGGGCCACCTCTGGAAACAGGCCGATTCTACCTTTCCTCCTGACCCCTCCAAATCTTTAACTCTGGGAACAGATGAAGGGGAGAGAAGACCAGGCCTCCCCCGCCAGGGAGAAGAGGGGAGACCGCAGCACTGCACTGCGCTGCCACTCGGGGGCCTGGTCTAGTTCCAGCTCCAAGGCTCACCAACCTGGTGACATTGGATAAGTTACTTTCCTTCTCTGGACCTCAGAGAATAAATGTCCCAGAGGTGTCCCTGGCTAGGTAGAGATGATCTAGTACCAGATACTGCCTTAAATAACACGACATCATACAGTAACAAAGTTATTGTCTTTTCAGTTTCTGTAATCCTGATGAATTGAAGAAAAAACAGTTTCAGCTGGGTGATAGTACATTTTTCATGCCTCTATACCCCTTTCTAATATCCCTTTTCCACAAAGAGCAGTGTCTTCTGTGGCAGTGCACACCCATTATTAAAGAATTTTGAGCAAGCCTCCACAAATAAGCATGGGAACCTTGGAGACCCCCAGACAGGACGACAGCACCAGGGACCCTGGGACAGAGCATCTGCTAGGATGCAAGGAAGGCCTGTGGCACAATGTAAAGAAAGGGACTTGATAGGGGCACAGGTCAGCTCTGGGTATCTAGCCCTTGGGAGAGGGTGCAAAGAAAGACTTAGTGGGTCAGGGAAGGAGGGTGTTAAAATCGAAATTCTCACCTGAGCACCAGGACACACGAGAGGCTGCATGTTCAATCGAGAGGTCAGGCCAAAGTGAAGAAATGACAAAGGAATAGTTTGAGAGCTCATTCCATGACTCTGGGCACTCTTGGATTTTACTGAATAAAATGCAACCTGTGTGGTGGGGTAAGGGAAGGGGCGTGGAAATGAATCTGAGGCCTGCCTCTGGAAGCTGGTGGGTGGGAAAGTGGCTGGTTGCTGCATGAAAGGGGGAAGAGAGAGCTCTCAGCTGCACAGAAAGGGGGCTGACTGCCTTCTCACCTTCTCTGGTAAACAGAAGATGCCAGACATTCCGCAGCCCCAGCTGGCCTGAGCTGGAGGCACCAGGACAGAAAGTGAGGGGCCCAGCAGTGATAACCATGCAGGGTGGATGCCCGAAAACCAGAAGCTGAGGGTGAGGCCTGGACTTGCCTGCAAAAAAAAGTGTGGTGGCCCGCTTCATGGCTGTTACAGTCAGAGGGCTCAACCTGGGAACCGCCAAGGAGTCCACAGAAGGCCTCCAACAAAAGAGACATCATCTGTGTCTGCCAGGCCCAGACCGGCCGAGGAGCTTAGCCCTGTTCCTGCCAAGAAACAAGAATTCCCCTGCTGTCTGTCCCTTTACTTCTCCTTCCCCTCGTTCCTTCAGCCTGGAAAGAGGTGAGCTGAGAAGGGAGGCAGGTGGTCCAGCCAGCCTTACACCTGCGCTGGGGGACAGGAAGAAGTCTCACCTTTTTTTTTTTTTTTTTTTTTTTTTTTTTTTGCTGTACGTGGGCCTCTCACTTGTTGTGGCCTCTCCCATTGCGGAGCACAGGCTCCGGACGCGCAGGCTCAACGGCCATGGCTCACGGGCCCAACCGCTCCGCGGCATGTGGGATCTTCCCAGACCGGGGCACGAACCCGTGTCCCCTGCATCGGCAGGCGGACTCTCAACCACTGCGCCACCAGGGAAGCCCAGAAGTCTCACCTTTGAACAAAGATTGAAGAGCAGATTACCTGGGAGTGGATTCCCTAGTGGAGGGGGCAGCGCCCTCATTGGCTAGATCATAAAGGGGGAGAGGGAGGCAAAAATAAAGTTGCAGTTTGCTGTCTCTCTGGTGCCACCTGGGCTCCACATGGGCTGCGTAAAGGATGGTGGGAGGTGGGAGGCAAACTCAGTGGAAGTTACATGCATGATGGACTTTGGAAAACTGTCCTAGGCACTCCCCAGGCCCCAGGAATCTCCATCTCCTTCCCTTGTCTACTTGATGAGAATCTTACGAAACTGGTCTTAGTGTTACTTGTGAGCTGGGACGCATCTGGGGCCCCAGACGAGAAACCGACTTCTCAAAGCAGGTTTGAAATAGTTTGGAAAGTTGCAACCTGTGAATATTTGGGACAAGGGAGGGAGGGAGGGAGGGAGGGAGGAAGGAGGAAGTGAGCTGAGAGGGGGCCTCACTGAGTGATCCCGCTCAGGGATGCTGGCCCAGGGTGGGCCCCAGTGGCTGGGCGGAGGCTCTGGAACACGCAGGGAGGAAGGGATTTCTCAGAGCTGGAGCCTGGAGGTTCCCTAAGCAGCTCCAGCCAGGAACTGTTTTGGAAATAAAGGCGGGGAGACTAGGTTCTGGCTCCCAACCTAGAGGGAGGGAGCAGTGTCTCCTTGCCTCCGGGGCACCTCGGAAAAAACCAGCTCCAAGTAACCCTGCTCCCAGCCTACCCTCCACACCACAGTGGTGGAAAAACCTGGGGATGAGGGCTCGGAGGGGGGCCAAGGCCCCAAGGCATCCAGACAGGTGAACTCTTGCTGGGGCTTAAAAATAAATTTAGAACGACAAACTTGAAGAGAGCCCCAACAGGCCATTTAAGTCAACCTCATTGGTTACAGACAGGGAAACTGAGGCAGAAGCACACTGACTTAACTGGACACTTACAAACTTCCAGGCACTGTGCAAACCTCTTTATTGGAATTATTTTATTTGAAGTTTACAATAAACCCTATGAAGGCAGTAAATTATTGTCCCGTGTTTCAGAGGAAGAAACAGAGGCTCGGGGACTTCCCTGGTGGTCCAGTGGTAAAGAATCTGCCTTCCAATGCAGGGGACGTGGGTTTGATCCTTGGTCGGGGAACTAGGTTCCCACATGCCGCGGGGCAGCTAAGCTTGCACGCCACAACTACTGAGCCCGTGAGCCTCAACCGCGAGCCCACACGCTCTGGAGCCCGCGCGCCACGACTAGAGAGAAGCCTGCATGCTGCAACGAAAGATCTCGCATGCCTCAACGATGATCCCATGTGCCACAACTAAGACCCAATGCAGCCAAAATAAATAAATAAGTAAATAAACAAACAAACAAATAAATAAAATATTAAAAAAAAAAAAAGAAACAGAGGTTCTGAGAAGTGAAATGATTTTACCCCAAATCACACAATTCGAGTACTGGGGAGAACATTCGAACGTGTGTCTGAGGGGCTCTGAAGACTATATGTATTGTACTATGCCTTATTCCTTTCTCTGCTATTTTTTTTCCCTGTTTTATAGAAGAGTAAACTGAAGCTTGGAGAGGTTAATTTGCTCATGTTTATACAACTAGTTCATGGCAGAAGTTATATGTGAACTTGGGTTTGGCAGACCTTAACGCCCAAATGCTTTCCATTATGTCAGTGTTTTTTGGATTTTTCTTCCTAAATATCCCAAATTACAGAAGAGACCTTGAAGCATAGGCCAAAGCCACACACAGCAACAGAGAAATTTCTTTGATGTCTCATCTTTTATTATAGCATATAAAATACATGATTAAGAAAATGTAAAAGTGATGCTTTTTCTCCTTCAGGGTACTTGAGATTGATGCTTGAGGAAACCTCCTGTCCTTTGAGAGGCCCACACGTGGTTTAGCCAAGGTGATGGGGGCAGCCTCTGAGCCCTGACATCCCACCATTGGGATGCCCCTTTGGAGTATTAATGGGGTGTCCCCAGGGGCTGAACCAAAAGACCAAGGTGCACAAAGCACCTCCCGTTCAGCCCCATCACCTCATTCCTTGCTTAGAGCTGGCAAGAGCCTCCAGCCTTGTCTCTTGCTGCCTGCATTGGCACTCTCCAAGCCCAAGCCAGAGAGATCCTTTATAAACATAACTCAGCCACATCACTTCCTGGACGGTCTTACTCCAGTGGCTGCTGGCTGAAAATAGCAAACCCTTGATGTGGCCCTAAAGGAAATGCCCCCCTGCCTCCATCCTCACCCTGGTTCTTCCCCTCTCTTCCTGCACTTCCCCCCCTTTCAGGCCAAGCTCCATTTCACCCTTTTGCCTGCAACCTGGGGGCCCACCCTCTTGGCATGCTGGCTCTTTATCCATTGTGTTTCAGCTTAAATGTCACTTCCTCCAAGGCCTTCCTCTCAGACAGCTCTCCCTTTGGAGCCCAGCTCCTTGTCCTGTCTTTCCAGCCCTTACATCTCACCCGTATTCACTGCATTTGTCTGCTTGCCCACTTACTGGGCTCTCTCATTAAAATGGAAGCCCCATGGGAACAGGGACACCAGCTATATCCCTAGGGCTTCCAACTTCTTTGCTCATAGTGGGTATTCAAGAAATATTTGCTTGGTTAATGCGTGTTTGAGACCCAGACTCCGCCCTGAAGAAAATTCACGGTGAAGAGAAAACAGGGCTGTCGCCTAAATCCAAAAGGGCCCTGATACCCCTGGATTCAAAGAAGTTTTCTCCTTTCCCCAGTTTTTCTAACCCAAGCCCGATCCAATTCTAATCCCTCCTTCCTTTGACCTCCTAGAGCACAGGGCCCCTACCCCCATTCCAGGGAGGGGGCTTGCAGAATATTTTACATACAGCAGGTACTCCATAAATGTCTGTTCAATTGATAAGAAAAAAATAAGCATTAGTCCTTCTTCACCTTTAAAAAAACTATCTTAGTTCCTAAATTGTCCTTGCTGGTGTAAGTTGACCAGGGAAGGCTGCATGGTTGTCTTCCTGCTGAAGGGAAAAAAATGTTAGTTGGTTCAACCCTCAAAATGGAATCATGAGGTGCTGAGCTGGGATGAAGTTCTTCAGTCTGGTTTTAATTTACCCAGTCCCTGGGCTCCTCATCTCTGAGTTAAGTAGCTCATGATTCGTAAAGACGTGTTCTAGGGAAACACTAGGTGCTTAAAGGGCCCCAGCCTGAGGTCTCCTGTCAGGGGTGGAGACTTCCTCCTCCTTGCTCTTTCCCTTAGCTCTCAGGACATGAACCCCTGGGTCCCTCCCAAGGGCCCTCTATTCAGACTGTGATGTGAGAAGGGTCAGCAGTGCGGATATGGGTCTCTCAATGCCTCTACCTGAATGTGGAAACTCCAGGGACACTTGTCTGGGCCTTGAGCAATGCGGCTGAGCCTGAGTTCTGCACAATCTCCCTTGGAGACCGGAAGATATAAATTGTGCTCAAATAAATTTGACCTGTTGGTTATGAGGTTGTGACACACTGACAGGTAGGGATGGTGTTTCACTCAGTGACTAAGAGCTGTGGGAAACACAGCCACTTAAGTTTCCTCAACTATCCAATGGGAATAATAGTATACCTACCTCACAGAGTTCATCCAGGAATAATGAGATAATGTATTCAAAGCTTCTAGCCCCGAGTGTGACACAGTAACCCTCTCCCTCAGAAGCCGTCAGATAGCTGCCTGCCCCATGTTTCAAGTCTCAGGGCTAATACCTCCTCAGAGAGGCCCACCCCTGCCTGTTTGCTCAGACCACCCTGGTCCTCCTTCCAAAGCACTTGGCCCGAGTTGTGATTATATATTTTTTGTTCCTTGGCTCATTAACTTTCTGTTGTCTGTCTTCCCCCTGGAGTGGAAGGTCCAGGAATGCAGAGGCCCTGACTGTCTTGCTCTCTGTTACGAGCACAGCTTAGCACGGGGTCTGCCCTGCCCACAATAAGAGCTCAACTCACAGCTGTTCAACGGCCTTGAATGAAATGGTCACTCATGTAACAAAAGAGCAAAGGGAGCAAAAGGATGACAAAACCACACTTGGCTGCTGAGGGAAACCCAAGGAGAACACTGGTCTTGGATTCAGAACATGTGGGTCCCAGACCTGGTTTTATAACTCACTGGTCATGTGGAAAAAGTCATTTCCTCCTAGCCAGGCCTCATTTTCTCACCCGTAAGATGGAGATCATAACCCTCACCCCATCTGCCTTACAGAGTTCTCCTGAGAATCAAACTAGATAACCAATGTTGAAAGCAGAACATGATACAAAAGTTAGAGCCTTGTTTAAAATCGTAACTGCCACCAACTGCAGCGGAACTAACAGCGTGCAGTCCTGACCTCCCACTAGGAGCCCCTGGAGTGTTTCAGGTGGAGGACACCTGAGCCTGACGGAGCCGGAGCCGGGCAATTCTCCCTGTGTTTGCAGTTAAAAGGAAAGGGCTGGTGATGGGATTGGGGTGACGCTTGCTCGCAGATGAAGCTCGCTGAAAATTCGCTTTGATGGGAGTGAAATTTCCATGATGAAAACACCCCATGCCCTCCCTGAATTCCAGGAAGCAAATTGGAAACAGCTTCTCTGAGAAGCTGACAGAGGCCGATGGGAGGAGAAAGGGTCTGGCTGCCGTTCCTCCCGCAGTGCTCACGGAACCAAGCCCCCTTTCCTGGGAGCTGGAGACCGATGCCCATTTGGAAACACTCCAGCACTGAGTCTAAATACAGAGGATTAAAAGTCATGGGGCCCACTTGTCAAGAGGCCTCCGAAAATATTTGATCTGCTGTTTTCTCCTCCCCCACCCCTGTACCCCTGTTTTTGGCTCAGTCTAGAGAAAGAGGTCCAACGCCAAAGCAAGACCTAATGACGGAGCAGGAGCCAGGATCGCGCGAGGTTTGTCTCAGCGGGAACTCGGACGGCACCGCGGAAGTCAGCCTGGCGGGTCCTGCGTTACCGCCACCGAGTTCTAGCTTCTGACAGATACGCCGAAACACTTACACACCAACACGCGTGGCATGTGATGTGGTGGGCGTGGAGCCCACCCTCTGGGTCCCTGGCTGCTTCACGTGGGACTTCAGCTGTCCTCTTAAGTGAGGGCCAGAGCCAGGCTCCCGGGCGGCTGAAGCCAAAGCCGTCAAGCTTTGGACCTGCCCACAGCTGTTTTCCGCCCTGGAGACCAAGGACCGCTGTGAGAGAAGCAGGCAGCTGACGTGTGGGGTGTGAAGACGGGCGAGGAGGCCCGAGGGTGTTCAGAGCCCTGTATCCAGCTTCTCCTGAGGGCCGACCTCCAAGTGGCCGACCAGAGCGCTGCCCAATAGGAGGAGGATGTGAGACGCATGTGTCATTTTAAGCGGTCTCACTGCCACGTGAAAAAGGTAAAAAGAAGGTGAAATTAATTTTCATATGTTATTTCACCCAGTACATCTCAGA
Source organism: Hyperoodon ampullatus (assembly GCF_949752795.1). Taxonomy (NCBI): domain Eukaryota; kingdom Metazoa; phylum Chordata; class Mammalia; order Artiodactyla; family Ziphiidae; genus Hyperoodon; species Hyperoodon ampullatus. Next base: position 5,093,844 of record NC_136917.1, read on the forward strand.
TATCATCATTTCAACATGTAATCAATGTAAGCATTGTTGAGGCATTTTACATTCTTTAAGTACCACTAAGTCTTCGAAGCCCAGTGTGTATCTCACACTTGCAGCACTGGCCACGTTTTAAGTGCTTGACAGCCACACGGTGGCTATTGTAGTAGATGGAAGCAGAGTTGCTGGAGTTGAAATCCCACCAACTAGCTGTGGGACCTTCTACAAGTTACTTATCCTCTCTCCCTCATCCTCTTTCTCTCCAAAATGGGGACAATAATAATAGTACCTACCTTAGAAGGTTTTTATGAGGATTTAACTTTCCTAGAGTAAGGCCTGCCATATGGAAGAGGTATAAAAGCATTAGCTATTATTTGTCCTTCTGAAAAGCAAACAAGATGATGGATATTGAAAGCCAAACATGATACAAAAATTCAGACCTTGTTTAAAATTGTCACCAACAGCAGTTCAACCAACGGAAAATCACCCTGACCTCCTCCATGAGTCCTGTGGCATTTCAGGTGGAGGCCCTTGTAGGCTCCTAATAAATTCTCCATTCTCAGGTAAGATGGTTTGAGTTGTATTTCTGTCTGTTGCTACCAGAGGCGATTCCTACGGAGGCTTGGCCTTCACTCCTGCCGTTCCGTCCTGAGGAAAGGATGCGGGTGTCTGGCTTGGCCCTATACCCCTGATCCACCTGGCACGTTCAGGCTCCACAGTACAAAGATAGGTGAATCAATGGGAGAGTGTTTACCTCATCAAGTGACAGGAGGCCAAATGGGCTATAACGTATGCAGGTACTTGGTACCATGGCTTGGAAAGGCTGCCTAATAAATGGTGTGGCTTATTCTTATTGCCTTGGAGGCCAGATACTGGGGATCTGAAGATGAAAAGATGTGGTTGCTGCTTTTATAGGGCACACCATCTGGTTATACTGAGGGTCCCACCTGGCCTACCTATACCAGGAGGGAAAGCAAGCCTTGCTCCTCCTTTCTCTTTGATACAGGCTCCCTTGAGGAGCATCCAGGGCCATACAGAAGGCAGGGGAAGGAAATTTGGGGGCTAGATGATTCCTTGGAAAGATGTAGAAAGGACTGTGCTTGAAGATCCAGGAACTGAGGGAGAGGAACAAAGTCTGAACTCTGAAGGGTTGGGGAGAAAAAGCTAAGTTTTCCTTGACTTCCCTGGGCTTGCTGGTTTCCATGGAGTCACTTCCGGTCAGGCTGTAATGGGCATTCAGGGTAACTCTAAAGATCTGACACAACGCTAGCCTTCGAGAGCACAGAGCTGAGCTGGTGGTTAAGTAATGGTTAAGAGTCATTTTTTAGCTGTTTGACCTCTTAAGTTATTTAATCCTTCAGTTTTCTTGTCTGTGAAATGGGAAAAGCAATGCGTATCGTCTTATTTGAATCATTTGAATTTGAAATAGCATGGTATAAAAATATTTATTGTTTCACTTTATGTGTGAACGTTTGTCAAGAACCTTGCAAGGCTATTCTAATAGGTAAGCAGAAATTCTCATGGGTAAACAGAAATACCTGCCATCCTTCAGCTGTATTGAATTACACCAGTTTGAATTATTTGAGGTCTTTAGGAATGTCTCCATGAGTAATTTGATTGCTCATACTTCCATTATAGAGTAACTGTGAATATTAAATAGGATCATTCAGTAAACAGCCCACAGTAAGCACTCAGTAGTAGTAGTGTTATTCTGATATAATTACACTATATGAAAACAATGAGAGATATAATGGGAGAAGGAATAATGAGCAGACCTGGGTCTGCTGTTTCCTCATCTGTAAAATGGTGAGAACAGTGAGCTTGTGAGGAGTTGAACAGTTGTGAGCTTTGGGATAAATGGCACTGAAGGCAGTTGTAACAGCTGAGGTGATTTTACAGTGTGGCATGAATGCAAAGGTGCAGGATTTCTATGGGTGTGCCCTACTTTAAACAAGGATGTAAAATTGGAATTTTGTCATTCAGAGATCAGATTTTTGTTAAGATTGCAATGTGCAAGGACCTCTGGCTGAGAACTATGGAAGATGGTCCTGCCACCGAGGAAGTTATAACCTAGACAAGGGGTGACCAGCTGGCTTATCAATGGCCCTATGCAAACCATAGACTGCACCATGCTTCTGGTTTTGTTGTTCTTGTTGTATTTTTTTTTTTTTTTTTGCGGTATGCGGGCCTCTCACTGTTGTGGCCTCTCCCGTTGCGGAGCACAGGCTCCGGATGCGCAGGCTCAGCGGCCATGGCTCACGGGCCCAGCCGCTCCGTGGCATATGGGATCCTCCCGGACCGGGGCACGAACCTGTGTGCCCTGCATCGGCAGGCGGACTCTCAACCACTGCGCCACCAGGGAGGCCCTCTTGTTGTATTTTTTTTTAACGTTTGATATTGTTGCCAATGTAAAATTTGGGAGATTTTATGTTAAAATCAAGATTTCAAAATAACATACCTAGAATAAATCTAACCAAGGAGGTAAAAGGCTTGCACTTGGAAAACTGTAAGGCACTGATGAAAGAAAACAGATGGAAAGATATACCATGCTCATGGATGAAAGAATTAATATTGTTAAAATGACCATACTACCCAAGGCAATCTACAGAGTCAGTGCAATCTCTATCAGAATACCAATGGCATTTGTCACAAAACTAGAACAAATAATTCTAAAATTTGTGTGTAAACACAAAAGACCCCAAAACAGTAGACAAAACAATCTTGAAAAAGGGGGACAAAGCTGAAGGTATCACGCTCCCTGATTTCAAACAATACTACAAAGCTGCAGTAATCAAAACAGTATGGTTCTGGCACAAAAAGAGACACTTAGATCAATGGAACAGAATAGAGAGCCCAGAAATAAACCCACAGTTGTATGGTCAATTAATCTATGACAAAGGAGGCAAGAATATACAATGAGTCAAAGACAGCCTCTTCAATAGATGATGTTGGGAAACTGGACCACTGTCTCATACCATGTACAAAAACAAACTCAAAATGGATTAAAGACTTGGAATCATAAAACTCCTAGAAGAAAAGATAGGCAGTATGCTCTTTGATATTGGTCTTCGCAATATTTTTTTTAATATGCCTCCTCAGCCAAGGGCAACAAAAGTAAAAATAAACAAATGGGACTACATCAAACTAAAAAGTTTCTGCACAGCAAAGGAAACTATCCACAAAATGAAAAGACAACCTACTGAATGGGAGAAGATATTTGCAAACAATATATCTGATAAACAGTTAATGTGCACAACATACAAAGAACTCATACAACTCAACAGCAAAAAGAAAACCTGATAAAAATTGGACAGAATACCTGAATAGACATTTTTCTAAAGATGGCCAACAGACACGTGAAAAGATGCTCAACATCACTAATCATCAAAGAAATGCAAATCAAAACCACGATATCATCTCACACTTGTCAGAATGGCAGTTATCAAAAAGACAACAAATAAGCCAAAATGTGGGCCAAAATGTGGAGAAAAGGGAACCCTTGTGCACTGTTGGTGGGAATGTAAATTGGTGCAGCCACTATGGAAAACAGTAAGGAAGTTCCTAAAAAAATTAAAAATAGAAATTCCATATGGTCCAGAAATTGCACTTCTGGGAAAATGCACATCTGAAGATTAGAACACTAATTTGAAAAGGTACATGCACCCTTATGTTCATTGCAGCACTATTTACAATAGCCAAGATATGGAAGCAACCTAAGTGTCCATCTATAGATGAATGGATAAAGAAGATATATATAATGGAATATCACTCAGCCATAAAAAAGAATGAAATCTTGACATTTGTGACAACATGGATGGACCTAGAATGGACCTAGAGAGTATTATGCCAAGTGAAATAAGTCAGACAGAGAAAGACAAATACCATATGATTTCACTTACATGTGGAATCTTAAAAACAAAACAAATGAACAAACATAAAACAGAAGCAGACTCATAGATACAGAGGACAAACAGATGGTTGCCAGAGGGGAGGTAGGGGAGAAGATGGGTGAAACAGATGGAGAGTGAGAGGTACAAACTTCTAGTTACACAATAAATAAGTCACAGGAATGTCATGTACAGCACAGGGAATATTGTCAATAATATTGTAATAACTTTATATGGTGACAGATGGTAACTAGACTTATTGTGGTGATTATTTTGTAGTGTGTAAAAATATTGAATATGTTGTACATTCGAAACTAATATCATAACTCAGTTATACTTCAAATAAAAAAAAAGATTTCCAGCTTTTCTTGAGAATCTGGAGGATCTGGCAGCATTCTGGCAGGGCACCAATTGGCTACCTCTTGGACAAGGTGTTATGGGCTGAATTGTGTTTCCCCAGAATTCATATATTGAAGTCCTAACCCCCAGAACCCCAGAGTGGGACTGTATTTAGATATGAGATCTTTAAAGAGGTAATTAAGGTCAGACAAAGTCATATGGATGGGCCCTAATCCAATATGACTAGTATATTTATAAGAAGAGGAGATTAGGACATGACACCTAGACCAAGGGATGACCATGTAAGGTCACAGTCAGAAGGTGGCCATCTGAAAGCCAAGGAGAGAGGCCTCAGAAGAAACCAAATCTGCCATCCTCTTAATCATGGACTTCTAGCTTCCAGAACTGTGAGAAAATACATTTGTGTTGTTGAAGCCACCTAGTCTTTGTTACTTTGTTATGGCAGCCCTAGCAAACTAATACACAGGACCTATATTCTTCAGTGTCCAGTCCTCACCACTCCTAAATGTCATGCATCCTGTTCACTTATATATCATGCACAGCCTTTGTTGGCATATGATCTAGAGGAAGAGGGTATTCTCCATGTGTTTGTTCTGCATGTATGTTGTGTGTTCTTATTTCAAAGCTCTGATGTTCGTTTTCTCCTTTAATTCTCCCCACAGTTCTAAGAGGCTAATGCTATCATCCCCATTTGGCAGGAGAGAATACAGAACTCAGAAAAGTGAAGTCATTTTTCCCAGGTCAAAGCTGGGATGTAACCGAAGCCTGTTGATTCAGGGCCCAGGGCTCCTGCCCCTCTATCACGGCCCCTCTGCTTGGGCACAAGACCCACGCACATAAAGCCTTAACTAACAGGGCAGCTGCGTCTGTGTGTTATAGAAGTAAGCCAGTTACAGCAATGCACAAATCCAAAGGAAGATTATTTCCTTGAAAAAAGATTTGGCATAGAATTCCCTTCAAAAGTAAACCTAGATTAGAATTTTTTTTTTTTTTTTTTTTTTTTTTCGGTACGCGGGCCTCTCACTGTTGTGGCCTCTCCCATTGCAGAGCACAGGCTCCGGACGCGCAGGCTCAGTGGCCATGGCTCACGGGCCCAGCCGCTCCACAGCATGTGGGATCCTCCCGGACCGGGGCACGAACCCGTGTCCCCTGCATCGGCAGGTGGACTCCCAACCACTGCGCCACCAGGGAAGCCCATAGATTAGAATTTGGTTAACAGAAATCTGACTTATGCAGGAGTTCACCTCATGGAGGTAAAGCCAGCTTGGCAGGCCTCTGACCTGGAGGAAGGAGTGGAGGAAGCTGTGAGTATATACAGGGTCTGTGTTGCCCCATGATGAACATTCAGGAGTAGAAAGCACCAGACACTGGGACTGTAGGAAAGAAGGTCCAGTCATCTGTGTCCGATCTGCAGGTGAAGATGAGAGGAGGAATAGGAAGATAGGGAAGAATGGAGGGATTTGCACAGAAAGAAGTAACTTCTTGAGGAAATTCGCTGAATATTTGATGGAGGCCGAGTGGGTCTGAAGATGCCCCAGACTTGTGAAAGAAATCTCAATTCACTTGTGTAATGACACACTATACACAGGAACAAAGTACACGCACATATGGCAAGATGGCCAATGTACACTGTTAAGTGAAAAAGCAGGTTGCAGCAGGGCATGTCAAGTATGATTCTTCCTTGAGTTTAAACAAGACAGACACAGATACATAGAGGTGTGTATGTAGGTTTGTGGGGGAAATTCCTGAAAGGACACGCATCTTGTTAAAGGGTTCACCTCCCAGAATTGGGAAGGAGTGTGTGACCTTTTACTTTTCACTTTCCACCTTTTCGTACTGTGTGAATTTTTTAAGGTAAGCATTGTCAGTTTTGTATCATTTAAAACAAAAGGTAACCCGAAGGCTTAAGGATTGGAAGACGGTCAAGGCTGTGTCCCTGCTAGGGGATGGGGAGAAGTCAGACATCTGGGAAGAAAGGAAGCCTGTGCTGCACTGGATGTATTAGAATGAAGGATAGTAGTGAGGTTCTGAAAAGTGTGGAAGGTTTGCCGAGCGGCAGTTGAAAGTGAGCGTCCTGGATATGATTACCAGATGACGGAATGAATCAGAGAAAAGCCGTGCAGAGGGGAGGGCAGAAATGGAGGAGCAGAGAGGACTTGGAACAACACTCACTGAGCATCAGCCTTGGATTGGCACATATAGGACACTGTCGTTGCTATTGCTGCTGGTTCGGTGGGGTCTCTGGGAGATGGCCAGTCTAAGGAGGTGACCCTTGAAGGGTTCCACACAGGAGAGTTTTGCAGTCAAAAGGTAGAGGACAATTGCATTGAAGTTATGCAAAGGATTCAGGCTTTAGGGGAGAGACCTGGGCTGGGAGGCTGCAGGGAGCCAATGCAACCGTTTAGTTGAGAGGAACAGCCCTGGAATGGGGCAGTGGCAGTGGGGTTGGAGAAATAAGAACAAAGTAAATAAGACAAGGCTTGGAGGCAAGTCGTGGGGAGGGAGAGTGAAGAGGGTTGTGAAGGATTGGGTGCAAATCCCAGCTTGCCTGCCTGTATGATATATTTGATTAAAGAAATGTTGTCAAGAGTCAATTAGATAATGCACTTGATAAGTAACTATGATTGTTAGCTCGGATATTGGGCTCAGACTTACCAGGCTTCAAATCCCTTTACCACCAACTACTAGCTGTGCAACCTGAGCAAGTCATTAACGTCTCTGAGCCCGGTGCCCCTTCTGCAGGTGGTGATAACCTGTTGTCATGGAAACGAAAGAGCTTAAGTGGAGGGCTGGCAGGGCCTGGCACAAAATAGGTGCAGGACAAATGGTCGAGCTATTACTATCAACGATAAAACCTCTGAGCACAGAGCCTGGCACACGGTAAGCGCTGAATAAATGTCAATTCATGTTGTAATTCATAAGGCTGCCCGGCCTGCAAAGAGGGGGTGTTGGCAGTACCCTCCCTCCCAACCTCCTCCTACCCGCGCCAGCACCGCGTATCCCCCCTCCCCGCCCGCACTTTCCATCCCTGCCGGAGGGTGGCGGGGGTGCGGACTCGGCGGACCGCGCAGACACTTACCCTCAGTGCCGCCGGCCACGTCCAGACGGGTCTGCAGCCACGAAGCTCTGGGCCGTCCCGCCTTCCGTAGCTGCAGCCCAGCAGGCGCCCGCCCCGGGCATACTTTTCCCATCCCGTCATGGGCGGGAGAGCTCTCCGCCCGGTCACGTGGGCCGGCCCGCAGCGAGGCGCGCTCTTTTGGGCATCGGTTGGGAAAAACCTTTCAGCTCCGGTGACAACTTGAGTGTGTCGATGCATCGCCCTGTGCGTAGAACTTGTCAGTGCATTTGAAATTTTCTGTGCACGAGAGTGATTGTTACCCAGGCGTTTGCAAGTGTGTGGGTATGTGTGCATGTGTGTGAAGAGGCATGTGTGTTGCTTGTACGTGAGCATTCATCTCGCTGTGGATCTAGGGGTTGTGCTGTGGGCATGACAGCTTATAACAGAGTACCTCTTCCTGTGTACTGAATGTGCGTGTACTTGAGAGTGATTAGGAATCGTGTGTACGTGTTTAGTTTTGTGTGTGTGTGCATGCATAAGTGCATGTGCCCAAACATATATCAGGGCTGTGTCTGCACATATATACGCACATATCCAAGCTTGCAGCTTGGTGTGCAACAGAAGTGTACTTCAGTTTCAGTGTGTACACAGTAGTTGCTGGATATATGTATTGGGTGCACGTTTAAATGTGTGTATGAGTCGACAGTAACTTCATATCAGTGTATATGTGCATAATGCTGTGTGGCACCTGTTTGTGCGGTGGCTCATTCTGTATGTGTTTATATGTATACGTGCCTTGGTGTGGATTTGGTCCATAATGTGAGTGTGCACATACATAATAATGGACAGGCTCCCCTGTGTCCCAGCCCTCATCTCCCTCCTCCCCAGAAGATGAGGCTTCGCTGGCCTCACTAACTGTCTGCCCAGCCTCAGGTGATTTAGAGACATGTGCCTGCTCGAGGACCCCAGCTCCCAGATGGGCAGAGTGACCATGTTTAGGTAGCAAGCAGACACTAGAGGAAAGAAAAGTCATCAGAGGCCTGGGTTTTGCTTCTCCCTGTTCCTTCCACTGCTCTCTTCCACTAGCTACCAGTATTTCACTTGGCTGCCAGAGCATCAGGTGAACAGATGGTGTATGACCCAAGGTTTATAGTCAGAATTTTAATGCAGATATGCATTAAAATTCTCAAGCTGGTTCCACCACCGTAGACAAGTTAGTTATCTCATAGGTGGTATTTCATTTCTGAAAAGGAGGAAGAATAATAATTATATTACCTGCACTGTCTTTCCCCCTAGAGTTGGGACACTCACTCATAGAGATGTTTGGTAAGTAATCAAACTATGTAGAGAATTATTATTAATATTACATAAATATTATTTGAGGATGAAAGTTAGTGGGCTCAGCAAACATTTAATAAGCATCTATTACGTGTCAGTCCCTGGCTAGGTGCTGGGGATCTAGAGGTAAACCAAATAGGCTTGGTGCCTGGCCTCGTGGAACTTAGAGTCTAGTGAGGATGATACAAGTGGTTTCATGTGAAATAAGTGTTGCAGAAGAGGAAGACACTGAATATGAAACTGGGAGGCCAGGGGAAGGCCTGGGGAAGAGATGTCCAGTTGAGCCTGAGGGAGAGGGTGAGAGCTCTAAACATGACTGAAAGATGACATGTGCATTGGGGTTTAGTGTGTCAATTCACAGGTGGCTGGAAAGGGGACCTCTGTCCACCACCCTCTCTGGGTACCTTGGTCTGTTCCCAGATGTGTCAGGAATGGAAAAGGTGAGGGATCTCGGCTTAGGATGCCAGGAGGCCATTCAGAATCTAAAGGGCTCAGGAAAGCCCCTCTCCTAGGGTAGAGTAAGAATCTCCATGTGTTACCCGTGGGACTCCACTGTGACACAAGTTGAAATCACTGGCATGCCCTTATTGGCAAGAAGATGGTTAATGAACAGTATAGGGAAAGGCAGTGGTGCCACACTCAGCACCCAGTAAATAAATGTTTACTGGCTGGCTGAATGGGAACTGATGTTTTTCCAGCTTTTGGAGCAGTCCTGGAACCCAGATCCCCTGAAGCTCCCCCTTGGGGCCTTGTCCTGTGGATCCTTGCAGTGGTGATGGCATCACAGAGCAGGAAATCCAAAATACTCATGAAATGGCTATTTCAGGAGCTGCTTCAAGCTGGAACGGGGCTCAGGACTTCTTCCCAGTAGCCTGTTTATGTCTTTTATTCAGTCCACAAACATGTATTACCTATTATGAGTGTGGAGACAAGGAGATGAACTTCTGGTCTACAGGGAAAATGAATGTGAGCACGAATTACTGTAAGATGCAAAATACAATACGTGTCATAGGAAAGGTACAGTGTGTTATAAAAAAATGAGAAGTCTTTCCCCCTTTGATTCATTTCAGTTCATTCCACAGTTTCATTCATTTTAGAGAACATGGGTACATTATGACATTGATGGCCACAGAGAGTTTACAGTCTGGCAGGGGCAGCCATGTGCCAGATGGGGTAGATTTGCTTGTTCCACGCCTCTCATTGAGTGTGCCTTCCTATACTGCAGAGACCAAGAGGCTAAAAATCTGTTTTCTAGGCTCCTTGCTGCTGGGTTCCTGTTTAAGATTTAGGTTTAGCTAGTCCTGTGTGCTGTGCAAGACCTGAACTCAAAACTGAGTTAGGAAGAAAAACCAGTTGAGTTAGGTGGAGAGGAGACAGCGGCCTGGGAGGACTCCATTTTGCTGGGGCTGACCCAAAAGGTACAGCACGGCTCTGGAGTTCTGGCAGTAGCTCCCGGTCCTCCGGTTACACCTAAGGTGGTGTGTTCCGGTAGCCAGAGACTGGGCCAGTGGCTCCCTGAGCTCTTGCTTCCAGGTTGTGGGTGGGATGGGGAGGGGAGGTGGTCAGTACTGGGGTGATGTTCTAGGAATCATTCCTGGAGGCCCAGGCACAACTTGCTCTGCCCTGATTCTGAACTCACTTGATTCTCTTTATTAAATCCGTGTCTGCTTAAAAGAGCTAGAAGGGTTTTGTCTCTTCACTTGAACCCTAACTGATATGTCACGCTGTGAACTATAGGTGCCGGAAAAGTCAGAGAAGGGAGATGAGTGCACAGCAGAACAAGCAGGGAAGAAATCCAGAGGACTGCTGTTCTTTCCTCTCTTCCTCTTTCAATTCCACCTCCTACCCTCAGCCCCTCTTCGATCCTATAATCAACCTTCAAATAAATAAATTAATTGATTAAGTATCAAACAACTGCAGTGTACAAGGCACTGTGATGTTGGGGGTCACAGTCATGAACAGATACCCAGGGTCTCTGTCTCCATGATGCTTATGCAGAGACAGATGTTCTACTAGCACTCAAACACAGAATTCAAAATTGTGCTAAGAGTTATGAAGGAAAAGAAGACGAAACTGTGGGAGAGAATGACGCTGTGGAGTCTGCGAGAGAACTTATTTTGATTGGGAGATCTGGGGTGATCGCTCAAATAGGTAACTTTTAAGGTGAGCCGCAAAGGATAAAAAAGGGCCAGCTGTGCCAAGGTGGCAGAGGAGGAGGGGGAGAGGCGTCAGCAGAAGGAGCGGAATGTACGAGAGCTACGTTAACCTATCTCAGCCTCTTCCTACTGCTCCCTGTGTAACAGTCATAGGATAATGCCTCGACTCTGTAGCCTTTCTGTAGCCTCACTAACTGAAAGACCTCTGTGATTTGACGTCTTCCCAGACATGTCTCCTGTTTTTCCCGTGTGACGGCGTTCCTCAGCCTCGGCATTGTTGACATCTAGTGCTGGATGAGTCTTCCTTGTGGGGACTGTCCTGTGCCTTGTCGGATGTTTAGTCTCTACCTCTGGCCTCTACCCTCTACATCAGGGGTCCCCAACCCCCAGGCCATGGACCACTACCAGTCTGTGGCCTGTTAGGAACCAAGCCGCACAGCAGGAGGTGAGCAGTGGGCAAGCGAGCAAAGCTTCATCTGCCGCTCCCCGTCGCTCCCATTCCCGCCTGAACCATCGCTTGCATTACCTCCTGAACCATCCCCCTCTGCCCACTGCCCCGGCCCATGGAAAAATTGTCTTCCACGAAACTGGCCCCTGGTGCCAAAAAGGTTGGGGACCGCTGCTCTAGATGACAATACTAGGCCTCTGCCCCTAGTTGCGACAACCAAAAATATCTTCAGACATTGCCAAATGTCCCGAGAGGGGCAACACCGCCCTCCTTTGAGAACTGCTGCCCCGTGGGTAGCCCTCCTTTGGTCAGGTGGTCTTCTTGCTGGCTCCTGAATGCACCTTTATGTTTCTGTACCTCCCCTTAGGCAGTTCCCTCTAACGATTACCTGCTCTTTCACAAAGCCTTACCCATATGTCTACTAGAAATGCATGGCTTTTCTCTGCCCAGCATCCCTCTGTCCTTTGGGGAATGTGTACTGGATGACTCATGTGTTTTCAGTGGTAGAGGAAGAGTGCTCTGACTGCCCAGGCGTATGAACCAGGTACCCTTTCCTGTGCCCATTTAAGAGCGCAGATGGTGGACGTAAGACCCAAGCAGAGCCAGCCAGTCTTTCCATGGGCTTTCCATGACAGGGCACTCTTTTGTTCTGAATTGTTAACTGTAAGGACAGAGCCCTGGGCTGCCACCGGCAGGGAGCCTGCCATTTGGAGAGAGCCTGCTTATGGCAGGAGACAATGACATCAATACACAAGTCGGAGCAGATTCAAGAAGAACTGAGAGGTGGAGGGAGAGTTCTGTGAGCACATTATTAGAGCCCTTAGTTCAGAGACTTGTGCTAAAGCATTCACATGCTTATATTCTCTCTCTCTCTTTAAGCTAGTTTGGATTGTTTCCGTCAGTTACTATGGAAAGAGTCCTAATGTAATTTCCTTCAATGCTTGGTTCAAATCTCTCCTCTTTCATGAAATCCTCTCAACACAGGACAGTCTGAAGAAAATGCTTGCTTTGAATCCATAATTGTTGGTTTTCTGGAGCCAGAAGCCAATTCTGTGCCTCTCTTCCCAACTTTGAGTTTAGTGACATCATGCTGCCATTTGAAATCATCATAGTGAGAATAATTACACCACGGAAATCCGCAAATGCTACAAATCAAGGCTCTCTTTTTCCCACCTCAGCCTGTTGACCAGCGCGCTACTGTCTAAATCTTCTCAGTTATACCACCCATTTCGATATTAATCATGTACTAATTCATGACATCTTTTGCTTTTTGAATATGGTGAGGTTGGGAAGACAAATGCCCCCAACATACGCTGCATGTGAGTCTTCAGAATCTCAAAGGAGGAAGGGTCCTGAGAAATAATCTGGTCCATGGTCTTCATTTCACACACAAGGACAAAGAGGTCCAGAGACCTTCAGTGACTTAGTAGTCAGTTGTGGAGTCAAGACAAAGTCCAAGATCTTTTGACTTACGTGCATTAGTAAAATGTGGGCCTTCGTAGTCTTCCTGTATGTCTTTTTCAACCTTTCCTTTCTCTGGTTTTGGTACAAAAGAGCGTTTAAAATGATGTTGAATCATTCCAAACTGCTAATGGCCAAGATGCAAGTTGTCAGTGCTTACTTTCAACAAGGGACTTTGGGGCTGTGAAGTCTCCAGAATGAGATAATTCAGATGGGGTCTTACTAATGTGGCAGCACTGGGAGACAGACGTTAGTAGAGAGGACTTGCTGCCTTTGCATGGAAAGAGCATGATGTTGGAGTGAAGGCTGGCTGCTCTGTGTATTATATCACTTAGATTGAAACAAGGTGATAGTTGAACTGTAAAGAAAGTTTTGCAGATTTATAAGAATTTAAAATACACAATTTTGGGTTTTTTTGGCTGCGTTGGGTCTTCGTTGCTGTGCGCAGGCTTTCTCTAGTGGCGAGCAGGGGCTACTCTTCGTTGCTGTGCGTGGGTTGCGGTGGCTTCTCTTGTTGCGGAGCACGGGCTCTAGGTGCGCGGGCTTCAGTAGTTGCAGCACGTGGGCTCAGTAATTGCAGCATATGGGCTCAGTAGTTGTGGCGCTTGGGCTCTAGAGTGCAGGCTCAGTAGTTGTGGCAAACAGGCTTAGTTGCTCTGTGGCATGTGGGATCTTCCCGGACCAGGGAGCAAACCCGTGTCCCCTGCCTTGGCAGGCGGATTCTTAACCACTGCGCCACCAGGGAAGTCCCACAACTTATTTTTTAATATAGCTGTTCTATTTCCAGTAATTTGTCTTGAAAGTGTGCATAAGGATATCCATTGCAACCTTGTTTGAACTAATAAAAGACTGGAAACAATCTAAATGCCAAGTAATAGGGGACTAATTAAATCATTATACATACATACATAGAGGCAGAACTCTTTGTACTATTATGGAATTATCTTCAAGACAAATTGTTTAGTGAGAAAAATAAGAAGCAGAACAGTGTGTATAGTTTGCTAACATTCAAATTAAAAAAAGAAGAGGTGGGGGCTTCCCTGGTGGTGCAGTGATTGAGAGTCCACCTGCCGATGCAGGGGACATGGGTTCATGCCCTGGTCCAGGAAGATCCCACATGCCACGGAGCAGCTGGGCCCGTGAGCCATGGCCGCTGAGCCTGCGCGTCCGGAGCCTGTGCTCCGCAACGGGAGAGGCCACAACAGTGAGAGGCCCGCGTACCGTAAAAAAAAAAAAGAAGAGGTGAGGAAAACACAGACACACATGGATGTATGAACACAATTTATCCCTAGGAGGACATACAAAAAATTGCAACAGCAGATGTTGTCTCTGGAGAGAGGAACTGGAAAACAGCAGTAAGAGAGAGGCGTATTTTTTCGCTTAGGTTTTTTGGAACAATTTGATTTTTTTTTTTTTTTTTAAAGAAAACTGGTGCCATGATTTTTAAAAAATGATTAATTAATTAATTTTTGACTGCGTTGGGTCTTCGTTGCTGCGTGGCATTTCTCTAGTCGCAGTGAGTGGGGGCTACTCTTCGTCGTGGTGCGCGGGCTTCTCATTGCGGTGGCTTCTCTTGTTGCGGAGCACGGGCTCTAGGCACGGGCTCAGTAGTTGTGGCTCGCAGGCCCTAGAGAGCAGGCTCAGTAGTTGTGGCGCACGGGCTTAGTTGCTCCATGGCATGTGGGATCTTCCCGGATCAGGGCTCGAACCCGTGTCCCCTGCATTGGCAGGTGGATTCTTAACCACTGCACCACCAGGGAAGCCTGAACAATTTGATTTTTAAAACAATGGAAATCTTTTACTTACTCAACACTCCTCCCCTCAATAAAATAAAAAATAAGGCAATGCTGTATTGCACTTTTTAGAAACTCTTCCTTTGCTCTGATGGATGAGCCAGATCTGGGGATGTGGCAGAGAGTTTAGGGGGTTAATAAACCCCCAACAATTATAGACTTTCTTTTTAAAAAAACATTTTCAAAGAGCAGTCTCTTGCAGTCTTCCAAGTTTGGGACGAGTATTTTCCCCATTGTACAGTCGAAGGAGCTGAGGCCCAGAAGCAAGGCCATCTTCCCGAGGTTACACAGTGCGTGAGGGGCAAGTTGGAATGAGAGCTCAGACCTCGCCCAGGCATAAGTTCCTTCTTCTAGACAGTGTTTAGCTGGGCAGAGGGCTTCAACAAGCAGAGTAGTTTTCACGGGAAGGAGAAGAAGAACCAGAGAGTTCTAAGGAGCTCTTCTGGCCCGAGGTTTCGGAAGAGTTAAAAGCCTTGAGACAGCTACACTCCCAGAGCAAATGAAGTCAGACCAAAATAGACACCACTTGTATTCTAGGGGAAATGACCCAGAAAAGATCCAACCCGTTTCCAGATGTAGCTTGAAAGGCTTCAGTTGGAGAGACTTCATTTTGGAATCTCATGCAAAAACCTCTCTTGATGAGGTTTCTCAACTCAGTATGTGGGTCAGAAATGAACAGACATTTGATTTGAGGGAGATGCTCTGCTAAGAAGATCTAGAGGCTCGTGCTTTGTAGAATCAAGCTTAGAGAAAGTAACCTATGAATGAGTATAGAAATGAAGGCTTCGCCATGCTTTGCCAGCATAATTTTGGGAGGGGATATGAGAAATGTAGGGTCTATCCCTGCCTTTTGGCTGGGATGAAAAGCAGAAATCCCAGACTGAGGAAATGAGGCTTGATGAAACTGCATAAATAAGATTTAGCTAGTGGCTAAAAGAAATCTTTTATCTGTTAGGTGTTGTGAAGTGGAAGGAGACTAATTTCTCAAAATCTTGTATTTTAAAAGACTTCTACACATTTCTTTTAAATAATACTCAGAAGACACTTAACTCTACATGTCTCATCCACTTAATTTATTATGGGTATGATAAAAAATTAAAAACATTAAAGCATATAAGAGTGTGTCTACCGTGCTACTGCTTATGAAGAAAAAAGGTTACACACACAGACACACACACACGTTTATGTGTAACCACACTTGGAAGACATGTAGCCTGGTAGCCTTGGCTGCCTCTTGGAGAACTGTGGAGCTGAGATGGGGTGGGAGGTACAGCCTTCACTGTACTGTCTCAATTTACCAGATGCCTGTTTTACATATTAAAAATAAAACACACTCTTAAAAAACCTCAAAGGGAAAAACGTAGCTTTATAAAGGAGAGATGTGGCGGCCACTCCGTTAACCAAGTAGGGAAATTTAGCATTACCAAGGGCATAAAACCTGACATTATACAATACATCCAGGGTTTTAACCTGAATATAATTAAGCCTTCACACCTAACCTCTGATTAGCAGAAAGTATAGGGAATAGAGAAACTAGTTAAACAACACAGGAGAAAACAGTCAATTCAGAGAGTGGGACATTCTTTAAAATGTTAAATGTCATGGAAATATTAAAAGGTGGTTCAAAAAATTAGGAATAAAAGATATTTTGGGGGCAATTGGAAGAACTTTGAATATGGTGTGATTATTAGACATATTAGGGAATTATTGTTAATTTTCTTGTGTGTGAATAATGGTTTTGTGGTTATATAGGATAATGTCCTTATTCTTAGGAGATGCATGCTGAAGTATGGAGGGGAGAAGACACATGGTGTTGGGAAGTTACTTTAAAATGGTTCAGAAAACACACATGAATGCACAGACACTCACACACATGAACACCCCCCCACACACACACACACACACAAAACAGAGTTGGTTATTAAGCTATAGTCTTACCTTCAAACTCAGCTATGTGATGTCAGGGCTGGGACTTTGCAAATCACATTTCTCCTTTGCCAGCGGGCCTTCTGTTAGTCTGCCAATAGGGGACATTAGAAGGGAACTGGAAGTCTAGAGGAGCCACAAAGAGCTTGCTTCTTTCTGTTTTGCTTCCTGTTACTCTCAGCCTCGCCAGAGCAACAGTTCCGCACCCTGGGAATGAGTTATTTCCTGTAGGAGCAGCTGGTTTAGGTTTATATTTTTTCCACAGTCTTCAGACATACCTGTATCAGCTGGCAAATGCCTTCTCTAACCCAGCTCCATGGGACCCTTCGTCCAAGCTTCTAAATTCTATTAATCCCGAGCTCTTCTCCCAGCCCTAGGGATGGTAACTGCTTTCTGTGTTTATACAGTATTCCTTTTACCTTTCCAGTTCTCTGATACCTGGTTCACAGTTCTTTATATTAAATTTTCTCTGCAAAAGTAACTGGTAGCATTTGTGTTTCCTGACTGAACCTTGACTGACAGAGAAATTGGAACTAGGAGTCTCAGGAAACAGACCCTGTTTTTGGGTGTTTGGGTTTGTCTTTAGACTTGAACGCAATGTTGAGCTCCTTGTCATGGAAATGGGATGCTAGTAACTCATGGCATGGAGTGGCCCTGATTAATCTAATTATTGGCTGTAGATTATTGTGATAAAGAACCTCCTGAAGCAGGTACCTTGGGGGACCAAGTGGCTGCTGGGAATGATGACTACAAGGACTGTGGGGCAGGATGCCTCCTTCTGAGTGCTCTGGAGTGTGTACAGAAAGAAAACAACACACTCAGCGCTTTAAAGTCTCAGCCCAAGTCCAGGTCAGAGAACTAGAGAGATTCTATGGTAGCTCTAAAAGCATCGCAAATCTGTTAGAGCTGCAAATTCAGACACAAGATTTAATTGTGAAGGTTGTAGAATTTAATGTAAATTGATTTCACAGCCTATGTCTCTCAGTGAAAGTTAGGATGAGGATTGGGAGTGTCCCCAGGACTTGGAATGAGGACATCTGCGTGAACACAGATGAAACTGAGAATCTGAACCCCTAAGTCACTCTGAGCGTTCCATGCCTTCACCTTCTGAGTCTGAGATTAGGTTTCCTTTGCTTGAAGTCCTTGTAATACTCTCACCTGAGGCAGGTGACTTTCAAGGAGATGCCTGTACTCTTCAAGACCTACCCCACCACTCCTTGCTGCCACTAGACCCATAACTAGGGTCAGATCCAGCATATTCCAGGGGAACAAGTACAAAGTCTGAACCTGGAGGGAAGAATTTATAATCCGAAAGAATTGCAAGATTTTTCTAATTTATATAGGCAGAAACCAGGTGAATATATGTGGGAATGGGATTCTAAGAGCATTAGATGGAAAAAGGCAGAATGTAACAAGCCAAATTTACTGATATGGGTGTATGTATCAGGGATTCTGGATTTAATATGTTAGCTCATATAAGAATTTACTTACTTGGGGCTTCCCTGGTGGCGCAGTGGTTGTGAGTCCGCCTGCTGAGGCAGGGGACACGGGTTCGTGCCCGGGACCGGGAAGATCCCACGTGCTGCGGAGCGGCTGGGCCCGTGAGCCATGGCCGCTGAGCCTGCACGTCCGGAGCCTGTGCTCCGCAACGGGAGAGGCCACAACAGTGAGAGGCCTGCATACCGCAAAAAAAAAAAAAAAAAAAAAAAAGAATTTACTTACTTGGATAACTTGAACTCAGCAGTGACCTACATATAATGAGTTTGAGATCCCAGAACTTCCCTGGCACAATGTAGAGAAAGGAATTAAAAGACTTGGGGAGATAGAAATGTTGCTAAGCTTATCACGTGTGACCTTTGAACTTCCCTCACCCACTACCCCCCCCCCCCAACTATATGGTTGAAGAGGGCCCAGAGGACACTCATTCCCTGAGATATTGAGCAATACATTAGTGAGGAGATCACCGATATCCTTGGAAATCTCTGTGGTGGCTTTTCTCTGTGGGCTTGTATGATGGTAGCAGATGCTGCCACTGAGATGAGTTCATTGATTTCAGTGGGGTCGATAGGATCCTGGAGTAGCCGAGGCCAACGTGGCAGTGTTCAGTCATGAGAGAGAAGATGGATGCACTTAGTGCCCAGCAGAGACAAACGGAAATCAGAACGTTTTGATCCACAGGGATTGTTGATAGTAGCTGTGAAGGTTAATTTTGTTGTTGTTGTTGTTGTCGTTTTTGCAGTATGCGGGCCTCTCACTGTTGTGGCCTCTCCCGTTGCGGAGCACAGGCTCCGGACGCACAGGCCCAGCGGCCATGGCTCACGGGCCTAGCTGCTCCGTGGCATGTGGGATCTTCCCAGACCGGGACACGAACCCGTTTCCCCTGCATCGGCAGGCGGACGCTCAACCACTGCGCCACCAGGGAAGCCCATGAAGGTTAATTTTATGTGTCAATTTGACTGGGTCATCAGGTGCCCAGATATTTGGTCCGACATTATTCTGGGTGTTTCTGTGAGGATGTTTTTGGATGAGATGAACATTTAAAGTGGTGGACTTTGAGTAAAGCAGATTGCCCTCCAAAATGTGGGTGGGCCTCATCCAATCAGTTGGAAACCTGAGTAGAACAAAATGACTACCCCCCAAGCAAGAGAGAATTCTGTAGATGGCTGTCTTTGGACTGGAACTGCAGCATTGGCTCTCCTGGCTCTCTGGCCTACTGGCCCACCCTGCAGATTTTGGACTTACCAGCCTCTATAATTATGTGAGACAATTCCTTCTAATCCATCAGTCAATCCTACTGATTCTGTTCTCTGGAGAACCCTAATACAGTAGCTAAATGGTACAGGAGATCTAGGAATGGAATAGATAGGCAGTCTACTAAAACATTGCTTGATCTATGTAACGAAAAACCCTAGGGCTGGTGCCCAGAAATCTGACTGAAGTCACTACAGAGAGAGTCATAACCTCTCCTCCAGTTTCCAGACCTAAGCCAGCTGTCAGATCCAGAGCCCCTTGATTGAAGGACATGCTGAGTTCCCTTAAGAACTCCACGACACTGCCACAAGTATATACTAGAGACTTCCTCCAAGACTTCCCCAGAAACCTGCAGACTTTAATAGATGACTTAGTATTATGAAAAAAGGAAAGCCTCAGATCTTTTAGGGATTAAATAATAGGCACTGGCCCTGAATTGATGTTAATTCCTGGGACCAAAATACTACGATGGTCCACCAGTCACAAAGTGAGAACTGGTGGTGGTCAGATAATGAATGGAGTATTGGCCCAAGCTAAAATTACGGACAGCCTAGTAGGTCTGTGAACCCAGTGGTTATATCTCTAGTTCTTAAATGTGTAATTGGAATAGATATATTCAGTTCCTGGCAGAACCCCCAGATTTGCCCTCTGATCCATGGAGTGAGGCCTATTATAGTAAAAAGGGACAAGTAGAAGTCCCTAGAAGTTCCCTTCCCTACCAGGGTAGTAAACCAAAATCAACACCACATTCCTGGAGGAAATAGCAGGGATTAGTACCACCATCATAGGCTTAATATCTGTCACATCCCCATTTAAATTCACCTGCTTTTCCTGTGCAGAAGGTTGTTGGATCTGGAGATTGACTATGGATTACTGTAAACTGAACAGATAATGACTCCAGTTGCAGCTACTGTTCCAGATGTGTATATCTACAAAAGAGAGTCAGCATAACCCTTGGCAACTCATATACCATTAGTGATCTGGCAAATACTTTTTTCCCCCTCTATATCAATTTCAGTGAATAACGCAAGCAGGTTGTTTTCACCTTGCTGAACCAAGAGATCACCTTCACAGTTCTGCCCTAGGGCTACATAGACTTAATGTCTGTGATAATCTAATCTGCAGAGATTTTGATCATCTTGACATTTCACAGATCATCAAATTTGTCCACTTCACTGATGACATACAGATGGCATCTGATAAGAAGGTAGAAGCAAGTACATTAGATGCCTTGGTAAAATGCGTAAGTCAGAGAGTGGGAAATAAACCTCATAAAAAGTCAGGGACTCATCTACCTTGGTGAAGTTTCTAATGTGCAAAGGAGTGTATGTTAGTCTGCTTGGGCTGCCATAAGAAAATACCATAGACTGGGTGGCTTAAACAATAGAAACTTCTCAGTTATGGAGGTTGATAAATCCAAGATAAAGGTGTGGCAAGGTAGGTTTAATTCTGAGGCCTCTTTTCCTGGCTTGTAGGAGGCCGCCACCTTTCTGTGTGCTCACATGACCTCTTCTTTATGCGCCAGAGAGAGAGCAAGCCTTTCATAAAGGCATTAATCCCACTGGGCCAGGCTCCCACTCTCATGACTCCATCTAAACCTAACTACCTCCTCCCAAAGGCACATCTTCAGATGTCACACATTGGGGCTTAGGATTTCACCATATGAATCTGGGGGTGAACACAGACATTCAGTTCATAACAGAGTGTGGCAACAAACTGACACCTATGGAATTTATTGGTCTTGTCATGTACTTCATCACTCAGAGGCACCTAGTCTGTTAGAATGATAGAATGAGCTACTTAATACTCAGTTACTTGCAACTGGGAGACAAGAATCTAAAAAGATAAAGTTCTATAGTTCTATCTTGTAGGATGCAAATGTGCTTTGAATTGGTAACCTCTGAATATACTTTGTTTTTAATCCCCCAAGCCAGAATACATTGGTCTGGGAATCAAGGGATGGGCACCTAATAATTCACAGAATTTTTGCTTCCCATTGCTGTGACTGTGACTCTTGATATTTTGGAAGTCTCGGTTCCCGAGGGAGGAATGCTTTCACCAAGGGACGTAACAGTGTTTCCACTGAACTGGGAGTTGATACTGCTGCTGACCGTCTTTGGCTTGTGCTGTGGGGTTAATGCCAGTGGGCCTGAAATTGGTCTGGTCAAGGCATGGCATGTCCTGATGAATAGTGTCGCATTCTAACTGTGTATCTGAGGAGTTTCAGGGTGGTATCAATTTGTTATCATTGTTTACTGTAACAGTGAGATAGATGCGACTTACACCTGGAGACTTCTTCTATACCCCCTCAATCCCACAAAAAAAACCCCAAACCTTGGTGGTTGTGGCTAGTCATTAGGCAACAGAATAGTTAATGGCACTGTTACTAAATTTGAGGAGCTGAGACTGTTTTCCTCATTCTGGAGAGAAGGTAAGAGCATCTTTATTTGTACAGAGGATAGTTACCTCTTAAGAGAACCACAAACCTATGTTTATTGTATAGAAATTCAATTATGGATAGAAGGATGACTGGCCAAACAGATGGGCTGTGCTGGTTACTAAACTCTTGTCTTTCAGCCTCAGACCCACCCTCTATATGTCCTGTAGTCTGCTTTGTCATGCTGGGGCTGGGACCTCACAAAGTACATTTCTTTATCACCTAGCTTTCTGTTAGGCTCTGCAAATAAGGGGTGTGAGAGACATGGTGGAAACGTATTGGAAGGACCAGGGATTTACTCCCTCCTCATTTGCTTTCTACTGCTGACAGTATCCTCCCTGCAGTGGTTCTTCACCCTGGCAGTGAGAGTTAGTTTAGGAGCAGCAGTTGGTTTAAGTTTTCAGTGTTTTCACACTTCCAGAGCCACCTCATCCTACATGCTCAGAGACAGCAGCATCAGCAGGCTGGCACCCATTCTTCAGACTTTTGAGCTCCTAAGACAGTAATACCAGTCAGGCAGGGCCTCTTCCTCAGACACTGGAGTCTCACTTCCAAGGGACCCTCATCCAAGCTTTCACATTTTAATAATGCCAGCCTCTTTTCTTGTTCATCTAGCCCTAGTGATGCTGTTTCCTTAAAGCCAAGCTTACAATATTTTGGTATAATTTAATGCTGAAGACTATAATATAACTAAACTATAGTTTAAACTATAAATATCCAGACCCTATCAAAAAAAAACTGAGATGTAATTTATATATCATAAAGTTCACCCTTTAAAAGTATATGTCTATTTGGTTTTGATTCCCATTGGATTGTCTGAAAACACTGACCTATCCATTCACTTCAAGTGGCTTTTGGTGGCTTAGGAAAGCAGCCAAGATGTCAAAAATCCACATGGTCAAGTCAGTTTTAGGCAAAAAGCCCTTTTTATCTTCTCTTTCCCACTGTTTCTCAATGATTTCTTGCAGTCTGGTAGTTACTGGCTCCATGAGAGTTGTCACTAATTTTGTCACCACCAGAGGCTCAGGTGGGGCATTTTATTTTTATTTATTTATTTTTTTTGTGGTACGCGGGCCTCTCACTGTTGTGGCCTCTCCCGTTGCGGAGCACAGGCTCCGGATGCGCAGGCTCAGCAGCCATGGCTCACGGGCCCAGCCGCTCCGCGGCATATGGGATCCTCCCAGACCGGGGCACGAACCCGTATCCCCTGCATCAGCAGGCGGACTCTCAACCACTGCGCCACCAGGGAGGCCCGGGGCATTTTAAATTTGAGCTACTAATCCCTTTTCTAGAGATGTTTAAAATCAGGTATTTGGGAAAATCTGTAATGAGAGTAAGTTTGCTTTCAACCAGTCATGAAATGAGAGTGACATCTGCTGGTCATAAAGATTATTATTTATATTGTCTTGACTCCTTTTTGCAATTTATCGACGACCTCATATTTTGAAAATATAAGAAAAACAATTATGTCTTCCTTGGAAGACATAGAAATGAACACATAGGACTTATATATATATGCCAATATATGTACCACTGTGGGAGACTTTTTTTTTTTTTTTTTTTTTTTTTTTTGCGGTATGTGGGCCTCTCACTGTTGTGGCCTCTCCCGTTGCGGAGCACAGGCTCCGGACACACAGGCCCAGCGGCCATGGCTCACGGGCCCAGCCGCTCCGCGGCATGTGGGATCTTCCCAGACCGGGACACGAACCCGTATCCCCTGCATCGGCAGGCGGACTCTCAACCACTGCGCCACCAGGGAAGCCCGGGAGACTTTTTAAATAAAAAAAAATCTAAGTTTCCTCTTTATTTTATCAGACACAGCAGTCTCATTCATTTGATCAGGGGAAAATGAACTGTTGTAGAATTTGAAAAAGAATTAAAAACTCGGTTAGCCATTTCCTTTAAAGTGTCCTTTGGGTTTTTGTTTCAGAGCAGAAACTAATGAATTCAGTCTAAGAGAAGACTGTAGTGGACCTAACAAAAGACTGGCTATCTCAGGGTCATTTGCTTTTGGCATTTCATCCTAATCTTGCTATTGTATTGTTAGGTCCCAGGTTTCATTCATACCCTTGCTCCCATTCCTACTTCCTTCCTATCTTTAGATATGCATACATATTAAACTTTATACATACTCTTCCAGATTTATTCCCGTATTAGCTTTGGAAATTTCCTCACTGCTCTTGATGTCAGATTATACTGGGAAAAATTAGGACTTACATTTTCTCACTATATTTTTATAGAAAAGAAGGCATGTATTTATATTTATTGATAAAGCATTTTGATGGACAGTGATAAAGTTTAGTTTTGTGTAGGGAATATAAGCTTCAATTTGTGTACTCAAGTGGCATCTAAATTTGATAGTTGGACTTCATTCCCCTTCAAGTTTAAAAAAAAAAATTCAAAAGTGCTATGATTACCCACCTTATAAACTTTGTGGATACCCCTGATTCTTTCCATGTGATAAATTCCTAGAGGGAAAAATCCTCAATCAAAGTGCTATGAAGAATCGAGAGGAATGAAAATTAGTAATATCATAACAAAAAAGTTGGAAGTAGTAGGAGAGGAGATGGATGTTTTATAAATTCAGTCCTTATCTATTACCTAGAGGAGTCGACACATAACTTCTAAATCTGATAAATCAAAACTGGCCTATGTATTTGGTATAACATATTACTTAGATATATGGGTGGGACCACAAAATGTTAAAAGCAGAAATGGTTAAGGTAATTGGGTAGGAAGGGGACTGTGGCTTTTCATTATAGGACTCATTTCTTCTCCAGCCTTGAGCATATTGTACTTGGATAAAACATTAAATTTTGAAATAAAACATGTTAGTTTATTTACATTTAAATATAAATCTAGCCAAATTATCATCCAGGAAAGTATATTAACCTAGATTCCCATGGGGAACTTTTTGGTGGCCCTGAATTACTACAGTGACTTCATGTCAATTTCTTTATTATTTATATTCTGATCCATTCAAAAGTTTTGAACTATCTTAGAAAAATGCATACAGCATAAGGTGTAAAATAAGTGAGGAAACTGGGGTAAAGGAAAAATAAGTGTAGGAAAAATAAGATGAGGTGAGAGGACCAAAGAATCCATCGGAACCATATGGAAAGCTGGTTAAGAATGAAGATCCTTGATCTTGTCCAGACCAGTTAAATTAGAATCTCTCAAATAGGGCTCTGGGATCTCCTCTTTAGCAGCCCTGATGACTTGGAGTCTGGATGTAATTTAAAAGAAGACAAAGAGTGACTGACAGGATATTAGGATGTTTATTAATGTCATGGAATTTAGAGCATAGGAACTAAGAGGAATGGACATTGTGAGACTAACTCCAAAGAATACATTTAAAAATAAATCTTACAAAAAAAAAATCTTACATTAACTAGGACCATCCCTTCTCTCACTATAACATTTCATAATCCTCTTCTGATTTCATTAACCTCCCCAAAACATCCCTCAAGGACATGGGAGGACTCAGTCTGTCATTTCGTCCTTTGACTTTTAACATGAGATGCATGTTCTGGGAGGTCTTTTTCTCTTGGCTCTATTCGTAGCCTATTGTACCATTTAGCTTGGATATTGTGGCGCTCGAGTGTCTTTTTTTATGTATCACATCAAAAGGTTAAACAGATACTTAGAAGAATCCTATGTATCAGCAGCACTTAATCTTTTCTGCTGCTTGTGCTTTTATTCTCAAAACATATTTTCACGTCTTATGTGAAAATTAAAAGTTAAAAATGCTAAACTTTTACAGGATTTGGTATATCATAAATATAAAAGAGACAGAATTATAACTTAATTTTACAATGGAATTAAGAATATATTAAAAATTATACATTAAAAAAGTCTATCAGCTTACAGTGACTTCTGTAGCTGTAGTTTTTGTTCAATGATGTCTGAAAAACGAGGAACTTTTTTTGAAATAGCCACACGGATGTCATCACTCATATTCAGGTAGCTTCTGGACTTTGTTTTAAAATGCAAAAGTGATGAAAATCCCAACTCACAAAGATATGTAGTTGCAAACGGTGTAAGGATTTTTAGAGCTGTCTTTGCTAGGCTTGGAAACACTGTGAATTGAGCACACCAGAAATCCTCAAGCTTCATTGTCTCAAATTCCATTAGGATTTGGCCACTAGCTCGTAATTCAGCAAGATCATTTTTCATTAAATAGCCATCATCGACAAAGTCCAAATTAAAAAGAAATGGATCCAGTATCCATTTACTTGCCTCATCAAGATCTCCAACAGAGAAATATCCGTGGAAGAAGTTGCTCAACTGTTGCAGGTGCACTGTTATTTCAGCTGCAATGCATAATGCTTCATTATCTGAAACAACGATTTCTTCAAGAAAAGGAAAGTTGGTAAAATTTCTTTTCTCAATTCGCTTTAGCCAAAATGGAAACTTCCTAACAAAAGCAGACAACTTCTCTCTAGCTGATACTGTGTTCATTCCAGTCCTTTGCATAGATGCACTAAGTTCATTTAGGTGTTTGAATAAATCTGCAAGGTATGCTAGGTGAATTTTAAACTCTTTGTTTTCAAAGCCATCAACTAAATTGCTGCTTTGGTGGTGAAGAAACTGATTTATTTCTTCATACATTTCAAAAATATGAGTAAGTATTTGGCCTCGGGAAAGCCACCTCATTTCAGTATGGAAAAGGAGAACACTATACTCTATTCCAATTTCTTCAAAAAAAGCCTGAAACAGGCGATGATTTGGAGCTTGCCCTTTGATAAAATTTATTACCCTCACCACAGTAAAAAGAGCATCCCTCAGTTTTGTAGGCAATGTCTTTGTGACAAGTTCATGAGGGTTCAATAAACAATGTGTGATCACGATATGAGGTACCTCTTTTTTCATACAGGAAACAAATTCTGAATTTTCTCCTAGGATAGAAGAGGCACCGTCAGTACAAACAGAGCCACATACATCGAGTGCTATCTTATGCTTCAAAAAGAAGTCTCTGAACAGATTGAACACAGCTTTTCCCTTCACTGTTAACTGCAATGGTTCACAGAATAGGAATTCTTCTACGATCTCCCTTTCCTTTATGTATCGCACAAATGCCATTAGCTGACTGCAGTCATCCATGTCTGTTGTCTCAGCAAGCTGAATACCCACTTTAAGAGGACTGGCTTTGATATCTTCTAGAACTTGCTGTAAGATATCCTGGCTCATTTCATCAATTCTAGAATGGATCACATCATCTGATAAGGATACCTGCTGAAGCTTCTTTTGTGCATCTGGTCCCAAAACTATTTGTGCTATTTCCAGTGCACAAGGTTTCACTAATTTTTCAGCTATCGTATGAGGATTCTTCTCCTTGGCACATAAATACGCAAACTGATATGATGCCTGTAGTAAGGTATCCTCCTGTGATGCAACTCCAAATGCTTTCAGGGTTTCACTCTGATCAGATGGTGCTGGCACATGTTTCAGGCTATTGAGATCGTGCCCACCTATACCACCATGCTGTCTGTTAAAATGGTCAGACAGTTTTGATGGTCGGAGGTCAGCGTTTGAAAATACAGAGTTACACAATACACACTGTGGGCGCTGAGTTCCATCAACCTCCGTTGTACAGGTGAACCAGTAACGAACATAGTCATCGTCCCATTTGCGTTTCTTCGACATGGCACCCCAAAATTCTCACGTAGTATTCCAGAGGTGTCGCAGACTTTTTGCTTTGGAAGTAAAATATAACCCAGACATTAAAAACCAGTGGCTAACTGAATTAAAACAAAGCCACATCACATGCCATCCTGTCATCAGTGTACATGTCAAGAAATATCCTGCAACATGTCAGTTCAAAGTAAGCCATGACAGCATGACAGTCCAACTTAAACCTAGCAAACTCACAGCTAAAGCTCTGGAATAAATACCTTGCCAGCAAGTTATATACGAGAGATTAGGGCTTATGCAAATTGTGATTACCCATAAATTCTCTATTGATGAATTGCAGTTATGGCTTAATTTGTTTTCAATGATGTATGTTCCAAACAAATCTGGTACATTTTGTATCCCCAGAAAAGGCATCTCACTACCACCCCCTTCTTTGCATCTTATGCCAAGGATGTATGCACACCCCCAGTTATGAACTAGTGAATAGAGAAGGGAGTAATTCACTAAATACTGTAAGGAAGGGCAGATTTTGAAATGGTGGCCAGTTCTTTCTAATAGTAATTAAACAGGTCTATAAAACTATTTGATCCTTGAGTGGCTTTGACTCCAACTTAAGCAGAGAATTTCAAACAGGTCTGACCAAGCCACCCTTGACACAGAAGTAGGATACACACTATCAGTCCATGATTCACACTGTCCATATAAAAAAGCAAAACAAGTTGCTCAGGAGAAACACAACTATTCTTGTTACTGAAACTTCAGAAAAAGCTCTCTCATAGAAGAAAAGCCTTAATGACAGTACAACAGGATGTAGAAGGCAGTGGTTCTCTAGTTTAGTAAATGGAGGAATCATATAAGTCTCTTGCTAAAATGCAGATTCTTGGACCCCAACCTGAGATATTCTGATTCCCTAGCTCTGGAGTAGGGGCCCCAAATCTGTATTCTAAATAAGCATTTTAGATCATTCTCATGAATAGTACCTAGAACAGTAATCTCTAACAAGAGATGCCTATCATAATCATTGGGAGCCCCTTTGAAAGTATACATGTCCCTATACCACCTCAGAATTAATAAATCATCATCTCCAAAAGTAGGACAAAAGAATCTAAAATAAAGTTGTCCAGGTGATTCTGATACACATCCTAGTACATAGACAGATTTAGAGAAATGAAACATATCCTCGGGCCAATTCCTAGCTTACAGATGTTCTAGGTTGCTAAGTAAACACTAAATGCTTTAACAGGCAATTATGTTTTCTGAGTTGATGACAACTTCTTACGAAAGTTGAGGGACCTAACATTTCTCCAAAAAAGACATATGGATGGCCAAAAAATACACGAAAAGATGCTCAACATCACTAATTATTAGAGAAAAGCAAATCAAAACTATACCTCACCTTACACTGGTCAGAATAGCTGTCATCAAAAAATCTACAAATCTGGCTTCCCTAGTGGCGCAGTGGTTGGGCGTCCGCCTGCCGATGCAGGGGACACGGGTTCGTGCCCTGGTCCGGGAAGATCCCATATGCCGCGGAGCGGCTGGGCCCGTGAGCCATGGCCACTGAGCCTGCGCGTCCAGAGCCTGTGCTCAGCAATGGGAGAGGCCCGCGTACTGCAAAAAAAAAAAAACAAAAAAACCCCCTACAAATCTGCTAGAGAGGGTGTGGAGAAAAGGGAACCCTCTACACTGTTGGTGGGAATGTAAATTGGTACAGCCACTATGGAGAACAGTATGGAGGTTCCTTAAAAAAACTAAAAATAGAGCTACCATATGACCCAGCAATCCCACTCCTAGGCATATATCTGGAGGAAACCATAATTCAAAAGGATGCATGCACCCCAATGTTCATTGCAGCACTATTTACAATAGCCAGGATGTGGAAGCAACCTAAATATCCATCGACAGAGGAATGGGTAAAGAAGATGTGGTACATATATACAATGGAATATTACTCAGCCATCAAAAGGAACAAAATAGTGCCATTTGCAGAGACATGGATGGACCTAGATACTGTCATACAGAGTGAAGTCAGAAAGAGAAAGACAAATATCGCTTATATGTGGAATCTAGAAAAACGGTACAGATGAACTTATCTGCAAAGCAGAAATAGAGTCACAGATGTGGAAAACAAACTTATGGTTACCAAGTAGGGTAGGGAGGGTGGGATGAATTGGGAGATTGGGATTGACATATATACAGTACTATGTATAAAACATAACTAATGAGAACCTACTGTATAGCATAGGGAACTCTACTCAGTGCTCTGTGGTGACCTAAACGGGAAGGAAATCTAAAAAAAGAGTGGATATATGTATATGTATAACTGATTCACTTTGTTGTACAGCAGAAACACAACATTGTAAAGCAACTATACTCCAATAAAAACTAAAAAAAGTCATAAATGAAACATTAAAAAACTTTTAATTTAAATTAAAAAAAAAAAAAGTTGAGGGACCTAAAAAGAAAGACATGCCTTTTTTTCTTTCTCCCTCCTGAGCAATGAGTAAAGGTGTAATCCACAGGTAGACTCAAATACACCTTAGAAAACATTTCTATCTCCCACGTAAATAAGTGATCCCCTAAATTTCCAGAGTTCTGTGCCACAGAATGTGGCTGAAATAATGTAACAGGAGTACATTTAAATCCAAATGCCCACTTTGGCCATTAAAAAAAAATCACAGTAAGTAAGCCAAGAATATTAAGGCATTAGCTTTCTAGAGGCTCTGCCAAGAATGACTAGTTGTAAAATGCACTTCTATGTAACTAGTAAGTTGATCTGCCATATGGTTGTTATCAGTGAATTTAAAATTGGAAGATGTCTGCCAGTCAGTAAAGACAGTTTAAAGTTTAGAGTTGATCTTAAGCGTTCCTTTATCAAGTGATGAGACTATGGGCCAACTGTGTTTAGAACCTCTCCTAACTGATAACAAAATGATGACATAAGCATAAAAAATGCTTATCTTTCTGTATTCTGTTATGTATATTTTGGGGAACAGAGGGAGTGAAGGAAAAAGCTTTACTTCAAATGATTTCTCACTAGAAATCATTATAGGATGAGTTTAGAGTCCATTGTTCCCCTCTCTGACTATGCTACTCATGCTACTCAAGTATATTCTGATTGAAGATTAACCTGTTTGGAAAATAATTTTTAGAAAAATTCATCCCCCTCAAAAAGGGAGAATAGGTAGCAAGAATTTTCAAGATCCTCAAAGATGAACTTACTGCCCAAGAGGCTTTCTTGTGTTTTAGAAACTCACAATTTTCACTTGCTCCTTTGTGGTATTTAGCAATCACAATATCCTAAAATATGTAAACATTAAAAAAGCATCATCTTATTAAGGAATTATTGTTAACTGAAACTGTGATAATGGTATGGTTGTGTTAAAAAAAGTCTTCATTTGTTAGAGATACAGACTTAGTTATTTACAAGTGAAATGATGTCTGGGATTTCCTCTGAAATACAGTACTTTAGCACACATACACAAACACGCACACACACACAATAGGGTGGAAACAGAACAGGATTGGCCTTGAGTTGGTAACTGCTAAAGCTGGATGATGGGTACACATCATTACACCATTCTCACTCTATGTATGCTGGAAAATTTCCATAATAAACAGTAAAATAAACAAAAAGGTTTACTTATTAAGACAGACATAATTAGTTTTTAGAATGATTCTTTTGAGAGTTTGTTGAAAGCTATCTGAAGATGCAGAATGAAAGACCAGATGTAACAGAGTAAAATGTTTTGCAAATTTATGAAGGGTAGATACGAAAAAGCATCACAATTTAGAGAAAAAACAGTCAGTTACAAGGGAACATTAACGTAACAGAAATACCTGAGGAAGGCTAAAACATCTATTTCAGCAGTGACAATACTAAAGTGCAGTTGTAAACCTAAAACCCCAAACCAAACACAACCCAACTTGTACCTGGCCACCGCCTATGCCCGTCCATGGTAGGTGCCGGTGTCCAGGGAGGCAGAGGACTGAATCATTACATTTTACATCGTTAAGAGCAAAAGCCAAGAGAGAAGTGACGGGAATGCAATAGCTGAGCAAATGCGCCAGAGGCAAATGCCTGGGATCCTGCCTTTGTCACTTAGGCTGGGACCTGTCCAATTCAGTCCCTCAACCGGGGAGGACAATGGTACCTACCTTATAGGGCTGTTGGGAAGTTTAATTATGAGAATGCATGTAAACAACACCAGCTTGTACTGGTAGGACCTGTTGGTGTATTGTAAGGACGGAGCGTTTAGGAGGCGGCCCGGCGAGCTAAGGACGCCGGCGGCGCGGGAAGAAGACTCTGCTCGGTCTCCACCCGACGTCTCCGAGCCAGAGGAGCAGGCCCAAGGGGATGCTCGGGCTTCTTTTAGGCGCCTGTTTCAGGCTCCAGTTCGCTCTCCGCTCAGGCTGGGGCCCAGCCTCCGGGCGCTGGAACCAGTCTAGGTGGCGGTTCCTCGTGTCCGACTCCCGAGCAGGACCCTGCGGGGCGCGGTGAAACAGCAGCGCCTGCGGTGTCCCCCGCTCTAGCCGCCCGGGGTTCCATCCGGGTTCTCGTGGTGGGGGTGGGGGCGCTTCCCGCCCGCAGACCGGGCGAGGCGGATCCCGGCACGCAGGCGCACTGGCAAGCGGCTGAGGGCCCCGCCACCCTGAGTAAGGAGCACGCGCGCTGGTGTTCTTTTCAGATGGGGGACTTGGAGCTGGGGATTTTTTGCTTATTGTGTCTGCCAGAGAGGATGAATCGTAGAATCTCGGGAATGGAAGGCCCTGTAAAGCCCACATAGTTCTACTTTCTAAAGCACTGCATATAAAATTTTATATTAAGTCAGGCTTTGAGCTTGGCGATTGTAAAGCTTCAATAATTAACCATTTTCTATGTGGAATCAATGAGGAAAAAGAGAACGGAGCGCATTCTACTTACCAATTAAACATTCAGGCAAATGGGACAAGCTGTACATTCATTAACATACTAATGGTGGAGGCTGAGCTTGTGTCCTCTGGCCCATGCACGTTGCCCTCCCCCCCACTTCTCATTAATTAGAGCATGTGGATGAATTTGCTAAGAATCATCATTCATCTTAGAGAAACGATTTTAAATTTTATTTAAAATTATTTTAACAACAGACTGCTAGAGAAATAAACCCATATTAGAGAGATTGCAGAGAAAAACCCTGAAGTAGAAATGAGAAAAAGTTGAAAGAAACAAACCTAAATATAGCCCTCTTTCCTATTTTGAAGGTATTTAATGAAATCACATTTTACTCATTTTTGTATAGTTAGTCTTGGGAGAAGCATCCCACAAGGCTGGGGGAGGGGGAAGTGTCAAAGAATGTGGGACAGATACTTTATTTTCAGGTATTGAGGGTGAACCTGATAAAAAGATTGAGAGCCTGCTTAAAGTTTCTGTCAATGAGAGAAATTGCAAAAGACCAGCTTGGTCCAGAAACCTGGGCCTTAAATGCTAGAGAAAGGAGTAGGCTTTAGAGTCAGAGACTTGAGTTTATGTTCTGGCCCCAACACTTTTTACTGTTAGGACTTGAGCAAACCACCTGGACTCATTAAGTCCTTATGCTTACTGTGAAATATGGATATCATCCATTACTCACCCCATGAAATTCTTTTGAGGAGATAACATGTGAAAATTACATTACATAGTTCCAGCACTCAAAAGGCAGCTATAATTGAGATAATAAAATCAAAGTTCATATCTTGAATAATGTCCTAGATATTACCTTTTATCCAAAATGAAACAGAAATAAGACATGATTTCATATATTATAGAATTCTTCCTAAAATCAGAGTAAATTAGGTTTCAAGAAGAGGGAACAGAAGCCCTAACAGAAATGTTAGGTGACACATTTTTTAGAGTTAAAGAGTCCTGAAATTGTTTTAAAAAATAATTTATTTATTTAGGCTGTGCTGGGTCTTAGTTGCAGCACGCAGGATCTTCAGTTGCGGCATGCAGGATCTTTTTTTTAATTGCAGCATGTGGACTCTTACTTGCAACATGCATGTGGGATCTAGTTCCCCGACCAGGGATCAAACCCAGACCGCCTGCATTGGGAGCGTGGAGTCTTACCCACTGGACCACCAGGGAAGTCCCTCCTGAAATTTTCTAATTCAAACGCACAGAAGCTAACCCAGGCTTCCTGCCACTCCTATAGATCACTTGTCTGCCAGGTATTTGTTTTTGTTTTTTTAAATATTATTTATTTAGGCTGTGCCAGGTCTTGGTTGCGGCACGTGGGATCTTTAGTTGTGGCATGTGGACTCCTAGTTGTGGCATGCACGTGGGATCTGGTTCCCGGACCAGAGATCAAACCTGGGCCCCCTGCATTGGGAGCGTGGAGTCTTACCCACTGGACCACCAGCGAAGTCCCCAAATATGGGTTGGTTTTTTTTTTTTTTTTTGTGGTATGTGGGCCTCTCACTGCTTTGGCCTCTCCCGTTGCGGAGCACAGGCTCCGGACGCGCAGGCTCAGCAGCCATGGCTCACAGGCCCAGCTGCTCCGCGGCATGTGGGATCTTTCCGGACCGGGGCACGAACCCGTGTCCCCTGCATTGGCAGGCGGACTCTCAACCACTGCGCCACCAGGGAAGCCTTCCCCAAATATTTGAAATAATGCTACAAACCACTCACAGTTAAGTATTCTCAGTTACACATCTTTATCAACAAAAGATAAATAAAATACAAAATAGACACTAATATCAGACTATGTTGAACCATCCTATGTTAAGGTAGGAATATGAAAATGTAAATTTTTGACATTCTTAAAGTAGGTAAGAATTCGATGTATTTGCATTGCTGTTTTAATTTCATACTGGTCTGAATCTAGATACCATGTATATCCACAGAACTTGACAATTTGATTCAGTTACTCTCCCACCAGCACTATTTCTGAGATGCTAACTTAATGCAATATTCTAGTGGGTTTTGGTAGTTTAGAAAAGCCAGTGAGCTGTTAAAAGTCAATGTCCTTGTGTCAGGGGTTTTAAACAGGCTGTTTTCACTGATCCCACTCTGTCAGTATTATCTTCACAGTGTTCTTAGAAGAAGGCTAAAAATCACAGCAATCTCAGTTACTAATAGCCCTACAAGCTATACTTGTAATTCTTTGAAGAAACCTTCAACTTCAGGTTTTGCTTTTTGCAAATTTTACAAAAAGACACCTGCTGGCTATGAAGGTTAGGTATAAGAGTTATTCTATAGTCTTTTAAAAATCTAATATTCATGATTGTTATATAAAGGCATCACAATTAAAACAGCAATTAGTATCACAGACCATATCCTCTATGCTAAAGGATTTCTGTGTCTAAACGCTCACTCATGTCTAGAATGGTAAAAGACCTAGTACTAACACTGACTCAAGGGTGACAAAATAGTTTTTTTTCCATGCAAAGGCTAACGCATTTAGTTCTGAGTATAAGATACAAGGAAATGTTGTGAAAATCAAAACTTTATAACCAAGTGGAAAACAGAATTATTACTACGCAGACTGACATCAGGGATAAAGTTTTCACACGTTCTACAGTCCTTTCAGTAACCCAGAGCTCAAGATAGGATATTAGCTTCAGGTCAGAAAAATCCGAGAAGGCAAAAAGAAATGATTATCAAATAACTACAGTTATAGTTACTACTAATTAAAAAAAAATGAAGCCCTTGTTTTGAGAAAGAGTAACTAACTGCCTTCAAAATGAGTGCTAACACTAGATAAAGGGCCATAAAAATTGAGGAAATAAAGTTTGAAATTTAATAAATAAATGTTAAGATATTTGTGATAGGTGGAGAGCCAAGACCTTTTTCCACATCACTAATATAAAATTGGAAATAAAATCTTAATCTGCACTTAATATACTGCTTTTTTTTCTTCTCTGTTTCTTCAGTGTGGAAAGGAATGAATTTACTGTAAGTCTTCTGGATGCTTTAAAGTCAGGAAGCAAGGAGAGTAGATACAGATTTTTCCATTGATAATCATCAGCAAGAATCTAAAAGAATGTATCAGCAGAGTCTATCTTCGGTGACCATCTGTGACCAGTTACTACTGTCCGAGGAAGGAGGCCATGGGGTCATCTGGCCTCTGACGCTTCATTCTGTAGGCCTCCATTTCCTCTTCAGTGGGTTCCCGAGTTTCATATATGCTAGTGTAAGGCCACTTCCTCTCATCAATCTGCATGATCTCCTTGACATGAAGAAGACGGGCCTCCTCTGCATTCAGTGCCTATAGTGAGAAGAAAGAAATTAGTACCGTGGCTCTACATCAGATCTCTTTTGTGCAAAGGTGGTAGAGTACCAGAAGACCCCACTGAGTATGAACTACTACATCAAAAACCTAGATTGCCTGGAAGAGCTTGGGAGTCAGCCCTTTCGCTGTCAAGCTACAACTAATCACTATTTGGCTCATACATTTTCACAGAGCACAAAACATTCTATGACATTTTCAATGAAATTTCAAAGAAATTTTATTTAACAACGAAAATTGAATGAGGTTTATTTTACTGACAGAAGCCGGCAACTGATGCTTTTTGGTGGAGACTGCAATTTTGACTTTTCCCAAGACTTGCTGAAACTTACAAATTATAGAGCCAGATGGCAAGTCTCTCTGGTGAACATGTCATAACTCTAAAATAACAACTATACCAGGCATTTTTCTTCTGTGCATTAGTGATATTCAACAAATAGTTCAAGAAGCAGGCAATACCGAGACACACAAAATCTCTATTCGTATTCTGCACCTGATAGGTGACCTCAGCAAATCACCCAGACTAGGGGCTCATTTGCTCATTTTTAAAATGAGCTTGCAAATAGGACTAGATAATTTCCTAAGGTCCCTACAAATAAAGAATGCTGTGGTCACTTTTACTATTTATTTAGCCTTCACAAAGTACCTTTTTCAATTTTTCATGTTTCTTTTCTTCATCATCACTCTCTGAACTGCTCTTTCGATGCTTCCTCTTCTTCTTTTTCTTCTTTTTCTCCTCTTTTAGTTTTTCCTGATGCATCTGATTGCGAGGATGCAAATATAGTGTTGTTAATGCAAAAACAAAGTTCTAGCACAAGTTTTAAAGTCCTCCCTCCAAGACTTAAAAATTCAGGACAACTGATCATGGACTTACCTCCATGAGGGTCTGAGGTTTTTTCACAGATTCTTCTCCAGTTGTATCATTTATAATACACTCCTCTGAATTCTGTGGAAAAATATACGTAATCTAACTTGAGAGTCATAGTTACCAGTCATCTAATAAAAAGTTAAAATTTTAAACATAAAAATATATGTTTCATATAAATTTTGACTTAAGAGCTTTGGCTGTTGTTCACTTTTAAGCACTAGAGGACAATGACTTACAGCAGTCTCCTTCCCAGCTTCTCCAGTACAATAGGAATACTTGAAAAAAGAGTGACAGCATTTGTATCCCCAACGGCCTTCTTTCCAGTAAGAGCCCCAGATATACTGCAGAGAGACAGAGAGAGGTTATTTAAAAATGAACCTGAAACTAGGGTCTCTCATATACTGTTTTTCTTTTTTTTTTAATTCTATCATTAATTAATTTGATTGTTTTTAAAAATTGAAGTATAGTTGATTTACCATGTCATGTTAGTTTTAGGTGTACAGCACAGTGATTCAGTTATAAATACACATATTCATTTTCAGATTCTTTCCTCGTATAGGTTATTACAAAATATTGAGTATAGTCCCCTGTGCTATACAGTAGGTCCTTGTTGGTTATTCTTATATACTGGTGATAAAAGGAGGAAAATTATGGGGATGCTAGGGCTAGCTAACAGGGAGGTGTGGTTACAACGGTCTTACATTCTATGTCCCCCCAAAGTTAAAAAATTTAGGCTATCTGACTTCTCTTGAAAAATTGAGGACTGGGAAATTCTGCACCCACATTCCCACTTGTCAATAATTGGCTGTTGCCGACCAGCAGATGCTCCTATTAGACAGGGCTTGTGTTCTCTAGTTTATAAAATTTGCCTGGCTCATTTCACTCATCTATGATTACTGGCCTAGCTCCTATTAGGTAGCTAGGTTTTTGACTCTTATTTAGAGAGACAAGTGTAGTTTGGGTACTTAAAGTACAGCAAATTATATGCTTTATCATGCGATGCAGTATGACATATACTGTATCACCTATCAAGTGTTCTTGTCAAAATATTTAACTTATATCTAATCAAGTCTTTAGATCTGAATTCCTGTTTATAGGAAATACAGGGAATATAGGAATAAGTTATATGATATCACTAGGAACCAGTCAAATACAGGATATGAGACAGTTTACAAGATAACTGGCATGATCTGTTAGAGTCACTGTCATGATAAAGAGGAGATACATGCTAGAAAAAAGAGAGATAACAACTAATAACAAAATAAACGTAAGCTGTGACTGGATTCTGTGTCTCACACTCGTGCACAAAACAACTATCCCCACTCCAACCAAAAAAACCCAAACAGTTATTTAAAGGCATTTTGGGGTATATTTTGGAAAATGTGGTTAAGGACTAGAGATTAGGTGATATTAAGGCATTAATGTCAATTTTCTGAAGTGTGATAATGGTAATGTAGTTATATAGGAGAACATCCTTAATTTTAGGATACATGATACAGTGTTATGGGTGAAATGTCATGATATCTGTAATTTCCAAATGTTTCAGTCAAAAAAATATACAGTTATACACATACACACACACACTCTCTCTCTCTCTCTCTCTCCTAGACAAAGCATATATGGCGATCTGTAAAAAAAAATTTGAATCTAGATGGTGGGTATATGAGTGAAAATAATAGTATTCCTTCACATTTTGGGAAAATTTCATAAAACAGCAATTGGTGCAGCCACTGTGGCAAACAGTATGGAGGTTTCTCAAAAAAACTAAAAATAGAACTACCATATGACCCAGCAATTCCACTCCTGGGTATATATCTGATAAAAACAAAAACACTAATTCGAAAAGATACATGCACCCCAATGTTCACAGTAGCATTATTTACAATTGCCAAGATATGGAAGCAACCTAAATGTCCATCAACAGATGAATGAATAAAGATGTGGTGTACACATATACAATGGCAAACTACTCAGCCATAAAAAAGAACAAAATTTTACCATCTGCAGCAACATGGACGGACTCGAAGGGCATTATGCTAAGTGCAGTAAGTCAGACAGAGAAAGACAAAATACTGTATGATATCACTGACATGTGGAATCTAAAAAATACAACTAGTGAATATAACAAAAAAAGAAGCAGACTCACAGATATAGAGAACAAACTAGTGGTTACCAGTGGGGAGGAGGGGAGAAGCAGTATATAGGGGTCGGGGAGTGGAAGGTATAAACTACTGGGTGTAAGACGGGCTCTAAGACGTACAATGCGGGGAATATAGCCAATATTTTGTAATAACTGTAAATGCTGTATAACCTTTAAAAATTGTATTAAAAAATAAGACAAAGTTAAAATGCAAAAAACAAAATGAAACACAACGACTTACTAATGAAAAATACAATCCAGAGCAAAATGCTAACAAGGACACAAAAATAATTCTGGTTGAACACATACAGTATGATTGTGGATCTTCACATCCTCCTCATACTTGGAGGAGGCAACAGCCCGCTCCTGTCCTTTGATGACTGTCCCATGTCTTGAGTACTCCACGTAGTCTTCGGTCTGAGCTAAAAGCAGTTCAGCTGGAGGGGCATCCAAGTGTTCTTGGCCACCGTACTAAAAGGACATTGAACATTATTAAGTACATTTTACAAAGATTTGCATTCAAATCTCTACTGAAGGGTTTATTTCCAATCAGAAAGATTAGAGGACTATTCTTCATGGGCTTTGTTATACAAACCACAGTGAAAAAAATGTCACCAAATTTTCATAGGCAAATAAAAGATGTCTCAATTGCTATTCATCTGTTGAGTGTGGTAGATTACAAAATGCTC
Organism: Hyperoodon ampullatus; assembly: GCF_949752795.1. Taxonomy (NCBI): domain Eukaryota; kingdom Metazoa; phylum Chordata; class Mammalia; order Artiodactyla; family Ziphiidae; genus Hyperoodon; species Hyperoodon ampullatus. The sequence continues at coordinate 5,133,018 of NC_136917.1, forward strand.
ATAAAATTCCCCTTGTCCTGTGTGCATGCCCATTTGCCACATGACTTTGCTGCTCCTTCCCTTGAATCTGGGCCTTGCCAAGCTGCTTTTTCTGGCCTATGGAACACTGGCAAATATGATGTAAGCAAAGACCTGAAAAACACTTGTGCACTGGGGCACACTTTGTTGCTAGTTTCTGGTATCCTGAGAATGCCATGTAAAGAAGCTGGGCTAGCCTATCAGAGGATAAGAACCCATGTGGGGCAGAGATGAGCTGTTCCAGGTGAGGCCTTCTCAGGACAGATGAGGGCTGCTAACTGCTAGAAACCAAAGTGAGGCCATTCTAGATCATCCAACTTCAGATAGGCAGACTCAGACCAGGAGAGCCAGCTGACATACAAAATGGTGAGAAATAAGAAATGTTTATTTAAACTATTACATTTTGAGGTGATCTGTTTTGCTGCAAAAGCTCACTGATATAGCTACACTGATACTGTATACCAATTGATTGCAGCAGTGGAAGGACAGGACTAAGCCTGATGGATTAAAATAGACTGTATATTGTACTCCAAATGTAAATCAAATGTTTATTAACTGATAATTTCTATTTAAGAAATGTTTTCCTTTAGCAGTTTGGTCAGAATTACCTTTTCCAGGATGCTTTCTTTCTGCTGTTCTTTGAAGTCTTCTTTCTTGACTTTGAAGGACTTATACAACAGCTCTAGTTTTGTAGGATCAGCTTGCAGATGGACTTCAGACCCCTTGTCATAGGCTTCCCAAGCAAACACTAGGGTAATTAAAAGCATTGTAATGAGCTGTCACCTACATTGTTTTCATGCTTCTTGGCAACAAGCTTTAAAAAATGCCCCTAAATTTCTTATGAGCTGATATAAAATACCTTGACATGGAGA